>NC_090927.1:739625461-740956595 GCF_040938575.1 Ambystoma mexicanum
CCAGAAACATCCCTTGGGGGACGGCCCAATGCCACAGATCCTGGGCTTCCTTGGATAGGGCCGGGGACCTGGTTCCGCCCTGCTTCCGGATGTAGAACATCGTGGTGGTGTTGTCGGTGAAGATCCTCACCACCTTGCCCTTGAGGGACGGAAGAAAGGACCCGACGGCCCAGAACACCGCACGGAGCTCCAAGATGTTGATGTGGAGAGACTTCTCCTCCGGGAGCCAAAGGCCTCTCGCGTGAAGATCTTCGGAGTGTGCTCCCCAACCTTCCAGGGAGGCGTCCGTCGTCATTGTCACCTGGTGAGCTGGGGTCTGAAAGTCTGTGCCCGCCGACAGAAGGGAGCGGGTACCCCACCACCGGATCGCCTGACGGAACGTCTCGTTGAGAGGGATCCTGTCCTCGAAGCTGCCCGTCAAATGGATCCAGCGGGCGTCGAGGAACTCCTGTAAGGGTCTCATCCGAAGCCTGCAAAGGTGCACCAGATAAATGCAGGAGGACATCATCCCGAGGAGGGACTTGATAGATCTTACCCTGGCCATGTCCGTGGCCAGCAGACGCTGCACCTTGCCCAGAATGGTCCTGGTCCTTTCCTCCGACGGCGAGGCCAGCCGCGCCAATGTGTCAAGCTTGGCTCCCAGAAACAGGGCGACTTGCAACGGAACCAGGTGGGATTTTGGAAAGTTGATGGAGAATCCCAGGTCCGTGAGCAGCTGGACGGTCCTCGCACTGTGCTCCACGGCAAGCTCCCTTGTCCTTGCCCGAATGAGCCAGTTGTCCAGGTAGGGGTAGACGTGGATCCCCTGTAGGCGCAGCCGCGCCGCCACCGGTGCGAGGCACTTGGTGAACACCATGGGTGCCGACTTCAATCCAAACGGGAGGGCCTTGAACTGGTAGTGCCGCCCTTGGACCACGAACCTGAGGAACTTTCGGTGTCTTTTTAGAATGGGGATGTGGAAGTACGCATCCTACAAGTCCAACAACGACAGGAAATCGCCCTCCTCCAGCTGTCCCAGCACATGCTGGAGGGTGACCATACAGAACATCTGTGCGGTCCAGGATGGGGCGCCATCCTCCTGTCTTCTTTTTTACGAGGAAGTACCTTGAGTAAACTCTGGAGCCCCGAAGCCTCTTTGGGACGAGCTCGATGGCACCCTTCTTGAGCATCGCCCTTACTTCCAACAGTAGTTGAGGGACATGATTTGCCTTCCTGGCTACGGGTGGAACGCAAGGGCACTTCTTCTGAAACTCGAGGGCATGCCCTTGGGCCAGGGCGTCCAGCACCCAACGGTCGGTGGAGATGGACTCCCACACGCTGACGAACCTCGCCAGCCGTCCTCCCACCGGGGTGCTTCCGCGGGGGCCCGACCCCACGGTCGGTTCAATCTTGTTTGGAGGCCGCCTTGCCTCCTTGACCTCCTTGTCGACGACGACGGGCACCACCTGACTTGCCGCGTCCCCTGTAGGCTTCCTGGGACGAAGATCTTGCCGCTTGGCGGTAAGTGGAGGAGCCACTGCCGGATTCCTTGGAGGCACCTTGTCTGCCTCCGGAGCTCCGAAAGGACGGCCGTCGTTGTTGGAGCACTCCCAGTGCCCGGGCAGTCTCTGTGTCTGTCTTGATGGCCTGAAGGGACTCATCAACCGCCTTCCCAAACAGGTTGTTCCCGTCGAAGGGCATGTCCAAAACCTTGGTTTGTACGTCCTGGCGGAAATCCGTGGCCTTGAGCCATCCTCGTCATCTCAAGCAAAAGCTGTTGCCCAACTGACGGAAACCGGTGTCGGCGATGTCCGTTGCCACCGTGATGCCGTGGTCCGAAGCAATCTCCCCCTCCTGTAGGATTTCAAGGGCCTCAGCCCTTTTGGCGTCCGGAAGGAATTCTAACAGAGGGGCGATTTTGAACCACAACTCCCTGTCGTAGCGGGCTACGATAGCCAGGGCGTTGGCCGCCTTGATAGTCGTCGCTGCGGATGAGATGATCCGTCATCCCATCGTGTCCAACTTCCTGCCCTCGCCGTTCGGCGGGGAAGTTGATGTCGAGGCCGATGCCCCCCCCAGCTTTCTTCTTTTGCCGCCACCGAGACGACCGAATCCAGGGTAGGTTGTGCCCGAAGGCACAAGGGGGCAGCGTCGGGGACCCGGTACTTCTTCTCGTACCGGTCTCTCTTTGCCGGCGCCGTGGCAGGGTTCTTGAGGAGGGCGAGCCCCTCATCCCAGATGTCATCAAGAAGCGGTACGGCGAGGACCGTCTTCCTTTTAGCCTCGCGCCGTTGGTAAAGGAACCCTTCTTTCTTCTTTTCTTCTGGGCAGAGCTGAAAAAGCTTGGATGCCCTGGAAATCATGGCATGAAAGGATCCAATCTCGTCGGGCGGGGACGCCCAAGCAGAGGGCGACAGGGGACACGACCCGTCGTCGCCCCCGTCGTCATCTGTACCTGTCGTAGCCGTGTCCGTGCCTGTATCAACCCTGTGGGTAGTAGAGCGGGCGGAAGGCAGAGCAGGCCGCAGAGGTGGGAGAGGTGGCGTAGGATGCGTCCTCCTCCTCTTATGCGGTGGACTCTCCGAAGGTCCAGGCTCTGGTTCCCCTGTCGGGTCTGGCTCAGGTACCTCCGTCGGGGGAAGGGGCAACCTTGTCCTTATCTCCGAGCATAAGGACTGAATCGCTGACAAAATGGCCGCCGAGGTGTCCTGCGGCGCCGGAAACAACGGGCGCGAGGGCTCTTGAGGAGCCTTGTCGGTGACACCGTCGCTCTCGTCGTCGCCCTCGTCGGGATCCCTCCCGATGGGGTGGGCCTCTTCCACGACTTCGGTGAGCTCTTCTTCAGAGGTTGTGTCCATATCCACAATGGCCACCAGCCCCTCCCCCACCTTTTCCAATGAGGACTTCGAGGGGGTCTTCTCAATGGGCCTGAAAGACGACTCCCTCCGCGGTGGCAGGGAGACTCTGGGCGCCTCCACTGGTGTAGCCTCCACAGGCTGAGCCAGGGCCGCGGCGGCATCCTTAATCAAGGTCTTAGCAGGGTGAATTAAGGCCATCACCACCTTCTGGACGCCTGGGGCCTTCACCTTGGGGGGAGGGTCCGAGCCTCGCTCCCCCTCTGCCGGAATCTTCGAGATCGACCGGGGCCTCTCCAGAAGCTTCGCCGGGTTCTCTGACTTCCTGTTACCCGGGCCAGAGCGTTAGCTCGTGGTTGATGGCGCCGGGGAGGATGTGCCGTGCCTGGCAGCCAAGGAGCCCGACAGTTCGGCGCTCCTGGTGCCCGTGGATTTGCGGTGCTTAGCCTTTTGTTGGGCCCCCCTCGCTGGAGCACCCTCACAGGACTTAGAAGACCGCTCTGACTTCTTTTTCTTCTTCTCGCCTGACGGGCTCTTCCCTTCCAGCCAGTTGGCGAGACGGAGGTGACAATCCTTCATGGTCCGCTCTGACATGTTCCCACAAAACGCAAAGTCCTTCTCCTTGTGCGTCTTGTCCTCATGGAGACAGTAGAGGCATAACGAATGCTTGTCCTCCTTGAAAACATTCTGAAGCTGGCATCCAGGGCAGGTCCTGAACAGCTTCCCGGGCGTCGAGCTTCCTTTCTCCTGGGCCATGTCCGGGGTAGGCCTCGGAACTTCTGGAATCCTCCAAAAGCGTAACTCGATGAAATCTTCACCCTTGAGGGGCGTAGAAAACTCCAAAACGGATCCCCGTTGATCGGATGTAGAAACGGTGGAGCTTGAGGCTCTATTTAACCGAAAAATGAGAAAAATCTCCTGAAAAAGTGCGAAAACGCAGCAAAAGCTTGAGAGGTACAGCACGAGGACTCCCAACACTTGAACGTGCGGTAAAAATCTGAGGATGGCTGCCGGAGGCGGGGCTTAGGGAGAGGGCAGTCATTGGCTGGGGGCAGTATGACCCAGAGACCAGTGATTGGTTACTACTAAGAAATACAGATCAGAAACGAAACTGATACTGATTTTTTTTTCTATACTGAGGATTCCCGGCCTGACGACGGGGAATATTCATGAGCATGTGAATCCATGCCAGACCCCATGCTGGAGAGAGACACTTTTGAATGGCCAGAAGGACTTTTGGGGAAGCGAGACCCCTTTCCCGGGCAGAACCCTTTATTACTTTTATGTTCTGCACCTTAAACCTTTATGTTAAGAGCTTTTGAAACAAGCTGTAAGTATATAGCTTACCAGAACTTCCCTATACAGATCATATAGAGTTTAGAGTGTGAAGGTCCGATTGGGATTTTGGGACACAGGACGGAGGACGCTCTTTTGTTTAATATCCTGACACAGACGTTCCTTGGTTTTGTTGAGGCAGGAAAGCAGTTTTAGGATTAGGGATATGTAGGATTTTCCCCAACCCTTCTTATTTTCTGGAAATAAAAGTCTATAACCATCACTAAATATGCCTCTGTGTCAGAGTCTTACTCTTGATACCATAAAATCATTTTAAAAAGAACCACCCTGCCAAAAGTGGCCATGTCGCACATTTTTTCACATCTGCCATGAACCTTCCCAGCAAAGGCTTCCAGTTCAGGTGGCAAAGGTCTGCTCTGTTCCTTATTTTCAACTCCACATATTTAATGGACACCGCTGCTACTTGCAACGGGCACCATCTTAACTCGTAGTCATCTTTCTCTTGGACCCAGTAGCACACAGATTAATACCAATTCACTCCGAGAGACCTGAGTTATTTCGATGTTCCTTAACAATATCAATTTCCCTTGGGAAGGCTATGGCTGGGTTGCTCAGATATAGCAAGAGATTACAGATATATAAAGTTACCCTCTCCTCCAATCCCGATCCACTCTGTCAATCACAAGCGAAAAGAGCCGAGGAGGACAGGGCGCACCCCTGCCTTGTATCTCTACTAAAAGGAGGGGGGCATGTATCCATTCACACTAACTCGCCACACGTACTGCATGTAACAGCTGTACCAACCTCAAAACGTTTGGGCCAAAGCTCATCTTTTTGAGCACTGCCCATAAAAGGCCCCAATCGACAGAATCAAATGCCTTTCACAAGTATTGCGACAATATCGCTGTAAGAACTGTGCTATTGCCAATATGCCAAACAGCCTCCTAAAATTCATATGCGTGGATCTGCCCAGCACATTGCTTTGGGTGCATCAATTTACCATCCCCACCAGTCAGTTCAACAGAATGTTGGATAACACCTTAGTCTCTCCGCTCAGCAGTGATATAGACTGGTAGGTTGCACAACCTTCTGGCGAACGGCCGGTTTTGTGGATAAGAACTCTGGCTGTTCTTAGATCTTGGTAGAATTGCTTTCCCTCTACTTCTCCTGAAAAGATTGAGGAAATGTTTATTAACATCCTCATTCATGGCATTCCACAAATCACTAGGAAACACATTTGGTTTGGGGGTTTGCCCATTCTGCAGATGTTGAACACTTCAACTTATCTCTGCCAAGGATAACTTTGCTTCAAGCAGATCCCTCTGCTGAACTGTCAGCAGAGTAACCGGCATATCTCACATAAATACCTCAAATACCAGTGTATGACTGGTTCTGTCACTCATATGCAACTTCTCATAATAATAGCAGTAGCAATACTCTCTCCCGCCCAGTGATGGGCTCGATGTTCATTTACAATCTCTCATCCATTTGTCCGCATCATCCCCGTTTGCTAGCCAGGCAAGTGGTTTCACCATTTTATCCCCTTTGTCAGACACCTGTCCCGCTGACAGCCAGTTCAGGTGCTTCGCATTACCTAGCCACTTCCTTTTTAGTTTCTCTTGCAACTAGCTTTTCAATTGGCGGTGTATATTATCTTCGCTAGAGCTCAACAATTCCCTTTCTAGTTGCTGGATTTTCTGCTCCATTTCCACCCACTTTGAATACTTTTCTTTTTTCTTCCTGGCCTTCAGTGCTATAACCGTTCTCAGAAACACTTATGCGCCTCCCAGAGGGTTCCTGCATCCTCTACCGACCAAACATTAGCAGTAAATAACTCACACGTTCCCCATTTGAGCTCACCCATCACCTTCAGGCCCCCCCAAGAGGGTGTCAAATGCCTACAAACCAGACAGTTCCAGATTGGCCAGCAGCAGTGAGTGGTCGGAGAGTCCTCTTGGAAGATATACTGTTTGCGAATGTGAGACCTAGAGCGATACACTCCCAAGAGGAAGGAATAATCCTTTTCCTCTAGGTGTACAGCCCGCCACGCATCCACCAATCCCAAAGAATGTATCCATTTAAATAGTTTTGTTAAGTCGGCCAAGTCCCTGGTACCCCTTGTGATCTATCTTTCTCCCTTGTCAAGCACATCATTAAAGTACCCTGCAATGATGGTCAAACAATTGGCCAGTAGCTCTAGAAATTAGTTTGACACGGAGGAAAGGTGTGTATATATTAATCACAGAGGCAACCCTTTTCCCCATTCTCCAAGTGGCCACCAAGTATCTGCCCCCGGATCCAACTTGGAAGCTATTGTCACCCATGGGAGGGGTTTCTTAACCAATTGTGCTACTCCTCTGGACCCCAGGCAAATCCTGTCTGGAAAACTAGCATATGGATTCCTTCCAACAAACCGACATTCAGCAACAAAAACATGTGCCCCTGGAAGAAAACTAGTCTGGGACAATTAGTTTCAGGCACTGTATCAATGCCCCCTCTTGATTTTGTCACAGAGGGCATTCACATTCCACAATCAGCATTTAAGGCATGTTGTTTGCATTTATTCAAGCTTCTGCATAAGACTCTCAGGGAACTTTTCCTGGAAGTATTCGTAACCCAGTGAGAATTCCAGAGGATTTCACTCATTAGAATGATTGGACTGATTACAGACGGGACAATTTAACATGACCATTCAGAATGGGTTTCCGCTTCAATTGATTTTCTTAATGCACAAACAGAATGGGAGTGTCACCAGCTACAAAGGATATAGATTAGCATCTGGAACACATTTTCAGTTTACAATTGCAAAATGCTCCAATCAGAACTGCTGCAGTGATTGTGAGTGCATATGATTATATAAATTGGCAAACAATAGACTAATTTGAAAACATGAGTAGGTTCTACTAAAAGTAAGACCACTGTTTAAAAGTATGTCCTGTGATTAACAGGAGTATATCACAACATGTACCTGCTGCAAGAGATCAAGGGAGCCCCCCAAAGTCCGTAGACATTTGCCACACATGACATTGGATTCTGGAGCTTTATGGAATAAAAAATGTGCTTGTCTCCTTGCTTCAGTGTTCCAAAGGAAAACAAGCTCCTGCACAGGACATGGCGTCTCGGAACAGAACTGCTGACCCCATTTCCGGAGCTGCTGCGATTAGTAGTTTTGCACTCTTGCTGGTTATGAAGCAGATAGAGAAACATTTAATTTGGATTAATTGTGCTTATGACATGGTAAGTTGCAGCAGTTGTGAATTGTCTGAAAAACATGGAATCTGACAATTGTAGGAAAACTATTATAAAGCATCTTTAGTCTTCCATAGCTTAAGGCCATAATGGACATATCAAGCAGGTTTTGGTGTTGATCTGTCATATTTGTTATGCAATTTACATATACAGTAAATGTTGGATATAAATGTAATGTATGTATATTTATCAATGTGTTTTGATGAACTAGAATTCTTTTGTTGCACCATTTTGTTTTATAAATGTTTATGTTGATTTTGCTAAAGCTGCTGCATTTTTCCCATTTGCATTATTTTTATTTATTTATTCTATGTCAAAACAGGAGGCGAGCATTATGCTTAATTTTCGTTATTACTGCAACTCACAGCACTTCACCTTTTTTGTAACTTTTGAAACTCAACACACTTTGTTTACTTAGGGCTTAGAAAATCAAAAGGTCCACAAGTTTTAAAGGTTCCATCAAAAACTACAAATCCCCCATAGGCCTCTTGCACCTGGTAGTCCTGAGGCTGTAGACGCTCTCCAATCAGTGTTTGCACCTGTGTATAAGTAACCTCCCCACCCGGGTCCTTTCCTCTTTCTTTTTGCTGCAATTCAAGATAAATAGGCTTTTATTATTGTGCTTTTCATGCATACAAACATTTCATAGTTTTGTGTCATTACAGACACAGAGTCAATATTATACAGAGTTATCCCTAGAAATTGTTTCATGTATCTGTAGTTCTAGATTGTGCACGCAATACTATTCCTTTCAGCATTGCCATGCGCGCCTACTGATTTGATTTAGCTGTGAGAGTCAGGGACTAGACCCGCGAGCGAATGCACTCGCATTAGGTAGCCGGTCCCGCCCTCTTTTCCCTTGTTTAATTGAACAAATCTGTATTAGCGGTCGCGGAATATCAGGGAATATCAGAGCTCTAGGACCCTGAGGAGCCACAGCGCGTGCCATCACTCCCGGCAGCCTTCACGCGTATTCCAGGGATATTAGAGCTTTGTAGCTCATGCAAATAGACAAGATTGCGAGACCGGCATACAACAACGCGTAGCTTCTCTCTTAGCAACATTCAGCTTGTGTTTGATGACTGACAGAGATCAGTAACACACGCAGAACAATTTCAGTTTATAAAAAACAAAGAAGATTATTATACAATACTTTAGAGGCTGCTGCACAGGAAAGACAAAGCAGGAAAAATGGCACACCATGAAAGCCCTAAAGTATCCCAGAGTACCTCATTAGGGTTTATAGTGAATGTCGACTACAAAAATGTCGATTTTCTTTTCGAATGTGTTTTTTTTAATTCATTTTTTTAATGGGGGGGTTACCCCCCAACCCCCTGTTTATTTTTACTAGCTAAACCCCCAAAAAACATACAAATAAAAAAAAACATTTGAATTTTTTTTGACATTTTTTTTCAACATTTTTGCATTCAACTTTTTGCAGTCAACATTATAACTGGACACCCCTCAAGAGTAGAGCTCTGAAGAGTGGCCACGAGCCCACAGAAGAGGATAAGGACTTATCCCTTAGCTTTAAAAGGGTATTAGGAGACTCACTATCGCAGGCTGTGTCGCAGCCCCTCGCACAGAGATTGGACATGCTAGAGGCCATGCTTGGTAAGCAGAAAACAGGCCCCAAAGTCTCCAGAAAGAGAAGGGCAGATAGCCCTGGTGAGGGAACTTCAGCCAGACATCCCACAACTGAGATTGACTACCGGGGGTGTACTAAGGCTCATAAGAGGACACCCTCTTTGACCCCCCATCCCCCGAGCCACAAGGTACGGGTGGATTCAGCACCCCAAGAGGTGGTCAATCCTGTCAGTAGGCTGAAGAAAGCCTTTTTGCTGAAGACGACAGTGCCACACCCACAACCCCTTGCCCCAGGGGTGAGTAAACAATGAAGGGGAAGAAGATTTTGGGTATTTGCCAGATGATGAAGGGGGTAAGGAGGATGGATAGACCGTCCTAGAACCCGATAACAGAGCCCCTCCTCCAGAAGAAGAGGAATGCTTGAGGGACATGTTCGACCCGGAAGCTATCCGGCACCCCAAATCCTCTGAATGGGTATCCTCTCCTAGGGTAGCCATGTATATGTCTCAGCATATCCGGAAGCCTTTAGACAGAGAGATCAGTTCCAAAATGAGAGCGGAATGCCCTAGGCCTGTCCTCCCAGGCAAAATAACAGATACCCTGGACCTCGACCCGAAAATTTTTCGTCACTAAGACAGCTAAAGACATCAGCAAAGGCATAGACCGTGCTTGGAGAGGCTGTCAAGACAAATTGTTAGATATGGCGGCTCCTCTCGCAAAGATCATGGATCTGGCCGAGAGAGCCAAAGATATAAGAACGCCAGTAGACGTGCAAGACCTGAGCAGCTGGGCTCAACGAGCAGTATGCCTTTTAGGTAACGCCAACTGTGCCCTATCGCCAGAAAGAAGGAGAGGGGTTCTGCTAAAGATAGATAGCAAACTCAGTGACTTAGCTTCATACGAAGCAGGGCAAGGCGCGAAGGCAGGCTCGGACTGGTGGCATCGGCCCATCAGCCACTGGCCGATACGATCGGAGGACCTGGGCCATTTTTTTACACCTGGGCTGGTTTTTTGGGCCGGTTGTTTTAAAATTAATGTAATTATTAAAGACTCAGAGCGAGTCAGCAAGAGCTCAGAGCAGGGCCCTGGGCCTCTCCCTGCTGCTTCCGCAAGTCGCCTCCCCCGCTGGCGGCTGCCTTGCCTCGCAGCTGTCAGAGGAAGCACCGTGGCGCACTCTGCAGCAGGGGGATGGGCAGGGCTGTCACGCTGTGCCTGTACAGCGCAGCATAATTATTCATCAAAGCAAGGTAACACTCGTTACCTTGCTTTGATGAATCATTTGCATGCATGCATTAATGCATCTGCATTCATCATGCATTATGTGCATGAGAGGCTCAGAGCTCAGCCCGCCCTCACCTCAGGGGGCTGCGCCACCGTGCTGGCCGTGTAGCCACTTCACTGGTAGTGAGTGCTTGCCTCGGGGGCCGGGCCGCCCCCGGCTCGCTCTGAAGTGCTATTGTAAAAATGAACACCTTCTGCAGGCTGGCCTGGCTGCCTCCTGACAGGGCTGGGCCGGGGGGCTGGGCCTGGGCCCCGGGGCAGGGCCGCCCCCGGCTCGCTCTGATGTGCTATTGTAAAAATGAACACCTTCTGCAGGCTGGCCTGGCTGCCTCTTGACAGGGCTGGGCCAGGGGGCTGGGCCTGGGCCCCGGGGCACAGCAGACAATCTGGCCTCTCCTCCCGGCACCTTATCAAAACACCTTGCTTTCAAGTTTGCAGGAAGTAGCAACAACTAATGTGTTGTCCTCCTTTGCAATGTTGAAAGCAACTTGTTACTTGTGCCTGGGGGCTAGGCCGGGCCCTGGGAATGGGGATGCAGCTCAGGCCGCGCGCAATTGATTACCACACGTGACGTGGCTTGCTGAGAGAGAGGATATAGTTGGGCCTCCTCCAAATCCTGAGCATGATGATGTTGGGCTTGGCCACAGTGACACCGGCAGCAGGCAGAAGGCAGCAGCCAGCCCAGTCACGGTCAGTGGGTCATGGACTGATAACACCACACAGCAGCAGCAGCAGACCACCTGTCCTGAGAGCTGACCCATGCTCAGATTCAGCGCGCCGTGCCAGGCCCGAAGACAGTCTGAGTCAAAGAGAGAGTCGAGACAAGTCACGACGAGACCAACAACGAGACGACTCGACTGGAGTGGAGACCGAAGTTCTTCTGACTGGACACACACTGGACCTGAGGTAGCCACAAATGCCTCTACTTCTGTCATGTTTAACCGGTGTTACTCAGTATGTTTCCCTACGGGAGGACCATAGAGAGAGAGTGGATTGATCAGCGTTTGTAGAGGGAGATAAGGGAGATAAGGGTGTAATGCCTCTGCATCTATACGAGGCCTCCTGTAGACCCATTGCAATCCGCCTCTACAAGGCCCCATATGGACACTCTTGTCCATATGGGGCCTTGTAGAGGCGGATTGCAATGGGTCTACAGGAGGCCTCGTATAGAGGTCTAAATGGGGGCTAGTGCAGGACATGTATTTAAAGGTTGCTGATACAAAGGACTTCCATGCCAGGGGTGGGGGGACTTCAAGGCACTAACCTTCCGCTAATGGAGGAGGGAACACAACATCTCCAGAGATTAAATATGTTTTCTGAGGGGAGCAGAGCGGAGGTAACTTACGATTGTAAATTGTGCCTCCAGCAGGCGCCCTGTAATTACTTAGAGAAAGGCAATTACTTTATTTGCAACCAAACTACACAGAGATAATAAGCTGGTGTACTGTGTTTGAGTGTTCAGTTGATTTTATTTATATATATGCAATATGGGTCTTCCCAAACAGTCTCTTGGGTCCCCCGGCACACAGTCTTGTTTTGGCCATGTGCCTGCTTGACTCTTACCCTCTTTCCCCACCCACGATACTTCCGAATGTAAATATGACAAGACTGTGAACATCTGTTCCATCCATCGCCACTTTATTACATATGTAGTGGTGACACAGAGTGATGGCCTCAGGTTTACTATAAATCAATCTGTACCAGTGTAGCATTTCTTTTTCTCAGCATTTATAAACAATGTACCCTTATACCTCCAGTGTGCATAATGTGGGAGTACTAGGTTGTTTTTCCTCTACACCTTATCTGTCTTTCCCAAGGGAGTGCTGTGAGGCTCGGGTGTCCGGACCCTGCTGCTGAAGGACTCTGCAGGGCAAGCACTCTACCCCCAGTATGGCGCTGGTGCAGGCTAGCGCTGAAGAAATGTGAAGAGGTAGGAGTCTTCTGGCAAATGCATGCTGAGCGGGAAGCCGCTCAGCCCTTTATTGAAGTGTTCACATGGTGGCGCACTCATTGCACAAGCCCTGGGCACGGGGCCGGGCTCACGTCACATTACAATGTGGATGAAAACCATGACATTTTGGTTCTGCACCCTATACGCTGCTAAACTATGCCAGGCAAGAGACATATAGGGCACTCCTCTGTATGCACCATTACAGTGCCTATATTTCAGCATAACACTTGTCGAGAGTGCATATGGGGGACTCCTATATATGTAGCACTACTGCACTCATTTGACAGCTCACTCAGCCCTTCTTACACGGCACGGCAAACTCTAAGATATGTGCATTACGACGCTCAAATTGTGTTTTGGCGCAAGCACTGTGGCACTCTTAAATGTGTTATTAAAGTGCACACCTGCATCACAGTCCTTACAAGTGCTGTTTCACTGGTTCAGCACCAATGGGGCACTCAAGCAGCATGTTGTTAGAATAGCCTCCTGTTTCGGGGTGATTTGCACAAGTAGCGTAATGTTCGTTCGATTATGGAGCCACTCGTGGGTGGTGGAAGCCGGATTTGATGCCAGTCAATAAGTAAGAGGTTGTTTTTGCAGGGTATGGGCTGGCATTCAGGGAGTTATGTACTGGGATGCATTGCAGTGCAGTGCAGTGTTGTGATCCTCATCCTGGGCAAATGATTGCACAGAGAGCCTGGTTGGTACTAGTTTGGTGTAACCTAGGAGACCGCGAGACAGCTCCACTCTCCACAGTGACTAGGTTTGCAGATGTGTGCTAGGACTGCTCTTGATTTCCACATGACATTCATACAGTAGTAATACACTGTACGGACTCATGAGGGCCTGCAGTCTTAGATTGCTGCCCAACTGCCACTGATAAAACATGGCGATTTTTCAGAAATTCTTCATGCCATGTATATTAGCTATTAGCTAACAAAAAAAAAAAGTTCCAGCGCAGACCCAGTGAGTGTGGGCGATGGGAATGGAACAGTAGCAGATCATATGTACTATTTAGGATAATGCACAGTGAGGTGCATATACATACTATTCCCAGAGGAAGTGCAGCCCAGTCCTACATCCGTGGCACCCAGAGGCAGGGGGTTGCAACCTGTGACTCCCAATATATTTTTGACTATGGCTCCCATAATCCCTCACCATTGTCTAAATGGGCTTTGGGTGATGGGAGTTGCATTCCAAAAACCTCTGGAGATCCAAATGTAGGGTTGATGATACTGACAAGGACTGATTACTGATGGAGACTCAACATGATATAATATGATAATAAGATATGATATGGCATTTATAACGTGCTTGCACACAAGTGTTTCTAGGTGTGACAAGACAAAGAGGGGGAAACAGAAGGAGGACAAAACAATGATCTTACTAGGCCCTGTGTTATTCAGATTGTGCAAGTGCAGGGAGGTGGAAGGGCAGGTAAATCAGAATTGCGTGCAGCCAACAAGAATTCCTAACAGGTCCAGTTCCCATTTGATGGCACAGTAGCAGCATTGTACCAGCATTAGTAATTTCAGCTAGCTTCATTCGCTTTTCTTAATCTGGTCTTGTCACATTATGCATGAGCAACGGGAATGAACCCTTCACACTGGGGATGTTAAGAAAGGTCAATGTTTTATTACATTCAAGATAGGAGTTGTTCCAGTACATAGTACTGCTTATTGAATGCAGCTCTATTTTCATTATTGGTGGCAATGAGTAAACATGCTTTGAGTTTGGTTGTGCAAAATAAGTATTAAGCTATGTGATGATGATGTTTTTTTTTAAAAAGAACAAAAGGAATCTTATCACTTTTTCAAACGTTTACACAAAACATAACATGCAACAGGCACATGAACCCTCCATAAGTAGCATTTTCTGTAAAGTCGTGAATTGACGTGATTCAAAGATGATGGTTTGAGGGCCACTTTTTATTAGGCGAGGGGTGGGCCACTTTTTGAGGTGAGGGGTGGGCCACTTTTTGAGGTGAGGGGTGGGCCACTTTTTTTTGGGTGTCTGGGCCTACTTCTTGTCCCATTCCGACCCTGCGTGAAGGGGTTGCTCTTCAGAGAAGTCTTCGCTAAAGAAATGGCACAATTCGTGGGAACATACTCAGCCCTAGAGAAGGCGCACAGCTCTATTCGCAAGATTTTCTCAGGACTAGTATTTGCAGGGACCGTAAATGACATCGGGGTCGATGTCTGGTCGTTTTGGGATGCAGCGTAGACCAGAGGGACCCCAAGTCCAATACTGGGAAAACAGGCAAAACGACACATTCAGAGGTCGCAGAGGAAGAGAGACTTACAGACAGCAAAGTGCTGCAGGCGGTGCGTACTCAGGACGCTCTTATTCTTGCTCGAATGGCACAAGCTAAACAGCGACGCATGGGTGCTTCAGGCAGTAACTGGCACGTACCTAGAATTTGCGGGCGTCCCTTTCCAGAGCGCACAGTCCCAAGCTATAAGTATGCCCCTAGAAGAACGAGAGCTACTCCACGGTGAACTGCGCAGTTTAGCCAGCAAAGCCGCCATAGAACGCGAGAGGCAGGGGGCACCAGGTTTCCTCAGCAATATGTTCTTAGTGCACTGGGGGGAGAAGGTAAGGCCAGTCATAAATCTAAAGAGACTGAACGAATGGATCAAGTACAGACACTTCAAGATGGAGGGGATTCATCTCCTGCGGGACCTTCTGAGGACAGGGGATTGGCTCGCCCGTTTAGATCTCAAAGACGCTTATCTGACCATTCTGATAGCACTGCAAGCATCGTAGATTCCTTCGCTTCCTATGGAACAGGGAAGTTTAGCGTTTCACTTGTCTGCTGTTCGGGCTAGCATCGGCCCCCTGGGCTTTCACCAAGATTATAAGGCCAATTGCAGCAGTCATACGGGAGAGGGGCATCAGGATTATCATCTACCTAGATGACATCCTTATTCTAGGCCAGAGCGCAGCAGCGCTGCAGACTCGCCCAGTGGGTATGCGACCTAGTGTCATCCCTCGGTTTCAGTGTAAATTTAGACAAGTCAGAGCTATGCCCCACTCAGAGGAGAGAGTTCTTGGGATGTATAATGGATACCAAGAAAGCGGCTCTCAAGCTGCCGTCCCACAAAGTCAGAGCCATCAAGAAGGAGCTCAGAGCAGTCACTGCGAAGAAAGTTATTTCGCTTCGCCATCTAGCCAGGATAGTGGGTCTTTTAGCAGCCTCGATTCAGGCAATCTTTACCAGATTGCTCCATTCAGAGGGTGTTTGGGCTATTACCAATTCATCTCACTAAACTAGAAAGCTCTTACGGAGCTGCAGAATATGGACGCATGGAACGGCCTAGTGTTTTTCGGCGATGCGCCAGACCTAATTATAGAATCAGATGCGAGCAGAGCCGGCTGGGGCGCAAGATGTGGGAGCTTAGAAACAGGAGGGAAGTGGTCCGCCGAATAACTTCTCTTGCATATAAATTGCCTGCAACTCCTGGCAGGATCCTTCATCGTACAAGCCTTCACCCAAGACAAAGCCAATTGTTGCGTCTTGCTCAAGATGGACAACATATCAGTAGTAAGGTACATAAAGAAATTGGGAGGGACCACTTCCAAGATGTTGGCAGAATTAGCGAAAGATTTTGCCATCACTGCCTGCATCAACACATAGCGGTAACAGCAGAGTACTTACCGGGGGAACAGAACGTCATAGCAGATTGGAATTATCGATATCTCGTGGATTCCAGCGACTGGAAGCTTCAACCAGAGATATTTGCGCAGCTCCAGGAGATCTGGGGGCCCATAGACAACAATCTATTTGCATCCAGTTTGAACGCTTGGACAGACAGATAATTCAGCTGGAGAATAGACCCAGGAGCAGTGGGGACGGATACATTTATATAGCAGTGGAATGAGCCGTCCACTATGCGTTCCCACCGTTCGTCATGTTTGTATTTTGTATTTTATTGAATTTGTATAGCCCTTTAATCCAAAGTGCTTTACATGAGAACATGCAAGAATACAACAAGCATAAGATGGCAATTGAATCACAACTCGAAAACAGTATAAGGAACAATATACAATATTGCTGAGGTGGGGAGGGAGTAGGGAGGGGCAGAGGTGAGCGAGGGAATGGTAGGTATTAGTGGAGGTAAGAGCGGAAGAGGGAAGGCAAGAATGTGCGAGGAAGAAGAAAGGAAAGAGTAAGACTAGATGAGAGCAGGGGGTGAGGAGGAAGGAGGAAGAGAGGATGGAGAGGGTAAGAATGAGCAGTAGTAAGAGGTGAGGAATGAGGGGGCAGGAGAAGAAGGCCGAGAGGAAGCGAAGGGTGTTAGGGGAGTGAAAAAGATAAGATTTTAGAGAAGAGCGAAAGGAAGGGTAGGAGGGAGAACAGCGGATGTGGACGGGGAGGCGATTCCAGTGGAAGGGAGTGAGGAGTTGGAAAGAGCATAAGCGGGAGGGGGCGCAGGGTGGTGGAGGAGAGAGTAGGAAAAGATTAGCAGAGCGGAGAGAACGAGAAGGGGTATAAAAAGTAAGAAGGGAGGAGAGGTGTGGGGGGCAAGACCATAGAGGGATTTGAAAACAAGACAGAGGAACTTGAATTTGAGCTGGGAGTGAAAAAAGAGCCAACCTAGAGAGGTGAGAGAAGGCAGACAGAGCGGATGGCAGAGTGGTAGTCAGATTTGAGTGGAGAGAGATGAGAGGAGGGGAGTCCAAAGAGAAGGGAGGAACAGTAGAAGAGTCTGGAGAAGATGAAGGAGGTAATTAAGAGTTTAGTAGCGTGAAAGGTAAGAAGGGGTCGAATTTTACGAATGTTGTAGAGGTGAAAGCGACAAGACCTGGAAGTAAGAGAAATGTGGTGAGATAGAGAGGTGAGGGTCAATATGAAGACCAAGGTTACGGGCATGGGCAGAGAAGGAGAGCTGGGAGGGGGGGGGGGGGAGAATGGAAGGGAGAGGGGAGGGAGGAGGAAGAGTTTTAGCAGGGAAGAAAAGGAGTTTAGTTTTTTCAGCATTAAGAGTAAGGAAGTGAGAGGACATCCAGGATTTAATAGCAGAAAGGCAAGAAGAGAGTTTATCGTGAATGTCGGGAGAGAAGGAGGAGAAGGAGAGGAAAAGCTAGGCATCATCAGCGTAGAAATGGTGCGAGATACCAAAAGAGGAGATGATAGGAGCAAAGAAGGAAGTATAGAGTGAGAAAAGAAAGGGGCCAAGGACAGAACCTTGGGGAACTCCGTGGTTGAGAGGATATGTGGGAGAGGAGGAGCCACTCCAGGAGACAGAAAAGGTGCGGTTAGAGAGATAGGAGGAGAACCAGTTGAGAACAGTGTCCTTGAAGCCAAATGAAAGGGAATTGAGGAGAAGAGGATGGTCAACAGTATCAAAAGCGGCGGAAAGGTCAAGGAGAATAAGAATGGAGGAGTGTTTTGAGTAGCGTGCAGAGAGGATAGAGTTGAGAACATAGATGAGGGCAGTTTCAGTGGAATGCAGAGGGCGGAAGCCGGATTGGGTAGAGGGAAGGAGGGAGTCATTAGAGATGAAAGAAGAGAGTTGAGAAAAGACAATGCGTTTGAGAAGTTTGGAGAGGAAGGGTAGGAGAGAGATGGGACGATAATTGGAAGCAAGATGGGGATTAGCAGAAGGTTTTTTGAGAATAGGGATGATAGTCGCGTGTTTAAAAGGAGTAGGAAAAGTGGAAGTTGAGAGGCAGATGTTGAAGAAGAAGGTGAGGTAGGGTATAAGGAGGGGGGAGATTTTAGGGATGGGGTAGGAATGTGGTCAGTGGGAGAAGCAGTATGTTGAGTGTTGGTTAGAAGGAGGTTAACATCAGAATGAGTGACGGGAGAGAAAGAGGACATAGAAGAGGTAGGTGGAGGAGGAGGAGGAGAGTAGGAGGGGGAGGAGAGGATAGTTTGACGGAGATTGAGGACTTTGTTAGAAAAGGAGGCGGCAAGATCAGTAGCAGAGAGAGGAGAGGTGATGGAAGGATCAGGGGTAGATGGAGAGAGAAGTCGGGCTAAAGTTTGAAAAATGTGACGAGGGTGGGAGGATTGAGACTGTAGAAGGTCAGAGAAGTAGGTGCGTTTAGCGGAGTTGAGGCACGAGTCATAGAGGGTATGATAGGAGAAGTATGCAGATTGGTTAGAGGGGGTGGGGTGTTTGAGCCATTGACGTTTAAGTCGCCTAAGGAGGTGGCGCATTGAGGAGAGATGAGATGAAAGCCAAGGTTGAACAGGTCGGCGAGAGGGGCAAAATGAGGAGAGGGGGTAGAGAAGATCAAGAGTAGAAGAGAGAGAGAGAGGAAGTTAAGATGGAGGAGGCATCAGAGGCGGAGAGAGAGGAGAAGTGGGCGAGGGGGGGAGAGGCATGCACGAAATAGAGGGGTTAAAGCTGCGCAGGTCACGCCGGAAGAAGGAGGTGGAGGATGGAGGGGGAGGAGGAGAAGGGGAGGGAAGGGAGAGGGAAAATGAAAGTAAAGAGTGATCAGATAGGTAGGTGGGAAGAGAGGATATAGGGGAGGCGGTGAAAGAGGAGGTAAAGATAAGATCAATAGTAGAGCCAGATTGGTGAGTAGGAGGGGAGGGGAGAGAGGAGGTAGGAGTCAAGGATGGAGAGAAGGGAGGGTTAGAAGAGAGATGGAGATTAAAGTCGCCAAGTACAAGTAGAGGAGTGGGGCTGGGGGAAATGAGGCTGAGGAGATGGTCAATGTCCTCATAAAAGGAGCAGACTGGGCCAGGGGGGCGTAGATGATTAGGAATAAGATAGCATGAGGAGAATTAAAGATTTTGAACATGAATTCAAAGGAAGGGAAAGTAGGTAGAGAAGTAGGAGGGAGAAGAGGTGAAGTGTGGCTGAAAGAGATGGCCTAGACCACCTCCGTGGCCAGAAGAACGGGGGACATGTTCAAAGGAGGAAGAGGAGGAGGTGAGGGAGGCAGGTACAGAGGTGTTGACGAACAGTAGAAGAGTCTGGAGAAGATGAAGGAGGTAATAATTAAGAGTTTAGTAGCGTGAAAGGTAAGAAGGGGTCGAATTTTACGAATGTTGTAGAGGTGAAAGCGACGAGACCTGGAAGTAAGAGAAATGTGGTGAGATAGAGAGGTGAGGGTCAATATGAAGACCAAGGTTATGGGCATGGGCAGAGAAGGAGAGCTGGGAGGGGGGGTGGGAGAGAATGGAAGGGAGAGGGGAGGGAGGAGGAAGAGTTTTAGCAGGGAAGAAAAGGAGTTTAGTTTTTTCAGCATTAAGAGTAAGGAAGTGAGAGGACATCCAGGATTTAATAGCAGAAAGGCAAGAAGAGAGTTTATCGTGAATGTCAGGAGAGAAGGAGGAGAAGGAGAGGAAAAGCTAGGAATCATCAGCGTAGAAATGGTGCGAGATACCAAAAGAGGAGATGATAGGAGCAAAGAAGGAAGTATAGAGTGAGAAAAGAAACGGGCCAAGGACAGAACCTTGGGGAACTCCGTGGTTGAGAGGATATGTGGGAGAGGAGGAGCCACCCCAGGAGACAGAAAAGGTGCGGTTAGAGAGATAGGAGGAGAACCAGTTGAGAACAGTGTCCTTGAAGCCAAATGAGAGGGAATTGAGGAGAAGAGGATGGTCAACAGTATCAAAAGTGGCGGAAAGGTCAAGGAGAATAAGAATGGAGGAGTGTTTTGAGTAGCGTGCAGAGAGGCTAGAGTTGAGAACAGAGATGAGGGCAGTTTCAGTGGAATGCAGAGGGCGGAAGCCGGATTGGGTAGAGGGAAGGAGGGAGTCATTAGAGATGAAAGAAGAGAGTTGAGAATAGACAATGCGTTCGAGAAGTTTGGAGAGGAAGGGTAGGAGAGAGATGGGACGATAATTGGAAGCAAGATGGGGATTAGCAGAAGGTTTTTTGAGAATAGGGATGATAGTCGCGTGTTTAAAAGGAGTAGGAAAAGTGGAAGTTGAGAGGCAGATGTTGAAGAAGGTGAGGTAGGGTATAAGGAGGGGGTAGATTTTAGGGATGGGGGTAGGAATGTGGTCAGTGGGAGAAGCAGTATGTTGAGTGTTGGTTAGAAGGAGGTTAACATCAGAATGAGTGACAGGAGAGAAAGAGGACATAGAAGAGGTAGGTGGAGGAGGAGGAGGAGAGTAGGAGGGGGAGGAGAGGATAGTTTGACAGAGATTGAGGACTTTGTTAGAAAAGGAGGCGGCAAGATCAGTAGCAGAGAGAGGAGAGGCGATGGAATTGATCAGGGGTAGATGGAGAGAGAAGTCGGGCTAAAGTTTGAAAAATGTGACGAGGGTGGGAGGATTGAGACTGTAGAAGGTCAGAGAAGTAGGTGCGTTTAGCGGAGTTGAGGTACGAGTCATAGAGGGTATGATAGAAGTATGCAGATTGGTTAGAGGGGGTGGGGTGTTTGAGCCATTGACGTTTAAGTCGCCTAAGGAGGTGGCGCATTGAGGAGAGATGAGATGTAAGCCAAGGCTGAACAGGTCGGCGAGAGGGGCAAAATGAGGAGGGGGGTAGAGAAGATCAAGAGTAGAAGAGAGAGAGAGAGGAAGTTAAGATGGAGGAGGCATCAGAGGCGGAGAGAGAGGAGAAGTGGGAGAGGGGGGGAGAGGAGAGGCATGCACGAAATAGAGGGGTTAAAGCTGCGTAGGTCACGCCGGAAGAAGGAGGTGGAGGATGGAGGGGGAGGAGGAAAAGGGGAGGGAAGGGAGAGGGAAAATGAAAGTAAAGAGTGATCAGATAGGTAGGTGGGAAGAGAGGATATAGGGGAGGCGATGAAAGAGGAGGCAAAGATAAGATCAATAGTAGAGCCAGATTGGTGAGTAGGAGGGGAGGGGAGAGAGGAGGTAGGAGTCAAGGATGGAGAGGAGGGAGGGTTAGAAGAGAGATGGGGATTAAAGTCGCCAAGTACAAGTAGAGGAGTAGGGCTGGGGGAAATGAGGCTGAAGAGATGGTCAATGTCCTCATAAAAGGAGCAGACTGGGCCAGGGGGGCGGTAGATGATTAGGAATAAGATAGCATGAGGAGAATTAAAGATTTTGAACATGAATTCAAAGGAAGGGAAAGTAGGTAGAGAAGTAGGAGGGAGAAGAGGTGAAGTGTGGCCGAAAGAGATGGCCTAGACCACCTCCGTGGCCAGAAGAATGGGGGATATGTTCAAAGGAGGAAGAGGAGGAGGTGAGGGAGGCAGGTACAGAGGTGTTGAAGAGGGTGCTAGCGAAAGTCCACAGAGAAATTAGCAGAGCTAGTTCTAGTAGTTCCGTTATGGAAATCCCAACCATGGTGCCCAGTAGTGATGGAACTTTCTACGGATTTTCCAATGATGATCCCTCACAGTCTGAACATTCTGTTGGGTCCCAGCTGCAAAAAACACCTGCTAGTGGAGGAGGGTAGTCTCCGCCTAATCGCTTGCAAAATTACAGGCAAAGATGGGAACTGCCAGGCATTTTGCAGCTCGCTGTCGACTGCATTAGAGACCCCTGGGTGCCTTCCAACGTTAGCAGCTATGTTGCCGCATGGAGATGTTGGATCGACTGGTGTTCAGTCCTCAGTATTGATCCTGTTTCTGCACCTATAGTACAGATACTCAATTTTTTAGTAGAAAGATTCCGCGACTGATGTGCCTACAGGACAATCGGAGTGAACAGGTCTGCTTTATCGGCTGGACATGACAAAGTGGAATGAAAACCAGTGGGAGAGCACGCAGCGGTGCTGCGCTTGCTCAAGGGAGTTACATTGTGGAAGCTTCCAGAGCCTAAGTACTTCGTGCTTTGGGACGTCAAAGATGTGTTTCAGCTATTCCTCAGATGGCCAGACAATGCTAGCCTTTCTCGATCTCAGGTTTCGGGGAAGTTTGCAATGCTTCTCTGTTTGGTAGTGTGCAGGAGAGTATCTGATGTTAAAGCACTTGAAGTAGATAGGAAAATATTCGACCCAGAAGGGGTGGCCTTCAATGTGGCAAAGCGAACAAAGACCGACTCCACCATCATTTCTTACCCGTACTTCCCAGACAATAAGAAGTTATGCATAGCCCAGTGTGTAAAGGATTACGAGCTAGCCATAGCAGACTAGAGACCAGCAGCGGTCACACAGCTTCTGACAGCCACGATAGCTAGATGGGTCAAAGAAGTTATGAACTGGGCGGGCATCGACCTATCCAAGTTTGGTGTGCATTCTGCAAGGAGCGCAATGGCCTCCAGGGCTTTTTCAGCAGGGGAGTCTTTGCAAGATATTATGAGATCAACTGACTGGTCTAACGAGTCCACTTTTAGGACCTTTTATTTTAAGCCTATATGTCAAGTAGCAAATAGAGTGGAGGACAGTTTTGACCAAGCATATTGCTCGCCTCCTGTCTTGACATAGAATGAAGATGCCCATGCTTATAGCGCAGGATAGTCTTGATTCTATTTAAGACATGGAGGCGAGCATTATATCCCACCCAGAGATACGCAGCAAACTGTTGAAAAGTACGTTTATGAATGTACACACTTAAGCGTATTCCCACCCTCACAATAGTGTTTCCGTCCTTTTCCAGGAGATCAACAAAAGACGACCTGAAAAGGAGATTAAGTGAAGTTCTACAGTTCAAGGTTTCTACAACCTTCTGTTCTACAAAGACCAACAGCAAGGACGCAATCCAGACTTGGGAAGAAGACGGATTGGAACAGTTACAGAGTTTGAAAGTTAACATTGTGTTTTCGGGCAGAGTTTCACTGTCAAAAGAAAGAGGAAAGGACCCAGGTGGGGAGGAGCTAACACTGATTGGAGAACATCTACAGCCTTAGGATTACCAGGTGCAAGAGGCCTATGGGGATTTGTAGTTTTTGATGGAACCTTTAAAACTCTTGGACCTTTTGATTTCCTAATCCCTAAGTAAACAAAATGTGGTGAGTTTCAAAAGTTACAAAAAATTTTAAGTGCTGCGAGTTGCAGTAATAAAGAAAGTTAAGCATAATGCTCACCTTTGTGTCTTTGTATATAATTTCTTTGTACGCAGATGACCTCCTGATATATCTGGGGGACCCAGCCTGGTCCTGCCCTATAGTGACACAAATGCTTATCCGTTTCAGTGAATTTAGCGGGCTCAGAATTAATTGGGGGAAATCCGTTCTCTTCCGGGTGAAGGGTGGTGCGCTGGTCAACCCCCAGGAATGCCTGTACCGAATGGAACAAGGCTTTCGATATTTAAGTATCTGGGTGTCAACAGACCGTACTAACTATGCAACACACAATATTCAACCGGTACTTGACTGTTTTGTCAGTGACGTCCACCACTGGAAGCTTCTCCCCCTCACACCCATGGGCAGAGCCGCACTCTTTAAGATGATGACTCTCCCAAGGTTTCTATATGTCTTACAGAATGCCCCACTAAAGATCCCAGACTCGGACTTTGATCGGGTTGAAATCCTCCTCGGGGAACTCATATGGAGTGGAGGCCAACCAAGGATAGCGCTACCCACACTCCAAAGATCGATCTGGGAGGGCGGAATAGGGGTGCCCCGCCTCCAAACCTATTACTGGACCTCACAACTTGCAGTGGTCAAATGACCTGCTTCACGGAGACAGGGAACTCCCCCACATCAGGGCTGAAATCGCCGCTATGCATGACACCGAACCACTGCACTTACTATACCAAACCCTCCCGAGACCCCCCCCCAATCAACGACCACGACTCACGTTATTACTGTTTGGAAACAGGCGCACGGATTCGTAGGGTGGAAAAATAGAATAACCACGGCACAACCCCTGTGGGGAAATAGCAATCTGTCAGAGATAAAGAAGCTTGACCCATGGCCTCTATGGGTTGGGGCTGGGATTCTGAGAGTTGAAAATATTCTTGATGGAGGGGAACTAGCCTTGTTTGAAGCCATCCAGCAGAAATTCCAACTCCCGGGTACCGAGAGATACCACTATGTACAACTGGCCCATGCCCCAAGAAACCATATACCTGTAAATGCCAGTATCCCAGACTACACACCAACAGAACACAACATGCTACCAGCTTTCATCCCCACCAAATGCACCTCCATTCTATATAACGCTATCACATCCTTTGCCACACCTGAAATGATGAGCTTAAAGGCTGAATGGGAGGTGGATGTGGGGGAGTTAGACCCAGAAGACTGGATCCAAGCACTAATGCATCCAAGGGAGGTTGCCATCTCCTCTAAGCTTCGGCTGGTCCAATTAAAAATCTTGTATAGAGTCTACTACCCCAGAACGATATTATATAGGTGGAAGAGAGCTCCGAACCCGAACTGTCTCCGAAGTGGGGAGGAAGAAGGGACCTTCTTTCATATTCTATGGGCATGCCCCTGCATCCACACCTTCTGGAACGAATGCTGTAATGAACTTAATAAGATCCTCACCTGTCATATACCACTGGACCCAACTATTCTCATCCTGGGTGTTCCAGATGAAATTGCTCTTAATAAATGGGAAAGGCTGCTCTTAAACACAGCGTAAACATAGCGAAAAAATGGGGAGCCCCAGAGTCCCCAACGATGGAGCAATGGGTAACGGACATGGACATATGGGCAATGATAGAGCACAGAATATACAACGCAAGAGGCTGCCCTGTAAAAGCGGACAAAATATGAGGGAGGTGGGAAGAGGAAGGACCCTAGATCCTACAAGATGCTGCAGGGGTGATGCTGTTTAATCGCATTAAAGACTGGGGGAAATGTTTTGGGTGATTGGTAACGAATCTGCTAATGTTGACCTTTGAAAAGACATGCTAGTCCCTACATGTTGTTGCTGTTTTGATTGTGATGTAAAACAATAAAAAATGCTTTATCAAAAAAGAAAAAGACTACCTGCGCTATAAGCGTGGGCAATCTTCATTGTGCATTTCAGTTAAAACACACCTTTTCACAAATTAAATTAATTAATTACAGCGATTGAGAACAAATCCATTTTTACAAGCCTTCTAAATTTCCACTAGTTTAAAAAACAAATACATTTTTGTTCTTCTCAAATACACTAAAAGATCTACAAATTGTACTAGTCAGGCTGGTTTTTTAAGATTTGGCGCTGCACAGAGGACTGTGCGGATCGATTGGAGTGCAGGTCCCCTTTTGGGGTGCCAGAGGTCCGGCTGTTTTCCCCTTTTCTTCAAATATATATGATACATTACTCACTGTAATTGTATTTCTGATGCTTGTATCTGCTTAGATTCACATGCTGTGCATAGGCCGTCATCTAGTGGAAGCTGCGGAGTATTACAGTTGTTGTTTTCGAAACTCGGGACATCGACAGGGCATGCCAGTAATACTATCCCTAGTGTGACGTCCACTGTACCCATGGTCCTTCACACGTTGAGGGCCCTCAGATTGTTATTTTTCTGACATGAGGTAGCATGAAGTGTAGCCTGAGTACAGTTGTATTCAAGCAGATACGTATCAGACAAGCTCATAAGCATCCATGCGTTTTCTCGCTGCAGGGAGGAAGGGTGGGCACATGTGAAACTAAGCAGATATCAGCATCAGAAATACAATTACGGTGAGTAATGTATCCTTTCTGAGGCTTGTGGAATCTGATTAGATCACATGCTGTGCATAGATTAGCAAGCAGTGTTAGGAGAAGGTGGTGGGATGTGAGAAGGTTCATAGGCGTACAGATGTCTTAGAACCGCTTGTCCCACCTGTGTATCTGTCTTGGAATGAGTGTCAATGCAGTAATGTTGAGTGAAAGTGTGTATTGAGCTCCATGTAGCTGCTTTGCAAATGCTGTCTGGTGGGACATTTGCAATGAAAGCCAGAGTGGCTCCTGTGCTCCTTGTGGAGTGAGCTCTAAGGTGAAAGGCAGTGTCTTGTTTGATAATGACTAGCACAATTGTAAACATCTGACTATCCATCTGGAGATGGCATTTTTGGAAATGCGGTCTCCTCTGCCTGTTGCTATGGAGACAAACAGTTGGTCTGTGTTTCTTAGCGGTCTGGTCTTGTTTACATAGTAAAGGACCGCCCTCCTCACATCTAGTGTGTGGAGTTTTACCTCAGCTGAGCTGGTGGGGTTCTGAAAGAAAGCCGGTAGCTCAATAGACTGGTTTACTTGAAATTTAGAGATGAATTTAGGGGAGAACCTAGTGTGAGTATGTAAAACCAGCTTGTCCTTGTGTACAACAAAGAAAGGATGCTGCACTGACAATGTGTCACGACTTGTTTGAGGGCTCACCTGTTTAGGCTTTGTAAGCTTCTTTTTTGTTGGATCTGACTGCCCGTGTTTCTTGAAGGTGCGGGTCTCGTGGAGGTAAGGACGGGCTCCTTCTGATGCCACTCTGTCGGTAGCAGCTGACCTGGAGTTCAGTGTTCAACAGATGAATGGTTAGGGCCAGTAAGGCGGTTCGAAGGCAACCGCGGAAGTCCTGGAGGGAGTGCTGCGGAAGGCGGTGAGTCACAGCCGCAGTCGAGGTCTGTGAAAGCTCTGGAAATCCTGGGTAAGAGGTAAGGCGGTCCGAGGGTAACCGCAAGGAGCAGTCCTGGATGGTGTGCCGCGAAGGCGGTGAGTTGCAGCCGCAGTCAAGGTCGGGGAATGCTCCGGAAATCCTGGGTAAGAGGTAAGGCAGTCCGAGGGCAACCGCAAGGAGCAGTCCTGGATGGTGTGCCGCGAAGGCGGTGAGTTGCAGCTGCAGTCGAGGTCTGGGAATGCTCTGGAAACCCTGGGTAAGAGCACCGTGGCAGGTGGAAAGACACGGCTGCGGAGAACCAGGAAGGCACAAGGGAGCGAGGGAATTCCTAGGAGCGAGCGCGAGGAACAACACTCGAGCAAGGAATTGTGTGCGGATTGACACGCACCGAACCGCAGGGGAGGGGCGCTTATCTAGGCGAGCTAGAAACTATACCGCTGATCTGAGAGCGGCGCACGCCATGTTGGGAGGGCTTGGGAGCATTCTGGTATGTTGTTGAATGGACCAGGAGGTCCAAAGGGGGCAGTAGTGAGATTTCATGACAATTCTTGTATTTCACTAACTCTTCTTATGGAAGTAAAAGCCACTAAGAAGGCAGTTTTGTAAGTTTGTTGTTAAAGACTAGACTTATGCATCGAGGTCCCATGAGTTTAGCGAGTACAGCATTGAGATCCCATCCTGCAGACAGATTAGAAATTGGATGGTGAAGTCTCTTTACCCCCTCCATGAATTCTTTGATGACGGTCACCTTCCACCATGGGACTTTATTGTGGGAGGTGGTGTAGGCTGACAAGGCCGCCAGGTGGACCTTTAAAGAGTTGAATATTAACCCCAAATCTAGCAAGTGGAGCATATCAATTAGAATATGGGATGGAGTACATTCTATGGGGTTAATTTGTTTAAACTGGCACCAAATTACAAATCTCCTCCACTTGTCGAAATAACAGTGCCTAGTGTTAGGTTTTCTTGCTTCCTTCAAGATATCCATATACCTCTGAGGTAGGTTAAGATATCCGAACTCTGTGACTTCAGGAGCCATGCTGCCAAGTTCATTGAGTGAGGTTGAGGGTGCACTGTTAGCCCCCCGTCGTGCTGAGTGAGCAGATTGGTCGGGCACAGGCGCATGATGGGATCGCACATCGCCAGTTTGCGCAGATGTGGATACCAAGGTTGTCTTGCCCACATAGGAGGAACTAGGATGAGCGTCATCTGTTCCTTGTGGCTCTTGTTGACCACCTTCTTCATGAGAGGTGTTGGGGGGGAAAAGCGTAAGCAAATTTCCCTGACCAGTTCATCCATAGAGCGTTCCCCTTGGAGCCTGGCTGGGGGAATCTGGACGCAAAGTCTGGGCATTGACTGTTTTCGCTTGTAGTGAACGAGTCTATTGTGGGGTAACCCCATTGAGAGAAGAGGTGTTCTACGGCCACTGCGTGTAGTCGCCATTCATGTTCCTCTGGTAGGGGATCTCTGCTCAGTGAGTCTGCCAAAGAGTTGAGTTCCCCTGGAACGTGCTGTGATGATAGCAATATCTTCCGTTTGAGTGCCCATCTCCAAATTTGTTGCGCAAGTCTGGACAGATTTGGAGAACGTGTGCCCCCCTGTTTGTTTTTGTTTTTTTATAACTCTTTTTATTAAGTTTTACAAAACAAGAAAAACAACGCAAGTATGCATTAACAGCGCAAGCACAAGCAGCAGGGTCGTAAGAAGAGCAATATAGACGGTTGACAATAGTAGCCATAACTGGAGCACCGAAGTCCCAGACTGCGGGGGGTCGGGGAGTAGAATGTCAGTGGGCGAGGTTTGCTGGCTTCCTTTAGGGCACTCTTCAGTGTTTTGAACTCAGTTTTTATTCTTTCCACTTCTCCCATATTTTCCGAAATTTCTGGGGGCACCCCCTAGCGGTGTAGATACGTTGTTCCAGAGAGGCACATCTGCTCATCTCGTTGGACCATCGGTCTATGCATATTTAGTCTGCAGAGCCCCAGGTGGCAGCAGTCAGTCTATTTCTTGCCCCTAGCACCACTTGAAGGTATGCCTTTTCATATTTGGTGAAATCTGTTTCTCACCACACCCCCAGTTTTCAATTTTGGGTCTCTTGGCACTGGGGATCCCATTATCCTGGAGAGTCTAGTGATGCATGCTGCCCAAATTTCATGTATTACCCCACACTCCCAAATCATGTGGAAAAAGGTGCCTTCTGCTCTTTGACATCGGAGACATTCAACATCACCGGCCCCTCCCATTTAGCCATCATTGTTCTAGAGCAGTATGACCTGTGTAATATTCGGAGCTGTATCATTCTCAACTTGGCATCGATGCCTATTTCTCTGGTGGTCATCAACGCCTCTACGCATTCATCCGCCTCTAATGCGCCTAGGTCATGTTCCCATTTTTCCTTCAGTTTTGTAAGTTCCCTAGTACCAAAGGAGTTGAGCGCCTGATAAAGAGCGGAAGTGACCTTAGAAGGAATGCGGTCTGGGAGAACGTTTGTTTCTAGAGGGGAACAGGCGGGTATGTCGGCAAGACTCAGGAATTGGGTGCCAATAGCATGTGTGAGCTGTGCGTGTCTAAAGCGGTCTATAGGTTGTAACCCGTGTTTCGCTTGCAGGGTTCAAAGTCTACAAGTCGACCCTCCTGAATAATATCTGCCAGTGTGCGTACCCCACTCCTCTCCCAGGTTCCGAAGTATCCCATCTTCTGTATTATGTGTTGGTGTGCCTCCTCCCAGACGCGGCAGGTATGGAGTGACCCTCGTGGCATCCTGCTCAGGCTCTTGTTGTCCTCATACAGTATCCGGAGGGGGGAGAGAGAGTTGCCAACACTCATTTCTACCCGGGTGTGTGGGAGCTTTGGGTTGCCATGTAGCCATTCATTTACTACCCCCGCTTGGGCGACCCAGTAGTAGATACAGATGTTCGGTAGTGCTATACCACCATTCCATACTGAGCGCTAGAGTGTACTGAGTGCAATGCAGCGTTGCTTCCCACCCCAGAGTAGTGCGCGCAGGGTCTTATCAATGGCTTCAAAGGTTTCGGTGGGGATGGGAATTGGGACATTCTGGAGGACATAGAGGAGCCTCGGGAGTGTCATCTTAAACAGTGCTGCCCTCCCCAATAGCGATAGTGTGAGAGACTGCCAGTGCGAAACGTTGTTCACAAATCTCTCCACCACCAGTTGTAAGTTAAGCCTGACGAAATCGTCTACCATCATACTGCCCGTATGCCCAGGTATGTGAATCCCAATACTGAAACAGGGTACGGACAGGGTTCAGGGATTGCTGCGCCCCCCACTTGAATAGGGAAGTATACTGCTTTTTGTATATTCACCCGGAGTCCGCCAAAGTGTTGATATTCCACGCGACAATCTGGAACACGATCGGGCAGCAGACCGCTGGGTTGCCGAGGTATATAAGGAGATCATCTGCGAATAGCGAGACTCTATCTTCTCCTCCTGTTGGCCAGTTGAACCCAGCCCAGTGTACATCCGTTCTTAGTCTAATCGCCAGGGGTTTGATTGCAAGAAGGAATATTATTGGTGAGAAGGGGCAGCCTTGCCTGGTCCCCCGGCCCAGTGGGAACATTCTGGATGATCTCCCATTTACCCTAACAAATGCCTCGAGAAGAGCATAGAGGAAGGAGTTTGACCCATGGCATGAAGCCTTGCCCGAATCCGATCCGCCTCATGAATTCCCATAGAGCATCCCACCCCACTGATTCAAAGGCCTTCTCAAAGTTGACCGCAAGGAGGGCCAACGGGTCCAGGATCTCGGCTGCTCGGTCTAGGGCAATGAGAACACTGCAAAGGTTGATTTGTGTGGATTTGCCCGGCAGAAATCCGCACTGGTCTAGGTGGACTAGAGATTCGATTACCCTGAGCATTCTGTTGGCTAGTATTCAGACTAGTATTCTTGCTTCCCCGTTTATTAATGTTTTGGGCCTATATGAGGCACAGCGTTCTGGGGGTTTTCCAGTTTTGGGGATTACCACAGTGCATGTCCTCCGGAGGTCCAGGGGGAGCCTGCCCAGCTCCCTACTGCAGAGGAACATGCAGTACATGTGCCTCGTCGGTATCCAGCCCAACCGCTTCCATATCTCCATTGGAAAACTGTAAGGGCCAGGAGTCTTCGCTGTCTGCAGCTGTGTCAATGCTTCACCCACTTCTTCAGTGATTTCAGTGTCTAGCTGCTCTGTCTGTTGTCTAGAGAGCCGAGGGATCATGATTGAATCAAGGAAGTTCAGGGTGCCTACTGCGGGTCCTACCCCTGGGGTGGGGGGGGGGGGGGGAGTACCGTTGCTCATATTACTTGGCAAAGGCCTCCGCAACATCGGAGTCGCCCGTCCACGTTTCCCCTTCGTCGTCTTGGATGGCCCGCACCTGTCCCTTACTTAGTTCCCATCTCTCTAGCCAGGCCAGGGTTTTGCTTGCTTTGTTCCCCCATTCATAAATCTGGCTACGGATCGACCAATGGCCCATTCGAGCATTGTCCAGGGCAGAGTTCCTCAAAACCTCTTGGGCCGTTACCAGGGCTTCATGTGCAGAGTGAGTCCCTTCTTCTAGCAATTGTTCCTCTCCTCCCGCCTGACCACGGTCAGAGCATTTCGAAAGAGCGTCCACGTGGTGCTGGATCCCTCTGTAACTGGACCTCAACTGGGCTTTCTTTAAAGTTTCAAACATACACACAAGTTCTTCTTCTTGTAAATTCCTTGCATTCAAAAATGTTGCTACTTGCAACCTTGAGCTCAATACAGTGCGGTTTTCTATCAGTTTCCTCTGACTCACTGGCTGTGCTGAACCGTTGGCTTCTTTGTTCTCTGGAGTCATGGATAGTACCACGGTAGACAGCTTGCCTCCCCCTCCTGCGTTACAAATGTGGGAGGCCCCTGTGTACCATTGACATCTGCTGCTCCGCACGCCAGCTGTAACTCCTGGTCTTACGATTTCCCTTTCGGAGGCTTTGCAGGTCTGGGTGGAAAAGGGCAAGGGCAATTACCCTTCGTCGTCCTTCCAGGTCTCACTGCTTTCCTCCTCCTTTTGTACTGCCAGTTTGGTGTAGCTGACTCCTGGTGTGTTCAGCCTTGCTTGAAGTGTGCTTTCGTGCTCCACCTTTTATCCTTGTGGGGAAGGTAACGCCGTCAGGTGTGCATGGTTATTGTTAATTGCCTGACTCTGCCTGACCTGAGTGTTGGAACTTGTCAGGTAAATGGCTCTGGTGTTAGCCCGTTGTCTGTTACTGTGTAAGAAAGTGTCTGTGTGGAAAAAGGGGGGCGGGGTAAATCTTATAAATATTCTACAGGGTAGGATGGGGAAAAGCTGTTACAGGGAAGGGGATATGTGTCTCAACCCTCTGTGTCCCACTTCCACTCCCCAAAGACTTCTCACCCAGGGGATCATCCCCCACTGGTCCACACCCATGAACTGGATCCAATAGCGATGGCTGTGTCCTGGCCACTTGGACGGCAGATCTCCGGGGACCAACAGGTGAGAAACCTTTAGGTTTCTCACACTTCACAGTTTTCAGCCACTTAAAAGTTCATCAGTGGTTAGCTTTCTTTCGCGTCTCATCAGCATGTGTGCAACCTTCTCTTGTGAGATACACTGTTTCGGCTTCAATCTTTCCTCGACACAAACCAGCCTTGATATCTTTCACTAACTCACTGGTTGTACATGTTCCTTTCTTGTGTCTGCGGCTTTGATTCACGAGTCAAGGTTGATACCACAGGCTTGGCTTCAACTCCCCAACTCTGTCGTTCACCTGGGAGGATCACTGGCATCCTTGAAACACAATGCAGGTTTCTTCTTGGCTGCGATTTGGCTTTCTCCACGTCTCCTTCAGGGTTTCCCGGAAGCAACAACCTCCTGCGGCTATCTTCTGGGTTTTCCTACCCTTTGTTCTAATCCCTCGATCTTTCGTCCTGCTCCAGTAGGTTCACCCTCGCCCTGGAAGTTCTGCTCCTTCTCGTGTTCCACCTTGCTCAGAGTGTGTATCTATGTTCTGCCTTTTATCCGTGTGGGAGAGCAAATGGGTATCAGTTGTATGTGATTAAAGTCAAGTGCCTGACTTTGCCTGAACCGATTACTGGGACATGCCCAATGAGATATGCAAGTGTTAGCCTCTTTACTCTCTCATCGCCCGCTTCCTCGGCCCAGTGTTTGTGTAGAAAAAGGGGGAGTGGGGAAGTTGGTATGTTGGAGGATCCTATAAAATAGGATGGGGCATGGGTATGGGAAAGGGGGGGAATAGAGCGTCTCACCATTGGCTGCCTCACACTCACTCACCAAAGAACCCTCTCGCAGGTGATCCTCCCACACTGGTTCACCCCAAGGGTCTGGATCCAAAGGTGATGGCCGTGCCCTGGTCACCTGTGAGAGAGATCCCCAGGGACTAGAAAGTGAGACACCCTCTGGTTTCTCACAAGGGCCCACAAATAGCACCTTACAGTAGTCTAATCTCAATCCTATTACAGCTCAGGCGATGGTGAGACAGCTGTTGGTAGATAGGAACGATCTGCATTCATTGATAAGTTTAGTGGGCAGCTGATGAAGCGATCGCATTGACTTGACGCGTAAGGTCATGGGTGGCATCAAGGTAAACCCCAAACGTCTTCACTGCTGGGGAGACTGGGATTGAGATGCTGTCCATGGTGAAGGATTGGTACAGATGGTCTAGGTTTTTGAGCATGGCTGGCGATCATACGAGGAGGATTTCAGTCTTTTCGTCATTGAGGCAGAGAAGATGCAAGGCCATTCAGGACTGGATAGTCTGGTGCACTGCGTATAGTGTGGAGGTGTCGGCTGGGTAGTCACCTGAGAGGGGCAGGAGGATTGTGTGCCGTCCTCATAGTTGGTATAGGAGATACCCTGTGCGTCCAGGCGGTCAAATAGCGGTTTAGTAAAACTGTTGTAGAGTGTGGGGGAAATGCAGAAGCCTTGGGGTATGCCGCAGCTTACAGGTGTGGGGCGGGGGAGCAAATAGGCTTTCAGAGAAGACTCTCATGGTTTTGTCAGAGAGGAACTGATGGCTTCCAGTGAGAGGTTGGCCGCAGACGAAAGATGCTGCAGAGGATTTTGTGGTTTACCAAGTTTAACGCTGTCGAGAGGTCCAAGAGTAGCAGCAGCGCAGGCTTTCCTACGTCTTTTAGCTCATCCAGTTGGTTTATAGATCCAGAAGAGTCGATTCTGTGTCATGATCGGGGGCGGAACCCTGATTGCCGGATTTCAAGAATGCCATTGGATTCCAGGTAGGCTGCTCAGTCCAAGATCTATAGGAGGATGGTGTTGATGGAGCAGTAGTTGGTGGAAATGGACGGGTCCAGAGTGGGTTTCTTTAGCAGCGGAAGGATCCATGCTTTCTTGAGACTTGTGGGAACTGAGCAGGCGGTAAAGGAGACGTTGATGAAAGCTGTGATGAAGGGGGGTCAGAGCCTCAGCACAGCCCTTGATAATTGGGGCAGGGCATACATCTCCTTTGCATCTGGAGGGTTTCAGGCCTTTCATGCTCAGGGTGATATCTGCTTCAGGGATGGGGTTAAAGCGAAAGGCAGCTTGTCACCTATAATGGTTGGGGGCGTCATGTTTAGGGAGGAGTTGTGGGCTTGTGCTGATAGCAACTTGTTTCAGTTTGATTTTCTTTTGTAGTGCCATTACTTTGTCCAGAAGTGTGTTTTGTATATTTGTGCACCATGCTGTGTCTTTTGTTAGATTGGTTGGGGGATGGGGGGACGCAGGAGACACTAACTCTCTCAGGATAGCGAATAGCTCACGTATGTTGGACTTCATATTTGGTAATTCTGGTGTTGTAGGTTGAGGCTTTTGCCAGAAGTACTGCTTGTTTGTATTCCTTTTCTAGGGAAGAGAAGTGGGATTTATTGTGGTCCGATGGGGGGTTTCCTCCATTTTGATTCAGTCTCACGTTTTTTTGAGGCAGAGGTCTTGGATGCACGGTGTGAACCATGCATTGATGTGAGTGGTGGGTTTAGTTTTGCGTGGCGCCAAGGAGCCGATAGTGTTGACTGCCCGGGTGATGGTTTCATTGAAGAGGTCGGCTAGGATTGTTAGATTTGCTTGTGGAAGCGGAGCTGGTTGAAGCATACCAAGCAGGGGTAGAATCTGGTCGTTCATTAGGTTGCGAGTGCTGCGTGCTAAGGTGGGAGGCAGGGGAATGGCGGTAGGTGTGGGCAGGTTGCTTGTGGGGATTGCGAAGGACATAACATGGTGGTCAGACCAAGGGCACAGGAGGTTGGTGAGAATAGAGGCCTGGCAATTGAGGTCTGCAAGTCAGTCCAAAGTACGACCTTTGGCATGGGTGGGGTTCACTATTCCTGGTTTAAGTCCTAGGGCTTAGAGGGAGCAGGCTAGTGATGAGGCATTTACATCTTCCTCATTGTTGAGACCTAGGTTAAGGTTGCCGAGGAGTAGGAGATTCGAGGTAGGTTTGATATTGGTAGAGAAGATATGCAGGAGGTCCTCTTTGAAGGATAATGGTGGCCCAAGGAGGTGATGGATGATGTACATTGTGCCGGTAGAGGTGTGGGAGAGGGATAGTTTAGTGGCGAGTAGGTTGCAGTGGAGTATGAGGGTAGTACTGGAATCTGACGGGGAGGGTATGCCTTTTACTACTCACGGCCTCTGTCGTCTTGTCTGTTCCTGCGGAAGATGGTATATCACGATGGGATAGCGATGGAGAGGGCTGGACCAGATGTGGAGTGCAGCCATGTTTCAGAGATCGCTAGCAGGTCTAGATTGTTGGAGGTAATGAGGTCTTGTATGTCGATTGCGTGCGTCTGGATAGACCTAGTATTGATTTGGGTGCAATTCAGTTGTCGGGTGGGAGTGGCTTTAGGCCTTCTGACATCGGCTGTGCTGGAGGGCCTGTGGCTGGAGGCACAGGTCGGGGTGCTGCTCAGGGGAGCAGCATTCTGGTCGGGCAGGCTAGTCATGGATCAGCTAGGCGGGGTAAGGCTGATGCGCTGTTAATGGTGCCATTTAGCAGTTGGGCTGGAGGGATCAGCCGGCTGAAGTTGGCAGTGCTGGTGCCCTTCTGGCCTAGCATGTGGTTGCGTGGGGCGACTGGCGAGGCGATGTGGTAAGGAATCAGACTAGCGCATGGGTATGGTCTGGAAATGTGTGGTCGGTTATTCAAGCAGATCGCATTGCGAGGAGGGGTTGTGTGCACACGCGCGTAGTCTGGTATTCCTGATCAACAGATGGGTCGGGCATTAGGTGCACATGGAGGCGAGGTTCGGGCGCTTAGTCGGGTGAGCCTAAGGTATCCTAGACACAGTACGCTCATGGTTACTACTTCAGGTAGATTTGATTTAGCGTCTGTGGGGTGAGAGGTTGGGAGGGAGGGTTCTGAAGTGGGTGCAGCGGAAAATGCAGGCACCCGGGGGGTGGGGGTGGCATAGGGGGGACAGCAGAGGGAGGGGGAATAAGCTTGGGAAGTAAATGAGATGACGAGTAAGGGGTTACACAGTTTGCCACGTACTTTGGCAGATGTTAATGCGGGTGTCCTTCCCGGCCCAGACAGGCCCAGACAGGTGTGACTGGACTTTGAAGTGGGCCTACAAATGTGGTGGCCAACACCATCCGGTTTGGGGTAGCTCTCCCCATCCTCATATCCTCACGCTCGGACCAATCAGGTTGCAATAGCGTGAGGCCACCTGCAAGGCTAGGAAGACATAGCGCTGGCATATGGAGACAGCACAGCGGTGGCCATCTTATCATGGAGCTGCGGTTCTCATCTCATAAATGCAGGCGGATCTGCCGGAGGTGGTGGGGCAGGCCTGCACTGCTCGCAACGGCATACGCGCGCTGCACCTCTTTTACTTTAAATAAAAGTAAACCAAGTAACCAATATTCCTGTGTCGGTCCCCTACGTCTTGATCCCTTACAGTAGAGACGTGCACATTGATGTACTTTTCCATCAAATTCCAATAGGAAAGCGGTAGATTAGCATGTGGTGCTCAAAAATGTTATATTTTTTCCCATAGGTTTTCTTCTTTCCCGGATGGCAATTTGTTGCACGCCTGTAACGTAGCAAGTCAACATTCCCCATTACTTTAATAGTGAACACAGCTTTAACCCTGCAATCCTAGTTTGCAGTATAGTATTGGAAACAATCATCAGAAGATTCTCAGTGCTTATTTATACCTTAACAAGTATCTTACTTCATTGGTTCAGGAAGGAAATATGGATACATTTTCAGTGATTTAGGAACAAAGTGCACAAAGCGAGAACTACCTTTAACTTTTGGCTGAGCCGCACCACTTCATCTCCAAGTGTTTTATTTTCCTCTTGTGCCTCGCGTGCCTTTTTGCGCTCTGTGAGCAACTGCCGCTGGAAACTGCTCTGGCTCAACTCCAGGTTTTTCTCCAAATCCTGCATTATACATCAAAAGGTTATGGATACAAAACAAATTAGAAAACATTATGTAAAAATTTCAACTGTAAGTAATGAAAAATCAGAGCAGCACATAAGCCTCCCTTCCAACGTGCATCATTGACTGCCTCTTAGCTATTTAATAAAAGCATGCTCCTATGCTGCCTGAGGTTCACCGCAGCAAGAGGTGATCAGCTAATGCTAGTGATTGCAGACAGACAAGGGAAAGGGTAATTTGGACCAATTTTAAATGCTTCTTTAACAGACTGTGATTAATCAGCAATGATTCCCCCAGAAAACCTGGCTTGGGACCCTTCTCATGTGGCTAGGGAAAGGCTGAAGCTTTCTGATCCCGACCCTGGCGGTGATGTTCTGCTGGAGGATCACATGAGGGGGAAGCAGGTAAGTAAGAATGGGAAACCCCCTTATTTAACTTTCCCCGAAACTCCAATCTTCTAATGGCTTCTTGTAAAACTTGAAGAAGTGAGAAAAACTGTCATTAGGGACTTCAAGTTCCATAATTCCCTAAGTACTAGGACCAAGAAGAGGGCTAAAGTGGAACGGGCTAAAGTGAAACAATGAAGGAGTAGTGGTCAGATTATTAACAGAAATGACCCACACCAAAGGGAGACTGAGAGGCTTAAAAGGCCCCCTCAGATGCAGGCCATTGTCGAGCAGAACATGCAGGAGCAGCAGTGTGATCCGTGTATGCAGCCGACGCAGAAACTGGTGGAGGGAGAAGACACCGGTCCCACTGTTAAGTTGAAGTTAACAATAGCCGATCCGGATAGGTTCTGTGCCTCCAGAAACCAGAAGTGCAGTTCTCGCGCACGGAAGCGTGCAAGAGGGATGCTTGCCCTCTGAAGACCTGCGTTGCAGAGGCTGCGCAGCGGGAAGCGAAATAATCTTTCCTTCTCAAGAGGCGAAGGCAACGGTGGACCAGGTATAGCAGGTTGCCAGGTTGCAAGGAGCCACGGAAGCAGAGCACACGAGAGCAGTGATGGGATCGGACAAGCACGCCTTAACCGGTGAGTTTACCAGCTGAGGGTGACACCAGAGAGCTCCGAGACCACTCGCATGTACAAGGCAAGCGTTTAAGAAGTAGAAAACACATGCTTATAAATGGAAGTGAACCAAATTACTAACTTTAAGCATACGGGCTTGTGGAGAAACCAGCAACCCTATGGGGTAGTATATATAAAAGCTGGTACATACAACAATTACCCAAGCCACAAGACATTAAAACCACAGCAATTCAACTCCACCATAAATTGCTAAAGACAAAAGTGGATTAATGAGAGGTCCATAGGTTGTGAAGCCACGGAAGTAATGTAATAAGACTCTTCCCATGTCAGCATTGGGTTACTTGTGCAGTGGAGAAACAAGAGTGGCAAGAAGACTGACCTTCTGGAAAAGGTTATTCAGAAGGAGAGGAGCGTAATTTGCAGAGGAATATTAAAATGCACCCATGTAAATCTTGTTTCCCTGAAGAGTTGCTAAATGTTTGATGTTGCAAAATAATGCACATTGTGAAGCTGTTGTAAAGCTATTCTAAAATGAAGTTAACCACAGAAGCACTTACTGATTGTGAACGGCTGTCCAGGCAGGTGAATATACCCGAATGGCAAACCTTTGAAGTAGAAGGCCTGGCATGGGAGCAAACCAGGTATGATGTAGGTAGTCGGCCTGGCACAGAAGTGAACTAGGTAGAAATTGATGAAGTGCTATAAAGTAGTTCTAACAGACCATTTATATTGCTTGTGGTGCTGAAGGAAGAACTGTATAGACCTGCTGTAGAGGAGTTACATTTCTTTAGAAATATTCAACTGTGGCAAATCATCCTGACAAAGACAATCATGCTTATGCAAAGAAGATAATTCTAAAGCTCATTCTTGCTTAAGAAGAGAAAGAACCTGCTATAATTTTTCTTTGGTAAATCACTGGAGTGTTGGAACATGCTGTTGCCAAGTTGAAGTTACAAAGAACTGTGTAGGAACTTTATTACAAACAAGGATTTCTTTTTGAACTGTGGAGCAGTATCCGGCTTGAATCTGGTGAAGGGGATTTCACCCAGAATATAAGAAAGAATTGTGGTCATATTACGAATTCAATTGTTAAATTAATTTTGTTGCTTTTGAACTGACATGCATTTCCTTATTGATTTATTGCATGTTTAAGTGTGAGGGACAGATATCCTTTGTTAGAGTGTTTCCTTTAGTTTATTTTAGGCAGGGAAATCCTCGTCAGGGTAGGGATAGTGAGGTGTTTATCCAACCTTTTAATTTAATAAAATTGCATCCTTTGAAAAACCTGTACAAAGTTGGCTGCCCCACATTTCTGACCCCCCACAACTGTCAGAAGTATTTTTGACAACTTGAAGTCTATGTATGAGGAACAAGGGGAGGACAACTTATTGGCTTTTGCCACAAGTTTGAAGGACTGGAGATGAAGACAGAAACTTTTATTAAAGGGCAGGATTCTTTTTTCTTTTTAATCAAGGTTTCTTTATTCCGCAGACTGATACAGAGAACAAATTTTCAACAACTGCATAAATCATTATCTTACAATTGCAGTCGTTACACCTTTATATTTCCATTTATAGTCTCTGCTGGGTCTGCAGTTTTTAACTTTTCAAACCCCCCACCACAACACCCCCCCCCACGCTTCCCTCCCCACCCCCCGTCCCCAACTCATTTGGTTCCAAGGTTGCTTGCTGTTGATAGGAGTCAAATGTTTAGCTCCGAGTAGATTCTTCTTATTCGGAACCCCTCAAATTTTAATCCACCACCAAGCTATTATAGGATCTTGCTCAGTTTTCCACCCTTGGGCTAGGGTCAGTCTTGCAGCCGAGAGCAGGTGCGTAATTAATGTAGCTTTGTGCCTCTTTGCCGGATATCGATTTTTGGCTACCGCCCCCAATAGGATGACCTTCGGATCTTCTGGGAGCGCGGTTCCCGTCATCTCTTTAATATGTCCCAGGACTTCCTTCCAAAATATCTGTGCCTTTGGGCAAGTCCACCACATGTGGAAGAAGTCTCCTATCTCCCCACATTTCCTCCTGCAAAGCGGTGAGTAACTAGAGTTCATTTTATGTAGTCTGGAGGGGGGCATGTACCACCGGTAACAGATCTTATAAGCTGATTCTTTGATTGCCGTGTATCTAGAGCTTTTGTGAGCTCTCTCCCATATCCTTACCCATTCTTCTGCCGGTATGGCGGCCCCAATGTCTGTTTCCCAGCTCGTCTTGTACTGTAATGTGTCTTCTGAGAGGGCTCTATCCAGTAATTTATAGAGCCTAGAGATTCCCCTTCTTGTTGCACCCTCTTGTATGGATAGCTCAAGGCCTGTTAGGGGTCTATTGGCTGCCCTTCTGACAGCTGGGTGAGTGATCCAATGTCTTATTTGGGTGTATCTGTATCTCTGGCTCTCTCCCACATGAAATTTCTCTTTACACTCTTCAAAGGAGAGTGGTTCCCCGTCTTGATACATGTCCGATAGAATCAGAGATCCAGGTGCTGTCCAACCCTCCCAAAACTTAGTTTGGAGACCCGGGGTGAACTCTGGATTATAGGCTATTGGGGAATGTGGGCTCAGACCTCGAGGAATTTTCCTCCTTCTTAGTTCATCATCCCAACTATTGAGCGCCACTTTGGTAGTTTCTAATAATTTGCCTCCTGCGTGTCGGTGGTGCAGTGGAAGGGTGCGCAAGATTTTTAGTGGAATCCTGGTAACCTCCTGTTCTATCTGTATCCAACCCGGGTGTGGATTTTGGGCCTCCCAGTGTAGCATGGGTGCTATGTGTGCAGCCCGAATATATCTCTGTATTTCCGGCAATCCTAGGCCTCCAAGAAGCGGGGGCGCATCATGAGCTTTCGTTGTACCCTGGGCTTTTTACCTTTCCATACAAAGACCAAAATGGCTATTTGCAGGGCTTTCAAGGTCCGGGGAGGGATCTTTATGGGAGGGAACTAACAGTGTATAGCATACGGGGTAGGAGAATCATTTTCACCGCCGTTATTCGGGCAAACCAAGACAGTTCCTGCTTGTCCCAGCACCAGAGATCATCCTGCAGTTGTTTCTATAGTGGTTTTATATTCACTTCATATAGCTCATTTAATTTTCGGGTTAGGCGGAACCCCAAATACTCCAGGGAATCTTTTTCCCAGGATAATGGGAATAATCTCTGTACCTCTGCAATCTCTCCCTGGACTTTAGTTATATTCAGGGCTTTGGATTTCTCATAGTTTATATGAAACCCACATACCCCTGCAAATTCCCGTAGCTTTTGCATTACCTTTGGCAAAGTGTCCCGAGTATAAGAAATGAATAGCATAAGGTTGTCTGCATATAGGTCAATTTTATGATGTATGTCCCCACATCTAACCCCACCAATGCTGCTATCTTGTCCGATTTGTGCTGCAAATGGTTCCATTGCCATAGAAAATAATAATGGGGAGAGGGGACAGCCCTGCCGAGTGCCTCTTTCTATCCTAATCTTCCCAGATGTTTGCCCATTGACCAAGCGGTTCATTGAGGGGATCCGAAAGTTTTCCATTGCCATAGAAATAAACTGAGGCCCACATCCGAACATCTGCAACACCAGTCTCAGATATCTCCAGTCTAAACTGTCAAAGGCTTTCTGGCATCTAAAGCTGCCAATGAGAAGCGTTGAGCCATTCGAGTGCCTAGGTCTATGATGTTTATAGCGCGACGTACGTTATCTTGGGTGTGTCTGCCTGTTATAAAACCGGTTTGATCCAAATGTATGATTCGTGGGAGGACCTTCCCCAATCTAGTTGCTACAATTTTGGCATAGAGCTTAGCATCCAAATTCAGTAATGCTATGGGACGGTAGTTAGAGCACTCTAAGGGGTCCCTCCCTGGTTTTGGAATTAGTAAGGTTAGGGATCTACCCATGTCCAGGGTGACTATGCCTTTTACACTGATTAGGTTAACAAGTTTTACAAGTGGGGCCAGGAGTTGTGCACAAAACGTTTTATAGAATCCTCCTTCAAGACCATCTGGGCCTGGGGTTTTATCTGACGGTAGGGTCGAGATCGCATCACTAATCTCCTGTGCCGTTATCTCCGACACCAATATTTGATTTTCTTCTGCTGTGCGTTGGGGAGGACTGTCTCGGCCAGATAGCGTTCCTGAGCTTGAGGAATGAGTTCCTCTTGCTTTAATAGGTTTGTGTGGTAATAGGTAATTATCTGCAATTTTCCTTTTCCCCCGAACACAGTTCTCCTCGTTCTCCCCTCAGTTGTGTTATATAATTGCAGGATATTTGTTCTTGTAGCTTGGCGACTAAAAATGTGTTTGCTTTTCCCCCATGGACATAGTAGGACTGTCTAGTACGTAGGAGGAATTCTGCCACTCTATCTGCTGTATGGACCTCCAGTTGTGCTCTAATTTTTTTGAGAGCTCTAAGCGATTTTTGTGTCGGTTTATTTTTGTGTTGGGTTTACGCCTCTCTCAGTTCGTTTTCTAACCTTTGTGTTATTATTGCCTGTTCCCTCTTGTATAGTGCTGCCTGAGAGATGAATTCCCCCCTTATGACCGCCTTTCCTGCGTCCCATACCATTCCAGAGTCTGTCTCCTCCCTGTCATTTTCCCGAAAATAATTGAGGATCGAATCCTCTATATGGGCTCCAAGGGCTATGTCTCCTAATTTGAGTTCATTTAGGGTCCAGCGCCTTGCCTTCTGCATTTTCACCTCCCCCATATCCATGTGAATTATTACCGGTGCGTGGTCTGTCAGGTATTGTACTCCTATATCGACTTTCATTATTTGCGGGATCAGAGTGGCTGATACTAGAATCATATTGATCCTAGAGTATCCCCGGTGGACTGTTGAGAAGTGTGTGTACTCCATATCCCTTTCGAGGAAGAACCTCCAGGTCTCAATCACATCCAGGTCCTGGAAAAGTTTGCCTAATGCTTGCCTATTCTTCCCATCTGCCAGGGACGGTGGTAAAGTTTTATCTAGTAAGGGGGTCCATCACACAGTTGAAATCCCCTCCAATTATCGTTTGCCTTTCACACCAGCACCCCCTGAATGTATTTATCCTGATTGTCATTACGCAGATATAATGCTATGATTGTATACTTCCGTCCCTTGATCCGCCCCTTAAGAGCTATAAACCTGCCTTCCGGGTCTGTAAGGATGTGGTCTTTCCGGAACCCCAGTTCCCTGTTCAATAAAACTGCCACTCCCTTTGTTTTCTTTCCCGCTGAGGCAAAATATTGTTGTGGGAACAGTCTGTGGGACATCCTCTTTTGATCAACCGGGAGGAGGCGAGTCTCCTGTAGGATCGCCACCGATACTCTAAGCTGTTTCAGCCTCCCCAGAATTTAATCCCTGCACATTGAGGGATAGTATTACCATTTCATTCATCGCTCCTGAGTATTCTTTGTATCCCCTGGATTTTTGCTTTTGCTTATTAGATCACCAGTTTTCCTAGTGCAATTTCGCTTTTAGAATCAAATAAAGTTTTTATCCCCTCTAACATAACCCGCTCTCCACAGATCCCCCCCCTTATCCCCTCTCCCCCCTCCCCTATCTCCCCCTAATCCCCGTGTTTGGTCAGAGTCCCACCGGCCTGTCACTGATTCTTGATCAGGTTTGCTGGGCTTTCTCACTCCCAACATTCTCCTTCGCCTGGACCTTGATTCGTCCAGCATCGAGATCCAAAAATTGCCTCTCTGTTGTTCCCCATCCTCGCTTGTGAGTATATTTTATGCAACTTTATTTTTGCTCTTCTTCTGCCAGTTCCAAGAGATATAAATTCGGCTGATGTCAGTTCTATCAGTTCCTGTAGTTCAGACTGTGTTTGGGCGAGAAGCCACCAGTGGACCCCCTCGGGCCCTTCTCACCGACTTGTCCAACGACCATTCCCATTGGTTGTTTAAGCCTTTTCGGGGAGATTGTCATGTGGCCGTTTCCGGCTGCTTCGTGTTCTCTTCCATATTCAATATTGACATTCCCTCCTCGCATGTGGTGATTCGATGGGATCTTCCTCCCCACGCAAAGATCAGGCCAAAGGGATATGCCCATTGGTATCTGTGTGCCTGGCCGTCAGTTCTTTTGTCACCGGTCTCATCAGCCTTCTCTTATGCAGAGTCGAAAGGGCCAGGTCTTGGTAGAGTTGTACCCAGCTGCCATTAATTGTAAGTTCTGTTTGTGATCTGACATTTTTGAGAATGTCTTCTTTCTCAGCAAAGGAGGTGCAGATGACCAGTACATCCCTAGGCCTAAGTCCCGGTTCATTCCTTCGTGGACCAATTCGATGTATTCTGTCAAAGCGGATCTCTTCCGGAGGGGTATCCTTCATGAGACTGCTGAAGCATTGTTGTAACGTGGCACGTTGTCCGCATCAAGAACTGTTTCGGTCAGGCCTTTGACTCTGATGTTTGATCTACGGGATCTATTTTCTAAATCTTCGGCCTATATTTCCAGGTTGGTTTTGGCTTCGGCCAGTTGTTCCAGCAAAATGCTTTTCTGTTTGGTATCTTCTGCCACGCAAGAAAGACCATTTTCCACCGTATCTACTCTCTCTCCGAGATCATTCATTTCTTTCTTGATGTCTTGTAATGCCAGCTTCAGTTCATCTTTCATTTGGCCCAGTTGATTCTGGAATGTATTCAACATTCTTGACTCCATTCCCTTCAGGCATGTCAGTAGTTCGTCTTTGTCCGAGGCCATGTCTACTGATGCCCCTACGTTTTCAGTTTCTGGTTTCTCCTGACGTGTCGCTGGCGATAGGACTTTCTCCACTAGCCTATTTTTCCAGCACCTCTCAATCTGAAATTCCACTTGGGATTGTACCCACTTAGGCTTCCTTGGGGCCCCTCTGGATTTTGTACCTGGCATCAGCTTCTTCCAGATTGCACAAGACTATCACTCGTATAGGGCTCCAGCTGTGTGGCCAGATATATTTTGATGTTTTCAGGGTAGTAGCTACCCCCCTTTGCTTCCTCTGTAGGTTTCTGGGTAGCGGTATCTGGTACAGACGCCTTGTTTTGCATTTAAGGCGTGCCCTCCGTTTCTGTGCTCCTTTTACCAAGGTTCACTCGCACTCAAGTCTCAGTCCGCTGCTCTTGGGACCAGGGGGTGTTCCCCTGCAATGTCACCAGGGTCAGATCAGTACAATGTTGGGTATCCTCCAGATGAAGCAGCGCAACCTCGGATCAGTTACTATAATTGAGGCGCGGTAGTCAATGTGGCATGCCTTGAATGCTCAGGGCCCTAAGATCTGCCTTCCCTGGCATGTGGGATAATGCATGTCCGCAGTCCTTCAGCAGGCCGATCCATGTTGCCCCTTTTCCTCAGTTTCTGCATTTGAATAGGTTCCATAGAAAAAATAAAAAAGGGGTGGAGGCACTCGGGGCTACAGGGTTCCGCCACTTCACCCCTGCCCCCAGTAGTATGGGTCACGTGCAGCAGCCCCCCCCCCCCATGTCTCTGGCACTGCATTCTGCTATTCTGGAGGGGGCTCCCAGGCTTTGTGCTCCCTCTTCTCTGCTGTTGCTGGGCCGGCGCTGCGTCCCTCAGCGGGCTGCCCCATACCTGAATCACGATTGCCTGCCTCAATCCGGAGGCGAGCAGGCGCAGGAAGAGTCGTCCGCGCTCCCCCTCCAAATCCTCCAGCGCCGCTGCTCGCCCCTCAGGTTCTGGACGTATGGCCACAGTCCACACTGCCGCACAATTAGTGGACGTCTGGGTCGGAAGGACGCCGACAGTGGGAAGCCGTCCGCGTTGTTATCAGGCCGGACCGCCGTGCACTTCGTAGTACACGCGGCCGGCCAGCTTAATACGCAGGATGGTCCGCGCACGTCGGATCGTGGGCACTCTTTAAGGAATAACCCCCGCAGTTCCGGAGCTGAAAGTCTTTATATTGAGTGCTTCAGAGTCATTTCGGGAGGAGTGGGGCGCTCTGCAGCTGCTTTTTCATCCCTTTCTATTAGTTTCTCGGACGGAGACACGGAGAGTACGTCTCTCCTACACGGCGGCCATCGTGGATCCCGGGCAGGATTTTTTAAACAATAGTAAAACATGCACACTACATTGTTGATCTGGGGAGTCAAGTTGAGAAGGTTATCTAGATAAAGGTTTTATCCTGAAATCCTGACCTTTGCAGCCTGTCACCAGTGTACCCTCAAATTGTAATGTTCAGAAGTGCTCAGACAAGGATGGAACGTTTTCTGTAAGGGCATTGCACGATTTCTACTCATGAAAGTGTAGCAGGCTTGGAGGAAAGACAGGCTTCAGGGTGCGCTCCACGGTGCAGACTGCAATCATTTATTTGTATTTGTATTGGGCACTAGCAGCCCAGAGGCATAGAGGCGCTGTTACAGGAAATTGTACGTAAGCTTGATTCAATGGTTACATAGGACAACAATGGGGCTCTTTGTTGCAGATACATTGGTAATAAACAGAAGTAAAAAGAAAGGTTTCGTGGTTAGCATACATTAAAATTATGTGGGTGATCGTTCTCCAAGGGTGCTAGCATCAGGCCACAATATGACGAGATGAGCAGATGGGAGCCGGTACAGAGTAAACTATCAAACAAAAAGCCTTGTTTTAATAGGCTAGGTGAGAGTCAATCATCCTAAGGTGAGTGGGAAGAGCATTCCAGTGTAAGGCGCCCATAGTAGGGAAGCTGGTGCTGCCGGCACGGACTCTAAGTGTCTTAGGAGTGGCGATCATGTTAGTGTAGAACTTTCTCACAGGGCTGGAGGAGGTAGGCTTGGCAATTCTTTGGACCAAATAGGGGGTGCCAGATCATGGAGGCATTTATGCGTGAGGGAGAGGGTTTTAACTCTTTAAGTGCCATGGGTATTTCCCCCCCAGTGCCAGGGCCTTTTTTGGTGATTTCCGTATTGGCCATTCAATGCCTTGTAACTTTTTTGTTACATGAGATATCTCGGCCAAATTTGGCTCCTTTTTCTCCCACATGTAGGCAGTCGTAACGCCACCCAGGAATCCTAGGTTGCTCTAGGGGGGTGAGAGAAAATAAGCAAAAGGGGCGAATGAGTGTCGAGAGCGGATGAGTGTCGAGAACAGATGAATGAGGAGGGCGGATGAGTGCGGAGGATGAGAGAGCTGAATAGGAGACCGAATGAATATAGATGAGTGTAGATGAGCGTGGAGGAGGAGCGCTGCTGGCGGACGAATGTGGAGCGCGGATGAGTGTGGAGGTTGGTTGAGGGTAAAGAGCGGACGAATATGAAGAGCAAATGAATGTGGAAGACAGATGAATGTGGAGAGCACATGAGTGTAGAGAGAGGTTGAGTGTAGAGAGAGGTTGAGTGTAGAGAGAGGTTGAGTGTAGAGAGAGGTTGAGTGTAGAGAGAGGTTGAGTGTAGAGAGAGGTTGAGTGCAGAGAGGGGAGGAGCGTGGAGAGCTGAAGAGCGTCCAGAACAGAGGACCGTGCAGAGCGAAGGAGCGTGGAGAGCGAAGGAGCGTGGAGAGCGAAGGAGCGTGGAGAGCGAAGGAGCGTGGGAGCGGCCAAGTGTGGAGAGCGGCCGAGTGTGGAGAGCGGCCGAGTGTGGAGAGCGGCCGAGTGTGGAGAGCGGCCGAGTGTGGAGAGCGGCTGAGAGTGGAGAGCGGCTGAGAGTGGAGAGCGGCTGAGAGTGGAGAGCGGCTGAGTGTGCGGAGAGCGGATTAGTGCGGTGAGCGGCCGGGTTTGCGGAGAGCGGCCGAGTGTGCGGAGAGTGGCCGAGCGTGCGGAGAGCGAACGAGGGTGTGGAGAGCGAACGAGGGTGTGGAGAGCGAACGAGGGTGTGGAGAGCGAACGAGGGTGTGGAGAGCGAATGAGGGTGTGGAGAGCGAACGAGGGTGTGGAGAGCGAACGAGGGGGCGGAGAACGAACGAGCGGGTGGAGAACGAACGAGCGGGCGGAGAACGAACGAGGGGGCGGAGAACGAACAAGGGGGCGGAGAACGAACGAGGCTACGGAGAGCGGACGAGTGTGTGGAGAGCGGATGAGTGTGGAGAGCGAACAAGTGTGTGGAGAGCGAACGAACTTGTGGAGAGCGAACAAACGTGTGGAGAGCGAACAAGTGTGTGGAGAGCGAACAAGTGTGTGGAGAGCGAACAAGTGTGTGGAGAGCGAACGAGTGTATGGAACGAACGAACGAACGTTGTGGAGTGGACGAACGCATGGAACAAAAGAGTGTATGGGTGAATAGTGCATAGAGCGGATGTGAACCAAAACACATAGAACGGACCTGACCGCTCAGAATTGCGCGACGTGCATATTTTGTTTTGGAATGCAAGAAATCTTTGAATGAGCATACTGCATATAACACCCCACGCTTACTCTCTCCTTACACCACCATTCAACTAGAACACAGAGATACTATGACACCATTCGGTATAACTGTTCTCATATCAACATCTGCCGCTCACCCCCCATCACTCTAAGTAAACATGGCTGGTCTCACAACCCCAGCCAGGCGTTTCTCCTCAGGCCTAACGCCGCCACACTCGGTCTGGATAATTCCAGCCAGACCGAACACATATCCCTGATCTCTCAACCACCACACCTACCGCTAAGAAGCAGCTACCACATGAATTCCGCACCAGCTGCACACATACCGGTGCGCACACGCACCTTTGGACTCTCTCTAATCTTTCCACTGACCCGAAATCGGTTCCCAAGGGCGTTCAACCTACCAGCGCCTTCAGACCATACCAATGGTATATAAGGCGCTATACAAATGCAAAATAACAATAACAATAGATTGGTGAACCCACACATGTGAGGTACCGTTTTCGTTGGGACACCTGTGGGAACGCGGGAAGGTATGGCAGAGTGAAATGTCTGGAAATTGCGTTTTGTACCCCCAAATTTGGAGTTTTGCCGGAGGTTCTGGGTAGTAGATTCTGGGCCGATTTGTGCAAAGCAGACCTCTGTGGATTCCCACAGGTGTCCTCTTTTGGGAAATGCATGGGGTTCCCCGTTTTCCTTGCTGGCTTCGACACCCTAGGCCCAGATCTGTAGGTTGCCCACATGAACAAAATGGGCTGCGCCGAAAGGCTTTGTAACGCTCACCTGATTTCCACGGAGGCGCTGGGCTGGACTGAGCTGTCGCCGTGTCTTCTAGTGTGACTCGTAGATCTCGGCCTTCTCCTAGGGCTGGTCCCCTTCTCACGATGTACCGGACGTGTAGAGTGAGGTGTCTGCAGACGGAAGAACAAGGATTTAGGAACTGGATTGACTGAACTTCTCCTTCCTCAGTCCTCTTATTCGAACCAAGGGCGTGGCTTGCTCACCTTAGATATATTAAGGTCGGGCTCTCCATCCTGCGTCTTTGCAGGGGCGCAAGTACCAGTTACTTCACTGGTTCACTGACAATCCTCTTGATTGCAGAGGTTGATGTTGGAAGATACCGCCGTTTACCGCACGAGCGGTTTCTTGATAGTTATTGGAGCACCCTTAATTTAGTCCCTTGCTCAGTCTCAGGGTGTCAAGATTGAAATTGTAGAGGAATGATGCGGCGAGCCGGTGAGTAGGAAAGATGACCGGTTGCTGTCACCCTTTCTAATGTCTCTCTTTGTCCTGCAGGTTTAGGTGCAATGGACGCTGATGAATAAGTGCCCAGGATCGTGCAAGCGCGTATGTACGAAGAAGATGAAGCGCGGTGCACGTAAGTAAAATGACTGCTGTTTGTTTCAAAAGCACTCCTTAATGTCTCTTTTGTCCTTGCAGATCGTGGATGCAGAGAGCGTTGCTAGATGGATGCCGGCGAACGTGCGAGCGCGTAAGTAGAAAGTTTATGGTTGGTTTAGAATGCGCCTTAAAATGTCTCCCTTTGTTTTGCAGATGCCGGCATGCAGCGCTTCTTGAGGTTCAGAACGTGCGGAGCGCAGGTAAGCAATTCAAGAATGCAATGCTTAATCAAGTCCTTTTCTTTGCAGATGTCGATGAGGAGCCGAAGAAAGCGGCGGAAGGCTTTGGAAGATGCCGCCGTATTTGGTAAGTAAGAGCGCTGCTCTCGAATTGAATTCTGCTAACCTGTTGCTTTGTCTTGGCAGGTGCAGCTGAGGATCGGATCTCTAGCAGGTAAGGAATTCGTTTTCACAGGAACTGGATCTGAAGAATCTCAGGAAGACTGGAGCTGGCACGGTGAGCGTCCTGCTGCAGATGCAGAATAACGCGAAGCACGTTTCATCAATCGGGTGTGGTTTAAATAGCCTTCTGTAGTGCTTAGGCGTCTTCTTCCACAGCCTCGCCCAGGTAAGAAAAGAGTTCCTGTGTTCTGATTCCAGGGAGTGGCTCCTGCCCCACCCAGACAGGAAAAGTAGTTCCAGGCAGAGAAGGATCAGAAGACCATCGAGCTGGTAAGTAAGCAGCATGGTCTACTGCAGGTAGGTCCACCCAAGCACTCTTAAGCATTATGAGCCCGGCGCTTCCAGCGCCGGGACCGGTCATCTTTATGAGCCTGGTGCCACTGGCGCCAGGACAAGGTCCAAAAGGTCCCGATAGGGACTGGCTGGTACCCAGGATCAAGGTTAGGGGCCTGCTTCCAAGGATGTGAGGCAAGTCCTGACCCCTTGGAAGCAGGGATCATGACAGCCTTGGGGTTACCAGCGGGTTACCCTTTTCCTTTTGCGCCCCCAGTAGGTGCACCCTACAGCCGGAGATCGAGGCTGACAAAGAAGGGCACTTACCTTCTTTCTTCACTGCAGCAGCCGAAAATGGCTGCTGCAGTGATTTTACTTTCAGTTTCATGCCGACATGCTTTACGCATGCTGACGTGAAACTGAAGGTAATCCAGCCCCCTGGCAGTGAGGGGGGACCTCCCCCTCACATAGCCCGGGGGTTGGATTACAGTTTTGAGATCGCTCAAAACAAGGTGCCAAAAAGGCCGAGCTATCTCGTCCTTGGCACTTAAGAGGTTAAAGATAATTTTCTCTTTGACGGGAAGCCAATGGACCTGCCTTCTCACTCCAGAGATGTGGTCGTTCCTCAAGGTCCCTGTGGCGGCCCTAAGGGCGTTGTTCTGAACAAGTTGGAGTTTAGCCTAGTTTTTACAGGAGGTCCCTACAAGGAGAGCACAAGGAGGGCATTGCAGTAGTTCAGTCTTGATCCGATTATTGCCCTAGCAATGGTGAGGCAGTTTTGTGGAGATAAGAAGGGTCTAGCTGCATTGAGTAATTTAGAGTACTAAGCCGAGGAGGAGGCAATGGCATCACCTGTCTATTCATGGTCAGATTAGAGCCAAGGTAGACGCCCAAGGTCTTGACATTTTGGGATACCGTGATAGGAATTTTATCAATAGTGAAAGACATGAATTTTTTGTCATAACGAAGAACCTTGCAAAAAAGCAGTATGAGGATGGCCAGTAACTCAGATGCTGGCTGGACCATGCCAGAATCAGTAGGCTACCATCACATGGCCACGTTATTCCAAATACAAAATGTACACTATATTGTCTACATTTTGCAAATTTGGACAACAATCTAAGTTCTGAAGCCGTATACATGTATTTTGTAACATGCAGAGTCTTTGAATGTCATGTATCTCTATTTTAAATACTTTAAAATATCCTAATTATCCTTTTACTACCATTTTTGGGGTGGTGCCGTCTATCCTATAGAGAGATCCACACTAAAAAACACCATATAGATTATATTATTCCACATCTCTCATCCAATCTAGCCGCATATCGCCACATGGTGCCAGTGGATAGTCTCAATGAGGCCAATCCTGTGAGTTCTTAATCTGTATAGCCATTGTGTTCCCTCCCCTAATCAGTCTCTCGATTTTCTCTAGAACTGTCCAGCAGATCACTTACACTATCTGATGTTTCTTTTTGAAACCTGCAAGTGATGAAGCATTCAATTTGCCTGTCCATATACATGATTTATGTTCTACAATTGTTTTTTATGGGTCTGTTGATCATACCTACGTATCTTAATTGACAGGCAATGAAATGCACAACATCACTTATATTCCAGTGAATCAATTCCCTTTGTAACCAGGGGAAGTCTAGCCCCCACATCTGTTTTTGCACAAACCGAACGCTACCCACATTGTGAATGGCCACCCAGTGCAGGTTGAGCCCATGTAGAGATGTGTGTATTTGATAGATATCTCTTAGGTTTCTTCTGCTTCTTCTAACAGAAAATCTAGGTGTTGGCATTATCCGATTGCCCACATACAAAATAGGCCACAACTTCAATATATGTTTATTTATCCTGTGTAGCAACTGGGAACAATGCAGGGCAACTCTAATCAGACACCTGTTTCTTGTATTTGTAGTGCAATGTTCTCTGACTACATTCGTAGCTCTCTTGTGCAGTTTTCTCAAAAGACTCAGTGGATAACCCTGAAACGACAGCTGTGCAGTCCATCTGGCTTCCTGACAATCCTATTCTTGGATAGTTGAATAGATGTGCCGATATTAATAATAATGTCCAAATGGCCCATTTTCACGCAATGTCCTGGGATGATACCTCGCACACATTAATAGTAAATTATGGTCTGTAGGTTTTTTATAAACTGTCATGAGGATACCACTTCTTTTTCACTGTCCAATATTTTTTCCCCCAATACCACTAGTACATATAAAACACGAATACCTGTTTTTGTCATTTATTGAACTAATGAATTCGCCAAGATTATCTTCAGCTCCATTCCATTCTTCTTCCATCACGCCGCTTGGATTCCAGTGCAACCTGAATGGATCTTTCCGACTTCCATGGTGCTTTGTATGGCACGTAGGGGAACTAAGACCCTGAAGATACTACATCTCCCGGCAGCCTGTGAAGGCAGCGAGATTCTGTTCATGTGAACAGCGCCGGGCACATAACACACTGTTGCCATGTAAAAAGGAGAAGGGAAACATTGAAGCTCCACTCAATATTCCAGCATCCTCCTGTGGCTATCATTCTGTCTGTTCTCCCATGTTCTTATTCGTGGGATTCCCTGCTGACCCCGGCTTGTATACTGGAATCATCTCTGGATCTCTAATTTTAGATTCTTGCGTCTTGCTTGGTGTGTTACTCGGACTGCGACCTCGGTCTGAACTCTGACTTTGGTTTTCCTTTGGATTTGGCACTGATTGTTTTTTCCTCTCAACCTTGGCCCAAACACAGCATTGATACTGGACATCCCTTTGGATTTGGCGTTTGCGGTTTTTCATTGCCCTCCTTAGTTTACATTACTAGATTGCTCCCTCTGGGCTGTATGCGTCAGGCTTACCGGACTGCATTGTTTTTGTTTACCCCAGTTTCCTCTGGGAAACAGGGTTCTGGACTGTGGACTATCCTAGCACTGTGAGCTTCATCTCAGTTCGTTATCTGACGGTTTCTTGCTTACTTACGGTAGGTGGTGGATGGAGGGTGAGGGGAAGAGTAGATGAAAGGGGAGTGAGAGATATAATCCATTCACCAACTGTTATTTCTATTTTCCTCGCAGCTTTGGGTGAACATCCTTGTGGTGTTTCCTCCTCCTTTTCATCTGACTCCTCCACACATGCACATTGTAATAGTGATTGTGGTACACTAAGGGGGAAAGTCTCATCCTTCAGGGCAGTAAGTAGGCAGTGCCGACAGCATCCATGTAGCGAATCAATACGATTTTTTTATTGTAGAATTAATTGAAAACATGTACCGTTATTCAAAATCATCTACGTACAAACTGGCTACATTAGGTGAAAATATTGCTCCCATTGCAGAACCAGAGATGCGGTCATAAAATTCACCTTGGTACATGAGGTACATTTTTAATCAATGCTAGGTCTAGTAATTGCATTATATGTGGGTTATAGTGTGTAATGCCTCTATGTCTAGTATGACCAGTTGTTGAGGCTTCTGGTCATATTGCATATCTTTAATTAAGCTAAGCATTGCAGCCATGCCTTTGATATATGATCGCATCTTAGGCACTTTGTCTTTGAGAAAGATCTCATCAAATTGGGACAGTGGTTCTAAAATAGGCCTTATCCAAACACTGGCCCTACCAGTTGGTAAGGAAGTCTTTTATGAATTTTTGGCAAGGCATGAAAGCCAGCTTTCTTGGCCACTGGAGAGTAAGAAATTCTGCCTACTTGATTACATATACCCTTTACACAATGTTTCTTCCATTATTGAGCTAATTATTGCCTCAAGATCTTTAGAGGGATCACACGCTAATCATGCATAACTACTGTGGTCATTCAATAATCGCCTCACCATCCCATCGTATTCAGAGGAATCCATTAAAAAAGTGACACCATCCTTATGTGCTAGGTTTATTGTCATCAGTCATTCTAAATCAAATTATTGAATGTTAACTAGACAGAATTTCCATAATTTCTACATTCTTTAACAATGCTTTCTCAAATGTAACCGATTCTTGAGTTAGAGGATAGAAATTATAAGGGTTCTGCAGCCCAGAAGTCTCTGGTTATGTTAATGTATCAACATACTCAAAGAACCGTTTACAACTGGATCTTACATACACCTTTTTATGATATCTATACTAGTCTGAAAAAGATGAAGCAATGAAGTAGGTACACAACTCACCTTCGTGAAGGACTGGAATTTCTATATCTGCAAGTAAATATTTTAACAAATAAATCAGTAATAATGAATTGGCATGCCCCTTTAGAATTTGCATCATAGTTGGAATAGTGACATAAAAGCCTTGTTTTGCATCTTCTGTGATGTCGTCTGCTTGACCAGCCATCTGGATGATGGGGTAGCCAAGGGGGCGGAGGGCTGCCACAAGATGCCCGATGAGCCTGGGGTTAGCGTGGGGCGGATACCCTAGCAACCACCATAATGCCGTAGTCAGAGTCAGAGGGCAGGGACTTGCCACACATCCCCTAACCAATACTGCCCCTTTGAGGGCTTGTTCGGGAAATGATAGAACACATGATAACAAGCCTTGCGGTCCGCTCTTTTCAAGAGATTATCAGTATATGACAAATGGTGCCTGCGGACAGGGGACTATGACGCTCAAAATAATATAATGCAGTTTGGTCCTAATATTAGACAGCACTCGGGGAAACTGCAGGTTAAAGAGAGCTGTGGGAAACTAACAGCAGGCTGTAACACTGGACGTGCAACGTAATAGGTTCTGGATCCCTTAGGATTTGCATTGATGAGGAGGAAAGACAGATTGAGCTGGAGGATGAGAAGATCAGGATCCCAGGACTGGGAGGGCAAAAGGGGTCTGTAAAACAGCTCATACAGCCTCACTGGCAGTCTCCATCTGCAGAAGCTTTGGGCATTCTTTAGACATCAGAACAGACCCACCTCCAAAGCAGAGACAGCCACCCACCCATCAGTCAAGGCGGAGGAGAACTAGGACATTTTGAAATGGAGTCCAAGTGACACCAGGGAAACACCCAGGAAACCATAGGAACAATTTATTTGAGAGACATCGTGCCAAGAGCATTTCTTAAGAGAAATGTTTTAAGACCAAGGAAGGCTGTGACATCCTGACTACCATTTGAATTTGGCCCCAACCTAGTACATATCCCGAACAAAACCTTTGTTAGTCATATTTCAGATGTGGCATCCTAACTGGAGATCCCTTGACCTAGAGACACCTTACAAACGGATAGCGACCATGTAACCATTTAGAGTACTAACATTAGACCATTCTTAGCTAAAGACAACATGAAATAAGAATAACCACAGTCTGACATGTCAAGGCTATGATTAAGGCACCATCCAGGAAACATCTTCCACATGCAAGCATACAAATACACACATGGATTTTGTAGCAGGGCTATGTGTTAATAGGAGTATTATGTATAAACAAAGAGATAGGACACAAGACTAATGAAATACAGATGTAATACTGAGACCCTACACGTGTTCCTAAATAGAAAACGCGTACTTATATCTTGAAAGAATAAAGTACAACCCAATACAAAAATATATAAATTTATTATACATCAAACTTAGAAAAATTGGAAATTTAGAAAAATAGACCCACATTGAAGCACAACAACTGATCATAAAAATACAGATTAATTACTCGATTCAAACCATTCTTCATAAAAAGTTTATACCACATACACAAACACAACTGAAGTAGCAAATCACAGTGTCATAAAACAAATGTGTTCTCAACAATGTACATAATCCCGACATGTAACATGTTTCAGTTCTTGTTGCCACACAATGGCTGAACTCTCTTCAGGGGAAAACAACCACTTCTTTCCTGTAGTGTTAAAATTCTTTCAATGTTGTACAGTAGGGGTCCTAACACATACACCAACAGATGTAGTACACACCAGCTGGCAGTGTAATATCCCTGCTCAATATTCGTGATCCAATAACGAGATCACCTAACTGACAGATGGTAATTCACTGTCCCAAACTTCGTCCGGATACAGTAGGTGCACCGGAAAGATGAATCAGGAGGATACAGTAGGTGCACCGGAAAGATGAATCAGGAGGTGTTCACAAATTTAGAATACACCTCCGTGCAACCACGGCGAAGCGGCATCAACGTCTCCGCAATGTTAGGGGAGCTCAAACATGTACTTCCGCATTCTACGTGAAAACCAGGTTTTCACGTAGAATATTCGGACGTAGTTTGGGACAGTGAATTACCATCTGTCAGTTAGGTGAGCTTGTTATTGGATCACAAATATTGAGCAGGGATATTACACTGCCAGCTGGTGTGTACTACATCTGTTGGTGGATGTGCTTAGGACCCTACTGCACAACATTGAAAGAATTTTAACACTACAGGAAAGAAGTGGCTGTTTTCCCCTGAAGAGAGTTCAGCCATTGTGTGGCAACAAGAACTGAAACATGTTACATGTTGGGATTATGTACATTATTGAGAACACATTTGTTTTATGACACTGTGATTTGCTGCTTAAGTTGTGTTTGTGTATGTGGTGTAAACTTTTCATGAAGAATGGTTTGAATCAAGTAATTAATCTGTATTTTTATGATCAGTTGTTGTGCTTAAATGTGGGTCTATTTTTCTAAATTTCCAATGTTTCTAAGTTTGATGTATAATAAATTTATATATTTTTGTATTGGGTTGTACTTTATCTATTCTTTCAAGATATAAGTATGCGTTTTCTATTTAGGAACATGTGTAGGGTCTCAGTATTACATCTGTATTTCATTAGTCTTGTGTCCTATCTCTTTGTTTATACATATTGTGATATCCCCTAAAGGTAGAGATAGTGAACATTAGGGGTCAATTCTGGTTGCCCTTTTTTGATTTACTTCATAGGAACTCTTTAAGATCCTTAAGGAACTAGAATCCCCAGTCGCTCCATTGGATACGTGTACCTCGGACGCTGAATGGTACTCCAATATACAAAAAGCACTACTAAACAAAATTGCCCTGCTCCAAGCCAAAATTAATATTAAAAAAAACCACCTCCTGGACTCAGCGGGTAACCCCCAGTCCTACAATATCCCGGTGCCAAAGCACTCATTCAAACCTTTCAGCTTCTCATCCCTCACCATTAAGGAAGTTGAAAACATCATCCTGAAGCTCAAGCCTTCCAACTGTCAAGGTGACGCCTGCCCGTACAGGAAGCAGCTCTTGACCTTGCCCCATTCATTACCTCCTTTATCAATTCTTCTTTCAAATCGGGCACAGTACCCGACAACCTCAAGGATGCATGGGTCATCCCCCTAATTAAAAAACCCAACCTTGATCCTAGCAATCCCTCCAACTACAGGCCCATCACCACGGTGCCTTACCTACTCAAAATTCTGGATCGTGCAGCCTACCTCCAAATCCAGAATTACCGTGACACTAACAATTTACTAGGGCTTAGACAATCTGGCTTCCGTCCTAGACACGGTACGGAGACAGCCCTGATCGACTTGAAAACCCAAATTGAGGACTTGAAAGATAAGGGCAAACAAGCTCTCCTGCTCCTCCTCGACCTCTCTGCGGCGCTCGACTTGGTCGATCACCAAATCCTCTGCCATCATCTTAAGGTAGCCGCTCACTTCTCTGATGCAGCTACCTCCTGGGTCAGCTCCTTCCTGGCAAATAGATCCATGAGGGTCTTCTCACCTTTAGCCGCGGCTGACCCAACACATGTTCCCTGCGGAGTCCCACAAGGCTCTTGTGTATCGCCCACGTTATACAACGTGTTTACCAAACCGCTTTTTGATATTCTTGACTATCTGGGTGTCTCCTACACGAATTATGCGGACGACACCCAGATACTCATCCCCATTACTGGCGACTATGTAACCGATGTTAACGCACTCAACTCAGTCTACTTCATCAGGCCTGGATGGCACATCATGGGCTTTGCCTCAATGATGAGAAAAATGAGTTACTCATCCTAGGCTCTCAGTCCAAACTCACGAAACTTGACCCCAAATACAATTGCTTCATTATTGATGGAAATGTTATTAAATTCACCAATGTTACGAAAACACTGGGAATCTACCTAGACTCCACTCTCTCTCTCTCAATAGACAAACAAACTCAGTGGTCTCAGAATCATCATACATGTGTAAACTCATCACAGCCTGTCGCCCCCTTCCTGACAACGGCTAATTGCCTGATTTTAGCCAGAACCCTCATCATGTCCAAAATTGATTATTGCAACGCTCTTTACTTACGGACTAGTCAAAGAAATCTTGATAAACTCCAGGTCACCCAGAACAATGCCATTAGGGCTGCTCTCAACATCCCCAGACGTTCCCACATCTCATCCACCAGGCGTAACTTACACTGGCTTCCCATTACACTTCGCATCTCCCTCAAAGCTCTCGTTCTAACCCACAAGGCACAAAATAATGCTGCACCGGCTTACCTGTCCACGTGCTTCACACAACATACAGCATCTAGACCCCTGAGATCTGCACAGGTGCACACTAACCATTCCGAACATCAAGCTTCAGACAGCTAGAGGCTCGAGTTTCCCAGTCCTGGCTGCTAAGCTTAGGAACGCCCTACCTCATGATCTTAGGAAGGTGCCAGCCATCCATTCCTTCAAAAACAGAACTAGACGCTGGCTACACGAACAGGATGCACTGGCCTCCACTTTGTAATTCTTGCTGCAATCACCCGCAAACTGGTTACTAGCTGTATATACTGTATATTTGACCATTTTGCCATACTGTGATATATTCATGCTCTTATTTTTGATGTAAATATGTTTATACAATGTCATTTGTACCTATCTATGTAACACTTCTCTGTAACTACCTTTTCTAAACATGCGCCCTGATGCCCGCGGGCATGGTGCGCAATACAAATAAACACAATACAAATACCATGATCGCCTCAAAAAGGTCACATTTCTTAGCTTAACCTCCAGCAAGCAAGCATAAAGATTCAAATGTTAAATGTTCAGATGAAAGATCCTGTTGCAAGCCAGTAATAGAAAGATCTTCCTCAACGGGCACCTTCAAGGCAGTAGCAAGTTGAGGTCGATGTAGCACATCCTCACCCAGTCCCAAATCACTAGGATAATCCTGGTCCTCAAACTAATTGAATTTCATCGCACCACTTGGACAAGAGGAGGAGGAGGAGGAGGAGGAGGAGGGGATCCACAAACCAGACCCAACTCTTAGTCCACTAACAGGGCATCCTTTAACGCTTCAGAGTGGGTTTTCCCTGAGACTGCATTTTCTGCCACTTGAAGGGAAGATTTAACTTCCTATCTGCTGACTGCATCTGCAAATACATTTTCCTTGCCTGCTAGATAAGCAGCAGAAAACCTCCATTGTTAGCCAGAGACTAGAATCACACTAGCACCAAATATCTGCACAGTAGACTAGTGTCCACTCAGCCTTGCTTGTTTATGCAATGTGTGGTTATGTTATTCGTAAAAAAAACATTGAAAGAATGTCCCTCTGCGGTATAGGAGAAAGCCAACCAGAGGAATCTGACTGCAATGACCTACCAGAGAATAAATGGAAAGCCCACCCTTCTCCCAGTACCAACACACCAAAGGTTCTTGCATGTGAGCACCAAAGTGACCTGGGCAAGGGTTGCCAAAAAGCCCCTACCCTTCAAAAGGTTTGAATGGAGAGCAAACGCCATAGATCGTGATGCACCTTTGCAGATAACCTTATACGGTCCTGCAAATGGCTCTAAAACTGAGAACACTGACCTCTCAGCGATCACTAAAGCAACTTCATCCAGAGACAACACTCTTTTTATGTATGTCAGCTCAAAGGGCTTTGAGGCCAACAGGAAAAGTGTGCATTCTACTGCAAAACACAGTACAGGTATTTCCATTCTTCTGATGTACTGGGGTGTGAAAATGGTTCCTAGTGTTTAAAAAAACCTCTTGGTGATTGCAAACTTGGTTGAAAATTTTTAATCAGCGATGGTCAACCTCCCACTTTTGATCAGTTATGAGGGGTTTCCACCCCATGCCATCTTCCCTCCTCCACATCCCTTACCTCTAAACACCCCTTAACCCTAGCATACACATATATGTACCTATACGCTTGCCCATTCAGGCCATCAGCACTGAACTTGGTATACCGTCTTTATGTATTTTGGCTATCTTGAGACGGATGGAACTGTACATTTCTATTGTACAGACAGGTTATTACCCCAGTTCAGAGACTTGCCCTAAATGGGCAACATCTCCTTTCTGACACACTAAGAAAGAGAGTGAATTCTGGACGTTACAATTTGATCTTGAAATTAAACACTTGAATGATATCAGCTAATAATAATAATAATAATAATAATAATAATTTGGCATTTATATAGCGCTACAAACCCTCAGGTATCTAAGCGCTGCTTATTACCCATGGTGTGTGGTGCCCATTTATCAACCTCGGAAGGATGAAAGGCTGAATTACTTTAATTTAGAAATTGTTTTCGATGACCATTTAAAATGCACTTGTATAGTAAAAGATTCCCTGGCTGGTTATGCTTGAGGACCTTTATGCAGTTTCAGTTCAACTTGTTGACAACTAATGAGATTTCAGAGCATGAATGGGTCTGGACAGATCTCTGGGGGTATGTCATTAGCTACATACTAATGAATTTTGGATGTGGCAGATGTTAGGTAGACATACCCCATTGATAAAAGCTTTTTAGAGATTTTGTGAGGATGTTTTAACTTGGTAAATCAACAATGAAATCTATAGTTTTTAGAATATTGCATTTTTATCTGTTTTAACTCATTTTGTTGTTCTATTTTTTTTTAATTAGAAGTATACAACATAAAGCACCTCGACACAAATCAGAGATGTTGCTCCAGAGTAGTTATAGGCAATCACATAACCCCCCGCCTCTACGCCCCAGGTTCCCTGCCCAGGGTCAGCATACTCCATAAACACACCTCAGGAACATCCTCAACCGTTAAGCCAGTTATCTTTCTCTGCAAGCACTAGTCCTTCCAATAAGGTTGTAACTTGGGGAAGCTCCACCAGATGTGCAAGTACGTACCAGCTCCACCAAACCTCCTCCAGCAGAGCCCTGATGCCCCCTTCCCCATTTGTGTTCCCCTCTCCATGGTGATGTGCCACTGCACCAACATCTTATAGTTTTGTTCAGCATATTGGCTGCTTACAGTCGCTCTCAAGACTCCTCTCCAGATCCCTGCCCACTGCTCTTCGTCCAAGTCTTTCCCCAGCTCTCTGTGCCACCCCTTCACATAGGTTGGGAGACCTTCATTCAATGACGCATTTAGACATCTATAAAGCTGCAGAATTAAACCTGTTGCGCCCCCCCTGCGAAAATATCAGCTTCTCCAACTGTGTCCGACGCCTCAACGCACCTGCCCTATTTTCCCTATGAAGAACCCAGTGTCTAGGCTGCAAATATGGAAAACTATCCTTCTCACCCTCTCCGAACATAGCCTTACAAGAGTCGAAGGATCTAATCTCTGCCTCCTCACAAATAGGTGCGAGATGAGCTCACAACCGCCTTCCCCCAGGATTGAAAGACCTTATTTCCATATGTTGGTATGAAGTTCACGTTATGGTCAATCAGGGTCGCTGGACCTGGGAATGTTGTCAGTCTCAAGCTTTTAGCTATCCCATTACACACACGGAGTGTAGTGGCAGTGGAAGGCAGCTTGTACATTGTGAGGGAGAATTCTCTCTTTAGGCTGAATTTCCTAACCTAGTGAGTCCCCCAGCAACTTTGCTGGATTTCTGGAGTTGTTTTTTTTCCTCCTGCCAAGAGTGAGACTCTTTTTCTCCCACTCTTGGACATGATCTATGGTATTCCTTTGACGGGTAATGTGTTTTATGGGCTATGGGGTCCTTTACTCCATAGGGTCTCATGTGTTTTTCCTATGTGTGTTACACAGCACCCTCCGTGCAGTAACACAGGGGTGTCAAAGTGACACCCCACCATAGACTCCATACCCTGGGACTGACTACTGTCTCCCAGGGCATGTAAAGTCACCATTGGCCTTACTAGTCCCAAATTATTAACAGAAACCAGTACAAACCATCATATTGTGGACATATTGGTCGGGGCAATTCGATTGCCCCGGGGTCTGTTAGTCGAGGGGGCACGTCTCCGTCCCCCCTGATCGAGTTTTGGCTGTTGGCAGTGGAAACTACTTTTTATATTCGACCGCAAATATTTTCCTATGGGATTTTCCCATTGTTCGAGGCTACCAACTTTAATTATTTAATTCTCATAGCCCCGAATCATACCGCCAGTTTATTTAATTAATATTAATTCTCCGGTTGGTATTTTTTGCCAAGACTCGATTCTAAAATGGCATTTGTGTTCTCTTCTGTGACTCCAACCCAAGTCGAGCCCTTTGTTCCACTTTTTGGCGGGCTTCTCCAAAAGTGGTGCCACTCTGTCTGGGTACCACAGAGGGTGTGGGAGGGGGTTTAGGCACCCTAGACTGAGTTACCTTGGTCGTACTCTTGTGTGATTGGCCCAAGTGGTGAGCCGGCCGGCTCACCACTTAGCATGTTTGAGTGACAGCTAGGCTGAGTGAATGGGGGTTTTCTGCATAAAAGCAGGGCTTTGGGGACTGGAACTTCAGAAGTCGCCACAGGACCTGAGAATCCGACGAGGGAGAAGCTGAGCCGACCTACCACGACGACACCACCGGTGGAGCCCTGCAGAACCGACTCACCACTTCCCGACGACAGAGAAGATCTCCCGGCTGGAGAGGCTTCTTCCCCCGACTGGTGGGCACAACCAGTTTTCCCTTTTTTCTTCGCACCCCAGCCCGGTTTGTGGTCGAACTGCCCGTGCCAAGCACCCCGGCAGCCGGATAGCCACTCACCACTGAACCGCAAATCACCAGACCGCTCCTTGTACCTGAGAAACTCTGCGGCTGGTTTCTTCCCTGGCAGTGCAACGGACTCCTGTCTTCCTCCACGACGAGATCCTCTCTTACCCCGGACAAACCACCGACTTGCACCCGCTGGCAGGAACAACTGCCCCGCTGGAGCGTTCTCACCACTTTAAGGTATCGTGTCCGCCAGGCCTCCATTTCTAAAGATTGCTACAAGGTAATAATAACCCCTTAACCTTCTGGACTGGGCTGGCCGCCTTGACTCTCTAACTGGTCCCTTTCTTTGGTCCAACTCCTTTTTGAACCATTACAAGACTTTTGTGCACTGCAACCGTGTGACCTTGGACACATTTCGTTTGATCCCCTGAAAGTGGATCGGGCCTCTTGAACTCTAACTTCACGGTTTTACTTTGTCTTCTTCTCTTATGATGTTCTGATAAAAGTGTTGGGATCTGTTTCAACTTGTTCTCTGCTCTTCTCTCCCTTTTTAAAACGAACTATTAGAGTGCCATCTACATTAAGCGCTCACCGCTGTCTGAAAATAAGTGGGGCTTTGCTTAAGACTTGTCTAATATTCTTTTAAGGGAGTGTATATCTTTTAGTGACCGTGGTTTTGAATTGCTTACTATTAGTGCCTATGTGTTTTTCTAGATGTGGTTTTAAATAAATAATTATATCTCTTTTACACCAAGCCCTGGTCAGTGTTTACTTGTTCTACTGTGTTCTCTTGACCTATTGTGAATACTCTGAATACTGCCTAACTCTTCTTGAGAGAAGTCTGACTGCTCAGCCACAGCTACCAAGTGAATCTGTGTGGTACAGACTGCTACCAAGTGGTTTTACTGCCAAACACCTGTAGTCCTAAATCTTTTGCAGTGGTCCCAGAGGGAACTGCACAGGTTTCTGCCTAACATACATACCAACAGGTTGGGCAGACAGGGGAATCCAAGGCATGTACCTGAGCGGTTGTCACAACCTTTATGCAAATCGGAAAAAGGATACAGACTTATAAAGGATACAAGACCAGCATCCACTTTTGAGAGCCCCTTCACTCTGGGATGTCCTGGACTATCACCAAGATGGTTCTGGGATATCTTGAACGCGATGTTTAAACAAGACCTTCCCCCCCAAGAGCGCAGCCTGTAGAAAGTACACTACAACTAACAGGCCAGGGGCTTAAGTGGAAAGGCAGGAGCAGCGACAACAGAGCTAAGGGAACAAAGAAAAGGATAGTTCAAGATAGCAGCCAAGGAGTTTCGCAAGTACAGTACTTTCCCACCCGCAATTACCCCCTCTTACCTGCTTAGTAAAACAGGAAGTCACGCAACCTATGAGAGTCCAGTAAGATGGTGACTTGATGAAGGAGGAAGGAAGTCCCAGTTGAATGAAGTCTGTGTAAGATCCACCTAACCCGAACGGCACGAGGGCGCAACTAATAGTGTCCAAAATAATCCCCAAGAAAATTCAGCAGAGCGTCCCCAAGTGAAAATAGCCAATCCAAGAAGTGACCACCAGAAACAGGAGAGCGTTCGTTTGATCACTTCAGTATGTAGAGCGTTGTCTTCTTGTGATGCGGGCAGCGCCGTGAATCAGTCCGAAGAAAAGAGTTTTGCTTGTGTGCTAAGTAATATGTGAAGGTAAAGGGAGTCAGGAAAACCCATGCAAAAGTGACAGCAAAATAGAAAGAAAGAAATGTGCATGGAAATTCAGTTTAGGTTTCTTTCAATATCCGGCAGAGGGTTACACTGGAGGTTTTTAGCAAAGTCCAAAATACCACAACAAACGGGAACAGGAGGAAGACAAATCCGAAATGGGAGCCAGGAGTTCGTTTACCAGGGGGAAGCAACCGAGGGGGTCAGGAGCCGGAAATCGTAGCAGAAGACGTTCAGAATAGTCCTTTACGCAAAACCGGGTCAGAAATAACACAGGAATCAGAATAACAGAGTCGAGCACTCGAACTGTATACTCAGTTTTAGGAGCACCCGTTACAGGGACACTCCGTACTAAGTACTGGAATCTGTTCCAGAACGTGAGGCACGTTGCGGGCGTTTCACGTGACCGCGAGCAGATGGAACTCTGGACCTTGTAGTGCAGCGGATTCCACGAGCTGTAAACAGTCGCCAGGGCAGTTTCCACCTGGAAGTAAACGCCTGTGAGCATCCAGAAACAGGAATGCGGGGCATGACAGCGGTCTGCCACCACCTGCTCCTCCAGTAGGCGCCAGCTCTTCTTCGAACCCAGGTCAACCCATTCTCGTACTATCCTCAGTTGCGTCGCCGGATATCTCCATAAATGGGGCATTGCTAGAGCCTCTACCAACCCCCATCCCCGTTCCCTGGACCTATATAATTTTCTGGCAGGCTGTCCGCGGCAAATAAATCAGCCCAGGGCATGTTGGAGACCCTCTATTGTCTGCTTGGGGAGAACCACAGGGAGCACACCCTTCATACTTTTCAAGTAATGTCAATATCGGGGGGAGCGATCTTTCCAGCTCTGAGAAAGCTAGAAGATAGTAATCTGCATACAATGCCAATTTATGAGATACCCCCTCATGTACAATGCCTCGTATGTCTTGGTCTACCCGAATGCGCTTGGCTAGCGGATTCACTTACACAAACAGTAGAGATGAGACGTGACACACCTGCCTCTGCCACTTAGAAGTCGAAAATCCTGTGACAGCTGGCCATTCACCCCCACCCTCCAAGTCGGCCGATTTTATATTGAAAATACCCCCTTTATAAAGTTTTCGCCCAGGCCAAACTTGTAACTGTAATTGGTTATTTATAACATGCTTAATACCCAGAGGTTTCTAAGCGTGGACTCAGGTATCAAACCTGTGTTGCTCTGTGTCGTCTTGCATACAAGGAGAGTACGTTGCCCCTGAGCTATCCACCCGAGACTTGCCCATCACCTGCCTCAAGTAGGCCCACTCCACACAGTCAAAGGTCTTTTCCGCGTCCAAGGCCAGCAGCATCGAGGGCACTTTCGTTTTGTGAGCTATGTCAATAAGATCTATCATTTGCCTGGTGTTGCTGCCCGTCTCCCTGCCACGATTCTCAATTGGTTTTCTTTCACTAGATCTGGCAGTACTCGGTCCAGACGTTCTGCCAAAATCTTCACATACAATTTACTATCTATTTTCAGCACTACAATTGGGTGGTACGACAAGCAGAACCGTGGGAATTTGCTCGCTTTATGTATGACGGAGACTCTCGCCTCCTCCATGGACCCTGGGACAAGCCCTACCTTCCAGATGGTATTATACAACGTGTGCGTATGACGGAGACTCTCGCCTCCTCCATGGACCCTGGGACAAGCCCTACCTTCCAGATGGTATTATACTACGTGTGCACAGCAACTTCCTCGCGTACACCTTATAGGAACTCCGGGGTGAACCCATCCATCTCAGGAGATTTGCTAGTTTTCAGCAATGCAACGGCATGCATAATTTCTTCCGTATTTATGTCCTCATTTAAAGTTTGCATCTGTGCCTCAGTCACCTTAGGCAGCTTGCATGCAGCTAAGAAGTGGCAGATCTCAGCCAGCATAGGGGAATCCGAGTAATATAGGTCTCTATAATAATGATCAAAGACATGTCGTTTCTCTGCCTCAGAGCTAGCTCTCCCCCATTGGGTAGCGCAAGCTCCCCAATGGCATTCCGCTGCACTCTGGATCTGAGCTTCAACGCCAACAGTCTGCCCGCTCTGTTCTCCCATTCATAGTATCGTTGCTGGACCTTCATCAAGGCATATTCTACCCAACTCCCTTCTATAGCATGCATCTGGCTTCTAATCAACTGGAGTGTTCTGTACATTTTCTGCAACCCACCGGCTCGGTACTGCCCCTCAAAATCCTTCAATTGTGCAAGCAGATGCTCCAGCTCATCCCTTCAAGTCCCACCCCTTTTGATATTACCACCCCACTTATGTATGCTTTGAACGCGTCCCACCAAGTCTCTTCGCTAGTCGATCCCTGTGTGTTTTCCCTGAAATAGGGCTCAATGGCCTCCCCAATCTCGGCCCGGCAGACGGGATTGTGCAAAAGATACAGGTTTAGCCTCCAGTATTTGGACCTGGGTTCCCCCAAGCGTTGATTCCATGTGATGTGTACAGGCACGTGATCTGACAGAGTAATTGTGCCCATGGAGGCCAACTCGACCCCTACGAGAATCTTGCTTCTCACCAGTATATAATCTAGTCTGGAGTAGATTTTATGCACGTGGGAGTAGAATGAGAGGTCCTGCACCATAGGATTGGCGTGCCGCCAAGAGGCCACAAGCCCCATCTCTTCAAGCCTCCTTCGCAGATTCCCCGAGGGCTGTGTTGTGCCCATATATGAGCCTCTAGGCACATCCTAGTTGGGGTTAAATGTCATGTTCAGATCTCCAGTGAGTATCATATTGCCGCTCACAAATCCTACAAAGTCCCTCAGGACTGCACCACAGTAGTCATTCTGCCCCGCATTAGGGCAGTATACTGCTATTGTGTGTAGTGCCCCATTAAACCACACCTCCATGAAGAGGTACCTCAAATCTTTCTGTTTTTGTTTTAACCAAGGTGAATTGGACCCCCTTACCCGCCAGGAGGGCTGCTCCCTTGCTCTGGTTCTTTGCTGCCGCAAAGAATTGATGTGGATAGTGCCTTGATCTGAACCTATGTGTGTCCTCCCTCTTGAGGTGTGTTTCCTGGAGCCATGCCACATCAGCCTACAGTCTCTGCAACTCACACAGCAATTTCCCCCTTTTCTGCAAGGTGTCGAGACCTCTTACATTATATGTCAGAACCCGGAATGCTTTCTTGTACTCAAGAGCAAATGTTGCAGGTGCTTTGCCCCAATCCCTATCCCTCCTCCCCCGTCCCCCTCTGAGAGAGACCATTGTGGATGTGAACCCATTCCCAGCCCCGTAAAGCTCCCCCATTCCCACTATAAATCCATCTCCCCCTCCGCCCTCTAGCTTTAGGTGAAAGAAAGAGGGTCCCCTCAGCCCTCTCCACTAGAGCACACCACATAACTTGGGGAGAACTCTGCGCTCCACCGGACTGCACCAGGGAGCCATCTTGCTGCCAGCACCTATACTTAGAGGAAACTCCCTAATTAAGCCATCCTGTCGGGATGTGCCTCAATGCTTGCAGGCCCATGCGGTCTCCTATGGACCGGGAACTTGGACTACATCCTGCTGCTCTGCTCCGATTGCTCGCTCTGGTTATGAAGCCCCAAGATCTGCGCCCCTTCCTCTGGGGTTGTGCATCTTGTCTCACGGTTGTTCCACAAAAAGTCTAACCCAAAAGGGAAAGGTCCATCTGTAGTGCTCTCCTTTTTTCTGCAGCTTCTCTGTGATTTGTCATAATGCCTGCCTTTTCTGCAATCTCAGGGCCGCAATATCCTGGAAGACTAGTAGAGACTGTCCCTAAAAGGAAATTATGCCCATTTTACAGGAGGCCCGCAGAATTTCTTCTTTAGTTCCATAAGAGTGGAATTTCATAATGATGTCTCTTGGTTGAGCTCTCACTGATTGTCTGAGTGGGCCCACCCTGTGAACCAGATCTTAGACTATGCCGTCCTTCGCCACCTCCAGAGCTATCGCCTGGAAGACTTGCTGGACCCATTTTGTTAGGCTCTTATCCCTCTGCTGCTCCCTGTATCCGGAGGTTTTCACGCCGATGTCTGTTCGCCAGCTCTTTAATGGTTGTGACCAGAAGGCCCCTATCTTGCTTGGCGCCAGCCATCTCACCTTGGAGATGGAGCACATCTTCCTGCAGAGACTGTACCGCGGTCTCAGCGTCTTCCACACGTGAGTTCAGCTGCTTTGTAGCTCTAGCCAGCTTCGCAATTTTAAAATTGATTTCTTAATTTCCTCTGTGCTTTTCTTCATCTCTGCACTGACTGACAGTTCATCCTTGAACTCATTCTTCAGCGCCTTCAGGCACTCCAGCAGCTCTGATTTTGAGAGCCGCTGCGCCGGCTCCTTAACTGCCTTCTCCATCTTCAGTCATTGCTGCAAGAGCAAATGATCCGCGACGGTTGCTCTACCGACCTAGCCTAGGGCTGGATCGAGGACTAGTAGGTATTTACGGTCTACCTTGGTGCAGTGATTTGTGCAGCGGCATCCGCCCAGCCCCTACACCATAATGGGACTCTCCCTCTGTGTTGCCTCAGCCACCGCTCTGCCGTGCTGCTAGACTCCTCCGCAGACCAGGTGAATCTTCTTTCTGCAGTTTCCAGCACCGCCTGAGACTCTTTCCCTCTTCTACCCTGCACTTCCTTAATCCGCCCACTATTGGGTCATTCTTCACTCAGGGCATACGCACCCAGGTCTCCGGACTGAGACCCCCAATCCCACTCCACCGCCCTTCCACCGATTACTTTAGTATACACTCCTTACTGCCTGTCTGGAACACCCCTTGCCAGCGCAGTTCCCCTTCAAATCTTCAGATAAGCCAGAAACCCCTGCGGTGCTCAGAATCAGGCTGGGCTTCCACTGCTACATCTAGCCAGCTGCTTGCAGATTCACTGCTGCGGTGTGTGATCTGCCAGTTCCACTCCTGTAATCGAGGTTCAACTCCCCTGTGCACTGAGGGTGTCAGACGCGCTCCGAATCACAGCGCTCTGCGCCTGCTTCCACTACTGCTGTGGTGTGGGAAAGCTCTTCTGCAGGCCTCCCGTCACTGCCTTCTCGCCGAACGGGCTGAACCCCCTGGACAGCGTTTGCCGTACACTGCAGTACACTGCTGGCGCTCCTTCCTACCCTCTCTCCAAGGTTTGCTCTTCAGACAGCATCGAACTTTGGATTCACACAATTGGGTGAGCGCATCTTTCCAGGGGGACCACAGCCTGGGAAGCAACTCGGCCAGATGTCCCAGCACTTCCTGTTGGGGCTCAGTGCCCTCCTGCAGGCTGCATCATTGACGCCATGCGGCTCTGATGGCAGCTACCATATAGCCCAACCCCGAGCTCTGTAAAAGACAAAAAATGGGGCTGGAGTTGCAGCCGTACCTAAGCATTTGCAGCACATCTTTGCACTGTCGGCCAGCCCTGGAAGCCGCCACTGCTCCCAGATGACTCATGTGGATAGCAGGAGCTGCCCGATTAGGCGGCCATGTTAAGTGCCGCTGGCCACACCTCCCCCCGTGTGAACTAATTTTACTTTGGTCACTTATTCGTTTTTTTCCATTCAATATTTTATTGTGAAATCTTTTAAATAAACTAACAAACATTTTAAAAGGATATATTATCTGCTTAGATTCACATGCTATGCATAGGCCTACATCTAGTGGAAGCTGCGGAGTACTACAGTTGTGTTTTAGAAACTCGAAAAGGGACGTTGACAGGGCGTGCCAGTAATACTATCCCTAGTGTGATATCCACTGTACCCATGGTCCTTCACACATCGAGGTCCCTCAGATATTTTTGTTTCTGACATGAGGTTGCATGAAGTGTAGCTGGAGTACAGGTGTAGTAAAGCAGATGTGCATCAGATAAAGCCCAGAAAAAACATCTATGGACCTTCTACTCCAAGGGGAGGAAGGGTGGGTGCATGAGAGTCTTAAGCAGATACAATCATCAGAAATACAATTACAGTGAGTAATGTATCCCTTCTGAGGCTTGAGGAATCTGCTTAGATCACATTCTATGCATAGATTAGCAAGCAGTGTTTGGAGAAGGTGGTGAATTGTAAAAGTAGCCCCTGTACCCCTAGTGGAGTGAGCTCTTGGTGTGAAAGGCAGCGTTTTGCTTGACAAAGAGTAGCAGAGCTGTATGCATCGGACTATCCATCTGGAGATGGCATTTTTGGAAATGCAGTCTCCTTCTGTGCCTGGTGCTACGGAGACAAACAGTTGGTCTGTTTTTCTGAGCGGTCTAGTCTTGTTTACATAGTAAAGGAACGCCCTTTTTTACATCTAGTGTATAGAGTTTCTTCTCAGATGAGCTTGTTGAGTTCTGAAAGAAGGCTGGTGTCTCGATGGATTGGTTTGCGTGGAATTTTGAAATGAACTTAAGTGAAAACTTAGGGTGCGTTCTTAATACCAATTTGTCTTTGTGGATAACAAAGAAAGGGTCTTGCACTGACAATGCTTGAAGTTCACTGGCTCTCCTAATGCCGTTTTATACGTGTGGTGTTTAAGGTTTGATTTATGCATAGGCTCAAAGGGGGGTCCCATGAACTTTGCAAGTTCTACATTGAGGTCCCAGCAGGCGGTCGGTTTGATATAGGTGGGTGGAGTCTTTTTACTTCGTCTGTGAATGCCTTAATGACAGGAACCTTCGACCATGATACTTTACTGTGCAAGGCGGTGTATGTGGATAGAGCCGCCAGGTGAACCTTAAAAGAGTTAAAGACTAACCCCGAGTCTAATAAGTGCAGCATGTAATGAAGAATGTGTGTTGGAGTACATTCTATCGGGTTTATTTGTTTTGACTGACACCAAATTACAACTATTCTCCACTTCTCAAAATAACTTTGTCCGATGTTAGGTTTACGTGCCTCCTTGAGGATATCCATACACCTTTGAGGTAAATTAAGATGTCCAAACTCTATGACCTCAGGAGCCATGCTGCCAATTTTAGTGAGTGAGGTTCAGGGTGTAATGTTGTCCCCCCATGCTGGGAAAGCAAGTTGATCGGTCACACATCGCCAGTTTGCACAGATGTGGATACCAAGGTTGTCTTGCCCACATGGCAGCAACTAGGATTAACGTTCCCTGTTGATCTTGTTCATCACTTTGCTCATGAGTGGGGTTGGAGGAAAAGCATAGGCAAATTTCCCTGACCAACTCATCCATAGGGCGTTCCCCTTGGAGTACGGTTGGTGAAACCTGGATGCGAAGTTTGGGCATTGTTTTCTCTTGTAGCGAGCAAGTCTAGTGTGGGGTACCCCCACTGTGTGAAGATGTGATCTATGACGTTTCTGTCGAGATGGCACTCATGGTCTTCTGATAGCAGGTGCCTGCTTAGCGGGTCTGCTAGGGTGTTGAGTTCCCCAGGAACATGTTGGGAAGTCAGGAACATCCTCCGTTTGAGTGCCCATTTGCATATTTTCTGTGCTAGCCTGGACAAATTTGGAGAATGTGTGCCCCCTTGCTTGTTGATACAGAACATTGCAGTGGTGCTGTCTGTGAGAATTTGTACTAACTGATTTGTCAGGTGCGCTTTGAAGGCTTGGAGCGCTTTGAAAGTTTCTACAAGTTCCAGCAGGTTGATGTAGTTCTGTGTTGTGATTTGAGTCCACAGACCATGAGCTGTGAGATGAAGGTGATGGGCCCCACATCCGGAGAGTGATGCATCTGTTTTAACTACCGCTTGCACCGCCGGGTCGTGGAAGGGTTTTCCCTTCAACAGATTCTCTTTTGTCCACCAGCGTAGTGCTTGTACTAGTGTTGGCGAAACTACCACTAGATCGTCCCCACTGAAGGATTGCCTGAGACCACAGTTTTGCCAACCACTCCTGCATTGGGTGCATGCGCAATTGTGCGTGTGGGACCAGGTAAATGCAAGAAGCCATCATGCTGAGTAAACGCATAGCTTTGTGTACGGTTATCTGGTGACCGGCTTGATACTGAGGTATTTGCAGCAATATGTTTTGTATTCTCTCCTTTGATGGAAAGACTAGACCTTCCTCTGTTTTTATGACAGCTCCTAATAACTGTTCGGTCTTGTTCTCATTGATCGAGAAACCCAATTAGAAAAGAAGGTTGATCGTACTTTGGGTATTTTGCTTGCAAATCTGGGGTGTCTCCCTGTGATGAGCCAGTCGTCCAGTTAAGGGTACACTGGGATAGCCTCCCTGCGCAGGTACACTGCCGAGGTACACTGCCACCACCGCCAGTACCTTGGTGAATTCCCTTGGAGCGGATGCTATGCCGAAGGATAGCACCTTGAATTGGTAGTGCTGGTTTGCCATCTAGAAACGCAAGAACTTTCTGTGCGCTTGGAAAATTGAAATATGAAAATAGGTATCTTTCATATCCAAAGTTGCCATGTAGTCCCCTCGCTGGAGCAATGGGATTACTTCCTGTAGCATTGTCATGCAGAATTTTTGCGGCGTATAGGTATGTGCAGGGCGCAGATCTAATACAGGGCGCATTGTTAGATCTTTTTTGGGCACAAGGAAGTACGTTGAATAGATACCCTTGTTTAGCTGGTTTGCCGGGATGATTTCAACGTCGTCCTTCAATAGCAGCGCTTTCACCTCTTCTAGTAGCATGTGCTGTTCTTCCTTTGTCTCAGAGGATGGTAGGAGGGTTGTTGTAACAGCTGTATACAATAACCGCCCACCATGCTTGAAAGCACCTACTTGTCCGAGGCGATTCCCTCCCATGCATGGGTGACGTGTGTTATGTGTCCTCTTACTGGAGTGACATGGGAGGGGACCTGAAGCGTGTGGTCATTCTTTTGGAGGTGTAGATCCACCTCTGCAAGAGGAGGATCTGCCCCTGCCGCGAAATCTTCTATGGCCTCTCTGAAAACCTTGTGAGGATTGGCCTTGTGTTGAACCCCAGGACGAACTCTGACCCTGGTTGTATCGAGACCTCCTTTGAGAATTGTGTCCCCTAAAGTGACGAAAATGATAGCTTCCCCTTTGACCTGAGGGCTTGTTAGTAAGCTAGCCCAGTGACATAAGCGTGCATCCTCTACTGCCTTGCCGAAAAGAACATTTGGCTCTATCGACATGTTGAAAAGAGTCGCATGTGTCTCTAGCTTAAAGCCTGACTGGCGTAGCCATGCGTGGCGCTTGATAAGTGTGCCCTCTGCAATAATTCTCCCTGCATTATCAGCTGCATCTAAATTATTTTTTAGAATGCAGTTAGAAACAGCTTTCCCTTCTGCCACGGCGAGGGAGGGTTGGGACTTTAAGGGCTCTGGGGCGGAGACCATTATTTTGGCTACTTCGTTCTACTTGTGACAGTTGTAGATGACCAGCAAGGTGGTGTTGGCAATCCTCGCCGGATATGCTGCCGAGGTGGCGACTTTCCTACGGAAAGTGTAGATCTTTTTACTTTCCTTGTCGGGGGTGCCTCTGATGAAGCGAGAGGTGTTCCCGCTCTTTTCTTCTTGCTGGTAACGACCAATGAGTCCGGTTTTAATTGACCCTTGATGTAGAGGGGGCCAAACGGTGCATGTCAGAACATTTTTTCAATGCAGGGGTTTTCTGCCCACGTTAAGTTAGGGGTTACCAGAGTGGGTTGTATTCGTCTTTGTACAGATTGTAGTAAGGGGATGAATTGGGTTGCTGCATTCTTGTCTCCGAATATAATGTAGACAAAATCTTTGTCTACTTGTGTTTCTTGTGTCTCTGTTTGAAAGTGTTCCGCTGCCAGTATCTCCACTAAAGACCCTTGGTACTTTATAGTTTGTCCAAACACAACACCTTTCTATTTAGGATAATTCCAGGGGCAACCACTTGTTTGGTTGCACAACAGGAATTCCTACGTCCCATAGTTGTTTCTCCAGACCCCTTTTCTGTTCTGCTTGGGAAAGCAAGTAGAAGATGAATGAGGTAGGCACTCCTCAAGTAACGAGGCCCCACCTTAGTCTACAAAAACTATAAATCCAGTGTTCCAAGAACCCAGACACTATTATTTGAAACACTGTGACACTATTAGATTATTCCAATAGTGCAAAGTGTTGTTGTACAATAGATCAACCCCTGTAACCTATAGATGTTTTATCGAACCAACCAGTTAGCGAACAATAAATGTTTGAACCTTGAAGCTGTGTGTTGCATGGTTTGTCCAAATGCAACAATACCTTGACCTTCCCTATAGTGCTGGGGTGACCATTGTAAATCTCTCTTTGAGGAGAAACATGTTGAACACTGATAGATCCGGGTTTCTCCTCAACTCCCCGTTGTCCTTCTTAGGTACTGTGAAAAGGTGAAGATGGGGGAAACCATTCCAACCTTTGAATCAGGATCCAGCTGTAGTGCCCTCAATCAAAGCAACTGGTCTATCTCCTCTCATAGGAAGGCAAGCATTCGAGAAGGGTCTGAGCCCAGAAGACGGGGATCCAGGGGTGAGAAGCAATCACCCTAACGACACGTGAATGTCACGTATAAAAGTATGAGAATACAAGCCAAAGTGAACCCGACAGAGGGACGTTGATATCCAAGAGGGGTCTGAGCCTGGATGACGGGGATCCAGGGGTGAAGAATCATCACCCCAAGTACAATCCGACAAGAACTTTCGTTTGTTAGTTTGAACATATCAGGCCCTCGGAAGCAAGAGATTTAACCCACCGAAGTTCCCGATTTCGCTGAGAACTCTTTGTGGACCTGAGCCCGGAAGAGGGGGATCCAAGGGAGAAAGGTCGGCACTCAACGTACTTATGGAAAGTAACTTTTGTTTATTCTTTTTTGGAACACATCTGTTCCTCTGCGGCAAGAGACTTTTGTAGAAATGAGAAATAACCACTGAAGCCCCTGATAGCTGAGAGCGGAACTGTTGGCTCATGCTGGGAAAGCTTGAGCGTGTGCTGTGCTCCGGAATCCTACCTTGTCCCGTGCTCAAAATGTGGGGAAGGGAGACCCCCGGCTAACACATCCCGACTTATTATTTATGAACATTTCTTTCTTTCTTATGAACTTTATCCCACACGCTTAGTTCGCATTTAGAGTAAGGATTGCCAATAGGTTTTTCTAAATGTAGGCCCTTTTATTTGACAAAATGCCACTAGGACTACCTTTTTATTATTTGATGGTTGTAGCTTGCTCCCACACAGTGCACTATGATCACTTGTGTCTGTCTTTACTGTTGCCACCATGAGTTACTTACAATAAGTAACCCACCCCTTCGATTTTGTCTACAGTGGCTTATGAAGCAAAGGCATGGTCTATCCTGGAAAAGGATCTGTGAGAGGCTGAGAAAAATGAGAATTCCCTTATATGGGGGGTTTCCTCTCTCCAGAAATCCACCCACCCCATTGCGCCCAAGAAGGACTTTAGTTTCGTGTCAGTGTCCCCTCCCCCCTCGATCCGTTCCCCTCCACCGATCTCGGGATGGCAGGATTACTTCATTGAAGTCTTCACCCACTATTGTAAGACCCAGCTCTACCCCATCATTCTCCTTTTGATCTCCTCCAGCCCGTCCTGTAGCAGTTCATGTGGGGAATAGATTTTTATAAAGGAGATTGCCTCTCGACCCATGCGTCCCCACATCCACCCCCACCACACTGCCCCCTCTCTCCAGAAATGTCCCAGTGACCTGAAAGGGCAAAGATTTCCTCATGAGGATAGCCACCCCCCTGGACCCGCTTGTGAATCCGACATGGACCACGCATTTATACTGTCCTCAACCCAGTATGAGACAAGCATCTCCCAGGAGATGGGTCTCCTGGAGCAATACAACATCTGGTTTTACCCACCTCAGATACTGGAATACCACACTTCTTTTGAGCTCATCATTCATTCATTCATTCATTCGTTCGTTCCATTCACATTCCAGAAGATAAATCTTAGGTTGCTCTTGTTATCCATTGCTATCTTTCAATGGTTCGTGCCATTGTTTCCAATCATACCTCCAGGCTCACTCTACCTGTTCAACTGACCCTCTCCGCCACTGCCTCAGATACCCAAAATAACACCCAACTTCACACACCACCTCCTGCCACCCATCACCCCCTCTGTATCCTCCCTTTTCCCTCTCCATATGTCTTCTCTCAACCGTGAAGTACATGTCGCCCTGAAGAACCAGACCCCTATAAACAAGCGATCAAACTCCTGCTCCTCCAGTTTACCACAGACCACTTGCCCTCTTAACTCTATTCCCCATAGTCCTCATTTTCGCCTACCCAGTTATACTCCCGCCGTCCACTGTCCCTGCACCGAAACCCCTCTGCCCTTCCCCATGCAATAACAATCAAGGAGGCCAGAACCCACCCATCCCCTCACTCCAGCCAACCCTGTACCAATCACACTATCACCTCCTCATCCCAGCATTCAGACCCAGTCCCTCTTCTCTGTCCCTCAGTGGGGGGTATCCGAGTCCCTGATCCTGCCCAGTGACGTTCGAGTCAACTCTGCAAAGCTACCCATCCGTAGCCACCTGAATCCTGTACCTGGCACTCTGCTCCTGTGACAGTGGACCACCCCTCTCTTCTGTGTCGGATTTGGGCCTTTCCCCTTAGTTTCTGCCTGGATTACGATGCCAAACTGCCTTCCTCCCCGGCGGGACAGTAACCATTAGCCCTTCACTCTCTATCCAGTCCCAGACATCTTGCGGGTCCTGAAACACCCAGGACCTCTCCCCCCTCATCACTCAATTTCATAGGGAACATAAGCATGGGCTTTACTTGGTTGTTCCATAGGATTTTCCTTGCCCTCTGCACTTGCAAGGTGTAGTCTGGGAAGATCATCACCTTTTCATTTTCCATTGGAATTGCCCCTTTGCATCTGGCCATTTGAAGGATTACATCCCTGTTCCTGTAATTGAACAGTTTGGCAATGACCGGTCTTGTGGGAGGTTCCTGGAGGAGGCAGTCACCTGGGACTCTTATGCGCTCTCTCATTTGCAAAGAACACAGTTCATCCCTTCAGATGTAGCACCTCTTTAATCCACTTCTCCAGCTAAAGGTCGGATTGCAGGGTCCTAGATTCTCTCGGGGAGGCCTACTATCCTAATGTTGGCCCTTCGGGACCTTCCCTCAGCATCTTCAGCTCTCTCCTCCAGTGCCCAGGACTTTTTCTACAGCACTTGGACCTGGGTGTGTAAGGATCTCAGTGTCTTCCAACTAGATAATTCGCTCCTCGGCTTCTCCCACTCTCTCCGACACGACTGAATCAGGCTCACCTCTACTCCCCACCTTCCAGATCCTGCCCTTCATGCTTATTCTGGAGTTAGTCACTGCTTTCAATGCCTGCGCCATCGTGGGTTCCCCTTCCCCACTGATGTCCTGCCCACTGTTCCATATATCTTACTCTAAATCACCTTGGCCGGTTTCTCATTCACCATGGTTGTGACTGGCTCGCTCTGTACCCATCCGGGACACTCCCTGTAGGACCTCTGTAGTGTTCCAGTGTGTTGCTTGCCACTCTCACCCACCTTCAGGGACAGCCTCCTGCACTTCTCCCCTTTGGCTCGGCGGCCCGCCAAAATAGTATGAGCCCTTCTCCTTGCTCAGCAGGTGTGGCTCCCAGCACACCCTCCACACCTCAGCAGGGTCAGCCTCTCCCTCTTAGCGTTTCACTGCGGTCACCATGTCCCAGCAGGGAATCACCGTCCGTCCATTGTGCTTGTCCTGTTTCTTGGTGGGTTCTGCTTCTTCCTACCCTTCTGCCTTTCTCACAGGCCTCCCCCCGGGCCAGGCCCTGTCCCCCCCACTCCCATCACCAGTCTCTGAGCCTCTGTGCAGCCGACTCTGTGTTTGTCAGTCTGCACCGATATCTGTTGCCCAGCCGTTCTGCTGCCTTCCTTTAATATAGGGGTGGCGCGACACAACACTTACCCGCACCGGTCCGCGGCCCCTAACCTCAGTGCAAACAGATGCTGGGAAGCTAATGGGGCAGGGCCGCTCCCCCGGCAGAGCAAGCCCCCCCCCCCCCACCACTGCACCACTTCACTGTGTCTGGGCTGCTTGGCCTGCCTCGGATTCCCCAAGCCCCCAGACCTTCCTGCCCATCTTCTGTGCCCATGAGCGGTTGTACAGCACTTTACACACAGGCAGCCCCCTGCCAGTGTCAATACAGGATAGAAGAGAGGAAGGGAGATCATCATGGGGGGCTAGGCACCGTCTGCCAGTGTCTACTCCGGGAGGCTTGATGTGTTGTCTTCCACAGTCGACCCACCTTCTCTATTCGTCCTGGCGGCAGGCTCACATGCTGTGCCCAGGTGGTTGGAACGGCTCCCGGTTTCACCAAAGCGCAGTTCCTGTTCCTTCCCGCAAGGTTCCGTGACCCCTGTCAACGGAAAACTGATCACTTCAATGTATTACTTCTGAGGGCGAGCGGGAGCTACAGCTCAGGCTGCTATCTTGCTCCGCGTCCCCTGGTGGTCTCCTCCCAGATCGAATCTTAACTTCGCCTACCAGCAAATACTTATGCCTTGCTTGTCTTGACGTAAGTCATGCTCAGATATTCCTACCCTCTAGTTGGATGTGGTCATCATACCGGGCTGGTGAAAAAACCTTCTGCACACTCCTACCAGAAAATATTTATTTCCCCTTGCTTAAAGATTTTGTCAGGCGTGATGCTGTTACGTACCAGCTGTGGGTCACCCACAAGTTTGTGCTTTAGTCAGATTTCTCTTAGCATCTCATCACTTCCCTAAGTCTAGGTATTAGCAATCAATAGGCTCTTGACTTTCTCTCCTGTTTGTCTGGTCTCTGCCAGGTTCTGATACAGGCTCGGCTACAGTAATTTTCATCTGGGTGGGCCAGGTTTGTCATCAGGGGGGGCCCAACTTCCATTTGGTGTAGGAGTACACTAAACAAAGTGTTGCAGTTGAGCCAGATTTCTCCGGTCGGTGATCCAGCAAAAAATGTCTTCCCGGATCTGGAAAAATCAATTTGCACCCTTCAAATGGTTTAGTTTGTTAAACTGCTTTAAAAGTTGTAGAAGCCTGGATTCAAACACAGATTGCTAGGACCAGGGGTGACATTTACCAGCAAGACTACTTCAATGCCTGATAAAGATCTGTGTACTCTGTGGCACATTTAAAGCAAAGGGATTCGTGGGCATGAGTGACAGATGACCCTTGGTAGGCGGGGCATGGTTGTGAAGCTTATGGCGAGAGTAGTTATTGGCTGTCACAAGTGCAACAAATATTACATGTTTTAAGTTGTCTCGTAGTTGTCGCTTAAGGTTTTCTACTATTGGAGTTCAATGTCTAACCATATGACTCTGGCTGGAAACAGCCTGGCCAACTACGCAGGTTTTGCTACAAAGTGATGTGCCTAGGATTACTCAATTTGTTTGGTTGAGAAAACGGATCTCTGCTTCCATCCCCTCATCCCTTCCAAAATAGCATCCTCTCCGGCGCCCATTCTAAAGGCTTCTGCTTTCTTCTTACACGTGCTCCTGTTTTTCCTTCCATATGCTCGCTCACTCCTTGGACCTTCCAGTGGCTACTGACTTAAGCTTCCATCCGCTCAAACCATCTCCATAAGGAAAACTGCCAATGCTTCAAAAACACTAACTGTACACTGCAGACCTTTGAACAAGAGATTAATTCTAATTAATCATGCCCCAAGAACAAACGTTGTGAACCTGTTTTTCAACATAATGCTATAATTGAGCTATACAAAAACAGTATAGACCCCAAAAGAAGCAGGAAAAATAGTTTGGCAATTTCAGTCTGCCCATCTTCCTTTCCAATCGGCTCTCTTCTAGACTATCCACTCCTCCTTGACCTTTGACCTCCAGTGAGAAACCTGAAGGCGTCTCACCCGCTAGTCCCCGGGGATCTGTCACCAGGTGGCCAGGACACGGCCATCGCTATTGGATTCAGTTCCTGGGGTGGACCAGTGTGGGAGGATCACTTGGGGGGGGGAAGCAAGGGGGGGAAGTGAGGGGGGGGGCATGGAGGGGGAGGGGGTAGAGGGGCTTGAGGGGGAGGTCTTTGGGGAGTGGAAGTGGGACACTGAAGGTTGAGATGTGGTATCCCCATCCTTATGACACCTTTTCCCCATCCTGCCCACACTGATAGCCAGGCCGGGAAGAAGAGGTTGCCATTGTGGTACCGTCCTTGACTCCCGTTGCAATGGAACCGCCAACAAGTTCAGCATAGCCGCTGAGTCGGAAAAAGTTAATAGTCAACCGGACTGTATTAGGCTCAAGGTTGCAGTGGCAACAGTAAGAAGATAATTAGACAAGAGGTCTTTTGTGAACACATTGGTACCAGAGATAGAGTGGTCTGGCACCGAGTCGAAGGTCTCAGGCTGGTACCCCTCTTATGAACAAAGACTTTATTGAATACTGGGAAGAAAGGAAACTACAAGTACCAACAGGTCATAGGGAAGGCCGGTATAGAGAGTTAAGGTGGTCATACAAGGGTCGAGCCAAATCCCTTGTACAATTGAGAGTACTTAAACCATTGCCGTTGTTTTGACATTGTGAAATAGGTGTTTGTGCCTGGCTGAGGGAAACGCTGTGCGAAACTGTGAATGTGTGAAAACCACGCTTGCCGCAAGCGAACAGAGTGACCCAGCGAGACAAGATCACCCTTTGAAAGTCTCGGTATGGATTGGCAAGTGCTCTGGGTGGTCTGAGCCAACTGAGGGAGATTGACTACTGAGAGAAGGATGGGAGTCTGGCTGAGGGGGATCAAAGGGTGAAGGGTTTGGCCATCGCAAAAGATAATGGAAGGAACTGCTGTTTTGAAGTATCAGTCTCTCTGAAGCAGGGGACTTTGCATGAGAAGAGATTTGGGCACAGAAGGCCCGGATATAGAGAAAAGTAACTGTAAGCTTGTGCCGGAGAAGCACAGGAGTGTGCAATGCCTTCTCCCGTGCTAGAAACGTGGGGGAAGGGTGACCCAGGCCATAACATACTTAGCATTTTGTGAACACTTCTTTCTTTGCTTGTGAACATTTTCCCACACTCTTTTGTAGCATAGCATAGCGGCAAGGATTGGCAATAAGTTTCTTAGTATAGGCCCTTTTCATTTGACTAGACTCCACTAGGATTGTACTATTATTTGATGGTCGTAGCTTACTCCCATCTTCGTTTTAGGTTTAGATTAGGCGTTTTTCTCATCCCGCTTTACAGTTTAATAAACACCCTTGAACTGTGATCACTTGTGTCTGTCTTTGATGCCATACATTCCTTACACCCCTCAGTCACCTTCCATCATCTCCCCCTGACCACCATTCCCAGCTACCCCACGCTGCACCCAACTTCTTCTTGGCCTTGCTGGGGAGAATCAAGGATGATGCCCCCTCCTCCTGCCAGGGCTGAGCAACAAAGTCCCCAGGCCTACGTTTTCTCAGATGGTGTGTGCTCTCGACAATATCTCCATGAACAATGAGGCTAGTTGCAGCAGGCCACAGAGGCCCCGCCATCTTGTTATGAAAGATTGATCCCATCCTCTCCTCCAGAATACTGAAGCAACGAATAGGACATTTTGTTTCTTACAATTACATTTTGAAGCACAATATTTTATTCTTTGTTGCAATTTTGGAACACATTTTAATTGAGTTGAGGGTCCGAGGCAGTGCTAGCATGCAGGTGAGAGAGAGCCAGGCAGGGGGGCCGTTATCAATCGGCAAACAGTGAAGGTTGAGGGGGTTCCGGCCTCCTGGTATCACTCCTGGTGGGGCATGGCAGGGATCAGGAGGCGCGTTCTCCTGTCACCCCCCTGTGTGCATTGTCTGGTATACTTTTTACATAGTTTATAATATGCAATTGTTTCTTTACTTTGATTTTCTATTGAATGTCATGATTTAATTCAATATTTTCCCAAGAAAGATGTGTTGGACGCCCCTTGGCAGGCCCTGACCCCTGTGTTGCCCATCTATTAAATCACGAGTGAGGATTTTTCTGAATAGCTCATACTGCAAACTGAATCACTTCCAGGGGCACCTCATTTTGGCAGGTAAGGCACAGTGAGATTAAATGATTTGCCCATGATCACACACTTTGGTTAAGTGGTTCAGCCAGAATTTGATCCTAGCATGAAATGTAGGTACTTGCCAACGCATCTCCCATGCTCAACTTTGTACAAATATGTGCTAAATAATGCTACATTTTAGACAGATTACTTTAAAATGCACAAGTCACATGATAAACCAACCTGAGAATGTATATATATCAATGAAGAAACGTTTCAATGAAAAAGAGTAAGGTGGCCATTTTGTTTTGAATCCTACATTTTATGGAGGGGACCACTGCGGTTTGCTCTTTTTTGCCAAAGGGCAGTTTGAATTGTTTGCACCAAATAATGGGAAAGTAAATAATAAAACCGACAAAAGCACATTTTGTTTTCACTTTTCTATTATGTGTGTGGAAAAGCATACATTTCTCCCACAATTGACAATTGTGGGTGACATCTCCATGTGTTACTTTGGAATATGCTTGCTTTTACCAATAAAGCTACAGCCATAAGCAGTAATTAGTTTGGGCTATTAGGTGTCGATTGTGACACCTAAAAAGCACAATCTATTGAATTCCGATACCGATTCATGTATACGTGGGGAGAAGGGCGTTTGAAGAGGGGCACATAGAAATTGTATGTGGAGGGATACACTGTTTGGTTATAAGCCCCACCCATTCTTGGCCCATCGCCTTGCTAATCCCACCCCTTCCTGCTGCCTTTCGCAACTCACAAGTTCTCTTCATGAGAACTCTGAGGTCTGAGCTCTTCCATGCTGGCAGCCATAGATGCAATTGTTAGTTTGTGAGGAAAATCCTTGATTCACCAAAGCCAAGTCGCCATGCCTCTGGTCGAATGAGCCCGAAGGCCTTCTGGAGGATCCTTTCCCGCCAGTCTGTAGCATTCAGATATTGCCAGTATTATCCATCTGGATGATGTCCGTTTGGTGATAGCCATACCCAATTTGTGGCCAGAATAGGCAACAAACAATTGGTCATCCTGTCGTATCTTTGCCATTCTGGTGATATAGAAGCTTAGTGCACGTTTAGGGTCAAGCCTGTGAAGCCTCTCCTCTTCCTTCCCAGGGTGCAGAGAAGGGTAAAATGAAGGTAATGTTATTTTCTGAGTCAGACGAAATTCCCAAACAATTGTGTAAAAAGGTGGGTTTCACCTTAAGGACCACCTTGTCGTTACAGAAAACAGTGTAAGGAGGTTAGCAGGATAAAGCCTGAAGTTCACTCGCCCTTCAGGAAGATGCAATGGCTATTAAGAAGATAGTATTCAGTATTGTCAGCCTCAAAGGACAGGAGTGCATAGGTTCGAAAGGAGCACATATGAATTTCAACACCAACTTGAGATCCCAACCCAGGACTTGACAAGGGATTGGAGGGAAAACATTTGTCAATCCTTTTAGAAATTGTATTATTAGAGGGATTTTGAACTAAAAAACGTCCTCCGAAGTGTGCTTGAATATAGAAAGCGCTGCAAGGTATCCTTTAAAAGTACCAATCTGGAGCCCCAGATTAGCTAGGTGTAACAAAAAGGATAACACCATAGGTGTATTACATGTAAATGGATCAACATTCTTTTCTCTACACAAGCTGCAGAATGTGTTCCAACGGCAACAGTACAAATACTTAGTTGTTGGCCTTCTGGCCAAAAGCAAAATCTCCATTACAGCATCCGGGAGGTCCCAATCCTTGTAGCTCAGCCTCTCAGAAACCATGCGTGAAGGCTGAGCGTCTTGATCTCTAGATGGAGTACCCAACCTTCCTCTCGCGAGAGAAGATCGTGTCTTTGTGGAAGACGTATCTGGACACGTCCAGAAGGTCCGGGAACCATGTCCTCCTGGCCCAATCCGGAGCAATTAGGATCATGGATTTCCTCAAACTCCTGATCATGTGAGGAATGACGGGGACTGGAGGAAACGCGTACAGGAGTGGAAACTCCCAGTCCACCATGAACGCATCGCCTAGAGTTCCTCTTGGGGGAAATTCCCTGGAGCAGAACAGTTCCGGTTGACGCTGGTCACAAACAAATCCACCTGAGGGGTTCCCCAAAGGGTGAAGATCTCTTGAGGGACTTCCTGAGCTAGTTCCCACTCGTGGGAGACTGTGCCCTTTCTGCTCACAGCGTCCGCCGCCGTGTTCTTCTCTCTGGCTAGGTGAACTGCCGATAGGGAGATTCCATCTTGAATTGCCCAGAACCAGAGCTGCATTGCCTCTCTACACATTGGTAGTGACCGTACACCTCCTCCTTGGTTATAGACAAGAACAGCAAGGTGAGCCAAGGGAATACACAGAGGAATATTAGGAACCCCCCAGAGACTTACCTGATTTTACCACCAGGGGTACTATTCCTCTTCACGGGTCGGCGCAGCTTCCACTGCATCTTCGCCGAACCCCGGCGCCTAAGGGGAAACAAAAGGACAGCAAGGTGAAACAAAGGAACTATCAAGGGGAACACTCCTCACCACATTAGACTTAACTGATTTTACCGCCGGAGGTATTATTCCCCGAGACTTCATACTTTCTCTCAGTGCCAGAATAAGGGAGAAAGCAACAGGTTACATATTGACATTATTTATCGAACTGTGTTGGAAATACAAATCCTTACCAGAATATTACCGGTTGCCACAAGGAACTCTTCACTAGGGTCAAGCTGCAATCTGGAAGGAATCGGACAAGAGTGAAAGTCAGGCATTTGAACTCTTACGAACTACATACTTTTCAGAGTCAATATTGTTCTGGAACTCACCAATTCCTTCGCACCAGTGAAGCAACTGGTTATCAACGCGCCCCTGCGCTCAATGCAGGATGGAGAGCTCATCTTTTCAAACCATCAGGTGAGACTATAAGAGGGGACATCAAAGGCGATCTGTGGGGAGAACAGCGGGGGTGGGGGGATTTACACTCAACTCCACGGGTCGTTAATTCCCTTTCTCCATTTGCAGAAGAATATTCCTACAGGCCAAGCAAACGAAGCTAGGTGGGCCAGTCCAGTCCGTCATCTCGGCCCTACGCGTCACATTGGTGGAGACCACAGCTGTCCAGTTCAGATCGACGCCTCTGTGGGAGCCAGGTGAGCGTAACAGAACACGAAGCCTACCCACAAATTCCCACCCGGGCGTTATGGATACCTCAGAGACTGACCAATTGGCCCAATTACATGGGGAATTGAGGGCTGAAGTGCATTCCGCCCATCAAGAAACCAATGCTCTTAGGAGAGAACTGATTTTGTCAAAGGAGCGAACTGATGACCTTGCTAGGCAACTATTGCAAAGCCAGGCTGGACAAGCACCCCTACCTGGTTCCGGGGGAAATCCAGCTCCTGTGTTATCGGGTAACCCTATGCAAATAAACCTACCAGGAAATATTCCATTAGCTCCACCCGAATGCTTTGCCGGAGATCCAAAAAGGTTCGCCGTGTTTATGAACCAATGCCGTTTGCACTTTTATTGCAGACCTGGAGCCTTCCCAAACGATCAAGCCAAGGTAGCCTTTGTATTGTCATATCTCAGCGGCAGTGCAGCTGATTGGTCAATTCCACTAGTTACTCAGGATGACCCAATTCTTCAGGATTTTCAGGGCTTTCAAACGAGCATGGAAAGACTATTTGCCCAGCACTCCCACAGACAGGCCCTGGATAATGAACTTTTGTCCCTACGACAGGGTAACCAGGACCTTCTATCGTACATCGCAACCTTTAATAGGTTGATAGTGGAAACTGGATGGCCGGAGGTAAAACGAATCACGTTATTTCATCGAGGGCTTCGAGGAGAACTCAAGGATGTCTTGGCTCAAGTCGTGAACCCACCTCAAGACTGCGCTGAATATATTGACTTAGTGGTCCAGTTAGATCACAGACTTCAGAACAGAAAGGCTGATCGAGCCAAGTTTGAGAATCGGCTGTTGGTCAAAACCCACGCTAACCCCGAAGGAGCAGATGCTTCAGAACCCATGCAAATCGGAGGGGTTAAAGGACCCTTAACCCAGAAGGAAAGAGAAAGAATACGTTGAATGCAATTGTGTCTATATTGTGGAACTTCTGGGCATTTTCTACGGGATTGCCCTGTCAAACCACCCAAGAAGATGGTAGGAGCTGCTGACAAAAGCTATATGGAGTCAGACTCTGGAAACGACCACGACCGACAAGCGTAGAGGTCCGCTTGCCGAGCTTGAAGAAGGATACTCAGACCTTGCATTTCATCATACCAATGGTCCTCGTAGATCCAGGGCAGCCATCGCATATGCACGCAGTAAGGGGATACATTGATAGCGGGGCCATAGGAAACTATGTGGACTATGAATTGGCTTCCAGGATGAATCTACCTCTCTGCTGAAAAACCACCTCAGATGTCATCATCACAGTCGATGGAACTGAAATTGCCTCTGGGCCTGTAACTCATTCCACCGCAGAGATGACACTATTGGGTCAGGATGGGCATCGAGAGACTATTGTGTTTGATCTAATCAAAGCCCCACAGTTCCAAATAATACTGGGGATACCTTGGTTGGAAACACATAATCCTTGTATTGATTGGCGAGAGAAGAGAATAACCTTCCCGGATTGTGCACAAACCTGTTACCCAAAGAAAAATCAGAACGCAGGCCTGGCCACAGTAACCACAGCAGTCATGCAACTACCTCCAGAATACCAAGAATTCCAGGATGTCTTCCAAAAAGAACAGGCAAACACCTTACCTCCTCACAGATAATACGATTGTCAAATCGATCTCATACCCGGTGCACAACCCCCTTGTAGCAGGATTTATGCCCTTACGGAACCTGAGAACCTTCAACTACGACAATACTGAGACCAGTACCTTGCCAATGGCTTTATTCGCCCATCCAAGTCCCCTGCATCTTCAGCTTTGATCTTCGTGCCCAAAAAGGAAGGTGACCTCAGAACATGCATAGACTACCGCGCATTGAACCAGATAACTGTTAAGAACCGATACCCATTGCCTCTGATCCCTGAACTACTAGACAAGTGAAGGACGCTTGTATATACACTAAATTCGATCCCCGGGGGGCATACCATCTGGTACGTGTAAAAGAGGGCGACAAATGGAAGACTGCTTTTCGCACTAAGTATGGGTTATTCGAATACCAGGTGATGCCTTTAGGGTTGTGCAATACACCAGCAGCCTTCCAATACTTCATGAACGATGTCCTTCGTGAACTCATTGATGTTTGTGTTGTCGTATATATCAATGATATTCTAGTATACTCCTCTTCAGAATCTGATCATGTGAAGCACGTCCGAGCAGTCCTTGAGAAATTGCGCCAGCACAAACTATAAGCAAAACTAGAAAAATGCGTTTTTCATGCCACAGAAGTTGAATTCCTTGGGTTTATCCTGAGCCCAAAGGGAGTCCGAATGGACTCACGAAAGGTGGACGCAATCCTTAAGTGGCCATCACCAAGTTCAGTTAAAGGAGTACAAAGCATGCTCGGCTTTGCCAATTTCTACCGCAGATTCATCCCAGATTTTTCACATGTCGTACATCCCATCACAGCACTCTTGCCAAAAAATAAACGCTTTATGTGGACTGAAGAAGCTGAAAATGCCTTCCAAGAGCTGAAAGCGAAATTCACGTCTGCACCAATATTAAAGCACCCGCGCACTGACCTTCCATACATAGTGGAAACTGATGCATCCAGTCTAGCCATGGGAGCTGTCCTGTCTCAAAAGGACCCTGAAACTGGCCAGCTTCACCCAGTAGCATTTTGGTCCAGAAAGTTCTCGGCACCAGAGTTAAACTATGCGGTTACCAACAAGGAGTTATTAGCCATTAAATCTGCCTTCAAGGCTTGGCGGCACTATCTTCTCGGTGCCAAGCATACCATTACTGTGATCACCGGAACTTACAGTATTTAAAAACAGCCAAGGCCCAATCGTCACGTCAACTCCGATGGGCATTGTTCTTTGCCGAGTTCGATTTCGTGATAACCTATCATCCAGGTTGTAAGAATGGTAAAGCAAACGCCTTATCCCGAATAGGGATGGGAGAGGCAGAAGTGAACCCCGAACCAGTACCTATAATTTCCGAACAAAGGATTCTTGGCATGACTACTCTACAGACACTAGAGGACATTCAGGTAAAGATCCAGCAACTCTTTGATCCTACAGCCCTGCAGGCCTGGGTTAAGAAAGGCCCGGACTACTCTGTCACCAATGATCTGCCTTATTACCAAGGGCGGCTATTTCTGCCACACAAGGAACTACAAGAGCTAGTCATTTCCCGTTATCATGATACCCTAATGGAGGGGCACCCAGGTATTGCAAAAACTGAAGCTAAAATTAAAAGACAATTCTGGTGGCCCACCTTGCGAAAGGATATTAAATCATTTGTGATGTCTTGTGGCATTTGCGCCCAAAACAAAAGTCAAAAGAAAAAAACAGCTGGACTCTTACAACCTTTAGACATTCCGCCTACACCATGGCACACCTTATCGTTAGACTTTATTACTGATCTACCTCCTTGTAATGTATTTAACACCATTCTAGTTATTGGGGATCTTTTTTCCAAGATGGCACACTTTATTCCTTTAAAAGGATTACCTTCAGCCTCAATCCTGGACAAAGAATTCCTCGAAAAGCTTGTTCGCATACATGGATTTCCGTCCGTGTTGGTCTCTGACCGGGGCAGTCAATTCATTTCACATTTTTGGAAGAAATGTTGTCAATTGGCGCAAATCGACGTGAGATTATCGACCAGTCACCACCCTCAGACCGATGGTCAAACGTAGAGGACCAACCAGACTCATGAGCAATACCTGCGTTGTATGTTACATCAAACTGGGAGTAATTGGAAGGACATTCTTTGGATCGCAGAATATGCATACAATAATTCAGTACATTCTGGAACTGGACAAAGTCTCTTTTATACCCTATATGGGCACCATCCTCGAACCTCAGACCTTGACTCACCCCAACACTTAGAAATGCCCGCAGTGGACCATCTACATGCTACGATTACACAAGCCTTTAAGGAGGCAACTGCACATTTAAAACAAGCGAAGGAGAAATATAAGAAAGATGCTGATCGGCATAGAAGTGATACTCCACAGTACCAAATAGGGGATCAAGTATGGTTGGCCACAAAACACATACCTCTCAAGGGAAAGCAGACCTTTAACCCTAGATATTTGGGACCTTACTCTATTAAGGCCATTATCAACCCGGTGGCTGTCAAGTTGGACTTACCTGCTAATATGCGAATTCACCCCGTCTTTCATGTGTCACTTTTGAAGCCAGTGCAACCAGGGACAAGACTAACCAAGCCACCAGACCCCATCCTTATAGACGGGGAACCCGAATTTGAGGTTAAAGACATCCTGGACTCCAAGATGGTGAAGCCAAAACTTTTTTCTTTAATCGACTGGAAAGGTTACGGACCACAGGAAAGGTCTTGGGAACCTAGTGACCACGTGCATGCACCTCAATTGCTGAAAAGATTCCACCGAAATTTCCCAGACAAACCAAAACCACGGGGAAGAACAACTTTAGGAGGGGCCTTAGGGAGGAGTGCCGTCGTGATGCCTACCCCCGGGGATCCAGACCAGGTCCAGCAACCCCAGAAGCAGGCATCAAGTTATTTTGGACAAGCCCAAAAACCCCTGCTGGGGGCTGTTTGGGTGCGGTCCTGGCACCTATGGCGCCAGGCTCATATGGAGAGTCAGTCCTTGGGCCATAGGTGCCAGGCTCAAAGAGCAGAACTTACCTGATGCAGACCATGCTGCAAGCTTACCTGATGCAGACCATGCTGCAAGAGCTCCAAGCCAAATGAGGCTTGGAAGGGACTATTTTACCTAGGGACTATTTTTTACTCGGGCGGGGCTGGGGAGGAATACTTACCTGGAACTACTTTGGAGGTTATTTAAACCATGCCCAAAGAGCAGCACATGCTTCGTGTTATTCTGCATCCAGCAGTGTAACGCTCACCGTGCCGAGTTTGGAGCTCCTAGAAAAAGGGAGAAAGAAGGAGAAAAGGTTAGAACAAGAGCAATACCTTTGATCCTTACCTGAATTCCCGATCCATCGCACCTTCGAGCTGGAAGAAAGAAGTTATTTTATGCGCGTCGCCTCGCCTGCTGCAGCGCTGCGCTGAACTCACCGGTCTTCGCAGCATCTTCACATTCCACCGCATCCTCCTGCATGTTCACGCCGCATTCTGGCACCTACGGAGTAGACAAGAACAGCAAGGTGAGCCAAGGGAATACACAGAGGAATATTAGTAACCCCCCCATAGACTTACCTGATTTTACCACCGGGGGTACTATTCCTCTTCACGGGCCGGCGCAGCTTCCACTGCATCTTCGCGAACCCCGGCCCCTAAGGGGAAACAAAAGGACAGCGAGGTGAAACAAAGGGACTATCAAGGGGAACCCTCCTCACCACATTAGACTTAGACTTAACTGATTTATTCCCCGAGACTTCATACTTTCTCTCAGTGCCTGAATAAGGGAGAAAGCAACAGGTTACATATTGACATTATTTATCGAACTGTGTTGGAAATACAAATCCTTACCAGAATATTACCGGTTGCCACAAGGAACTCTTCACTAGGGTCAAGCAGCAATCTGCAAGGAATCGGACAAGAGTGAAAGTCAGGCATTTGAACTCTTACGAACTACATACTTTTCGGAGTCAATATTGTTCTGGAACTCACCAATTCCTTCGCGCCAGTGAAGCAACTGGTTATCAAAGCGCCCATGTGCTCAATGCAGGATGGAGAGCTCATCTTTTCAAACTATCAGGTGAGACTATAAGAGGGGACATCAAAGGCGATCTGTGGGGAGAACAGCGGGGGTGGGGGGATTTACACTCAACTCCGCGGGTCGTTAATTCCCTTTCTCCATTTGCAGAAGAATATTCCTACAGGCCAAGCAAACAAAGCTAGGTGGGCCAGTCCAGTCCGTCATCTCGGCCCTACGCGTCACATTGGTGGAGACCGCAGCTGTCCAGTTCAGATCGACGCCTCTGTGGGAGCCAGGTGAGCGTAACATGAGTGCCGTCAAAGGGCATGTTGAGCAGTCTGGATTGTATGTCTGGAACAAATCCTGACTTTCTCAACCAGGCAAACCTGTGCATAACTGTACTAGCCGCCATTGCTCTGCTGAAGCTGTCACCAGAGTCTAGAACAGTCTGGAGGGATTCACACATAGCATCCTTTCCATCCTTGACTATGTTTAAAAACCTGTCTCATTCTTCCCCTTCAGGGATATGGTCAGCCGCCATGGATATACACTCCCAAAGGGTGTGAGTTAACCTTGCCAACGTGCATGTGGCATTAGCTGATTTCAGGCCATACTTCTAGCCGAAAACCCCTTTTTCTCTAGAGTGTTGTAATGCTCATCATCTCCATCAGGGAGGGTGAGGGGGGATAGTGTCATGATCACTGGCAAATCACCATGTTTTAATTCCCAAAAGATTTGGACAGTAGCCTGCCGTCCCTGGTTAGCACACAAATGGAGTCTTACAGAAGAGGAATTCCAGTGAGCAGTCAGCGAACTTCAGATGACCCAACATGGTGGCCCTGTTTGTACCCTGCATGCACTGGTGTTGTTTTAGGCTTTCAGCTCTGGTACCCTTATAAGCCCCGCCCACCGGCAAGTCTCTGCTTCACGTTGAATCTGCTTTTCGCAGTGCAGCGTTTACCGTGGCTCCGTTCCTGCTCTTTAGCCCCTCGCAGTATTCCACAGTCTTTGCTCTGTCCCCTGCTTGTAATTTCTCTTAGTCCCTACATTGTTCCTTTTCAGCCCGATCCGAGTTTTGGTGCTCCTTCCATTTTTCCTGTCAACTCAGAAGCAGCTCCCAGTCAGGCGCACGTACCGTGGAACTCCTCTGTCTTCCTATTGTTCCATGTGTACTCTGCGCATTGGCGGCGAACAACAAAAATGCAAGTACTATCAAAAGTCATTTAACTGAAGGAAAATGTATTTGCCTCATAACGTTTTTTTTATGAAGAAGTTGTATGCACTTGATTCGTGTTTTCCTTACCATTGCAGTAGTTAACGTTCTGTTTTTCAGCTAAGGCCGTTCTGACACTGTTGTCAGCAGTTACCTCAGCTATAGGTTTTCAACAGTGTGGACATTTACATAACACAAATTATTTATATATATGTGTAGAGACACCGCGAGAGCCCGTGCTCTCGCGAGATCTCGCGGCCCGAGGAGGCTCCGCCCCGCGCCCTTCGCGCGGATTATCGAACGAGCGGACGACAGAGAAGGAGCGTCCTGCACAGCCCTCCTGCTACGGGGGCCCGCTCCTTACGAGGCGGGAACTTTAATTAACAGAGCTTTCTCTCTGCCAACCCAGGCCCGTTGGCCTTTATCAGTAATGCACGCACGGTGTGTGTATACTGTGCGAATCTGGTTGAGTTATTAAATACATCGTAAACAGATCAGAGGCTCCTGTCTTCATTGAGAGAAATTTACTACAATATGTCATGTATTATATATACAAGAAGGTGATTTTGTAGCGGACTCACTCAACGCCCAATTATAACTATGCTACATATTTAAGAAGAGACTATAAACATTGCGTCTTCAGAATTCTCTTCAGTCCTCCTTTTCATTCAGTTTTTTCCTCAGCACTACGCAGTTGCTGGAGACTCCTCTCTGGTTAGACAAGAATTAAATAGCAGTCCTTACATCAACTAGTTACCACAAAAACTCTATTACCGCTCTCATATTGTGGTAGTTGTCCTTGCCAGCAAGATTTTTCATAAGATTTTTTCCCATTGGAGTATAGTCCGTTATTCACTTCAAATAGTACTGTCCAGTGATTCCCGTTCCTCCCTTTTTAAAGATTCTTAAGAAGACTTCATCCTTTCTTGGAATTCACTTCAATATTCCTACCAGTCTCGGATGTATTCTTCAGAACAAGCGCCCTTGTACATGCAGGATGGAGAGCTCATAAAATAACCCATACAGGTGAGCAGTGCAATCTACCCTATCTGAGATATACATTCTAACCAAGACTGCTAAAGAAAGAACTAGACCCTAGCCTATGTTTATAGAGAGTGTTCACTGTTATATTTCCACAGAGCCTATGTGACGGATTCTTCCATAGAAAACTTCCAGAACAACTTACGCAGCCAGGGTGTTCCAGCAGAGTTCAGGTAAGCGTGATAGATAGTACGGTAGGCATTTCGTCTAGTGGTTGAGGTGGAAGCTCGTACCACCAGACTCTCCGGAGTGATCCCTATTGATAGATAATAGGGATCACTGCTTGACACCCTGTATTTAGAGGTCATCTTCTTATTGACAGCCGGATTGAGTGCAGGTGCCTCCCAATTGGTAGCTACACGCTTTTGCAAAGCTGAATGGAATACAATTTGATCTTCCTGGAGGTCCCCTGTCTAGAATGTCGGTCAAGTCATCTTGTTCACAGACTGGACTTGGTGTAGCCTTTCCCATGTATTCAACTACCCTTGATATCAACTGCCTGTAGGTAACCTCCGCATGTAGGTAACCTCTGCATGATCAGACGGATCTGATCTGCCAAACTCTACCTCTAGTGAGGTGTCCAAACCACTGGCATCATGAAGGCACTCTTGAAGATCCTTTATTCTGGACTCTTCTGAAGTTAAGGCCTCAGGGACTGATGGCGCACCATATTGGAGGCCAAAAGGCCTAGACCCATCTGATGATGGCTCTGCAGCCTCATAAAAGGAGGAAAGTGATTGTAAAAGTCAGCCCTAGGCAAAGGCGTATGTGTTTTCTCCATAGTACCTAATGGGACGATTCAGTCCTCAAAGGGACTTTTCCTCGACTCAAGGGATCCTTAGACCGCTCTCGAGAAGTTTTGCCCGCCGGGCCCGAAGACATGTTTATCAGGTCTTTCGACCAGAGCAAGGCTTTTAAGTGTAGTCGAGGGGGTCAAGGCCGCATTCTCGAACACCTTAATTATTTTAAGCCTAAACTCTTCCCACTCAGCTGGTGAGGCAGTTTTAATTGGGCATACAACCTGTTCCAGAGAGGAACTTGACGACGACGACCTTATGGCGCTGTTTCTTCGAATGTCTAGATGATGACGAATGGTGGCAACCACTTTGCGATCGGGATCGTTTGTTTTTCTTACGGCGAGGAGAAACAGTTCTCGACTCGTCCGAAGTCTGTCTTTTCAACATAGTCAAAGGGAATTTATGGGTCCTACCGGCTGCAAGTTTCCCTCTGCACTCTCTCAGGGCTTTCGACATCATGGACAGGCAGTCCTCACATTCTGATGAAGGATGAGTGGATCCTAGACACCACAAGCATATTCTGTGGGGGGTCCGTAATGGACATCTTCGAACAGTTACAGCATTTTTTTAAACCTGACTTTGGAGTAAAAGACGCTGATGACAAAGCCATCTTATCGAAGATTTCGCAAAGATTTTCAGATTTCTCGAAGAAAAAAAATCTCTCCAAAAAGGAACGAAGCGTTAGCGCAGAAAAACAGATTTGAAGCAAACGGGCGCTGCGCGCGCTATATATACCTTTGGTGACGTCGACATCGAGACTGAGGCCTCTAAGGGACATCAAGTCGTCCTGCATCAACGCACAGCACCCCCTGGTGAAATCTTTTTTCCGAAGCAGCTAAGCTAGATATTGGAAATATCAACGATAAGGAATACGTGGGAGGACACAATCCATTTAAATATGTATTCATTAAAACATGTTTCCAAATTGTAACATGTTAGCATCTCCAAAGATGTGTGTGATAATTATAAACATTTTGGTTTCATTAGTAACTGACCCATAGCAGTGAGTCACAAACATTCTTTTTCAAGATGACAGCTGGATTCACTGTCGAGCCGCATGAAAACATTGTGCTGCACTCTCCTTGGTTGCTTGGGGAATGGATGATGGGTGTGTCGCGGGTCACTGTTTTGGAATGCCAAGCTGGCAGGCTCCCTCCTCCCGTCACACTCACTGCATACACAGAGAGCGAACATGGCGGGTGAATACACATCAACCATTTATAATGAGACTACAAATCTTGCGGATGATAGTCCCAGGAGGATAGCTCAGGGGCAACGTGCTCGCCTTGGAAGCAAGACGACACGGAGCAACACTGGTTCGACCCCGGGTCCGTACTTAGAAACCTCTGGGTATTTAGCGCGTTATAAATAACCTATCATATCATGATGTGTCTTCTGTGGGACGGGTCAATTCTTTATCTTGCTCACCCTTATTCCAGGGTTCATTTTGCTGAAGTACCGGGGTGACGGCCAGACAACACCTCAACCAGCCTTACTGCAGTGCTGCGGCTGTTACTTGGTATCTGCAGCCCTTCCCTTCCCAAAGAATCAGCAATGCAGCTGGGGAGAGGGGCGCTGTGCTTTCTCCAAGGGACTCGAGGATGGGTGCTGAGGGACTAAAGGCAAGACGCAGAATGTCTCCGCCTCGTCAAGCAGTTGCCCTGCGTGCAAAGTGGGGCGCTTGGAGCAAAATGCTGCATTTAAAACCAGCCGTCATTAGCTCCACGGTGATGTCTGGAAGGATCTGTGGCATTGTCTTTTAATCAATTATTCATCATTAGAATCAATATAACCATAGGTGGATTGGAACAAAAGGGAACGGATTGTGGCAATCACACCTGAAGTACCTGCACAAAAGCACACTCAATAAGCACACTTCGCTATGCAGCAGGGACGCACACAACTCAATACGTCCAAAGGCTTAGGTGAGCTTTTTCATTTTCGCAGCTCGGACTCCAGACCTATTTTGGGTGCTTGGTTGACGGAATATTTTCTGCTACTGTCAACATAACAATTCAAGGAAAGGCTGCATTTTGCTGCGAGGCCCTACACCTGCCATCACAATGAAAGTTACTTGTTTGTTGGCTTCAATTTTCCAGCAGCCCAACTTGGTCAAATGTTCCAAACAGAACGTGTAAGCCCGATTGGTGATGGGAGGCACGTTGGCCAATTGGCATGGGCTGGTCTTTATAAATTCAGTTTGCAACTTTGTTTTGTGACTTCAGGCCCCTTAAATTGCACAGATTTTTGCTGGAGTCTGTTAATTTAAGCGGCCCCTACCCTACGTTTGCCGCAGCCTCAGTACGAGTCAGAGTTGTCCACAACACAAGCAAATATTGCTAACATTTTATAAAAAAACTGGATACAAATTGCGGAAAGAAAGTCTAACATATATAAATGATTCTAGTAGGTCTAGGCAGTAATTGGGGTTAGACCAGCGCTATGAGAAACAGACCAGGGACTGTAGGGCCTGTGTCTGTGTTGAAATGTATGACATATGATACCTTAACACCTCTTTTTTAAATGCCACTGTGTGCTTACCGTGGCGAGTTGGGTAAACGCTTCATTTCAGAGCTCTAGAACGTGCAAGACTTTTCAGTCTTGGAGTTTTCTCATTATAAATGTAAGACCAAGTGCCACGTGGCTTAAAGAGCAGGCAAGGCTTGATGAGCCACTTGCCCCTTCCTTTTGACAACTTGACATCTCTGGTTAGTTTTAGTTATCAGATGGCGGTTTGGCCAAAACTATTGCAATGGAGTAGAGCTAGGAGGAAGATGGATATAAGCAGGGGTACACAGCTTGTAGATGTTTGGTTATTTACCTACCCATTGTCTGCCCATGGTCATGGCAACCCCCTGAGCCATTCGTGCCCCTCCCAAAACACATCCTGCTGGGATCTCGTTGAGTTTGCTTTAGCAAGCAGTAACATTAAACTTTACTCAGAGCTGTAAATGCACTTCTGATGTAATATAAATAACTCAACCAAGTGTGCCTTTAGCCACTTGGTTTATGGGTAGTACTTGCTTCCTTCCCTGAAAGCCTGTTAAACAAGTACTGGCAAAGCCAACTGTTTTGGCTTGTGTATAGGCTTTTGTCAGGCACTGGTATTATATTCCCATGTACTTTCGCATTTTGCAGCTACTTCCATTAATGGCCAGTTAGTACCATTAAGGCCTGGCACATGCCTGCTCAAAAGCCCAAACTGTTAGGTTTGCCAATGCTCGTTTTTCATTTTACTGCCACTTTTTCCACGTCGGACTTGGAAAATTACCCCCTATGATTGTAGTTTTATTTTCCCCATCCTAAATGGAAGCCTACAAGCTCCAGGATGTAAATTAATGAGAAATTACAAAACATGTCACAAAGCCCCACAATGACATGAAATGAATGACATTTCACACAGCTTGTTGTATACCCCCATAATATCTAATCACCCAACAAACACACTTAAATAGCTTTTTAAAAACTTTTTATAATTTTAATCAAAAAAAGTACCACAGTATGGGTTACTGCCAGTTACCATATCCCATCTCTAATCAATTCCTGTTGTAAATAATCTACTGCTGAGGCATGTTAAACAGAGATGGCCCCACTGGGAGGCCTTGTGCAGCCCTGACTGATTTTTAGGGGAGAAAGGCAGAGCAGGAACCCACAAGACACATAATATATTCTGTTTGCATGTAAGCACTGTTAACAGTTACTCAAACAGTATGATGTTATCAAGTAAGTACTTACCAGTTAAAATCATGCAAAGTTCTAGCTGGGCATGCTATGCTTCCACATAGACAAAGATGCATTCGATGTTGGTCAGAACCCCACAGGTGAGTATGCATGAGGAGGAGATCTGCAGCTGGTTCATAACAGCCATCCTAGCCTTGACATGTTCAGGCAGGGCCTCGTTAGATCAACTTAGTGAGGTGCAGCTTGATTCCCTAGGCATAGCAAGCAAGGCACCCACATTTGGGCATATACACTTTCATTTATGGAGACAAACTGAAACTAACATGCCTTGGTAAAGCTAACAGTTTGGGCTTTTGAAGAACTGCCATGAGTGTACCACCTGGTCATAAATTGGAAACCCTTGGAAAATGGTGCGAGTAGCTATGCATATGATGTCTCTGGCAAATTTCTGTCCAATATCTATAAACAAGTCAAAACTGCTGGCTTTGTGATCGCTTGTTTTAGACAGAACTCCAGTGCAAGTAATAGATGCGAGGACACACACCTTGCTTATAAATCAACTGGATGAAGACTCACATTAAGAGATTTTTTTATTACAGCACGGGCTCTGAGGTAACTAAGGTAACTAAGTAATTAAACACTCAAAATTAGCAACTGGAGCAGGCGAGCAGCCAATCAGGGTCCTTGGATCTGGGGCTCGAACTACTGATGTAATCCTACATTCCATAAAACCTGTTAGCTGCTCTCTCAGCCCCGCAGTGCCACCTTCTCCCCACCCTCCCTTCTCTTCATTTTTGAAGTAACACCAAACCCCCTCCCAGGCCTCACCTGATTGTGGCAGCGATGACGCCCACCGCCGCAATTTCGCTCCCTCTCCCTTTGACAACCACCATGGAAATGGAAGAGGCTCTGTAGGGCGCCCTGCCTTCCAGCTCTGTGGCGGCCACCTTGCGTTAGTATTTTCTTTTCATGAACGAGACGCCATGAGGTGGCCCGTTTATAGGAAGAAAACACAATGCTCTAAGCACCCTGGGTTACGGATTGGCAACCCGGGTGCTAATCGGGTTAACCACACATTCCAAGGGTACAACATTTGGTGTTACTTTGTGACAGAGCTAGCACAATGAGCACCCAAGAGGGTATGTTTCAGCAGGGAGGGGCAGGCAGTTGGTGGGAATTCCATATGCATTAACATGGCAATGGGTGGCTAAATGACCAAATGCAGCCATAGGATGTGTGTCCCTCCTAACATCCCATCTCCATATGATCCGTGTTCCAATACAATCGTTCCGGCTTACACCTAAAATAGTCTAATTCAAAGCCTTGCATCAAATCACTTCTTGATTTTACTACTCTCCACTCTGAAATAAAATGTGTCCTACTACCAACCTTATTTTTTCACTTATACTCAACAAGTTAATGCAGCAGAATGTGTACTTTGAATACAGTCTGATGGATGCAAGTCTCTGAATCAATCATAACCACTGGCATTGCTTTGGGCAGCCTTGCATACCATTGTTTGCAAATCAGCCTTGGCCCTGCCCGCAATGTGAGCATCCCATTGACAATGAACTGTGCTATTTGGCGACAGAACCAAGATTAATGGCTTTTACACTTCTGTAATGGCACAAACATACTAACAAGTTATGGAATGAAAGACTACCCAAAGAAATTATAGACATAATGTTTAACTCAAAGTCTTGCATCAAATAACTTTTTTGATTTAACTACACTCTCGCCTCCAGAATTATATTTTTCTCATTACCAACCTTATTTTTTTCACTTCGACACAAGTAGCTAATGCAGCAGAATATGTTCTTTGAATGTAATTTGTCCGGGTCCACAGGAGAAATCTGTGTCAAAGCATCATCAAGTGTCATTTATTGTTTGATACGGTTAACCATCTTATTAAGCATGATGGGAGCAATTATACTCCCACACAAAATAAACATAAATTACAGAAATCAACGTGATAGGTTTGAAAAAAGAGCTACCATGAAACTGAGAGGTTGAAAAATCTAAGTAAGATGAACAGTGCAGTTAAAAAAGCAACAACAGTTGATAGTTGTAGGCAGCTTGCTTGAGCAAGTGCGCTACCTCACTTAGAGGTGTAAATGGCCTTCCATCATCCTGGTCATTTGTGCTTTCATCGCTATGGGGCATAACACATTGTCCAAGGCAAGCAAACACATTCTGGCTGGGCCCTACTGCAGTGCAGCCCCTCAGAATGCAAATTGCTTTGAAGTTGATACTGCACATTTAGAGCAAAATCCCGCCTTCCCTCAACTCTGCCTACCACCCTACCCCCTGGACCCCAGTGGGGAACACCACTGGCAAGGCCTCATTTTCCAGGCGTGGCCATGGGGTGGCCTTGAGAGGGCCTGACCCCCTGCTGGAGCGGGACCTGTTGCCAGCAGCAACGACAGGGAATCCTGGGAGACAGCATGTGACCTATACACTGTCTATTGTCCATGTAAATCCACTGACTGACATCACAAATGGTAGTCATCAGCTTTGTGGTGGGTGACAACAGATGCTCTCCAACCAGGTTTTTTCGTCATCAATGCAAGTCACTTTGGATGGTTGAGGCTCTTTTTAAATCCGAGCAAAGTTGTAGTGCCTCTTTGACTCAGTGTAAACATATTCCTGTGCAAACCAATTATGTACGCATGATGACAGTTTTGAGGTATGCATTGAACAGGAGGTATGCCTCTTCCATTAAGCATTTTCTATGTAAAAATAATACAAACTCTTACCTTCACTTTCCTTTCACGGTCCTCTAGTCTTCCCTCTGCCAAAAGAAGTTTCTGAGCGAGCGCCTCACGTTCCCCCAGATGTCGGTCTTCAGAGAGTTTCCTCAGTTTCTGTAAAGAACTGTTTGTCCGGTACAGCTCTTCCTCCGTTTCCTTCAGTTTCCGCTCAGCGGTACGCTCCTGTTCCATGGATTTACGGAGTCGCTCCCGTAGAGCTCTGATCTCATTGCTGTGCCGGGAAATGAGCTGAGAGATCTCGCTTTCCGTGTCTTCAAATCTATTGAGGGCTTTTTCCTGACGGAACTGCATCCTCCTTAGAGCTTTGTTCTCCTTCTGCTGCTCCTCCAGTTGGATCTGCACTTCGGTTAGCTCATTTCGCAGCTCATTGATTTTCAGAAGTCGAGCAGACAGCACCCTCTTCGTAACAAGGTCAATGTCTTTAGGAGGTGGGTCTTTGCCAAGGCTTTGGGAGCGAAATCCCAAACGCGCTCCTCTTTTACTCAGCGGCTGCTTGGAGTTCACTTTTCTGATGCCTTCAAAAGGACAAAACACATATTTAGTTTATGGAGACGTACTCAACTAAGTGTCTAAGTTATTCTCCTCTTGCTATTACGTCAGTGTTGTATGTACATGTATACGTTGACAGTAGAAACAGATCTCCAGGATCTTATAGTCTAACAATTTTCCCTCACCTATCTCAGTACTGTAAGACCCTCCAAAAGCCTTTAGCTTTAGACACAACACCAAATGCAATCAATGTGCCCGACAAGAGCCAATTGTTCTGAGCCCTTTACGCACCTCCTAAACAATGTTAGTTTCCTGGAAATCTACTGCATCCTGACTACTTAACCAGTACTGCAATCATACATAGAAGTTTGTCTGGATCCGTACTTTGCTGACCCCAGCCTTAAAGTTTACTTTATTTAAGATGTCTCTTTTCCAATTGTCTCACATGCACCCATTAATTCCTACTCTATTGGGAGAAGCAGGTGCACGCACGGGGGTAGTGAGTTTAGGTGATAGGCCCAGAGAACCTGGCCTGTGCCCTGGCCCTTCTGACTGCCATGTTCTTCATCTGCTTGAGGAACAATGAACCACTGGAAGGACTACATGTTCCAGAAAAGTTGTGCAAGTGCTTTGGGGACTTGCACCTGGGCTCTTTGAATCCATCTTTAAATCCTTAGGAGTGTGTACAGCGCTGGGCATGCACCACAGGTCATCTGCCAAGGATACTTGTACCATTTTCCACTGTTCGCAGCAGTATGCCACACCAGGTTTTGGTCCCTCGCACTACACATAATATTGTGTTCATTATGCCTACATAGGGAAAGCCTTCTTGCAAGTTGCATAACAACTTTCCCATTCTGCACCCTACCAGAACAAGGCTATCAGAGTTGGGCCTTCTCTGTGAACCCCCAGAAAGAGCACTGCCTTTCTCATCCATTCCCAATACACAGTCTACAACCTCATTGAAGATCCTCCACTGTGGTCTCCTTAACACTCAATCTGCAGTGAAACACCAACCAGGACTTTATTGCACCGCAACGGGTTGTATTGCCTATGGCCCACTGAAACATGGCTTCAATCATCCTACAATCCCTTCATAGCAGAGCTAGTACCCAGAAGGTATAATATGTTATAGGTCAAAAGGGATAAGGGGATAGGACATGGGGTAGTGAGTATCTTTCGAGACTACCTGTTGTTCATGGTCATCCCCTTCCCTGGTTTGCCAGGTAATTGGAACAGCCTCCCCCTCTCCTACCTCTCCTCACCACTATGTAGACACCATCACACCATTAGCCTTGTGACATTCAAGGAAGCCTGTGGCTTCAGATTTGCTCCAGGCTCTGCCTGCTCTCGGGTTTTAACAATGTGTAGTTGGCCCTACAAACAAAGGGCCACCCACTAATGCAATCTTCTCCTTGGATAAGGCTTGGTTGTAAAAAATAACTCTGCTCCTTTATTTTGTCAGACCATTTCCTGAAATAACCCACAAGTCCTGAACAGCTGCCCACACTAAAGTCATCAAGCTCATGATCAAGATGGACAATACAAAATAGTCTCAGGGGAGCTTGCTTATATTAGCCCTCAGCAGTCCACCCTCCTCGACAAGGGTCTACAGCTCTTGAAGCACTTCTCCTTGGCATGGTGGTAGCCCCACCACTTCCTCTAAGAATCAGTCTCATTCAGTGCCCAGAAGTTAAAGAGAAAGAAACAGGCAAACCACAAAGTTGAAACCAGGTGGCGCAAACATAAAAACCCATTGCGCAATTTAATCTACAAACTCCTCTGCAAAGAATATAACTTTCACGCCCCGTCGCCGGGGCGGACATGGCATTTAACTGTAGGCCTATGTTCAAAATTGGCTGCCGTCTTCTGAAAAGGTACCTAGCCCCTTTCCTATTTTTATGGCACCAGCCATTCTTGTTGACTTTTTTTTTTCCTTCAACTTTGGCGGTGGGAAAAGGCACAATCGCGCCCGGAAAAGGGGGATTGTGATTGGTCAATCCACCTTTCCCGGGTGCGTATGCACAAGACAAATACAGATGGTCAAAAGTAGTTACTGCATGCTGAGCCAAGAAGACTGAGCTTGCATCCAATCGGTCAGAAACAGACTTGCTTTGGGACCTTTGTAAGTGGCCCCAAAACTGCTTCCCAGAAGTAACACCTACTACCAGCTTGAGTAATAACCTCAATTATTGCTTCCATAACAAGATTAGGACTATAAAACAAACTGACCGTGATGAGGGGGGGCGTGGCTAGAGACCGATGGAGTAGGACGGCTGCTCGGAATGCTCCCGCCTGATCTGTCATGATCTGCTGTGAAACTATGCTTTTATGCAAATATATGATCTGAAAACATCGGGATATGCATGCGAATATCTGGTGATTGCCCAGCTGGAAGGAGAAGCATTACAGTCGCGTTGCGGAGAGACATGCATCGTGTAACCGAAGACCCTCTGGCGGAGCTGAAATCAAGATGACCGGGGCACAACAAAGGTATCAGCGGAGGAGTTATATAGAGTGGAACGTCCTGTGAAATTTGCCGTGCCCGAGTGAGGAAGAAACAAGAGGGAGGAGGACACAGAGACTTCAGGAGTGCCGCGGGTCGAGAAGGGGAGGCAGAAAGCTGTTGATCAGAGCTACCTCGGAGTGCAGCGAGGGACGACAGCGGAATGCAATGATCAGTGATGCTGCTGCTGAGCCGAACAAAGGCGGCGTGGGACTCATTGCAGCATGGGACTTCCCTTTGTGCTAGAGAGCACCCCGCTAGCATTTGGCGAGTCCATTGGATTACTGCAGCAAGACCCGGAGCGGCAGACAGGCATACTGCAGGTATGGGGAGGAGTGGAGAGGGCTCCGATGAGCGCTGCCTCCTCTCGGCAGTAGAGGCTGATGGGGGCAGAGTGTGGGGAAGCCTCTCAGGGACATCAGTGACCGAGGCCCAGGTGGTGACAATAAGACCCTGGCAGATTGCGGTCAGAGACCACGCGATAAAGGCCTATTGAACCCAATGAAAGTGATGTATAACTGCATCTGGCCGCAATGCAACTGAAGAAGGGCTCTCTGCTGCATTGAATGAACGTTAGAGGAACAGACACTTGGCTGGCCAGAGCCAGGCACTGCAGCAGCAGAGCATCTCATGAACCCAGGCCCGGGGGTGAAACCAACACCATAGCCCCAATTGCTCTGGGACTACAGTAGACAGGGCAACTGTAAGATGTCATGAAGATGTAAGGAACGGACTGATAATGCGCGTAGCCAGCACCTAGTGGTACTTTGACAGCGACAACACCGCACGTTCCCACCAGGGTGGGATACCGTCACAGAAGCAAACGAGCCAGTGCACAGGGGCGACCCCTCCGCTTGACGGCACTGCATCAGTCGATCCTGCCTAGGCAAATTGTGGTACCATAGTCCCCCTTACCATTGAAGGCTCTGCTGGCCAAAGCGGCTTAAGCGGCGCACACGCAGAGGCAATTAGAATACTGCCATCCTGAGCAGGAGCGATTGGGGCCAACGAGAAAGTTAGCAAAAACCAAAACGAATCAGCCCACCATGGACAACTTTACTAAACCAAAGCAGCAGGTGCCAGGAGGTAGTGCAGACTTGGCGCAAGAAAAGGATGGAGGCGGAATGGAGCTGCACAATCAGGTGGTGCTGGCCATAGCGGATCTGAAGGCCACAGTGGGGACGCAGATCGCAGCAGTACAACTGAATGCTGGACTTTTGCGTCAGGACGTGAGGAAACTTGCAGAGCGCACTACCATGCTGGAGACACAAGTGAAGGAAAACTCAGGAGCGCGTTGTGACACATGCGGATAGCCCCGTTTTTCAGCAAAAGGTCAGTCTGCTAGAGAACAGAGTGGAGGAGGCAGAGGGACGGGCCCGAAGAAACAACATTCGCATAGTGGGCCTGCCCGGGAGGGAGGCGCAGACCCTACAACGTACATTGAAAACCTGTTGCCCCAACAGATCGGGCCTGGCAACCTCACACAAGGATTTACAATTGAGAGGGTGCATAGGGCACTAATCAGGAGCCCTCCCCACCCCCGCAGAGCACCCCCAAGACCGGTCATTGCTAAGGTTCTGAATTATAAGGACAGGGATAGAATACTGGCGTATTCTAGACAAGGAGGCGAGCTGAAGAGTACCTCTGCAGATTTGGCGGTCTACCCGGACTACACGTTTCAAGTGCAGATGAGCAGGGCGCAATTTTCAAGGTTATACATAAAAGCAAGACTTGGTTCTTTGATATCCCAGAATATACGCAAGCTTGGGTGGACAGAGGGAGAGAGAGTTGGGCCCGGTGCAAAGGAGCGTGATGGCGACCGAGGAAAACGAAAGGAGAGCCCTGGTCAACCGGAGTTGAGAGATAACTAAGGTACTTTGAACTGCAGAAGCGGCATGGTAGAGTGTGCTGATAGAGTGGGACAAGAACATACACCCGGGGCCGGGTGGCTCTTACTAAAAAGACACTTTGTCGGAGGAAGAGTTTCAGAGTGCTTGGAAAAGGGCTTTCTTGTATAAAGCGGGGCCTACTGGCAGTACAGGGTGGTGGATTCTGCACCCATGGTCGCGCTCGTTACGCCCTTGAGTTCTGATTTTTCTGGGGCACTTGTTTCTGTGCCCACTTGCTGTGCACTTGCCCCTGGCTGGACAGCTTGGGGTGGAGGCGGGAAGCAGGTAGGACTGAGCAAGGGTAACACAGCTGGGCAGTTATGTTTAGCTGGGGAGTTGAGGACATTTATGGGGGGAATGGGTTGCCTGCATGTTTGTTGAATGGAATACGCAGTACTATGTTCCGAGGCGGAGCATCATGAGGATGGATGCAGATGACTACAGGGGTGTCAGTGAGGAGTGGTCTAAGGAAAGGGGATATAGGTAAATGGCAGATACCATAGACGTATTGCCCTGGAATGTGAGGGGTTTGAATGCTTATGTAAAGAGGAATAGAGTGTTTACATACCTTATGAGAAAGAAGGTGGATATCGCCTTCCTGCAGGAAACGCATCTTACGGATGAGAAACAGGCCCTAATAGCCAGCAAATGAAGAGGGCAAGTATTTGGGTCTACGTATTTAGCTTACACTTGCAGGGTTTTAATATGGATAGCGCCCTCAGTACCTCTCAAAGTTACTCACATCAAAACAGACAATGAGGGCAGTATGTTGTTGGTACAGGGCCTGCTGGAACATGTAGATACATGCTTAATTAGTACATACGCCCCTAATCACAGTGCCGCCAAGTTTTTCCAGACTTTGTACCCACGCTTAGGGCACAATCAGTATAGTAACATGATGTGGGGCGGAGACTTCAACTGTACGTTGAACCCGACCCTGGACAGGTCTGACACCAGATACACTAAACCTTCTCCGCCTGCCAGAACATTTTGTCTTGGAAGATGCTTGCATAGTTCTCCACCCGGCAGCTAGACACTATTCTCATTTTTCAGCGCCACATGCAGTACATACAAGGAAAAATTATTTTTTGTAGGGAAAGAATTGGTCCATCAGATTACGCATGCTCAGTATGAAGGCGGAGTATTCTCGGATCATGCCCCACTTAGACTACAGTGGCAATATGTGGCCCCTAGGGCCCCTATACCTACATGGAGACTTAGTGAATCACTGAGTGACCCCCCCATTCCAGGATAGCATTCATAACTGCATCACAGACTATGTGGTGCATAATACGGGTGGTGTACCAAGTGCTGGAACCTTCTGGGAAGCACTAAAAGTGGTTGTTGGAGGGGGTTGCTATGGCAAGGTCTAGCGGCGTCCAAGCAAGCATAAATCCTTAACTAACCTCTACGGAGGAAAGGCTGGCGGTATCAGAGCAGTCCGAAGAGCAACATCCAGCCACCAAAGCGAAGTCTAGGGAATTAAAGCACGAATGCATGGAATTCTGGGACAGGCTGGGTAAGCACATTTTCGCCAAATACACGGAGAGGCAGCATAAAGAAGGGGACAAACCAGGAAGATTGTTAGCATGGCTGCACAAGAAGGAAGCGCAAACAAGCCCTATATACTCCATAAGATCGGGGCAAGGAGACTTCTGCTACACCCAAAACAGGGTTAATGAGGGAAGGCACCAGGGTCAGATGAGCTACCTAGTGAATTCTATAAGGAGTATGCACAAGTGCTGGCCCCCCATCAGCTCAGCACTTTCAATGATTCCTATGAGGCGGGGGTTCTCCCATTAAGTCTGAGAGAATCCATCATTATACCTTTCTTAAAACCCCATAAATCACAGACGGACTGCACGTCTTCTAGGCCGCTCTCGATGCTTAATCAAGATCGTAAGATACTGACAGCGATATTAGTGACTAGAATGAAAAGAGTGATACATAAGTTAATGCAACTGGACCAGACGGGGTATGTCCCTGGCCGAAATATGACCTGGAACCTGAGGAGATCACACCACGTGATTCATAGCACATGGAATGTCCCAGGACACTGTCCTATCACCACACTGGATGCGGTGAAGGCGTTTGACTCACTGAGGTAGGATTGGCTCTATGCAACTTTGCATAGATTCAGATTCGGGCAGGTGTATATTAAGTCGGTACAAGTGGTGCATACTAGGCCGATGGCTAGAGTCAAAACTGGTAGATGTATCTGAGCCGCGGGAGTTGGGGAAACTCACTGTCACCGTTGCTCTATGTCTTGGCTATGGAGCCGATTGCCCAGTAGCTCAGGACGGAATACAGGGACGCTGGTATTTAAATAGATAGGGGCAGGCACCTGATATCCTTGTATGCTGATGACACTTTATTATACATTCAGAACGCGGAAGACAATGTGGAGCCGCTATTAAAGGCCATGTCACTGTTTGAGAAACTATCGGGGATCGCCATCAGTATAGAAAAATCTGCATTATTCCCGATACCAGGGCTGATTGGGTCAGTGAATGGTACGCTGCCATTACTGGCCCTACAGCGGAAAGAGCATCTGTTTTGATTCTTGGGGATCAACATGTACTATGACCGGAAGGAAGAACACATACACAACACGTTACACGCACTGGAGGATATTCAGAGCTCTATGAAGTTCTGGTCTAAATTGCCACTGTCCATGATGGAGAGGGCGGCTATGTTGAAGATGGTGGTACTGCCCAGACTACTACACTTTTTTGTGAACGTCCCATATTATATACCTAGAAATTGGAGAGCATCAGCAGAAGTTTCCTGTGGCAGAATGGGCAGTGTAGGATAGCGTTAGCATCGTTGTATAAGCCACATGCGGAGGGGGGTATCAGAGTCCCGCATTTCGAACTATACTACATAGCGGGGCAACTGCAATTTGTGGTGGATTGGATTGCAAATGACCCAACACCGGACACACAATCTACCGGAATGCGTTATTATTTAAGGGAGACACTGTGGATGGAGAAACCTCAAGGGAACCGGCGGGCACATCTGGTGTCCCTAGGTGTGAAGATTTGGGATAGAGCCCTGGCAGTGATGGGGTTGACAGACCCTTTATCGATGCAGACCCCTCCGGTCCATGTAATGTCAACCTCGCCTCAGGCGTGTAGGGACATACGCAAGTATTGGGAAACCTGCAGGGCGGCCAGCACAGGGGACCTGTTGCAGAACACCGAGTTTGTACCCTTCTTGGAACTGGCAAGACAGACTGGGCTACACTTAGGTCTATATGTCACATATGATATGATAGGTTATTTATAACACGCTTAATATCCAGAGGTGTCTAAGTGCGGACCCGGGGAACAAACCTGTGCTGCTCGTGTCGTCTTGCTTCCAAGGTGAGCATGTTGCCCCTGAGCCATCCTCCCTCCCTCCCTCCATATTGTAGGCATTTTTGCCAAAGTCCCCTGCCTTGCTCCGGGGACCTACAGTGGGGTGGCCAGGTGGGCTGGGTCCCTTTCCAAAAGGTTCCAGGTCTCTATTCTGCCTGTTTTTATTGCGTATGTCTTTTCTGTGCAATAAATATACCAGAGTTCTCTCCCTCTCCCGATATCGACGCTGGGGAAAATCTCTATTACGAAAATCTTAGTATTATTATTATTATGTTAATAGTGCCCAAATGGTTCAATTTATTAATGAACTAACCAGTCAGACTGCCCACCTCCCTTTTTAGGAAGCTTTGCCAGTTATGCAAACCACTAATCTGGGGAGCAGAGCAGCCTAAGGTAATATAATAATATTATATAATATGATAGTTTATTTATATAGCGCCTATAGACGATGGGAAATACTAACATAACTGCTGGACAAAAACAGTCTGGGAATTACTGACTTGGAATTAGATTACCTAGTAACTCAAACATTGTGTGCATGTTACTGGTCCCAGCCTATGCTTCTTCAGTCCCTCACAGCACCGGAGGAGCAGGAACCTCTCCAACACTGCAGGAGCAGTGCATCGCCGCGGGAGGGAAGCCGGAGCTTCCCATCACACTGAGGTAGGCCCGTGGGCACGTCCGACCTCATAATTCTGCAAAACGCCTTCCCGATCGTAAAAGCACGGACATTGCACTTTGTGTCCCCTTTGATGAGGAATCATCCTGCCTGAATCCGCCCCACGCCTCTTAGGGCATTTATACAAATGTTCACGTGTTCCTGCTCTGGTGGATCACGTTGCAGCCATTCTAAGATGGCCGCCCCATGTTCTTAGGCTTCTGCCTACCCTGTTGGGTCCACCCAGGCTGTTGCTGCCTCACCATTGGCCGCCTTTGTAACAAAAAGGAAAGCCTGTGGTCAGGCAGGACGGAAAGGCTTGGCTAATACTTTGTACAGGGGGGTAGTCCTGTCCTCAGACATTTGCACTACAATGAATTGTTGCAGTGATAATTCAAACAAACCTCCACAATAATGCTAATACAATGAAAACAAATATGCATTATTGGGAGAAGGTACTGGAAGACTGTTATGGTGTCCTTTATTAATTAGGCCCCATAAGTAACAATTGAAAAAAATCGAAAATACAAAATTTGAAAAAATATAAAAAATATAAAGTGAGCCTTGTCACCAGCTAGGCAAGATGTGTTGGAAAGGTAACATATATTTCAAATGTTTGGTGCACATTGAATCACGTTACATTTTCATTGGTGACAGGTGGGCACTGAATCTGGCCTCTTTAAGTTAATACAAGCCAGAATTCTAAAGTGACATTTTGAAATGCACTGAAAGTTCAAAGAAAGGTACATTTACAAAATAGTGCATAGTTGTTTTGCCTGTGTACAGCTTTGCAAAGTACGACATCATATTTGCCCAATAAACATTGTATAGCAACTGTATCCACAAACATCTGCATCAACGTCAACATGAAGGTGGTGGTGAAAATTCAGGTCATTGTTCTAAGATTTCAGTAAGAACATGGTGACATTTAGACGTTTCGGCTGTAAAAGGGGTAGCAGCCTTCTTCTGGGGCCCGGCAGAGCAGGTCTCCCTATGGATAAAAAACAATATAAATACATATTGTTACATGTTCCAGGAGGTGGATCAAAAAATGTAGAGAATAAGAGAATAAAAGTCTGTGAGAGACTGTTCTGCAGGGAGACCCTCAGGTTCCAGGCACTAACCTTGCGCCTTGGTAAGGGGATTCAGAAACTGGTAATTGTGTGACAAAAAATGCCAGAGGTTGGTGTTCTGGTTTCTGAGAGGTGTGGGTTAGTCACTAGTAAGGAGATCTGTGGGTACAGAAGACAAACAGGGGTGTGGGTCAGCAATATTGTCCACTGAAGGCTGCAGCTAATATACTGCAGAGGGAGCACAAAATGGTACATTTGGGCTGAGGAGCGGCAGTGTGTCGTTCTGCGGGATCTACTTGGTGAAAGGTTCTTGCTTGGAAGCGGGACGCCAGTGCCAGCCTGGAGGTCTGGAGACTGGGAGTCTGTGTTGACAAAAAGGGGGAGAGATGCACAAGGACAGTGAGAATCCTCCGTGAAAATTCATCACTGTGCTGGGGAAAGTGGGCGCAAAGCAAGGGAGTCCTTGCTGCGGTAGAGCACTGACCTTTGTGTTAATTCGGGTCTTGCGCGCTGGATCCGTAGAATCGGGACGCTTGCGTTGGGCTGGAGGCGAGCTGTGTGTACATATACTGGTGCGCCTGCGTGGGAGAGCAGTGTGGGGAAACCGCGAATGCGTCCGGGCGTCTGGGACGAAGTTACCATGGCGCCGGGGACGCATGTGGGTGCGCGACTGGGGTGCGTGGCTAAGTGTGCTTGTAGAAAGACTCGAGCTGGAGAAGCAAGTGAAATATAACTGCTACATGGGTACGGCACCAGGGCTCTGTGTTCTGGTCCATGTTAAGTGAAAAAATCGTCAGTTTCCCGCCTCTGTACAGCGTTTCCAAACACTTAACATCATTATTTTGGCTTATCCCTTCTCCCCTGTGTTTTCCAAGCCTCTCAGACGAGTTTTTCACTTAACATGGACCAGCCCTAGTGTGTACACTGTTTGTACCTACCCTCTCGGCAACTTCTGAAACTAGCCTATTGTTTGCATAACTGCAATTACTGCATTTAACTTCTACCTATTTTACAATTTGAATGTTGCATTATATCTCATCTGCCTGATTACTTGAATGCTGTATTCAGCTTATATCTACCATGATATTTGAAGATTGCATTTAGCCCTTGCTTGACCTGCCAGCCCAGCATTGCATCAGCCTATATCTGCCTTTGCTACTTACACGCGGCACTAGCCTACATTGGCCCCACCTTTTGATTGTCGCATCGAGCATATACCTGCCTTTCCATTCAAACATGCATTAGCCCACATCTGCCTTTATTTGAATTCTGTACTTAGCCTACACCTGCCTGACAATTGAGTGTTGCCCTAAGATGATGCCTAACTATGCAATAGCCTAAACTTGCAACTATTTATAACCTGCTCTTCCTTGCCTATGATCATGAGTAAAACCATAAGAATACAGATAATACACCTTGTACTAGGCCTCCTTGCCATAATGGGCTCTTCCTCCCTTGCCTCATGCCCACCCAAGGATAGAAACATGAGACTGAGAGCAAGTCTGTCCCGCCTCCGCGAACCCTCAACAGACCATACTATTAGAGGCTTCTCTCGTAAGGCTGCCCAACCTATAGGATTAGCCAATAAATGTACACAACACCATGACCATAATCATCTGTCCACTGTCCTCCCAGCTACAACCCAGATAAACTTCTAAAGAGCCACCCAAACTAAAATTAAACAACCTCCCTCTACTAAACCTTACTATCTGGGTCGCTCATCAACGCCAGATCTATGGTGGCTCATGCAGCTGATGTTTGTTTGTTTATTTATTTGACAATGTGCACAAAGCCCTTGGGCAGGTGATATATCGGACACCCTAACTAATGAGAATCTGAACTTGCTGGTCATAACCAAGACCTGGCTCCAAGAGGCCGCAGGCCCCACCATTATGCTAGCTGGACCAGATGGTTACCAACTACTAAGAGCTGACAGACCAAACGCCAGAGGTGGTGGTCTAGCTATTATCCATAAATCAAGCCTACCTATCAGACTTACTACTACCCCATCGTTCCATTCCTGTGAAACTCACAGCTAAACTGCACCTCTTATAACCGTACCCTCATCATCTATGTGATCTATAAACCACCTGGACCGTTAGGTTCCTTTTGAGGATGATTTAATTAGTATCCTGACCAATAACACTAATGGCCATGCACAAATTCTGCTGTTGGGAGATTTTAATCTTGGCTTCAACGATAGCAATGATAAACATGCCCTATCCGTAGCCTCACTACTGAACGATTATGGGCTGACACAAAAAGTCTCTACCTCTACACATGCCAAAGGAACGACCCTAGATTGGGTTGCTGACCTGAACTGTAACATTAGGATTACTAATATAATACCTCAATCGTGGACTGACCACCACTTAATTTCCTTCTCTGCCTCACTTGACCTTATCCACCCTAAACCGATAGTTATGGCACCGCCACATTCTACTAGGAGTAAAAAAGACATTATTGCGGAAAATCTTCTACCACATCTTCCCCCTACTCTTGACAATCTAGTTAATAATACAGACCCTACCCTGCTTGTGCAAGTCTTCAATAGCGCCATGACAAAGGCACTTGACACCATCGCCCCGATCAAAACCCGTAAAGGTAGTGTCATGATTCCTGACCCTCATGTACCCAGCCCTCCAAGATGTCAGGCTTGAGCCAGGCCACGATCACCTACATGGCCCTTAAAGGCCTCTCCATCCCTCTAAAGACCCACTTGGAGTCAGACTTGGCACTTGTGGCACCAGACTCACTCACTCCCATAGGATAACATTGGGGATTGGACTTGTAGTGCATAGATGGGGACAAGATGGATGCCCCCACATATTTCGGTTCCCTGAACTGCATGTGCAGTCTAGTCTTTTAGGTGTGGTCAGCCCAGAGACACCTGGGATACCCAGAGACTATTTAAGCCACGCCCAGGCTGAGAAACATGCTTTGTGTTTTCTGCACCTGCAGCGTGACACTCACCGTGTTCGGATCGGTCTCCAGTAGGCCTGCATCTTTCTTCTGCGCTCAGCTCCTGCAAGAACACAGTTAGGAACAGCCTTACCTTGCGGCGCTTCTACCCATCATTCAACGCTCCTTCTGTTCTGTGGGCATCTTCGGCGGTGTCATTCCCATCCCGGCACGCCGCTTCCTAAGGAAAAGGCAAAAGAAAAAAGGCATTAGTAAGCATTCAGCAAATCTTCGCTTATTTTTAAAGACTGTACGAGCTTCAAACACTTACCTGAATCCCAGCTGCTCTTGGGGAACTCTGTCTCCGGAACTTCTCATCCATCTGCAAGAGGGAAAAGACACTCCAGGTTAGCGTGGAAACATCTAGAGGCGCTGCATATGGCGCTTACTCACTGCATTTCTTCTTCCTAACCGGCATCCACGCTGAAAACCTTGCGGCACCTAAAAGACACAGAAAAATAACTCAGTTCAATAAAAATACGAAAGGGTCGCATCGCGCTCTCACTCACCGTCAGCGCTACTCATCTCAGCAGCACGTCGCCATCCCCAGACGCTGGCCATCATCTAAGGAAGGAAAGGAATGAAGTTAGAGAACTGTTCAAAAGACTCATTATACTTACCTGTCGGACTCTTGCCTGTGAAGTAACTAGGCAGCAACAAGCCTGCATCAATCAACGCGCCCCTGCGCTGAAAGCAGGACGGAGAGCACACTTTCCAAGAAAACAAGGTGAGCTGTGTATCAAAGGGAAGGGCTGGACCCCGGGCAAGAAGGGGTTCAAGCACACAGAGACAATAGGGAGTTAAACTCTACCAATCCTGTGTTTCAGGCCCAGTCTCCAGTCGAGTAGACTCCAGGGAAGGGTTTTAGGTCGTAAGAGGTCAGAACAGGCTGAGTGACGTCCCCGTGGATACCAGGTGAGCGATACAGGTAGACAGATATCTCACCTGAATAATTGGTTCACACAACAATTGAAAGAATTAAGGACTCAAAAAAGAAAGTTGCAATCAATTTGGCGCCATTCGCCTACCGAGGAAACAAAATTAAGTTAACCAATCACTCTAAACTGTACAAAAAGGAAATCATTAGCACTAAAAAGAACACCTTCAATGATAAAATATCCAAGGCTAAATCAGAAACTAAGGAATTATTCTCTATCCTTCGTGAAATGGAATCACCCATACCTCAGGTTGACAATACTCCTAAAGATAAGCCTTGGTGTACTAACATACAAAATGCCCTGTCGGGTAAAATTAGCTCCCTCCAAATCAAAATTGCCAAAAAGAAAGCTTCCCTGCTCCTACCGACTGAGCCTTCACCTCAGCAGCAACCACCTTTAAACCCACATAATAACACCCCCCATCCACTTAGCTTCAAAAAAATATCCATAGTCAAGACAGAAAAAAATATACTTTCACTCAAACTCTCTAACTGCAAAGGAGACAACTGTCCAGCCCAAATTATAAAGGATGCAGCTAGAGATCTAGCCCCCCTTCATCTCGAAGCTCATCAACGCATCCTTTAAGACTGCTCAAAAAACAAACTTTAGACCCATCCATACCAACTAACTATAGACCCATCACCACAGTCCCATTCTTACTTAAAAATATCGACAGAGTAGCCTATCTACAAATTCAGGACTACCTAGAAACTAATAACCTACTAGGCTCACGTCAATCTGGCTACCGCCCCCTTCATGGCACAGAAACAGCCTCGATTGACCTCAAGACCCAAATTGACGAGTTGAAGGACAATGGTAAATCAGCTATGCTACCCCTCCTTGACCTATCAGCAGCTTTCAAACTGGTGGATCATGCAGTTTTATGCAACCATCTTAGTTTAGCTGCCCATTTTTCAAGTGATGCCATAACCTGGGTGCAATCCTTCCTTGCGAACCATACAATGAGAGTCTTCTGCCCTTTAGCAGCCGCTAACCCCAAACAAGTCTCCTGTGGCGTTCCCCAAGTATCATGCGTATCTCCTACCATGTACAGCATCTTTACTAAGCCCTTGTTCGACATAAATTGGACAGACTGGGTGTCACCTACACTAACTATGCAGATGACACTCAGATCCTCATCCCCTTTTGGGCAACTTCTTGGAAGACTCTGCCTTAGTAATTAGGATATATCTCCTCATTCAGGCATGGATGGGCCTGGTGCGCTTTATAAATAAAATGAATACAAATACAAAAAATACAAATGGCATCCCACGGCCTCTGCTTGAATGACGACAAAACAGAGCTACTGATCCTAGGCTCAGAGACGGCTATTAAAAACTTAACCCCAGTTACGCCTCATTCAACATCGATAATAATGTCATCAAAGTGATGCCTGCAGTCAAAACCCTTGGTTTCTATCTTGACTCTGCACTTACCTTCAAGAAGCAAATTAACTCTCTTGCATCCTCTACAGCATATATGTGCAAATTGATCGAGCTTTCAGACAATTCCTATCTGAGACAAGCTGTATCACACTAGCCAATGCACTTATTCTATCCAGACTGGATTACTGCAATGCTTTATATGCGGGATCCAACAAGTACATTATCCATACATTGCAAAGACTCCAAAATAATGCCCTTAGAGCAGCTTTAAATATCCCGAACATTCAGAAGAGATGCCCATTGGCTTAAAATTAAAGACCGGATTTCCCTTAAAACCCTCTCTCTCACTTCCAAATGTCTTAATAACATAGCACCTCCATACCTTGTAGAGAGAGTAAACAAGAGAACCTCTGACCGACCTACGAGAATGTCCAATGCTTACACCCTAGAGGTTCCTAGATCTAAAAGGATCACAGCCGGCGGCTCTAGCTTTCCGGTTATAGCCTGGAATGGACTCCCCCTAGATCTTAGAACTGACCAAGTGTACTCCAGATTCAAACGGAAAGTCCTCACTTGGCTACGTACTAATTACACCTAACCTGACCGCTTCTCTTCCCAACTGACCCCCCGCCCTACATACTCTTAAATGCCCTTTAGAATTGCAATGCCTTAACATTGCCAACTATATATTCTGGCATCCCTTGCCTGTATCTTGAGATTTTATCTGGAACCACTTGGTCACTGCTAACTCAGGGCTGCATTTATATTATCACTGCTTCAACTGTTTATTATTCATTGTATGTAACTACCTACTTCTGTAACTAAGCTCCATAAGTATCCTTGCAATGCTCTGTAACTAAGCTTCTTAAGTATTCTTGTAATGCTCGCGCCCAGCTACCCGAGGGTCTTGGTCTGCGCTATATTAAATAAACAAACAAACAAAACAGCTACTCTTGCCCCTCTGCACGTTAAGCTAGAAAAATCACTACGACACAGTAATTGTTTACCTAGCACAATAATGAGGAGCCCCAAGGGAGCGTCTATGGACACTCCGGATATAAGAGTTTGGGAATGTTCGAAATAACACAGGTATCTCGGTATTGAACACTATTTTTCCTCGGAAATGCTTCTGCATAAGATCCAAGGCCTTCCCATAACTTTTGACACCACTTTCCTGAAGGGGTTTGCATTGCTAGGGTTTGAGGATACGAATGAGGACATTTGAGCATCTCAAGGCTTTGGGAGCGACAAGTAATATACATACTCTGTGGATCAAAAGCTTGCAGGCCTCCTTGAGACCCACCCAATAGCCCAATAGTTAACTACATATTGAACTCAGTGGGTTGCACTCATTTCATCACTCTACAAACTAACCTCTCTAGTTGTATGCAACCATGTGTAACTTTGAGGGGAGCATTGGCAGGCAAATAACAGACAATCAACGTGAAACACATTCTAATGGCATCAACGCGATACTTATACAAATTAATTCAATTTAAATACTTACACCAATTGTACCCTGCTAACATTGGCCAAGTTCTGTCTACAAATTTCAGTCTGTTCAGGTGTGGACACTGTGCCCTCTAGTTATTTTGGCCAAATTTCCTCTACCATTTTCACCTCATTTGCCTGCAGCTGTTGCGCTGTTTCCTTTTCATGTTCTTTTATTCATTTACAGTGGTGTATTATTATGGTTTGAATCCCCGCCTACCCTTTTGCTTCAATACCCATAATTTTGTCTAGTGCCTTCTGCACTTCTTTTAGTAAGCCCCCTTTGATCACAGAGTAACAAAGAGGAACTGATCGGTCCCACTGGTCTCCCGTCTCCGCCCTCCAAATCTCCTAGATCCTTAATAATATACTGCAAGGGGTCTTCCCCATCACCCAAAGTGTATTGCATGATGGACTGTATGTCTGGGGTGTTGGGTTACGTTCCCCGAAGCGCGTCCCACACCTGCGCTCTAATGTTGTAAAACGGTGCGCCATTGTGCGCATCGTCATCTAATCTTACTCCCTGGTATCCTGCTTTAATCGACACATCCCCAGCCTGATCTCCCACGATCACCAACAGCAAACCTTTCATATCACCCACGGCAAGGGGTACGCCCACTGTCTGTTTTTTGAATGCATAAATACACTTCACCACCCCTGCTGTTAAAGGCGGGAGCATCTTAATCAAGTTGTTCTTATCCATTTGTGCTGTGGGCACGTACTGTGCCCTACCTACGTCCTTGTGCATCAGGGGCATCTGCAAGCCTATTCTCTTTCCCTCCTTTCTTTCGACACATCCCATTTTCCTTGCGGCTGCCATCAGGCCAAACCTCCTTACCCCCTCTTTCCACAAACTTTCCACTCAAGGTGTTATTTCGAGTGGCTGTTGCGCCGCCTCCTCACCGTCTTCCTCAAACTCATCTACGGTACTCCACCCATCGTCTCCTGGATCCCTGACTTCCTTGCCTCTACCCCATCAGGGTCCTCAACATCCTCAATCATCTTCCACAAGTCTAAAATATCCTTTCTATTTTGCAGCTGCTTGCCTCTGTACTTCGCTGCTAAAAATGTAGTCATATGTTCCAAAATTCCCTTGTTATGAGTGCCTTTCTCTGGCCAGGAGTGGGGCATTCCGCCTTGTGTTTCTGTCACCCACGGCTTATGGTATTTTTAAATGTTTTCCCTGGTACAAGGGCAAGGCCTTATACATGTACTCTAATGGGGTCTCCCCTCCCAATTCACTGATGTACATGCTCTAAAGCGTCCCTACGCTTCTAATGGTGTGCAGCGGAATTCACTGTTTCCTCCTCCCCGTCAGCCCATGTTAATTGCCCCCCCCCCTTTCACATGCAAACACACACCCACCCACTCTCACACTCCACTCACTCAAAACTAACCACTATTTTAACAACGCCCCTCCTCGGGCCTTCACCTTATACAAGAGAAAATCGCAAAACACTAAAACAACAAGCTAAAATAACAAGCTAAAACAGCAACCACTGCTGTCTCCGAGCCCAGTAATTATGCAGGGCTCCTATTTATCTCCTTTTTCCTCCGTTACACAATATAAGTGGTAACGCCTTTGCCCCACACTCGGGGAGGTTCCCTACACTCCCGTTTTCCTTTCTGTAATATCCTCCTTAAAAATCAATAATAATAAATGCGAAAAATCACACTTACACCATTCCAAACAACCTCGTCCTCCACTCACTCACCCACCACACTCTTCCCCATATACCACTCCCCTACTTGTTATCACTTGCAAGGGTAAACTCGCATATGCGTGTTAACCCAAACTCCTCCATCACAGGGCTCTGTAAGAAACCAGAAGATGTCTCACCCGCTAGTCCCCGGGGATCTGTTATTCAGGTGGCCAGGACACGGCCATCGCTTTTGGATCCAGTTCCTGGGAGTGGACCAGTGCAGAAGGATCAGTGCGGTGAGGGGTCCTGGGGGAGTGGGACACCGGATGGTGAGACGCAGTATCACTCTGTTCCCTGTGACACCTCAACCCCATCCTACCCAATGGGATATTTAGGAACTCAAACACCCCCTGACCCCCACTTTTCCTGCATGAACACTTTTACACAGTCTGCTCTGGGAGAAAAAAGACTCACACCCGAGCCATGAACCTGGCATGTCCCAATACTATGGTTCAGGCGAGGTCAGGCAATTAACGACAATCATTCACACCTGACTTCCAATACACTTCCCCACACTGATAAAAGGCGGAGCATGAGAGCACACTGAGCGAGGCAAAACACATGAAGGTAAAGTCGTCAGCTGAACGAGGGGAGAAAGACGACCAGGCACGAGAGGTTCGTGAGAGGGACAACACCCCTGACCTTGTTGGCAGAAATCTCTTACTTTCAAGAAACCTTCAAGGCAGAAAACGTAAGATCAGGAAACCAGGCTCAAGACACCTGCATTGTGTGTCGGAGATACCAAGGGTCCTCCCGCGTAACTGACCAAGGTGGGGAGGAGCAGCAGACACTGTGGAATCGTCCTTGGCTCCAAGAACAAAGAAGCGACAGAGAACAACACAGCCGCTGAGTTAGGGAGATCGATGCCAGTGTTGAAGTCAAGGTTGTAAGCAGCAACATTGTTAAAAAAGCACTGGAACCAACATTGTTAAACGCGTGTGATGAAAAGATGCGAGTGAAGCTACATTGCTGGTGAATATTTGAACAAAAGAAAGAAAGAAAGAAAGAAAGAAAGAAAGAAAGAAAGAAAGAAAGAAAGAAAGAAAGAAAGAAAGATACAATATCATTGACAGAGTGGTGCAGCACTGTGAATGTGCTCAGTCGAAGGTCCCTGTACGGTATCCTGATAAGAGAAAAGAAAGTAGAAGATTGATGTGAAGTCTAAATTGTGTGAAGTGAATCAAAGTGGTCCAGCGATGGTTCAAGCAAAACCCATTGCACATTCGAAAGTCTTCGATTCTGGTATCAAAGGGGGATCTGAGCCCGGATGAGGGGGATCCATGGTCCGAGCCCGAACAAGTGAAACCAAGATGTGAACATTGTGGAACAAAGGGATCTGAGCCAGACGAGGGACATCCATGGTCCGAGCCCGAATGAGGGAGACCAAATAGTGAACATTGAAGAACAGGGGTCTGAGCCCGGACGAGGGACATTCATGGTCCAAGCCCGAAGGAGGGAGAAAATTTGTGAAAGTCAAAACCCTGACAAAGAAAAGGAACTTTTGTGTTTTGTTTGCAGCCTCAGGCCCTCTGTAATAAGAAACTGTAATTGTGAGAGAGACTTTGGCTGAAGGCCCTGATGCCTATGTGTTGAACTGTTGCCTTGTGGTAAAAAAGCCAGAGTGTGTGCAAAGCCCACACGTGCCACCTTGCCCCATGCTGAAAACGTGGGGCAGGGAAGGAAGCTGACTGCTCAACTATCCTGACATATTATTTCTTGAACACTTTTCTTTTGCATACATTGTATCCCACACCATTTTATATTCAGTAGTAAGGATTGGCAATAGGTTTATAAGTAAAGGCCCTTTTGTTTTGACAGACTCCACTACGACTACGTTATTATATAATGGTCGTAGCCTGCTCCCATCTTTAGATTTAGGTTTAGATAGGCATTCTACTAACCAATTGAAGCTCAATGAACACCCTTGAAAGGTGATCACTTGTGTCTGTCTTCACTGTTTGATACCATGCCTTCCTTACAGCTCCAACAATGGGCGGCACTCTCCCCAGAGCTGTGCCCCGCTTCAAAGAGCAGGCAGCCCTTCTGTGAAAACGACTCCTGCACACCTCTGGGAATGAGGCGTCTGGGGACTGGTCGCTGCAGGTGGGCGTGGCCCCTTGGGAGAGGCGGCCTGGAAGCCTCCGTGAGTGCGGCGGTTGCTGGGATCACATCAGGGTCACCAAATGAAGGCACGCCCCGGCACGCTCATAAAAGAAAAAATGCAACCCGCTAGGGAAAAAGGTTTTATTTCTACAAAAAAGAAGTGCATCAGCAAAGAACACTGCTGCTGCTGAACGTGCTGGTCTCCTTAGGCATTGCAGCACATAAGCACAAACAACGTCAGTTTTGACGTAATTACATACAGCACAATTCTACAATACTAATTGAAATTGAAGGAGTCCTATACATGTAGGGCCTGCTCCATATGGGAAGCAAGGCCATAGGCCCATCTTCATCTGCCCATCCTCGTCCATGTGGGTGCAGCTGGGCTTGTCATCCGCGGTGAAGGTGGCCTAACAATTAATTAGCTACTGTTATTTTATCGTTGTAACAATGCACCTGGCAGATACAGGGATGAGCCGAGGTCACACTAACTCACATGCTCCACTCACTCTCAGACAGATCAGCAACTCCCAAGGTCCTCCACCTTCATTTTAGGCTATAATTTAACTCCAGCCTGTACCTCGCTGCACAAATCATGTGACCCATTTGTGGAGGTACGATAGCCTTGCCTTCTTATCTTAGTGATCAATCGATGGGTGTAAAGGTTTTATGGTCGGCGGCCTGTGTTTGGATGGTGCTGTGGCATGCTGGTGTCTCAGGATGAAAGCATTGTGAAGCTGTTTTTCTTATGTTGGGATGGTTGGGGGCAGGAGGGCCTTGCTATCTGTTCCATGGAATGGTACTGGGAAGAGGTGCTCTGCTCCCTTCTCATGCAAGTGCAGGGTGCATTCTTTCCAGGGCACAAGGGTCTGTAACGTCTTAGACAGTGGAGGATTTTATGGATCTCTGAAACCTGCTCTGGGTGGGGGTAGTGTCCAAGCTCATGCAAGGGCTCGAATACTAAGACATAATGTTGTTCGTCGCGCCTGGGCCTGAATTCTAAGATGGCTGCCGTTAGCTAAAATGGCGTTCACGCCTGCATCTTACTATATAGCTTCTAATGCATGCACTAAGGTGACCGTGCACCTTCCTCCGTGTGCACCCCCCTGCTCCCTGGATGTGCGCTCATGTGTTTATTACTCATTCAGTATCACCTAGGGGGGTGGGAAGATCCTCTTTCCTTCCAAACAATGTATTTATTTTATTTATTTACATATTTTCAAAGCGCCAAAAGCACATAGGCATCGGGGCACTAACAAAGACACAAAAGACATTCCAATTAGAAACAATACGTTTGGTCAGAGGTACACTACAGCCTACTATGCATGAGGCCGTCACGGTCCTGCTAAAACCAAATAAGCCAGGAGAATGTATGGGCTCTACAGACCAGTCTTCTTGATAAATACTGACACTAAAATATTCACTAACATTTTGCAAAAGGACTGTTGGCAGTCATGACGCATTTGGTACAACCAGGACCAATCCAGATTCCTCCCAACTAGGTCCACTGCCCTGAACCTTCGCCACCTATTTGGCATAATGTCTCAAATTAACCCCCAAGCTAATGCAGTTGCTGCAATCCTCGAAACAGAATAAGCTTCCCATTCAGTATCATGGAACTTCATGTTCCCTATTCTTGCATGCAGTTACTTTACTCTGCCCCAAGCGCCAACATATGCGCAAAAAGAGCTTTATCGGAGGGCATAATACTAGGAAGGGGTACAACACAGGGTTGCTCCCTGTGCCCCTACTGTTCGCACTTTGTCTGCAGCAATGGCGGAAAATATCTCTTCGAGACATGGGCATCGAGCACTGCACATCTATGGACGCCCAGATATATTATCATTATACGCAGATGACACCATGCAGCATATACGTAACCTGGAACAGAAACTCTGCCCGATTCTAGATGATATCCAGATATTCTCAGCCTACTCAGATGTTCTCAGCCTACTCTGGTTACCGCATCAACTGGTCCAAATCAGAATTATTCCCACTGACGCCACACAGCCACCTGGCGATCTTATGGGCTTTTATAAGGGCTCCAAATGATGCAACATATCTGGGGATTCGTACTTCCAGAGCTTAGATGTCCCCGTTTCCGGACAACTTAGCGGCCTACCTCCCTACATTGGAGAGTAAGCTGGAATTCTTGACTCATCTTCAGATTTTGCTGTATGTGGTGAAAATGATAGTCCTGTCCAAACTGCTGTACTACTTCACCAAAATACCGATTTGGTCTGGAAGGGCATTCTTTTACAAACTTCAGTCATTAATCTTGAAGTTTGTCTAGAGAACTTGGGTGGTTAGAATGGCTTGGGATGGTATGGTCAGGCCGTATGCTCAGGGGCTTCAGACTGAACCGGACATTGAATTGTACGGTTGTGCTGCTGAGGCACAGTTTGCAGCCCACTCTTATGCCACCTCCCTGATCCACCGGCATGGTGGAATTGCGAAATATAGTGCTTGACCCCTGTGCCTCTGATCTTTGGGGATCAGTACTCATAACTGAAATACTCATAACTGAAAGTTTGACCCGGTCAGGACTACAGTCAGTGCTTGTTCCAGGCTGTTTAGGAGATGGATATAAACAAAAACTAAAGTAAATTTGCCCCGTTGTGGGGGTAACCGGGCATCAGGGCTACCCAAGACAAATGTATACAGCTCAAATCAGATCCCAGTGGGACACTCACTATGGGGGATATGTTCCAGAGCGGTAGATTTGTCACCTTGCTGAATTCACCGACATACTAGGAAGTAACCTTACCAATATACTCCAATACATTTGCATGTCCACAGCTTTTAGGCAGACCTGGCCGACAGTTCAGAACGAGCTGGAAACCCACACATTGGCAGACACTATCACATAGGACCAGGCAGGCTGAAGACTGGTTTTGGTAATACATAGCAAGATGCAGCAGGACCTTGCAACCACACTAAAGATAAAAAGAACAATGGGAGGTAGACATAGGCAGAGAGATACCTGAAGAGAAATGGGCACTATACGGTCTCCTTACCAAGGAAGTCTCCCTCAATGCCAGATACTGCCCGATACAATTCAAGGCTCTTAACATACTTCACTATACCCCGGCAATAGTAGCTAGATTCGCCAATAGTGCCAGTGATGCCTGTCTCAAATGCAACTGTGCACCGGCTGACTTTATACACATGTTCTGTTCATGCCAGTATATACAGGAATTCTGGTCCGAGATAGCGGGTGCCCTAACAGAAATGACAGGCATATCTCCTGCTTTAGAACCGGAAAAGTACTTACTGGGGGATATTGGCAATGCTTCAGTCGTGAGTCGCAGGCTATTTAACATACCATGATTACTTGCCAAAAAATGCATCCCCCGGATGTGGAAATCCTGGCATGCCCAAACAATACAAATGTGGCTGAGGCCTTAGCATATTCGAATGAGGGGAGGAGGACTAGATCGCTACTATCCCAGCATCGATATGACCTAAGAACATATGATGTGGCTACCACACATACGTGAACAGCTTGGCCGTTGAGGAAGGTGAGAATGTAGAATGCCCTAGATCCTCAATCTTTGTTGGGCATCTGGAATCTGATGACTTATTTTGGGATATTGTTTAGAACCTCGTTATCGTGGAATGCTGAGAATACACGTACCAAAGCATCAATGCTGCAAGCACGGTTTGTCTGTCATCGATGTCTGGATACTGTGGCTACCTATATGGTGGTATGGGGGAGGGCATAGGGAAAGTTGGGGGTTATATAGTGTTCTATGGTTGCACTGTAATGATAAAATACTAATAAACATAATTAAAAAAAAATAAAAATCCCATAAAAATGCTGTGCATTAACTCCTATTGTCTAAATCGGTTTAGTCATAGATTGTCGGCACACCCATATGAAGCAACAAATGTATCTTCACGTGGCCCGAATCTTATAGAGTTATTTTTGTTATCCAGTCTATGTGGCATGATTGCTGCATTTGCCTGTGAAAAAAAAATATGTTCAAACTGTTAATCCAATATCTTTTCAAATGGAGAGGATGCCCCCATTTATTGTTTATTTAATTATTGTTTGCTTGTTAGGCGCTTAGACAATAAGAACATACTGTTTCAAAGCGCCCATTATCTAAATGGAGTAAATATGTCTACAATGTTAACCTTACCACACACTCTTACCACACCGTCTTGTGAATAGACTCCTCCAAATCGCTCCAAACACCATTGCTATATCTTTCACATTTAATTCACATAACTAGATTACATCATTCTTAAGGCTCTGCCTGGAATGCAGAGTCCAGTAATCAATGAGTAAATATGATCCTAATTCATAGCCATAAAACTCTACCATTAATTCCTTCCTAATGCACCTTATGTCCTGTGTTTTGAGGGGGGGACTGAACTGGCCTCTAACTAGAAAACACAATCATGTTTCATGTATGACTTTCTAGGGCAGGCTCCTATTGCCATTATGGTTCACTTTCGAATCCCACAGCTTAATTCAGTGGCTCTACTTGGTATTTTGGGGCAAGTAGCCAATAAATACTTATATCTGTAATTGGCTTCTCTGAATAATTCCACTAACAACTCATTTCACATATTTTGCTACCGAGGGGTTTTCACCACATTAGATTTTTGCTACCTTTTGCACGTTTGAATCCTGTCACAGAGGTTTCAAAACATCTGAATTTTGGAAACATGAATATCACCAGAGACTGACTAACCACATCCCCTTCTTTTTTCCTCACCTTCACACCACTCACATGCCCAGAGGGCTAGTGAAACAACATTAAAAAAACACACAAACCACACAACCCTCTCTAAGCATGCTACAAACCCAATACCTTCAGACAACAAAAAACTCAGACACTGGGCGCCACTCTCCCGGACACATCAGATCCAGTGCACATAAAGCACATCTAGAAATGCAGGCACCCAAGATTCTCCTGGTTTGCACGCATCAGCAGATGAGCACAACCTCTATCCTTTCCCACTCTCCCTCACTAACCAATCCTACCCACTTTTCTTACAGAGCCACGTGAGCGCCTGCAGACCATGCAAATGGCAGTGGTGCGTGGTATAAATCAACATAACGTTATTCGAATAAGAGGACATAATTCACACCTTATTACAAAAACAATTCTATTTCACTAAATACCACATTAAGTGAATTTGGAACCTATGCTATCTGAACTGGGGCTTGACATTCCGGCACTCATCGCACTCATTTAAGTCCTTGGTAGGACTTTCTGTAAGCAAATATTAGCTCTTGTCTAAATAGTATGTTATGAGCGGGCCGCCAACTCTACACTTGCTACTAGCCAGTAAGAAATAGTGGTTTGTAAGAAATTGTGTGATGTGTGTATGTGAAGAATGGAGTGGGCAGGAGACCTTGTGCCTGGTTTGTAGCTTGCAACATGGACTTTCTACCCCAGTTATGTGTCTTCTCGTTATCTGGGCCATTGATGTGTTCTTTGTTTGGACAAGGACATAAGAACATAATCAGAAAACAGAGAAATGTTATGTTCAGCTCACTAAATGGTATTCCCTGAATTTCATCACAGGTTATAATTATTTGTACAAAGGGCTCTAGTGCTACTTCCCAATTTTACCTCTCCAAAGAAGTCCATTCACCCCAATGCTTGAGATTGGTGATGCTATATCTCCTGCATCCAATTTAGGAACACCAAAACCCATCGCCCTGTGGGAACCAAACAAAGCCTCAAACAACTGTATTAAATGCTTTGTCAACATCTAATGGCAAAAGAATGGATAGGGCTGCAGAAAATGTCTTATTAAGGAAGTGTGAGATCCTCCTTATATTATCAATTACTTGTAAACCCATTACGAATCTGGTCTGATCAGGTTAAAACAGTTTAGATAATATACTTTTGAAGCGTTTTGCCAAGATTTTAGTTAACATTTTATAATCCAAATTCAGAAGAGCAGCCGGTTTATGGGACCCACAAAGTCCTTGCCTGGTTTGTGAATAATGCTTTTGGTAGTCTGTTTCATGGTCTAAGAGATCAAGCCTGAGTTCTGGAAAGATTTCACTATATCTGTGAGGAGATTCAAGAGAACACCCAGAATTATTTATAAAATGCGGTGGTAAAGCAGAAACTCCCAGTGCCTTATTTGATTTTAGAGAAAGAATAGCTTTCACCAATTCATCTTTTTTTTATAGGGCTGTCTAACCTCTTTGTCTTTTATTATGTAGTTCTTTCGAGATTCTATTTTAAAAATATTTCTTTTGACTCTCTTCAGGGCGGAGAGGTTGAAGGGGGTTTCTGGTGAATTAAATATAAGAGAAGTCATGGAAAGCTTTCAGCATGAAATCCTCTCCATGATCTTTTTGTCCATTTGATATTTGCATAGCATCTACTGCCATTTATATGGCATTGTAGCGCTGTGGGGTGGTAAGCCCTTCGGAAGACCGTAGTCTGCGCAAACATGAAAATATAAGAGCATTAGATTACATGTGAACAGTAACTAGAATTTAGATAACTAGTTTAAAGCATTCATTATAAAAGCCATGCCAAGCAGTGTGTTCTGACGCAGAGAGCACAGCCATGTCAGTGACTATGTGAGATCTGGACCAGATTTTGTGTGTGACTCAGTGGTATTCAATGGGTTGCAATGCAAAAGGGGGATGTGGGCTCTTGCATCTGTACCTTGCACTTAAAGTCTGTTAAAAACAAGTACTAATAAAAAGCAAAGGTTTTGACTTTTGTATGGGTATTATGTAATGTAAGTGGTCTTGTATAGGGCCATCTGACACTATTGGTGGCCTTGCTGCGCTTGGCACTATAAGAAAAACGGGGAGATGGGATTCATTAATGGCAAAGTGAGAAAGGCAGATTGGAAACTTGAACTGTTGATGGATGCAGGTCTGAAGTATGCGGTTCCGGAGTGCCAATTTGCTTTCTATGGGTTTGGCCGAGAAACGTATAAGTATGTTATCAACAGGAAAGAGCCCAAGATCGTATCGACTACAGCGCTTTGGGTCTGGTTAGCCACTGATCTGGGCAAATGGAACAGGTCTAAAAAGAGGAGAGTTTAGTCGTGGCTCAGTTAGTATTGATGTGCTAACAGCTAGGCCTCGCGTGGCATGGCATTCTGTGTGGGGAAGTTGTGTGTGTAGTGTAAGGTAGTAGGAGATCTTAGAGGGGAGTTGGTCAGTATCCTGCACTCCTACCCATGGCTTGTTGCAGACAGGTCCCATTTCTCTAGTTCCCAATTGTTTTCCCTCTCTCACCCCTCACCTCTCTTCCCGCTCCTTCAAATAGATGCATTGTACTCCATGAGCAACAAAAAAACAAGCATCCGAGAGTAGGCAGATGAGGGAAAAGATGCAGCGTGGAAACTCAGATATTATCACCTGCTTAGGCTTATGGGAGGCAATTTAAGGAACAGTGGAAAAGCAGCTTAAAATTGGAGGCCTGCAGTCGCCCATGTCACCGGATTTGATAGATTTTTTAAACATACCTGACTTGGTATGTTGATTAGCAGGCTGTGAGATGCCTCAAACCTAACATGCTCAGGTGCTACACTCAGTGGCCTGCTAGTACTTTCAGGTTGATGAATTATGGTGACTCCGGACCAACTTTAAAATCGAAGTTGGGCAAGTCAAACCTATGTCCGGACGGACTATGTTATCATAAAAAACAGGTGTGACTCCAGATGATCTATTTAGCAGTGATACGGGTATAGTTATAGAATGTGTCAAGCTATCGGGGTGGTGATAGTAATACCTTACTGCCCCTTAGTGATATGGTTCATACATTTTACAATATCACATAATATTGATATCAATTGCTTTTGCATACATCTAGCTAAAAATCTTGTAAAAATACAAAATTACAAATCACAATTACTGTTCTCCTAGTTCAAAACACCTAAAAACGTCTACTAAAGTGCTACAGTGACTCTGCTATTTTCTTTAAATGTACTCTGTTAATTATAGATTAAGGAGCTTCAACTGAATGAGGTCGGGCTCAATAATGTATTATTGGTCCATTCATCACTCTACATGTTTCTGTTCTTGTGTGCTTAATTGGTGAACACTCTTCAGGAGCTTTTCTGTGGGTCACTATCATTACGTTCGGTTCCTAGTTCATAAAAAACCTGTTTCTCCAGCAACTATTCCCATTCACTGTGAACAAAGACCAAACAATCAATAAGCTATAAATGCTATTTGTAAATATTTGGGTAAACGTAATGCATCCCCCTTACGTATCAGAATGGGCGTTTGGCGGTCTCTTCCTGAGGTCTGTGTATGAATCACAGATAACTCCCTCTTGGGACCTCTTTCACCTATGGAAATACAATACACGTATATGTGTATTAGAGCCTTTTCTTGAGGGTTTCCCTTCACACCGGTGCCACTTCTCTGCTATTACTACTTCTCCCTTCCACTACCACCTCACTACTACCTCCTTATTAGCTCTACTACTTCTTATCTTACCACTGCTACTACCACCTCCTCACTAGAAGCTGTCCTTGTCACAGTGCATAGGATCAGCCAATTTGGAAATGCCTGGTCTACTCCGTAAACTGCGTCTAGGATTGTAGAATGCTGGCTGTAAGAGCTCCTTTAGGTCTACCCTGCTCAGGTTGGAGATCTATAGACACATACAGCACAAAGAAGAGGTTTGCCGGTTCATGAAATTTTGCAAAACAGCATCCGTCTGGACAGGATCAGCCATTTTGTTTATGAGTATCACCTTTCACCACCCAACTGTCTCACCCTCACAAGAGCACTTATAAGCAAGCTTGATTACTGCAATGCCCTCCTCATGAGCACGTCCTCAACAAACGTATCCACGCTGCAACTCCTCCAAAATAGAGCCCTTCGTACAGCCTTGGGCCTATGCCGCTCTGATCACATCACTTCCTCCAAACGCAAAGCGCATTGGCTGTCCATTAAAGTTTGCATCAAGTTTAAAACACTGACATTGGTGCAGCGTTGCATCTACAATGCAGCCCCCAATTTACCTTGTACCACTGTACTCTGCTTGCTACTTCCAGATTCAAAAAGGCCAGAGCTGGAGGTGATAGCTTTGCTGTCACTGCTCCCATTCTCTGGAACTCTCTTATACCACCTATCAGTGAAGAAACCTCCTACACAACCTTCAAGAAATTAGTAAAAACCTGGATTTTCAACAAATACGAATAAAGTCTCCATCACCTGTTCCACCTACCCTTTCCTAAAATACCCTCCGAACTGTCACTTTGTCCACCTGATTCTGCACAAACGTTGTGATAGCCACGGGTCGAGCCATTACAAAAATGTTATGAATAAATAAAAGAAGGCTATTTAGTAGTTTAGGTCTAGGGTTGTAGAATGCTGCTGTAAGAGCTCCTTTAGTCTACCCTAACGTGTTGTACCTTGACGTGTGTACATACAAACATACACACACAGATGTGTAAGGCACTAACACCCTAAGATCAGGTACTTGCACTATTTTCCAGCTGTTGCTATGTTATCGCCAGGTCCATTATGACAGTGCTTGGGAAATGTCTATTCCTTGATGTGAAGGTACGTCTAACATGCAGTAACATTAGCGTTTTGCAGCAGTCTGAGAGTTTATGCCTTAACTGTGTATGTAAACGAGTTACTGTTGTAATTAAAATAAGACAGATGTTATTTGATATTTGTATAGCACCAACTGATGACTTCTTTTACACTAAAAAGGTAACAAGCTAGGAATTGGTCAGTTTTGTTACCTGTTTCATAGAAATTCTGTTTCAGATTTAAAAAGGGATCTCTCCATTTGTTTATGGATATACAAGTTAATTGTCCCCTTAAAATGATGATCTTGTGCCATACCTTTCTAGATTCTCCCTCTTTGTGCAGCGTTTCTAATTATTCCAATTCTTTTCCGAGCCTGTCAAACTCAAGCCTCCCGACTCTAGCCAATTTTGTTCCCGACGCTAATATTCTCCTTACCACGTCCTCCTTGAAGGCCTCCCAGGTACTTTTGTGAGAGGTATCGATGGGTTTATTAATCTCAAAGTATAGTTTGATGTGATCTGAAATCACTGGTTCTTGCCAAACATACTTCAGCTAAGAACGTTGCTTTGGGGGATGGACCCTTCCTTGCAATGTCAAGTGTAACAAGGTCAGGTATTGCTTGGAAATCATTAAGTTCCACAGTCTCCTTTCATTAACAGCTCTTTTTCAACTATACAAGGATAGACGTCTTTCTTCTACAAGAAGGAATTCCAAGCATTCTCCTCCCCGAAGTTACTAAAGTCTGGCTTCAATTCTCTAGATGACCTAACTCTCAAAATTACTTCATCCTTTGAAAAAGATGTAAAAGGTTGTTTGGAAGATGAGGCCTGTAGCTCACAGGCCGGGCAGAGATGATGTCTACTAGAAAGGCAATTTTTCATAGTGAGCATCCTTAGAGGACACAAATGTAAAGGCTCAAATGGAGCTCCCATAAGACTTCTTAATACAAGATTTAAATCCCATGATGGCACGACAAAGGGAATGGGAGGAAACAAATTGGTTAAGCCCTTCAGAAATTGTGCTACAAATCGGCACTTTGAAGTATGACTCCTCATCTGGAGATCTTTTAAAGATTGATAGTGATGCTAAGCAGCACTTCACCATGGCCACTTGCAGCCCAGAATGGGAAAGATAGAACATTGGGAAGTTTACATGTGAAATTATCTAGTCTCTTTTCCCTGCACCAGCTGCGAAACCTATTCCAACGGCCGTGGTACAGGGATTTAGTGGTTGGCCTCCTTGCCGAAAGCAACACTTCCATTACGTCTTCAGGGAGGTCCCAATCTTGGTATCTCAGCCTTTCAGACATCTATTGTGAAGACAGAGAGTCTTGATCTCCGAGTGAAGAATGCAATCTCGGTCTTGCGAGAGTATGTCCCCTCTTTGGGGAAGACAAATTAGAGGGCAGATGGCCATTTCCAGAAGGTCCAGGTACCACATTCTCCTGGCCCAATCCGGAGCAACGAGGATCATGGTTTTCCCGGACTGTCACAACCTCCTGATGACATGAGGAATGACAGGGGACTGGTGGAAACGCGTACAGCATTGTAAACTCCCAGTCCACCACGAGCGTGTCACCTCAAGCTCCCCTTTAGGGAGATTTCATGGAGCAGAGCAGCTCACACTTCCGGTTGACACTGGTCGCGAATAGGTCCACTTGAGGGGTTTCCCAAAGGGCGAAGATCTCCAGAAGGACTTCCTGAGCTAGTTCCCACTAGAGGGAAATCATGCTCTGCCTGCTCAGAGCGTCTGCCGCTGTGTTCTTTTCTCCGCCTAGATGAACTGCCAGAAGAGTGATTCCTTATCTCAGTGACCAGAACCAGAGCTGCACTGCTTCTCTACACAGGGGCAGAGACCCTACACCCACTCTCTTGTTGAGGTAGTGCATGGACACTCTTCCCCCGTATTGAGGGCAGGAAGGCGATCAGCGCTAGTCTGATTACCCTCCGCTCCAAAAGGTTGATATGGAGTCTGGACTGCGACCAGTGTCCGCTTATTGAAAGATCTCTCATGTGCACTCCCCATCCGTGAGGGAGGCGTCTGTCACAACTGTTGTCTCCAGCCATGGTTGCCAAAAAGGGTTCTCCTCTCATCACATTCTCCTGGCTGGCCCACCACAGGAGATCCTGGCCGACCTTTGTCAAGAGATGTTGAGCCCTTAACTTGGGTGGCAAAGCTTTTCCTGGGCTAAATCCAGGACTGTTCCAATGAATTGGAGCTTCTGTGAAGGTGTCAAGTGGGACTTCTTGAAGTTCAGGGAGAAGCCCAGCTCTTGGAGGAAGTGGCAGATGTGAACCAGTCATCTAGGTAAGGGTAGATGAGAATCCCTTCCCTCCTTAGACTTGCTGCCACCACTGCCATAAGCTTGGTGAAGACCCTTGGCTGAGGTGAGACTGAGTGGCAGAACCCGAAACTGATAAAGGTTCTTTCTGTGCTTCTGATGTATTGGGAAATGAAAGTAAGCATCCTGAAGGTCCAATGACACCAACCAATCCTGGAGTCGAAGAGCCAGATGAATCTGCGAACGAGTTACCATCTTGAACTTGTCCTTCCTGAGGAACTTGTTGTAACGCTCACCTGATTCCCGCAGAGGCGCCAGTCTTGACTGGGTGAATGCCGTATCTTCAAAGGTGATGTGTAACACACGGTTGGCTCTTTGGGCTGGACCTCTGTGCACTGTATGTCTGACTCGAAGAGTAAGATGTCTGCAGATAGAAAATATGGGATTAATGAACTGGGGTTATTGGGTGCCTCTCTCCTCTTCCCTTTCTCTTCTCCTGTAGAACCCCAAAGGTTAACGCCCTCACCTTAGGTAAATGAACGCCAAGCTCTCCATCTGCCTCGGGGCAGGGTGCCGTAACCAGTTTCTTCACTGGATAAGGGTGCAGGCCTCTTGACCTCAGAGGACTGCTGTCCGTCGTTAACTGCACGAACGGTAAGTTCTGGGCACTTCAAATGTCTTAAAAGTCTTTTGTAATGATATCTCTTGTTTTGCAGGGTTCCGGCGATGGCGGATGGCAGGCTGATGAGAGTTGAGGATCAAACCCGCGTGAGGAATAGAAGCGCCTGGAAGCACGTAAGTAAGCGCTTGTAGCCTGCTTCACGATGCGCACTAACTGTCCCTTTTATCTTGCAGGTACAAGTTCGGAGCTTTAGAGAAGCTGAAGGGTGCTGGACTACCCACTGGATTCGGCGTGGGAAGGAGCAATGGCACGTGAGTAATAAAGTTGCCCAATGTCTTTAAACGCACCTTCTTTTGTCTTTCAGATGCGGGATGCAGCGCCGAAGGCCTCCGGAGCGTGCGAAGAGCTGGTAAGCTTTTGTCTTTCAGATGCCGGAATGCAGTGCGAAGACCTCCGGAGCTTGCGAAGAGTAGGTAAGCCTTTGTCTTTCAGATGCCGGAATGCAGCGCGAGGCGTTGGTGACAGCCGATGGACCAGGTAAGAGATGCGCTGCCACTGAAGACCGTAGTGCTAACCTGTTCTTTCTTTGTCTTTACAGGTGCTGCTGAAGACTGGATTCCAGGATGGTAAGCCTTTGTTCCCTTAGGCCCAGGATCAGAAGCAGAAGACACGATGAGCGTTCTGCTGCAGAGAATGCAGAATAACGCAAAGCAAGATTCATCCATCGGGTGTGGTTTAAATAGCCTCCTGTAGTGCTTAGGTGTCTCCTTCCACAGCCTCGCCTAGGTGAGAAAAGAGTTCCTGCTTTCCGAAAGAGTTCCAGTGTTCTGAACCTAGGGAGTGGCTCCTGCCCCACCCAACAGGAAAAGTAGTCCCAAACAGAAGAGGATCAGGGGCTCAACTGGCAGGTAAGTAAGTAGCATGGTCTGCTGCAGGTAAGTCCACCCAAGCATTATGAGCCCGGCGCTTCCAGCGCTGGGACTGGGCATCTTTATGAGCCTGGTGCCACTGGCGCCAGGACAGGGTCCAAAAGGTCCCAATTGGGACTGGCTGGCACTCGGAACCGGGGTTGTGGGTCTGCTTCCAAGGGAGTCAGGCAAGTCCTGATCTTTTGGAAGCAGAGATCATGACAGCACCCCCCCTCAAGGCCCCTCCCAAACCGGGCTTCTCCGGGGGTTTGGGCTTGTTAGGAAATGTTCGATGAAACCTTTTGATTAGACGAGGGGCGTGGACATATTCTGCAGGTTCCCAGGATCTTTCTTGGGGACCGTAGCCTTTCCAGTCAATCAGGTAAAATAGTTTAGATTTGGAGATCTTGGAATCCAGGATGCTTTTGACTTCAAACTCGAGTTCTCCATCAACTAGAATAGGTTTTGGAGATTTAGTTAGTCGGGTTTGAGGTTGCACGGGTTTTAATAGAGAGACGTGGAAGACCGGATGTATCTTCATGTGAGGGGGCAAGTCCAACTTGACCGCTACTGGATTTACTATGGTAGTAATGGAATAGGGACCAAGGTATCTTGGGTTGAATGTGCGTGGTCCTTTTAGAGGTAGATATTTGGTGGATAACCAGACTTGATCTCCTACTTGATATTGGGGGGCTTCCTTCCGATGTTGGTCTGCTCCTTTCTTGTATTGTTCTTTAGCCCTTTGAAGGTGAGAAAAACGGCTTCCTTAAAGGCTTGGGCGATTGTAGAATGCAGGTGGTCTACTGCTGGTCTTCCAAGATCTTGGAGTGGATCCAACTCCGAGGTTCGAGGGTGACTACCGTATAAAAGAAAAAACGGGGTCTTCCCAGTTCCCGAGTGGACAGAGTTATTGTAGGCATATTCGGCTATCCAAAGGATATCTTTCCAAGTTTTTTCAGTTTGTTGTAGCATGCAGCGCAAATACTGTTCCAGAGTTTGATTGGTCCTCTCGGTTTGTCCGTCGGTTTGAGGGTGGTGGCTGGTCGAAAGTCTCACATCAATTTGAGCCGACCGACAGCAACTTCGCCAAAAATGAGAAATAAATTGACTACCTCGATCCGAAATGAGAACTGAAGGAAAACCGTGCAGTCGGACGATGTTTTCGAGAAATTCTCGGGCCAGAGTTGCTGCTGTTGGTGAGCCTTTGAGTGGAATGAAATGCGCCATCTTGGAGAATAGGTCCACGATTACTAGGATCGTATTGTATCCGGAGCATGGAGGTAGATCGGTGATGAAGTCCATAGAAAGCGTATGCCAAGGGCGAGGTGGGATGTCAATAGGGCGTAAGAGGCCGGCTGGTTTTTCCTTTTGACTCTTGTTTTGGGCGCATACTCCACAGGACATTATAAAGTCTCTGATATCTTTTTTCCAAGACGGACACCAGAAGTAGCGCTTGATCTTTTCCGAGGTCTTGGTCATACCGGGATGTCCTTTCATTAAAGAATCGTGATAACAAGAGATTACCTTTTTCTGTAAATCTGTGCTGGGCAGGTATAACCGTTCTTGGAAATATAATAGGTTGTCCTTCACCGTAAAGTCCTTTCCCTGCAGATGCCAATTCTGTATGTCTGCTGGAGTTAACAGTAGCCTGGCTTTATCCTTAACTTCCTCTATGGATTGTGTGGCGATTACACCTAGAATTCTTTGTTCGGGAATGATAGGTACAGGTTTAGGATTGATCAAATGTTCTTCCACTCCCATCCGAGAAAGGGCATCAGCTTTACCGTTTTTTGTACCAGGTCGATAGGTAATTATGAAGTCAAACTCGGCAAAGAATAGTGCCCAACGGAGTTGCCTAGAGGATTGAGCTTTTGCGGTTTTCAAATATTGCAGGTTTCGGTGATCTGTAATCACAGTAACGGTGTGTCAGGCCCCCAGAAGATAATGCCGCCAAGCCTTAAAGGTGGACTTGATAGCTAGAAGTTCCTTATCAGTAATAGTGTAATTGATTTCAGGAGGCGAGAATTTGCGGGACCAAAATGCCACGGGATGCAACTGATTGGTTACTGGGTCCTTTTGTGATAGAACTGCCCCCATGGCAAGGCTCGAAGCATCAGTTTCAACGATGTAGGGGAGTTCTGGGCGAGGATGTTTTAAGATCGGTGCAGAGATAAATCTAGTCTTCAAATTCTGGAAAGCTTGTTCCGCCTCGGTAGACCATTCAAAACGTTTGTTTTTCTTTAACAAGGCGGTGATGGGCTGGACTATTCGAGAGAATTCGGGGATAAACCTTCGGTAAAAGTTAGCGAAGCCTAACATGCTTTGAACACCTTTTACGGAGGATGGCGATGGCCATTTGAGAATTGCATCGACCTTCTTTGAATCCATACGCACTCCGCTAGGTGATAATATGAATCCCAAGAATTCAACTTCAGTCACGTTGAAAACACATTTTTCCAACTTAGCGAAAAGTTTGTGTTGACGCAATCTCTCGAGGACCATTTTCACGTGTTTCCGATGTTCAGTTTCCGATGAAGAATAAACGAGGATGTCGTCAATGTAAACAACAACACACACATCTATGAGCTCTCTGAGGACATCGTTCATAAAATATTGAAAGGCGGCCGGGGCATTGCAAAGTCCGAAGGGCATGACCTGATATTCAAATAGCCCATACTTGGTGCGGAAGGCCGTCTTCCATTCATCGCCCTCTTTTACTCGTACCAAGTGGTAGGCTCCTCTAAGATCCAGCTTTGTATATATGCATGCTTTTCTGACTTGGTCCAGGAGTTCAGGGATCAAAGGTAACGGATATCTATTCTTAACGGTGATCTGGTTCAGGGCGCGATAATCTATACAAGTTCTAAGGTCCCCTTCTTTTTTTGGAACGAAGAACAAAGCTGAGGAAGCAGGGGACTTGGAAGGACGAATAAACCCATTCGCTAGGTATTGATCCAGGTATTGTCGGAGGTGAAGATTCTCAGGCTCGGTGAGGGCATAAATTCTACTACAAGGAGGAGTAGATCCAGGTATCAGGTCTATCTGGCAGTCGTAAGACCTATGAGGAGGTAGAGAGTTAGCCTGTTCCTTCCGGAAAACATCTTGGAATTCTAAGTATTCAGGAGGTAACTGGGGAGCCTCCGAGGAAATTGCTGCCAGTGCAACACCAGGTCGAGGGTGACCAGTAGAGACACATTCTGGAAACTGAACCGTTCTTGCTCGCCAATCGATCTGAGGATTGTGCTTCTCTAACCAAGGAATTCCTAGAATAATCTGGAACTGAGGGGCCTTGATCACATCGAACACGATCTTCTCATGGTGTCCATCTTGACTTATTAGCGTCACTTCTTGGGTGGTATGCGTTACTGGTCCGGAGGCTATCTCCGGACCATCCACCGTAGTAATGACGTCCTTTACAGCCTTTGGACAAAGAGTCAGATTCATCCTCAAAACCACTTCATGATCCACATAATTGCCGATGGCACCACTGTCGACGTAAGCTTCAATCGCATGTAATCGATCCGGATGTTCAGGGCTAATGAGGACCATAGGTATCACGAAATGCGAGGTCACGGAACTGGTTTTAACGCTCGGCAAGAGGACCTCTATTCTTGTCAGGCGAGGTGGTTTCCCTGCTCAGAGTTTGTGACCCGGGTAACTGCAGCTCCTACTGCCTTCTTGGCTGGTTTCACCGGACAGTCTCGAAGAAAGTGCCCCGAGTTTCCGCAATAGAGGCATAATTGCAGCTGTTTTCTCCTTTCCCGCTCCTTTTGTGTTAGTGGTCCTTTCAGGCCCCCTATTTGCATGGGTTCCCCGGAGTCTACTCCTTTGGTAGGAGTTAGTGGTTTGGAAAATACTCGAGCATCAAACTTGGAACGATCGGCCTTCCTGTTCTGCAGTCTGTGGTCAATTTCAACGACTAAGTCAATATAGTCCGAACAGTCTTGCGGGGGGATTCACTACTTGGGCTAACATATCTTTGAGCTCTCCACGTAGACCTCTATAAAACAGCGCAATCCTTTTGTCCTCAGGCCATCGAGTTTCCACTATCAGTCTGTTGAAAGACGCAATATAAGCCAAAAGGTCTTGATTACCCTGTCCCAATGAAAGGAGCTCATTGTCCAAGGCCTGCCCCTGTGAATGTCTTGCAAACAGTTTTTCCATACTGAGCTGAAAAGCTTGAAAATCATGGAGAACCGGATCATCTTGATTAACTAGAGGGATCGACCAGTCTGCCGCATTGCCACTAAGGTACGAAAGCACGAAAGCTACCTTAGCTTGATCAGTTGGAAAGGCTGCTGGCCGGCATAAGAAGTGCAACCGGCACTGATTAATAAATACTGCAAACCTCTTTGGGTCACCAGAAAATCGTTCGGGCGGAGCCAGAGGTACATTCCCAGGTAGGTTGATCTGCACTGGGTTCGTAAAGGATGTTGAAGGAAGATTTGCCCCTGATGCGGGTAACGGAGTTTGTCCGGCTTGTGACTGTAGCAATTGTCTAGCGAGATCGTCTGTTCGCTCCTTGGAAATAATCAGTTCCCTTCTTAGAGCATTCGTTTCCTGACGGGCTGCATGCACTTCTGCTCTTAGTTCCCCAAGTAACTGGGCTAGCTGGTCGGTATCCGAGGTTTCCATAGCGCCTGGGTGGGAGTTTTGCGGTTGGCTTTGCGTTCTGTAACGCTCACCTGATTCCCGCAGAGGCGCCGGTCTTGACTGGGTGAATGCCGTATCTTCAAAGGTGATGTGTAACACACGGTTGGCTCTTTGGGCTGGACCTCTGTGCACTGTATGTCTGACTCGAAGAGTAAGATGTCTGCAGATAGAAAATATGGGATTAATGAACTGGGGTTATTGGGTGCCTCTCTCCTCTTCCCTTTCTCTTCTCCTGTAGAACCCCAAAGGTTAACGCCCTCACCTTAGGTAAATGAACGCCGAGCTCTCCATCTGCCTTGGGGCAGGGTGCCGTAACCAGTTTCTTCACTGGATAAGGGTGCAGGCCTCTTGACCTCAGAGGACTGCTGTCCGTCGTTAACTGCACAAACGGTAAGTTCTGGGCACTTCAAATGTCTTAAAAGTCTTTTGTAATGATATCTCTTGTTTTGCAGGGTTCCGGCGATGGCGGATGGTGGGCTGATGAGAGTTGAGGATCGAACCCGTGTGAGGAATAGCAGCGCCTGGAAGCACGTAAGTAAGCGCTTGTAGCCTGCTTCACGATGCGCACTAACTGTCCCTTTTATCTTGCAGGTACAAGTTCGGAGCTTTAGAGAAGCTGAAGGGTGCTGGACTACCCACCGGATTCGGCGTGGGAAGGAGTAATGGCACGTGAGTACTAAAGTTGCCCAATGTCTTTAAACGCACCTTCTTTTGTCTTTCAGATGCGGGATGCAGCGCCGAAGGCCTCCGGAGCGTGCGAAGAGCTGGTAAGCTTTTGTCTTTCAGATGCCGGAATGCAGTGCGAAGACCTCCGGAGCTTGCGAAGAGTAGGTAAGCCTTTGTCTTTCAGATGCCGGAATGCAGCGCGAGGCGTTGGTGACAGCCGATGGACCAGGTAAGAGATGCGCTGCCACTGAAGACCGTAGTGCTAACCTGTTCTTTCTTTGTCTTTACAGGAGCTGCTGAAGACTGGATTCCAGGATGGTAAGCCTTTGTTCCCTTAGGCCCAGGATCAGAAGCAGAAGACACGATGAGCGTTCTGCTGCAGAGAATGCAGAATAACGCAAAGCAAGATTCATCCATCGGGTGTGGTTTAAATAGCCTTCTGTAGTGCTTAGGTGTCTCCTTCCACAGCCTCGCCTAGGTGAGAAAAGAGTTCCTGCTTTCCAGAAGAGTTCCAGTGTTCTGAACCTAGGGAGTGGCTCCTGCCCCACCCAACAGGAAAAGTAGTCCCAAACAGAAGAGGATCAGGGGCTCAACTGGCAGGTAAGTAAGCAGCATGGTCTGCTGCAGGTAAGTCCACCCAAGCATTATGAGCCCGGCGCTTCCAGCGCTGGGACTGGGCATCTTTATGAGCCTGGTGCCACTGGCGCCAGGACAGGGTCCAAAAGGTCCCAATTGGGACTGGCTGGCACTCGGAACCGGGGTTATGGGTCTGCTTCCAAGGGAGTCGGGCAAGTCCTGATCTTTTGGAAGCAGAGATCATGACACTTGTTCAAGCATCTCAAGTCCAAGAAGTGTCGCCGTCCTTCTTGGGTATCAGAAAGTAGGGACACTACCAACCCTGGTTTCTCTCTGCTGCAGGTACCCATTTTATTACACCTTTTTCCAACAGGAGGAGAATCTCCTGTTGGAGGAGCGGTCTGGAATTAAGGTTGATATGGATTTTGGGGTGCAATCAGGAGGTCTTTTTAGAAATGTAAGACAGTAACCATCTACTACTGTTTGTAGCACCAATGCGTCCAAAGTTATGCTTCGCTGACTCCAGAGATGACATGACAGTCTGCCTCCTACCACAAAATTGTGGTTAAGGGCGTAATTTTGCTGTACCACCTGCAGCTGAGGGTTACTCTGCGGGTGTTGAACAGGGATTTCTTCCTCCTCTACCTCCACAAGGGGCTCTTCTTGGCCCCTTTGTGAGAATTAACCTATTCCTCCAGAGACAGAGAAATACAAATGAAAAGGACGTCCTCTACATCCTTGATTTGAAGGTTGAGGTTGTCTGATTGACGCCCATAATGATTTAGCTGCAGCTCAAGGCGCTTGCAGCTTTTACAGGCTACTATCAGCCTTCTTACCAAACAGGGAAGTCCTGTCAAATGGGATGTCAAGCAAACGTGCCTGGACGTCTGCAGAAAATCCTGATTTTCTCAGCCAAGATATGCGCCCAAGCACTGCACTGGCAGCCATGGACCTGCTTACTAAATCCAGCGTGTCCAGGCTGGACTGCAACGACTGCCTCATGGCGTCTTATCCATCCTGAATTTGGCTTAAGAAACCTTCTCTCTCTTCTCCTCTGGAATGTTTTCTGCTGCATGAGCAGCTACACCCCAAAAGGTGTGAGTGTACTTCCCTAAGGCACTGGTAGAATTAGCCGATTTTAAAGCCACGCTCCCTGTACTAAATACTCTTTTTGCTAAAGAGTATCCTCCTTATCTGCCAGAGAAGAAGGGCAAGCTGCAGCTTTTGATAAAATTATTGCTACTTGAACCACCAGGCTCTCAGGTGTAGGATGCCTGTTCAAAAAAGGAGGGGTGCACAGAAGCAGTTCTGTATTTCTTTGTTAACAATTTGTTAACCAGTGGAACAGAATCTGGTTTTAGCCAGTTTTCCAAAAACCTTACTGTTAAGGCTGCATGGAATGGTAACACAGCCTACCTAACCGGACCGCTGTCTAAAATATCAGTGAGGTCATCAGTCTCCATAGCAGCTGCGGGTTTGGACCACCCCAGATATTCAGCCACTTTACAAATTACAGCTCTGTATGAGGGGTCAGCCTGACCAGCCATCTCTGGGTTACCAAACTGTCTCTGGGGATGTTTCCCAGCTACTGGTCTCCTTTAGAGTATCCACCAGATTTTGCATCTTGGATTCTTCCGAGATCAACTCCTCTGGGACATTTGGTGTCCCATATTCATACCCAAAAGGGGGCTGATCTTCCTCTTCATCTTCCTCAAAGATTGATCCCATTGGTCTGAAGAAATCAGGGTCTAAAAACTTAGATATATCAGCAATAGGTTTGGCAGTCTTCGAGAGCACTGAAGGCTCTGATGAAGTTGAAGGTGTGAAAGGCGTTGAAGGCTTCAACAACTTTCTCGAAGCAGTCAGTGAATGGACTGACAATTTAGTATGCTACTAGGGCTATAGATGGATTAGATGCCTCGAAGGTTCAGGCGATAAACATATGATGCCTTCGAAGGCAGCTTCGATACCGAAAATGAATGCTTTGAGGGGTCTGACACAGGCTCTTTCTTGTGCGTCGAGGAAGACTCCTTCGACTTGTGTTAAGGAGTCTCTCTTTCCGGGCCTTGAGGCATACAAGAAGAACAAGTTACTTACCAAACTGGTAACGTTCTTTCGACTGGATGTTCCTCCAACGTATTCCTCATCTATGACATGTAATGTCCACAGATGTGCTGCTTCGGAATTTTTTTTTTCAGCAAAGGGCACCCTTGCGTCAATGGCGTCGGGTCGATGTCCCTCGAAGGCCTTCGTCGAGGGTGACGTAATCGAATGTTATTAAGGAGCACGCACGGCGCCCGTAGCCTCAGTTCATGTTTTTCCCCCCTCACAACGTGTGGCACACATGCCCAGAACACAGCATCAACTGCACTTAGCCTTGAGGGACGGAAGCTGTAATGGCATGGGAAATTCTTGAGGGGTAGGCTGGGAGGGCGATGAAGAATATGTTGGAGGAACATCCAGTCAAAAGAACGTTACCAGTTTGGTAAGTAACTTGTTCTTCGAATGGATTATGTCCTCCAACGTATTCCTCATCTATGACAGACTCCCAAAGCAGTAATCATGATTGGAGGAGGGAAAAGAATTTAGAGATATCAAATTAAATGGCCGAGTAAAGCACTGCCTTACCAAAGGCAACATCCTGAGCATGGGATGTATACAGGGAGTAATGCTTAACCAACGTTGTGTATAGAAGACCACGTTGCAGCGTCACAGATATTTTTTACTGACACACCCCTCTGCAGGGCTGTCGAAGTAGCAATGCCCCTGGTGGAATGAGCCTGCAAACCCTCAGAAGGCCAGCCAACCGGTAGCACTCCGAAATAGTGAGGATAATCCACCTAGACAAGTTCTGCTTAGAAACAGCCTGTCCTAATCAGTGACCAGTATACCCCACAAAGAGCTGGTCATCCACTCTGACTTTGGCCATTCTAGACAGATAAAAGCTCAAGGCTCTTCTAGGATCCAACCTATGGAGCCGTTCCTCTTCCTTACTAGGATGAGGGGGGAGGATAGAAAGCGGGGCGTACCACCTTCTGACTCAAATGAAATTCTGACACCACCTTAGGTAGAAAGGACAGACATACTCTCAATACAACCCGGTCCTTGTTGAATATCTCAATACAACCCGGTCCTTGTGGAATAAAGTTAAGGGTGGCTTACAAGAAAGTGCCTGCAACTCGCTCACTCTTCGAGCAGATGTAACTGCAACTAAGAAAACAGTTTTAAATGTCAACAATCTTAACGGGCAAGAGGGCAAAGGTTCAAATGGAGTACCTATCAGGAATTTCAAAACCAAATTAAGGTCCCAGACCGGCACCTGAAACGGCAACGGCGGGAAAACATTTGTGAGCCATTTCAAAAACAGAGTGATCAATGGAATTTTAAAACAAGAGCATTCCTCTGAGGAGAGCTTAAAGATAGACAGCGTTGCCAGATAACCTTTAATGGTGCCCACCTGAAGACCCCTGTGGTCCAAAGAAAGCAAGAAGGAGAGAACCTCTGGAATCGAGCACTGAAAAGGATCAACATTCTTTTCTCTGCACCAATCGCAAAACTTACGCCAATGGCAACGGTACAGAGACTTTGTGGCCGGCTGTCTAGCCGAAAGCAATACCTGCATCACGTCATCTGGGAGGTCCCAATCCTTATAGCTCAACCTCTCCGGAACCCTGCACGAGTCTTGACCTCTGGATGGAGAACCCAACCTTCCTCTCACAAAAGTATATCCTCACTTAGGGGCAGACGCATTGGAGCACAGATGGACATGTCTAGAAGGTCCGGGTATCATGCTCTCCTGGCCCAATCTGGAGCAATGAGGATCATGCGGGTCCCGAACCGTTGCAACCTCCTGCAAACTTGAGGGATGACAGGGATCGGAGGAAACACGTACAGTAGCGGGAAGACGTATACAACAGGTATTTACTCTACATTTTTGTTTAACAAGGCTTTTGTGTCATATCAGGGTCACCCGCGACAGTCGGATTATTGTATTTACAACTTTGTCAAAGACGCGCTGTGCCGCGCACATGAGGGAGAGACACGGAAGCAGCTGTCTGCTTCCCACACTCGTATTTCTGTAGCAATCGAGCAACACGCTGCCCGACCGCGAGAAGTCCCACGCAAGAGCCACGAAAATCTGATGGATGTGGCCAGAGCGATAAATACGTGCATCACTGCACACTCGTGCAGCAAGAAAACCGATCCCTGCGTTCTGAAAATACAAAGCTTTGTAGAGAAGGTCTACACTCACAGCAGCATGTAAGTGATGTTGGAATTGAATATCCTGGCCCTGCCTGTCCATCACAATGAGAAACTAGAAGTATCACTGGGCTTAGAAGACAAAAAGATCCCAAAAGACAACTTATCCTTGTCCTGATGAAGGCCCGGCACGAATAAAGAGAAGACCAAGGCTGGATGCGGTCTATCTACCATATGGGCCGAAACGCACCGCCTTGACATAATGTTTTGCAATTTCATCCACTTCTAATCATCCCCTTAGAGGTGATAGATTTCTTTTTTTCTAAAGTGCTCACTACCTACCAACTGTGTGTCTTCAGTAATTTGATACAAAAAACCTTAGAGAGTACATCCTCTGGAAATTAAATGAGATGGTACACTTCAATGCACTACTCATACCTGTGATACAAATTTAGATTCAATCTATATGGTGGGAAATGTGTTTAGTACAACTGTATTGTGTGTGATACATGTTTTATGTATTTTTTTATATAAATAGAAAAAAAACAATGGTTTTGTAAAAAAACAGGCACTCCAGATGAGTAAAGAATAAAAATATGGTTTCCAGTTTTCAACATAGTTTTCATTTCGAGGTCTGGTCAAAAAGATGTTAATATGGTCACAAACTTCAGGGTGCACATTTGGTTGTGATAATTGAAAAATCACTTGATCTGCAGGAGCAGGAGGTAGTTTGTGTTTCCTTTTTTGTTGTATACAGTAGCGGGAAGAGCCATTCCACGACGAACGTGTCTCCTAGAGCTCCTCTCGGAGGAAATTCCCCTCGAGCAGTACCTTTTGCACTTCCGGTTGGCACTGGTCGCGAATAGGTCCACCTGCAGGATTCCCCAAAGGGCGAAGATCACTTGAAGGACTTCCTGAGCTAGTCCCCACTCATGGGAGACCACGCTCTGCCTGCTCACAGCGTCCGCTGCCATGTTCTCCTTTCCGGCTAGATGAACCACCAATAGGGTGATTCCCTTGTGGATTGCCCAGAACCAGAGCTGCATTGCCTCCCTGCACAGAGGTAGTGACCCTACACCCCCCCTGTTTTGTTGAGGTAATGCTTTGCCACGTGTTCTCCATCATTATCAGGACATTCTTCCCCCGTACAGACGGTAGGAAAGCCTTCGGTGCCAGTCTGATGGCTCTCAGCTCCAAAAGATTGATGTGAAGTCTGGACTCGGATCGAGACCAACAACCGCTGATTGACAGATCGTTGGCATGAGCTCCCCAGCCTGTCAGGGAAGCATCCGTCACTACAGTGACCTCTGACCATGGTTGCCAAAAAGGCTCTCCTTTCATTACATTTTTCTCGTCAGCCCACCACAAAAGCTCCTGCGAGACTGAGATCAGAACATGAAGGAGATCCGACATCCTGCCCGAGAACTGGGACCATTGAGTCCGTAGAGCCCACTGGAGGGATCTCATTCTCAATCGGGCCTCCGACACAAGAAAAATGCAGGATGCCATGAGGCTGAGCAACCTTAAGAATTCGAAAGCCGGAAGACTCTGGGCTTGTTGAACTTTTGTGACCATCTGAAGAATGTGATGAGCCCTCAACTTGGGTGGTGAGCACATCCCCAAGGACGTGTCCTAAACCACTCTTATGTACTGGAGCTGTTGGGAAGGTGTCATATGCGACTTCTTGAAGTTGAGGGAGAAGCCCAGCTTGTGAAGGGAGTGGCAGGTGACAGTGAGATGATCCAAGGCTTGTTCGGGAGAACGAGCTCTGACCAGCCAATCATCCAGGTAGGGGTAGATGTGAATTCCCCCCCCCTCCTGAGGGGCACTGCTACCACCACGATGAGCTTGGTGAAGACCCTTGGGGCGGAGGTGAGCCAGAAGGGCAGGACCCGAAACGGATAGTGCGAGCCGCCCACTGCGAACCGCAGGCATTTCCTGTGCTTGAGATGGATCGGCACATGAAAATAAGCATCCTGCAGGTCCAATGACACCAACCAATCCTGAAGTTGGAGGGCCTGAAGGATCTGAGAAAGAGTGACCATCTTGAACTCGTCCTTCCTGAGGAACTTTTTCAAGTAACTTAAGTCCAAGATGGGTCTCGGTACCCCGTCCTTCTTGGGAAAATATGGGGAATACCAACCCCTGTTCCTGTCCGCCACAGGCACTGGTTCTTTAGTGCCTTTCTACAGCAGGGCTAAAATCTCCTGCACAAGGAGCGGATCCGGGGGGGCGTGGCTACGAGAGCCATGTAGGAGGACGCGTTCCAGCGGAGCTCCCGAGATCCTGAACAGATCCGGGCAAATTAGTGCGGTGCGACTGCTTATTGAATACCGACGATACGCATGCCAGCGTGAGAAAGTGCTACCTATGCACTGTGAACTTTTGGAGGACATAGTAACTACGGCGGCGAAGATTGGGGAAGAAAAGTCGAGGGACGCTGAGGACAAAGGGCGACCCAAAATGGACGACGTAGGCCCGAGACGGAATAGAAAAGAGTAGCGGGAAGACCCATCCAGGCCAGCGTACAGTGCGCCCACTCATCATTCGGAAGACCTGCACATCCCCAGAACCATGTCAAGTAGGGCGGTGCGACCCAAGGCGAAACAGCCCACGCTGGACGACTTCACCAAGACGCCTCCGGGCCCGGACGCCACCAAGAATAAAGATGCATCGGCCGTGGGTGGCGCGACGCCTTCGAGCTCTAATCAAGAAATCCTGGCGGCGATTGCGGACCTGAGAGCAGCCTGGGAGTCGAAATTAGAACTGGCTGTCTCTGAATTAAAAACGGCATTGGACCTCAAAGTTGGGGAGGTCCAGGAGGACGTCAATCTGCTGAGACAGGACGTTAGGGTTCTGGCAGAGCGCACAGAGTCCCTGGAAAAAGAAGTTGGCCCGAACATGGCGGACTGCGCCACCCACAAGGCAAAACTGCACGCCCTAATTCAAAGGGTGGGCAACTTGGAAAGTAGAGCGGAGGAGGCGGAAGGACGAGCCCGCCGCAACAATATCCGTATTGTGGGCCTACCGGAGGGGACGGAGGGCCGTGACCCTACTGACTTTGTTGAGACCATGTTACTGCAGGAGATACCCGGAGGGGCCTTATCCCAAGGCTTCACAGTGGAAAGAGCGCATAGAGCCCTAACGAGGAGGCCGCCTCCCGGAAACCCGCCTAGACCCATCATTGCCAAAATTCTTAATTACCGCGATCGGGAAAGAATATTGGAACATTTTCGAAAAGGAGGCACGATCAAGAGAGGAGCAGCAAACATCACGGCGTATCCCGATTACACTCTAGCTGTGCAGCGGAGCCGCATGAATTTTGGGACTGTGAAACGGAGGCTGAGGGAGGCAGGTTATAAATATATGTTGCTTTACCCTGCAAAACTGAAGGTCATACAGGCGCATAGAACTTTATTTTTTGAGACCCCAAAGGTCGCCATGGAGTGGCTCGACACACAGGGGTGCCCCCAGGAATCGGCGGACCGGCACCAGAAGGATTCGGAGGCGCTGCGGAAAGCGTAAAATGGCGTCGCAAGATGGCGCGACTCATGGACTCTGAGACTTGATTATAGTCGGTTCGGAACCTTCGGTATGGAAGGTCAGTTGGTTGTACTGTTTATCGCAAACACTGAGATCATTATCGAATGGGAGCCCCATGGAGCGATACTCTTTCCCCACGATAGCTTAGGTTAGGTGGCCATTAGGGCGACCTCACCCTACTGGGCTCCGTGCACTGATCGGTGATTGCGGAACTAGATGTGGGGGTGCCTGAGCTCTGTTGTTGAAGCTGGGCAACAGTTGGGGTGTGTGGTGTTGGGGGGAGGGTGGGCGAGGGAGGGGAAAGGGAGTTGGGGTTTGGTTGTGTGTGTAGTTAGTTGGGGAATGAGCTTATTCGTGGAGTGGCTGCAGTGGGACGCCTTCTGTGTCATGTGAACTGCTGGAGGTTCCTGCAAATGGGGTGGGAAGACACATAATTGCCATGGGAGACCTTAAGATTGCCACCTGGAACGTCCGCGGACTCAATAATTACTTGAAACGAAATAAAGTCATGTTGTATCTTAAGCGACAGAAGATCGACATTGCCCTGCTACAAGAAACGCACCTGACCCAACATAAACTAGACCTTGTAAAGAAAAAATGGGGAGGCACGGCGGTGGGCTCCACGTACTCGGCCTATGCCAGGGGTGTGCTGATCTGGGTGGCCCCGCATGTCCCACTCAGAATTGTACGAGAGGAGGTAGATACGGAGGGCAGGCTGGTAATACTGAGGGCACTGATTGAGAACAGAGGACTGAGAATTATTAATACATATGCCCCCAACCAAAATACTGCTATATACTTTAGGACTTTATGTACACGCCTGGGCCCGTGCGCAGAGGAACCGATTATCTGGGGGGGGGGGGACTTCAACTGTGTTCTTGACCCCAAGATAGATAGGTCCGACAGTAAAGTGGCCAAGCCCACCCCGGCGGCTAGGGCTTTACGGGTACTATTAGACGATTTTGGACTAGAAGATGTCTGGAGACTGAAACACCCCACTGCCTCGCAGTACTCTCATTATTCGGCCCCTCAACAGCTGCATACGAGATTAGACTATTTCTTTGCCACGCCAGAAGTGGCGATAGCAACTACTCAGATTGAATACAGAGCGAAGGTCCTGTCGGACCATTCGCCCTTGGTGATGGCCTGGCAATATGGCCGCCCCAGAGGGCGGATACCAACATGGCGCCTTCGGGCGGAGGCGCTTAGAGACCCGGTCTTCAGAGAGGATATTAGAGAGGCGATTATAAGGTACTTTGAGGAGAACACAGGCAGTGTAGATTCGGCTGGTACACTTTGGGAGGCCTTCAAGGTGGTATTGAGAGGCAACGCTATTTCCAAATCAAAGGGCCTGCAGGGGGGGGGGGGTTCTAGCTGAGCTAGAGAAAGTGGAGAAAGAATTGGAGCGTGAATGTACCAGAGCGGGGGGGGGACACAGACCTAGTACTCGAATTACAGCAACGATGCTCGGAGCTTTGGGAGCGGCTTTGCGACCTCAACTACAGAAAATACGTGGAGAGGCAGCATGCAGGCAGTGACAAAACTGGTCGCCTACTGGCATGGCTTTATAAGAGGGAAACCCCTAGGACCCCGATCATGATGATAGAAAAGGAAAATGGGGAGGAGGCTCACACTCAGGAAGAGGTTAACGCCGCTTTCTTAGATTATTATAAAGCGCTGTATGAGGACAAAGAGGAAGACAATCGAGATAAAATCAGGGACACACTAGAAGATATGGAATTGCCTAGAATCAGTGCAGAGGAAAGGGAGGAGCTAGATGGTCCCATTACGCTAGATGAACTGGAAGAGGTGGTGAAGCGGCTACCTACTTGCAAGACCCCGGGCACTGATGGACTCCCAAGTGAGTTCTACAAAACATATAGCGCAGAGATACTCCCCCCCCCCCATGCTGGAGATGTATAATGAATCATTTGAGGGAGGCCGATTGCCGGACACGCTCAGAGAGGCGCTGATTGTGCCGCTACCCAAGCCTAACAAGCCGAGACAACACTGTGGGTCGTACAGACCGCTGTCGATGTTGAACCAAGACAGTAAGATCCTGACAGCGGTCCTGGCGGACAGGCTACGCAAGGTTATTGGCAGACTGATACACTCGGATCAGACAGGTTATGTCCCTGGCAGGAATATAACCCATAATCATAGGCAGCTCCACCGGGTGATCGAAGAAGGGAACAGAAGGGATGAGGAAATGGCAGTGATCTCCTTAGACGCAGTCAAGGCATTAGATTCGGTGAGGTGGCCGTGGCTGTTCGCGGTCCTGGGGGAATACAGGTTCGGGCCAGGTTATATCAGATGGGCGAGGCTGCTGTATAGCCAGCCAACGGCTAGGTGCGCACGGGATTGGTGATATCCGATAAGTGGCGCCTTGGTAGGGGTACTAGACAGGGATGTCCTTGGTCCCCGATGTTATACATATTGGCCCTGGAACCCCTAGCGGTATATCTTAGACAGCAATATGACCTGGTGGGCATCGAGGTGGGAGGAGAGAGCCACTTGATATCCCTATATGCCGATGACTTGCTGCTGTACCTAAAATATCCGGAGGAGAACCTCCAGTATGTTTTGGAGGTTATGCAGAAGTATGCCGAATTGTCCGGCATAGCGGTTAATCCCGGCAAGTCGAGCATGTTCCCCCTAGGGTATTACTCGAGGGTCCCCACGGAAAGCTTACCGGTATTACCCGTGCCTTGGGCAACCGAGTCCTTCCGATACCTCGGGATAGACATATATCATACTGTGGTAAACGAACATCTGCACAATACTGCAGTTGCTGTGGATAAAATCTGCGCGTCCATGCGATTTTGGGAGAAGCTGCCGCTGGCGATGATAGGGCGGGGGGCGCTGCTTAAAATGGTTGTCCTGCCTAGACTGTTGCATTTCTTCAACAACATACCATACTTAATACCTAAGAAGTTCTTTACCAAACTCGACAGTATGTGCAGGGACTTCCTATGGCACGGCACTCGCAACCGAGTGGCACTGTGGAAGCTGCAAAACTTTCACGATAAGGGAGGGATCAAATTACCACATTTTGAGGCCTATTATGTAGCGAGCCAATTGCAATATGTTACACAGTGGCTCTCTGATGAGGAATCTCCCGAGTCTAGGTTGGTTGGGACAGATTGCGCCCCGTTTTTTTTGAAGGAGATCATCTGGGTCCCTAGACAGGACTTAAATCTTCGCCCTGGCATGCTGTTACTTGGGTGGAGAATGTGGCGTAGAGCATTTCGGCTACTGGAAAGCCTGGACCCGTGTTCGCCGCAAGTGCCACTGGTCGCCTTGACTGCGGGGGATAGCCAACTTAGGAAGATGATCAGAATATACTGGGAATCGGTTGGGTTGGCCACGTTAGGAGATATATGGCAGGATGGGGCCATCAAGGATTTTGCAGAACTAGAAGAGGAGACTGGGTTACATGTGGGCCAATACGTTACATACCTCAGGTTGGTACGGATTATCCGAAAATCTTGGCCTGAGACGGTGTTAGCGGAGGATCTGAAAAATGACACGATATATGATATATCAGAGGGCGGACACGAGATCTCCAGATTGTATGAGGTGGTGATGTCCCGGGTGGGGAAGGACCTGATGGATTTGAGACTAGAATGGGAAACGGAGGTGGGGACTCAGATGACTGATGGGATGTGGGAACGGGCTATGGGATATCATAAAAAAGTGTCCAGAAATGCTAGATTACAGCAAATCCAACTATATATCACGCATAGAGCGTACATGACCCCCAAAAGAATTGCTAAGTTTGCGAACACAGGCAGACAAGCATGTCCGAAATGTAACGAGGAGGACGCGGACATGACGCATATGTTCTGGTCCTGCCCAGTAATCGAAGTCTTCTGGGGAGAAGTGTCACAGAAGTTAGCAGACAAAGGGGTCCTGATAAGTATTGACACGGCCTGGGCTTGCCTCCTAGGGGGGTTCCCTAGAACGAAGAACACCAGACATCTTGGGAAACTGAGGGACCTAGCGTATATACTCGCTAAGAGGAGGATAGCCATGAACTGGAAGCAATGCTATAAACCCAGGATAGAGATGTGGTGGAGGGATCTACAAAAATGGGCGGAAGCTGAAACCATGGTCTGGCAAGAGGCATGCAGTAAATGTGGGGAGGAGGATGCGGGCAACCTAGTAGCCTGGAAGTTGTTAGTTACTGGTCTGTTTGGGGTGCAAGGGGAACCTACTGCCTCAGAGGAGGAGGACACCCGGCCACTCCAGGTCGATACAGAACTACCCTGTCGATAAGCTCTTGGGGGGGGGAGAGGGGGAGTGCAGTGTTGTGTTTTTTTAATTGTCAATTGTCATATTGTACATAATGCCACAAGTTTGTTTTGTACTGTTTTCATTTAAAATAAAATAAAAATATATTTAAAAAAAAAAAAAAGGAGCGGATCCGGAACCTTCAAAGAGTGTTTCCCTGGTGGATTGTCATGAGGCCAACGGAGAAAAGGGAGGCAGTAAATGTGGGCTATTGTATCCAGAGTCCACGCATCTGAAGTAATGGCTCGCCACTCTTCGAGATGCTGCGACAGTCTGCCCCCCCCAACAGTGAACAATGACTCAAGGCCTCAGAGCGGTTTAGAAGCAGCGGCAGAACTGCCTGATGGCAAAGAGGCAGTGGCCTGAGCGGCTTTGGCACTCCTACCTCTTCCATCACGAGGGAACTTGCATTGACCCCTTTGACTGGACACCTCTCTTGCCTTTCCAAATGAGGAGTAATAGTGAAAGGAACCACCCCTCCATTGCTGTCCCCTAGGACGAAAAAGCTGAGGTTATCGAACAGCTGCGCCCAAAGATTTGGCAGCTGCAACTTCTCAAGGCTCTTGTCAGCCTTGTTGCCAAAAAGATGCAACCCGTCAAAGGGCATGTTGAGAAGACGGGCTTGAACGTCGGATGCAAAACCGGACTTCTGCAACCACGCAAATCTGCGCATCACAGTGCTCGTAGCCATGGACCTTGCGACACTATCTGCAGTGTCCAACCCAGACTGAAGGGATTCACACATGCCATCATTGCCATCCTACACAATAGCTAGAAAACCATCCCTTTGGTCCCCTTCGGGAATATGCTCAGCCGCCAGCGAAATGCAATTCCACAGAGTGTGCGAAAACTTTGCTAAGGCACATGTGGAGTTGGCCCATTTCAGTGCCTTACTCCCAGCAGAAAATACCTTGCGCGCCCATCCGTCCATGTGTTTATCGTCCCTATCAGGAAGGATTGTATGGTCCGCTGCCTGCTTCGAGGTGGCCGTAGCCGTCTGAACCACCAAACTCTCGGAAGTGGGTGTGTGGACAGGTAGCCGGGGACGCTACTGGATGGGCGGTATTTCTTAGATAACGAATTGTTAACAGCCGGAAAAGTCTCCAAGGCATTCCAAGTAGCAGCCGCCCACTTTTGCAATACCACATGAAATGGAATCTTGGATCAGGGTCCGTACACTGTTAGGCAGAAACCTGTGCAGTTCCCTTAGGGACCACTGCAAAAGGCTTAGGACTACAGGTGTTGGCAGTAAACCCAATTGGTAGCAGTCTGTACCACCCAGATTTACCTGGTAGCTGTGGCTGAGCAGCCAGACTTCTCTCAAGAAGAGTTTGAAAGTATATAGAGTATACAAAATAGGTACAGAGATACAGTAGCACAAGCAAACACTGACCAGAGCTTTGGTATAAAAGTATATAATTATTTATTTAAAAACACACTTGTAAAATACGCTAACACTAATATGGCAAGCAAGTTCAAACACAGTCACTATCAATATATATACATCCCTGATTACTTATTGAACAAGTCTTAGTTAAAAAACCACTTATTTGCAGACAGAGGGGAGCGCTTAACCTAAGATGGCACTCCAATGAGTTACTTAAAAAGGGAGGGAAAAGGTAGAATTAGGGCAGCACAATACCAGCACTTTAAAAGAACCACAGCAAGTCAGAAAGGCAGAGTCTACTGTTAGAGCAAGAAAGTTCATAGGCCAGGCCCACTCTTGGAGAGAGCAAGGCGGAATGTGTCCAAGATCACACAGTTGAATAATACTTTAAAACGTCTTTGCAGATAGTTCAAAAAGGGCTGGATCAGTTCAGCAAAAGTTAGTTAGCAGGTCCCAAGTCACCCCAGGATAGAGTCAAGGATTTACGGGACACCTTGAACAGTCTGTTGCAAGGGAGACCAGGCGGGACACAGTACCTGAAATGGTGAGAAAGCTCCAGCGGGGGCAGTTGTTCCTGGCAGCGGGGGCAAGTCAGTGCTTCGTCCAGGGGAAGAGAAGATCTCGACATGGAGGAAAGCTGGAGGTCGTTTGCACTGCCAGGGAAGAAACCAGTCGCGGAGTTTCCCGGTTAAAAAGGTACTATCCTTTTATTCACAGTAGTGGTGAAGCGTGGCTATCCGGCTGCTGGGGTGCTTGGCACGGGCGATTCGACCACGAGACGATCCAGGAAGGTGAAAAAAGGGCAAACTGGTTATCCCCACCAGTTCAGAGGAAGAAGACTCTCCGGGATGAAGATCTCTGTTGTTGGGAAGTGGTGAGACAGTTCAGCAGGGCTCCACCGGTGGTGTCGTCGTTGCAGGTCGGCTTAGCTTCTCCCTATTCGTATTCTTTGGTCCTGTGGCGACTTCTCAAGTTCCAGTCCCCAAAGCCCTGCTTTTATGCAGAAAACCCCCAGTCATCAGTCCTAGCTGTCAATCAAACATGCTAAGTGGTGAGCCGGGTGGCTCACCACTGGGCCAATCACACAAGAGTGCGACTTGAGTTGCCAAGGCAACTCAGTCCAGGGTGCCTAAACCCCCCTCCCACACATCCTGTAGACCCAGGCAGAGTGGCAGCACTTTTGGAGGCTTCTGTGCAGAAGCCCTCCAAAAAGTGGAACAAAGGGCTCGACTTGGGTTGGAGTTACAGAGGCGCACACAAATGCCATTTTAAAACCGAGTCCTGGCAAAAAGACCCAACCGGGGAATAAATATTAAATAAATAACCCGGCGGTATCTTTAACATTGCACCAAAAAAGTGGTGCGTTTAAAATGAATGGGAAAATCCCATAGAAAATATTCCGGTGGAATATTTCGCGTGGTAACCACTGCCACCAGCCAGAAACTCGACTAGGGGGGACTGCACAGTGCCCCCTCGAAAAACAGACCCAGGGGCAATCTAACTACCCCTACCAGTACTTCCACAATATGATGGTTTGTACTGGTTCTGTTCACAATTTAAGACTAGTAAAGTCAATGGTGACTTTACATGCCCTCGGAGACAGTAATCAGTCCCAGGGTATGGAGTCTATGTTTGGGGGTCATCTTGACACCCCTGTGTTACTTCACTGAGGGTGCTGTGTAACACACTTACCAAAAGACCCCAGAGCCCATAAAACACATTACAAAGTCAAATGATATCTCAAATCATGTCTAAGAGTGGGAGAAAAAGAGTCTCACTCTTAGCAGGAGAAAAAAATAAACCCCAAAAATCCTGCAAAGCTACTGGGGGACTCACTAGGTTTGGGAAATTAGCCTTAACAGAGAATTCTCCCTAACACACTGACCCTGTGATGTCGGTAAGATCATCTTGATCGAATTGTACCGGAGGCCTGGACCAACCGAGGTACTCAACAACCCTCTACATCAATCTCCGATAAGAAGAATCGGCATGATCACCAGGCTCTGGCCTACCAAACTCCATCTCCGGAGAAGTGTCAAGGCCGCTGGCATCATGCAAAGACTGACGCAGATGCTCAATCCAACTTTTCTCGGAAATGAGACAGTCCGGACCATTAGGAGTCCCATAAGGAAGACCAAAAGAACCAACCTCCTCCTCTGACCTTTCTTCATCCTCATAGATATTCTGGAGGGATTGAAAAAACTCCTTCCTGGGGAGAGGAGTACACCTCTCATCAGTAACAGGTTTAAAAGACTTGGACAAAGCCTTCCTTAGAGGATCCACAGCCACAGAGGCTTCCACTGGTAAAATCTGCCCAAGAGGCGCCGGTGGCATCGACAACTCCGATGACGTCGACAAAGGCCCAGATGGTTTTGAGGGCCTGACCGTGGGTAAACACCCGACAGACGCACTCGACCGACATGGTGCCGATGGCATCAACACCTTCAACGACTTCACAGGCTTCAATGGTTTTGCTGGAGACGAAGACCACGACCTGGACCTGGCACGTCTCTAGCGATCCTCCGATGCCTTGTCCGAACAGGACCTCGACGGTTCCCGATGCTTATCGCGCCGGCCTCCCGGGCCCAAGGGCGCATAAGTATCCGGTCAAGACTGTTCCTTGCCAGCTTCCACCGAAGGTGTGGCCGGAACTGTGCCCTGAGATTGGAAAATCTGCAACATTTGCTCCCGAGAAGACTCCCATTCCTCAAGTGTTGAGCAGGCCCCCTTTTTCGCGTAGCCATCATCCGACAAGAACAGGGAAGGAAGGCGAACGGTGACGCCGCTTCCTGGACCGCCTCGACGAAGTGGAAGTGTGGCGTGAGCCACTCCAGAACCGAGATATCTTGGACTTCTTCCAATGAGGAGAGTTCCCTCTCGACTCGTCGGTCGACAGACCAGTAGACTTAGATTTACGGGGCTTGGAAACACGGCCTACCTTCAATTTCCCCTTACGCTCCGGTACGCTCATCGACTGGCACTTTGAGCAGTCATCCGTAGCGTGGTCCTCGCCCAGGCACCACAAGCAAATACGATGTGAGTCCGTGATGGACATCTTGTACGCACAGTCCCGATACTTCTTCAAGCCAGACTGCAGGGTCGTCGGGGTAAAAGAAGACATAATACGGAATGCAATAGGAAACAGGAGGAGCACTGAGTTCTCGAAGCAAACATGTTTGCGGAAAAAACGGAACTGAGTCTACGGGCACCTTGCGCGCTACTTGTAACATCCGATGACGTCACCCTCGATGAAGGCCTTCGAGGGACATCGATCAAACGCTATTGATGCAAGGGCACCCTCTGCCGAAAAAAATTCCAAAGCAACACAGCTATGGACATTAGATGTCGTAGATGAGGAATACGTTGGAGGACACAATCCATTCAAAAGAGACACACGAGGCTGCCTACTCGTCTTAATAGACACCCGCTAAGGGGTGGCTTTTTTTCTCAGACTCCTTCAGAGGGGCACACAGAGGAGCTTGCCTCTGGAAAATTGAGCATTTTCAACCTGAGGTTTTCTAATTCCGCCGGAGTCAAGTTCTTTTTAGGAAAAGAGACTTTTTGGGGACGGAAAGACGACGACGAGGATCTATGATGTGGTTTTCTACTCGTCTTATGAGAAGAGAACGAGAAGTGTTGTGAACTAGACCTCGAACGTCTTTGGTGTTTTGGACACTTTCTAACAGAAGAAACATCTCTCGATTCCTCCTTTGATATCTCCATATCCAGCTTTAGCTGCTTTAGAAAATGATTCCAGCAGGGAGACGCTGCGCGTCGATGCCTGTCAACTCAATGTCGATGTCCTAACTGGTATATAGCACGCGCAGCGACCGTTGGCTTCAGTTATGTTTTTATGCCTATTTCCAATTTTCTTGATGTCATCGACGCCGAAAGACTCAACATCATTGTAAAAAATCTTCGACGCCATTGTCGACGCATGTGACAAAATCTCAAAAGAGTTTGAAAAAACAAGACACTCTTTTACCAGACTACCAAAGAAAGACTTTAAGTCACTTTCAATTTATGATGAAAATTAGGCTTCTTCTGATGAAACCCGTCCTTTTGGATAGCAATATGGAACACAATACTTAGGGGTGACCATCGACGGGTCGGCCAGAGACAAAGCGATGCAAGGGGTGTTTGTCATTACCCATAGTGTTTTGCATTATGGTTTGCAAGTCGGGCATATCTGGGTAGGAGCGCGGAAGAGCACCCCACACCCGTCCCTCCGATATTGTTAACAAAGTGCACCATTATACGCGTTGTCATCTAACCTCGCTGTTGGGTATCACACCTTAAACCCACACGTCTCCCGCTTGCTCTCCCACTCTCGATACTAACAAACTTTTCATTTCTCCCACTGCAAGGTGTACGCCTGCCGTCTGCTTCTCAAGCACGTATATCCACTTCTCTGCTCCAGCCGTTAACGGTGGGAATGCTTTTGTCAAATTGTTTTTGTCCATCTGTGCCACAATTGTTTACCCAGCATCGGCTGCCCGCCCATCCTTTTTCTTTTCTATAAGCACATCCTTTATTGCTGTACTGTCCAGACTGAACAAAAAGTCTCCTGCCCTCCATTCATCCAATACCTTCCCCTTTGTTTCACTCTGCACTGCCATTAGTCGCTCTTAGTCCACCCATGCCAATTCTAGTGCCTCTTCTAGCTCCTGTCCTGCACACGGGTGTGTACGAGGGTGGTGGGACAGTGGCTTGTGTAGATATATAGGTTGAGTTGCTATATCCTGTCGCCGGGAGCACTGCTAATGGGTACAACAACTTGTTTCCAGTTCGGGTCCCCTCTGCTTCAATGCGCTGTGCCCCTCTCTGATTTCTCTCCTCTATGTCCTCGATAATTTTCCATAAATCTAGAATTCCTCTTCTGCAGTGGTTTACCCTTGTATTTTCCTGCGAGGCACGTGGACATATGGTCCAGAATTCCCTTATAATGAATGCCTTGCTCTGACCAGGAGTTAGGCATCCCCCCCTCGTGTTTCTGTCACCCACTGTTTATGATACTTCTCAATTTTACCTAGTAGAAGGGCAGGTCCTTGTACATGTACTTAAAAGTGTTTCCCCTCCCATTGCTACAGGGTATGTGCTATAAAGCGTCTATGCGCATGCTGCAGGATTCACAGTCACATAATCAAATTGTCTTTCCCTCATCCCCAGTCAGCCGACGTTACTTTGCCTCCCCTCCCCCTTCAAACACACTCACTCTTACACTCCACTCACCATTTACAGACTGCCCCTCCTTAGGCCTCCACCCTACACAATAAAAAAACGCAAACACAAACTAAAATAACAAGCTAAAACAACAAGCCCTACTATTCAGAAGCCCACTAATTATGTAGGGCTCCTATGCATTTCTTTTTTCCTCCATTTAACAATATAACTGGTCTAAAAGTGACGTTCAAACCACTAAAGACCTTACGACAAGTAAGAAGTATCAAACATTCGTCATCTGAACCAAAAGTGCCAATGAAAACCAGGATTGGTCCTGGCTGTCAAGAGCTTTGACCGTTCATGTCAATCTCTAGCAATCCACAATCACAACACTAAATGAGATGTACCCTCCTGGCAAACCTGATCACAAAGCCCCCCGCCTATCATTAGCCTCATGGAATACCCGAGGCTTTAGCCATTTGATTAAATCCAGCGAGCTATACCTGGGCCACTACGATCTTTTATGCTTCCAAGAGAACTGGCTGCGTGCAAACCCAATTTTAAATGGCTTCACATCATCTTTAAGCCCAGCACAAAGGGCAAAGAGGGACGCCCGACTTGTTAACAGCCATCAAATCTGGAAGCTTATTGATCTCAATTAAACCTGTTTCAATGACCCCACTGTCACAGGAAACTCTAACTTGGGAAATGAAGCCCAGTGGTACAGACCTCTCATCAACAGCCAAGTTGGTTGTAATCAACGTCTATTGGAATCCGGCTGTCACATCCAACGAAGGATTCATTGATCACATATTTGATAGATGACGCTTACATAGTCCAACAAACAAGGAACGTAATACTGTGCGGTGATCTAAACACCTCATTTCTGTCCAGACATGGCAGTGAACAAACCAACACACATCATTCCACTCACAACTCCTTAGCCAGTATGTGGAATACACTAATGTCAATGAAAGACATGCACAATGGCAACACCAAAGAAGATTTGCCGCCCCATGTGATCTTGGAAAATATGGCCCGCTCATCTGTGATCGACTACGTCTTTGTTTCAGGCCACTTTCTGCCCCAGGTGGCATTGTTCAAGATTCTACGAACAAAGAATAGCGATCACCATGTGTTACACATGGAATGGACTGGTGCTGCCCCAAACCCTCAGCAAAAGAGGAAGTCTGCAGTATCAGTCACTGGCGGGGGCCCACGGATAAAATTGACAAATTCCAAGTATGGCCAACCTTGCAGTATCTTTTAGGGCCAAGGGATCACCGGTTGAATATACACCACTCTTAGAACCTTACACCATCAGTTCCACCAAAGGAAACCAATCACACTGTAACCATGTTCATGTCTTCAATTCAGAGCTTGCTGACCATAGAAAAGAGGTGAGAAGGCTTGCCAGAGTAACTAAAAGATCAGGAGAACCATCTGCCCATGAAAATCTTCAAATGGGAAAAAGGAGCTATAAGAACTGGCTCTATTCAGTCGCTGTGCCGAGGCCTCCAGATAAGGTGCGTACCAGGCCTTTTTACGCATGAATATCTTGTAAATAGGGCAGCTTTATTTTCCTGTATACATTTACACACAAGTTTAGAGCAGAGGGCAGTGCAAAGGTCAGGTTACTTGACACAAACCAGAACACTTTTGATTTGTATCTGCATGGATGTAATTGCAAGCCATCGATAAAAGCCTCTGAAACCGAAAGTATTTCTCTGAAGCCTTTCAAAAAAAGAAACTGCACACTGTGATTAAATGAATGGTTTATTTACGTTCAGCTTCTGCAGTGTTGATGCTCAAGCAGCAAACAGATTTTCCTAGCATTTTAGGAGTGTATAACTAATAAGATGGAAAACTAAGTTGCAATTGAGAATTAACATTTTGGAACAAATTATGCTTTTCTTTCCAATGAAAGCAAACCTGCAATTCACAATTGTATTTTTCAGTGTTCCTGTGGTGTGTGCCAAATCATGCAGATCATGTTTACACTTATAATTTAATTTACACTCTATTATAAAAACAGTGTGTAAAATAATGACTATGCACGGTCTAGTTTACATCCATTCAACCTTGCAGGCAATGGGCTACATTGCTATAAATGGTCAGTGGCAGCAGAGTCTTTGCTCAAGGGTGAGTGATTGTCATTACAACAATCACAAGTGTTCTAGCCTCTCAAATCTTCAAGACTACAACCAAAATGTCCAAAACCTGACTCTGCAGGAAGTGCAAGCACTGTTCAAAAATAAACAAATCAAAGTTACATTTGTAATTGAAATAGAAACTCAGCAAAACCTGTCCCTGTGATAATCCAGATAGGTATTTAACTTTATGTAGCGCTTCATACATGGTTCGTCCAACATCTAGGCACTGTGATTATTTCACCTCAGTAGATACTCAGTTAACCAATCTCTGAAGGATGTTAGCCAATAAGATAGCTCACCCGGTTGAGCACTCGTTGCTGCGATATGTGCGTGATCTGTAGGTTGCAGGTTTGAATACCGGCAGGCCAACTCAGCCTTTCATCCTTTCAAGGTCGATAAAGGAGTACTGACTTCGGTTTGGTGATAACTGTGATAAATATGTTCTATGTACACCACTTTGCCAAAAGTGCTATATAAATAACCATTTGACCATGAGATTAGATATAGAATTCAGCATGGAGTCTTTGCCTCCCTGCACTGTTGTAGCATAACATTGGCAACCCATTAGGTAGTAATAGCTCCAGGAAATGAGGACTTTCATTAAACATCAAAAGACAATTATGCTATTGAACCTCAAAACACACAATACAATTCATGTTTGCTTTGCTTTGTAATTGGCTAGGTTTTTGTGTTTTCAAATTTCAATATATACAGGAGAGATCAAATGGACAGACCTTAGAGAAATAATGAAAGGTGTATTCTGTCACGATGCAGAAAGCTGCCGCATACTAATGAGTTCCACACAGTGTTTACACACGACTGCTGGATGTCACATACATTTTGCTCTCTTGCAAAGGTGAAGTCATTTTTACTCTCTTAAAATCTCATTTACTCTCAAAGTTTAAAAATAGGGAGTAAAATACTCCCACCTCAAAATCTTAACTGGAGCACTGGCTGTACCAGCAAGACTCTGAAAGCATGCTTAAGATTTTAGCTGGGAAAAAATAAGAGACCTTTGGCCCCTAATCAAAGTTGTGCGTCCTCTAATGCATGACAACCTGACTAATCCCATCATTGAAACTGTCTGGATTAAACAATTTAAAAATCTATATGCTTGTGCTTCCGCTACTATTACACATGACCACAGCTCTGTTGATATAATCGCCTGGTTCGCTTCACAGTCTATTCAAGACATTCTAACCCGTATTGCAAAGCTAAACAACTTGTGAGCTCCGGGTCCCGATGGACTAATAGACCTCATGCTCAAGGAACATCAAATCACATGGGCACCCACAATACACATGCTGCTGCTACATTTCACATTCTCGCACAATTCCATGCTCCTGGAGAAGGGCGATTGAGATCCCCATTTTAAAAAATGAGGAACGCAATAATCCAAAGAACTATCCACCCATCGCCCTTCTCGATGTGATAGGAAAGCTGTACGGCACAATCATATTAGATCACTTCAGCACATGGTGCAAGAACTCCAGAATAAATGACCCACTACAAACTGGGTTTGTGAAGGGAGTTGGGACTACTGTAAACATCTTCATTCTTAACATGCTGAAAGGTCGTGTAAAACAAGGGAAACCAAAATCTTCATGGCCTTTGTCGATGGTTCAAGCATTTGACCAGATCGACCGTCAGAGGTTGTGGAGTAAACTGGAGGCAGAGAATTGTCCCAAAACAATATTGGATCCCATAAAAGCACTGCATTGCTCTACATCTCTAAGAGTCCGATTAAATAAAGCAGGCCTTCTCTCCAAAGAAATTGCAACTGCCAAAGGAGTTAAATAGGGGTGATGAATGGATGCAGCAGCATTCAACTTCTTTCTGGCCGACATTAAGAATTCAGATACTGACGTAAGAGCTTTTCCACCAACTGTCGGTGGAGTTTTGCTACCACGCACTCTTCGCCGATGACATAGTCCTAAATGACCAGACGCACATAGGACTTCAGCAGCACTTGAATGGTCTAGCAAACTTTATCCAAACCAATGGCTTAGAGATTAACACATCTAAAACAAAAATTCTAAGTCTAGGCAATTCAAACAAAGGAAGACACAGGTACTCGTCGCTTGAGGATCGGCCCATCGTACAAGTAACCTCCTTCAAATATCTGGGAATCTGGCTTAGCGACACAATAGCGGAAGCTCCCATTGGTGTCCCATTTAGGAGCTAAAACTAAAGCTCTGGCCAGCCAAGCATGCACCATAAGTCATAAATGTGGTTGATTTTCCATCCTCCCAGCGCTCTTCTTTTACAAATCCAAGGCCGTTCCAACCATTACCTATGGATCTGAAGCCATGCCTAATATTCCATCTATGGGTATGGCCACAACTAGAAGGCCTTTTTTGGAAAAAGGTGTTGGGCCTCCCGTTAGCAACACCAATTCCGGTGTAAATTAGGCTTGTCTTCATTAAAATCCATTGTTGACTGGAAGAACCCTGCCTTTCCGCGGAAATGTTTTCTACCCGACCGCCCAGAAATCCTCAAAACGTTGCACAAGGAGATTATTGCTTCTGACACCATTGTGTTGCAGAACTGGAGAAAGAAAACAGGTGCCCTGCTAGAAGAGACTGGATGCTCAATCAACGTTCTACTCACCAATTCTATGCTGATTAAACACAAGTTGTGTGAGATAGATTGGATCTACACTCTTGATTCTGCAGCAAAATATAAACTGACTGCCATATTTCACCAGAACCAAGGAAGCTCAACGTAGACTGTGGATACCTAAACCAATCACCGGACCAAACACTGAGAGACCAATTTCTCCGTATTCGCTTCAACCTTTATCCCATGAATGTGATGCAAGCAATTAGTGGGCAATTTGTCTTCAATAAATGTTGGTTCTGTAAAGACTCTTTGGAAGTGGAATCAATAAAGCATTTGGTCATCTCCTGTTCAGCTTTAGTAGAGAGTCGTGCCACACATTTCAGACATTTATTTTCGGAACTTTTGAGTGAAGAGCAAGACATTTGGTGGTCATTGTTGATAGCAGGGAACAAACCGAGTCGCATGATCGCCTTGACTAAATTCTTGGAAGCTTTGCTCTCTATGTGAAAGAATGTAGATATGTGCCTTTTTTTGTTGTCTTCTTTTTTTGATAATCAGGAATGGATTTTATATTGACCATTTTGATGTAACACAGAGCATTGCCTCCGTTTTTCTTTTGCTAATTTTTTTTAATTTGTTTTAAATAATTTTATTATTTTCTACAACCAACAAACAAACCAAAAACAAAACTTGCAGTGCATATCATAACACTTTACTTATGCTGATCAATGACCACTGCCTACCCTATTCCCACACACCAACTCGAGCCTACTTCGTTCTGTCCATTTTACCAATTCAATTTGAGTCCCTTTCCGCTGAGTCCTGGTCCGTAGACCAGTCTCGGATGGGCTCATACAGGGTGGCTATCAAGCGTTTCCAAGCCATCAGAGATTCTGTTTCTTCTTCCCCTCCTTTATCTCCCGCCTCTTGCCATACTGCCGTTTCGGCCTCAGACCATTTCTGCAGATCTCCCCACCAGACTTCTACCCTTGGTCTGGTACATGCCTTCCATCCCATGGCTATTCTGCGCTTGGCAAGTATGTATGATAGATCCTTCAGTTTGCTTACGTTTCATTTGGCGAGGTCTAGGGAACCCTCCTATCATGCATGCCCACTCCGATTCCACATTTAGCTTGACTTCTTTCTCATCTAGCCGTTGTGCTATTTAACTTCCCAATTTCCGGGCATGCCCAGAACATGTGCATCATCCCAGCATTTTCCTCCCCGCATTTGGGGCATTTTTGTTGTTCTACATTTTTGAACTTGGCTAATTTTAGGAGCATCATATACGGCCTGGGGGTGACATATAATTGCATTTGCTGTAGCCTTGCATTTCTGGATACTTTCTTATGATAACACTGCGCTCGCTCCCACATCCCATCGCTCATGGGTTCCCCTACTTCTTCTTCCCAATCTTGTCTCAGTCAGGCCAACTCCTTCCCCACCCTAGACATCAGAAGCTCATTTAATCTGGAGATCTCGTGCCCTCCCTCTGCTATGTTGTATATCGTTTCAAAGGCTATATCAGGTTCCTCCCCAATCTTATTTCGGACCATGTTTCTGTGATCCGTCGTATAATACGGTTATATGCAATATATTGTCCTGCCTGTAGCCCAGTTTCCTCTATCAGGGCTTTGAATCCTTTTATGTCTCCTTCTTGTCATATGTCTCCCAGTGTCGTTATCCCCACTGGTTCCCAGTACCTACGGATCTTCTTTATTAGTTGCCCATCTCCTCCCGCTAGCGCCACTAACGGCACCTGCAGGGAACACAGGGTTGGGTTCTCCATAGCCTAGCATGCCTTATGCCATATTTGCCACCCCAATAGCATCATATCAGAGTGCCCTTTGTCCTTTGTGTCGCCCTTTGCGTTATAGGGAGCCATATTATTTCCTTCAGGAAGAAAGGGGCACTTTCTTCCCTTAGCAGTCTCGATTCTGAGGTTGATTCCTCCGACAGCCACCTCGCTACATATTGCAATTGGCTGGCCAGGTAATATACCTCATAATTAGGTAATTTAATGCCCCCCCTTGTCAGACGCATTTTGCAATTTCCAAAGGACGATTCTGCTTCTAGTACCATGCCACAGGAATTCTCTACTTATACTCTGTAGTTTAATAAAAAACTGTTTTGGTATCAAGTATGGTATGTTCCCAAAGAAATGCAATAGCCTCGATAGTACCAACATCTTCAGTAATGCCCCCCTCCCCATCATTGCCATGGGGAGCTTGGTCCAAAACCTCATGCTATTGCTAATGTTCTTTACCACCTCCTCCGTATTATGTATATGCTCTGCCTCTACTGTATGGTATATGTCTAATCCTAGGTATCTAAACAAATCTGTATTCCATGGTATTGACAGGACTGGTAGTTTTTCCACCGGGGTCCCCAACATACCTACCCAAAGGGAATATACAGGACTTTTTAGGGTTCACAGCAATACAAGATAATGCCGCAAAGCGCTCATCACTTCTAATATGCATTGGAGGCTCTCTTCTGGGTATCTTAAGTATAATAGCATACAGCGAAGTTAAGTGCGGTGTCCCTTTCACACTGATCCCCATTTCCTCATATTGCTGTCTCAGGTATATTGCTAGCGGTTCCAGCGCTAGTATGTATAACATTGGTGACCAGGGGCATCCTTGTCTAGTGCCCCTGCTTATTTGGCATCTCTCCGAGATGATCGCCCCTGTCTTGACTCTGGCTAGCGGTTCACTATACAATAATCTGACCCTTTTGCGATATCCCGGTCCTATCCTATAACTCGTCAAAACCGCACTTAGCCAAGGCCACTTGACCAAGTCAAATGCTTTTATGGCATCAAGTGACACAATTACTATCTCATTCAGGTCTCCCTTTGTGTGTTCTATGACCCTATGTAATCTTCTATGATTATCTGAGATATTCCGTCCCGGGACATATCCAGTTTGGTCTGGGTGTATCAATTTGCTTATGACCTGTTTCATTCTACTGGCTAGCACCGCAGTGAGTATTTTGCTATCTTGGTTCAGCATCGATAGCGGTCTGTATGATCCACAGCCTTTGCTAGGCTTGTTGGGTTTGGGGAGCGGGATTATTATGGATTCTCTAAGGGATTCTGGTAGTTTCCCTATTTCAAATGCCTCGTTTAACATGGCTAGCAGGGGGGGGGGGCACTTCATTTTTGTACATCTTATAAAACTCGCTGGGGAGTCCATCCGCCCCCGGAATCTTACTAGTGGGCAGCTGAACTACTACCACTTCCATCTCTTCTAGTGTAATGGGGGCTTCTGAATCTGCTCGCTCCTCTGCGCTTATTCTCGGCATGCCTAGGTCTTCCAGCGTATTCATCATTTTTCTAACATCGAGCTCGCTTGTCCTCGTACAAGTGTTTATAGTATTCCAGAAATTCCAAGTTTACTCCCTCTTGGGTGTCCACCACCTGCCCCTTTTCTCCTGTTATTATTCTGATCGGTGCTCTGGGAGTCTCGCCCTTATACAGCCAGGCCAGCATTCTCCCTGGTTTATCTCCTCCTGCATGCTGCCTCTCTAAGTATTTTTTGTAGTTTAAAGTTACACAGTCTCTCCCAGTATCCCGAGCATTTCTGTTGCAGTTGGCTTATGGCTTCGGCATCTTCCTTGGTGTCACTCCCTTTACCCATCAGTGTCTCTAACTCCTTTTCTGCCTTTTGTAGGTCTCTGATTATCTCTCCCTGTAGTCCTCCTGATTTGGCTATGGCTATTCCTCTTACCACCACCTTAAATGCTTCCCATAACGTGCCGGCCGAGTCCACACTCCCCGTATTTTCTTCAAAGTAATGTATTATCTCTTCTCTTAGGTCTTCCCTGAACATTATGTCTTTAAGTGCTTCTGCTTGGAGCCGCCATGTGGGGACCCTAGTTCTTGGGGGCCGATATTGCCATGTTACAACTAGAGGTGAGTGGTCCGATAGGACCCTTGCTTTATATTCAGTTTGCGTTATATCTGCCAAGATGTCTTGTGTGGCAAATATATAATCTATCCTAGTGTATAAGTTACGAGGGGCAGAGTAGTGTGAGTACTGTCTGCCTTGCGGGTGTTGTACTCTCCATGTGTCTTCTAGCCGGAGATCTACAAGCAGACCCTTTAAGATCCTGGCGGCCGGTTCGGGTTTATCTAGCTTTTTATATGATCTGTCTATCTTAGGGTCTAGTGTACTGTTAAAGTCGCCTCCCCAGATCATCGCCTCCCCAAGGTACGGGCTCAATTTGGTAGATAGGGGTTTAAAATATGACACTGTAGCCTGGTTCGGGGCGTATGTGTTGATAATACATGCCGTTCTGTTCTCCACCAGCCCCCGTAATGCCACCATCCTACCATCCTCATCCGCTGCGGAGTGCAATAGCTGAAATGGGACATGCAGCGCTACCCAGGTAATCACCCCTCTGGCATACGCCGAATACAGTGCCCCGTAAACCATCCCTTTCCACTTTTTCTGTATTATCTCCAGCTTTTCCTTCGTAAGATGGGTTTCTTGCATTAGGGCAATGTCTATTTTCTGCCGCTTTAGATACATCATTACCTTGTTTCTTTTTAGGTAACTGTTGAGCCCTTTTACGTTCTAAGAAATTACCTTAAGGTCTCCCATCATTCGGCCTAGTCCCGCCACCGCTCCCTTGTCCCTCCTTGTGTTGGATAAGGTATCTATTTCGATACATGTTGGCTTGTTCCCTTCCCTTAACTACCCCTAGTCCACAACACTGCAACTTTCCCAACTTGCTTCCCTCCCCCCTCCCTACCCATCCCCAACTTCCCTTCCCCAACAGTTGCCCAACTCCATCCCTGGATCTCAGGCTATCCTGCATTTAGACCTGCCTCGGCTAGTCCGGTGCCTGGTCACAGCAGGGGGTTGCCACTCTAATGACAATCTATCTAATCTATCTCATGGGGTGTGAGGTGGGTGCACTGCATCTCCTGCATCAGTGCTTACTTATGCTTGCCTGCCTTTAACCTTGCCTTGATGATGGCTGTCCAGCTCGGGTCTATATTCCAGTCCCATTATTTATACAGCACCTCATTCTGGATGACCGCTGCCTCGTTTACTCTTTCCACCCACTTGGTGGTTGTTCGTTTCCAGCGGGCCATTCTGTGCATCCAGCCATTCCATAGCGTCCTCTGGGGTTTTGAAGAAAAGGGCTTTATTTTTGTGGAGGAGTACTTACAAGTTGCTGGGTACATCAACAAGTACTTCTAGCGCGCCTCTCGCAACCTTCTTTGCACTACTCCAAAGATCATCCTGCGTCTTTGTACCTGAACTGTATAGTCCGGGTATGCCGTTATATCTGCTGATGCCCTCCGGATCGTTCCACCTTGCCGAAAATGTTCCAGAATTTTTCCCGGTCCAGGTAATTTAGTATCTTGGCGAGGATTGGCCTTGGGGGGGCTCCCGGTGCAGGTTTCTTCATCAGTGCTCGGTGGACTCTTTCTACTGCAAATCCTTGAGTCAGTGCCCCTCCATTTATTTCTTGTAATAACATGTTTTCAATGTATTCTGTGGGATTGTGGCCCTCCTCGCCCTCCTGAAGTCCTATTATGTGCAAGTTATTTATTCGGGCCCGTCCTTCGGCTTCCTCGGCCCTGCTCTCCAGGTTATTTACTTGCTGGCGCAGTGCGTGTAGTTCGGAGGCATTCGATTTGCCGGTCTCAGTATTTGTTTGGAATTCTTTTTCCAGCACTCCGGTGCGCTCCGCTATCACTCTCACATCTTGTCTCAGGAGGATCATGTCCACCTGTACTGCATCATCTTGTGCTCCAGCGATGTTTTTAGGTTTGTCATCGCTGCCTCGAGTTTAGTTTCCCAGGTAACCTTCAAGTCTGCTATTGCTTTCAAGTTTCTGTTGGTCGCTGCTCATGGGTACAATGTCAGCTTGTGAGCTACTTTCTTTGTCCTTGACTTTATCTGTCTGCATTGGAGTTTTGGCGTATTCCTCTAGGGTGGGCTGTTTCCCTTTCAACTTGTGTGTTTTGCGCACCATCTTCTTGTTACTTGCTGTGCCCCCTGCGACCTCCAAGGCTTCAGTGTCCTTGTCAAGTGCCCTTGTCAAGTGCCCGTGTTGGCCCGATGTAGGTAGGTTCCACCCGGCTGCTCCTATGTGGGCCCAAGCGTGTCTCTTGTCACTTGCAGTACTGCCAAGCGAAGCCAGCGGTATATTCTGTTTTCAGGCCGTTGTTTGTCTATGTCCTCTCAAGATGCTAATGAGCTGTACATCCTCACTCTGTTTTCTCTTCTTCGCACCAGACTTGTCCACATCACTTTCTGGGGCTAGTGGTCCCTCTGTGTTTCAAGTCAGCAGTGTCTCCTCCACAGGTATTGTGGTGCTTATCTAGCCCCCAGCACATAAGGGCATTGCGTGTATCAGACGTTCCAACTTCTGGTTGTCATTTTGTGCTTTTCCTCCAGTGCTCGGGGGTTTCAATCTGCACTCAGCCACTTCATGTATGCCTATTTTTCGCGTGTGTTCTACCGCGGTACACCTGCTGCTCTGATGCAATGTTTAATCCACTGTGCAGCGTTATAATCCCGCTTGTCAGCAACTTGTGCCTCTGCTTGTTCTGATGCTTCCTCTATCTCCCAGCGTCTGCTCTTGGGCTCCGGTGCTGATCCTCTACAGAGCGGGCTCCGCTGTGCAAATTTTCTTTTTTTAAAAAGGTTTTATTTATTATTATTTTTTTATTATTTTACTCCTGGGCAGGTGCCCTCTGGTTGTGCTTGCATGCGTGTCCGTCGGAGTGAAATCCTATGGTGCTTCCCCTCTGCCCGCTCTCCAAGTGCCTTTGTACTCCGTTCGGATCCTGTCTGCGAGTCCTGTCAGCCGGCGCTCCACACCGCTGAGCCGCATCCTGCATGGACCGGCCCGCTTTGCCTCACTGTTGCTCAGTCTGTGATATACTGGCCGGCGCCTTATCAGAGATCCGCTGCCCGGCCCCCGATCGCATCACCTCTCGAGGGCCCCACGCTCTGCTCAGCCTCTCAGTGCCACGAGTCTTCTCTTCGGCTGCTCTCCATTTGATCAGCTGGTGCCTTTGGATACAATGTGTCCTTCGCTTCTCGTAGTTGTTACACTTGCTTGCCGGCCGCATGTCGCTCAGCTCCAGCTGACTCGCTGCATCTCCTGTTATTATACCACTTCTTCTCAATGCCTCCAGGGCGGCTTCTATGCAGAACGGGGCTCTGTTATCGGTCCCAATTGCTATGCGGCTTCTCCTCTCCTTTGTTCCCGGCCGGGCGCCATTTTGTGTCATCAGCTCGCCATATCGCCCAACCTTCTTCTTCTGAAAGTGCTGTCCCTGCTGTGAGTTTCTGCACTTACTTCACCGCGCTCTGTGTCCAGACTGTTCAGACGTCCGCGGCTTTCATCCTTTTGTTAATATCTTGTCTTTTTTGCCTGTTAGGGCCACAGATCTTCGTCGGATCGGCAAGAGCTCCTCAGTGCACGTCCTCTACGTAGCCATGTAGCCACGCAATTGTTCTTAATTAAAGCAAATAAAATATATATATATATATGGTATATATATGGTATCACCTTCTCCCCTCACTCGGGGAGGCTCTCTAACACTCCGTTTTCCTTTCCATAAGATTCTCCTTAATAATTCAATAATAATGAAAACACAAACCACAACCACACCTCACTAGTCTTAACCTTGTACTCCACATGCTCACAACTACCCACACTTTACCATATACCCTTCCCCCACTTGTTACCACTTGCAGGAGTATACTCGCAGGCGCGTGTTCACTCAAACTCCTTCGTTACGGGGTTCCAACACCAGCACACACTTTCTCAGGAGCCGCACCCCGCTCCAAGGAGCAGACAGGAATTCTGCAAAGAAGGCCCCTGTAAACCACTCGATATTATGTGTTTTTGGTACTGATCGCTATAGGTGGCAGCAGCCCCTCCAGAGAAGCGGCCTGGAAGCCTCTGTAGGCACACGGGGCTGGGATCACACCAGGGGGTCACCAGATGAAGGCACGCCCCTGTACGCTCACACCAGAAAAAAATATAACCCGTTAGGGAAGAAAGCCCAAGACACGAGTGCAAAGGTAACAAGTGTTAATTTCCACAAAACTGAAAAAACACCAGCAAAGGACTCTGCTGCACGAGAACGTTCTGAGCTCTGTGAGCACCTGCAGTACTTTATAAATACAAATAGCGTCACTCGTGACATAATACTTTGCAGTATAATTCTACCATCCCAATTGGATGGGCATTACACATATAGGGTCTGCCCCATATGGGATGCCAGACCATTGGTCCATTTTCCTCTGTCCACGTGGGTGCTGCTGGGCTCGACATCTGTGGTAAGGCTGGTCTAAAACGAATTGGATACTCTGTTATGCACTGTTCCCTTATCATTGTTGCAAACACCTGGCACACACGCCATTGGGCTGCAGGAGAGCAGAGGTCACAATAACTCACATGCTTCACTCATTCTCAGGCAGCTCCGCAACTGCCCAGGTCCTCCACCTTAATTTTGGACTATAATTTCGTTGTTACTCTGCACCTCACTGGACAAATCATGTGTCCCATGTCTGAAGGCGCGATAGCCTTGTCTTCTGATCTTAGTGAAGGATTGAGGGGTGTAAAAGATTTATGGGCAGTGGTCTGGGTTTGGGTGATGCTATGGCATGCAAGGGTCTCAGGATGAAAGCGTTGCAAAGCTGTATTTCTCATGTTGGGATCATTGTGGGCAAGAGACCTTGCTATCTGTCTCACAGGATGGTAATGTCAAAAAGTGCACTGCTCCCTTCTCATGACCTTGCAGGGCACTTTCTTTACTGTGTATGAGGGCCTGTACATCTTTGGAACAATGGAGGAGTTAATGGGCTGTGTGGGACCTGGCCGAGGGTGTTTGCGCTCATGCGAGGGACCTAATATTCAAGCATGTACTACTATTCACTGCGCTCGAGCCTACATTCTAGGATGGCTGCCATTTGTCTAAGAGGGTGTTCGCATTTGTGTGACTTCCATAGCTCCTAATACAAGCATTACCGAGACGGTTCACCCACCTTTGTGTGTACCCACCTCCCCCCTGCTCCCCAAATGTATCTTCTAGCATTTGTGCCGTATTCAGTATCGCCTATGGGGGGATGGGGAGACCCTGTCTCCTCCCCAACATTAGCAAATGCCCACAGCTAAAAAGCACATCTCAATGTATATGAGAAATACAATCCCCATATAACAGAAGCACCATAATGGTATATGAAAAGACTTTATCAGCAATTGTGTGAATAAGAAGACAACCATTGTGTGGGAGTCCCTTTGACCTCCAACAGCATTACACCAGTTCCTTAAGTGTATGTTTATTTACTGTTGGACGAGAATCAGATTTGTCGGTTTTCTTATAGGATTTCTTAGCTGAACAGCTTGCAGCCTTGTTCCAGAGAGGTTACTGTATGGTGAATATCCTCGTACTGAAATGGTAGACATAGGGAAAATCCACTGAAACCAGAGGTTGTACTTTCTGGGCTCGTACATAATGTTGAATTTCCATTGGAATTGCAGTATGCCACTGGCAATATCTTTAAACAGTAGCATGTATGAATTGCCGCAATCGATAGGCCCCAGTCTCTGTGCCTCGTGGTGAAGGCTTTCTTTGAAGGTAAATGAATGAAGTTTAAAGAGACTCTGGCCCTCATTACGACCCTTGCGGAAATCGGAAAACGATGGCGGAAATGCAATACCGCCATCGAATAGCGCTCGGTGCGACTATGACCCGTCACCGCAAAGTACGAAGCCATTAGCGACACCGTAGTGAACGCCAACGCTAACTGCACCAAGCACGCGCGCGCGCGCCATGCGAAACCGCAAACACCACCATGGCGCAACGGTACGCCAATTCCGACCCTAGCGGACATGTACCTAACGCCATCAGGCATGGCGTAATGTACCATTCCGCCATGGTGAGAAGTACGGCATCGCGAATCAACCGTAAACGGCCCCACTGAGTGCCTGTACACCGCTCCCTGCCCACAAAGTACAACTCCCCGTAGGCGCAATGAAGCCACAATGCAACCATTGAAATGTACAAGTCACCCATGCATGGCAACGAACAAAAGAAACACAAGAGGGGCCAATGGGAGCTGCAGGGCACAGATGGCACGAATACAGAAGCCATCCCAATGGACATGACCACAGTCCCCCACCAAGAAACGCACGCAAACACAGGCACCTGTGACCAGCCATATTCCGAGAATCACATCATTCCACCAGTCCACCTGGCTGACCGGCATCTGTTACACAAAACCCAATCCCCCGCCCCTGAGCATGACAACATTCAAACTGTCATATTGGCAGCCCCCATCCCTGACCTCACGGGCTTAGTAGGCAAACGCGCACAGTACAGTACCACGCAACTAAACTCCGAAGCTGGAACCCAATGCAGATCTCCTCACAATACATCGCCCCCCAAATAGGCATATGCCACATCACTTGCAAAGAATAATGCTACACGGGCCAAATCAGAATAGAAATTTAATGCACATCAAAGTCACCAAGCCCATACAGCCATCAGGCCATGAACTCCTAAACACCAATCACCATTGTGGGCTGCATCCGCAAGAAATGACCAGCCACTACTTGTGTGTCGTCCTGTTCCCTCATGGTACACAGAGCCACATTCACGTACGAAAAGGCAACATGGAAGCGCACAGAACCGCAGGGCCGTCCCAATGGGGAGGCACTAGTCCAGCTGAAAGGCCGAAATGTTGCTCCGAGCCACCAGTACTGCGTAAGGGCATGTGGGCCATTGGCGATCGTCCCATAAGATCGTAATGCTGCTCCACTGATTAACACGAAGCAGCAGGTGTCGGGAGTAAAACCCATCTGCAGGAGTGGCATACAGATGGCAGTGGCAAAAGGGGAGGAGATACCTGTCAACCAAAAGAAAAGAAAAAGAACAGAATGGCCATCAGAACTACATTCCAACAACTCACTTCAATGATCACACGAAATCCACAGCCATATGCATGCTAGCCCACTCCAAAGGATCATCACCACCCCAAAACCACTTGCGACTCCTAACCATCTATATCGAGGTGCAAACACCATCACAAACGAGTGTACCTGTGCATGCGTCTGTCAAAACAGAATCCATCAGATGGGAATGTTAATGTGCATGGACACAAGTGTCTGAGGGCGTGTCGAGACAGGGAGGGCTCAACAAGGCCAGATAGACGATGGTCCCACCATGGCAGCCCTGCATCACATAGCGTAGGGGAGGCGGATAGATCCCAAGAAGCCCTGTACATGGCAAACTCTGTATCAAATCCCCTGCCCATGCATCCATTCATCATTCCCTCATCCCGGAATCAAAATGCCTGAATAATTACTCACATAACATTAGAAACATCCATTGAGTCTGTGCGTTATGCAGCCTGCAAAATCCACAGTGCCCCAGCCCGTAATTCCAGTGTTGTGAAGTAACATGTATGTGGGAACGGCCGGCCTCATCGCCCACGTAGCAATTGCGCATCCCAAACTATTCATATCAATCATTGCTTCCTCGCCATGGGCCCTGTCTCAAGGACATTGAACAACAGAACGTTATATTTGCAGTCCGACCTGTGGGCATCTCCTCGCCGCTAGCTGGAAACCGAAAGCGCCGCCCTTGGAATTCCACATTTGCAACATCACGCCGAAAAGGCATCTGTGGCCGTTTGAAATCACTAATTATTCCATCGAGTGCGGCTGTGTGTGAAAATGTCAACTGCCTTCACCCACAAATGGGACGCCCCGCCCGTCATTGCAACTCGGTAAAGTGATGCATGAGGGCCCACCGTTACTCGAGTACTACGTTCCACTGACCCTTCACAAGTCTGTTCGCGACTGCACAGATAGTATGTGCAACAATGGGACCACAGCAGAATGAACATGTCAACCAATGTTACACGGCCATCGGGTACAAATACATGATTGCAATAGCAAGATGCCATTCCCAGATTTGCAGCGTTGTGCGCGGGACGTGCTCGGCCAAAGGGGAGAGCAGCTTGCACAGGTGGAATTAATCACCACAGGTGGAGGCCATACAGCCTGAAAACACATAAATTGCACAGCCAGTCTCCTCCCACAACCACACCGAAATGCTACCGGCAGGACTCGCGATGTTGGCCCTGGGGGACCTGATAGCACTGCAACTACTCCAACTCCAAGAAGAAGACGAACACCAACTGCTACCGGCCGCACGAAGGAGACGCAGGAGGAGGAGGAGGCCAAGGCAGGGCCAGCAAGGGCCGCCAGCACAGCCACTACCACCACGCAGGCAGCCCGCAATCCCACGCCTCCGAGCACATCCGTTCAACCTCACGGATGAGCAGATCCACACCCTCTACCGTCTGGACCGGGACACCATAGCCGCCATTGTGGACATGACACAGGCTGACCTTGTCAGCATGATAGATAGCCCTACCGCCATCCCACCCCTACTGAAGGTGGTGTCTGTACTCCACTTCCTGGCCACAGGCACCTACCAGCACACAGTCGGACAGTTACATGGCATTTCTCAGCCACTGTTCTCACGGACACTATTGCAAGTGCTCGATGCCCTCCTGCAGCACGCAGACGACTACATCTCTCTACCACGCTCGGAGCAGGAAATTACCAACACAAAAGTGGGATTCCATGCACTTGCCGGCATACCGCGTTGCATTGGTGCCATCGACTGCACCCATGTGGAATTGGTCGTCCCACATGCCATGGAGGCCCAGTACCGCAACAGAAAACAATTTCATTCCCTGAATGTACAAATGGTGTGTGACTCCAACAGGATCATTACACATTGTTGTGCCCGATTCCCTGGATCAACCCATGATTCTATGGTCTTGAGGAACTCTACAATACCACGCTACATGGAGCGACACGCAGGGAACAGATCCTGGCTACTCGGTGAGTCTCATTACATGCATGATTATGTGGGGAATGTGATTTTGCAATGACCTGGCAGGAAGGGTGGGGGTGTGCGTACGTAGCAATGGCATTCCACATCATACGTTTCTCGTCCACATACAGGTGATGCTGGATATCCACTGAAGAGATGGCTCCTCACACCAGTCCGGAACCCACGGGACCAGCATGAGGAGGACTACAACCATGCCCACTCACGTACCCGTGTAGTCATTGAACAGGCATTCGGCCTACTGAAGACTCGTTTCCGCTGCCTCAGCAGGTCTGGCGGGGCACTCCTGTACCGCCATGAGAAGGTTGCAAAGATGGTGATGGCATGTGTCATGCTCCACAACATGTGCGTACGTAGAAATGTGCCCATGCCCCCTGACGCAGAACTGCAAGCACCTGATGATGGTCATGATGAGGGTGGGGATGTGGCAGCACCTCATGGAGTCTGCGAGGCACCGGAGGCCCGTGACATTCGTCAGCATCTCATTGATGCATGCTTCTAGCACTCACGCCTGGTGGCTGATACATGGACACGGGACTCGTGGCACTGTGCGTGTCTGGGACATGCACAACATGGACTGTACGCCTATGATGGCCTAGTACACAGAAATCAATGTCCACACATCTCATTGGTTGATCGTGCACTTTTTATGGCATATGTGATGTCATGTTGAACACCCTATCGACCCGCCACCCAAGTGAGCCCAACACACCCCCTCCACCCTCCTACCTCCCCCACGAACCCCAGTGTCCAAAGATGCTCATTGTCAGTGGGCTGTCGCTATTGCAAGCCCCCTCTGCGGGTATCAGGGGCACCCCTGCCTGTGGAGCGCAGGTTCCTTCCAGATCTACGTTGGGGGCTGCCCTGGACGGAACTTGCAACGGATGATGTGTCTGCCTGCTCACGTCCATGCATGTCCCTAAGGGTTTGCGAGAGCTCAGTGAGCACACGGCGCACTGCGGCAAGTTCGGCACATACGTCTTTGGACGTCGCATGCAGTTCCCCCCTCAGGCTCTCGGTGCTTCTCTCCATTTGGACTCTCAGGCTCTCGGTGCTACTCTCCATTTGTGCCCTCAGCGTCTCTGTGCCTCTCTCCATTTCTGCCCTAAGTGTCTCAGTTGATGTTTCTATGTCTGCCTTAGTGCCCCCACATTCATCGGCATGGTCCTTGAGGAGCGTGGCCATTTGCTGCTGTTGCACGATTAACTGGTCGAGGGACTGTTGCCTCTGCTGGGCCATGCCCATTTGCGGGGGTGTCACAGAGGGGCTGTTGTCCTCATGTTGCCTTGCCACAGGGCTTGGGGGGGATGGCCAGTCGTTGTCTTGTGGGTGCCCCTGCGTGGTATCCTCATGTTGTACGGGATGGGACAGACAGGGGGATTGGGACAGGTCATGGATGGATCTGACTTCGACATCCCCGTTTTCTGTGTCGGAGCATGCTGCCATCAATGGGGTGTCACCTATGGTGCTGCTGCCACCAGAGGCAGTGCCTTCTGTGGCATCCATTGGGGGGACCTGTGGTGGTGGTGTTGTGGGCATGCTGGCTGCTGGGGTGCCTGTTGATGTTCCCTCCTCTGTGCTGCCACCTGATTTGTGCTGCTGCCGTGTCTTGATGCGTGCAGCTGAGGTGGAGGGTCTCTGGCCGTTGGTCTTGGCCCTCTTTGCAGGTGTGCTGGTAGGGGTGTCCTGTAGCTCGTCGTTTGGATCGGACCCTGTGGTGGAGTAAAGGAGGGCGAGGGTTAATGATGGGTCTGTGCGAATTGGAATGGCATTGTATCACATGCTCTGGGGTGGTACCTGAGGGTGATTTGGGTCGGGTCCTTGGAGGTGCTTTGATTTGTGTGTGGAGTGAGGGTGCAGTTGTTTGGCAGCCTGCAGTTAGGGTGTGCCTGCTGCACGTGTAGTGCGTGTATTAGGGGTTTTTAATTATTTATGTATTTATTGTGGGTTTTAACGTGCGCTATCAGGCCGATGTGTGTGGCCGTTCTCCTGGACATGTGTTTCTGTTGCACTATGTGGACGCATGGTACTTCACATGGATGGACTGTGTGGATTTGGCATTGTTTTATCTGGTACACCTACCTGAATCTTCGGATGTCTGCACTCCTTTCTCCATCCCTCCGACTCCCTCAATGCTCTCCATTCCGATGGTGGAGGCACAGATTTCTTCCCAGGGGGTCAACTTGATGGGTGATTCAGGACCTCCCCCGGTGGCTGTGGCAATGTTGCGGTTGGCAGAGAGTATGCTGCGGACGCGTATCCGCAGGTCGTCCCATCGCTTGCGGCATTGCTGTGGGGTGCGGGGTGCGGTCCCCACCGCACTTACCCGCTGTGCCACCAGAGCCCATATGGTCTTCTTGTTTGCAAGTGCCGTTCTGGTCATTTGCGTGGAGAAGACGACGGCAGCATTCTCCTGGAGGGTCTCTGTTAGCACGGTGAGTTCCTCGCGGGAGAAGTGGACCTGCCGCTTGCGGTCGCACGCTTTCTTCGCTACTTTTCCCATTTGTCTTGGTTTCGCTAGGGTGGGTGACGGGTTGGGGTGTGTTTCAGGGTAGTGATTTTAGTGGTTGTGTGGTTTTAGTGTTTTTATAGGTGTACGCCGGGATGTTTCCCGTTCCGGGCCCATGTTTTAACTTCCGTTTCCGTATATTTCCGGTCACCGTACTTTCCGGTAGGCGCACACTGCGGTGACCGCTAAGAGGGGTGGCGGTATTGCACTTAGGGCGCCGTACGGCGGCGGTGTGGGCCGTTTTGGGGTCATTTCCGCCATCGCGGACTTTGCACTTCCGCCGTGGCGTGGTGCTCGTGCCCGATGGGTCGGAATGGGCCGCACTTTGCTCCTTCGTGCAATGGCGGAAACGCTATTTACGCTGTGGCGCTCCGGTCAGTCGCTTTCCGCAAGGGTCGTAATGAGGGCCTCTCTCTTGATTTTGCATTGCTGGAGGGGTTTCTGGGACCCACTCTATACTAAGCTGCAAGATGTTGAAAAACTCACAGCGGGTTACATGTAAATCACCCCCTTCCGCTCCATCTTTCAAGAACTTAAATCGAACGTTGGCCCTTGGAGATTGTTTTCCAGATCCTCTCTTTTTAAGAGACTAATTATTCCTTCATCTTAGATGCTAGATCACTTAATTCAAAAATGGCTCGTTTGTTGGCATTCACTCTGTCCCGGAGTGAGGCAATGTCCATGCTTAAACCTGCCAAGTTCTTTGTCACTTGCGCTTTAATGGTGGATATCCCTTGCTGTAAAGATCATTGCACCAAGGACATACACTCCATGTTTGTAGAGTGTACTGGGTCAAACCAGATTATTTGGTGGCCAGATCCCCTTCATGAAGAGATCAGGAACTGGCGTGCACAGGAATGCATCACTACTGCCCTGAGGCAATTTTGCTTATGAGCAATGTTCTGTGATGAATCCTGCAGATCCCTCACTAAAGCACTGCCTAAAGTCTCCTTTCAGGTGGCCAGGGAAAGGCAGACGGTTCCTGATCCTGACCTTGGGGGGTGGCGTACTGCGGGAGGATCACCTGGGAGGAGAGAAGGCTGAGGGTAGTAAGAAGAACCCGTGGGACAAGACAGTATTTTTCCTTGAAATGGAAGACCCTTTCAAAGTGGCCAAAACATGTAATGGCTTATTCTCGTTATGATGTAGCTGAACCACATATTAAGCCAGTTGATATGGGTAAAACTGGTGTGACATCTTGAAATAGCACAGGGAAAGTAAGACCTTTTAAGACTTTGAAAGTTGAAAACCCCCCTTTCTCCCAAAGTTACAGTGAAAAGGAATCTATAAATACCAACCAACTGCCTTCCTCCTTCCAAATAAATTCTAACGTGTCTTCTTTAAATGCATTTAGGAAAACTAAATATGCATTTAAAAATAAGAGGTTGCCAAAGAGACCTCATTTTGTCGTTTGGGAGTACAAGTCCCATAAACCCAGAAGTACTGGGATGAGGAAGAGGTCTGAAGAGCAATGCTGTAGCAATAGACAGGCAATTAAGCCCAATAACCCACACCTGAAGGAGGCTAAGAGGCTTAAAAGACCCCCTCGGGGAGATGTAGCTGGAGATGGAGCTGTAACCGGAGTGAATGCAGTAGCAGAGCACGGTGTTGGCAATCCAGGCAGAATTGGGTGTACAGAAGGGACGCCAGAACTTTGAAGAAGCAGATTTCAGCTGTCTGTCCTGAGAGGGTCCTGTTTCCCCAAACGCTGAAGTATAGAGGTTGCGCAGCAGGAAGCGTGAAGAAAGACTGCTTTTCCCCATGTGAACCTAATTTCAGAGATTGCGCAGCAGGAAGCATGCCAGAGACTGTGGCTATAAGGTGTTGTGAAGTCGAAAGTCTCAGGAGCAAGAGGGGCTCCTTAATTGCGTGGCCGGACCGAAGGTACCTTCAGCAAGGAAGGGTGTGGGTCCAAACAAAAGCCAGCAGTCGTAGAAGCCCTGCAGCACGGAAAGGAAGGAATACAGAAGCCACTGAGTGTGACCGAGCGTTCGGATCCCTTTGCGCGAGCACTTGCAGGCAACAGTATCCTCAGTAGAATCACTCACGTATGAGTAAAAGATATGTGAAACTGACAGCTGATTGTCAAACAATAAAGAATGTACAAAGTAGCACTCGCGTATAAACAAACACTCTTCCATTCACTCATATGAGAGAAGAACACAGTGAAATCTGTTAATCGATTATGAAACTTGCTGAAAATACATGAAGGAATAGTTGCGTGTGCCTAAAACCGATTCCGATATAAAGGGTAATCTCTGAATCAATTATAAAGCAGGCGGCGGTGGATGACGGTTGTTGACAATATAAACAAAATTATTCCTGGACAGGACGCACCGGACAGGAATTCAAGATCATCCCTGTACGTAACTTGGTAGGACCCAAAAAGCCACGGTGAACTGTTCACACCTCACCTCCAATTTCACTCACACATACCGCACTCGTGGGATGGGGAATTGTAGTATGTTATCTTTGGAACCAAGCTGTACCTGTCTTCCCCAACATCATCCGTTCATTTGGATTTATATTCTACAACTACACAAAGCATGGGCTACGTTTATTTCGATGCCCTGTACAGAATATTGGGGAAATCATTAAAGCTTACATTTCCCAACTCAAGCTGCTAAAACAAATGGTTTTGAATTTCACCTTCCGGCACAAGATCATGCTGGGGCCTCCTCCACTCATCCTACCTAAATTAGGACACCGTTATTTACTTATGCCTGTGAGCATACTTCACTAGAGGACCTGTGTGACCAGAATTGATCTGCCATGTGCCTTCTGAATACATGACAAAGGGGACACATTTCTTCTGCACTAATGAGTAGCTTGCAAAAAGAAGTGAATTACCAGCGTTGTCCCCAGTTTTAATGCCCAAACATAGCCACTTCAGACCTGAGCATTGGTTTCATTATTCGTAATCTCTTACTGTTCCATCTGATATTTGACTGTGAAGCTTATGCAGAGGAGTGTGACCTTGCAGTGAAACTATGTTGTAATACATAAAGACCACCGAAAAGCACCACAAATTAGGAACGCTCATAAAAAACATGATTGTTCCCATACTAGAGCTCAGGTGATGCCAATGGAAATCTTGCACCCTCCCTTGCAAGTAAAATAATATAGAAAATCAAACGCTTTGTACATTAGAAACTTAATATAGCGGGTTAAAGAAATAAGGTTTAAGGAAATCCCCTGAAGTAAAATCATTGAGGAACTCAGATTAAAGCCAGAGGTAAATGCAGTAGAACAATGTAAATGGTAGTTACATGCTTACCCTGATTGTGTAGAGGAGTGCTAGACCTCATTGCTTTACGAGGTTTTCTTTGGAGGGTGGAAGACAAAGCCTTTGAGCTTGGTGTTGGTGACCGTTCAGAGCCATATGTTGTATTGTCATAATCATCTGAATAGTAGGAGTCGCTGTTCTTATCACTGTCAGAGCCACGGTCCGGACCAGGGTCCCGGCTCCTCGTCCTTCCCCTCTCCCCCATGGTTAAATTGCTGTCTTCCTTCAGCGTGCCTTTCTGGTGCTGTACTCTTGAAATGTTCTTGCTATTAGTGCGACCCTTTCTCTCATTGGGACTCTTGTAGGGCAGCGGATACTTCTCAGTTGATGTGCTATCGGCATGTTCTGAGCTTAAGCTACGGAAGCTCATATTTTCTGTGAGCAACCGTCAAGATGCATTTCTCTGCAATAAAAAATTAAAAAAGCACAAAGAAAAAATATTTTGTTTAATTCACAACACACCTTAATTTCACTTTTGCGTGAATTAAGCCAATTACACAGCCAAATCCTCATTGAAAGTAAAGTGATGATACATACAATAAACTGGATTTATGAAAGCATGTTACTGCAATGGAAAGAAAGGTATGTGGCAAGGAACAAGTTACTTACCTGTAACTGTTGTTCTCCAGCATGGGTCTGGCATGGATTCACCTGCTCATGAATATTCCGCGTCGTCAGGCTGGGAATCCTCGGTAAAGAAAAAACTAGTATCAGTTTCGTTTCTGATCTGTCTTTCGTAGTAATAACCAATCACTGGTCTCTGCGTCATACTGACCACAGCCAATGACTGCCCTCTACCTAAGCACCGCCTCTGGCAGCCATCTTCAGATTTGGAAGCACGTGAAGTGGCAGTATGACCAAGTGAAGAGCCGCAGAGGGGTAGGCGGGAGGGTTCGCATGTGAATCCATGCCAGACCCATGGTGGAGAACAACAGTTACAGGTAAGTAACTTGTTCCTTCTCCAGCATGGGGTCTGGCATGGATTCACATGCTCATGAATAAAGAATACATAGCAGTACACACATGCACAACCACGGGAGGTGGCAAAGGCTCAACATTAAGCATTGCATCAAACTCAACATTAAGCATCTTACCTCCCCACCAGGCTCACCTCAGGCGAACAGGTTGCGCAGCACTGCTTGGCCGACCCTGGACTCCTCCCTGGAATCCCGATCGACGCAGTAGAACTTCGTGAAGGTGTGCGTCGACCTCCACGTAGCAGCCCTGCATATGTCCAGCAGGGGCACACCAGAAAGGAACGCCGTGGTAGCTGCGATCGCTCTGGTGGAATGGGCTCTCGGACGGCCAGGCAGCGGTCGGTTTGCCAACCGATGACAGTACATGATACAGCCGGAGAGCCATCTGGAAATGGAAGCCTTCGAGAGAGCCTTCCCCTGATTGACAGGTCCAAAGTTCACAAAGAGTTGTGACGCCTTCCGAAAACACTTTGTGCGGTCCACGTAGAACTTCAGCGCTCTAGCCACATCCAGCGAGTGCAAAGTTCTCTCAGCCGGCGACGAAGGTGACGGGAAGAATACAGGCAACACCAAGGGTTCGTTGAGGTGGAAGTCCGACGGTACCTTGGGCATGAAGGAGGGGTGCGTCCTGAGCACTACCCTCGTGTCGTGAAAAGTCAAGTACGGGGCCTTGCAGGAAAGAGCCTGGATCTCTCCCACCCGTCGTGCGGAGGTGATGGCCACAAGAAACGCTGTTTTCCACGACAGAAACTTCAACGGGGCCGAGTGCAGAGGCTCGAACGGAGGTCCCATGAGCTTGGTCAGCACCACGTTGAGCTCCCACGCCGGGGCCGGAGCCTTCACCGGCGGGAACGATCTGAACAGTCCCTTCATGAACTCTTTCACCAGACGATGAGACCACAAGGACGTCCGCCCCGTGGTTCTGGTGTATCGGGAGATCACAGCAAGTTGAATCTTGATGGACGCGTGTGCCAGTCCAGCTTTGGCCAGCGTCAGCAGGTATGGCAGTACTTGGGGAGCCGTAATCCGTAGAGGGTTAATCTTCTGTGCGTGGCACCAGACAGAGAACCTCTTCCATTTGTGTCCGTAGCATTTAAGAGTCAAGGACGCCCTGGCCTTTGCAAGAACCTCTCTGCAGTCGGCCGGTATGTCGTATCCTCCAAACTCTAGCGCTGCAGGAGCCAGGCCTGCAAGTTCAGCGATTTCGGGTCGTGGTGGAGGATGCTTGATTGGCGGGGACGCTGACAAGTCCAGAAGGTCCGGGAACCATATCTGCCTCGGCCACGCAGGTGCGACGAGGATCATCCTGCACCGTGACCTCTTGAGCTGGTTGACGAGCCGGATTAGCAGTGGCAAAGGAGGGAACGCGTAGAGGAACAGGCCCTCCCAGGGGAACGAGAAAGCATCGCCCATGCTCCTCGCCTGGGGAAACCTGCTGGCGAACCTCCGGCACTTGGAGTTCGTCGCCGTCGCCGTCGCGAACAGGTCGATCTGGGGTGTGCCCCACCGTCGGAAGAGGCGATCCACTAGATCCTGCCGTAGTTCCCACTCCCTGATGAGTGAGTCGGCGATGGTGTTTTTTATCCCTGCCAGATGAAACGGCACCAGAAACATCCCTTGGGCGACTGCCCAATGCCACAGGTCCTGCGCCTCCTTGGACAGTGCTGGGGACCTGGTTCCGCCCTGTTTCCTTATGTAAAACATGGTGGTGGTGTTGTCGGTGAAGATCCTCACCACCTTGCCCTTGGGGGACGGAAGGAAGGACCTGAGGGCCCAAAACACTGCACGGAGCTCCAGGACGTTGATATGTAAGGATTTCTCCGTCGGGAGCCAAAGGCCTCTTGCGTGCAGATTTTCGGTGTGCGCTCCCCACCCTTCCAGGGAGGCATCCGTGGACACTGTCTCCTGGTGGGCTGGGGTCTGGAAGTCCATGCCCGCCGTCAGATGCGCGCGGGTGCCCCACCACCGGATCTCTCGTCGGAAACTCTCGTCGAGTGTGATCCTTTCCTCGAAGCTGCCCGTCGTTTGGATCCAGCGCGCGTCCAGGAACTCCTGCAACGGGCGCATCCGGAGCCTGCACATGGGAATGAGGTAGATGCAGGAAGACATCATTCCGAGGAGGGACTTGATGGACCTCACCTTGGCCGCGTCGGCCACCAACATCCGCTGCACCTTGCCCAGGATGGTCCTGGTCCTCTCCTCCGACGGGGAGGCCAGAAGGGACACTGTGTTGAGCCTCGCTCCCAGAAACAGAGCGTCTTGCGCGGGTACCAGGTGGGATTTGGCGTAGTTCACGGAGAATCCCAGGTCCGTGAGAAGTTGGACGGTCCTTGCCGTGTGAACCACGGCGAGCTCCCTTGTCTTGGCTCGGATGAGCCAGTCGTCATGGTAGGGGTAGACGTGGATCCCTTCGCGGCGCAGCTGCGCCGCCACCGGTGCGAGGCACTTGGTGAACACCCTGGGTGCCGACCGTAGTCCGAAGGGGAGGGCTTTGAACTGGTAATGACGCCCTTGGACCACAAACCTGAGGAATTTTCGGTGCCCCTTCAGGATGGGAATATGGAAGTAGGCATCCTCCAAATCCAACAACGACAGGAAGTCTCCTTCCTCCAGCTGACCCAGGACGTGCTGGAGGGTGACCATCCGGAACTTTTGCGCCTTGATGAACTTGTTCAGACGTCGCAGGTCCAGGATGGGGCGCCATCCCCCCCGTCTTCTTCTTCACGAGGAAGTATCTCGAGTAAACTCCGGAGCCCCGAAGCCTCTTTGGAACGAGTTTGATGGCGCCCTTCCCGAGCATCGCCTTTACCTCCAGGAGAAGTTGAGGGACGTGAAGTTCTTTCCTGGCCACGGGGGGGGAACGCGCGGACACTTTCTTTGAAACTCGAGCGCGTGGCCCCGGGCCAAGGCGTCCAGCACCCAACGGTCGGTGGAGATGGACTCCCACACGCTGACGAAGCTCTCCAGCCGGCCTCCCACCGGGGTGCTTCGGTGGGGGCCCGACCCCACGGCCGGTTCAATCCTGCTTCGACGAGGCTTTGCCGCCTTGTCCTTGGCGACGACGGCGGGGTCCGCCAGACTTGCCTCGTCCTCTGTAGGCCTCCTGAGACGACGAGCGGGCCGCTTGATGGTAGGAGGAGAAACCGCCGCCGGAACCTTTGGAGGGGCCCTTGCCTCCGCTGCTCCGAAAGGGCGTCCGTCGTTGTTGCAGAACTCCAAGGGCCCGGGCCGTCTCGGTGTCCGGTTTAATGGCCTGAAGGGAATCGTCCACTGTTTTCCCAAACAGGTTGTTCCCATCGAAGGGCATGTCCAGGACTCTGGTCTGAACGTCTTGACGGAAGTCCGTAGCCTTGAGCCATCCACGCCGCCTAAGGCAAACGCCGTTGCCCAACTGGCGGAACCCAGTGTCGGCGATGTCCGTCGCAACGGTAATGGCGTGGTCCGAAGCCACCTCACCTTCCTGCAGGATCTCCAGGGCCTCTGCCCTCTTGTCGTCCGGCAAGAAGTCCAGCAGGGGCGCCAGTTTGTACCAGAGCTCCCTGTCGTATCGGGCCACGATAGCCAAGGCGTTGGCAGCTTTAATCGTCGTCGCTGCAGACGAGATGACTCTGCGTCCCATAGCGTCCAATTTCTTTCCCTCGCCGTCCGGTGGGGAAGTCGATGTGGAGGCCGCACCCCCCCCGCGCTTTTTTCCTGCCCGCCGCGGAGACGACAGAGTCCGGGGTAGGCTGCGCCCGGAGGCACAGGGGGGCCGCGTCCGGGACCCGGTACTTTTTCTCGTACCGGTCTCTTCTAGCTGGAAGGGTTCTTGAGGAGGGTGAGGCCCTCATCCCAAATGTCGTCCAATAGAGGCACTGCGAGGACCGTCTTCCTCTTGGCCTTGCGCCGCTGATAAAGGAAACCTTCCTTCTTCTTCTCCTCAGGGCAGAGTTGGAAAAGCTCGGATGCCCTGGCGATCATGGAGTGGAACGATCCAATCTCGTCGGGCGGAGAAGCCCTGGTGGGAGACGACGAGGGTACATCCTCGTCGTATACCTCGTCGTCCGTACCCGTCGCTGCCGTGTCAGTCCCCGTATCATCCCCTCGGGTGGACGGGGAGGAGGGCTGGAAGGGGCGCGACGGCTGAAAAGGAGGAGGAGGGTGGATCCTTCTTTTCTTGGTAGGGGGAACCCCAGAAGGTCCCGGTTCTGGATCCCCCGACGGGAGAGGTTCCGTCGGCAACGGTAGTCTCGTCCTTATCTCTGAGCATAAAGACTGTATAGCCAACAAAATGGCCACCGAGCTGTCTCGCGGCGCTGGCACAGGGGAATCCGACGGGCGATCAGGGGCCCCGTCGGTACCCTCGACGATGTCGTCGTCACCTGCGTCGGGATCCATCCCGACGGGCCGGTCTTCTTCCACGCCGAGGCCGTGGCTTAAGACTTCGACCAGCTCCTCCTCCGAGGTTGAGGCCGAATCTACGACGACGCCCTGCCCCCCCTTTTTCTTCCCCACGGGGGATTTCACGGGGGTCCTATCGATGGGCACAAAAGAGGACTCCCTCCGAGGTGGCAGGGAGACTCTGAGCCCCGAGGTCGCCACCACTGGCGTAGCCTCCACAGGCTGAGCCAGGGCCACCGCGACAGACTCGATAGAGGGCTTGGCCGGATGGATTAAGGCCTTCACCACCTTAGGTGCGCTCACTGCCTTATCCTTGAGGGGGGGACAGTGCCTCGCTCCCCCTCCGCCTTCGAGCTCGACCGGGGCCTCTCTAGGAGCCTCGCCGGGTGCTCGGCCTTCCTCTTACCCGACCTAGAGCGTTGGCTCGTGGTTGATGGTGCCGGGGAGGTTGCGCCCAGCCTGGCGCCCGTAGAGCCCGACCGTTCGGCGCTCCCGGTGCCAGCGGACTCGAGGTGCTTGGCCTTATGTTGGACCCCCGTCGCCGGGGCGTCCTCAAAGGTCTTAGAAGACCGCTCGGATTTCTTCCTCTTCTTCTCGCCGGACGGGCTCTTCCCTTCCAGCCAGTTGGCGAGACGTTGATGGCGGTCCTTCATGGTCCGCTCCGACATGTTGCCGCAAAACGCACAGTCCTTCTCCACGTGCGTCTTGTCCTCATGTAGGCAGTAAAGACAAAAAGAGTGTTCGTCCTCCTTGAAGACGTTCTGCAGCTGGCATCCAGGGAAGACCCTGAACAGCTTTCCGGGCGTCGAGCTTCCCTTCTCCTGGGCCATGACCGGGCCTGAGAAACTTCTGGAGTCCTCCAAAAGCGTAGCTCGACGAAATCTTCACCCTTGAGGGGCGCAGACGAATCCGACACGGGTCCCCGTTGATCGGATGGAGAGTCGGTGGAGCTTGAGGCTCTTTTGACCGAAAAAATGAAGTTTTTGAGAAAAAACGTGAAAAAAAATAGCACTAACGCTCGAGAGCAATAGCACGAGGATCCCAACACATGAACATGCGGTAAAAATCTGAAGATGGCTGCCAGAGTCGGTGCTTAGGTAGAGGGCAGTCATTGGCTGTGGTCAGTATGATGCAGAGACCAGTGATTGGTTATTACTACGAAAGACAGATCAGAAACGAAACTGATACTGGTTTTTTCTTTACCGAGGATTCCCAGCCTGACGACGGGGAATATTCATGAGCATGTGAATCCATGCCAGACCCCATGCTGGAGAATGTAGATTTCTTTTTTTTATGTTTATTTTTTTACAGAGGCAAATACAACCTTACCTTGCTGCACAAAGGGTTAAAGACAAATGTTTATGCATAGCTTTGGTTTGCCAGGCTATTTCGTCACCAGGTGTGGCTCATATATTAGTCAAGGGCCTTCCAGGGCCAAACACCTAGAGTGAAAAGTAAAACAGCACAAAAAACAGCATGGGGCTTGTTTCATCTACAGAGGAGGCAAAATTCCTCTTGAAAATGTTTACAGTCAGAATGGAATTGCAGATGTGACAAAATGACTACCGCTTCTACAGGAATGAGTAGTGAATACAACTCCTACTCAGCCTCACACTATTACTAAACCAAACACACTATTACACACTATTACTAAACCAACAGTGATCCCAATTAAAGGTGAACAGGCACTGTTCAACAGATATACCTCTGCCTCTTTAAGGTAGTTGCCTCTTTTAGGTAGTATGGTCGAAGGCACGCTGTACACTTCATGAGGGTTGTGAGGCAGCACAGAATCAGACTTGCCTTCAGCCATGAGTGGCGTGATGAATCCTGCGGAGCCCTCACAAAAGACCCTACCTAAAGTCTCCTCCCAGGTGGCCAGGGAAAGGCAGACTCTTCCTTGGTATTAGCCAGGAGGATCACCTGTGAGAAGAAGGGCCCCAGGAAGACTCTGTTGGGTGAGACGCAGAATTTGTATGTTGTATTCTTCAAAGAAGGAAGTATTGGGGATACCGGAATACATAATGGTTTGGTGTCAGAGAAAGCTTTTATTTTCCCAAGCCAATTAGCTCAATGTCGGTGAAATTCAAACTCCTTGTAAAATCACTGACATTCATAGGGATGAACGGTCGTATGATTCCCAGGTGAATATTGAAGATGAGTCTTTAAAAATTACAGAAATAAACTCTACGAACCATAATTTCGCAGTAAAATTGAGCTTGTCATTAAATCCTTATAATACTCCTTTGGGGAATATAAATAAGGAAACAAATGAAATTGGTGTTGATACTTTTAATAGAAAAACTAATTTTAACCTTGTGGAGGCCAAGTCCCACAATTCCCAAAGTACTGGGATGAAGAAAAGGGCTGCAGGGGCAAGAGACCGCAAGTTGCAGACAATTAGTAGAAATGACCCACACCTGGGGAGACTACGAGGCACATAGGACCCCCCCCCCTCAGGTGCGGCCATAGAGGAGAGTAGCAGCAGGAAGTGGATTAGCTGTGGTCTCACCAAGTTGCAGGAGAAGTAGAATCTGGAGAACAGACGCCTTGACCACTGTCGTATGCCGTGCAGTTGCTGGTCCAGAGAGGGTCTCTTCCTCCCTCTTTAAACCTTAATTGCAGAGGTTGCACAGCAAGAAGCATTGAAGTTGAAAGCTTTACCCCTGGAGACCTGAATTGCAGAGGCTGTGCAGCAGGAAGCTAAGGCAGGTTCTGGTGCACGCCTGCCGCTGGAGCCTGCCTTAGCTTCCCGCTATGTGCAGGCTCAAGTGGCAGGCAAGCACCGGAGAGCCTCTGGAGCAGAGAAAGCTCCTTTTTCTTGTGGTGTAGATTGCAGGGGGCCAAAAGGAAACAGGTTGCCGGGCCGCATGAAGCAGCAGAAGACCTGGAGGCAGCAGAGCTAGCAGATGCGCATGCCAGACCCGGGGAGTTCACTATTGCGGTGTGACCCCAGGGCACTCTGTGATCGTTCCCTGGCCTAGCAAGGATGCCCCAACCAAAGACACATTATAAAGAGAGTGAAGGGGCAAAATAACTAATTTTGAATACCAAACTGATGTAAAGCTGAAAACAAATCCATTTGAAAACCATGCTGATGTAAAGAAAAGGAGTTGGCAAAATAACAACGTGACAAACAGACCAGAAAGGTGCGGTTGTATTAATGAGAGTCAGGAGAGGGCACTATTTAAAGAAAGCAATACGGACAACTATTTCGAAAGCCAAAAGAGAGTCATATTTAGGAAAGTTAAAAAGAAACATATCGGCCACCAGGGGCACACGGATGAGAAGTACCTCCGTTTGAGCTCCAGACCCACGGGCCCCAAAAGTGACCCGAGCCCCCACTTTTGACCCCCCGCCCCGTGCACAACAACGGCAGCCCTAGCAGCATGACCCGGTCCCCCACCAGCTGAATGAAATTCCGGCTGAAAACTGTGGACCCAGTCGGGAGAAAAGGCCAACGGCGCGTGCCTCCCCTCCCCGAGCACACATGCAGCAGTTGAGTAGTCGGCTGAGCTGTAACGAACTCTGAGGTGCCCGGTCCCTCCCACCATCCCCCGCAGAGAGTGCGGGCCGCGCTGCAGCTCTCCCAGGCAGTCTCTGCCTCACTGCCTGAATCGGGGACCCTGGTGGAGCTGGTGGGCGCATTGCGTTGGTGTCCGCGCACACCCCCGTCCAGCCACTCGAACTGCATCGGCGTCCAGCGCCCCGCCGAGAGGAGCAGCACAGCCGAGAAGGTAGGTGCCCCCCCCCCGCTTTCCCCTGGAATACATAGAGGTGCCTATCATACACCGAGGCCTCATCTCCCTCTGGAGCGCCTCCCGCGGCCCCGATTGCGGGGGGGGGGGGGCTCGCCCTCTCTCCGCACCCGACCGAAGACACAGCTGCAGGCGGTGCGCGGGTTGGTCTGGGCCTCTTCCCGGACCCACTGCCACTTGCACCAGCACTCGCCACTCGGGCCCCCCGGGAGGGGCACCTTCACGCTGATCTCCTCCTACACCCCCACCTCAAAAGGCCCGGAGGGCCCATATGAACTGAGCACTGGTGGCCTGAGAGGGGAGGCCCCGGTCTCTGACTTGTGGCCCTAGCACTTCCTCATGGCCCTAGCATAGGCCACAGTAAAGAGCCCTGTTAGGGAGAATTCTCTGTAAGGCTAATTTCCCAACCCTAGTGAGTCCCCCCCCCAGCAGCTTTGCTGGATTTTTGGGGTTTATTTTTTTCTCTCCTGCTAAGAGTGAGATTCTTTAGCCCCCACTCTTAGACATGCTTTGAGGTGTTCCTTTAACTTTCCATGTGTTTTATGGGCTATGGGGTCGTTTACTCCATAGGGTCTCGTGTTTTTTTGATGTGGGTTACACAGCACCCTCCGTGCCGTAACCCAGGGGTGTCGTAGCGACCCCCCAACATAGACTCCATACCCTGGGACTGACTACTGTCTCCCAGGGCATGTAAAGTCACCATTCTCTTTGCTAGTCCCAAATTATTAAAAGAAACCAGTTGTTCGAGGGGGCACGTCTCCGTCCCCCCTGATCGAGTTTTGGCTGGTGGCAGTGGATACTACTTTTTATATTCGACCGCAAATATATCTCTATGGGATTTTCCCATTGTTCGAGGCTACCAACTTTAATTATTTAATTCTTATAGCCTCGAACATACCGCCGGTTTATTTATTTAATATTAATTAGCTGGTTGGTATTTTTTGCCAGAACTCGATTCTAAAATGGCGTCTGTGTTCTCTTCTGTGACTCCAACCCAAGTCGAGCCCTTTGTTCCACTTTTTGGCGGGCTTCTCCACAGAAGCCTCAAAAGTGGTGCCACTCTGTCTGGGTACCACAGGGGGTGTGGAAGGGGGTTTAGGCACCCTGGACTGAGTTACCTTGGTAACTCAAGTCGCACTCTTGCGTGATTGGCCCAAGTGGTGAGCCAGCCGGCTCACCACTTAGCATGTTTGATTGACAGCTAGGCTGAGTGAATGGGGGTGTGCTGCATAAAAGCAGGGCTTTGGGAACTGGAACTGCAGACATCGCCACTGTACCTAAAGAATCCGAGGAGGGAGAAGCTGAGCCGGCCTGCAACGACGACACCACCGGTGGAGCCCTGCTGAACCGTCTCACCACTTTTCCCAACGACAGAGGAGATCTCCAGCCCAGAGAGTCTTCTTCCTTTGACTGGGGGGGATAACCAGTCTACCTTCTTTTCGCCTTCCTGGAGCATCTCGCGGCCGCCTTGCCTGTGCCCAGCACCCCGGCAACCGGGATACTACGTTTTCACCATTACCGCGAACCGAAAGGGTAGTACCTTTGTAACGGAGAACTCCGCGGCTGGTTTCTTCCCTGGCAGTGCAACGAGCTTCATCTTTCCTCCACGACGAGATCTTCTCTTCTCTGGACGACGCTGCGACTTGCACCCGCTGCCAGGAACAACTGCCCCCGCTGGAGGATCCTCTCCATTTAAGGTACCGTGTTCCGCCTGGCTTCCCTTGCAACCGATTGAACGGGCTGTATTAAATCCTCGTCTCTCGAACCTGGGTTAGCCTGGGACACCTTAGCTAACTTTTCTGAACTGAACTAAACCTTTTTTCGAACTACCTCCACAAACTTCGAAGACTCTGTGTAACTGTCTGATCTTGGGCATCTTCCGCCTGGCTCCCTTGAAAGTGGGCCTGGCACCTAAACTTCCTTGCTCACCAGTAGACTGTGCCTTCCTAACTTGCTGTGGTTCTTTAAAAAGTGTTTTGTGTGCGTGCTTCCATAATTCTGCTTTTCCCTCCCTTTTTATTTAACTTGTTGAAGTGCCATTGAACGTTAAGCACTCACCTCTGTCTGGAAATAAGTGATGTTAACTAAGACTTGTCCAACAAGTAATCAGGAATGTACATATGATAATAGTGATTGTGTTTTGAATTTATCTTACCAATTTAGTGCTCGTGTGTTTTATAAGTGTGTGTTAAATAAATAATTATATACTTTTACACCCAAGCTCTGGTCAGTGTTTGCTTGTGCTACTGTATTTCTGTACCTATTTTGTATGCTCTGTATACTGCCTAACTCTTCTTGAGGGAAGTCTGACTGCTCAGCCACAGCTATCAAGTGAATCTGTGTGGTACAGATTGCTACCAAGTGGGTTTACTGCCAGCCACCTGTAGTCTTAAATCTTTTGCAGTGGTCCCTAAGGGAACTGCACAGGTTTCTGCCGAACACTGGTGTACAACGGTGGGATTTGTATTGAGTATACATTTTAGTGTGCTTAAAGATACCTTAGTGCAACTAACCACAAAGCTTAGCACTAAAAGAAGTATTTTCTAAGACCTGTCAACTATGGAAAGTTATAGTCAAGAGTCCCTTGCTACAAAAACTGCTGATTGTTTGAGAGTTCTCTGTAAGCATAAGAATCTCCTGACTAAAGGCAAGAAAATGGAGCTAATAGAAAGGTTGTTAGCAAACCAAACTCTGGATGGTGGTTCAGAGGAACCTACCACTCCAGCAACTGTAGATAACAGCAATGATATTGATATGAATGTTAGTATTGATAACTTGGAGTCAGAAGCAGAAGAGGAAGTGGAAGATGTTAGACTTCTCTCCCCTGGGCCTCTACCTGCCCTGCCAGCTGTGCCTACTGTACCCTTACCAGGTCCCACACTTAATCCTCAATATATGGAACTAGAAAAAATGAAGCTTGAATTAGAATTCAAAAGAATGAATGCTCAAACAGAACAACGGCACCAAGAACTAAGGCTCAGAGAAATGGAGCTCAACCATGAGCTAGAAATGAAAACATTTTCTGTGGAAAGTGCTTCTCTCTCCGAATTCTCTAGGAGTTCCAGTCCCAAAAGACCCCGGATGCCTAAGGAGTTGGTGGGTGGGTATGTATGAACCTAAGTTGGATGTATTGGACTGGTTGAGTTTGTTTGAATATAATCATGGGCTCCAGAACATTACAGGAAATGAGTTACTTCCCTGGTTGTTCTCTAGGCTCCCCCGTGTTGCAACTGATGTGGTAATGCAGATGGGGGAGGAGTATAAGAAGGATTATGAATGTGTGAAACTAGCTTTGATAGCTAGATTTGGGAAGACCCCTTCCCAGTACCTTAAGAGGTTTAGGACCCTCAAAAAGCACGATGGTACCCCTTGGGCTACCTGGGTGAGTGAAAGTTTGAAGAACTTAGAGGGATGGATTAAGGGTTACAAGGTGAACACTTATGAGGGAATGAAGAATCTTGTGATGTTGGAGTCAATTTATGATGCCTGCTCTCCTGAGCTCAGACAGCAATTGGCTGATTCAAAGGAATTAGATTCCAGGAAACTAGCTAAGGCTGCTGACTTGTGGGTTGCCAACAGGGCTACTCACAAAGACTCTGGGGTAACTCAGAAAAAGGATGAGGGGAAACAGCCAAAAAAGGACTCCAAAGAGAATTCTAATAATTCCAATCCCAAAGAGGGCCCCAAACAGAACAATAAGGGTAAACCACAAGGGAAACCAAATCAGAGTAGCGTACCCTCTGGTGGTAAACCAGAAGGAGGTCAGAGCAAGCCACCATTCCAGAAAGCATTTTGTAAATGTTTTGTTTGTGGCTCACCTGACCATGTGAATGGAGATCCCAGATGTAAGGGTAAACCTTCAGGGGTCCAGCTTGTCTCCTTAGCCTTCGCTCCAGAGGAGGAAGTACAAATGGCAAGTGGAAACTTTCCACTGCTGGCAGTCTCATCCAGTGTTTCTTTAGTGGCTCTGGGTCTGTGAGAACAACAGAATTTAGATGTCTATAACTCTATCCCAGATAATACTAAAGAGTATTATAAGGACAGTGTCCAGGTGAATGGTCAGGGGGCTCCTGCCATTAGGGACACTGGGGCCAGCATAACTGGTGGATAAATCTTTTTTTCAGGCTGAGGATGTTGCTAAGGCACCCAAACACCTCACCAAGTTAGCTGGAGGGCCTGTGCAGATGCTTCCCCAATTACCAGTTCTCATCCAGTGTAATGACATGACTGTGAAGATACCTGTCAGCATACAAAGTGAGGTGCCAGGAAGGGTTCTGTTGGGTAATGATCTGAAAACTCTTGGAGTAGTGTCACATACCCCCAGACCTCCTAGTAAAAGGTTACAGGAGCTCACCAGACCTGCAAGGGAGAGAACCATGAGAGGTACTCCCCAGGAGATGATGAAGAAAGATATCACTCATACACCACTGGAAATACAACTTGCTATCACTGAACAAAAAGAAGCAAAGGGGAAACCCAAGACTTCCAAGAAACAGCCAACAGCAAGCACTCCAGTGCTTCCAACAAGGATTTCCCCGAGGTTGTCCAAAGTTACACCTGTAACTCCACCTCCAGCTGAGGTTGAGAGGGAAGTACAACCCTGTATGGTGGAACTAGACTCTGAAGAAGAGCTAGTGGAAGGCCAGGAACTCATTGGAGATCTGGATCCTGTTGACCATCCTGAGCTGCAGTCTTTACTGGCAGAAGGTGGACCCAACAGGGCAGACTTCAGTAAGGGACAGAGAGAAAGTCCAACTTTGGAAGATCTTTGCCAACAGGCAGCTTCTCAGGCTGATGGGCAAGAGCCTGGGAAGTATAGGTTGCACTGGGAAGATGGCCTCTTCTACAGTGAACCAACTGAGTCTGCACCTGGAGACTACAAGCGGCTTATAGTACCCCAAGAGAACAGACAACAGTTCTTGCAGCTAGCCCACGAGTTTCCTTTGGCTGGTCACTTAAGTTTCAAGAAGACCAAGGAAAGGCTCTCCCTCTACTTTTATTGCCCAAAAATGGGGGCTGAGGTAGATGTTTTGCAAGAGCTGCCATAACTGCCAGACTTTTGGTAAGGTTGGGTCCAAGAATGTGGCACCTTTAGTGCCTTTCCCAGTAGTGGGAGTCCCATTTGAGAGGGTAGGGATTGACATTGTTGTTCCCCTTGATCCCCCAACCTCCTCAGGCAACAGGATTATCCTTGTTGTAGTAGACCATGCTACTAGGTACCCTGAGGCAATTCCTATGAGGACTGTTACAGCTCAGGCTGGGGCTAAGGCCCTCCTTGGTATTTTTACCAGGGATGGGTTTCCTAAGGAAGTAATCTCTGACAGGGGGTCAAATTTTATGTCCCACTAAATGAAAGAAATGTGGAAAACCTGTGGAGTTACTTACAAGTTCTCTACCGCCTACCACCCTCAGACAAATGGGTTGGTGGAAAGGTTCAACAGAACCATGAAGAGCATGATAGGTGCTTTAGAGGATCCCTTAAAAGAAAGTGGGACCTTCTATTGCCATGCCTTCTCTTTGCTTATAGAGAAGTCCCTCAGGAGGGAGTAGGTTATTCTCCCTTTGAACTTCTCTATGGCCATCCAGTCAGAGGTCCATTGGCCCTGATTAAGGAGGTGTTGGAGAGTGATCCTTCCCCCAAGCCAGTCAGAGTGACTGACTATGTGATAGGTCTCCGAAGGAGAATGTCACAAATGATGGCAGAAGTAGTGATAACCTGAAAGCTGGACAAGCCCTGGTCAAGCATTGGCATGACTAGAAGGCTAACATGGTTGAGTTCACTCAAGACCAGATAGTTCTAGTTATGATCCGAACAAGGCAGAGGGCCTTGAAAGATAAATGGATGGGACCCTTCAAGGTTGTGGGTAAACTTGGAGAGGTGAACTATCTGGTCGACTTGGGCAATCCCAAGGAGGCTCCTAGAGTCTTCCACACCAACCGACTAAAGGCGTATGTCTCCAGACCTGAAGTAGGAGCCTTGCTTCTAGCTTCAACAGAAGAGGAAGAAGAGAGTGAAGCTCTAACTGATCTCCTCAGAGGCTTACCCTTGGACGAAAAGATTGAAGGAGTAAATCTCTCTTCAAATCTGACACCTGAGCAACAAGAAGAGTGCAAAGCCATGTTAAATCAGTTTGCCTCTCTGTTCTCACTTTCACCAGGCTTGACCCCTTGGGGACAGCATGATATACTCACTGGTGACTGTCTGCCAGTCAAAAGCAGAGGATATAGAATGTCAGAAAATGTAAGGACCCACATTAAAGGGGAGGTCAAGAAGATGCTTTATCTCGGGGTAATAGAGCCCTCTACTAGCCCATGGTCTAGCCCAGTTGTGTTAGTACCAAAGGCAGGATCCAAAGAATTGAGATTCTGCGTGGACTATAGAGCTCTTAATGCAGTCACCAAGACTGATGCCCACCCTTTGCCAAGGACAGATGAGTTGGTGGATAGACTTGGTTCAGCCAAGTTCCTCAGCACATTTGACCTTACGTCAGGCTATTGGCAAATAGCCCTGACAGACCATGCCAAGGAAAAGACTGCATTTTCTACCCCAGTTGGCTTATACCAATTTAAGGTTATGCCTTTTGGATTGAAGAATGCACCTGCTTCATTCCAAAGAATGGTGAATGAGGTTCTGAATGGGATGGAGGACTTATGCATGGCATACTTGGATGACATTGCAATATTCAGCCAAACCTGGGAAGAACATGTGAACCACTTAGGATATGTTTTGCAGGCTCTTGGACAGGCCAATCTGACCATAAAGGCAAGTAAATGCCAAATTTGTCAGAGTAAGGTGGTCTACGTTAGGCATGAGGTAGGAGGTGGAGAAATAAGGCCTTTGCCCAGTAAGATTGAAGCTGTGCAAAATTGGACAACACCTACTATTCAAACACAGGTGAGAGCTTTCCTAGGCCTCACTGGGTATTACAGGAATTTCATTGAGAACTATGGGACCATAGCTTCTCCACTGAATGTGATCTCCTCTCCAAAATTCCCTAAGAAGGTCAAATGGAATGAGGAATGCAATCAGGACTTTGAAAGCCTGAAGAAAGCTCTTTGCCAAGCACCAGTACAGAGAGCTCCTGACTACCACCAAACTTTCATTGTGCAGACAGATGCTTCTAATGTAGGTATAGGTGCAGTCCTTAGCCAACTGGATGAGAAGGGTAGGGAGCACCCCATTTGCTTCATCAGTAGAAAACTGAAGGATCCTGAGACAAGGTGGGCAACAATCGAAAGAGAATGATTTGCTATTGTGTGGGCACTGAAGAAGTTTAGGCGATACTTGTATGGTTCTACTTTTGTTATTTAGACTGACCACCAACCCTTGAGATGGTTAATGCAAATGAAGGGAGAAAATCCAAAACTATTGAGATGCTCAATCTGCCTACAAGGGTTTGATTTCACCATTGAGCACAGGTCAGGGTGTCACCATCAAAATGCTGTTGGACTCTCTAGGATGTATATTATCGACTAGAGGTATGAGGTTCATCCATGAGTGGATTAAATCCTCCTGTCCCTTAATCTGGGGGGGGGGGGGCGAGTGTTAGGGAGAATTCTCTGTAAGGCTAATTTTCCAAACCTAGTGAGTCCCCCCAGCAGCTTTGCTGGATTTTTGGGGTTTATTTTTTCTCTCCTGCTAAGAGTGAGATTCTTTTGCTCCCACTCTTAGACATGATTTGAGGTGTTCCTTTAACTTTCCATGTGTTTTATGGGCTATGGGGTTGTTTACTCCATAGGGTCTCGTGTTTTTTTGATGTGGGTTACACAGCACCCTCCGTGCCGTAACCCAGGGGTGTCGTAGCGACCCCCCAACATAGACTCCATACCCTGGGACTGACTACTGTCTCCCAGGGCATGTAAAGTCACCATTGGCTTTGCTAGTCCCAAATGTTCTGATCTTGGTGGTCCGCCTTGATGGTCGTGCAGCTATAAACTACCTCCGTCCCCAAGTACCGCTCAAGCAGGTATAGAATACTGCCCTAGCAATCTTTGAGGCCACAGGTGTGGAGTGGCGCCGTCAGTCAGATACCGGGAACACCGGAAGGACCCCTGAGTGCTGTAAAGCAAAGGTTAGGATCAGGTATACTTTGAAAGGAATGGCAGTGCAAGCAAACAAGGTAAAATGACAAACGCTTACCCTGGGGATGGTGGAACTGGTGGGAAACCTGAATGGGCAACAAGGGAAGACAAACAGCAGGCTGGGATGTACTGCAGCTCCTCCAACCCACACCTGCAGCCAGAACATGACCAGTCAGAGAGCCAACCCAAGGTCCAGGTAGTGAGCACAATAGTTAGTGAACCCCAAGTGGCTCAGGGGGCAAAGCGTGATAAACAGGAATTGTGTGGTTCGTAGTTCGCCAAGACAAAAGGGTAATCCAGAGCGGTACCAGGGCCAGAAAGGGAGGTCAAGATTCCAAGGGTCCAGAAGATACGTCGAATCCAGAGGAAAATTCAATACAAGTCCAAAGTAACGTTCCGTGGTCAAGTTCCAAACTGTAGCAAGAAGAAATGAGTAACGCCGAACAGGTCTCTGGTAGAAACAGCTGTGAAGCGCTGAGTGTTTCCTCTCGGCTCCTTTTGATGGAAATTTAGGTCACGTGACAGGGCTCGTGACCGCACAGGAGCGTAACGTGAGGCCGGACGCCATCAGTGATTGGTGTTGCCCAGTGTGTGGACGCCGGCGTCGGCTGCAGACGAAGAACCCGTGACTAATCACGTGATCGCCTGAGCGAGACGCGATCAGGTTCTCCAGTGGCGGGAGCTGGAGCCGACGGCCCCGGAGCCGTCGAGCATGGATGAGACGCCAGGGCAAGCGCCAACACGGAAATGGGCAGAAGGAGGTGGTTCTGCCCTCTCTGACATCCCGCCTTCAGTGTCTTCCCCGTTGGTGTGGGTGGTGGGTATGGGAACGGATGGTGTCGGGTAAGTGTCGGAAGGAGGGCAAGATTGAAGACGTGACACCAAATTATGAACAGAAACCAGTACAAACCATCATATTGTGGACGTACTGGTCGGGGCAATTCGATTGCCCCGGGGTCTGTTGTTCGCGGGGTCTCGTCTCCGTCCCCCCTGATCGAGTTTTGGCTGGTGGAAGTGGATAATACTTTTTATATTAGACCACGAATATATCTCTATGGGATTTTCCCATTGCTCGAGGCTACCAACTTTAATTATTTAATTCTTATAGCCTCAAACATACCGCTGGTTTATTTATTTAATATTAATTCGCCGGTTGGTATTTTTTGCCAGAACTCTATTCTAAAATGGCGTTTGTGTTCTCTTCTGTGACTCCAACCCAAGTCGAGCCCTTTGTTCCAGTTTTTGGCGGGCTTCTCCACAGAAGCCTCCAAAAGTGGTGCCACTCTGTCTGGGTACCACAGGGGGTGTGGGAGGGGGTTTAGGCACCAGGGACTGAGTTACCTTGGTAACTCAAGTCGCACTCTTGTGTGATTGGCCCAAGTGGTGGGCCGGCCGGCTCACCACTTAGCATGTTTGATTGACAGCTAGGCTGAGTGAATGGGGGTGTGCTGCATAAAAGCAGGGCTTTGGGGACTGGAACTTCAGACGTCGCCACTGGACCTAAAGAATCCGAGGAGGGAGAAGCTGAGCCGGCCTGCAATGACAACACCACCGGTGGAGCCCTGCTGAACCGTCTCACCACTTTTCCCAACGACAGAGGAGAGTCTTCTTCCTTCGACTGGTGGGGATAACCAGTCTACCTTCTTTTCACCTTCCTGGAGCATCTCGTGGCCGCCTTGCCTGTGCCCAGCACCCCGGCAACCGGGATACCACGTTTTCACCATTACCGCAAACCGAAAGGGTAGTACCTTTGTACCGGAGAACTCCGCGGCTGGTTTCTTCCCTGGCAATGCAACGACCTTCATCTTTCCTCCACGACGAGATCTTCTCTTCCTCTGGACGACGCTGCGACTTGCACCCGCTGCCAGGAACAACTGCCCCCGCTGGAGGATCCTCTCCATTTAAGGTACTGTGTTCCGCCTGGCTTCCCTTGCAACCGATTGAACGGGCTGTATTAAATCCTCGTCTCTCGAACCTGGGTTAGCCTGGGACACCTTAGCTAACTTTTCTGAACTGAACTAAACCTTTTTCGAACTACCTCCACAAACTTCGAAGACTCTGTATAACTGTCTGATCTTGGGCATCTTCCGCCTGGCTCCCTTGAAAGTGGGCCTGGCACCTAAACTTCCTTGCTCACCAGTAGACTGTGCCTTCCTAACTTGCTGTGGTTCTTTAAAAAGTGTTTCGTGTGCGTGCTTCCATAATTCTGCTTTTACCCTCCCTTTTTATTTAACTTGTTGGAGTGCCATCGAACGTTAAGCACTCACCTCTGTCTGGAAATAAGTGGTGTTAACTAAGACTTGTCCAACAAGTAATCAGGGATGTACATATGATAGTATTTCTGTACCTATTTTGTATGCTCTGTATACTGCTTAACTCTTCTTGAGGGAAGTCTGACTGCTCAGCCACAGCTACCAAGTGAATCTGTGTGTTACAGACTGCTACCAAGTGGATTTACTGCCAACCACCTGTAGTCTTAATTTTTTTGCAGTGGTCCCTAAGGGAACTGCACAGGTTTCTGCCTAACAAGCCCCCCAATAGAGGACACCTCACAGCACACCCTGTGCCACACTCCCGGCAGAGGGACTGCTTTCCCCCAGAATCTCTACAAGAGAACCCACAGTCACCTGCCTCCGACAAGCGCGCAGCCAACAGAATCCTCCCAGCTCTCATATGAAGTGTTCTTCCTCCGAGACCAGCCCACATCGGGCCCAGTCCTCCTCCATTTGACCGCATCACCATAATGCAAGGTCTGAGGCCCAACGCATACCACTGTGGAATGGTTCTAGGAACCCCTCTCGAACGCAACACTGAGAACCACGCCATACAATGCAAGGAGCTAGCCCCTGAACAGAGGGCAACACCGAGGGTTGTGCCCCCACCATTGGGGCGTGTGCCCTCCTCTGTGTAACAGCCAGTCAACTGCCCCTCCAAGAGCTACGCAGGCACATCGACAACAAACTTGAACGGAATATCTGTCTGGGTATCCCCCTGAGCCTTCACTAGAGCCTAAGCCCCCCCCCGTTACGGGACCTGTCCCTCGCAACTCCACTGGGGCCCACAAACGGGCCTGCACCTGCACTAGATTCCCCCTGGCATCGCATCGGACTCGGGGACAGAAGCCAACACAAACGGAGGTCCCAGGACGTGTGCCTCCTCCCACAATTACGCCCCGATACTCTGGACACTTTGGGCAACGTCCCACCATACACTCCAAGAATTACATACCACACCAGTGCAGAGGGTAGGGCCCCCACTCCCGGGCCATGTGCCTCCTCGCACTCAAGCACCATATGAGTACCCAAAGCAAATTGGCCAGGTAGGCATACACCCCACCACACCCGGACCCGGATATAAGCACCATAATGTCAGTGGAAGCTTCAGAGATGGGAGTGGCAGCCACTAAGGGAGACATTGCCGCTTTCCTGAGCGAAATTCGAAATATGGGGGGGACTTTGGCGGCAAAATTGATAAGATGACCCAGAGAGTGGACAATATCGAGGAGAAACTGGAGGGCGTCGAAAACAACCAAGCCTCAATAGATACACAGGAAACCCAACTAGACCTCAGCGCAACATAGAGAAGAGGGAGGATGAAATTCGTCTGAAGATAGACGATTTAGAAAATAGAGAAAGAGGAAATAACCTGCGATTTTTCGGAATTCCGGAACGTGGAGGGGAAAGAGAGGAAGACCTCAAGCAAACTATACATGATATAATCAGAATCCTAGCTGCAGACGAGAACATTGACAAACCTACAATAGAGAGAATACATAGAGCCGGTGGCCCTCCAGGCAGCCCGAGATCCGTCCTTGGCAGATTTCATAAATACCAAGATAGAGCCATAATACTCGTGAAGGCCAGGTCCGGTGGAGTCCTCACCCTCGGGGGAGCCCAGATAACCATCTTTCAAGACTTATCCTCTCTCACCCTGGTCCTGCGGCGTCTCTGTAGCCCCCTAACGAAATGGCTCAAAGATCAAGGTACCAGATATAGGTGGAGATACCCCTTCTCTCTTACTTTTGAGCACGGAACAGGAAGGTAATGCTCTGCTCTGAAGAAGAAATTTGTGAGTGTATCGCAAGAGCGAGATGGGGGCCCCAGGGCCCGAGAAGGAAAAAAGTCAAGGGATCCAGAAAGTACAGACGACCCAATGATGCACCAGACAGTAACAAATGATACGACACACACAGGTTCCTTATCATGGCGACGTTCACCTCAAAACCATTGTTCGGAAATAACCAGCACTCGGGAGCCCGGTACAGTGGATCTGCCAGACCCGACACACAATGAGCCTGCCACCTGAACCGCAGGGACGATCAGCTGGTGGGGGATGAACCCAGAAACTGCTTGTATCAGTTCATTTACTAGTTCACAATAGCAGTTGTTGTTTGTTAAAGTGTTGTTAAGGCCAAAGCTCAAAGAAAAGGGGGGGGGCTCAGATTGTAAAAAAGATAATAGCCATGGTCGGGGTTGTGTGGTTACGACCCTCACTAGTGGTCCGACAGTGGACCGGCTGTACACACCTGGTCCAACTCGGACGCCATCTAACTGGGACACAGACCCTCATGAGGAAAATGGGGGGCGGACAGCTAGAACCGGGGGCAACGGGTATTATGCTTAATACCTTGAAGGGGAGGGGTGGGGGAAGGGCACACCAAATCTCAAAGCCTCAGTTAGTTAGGGGCAGTTATCAGATTACTTCTTCCACTGCGGCGACTCCCTGCGATGGGCAGCGCGACGTGACGACCGATTTCAATGAACGTACCACTGATCCACGGTCATGACGAATCAAGTGACAGGCATGGCATACTTAAAATTGGCACGCTGAATGTCAAGGGACTTAATACCCACACCAAAAGGTCGCTAGTGTCCAGAGAGTTCAAGAGAGCGAAGCTAGATGCACTCTTTTTACAAGAAACCCGATACAGCAAAGGAGATGAGAGGAAGGTCTTATACGCCAAGCTAGGCTCTGAATATTGGGGCTCAGGCCCACTAAAGAAAGAAGGAGTCGGCATCTTAGTCAATAAAACGATCTGATTTGAACTCCTAAAGTCCTGGACGGATGTGAGTGGCAGAGCACTAGTACTAGTTGGCAAGATACAAAGCACCATCATCACTCTTGCGTCCATGTATGCACCCAATACAGGACAGTCCAAATTCCTACAACAAACAATCCCTAAAGTCATGAATGAAGCAGAGGGTGAAGTAATCTTAGGAGGTGATCTTAACACGTGGATGGACCCAAATCAGGATAGGCAAGCAGGCAACCCACTAAGCCCCCCACCCCAGGTCAGGCTCCGGGCGCCCACCGGTTGCGGACATGATGGACGCCTACAATCTCACTGACGCATGGAGACACATGAACCCGAACCGAACAGGCTTCACCTTCTTCTCTACACCTCATGCAACGTTCTCCAGAATCTACTATATATACCTAACCTCGGAACTCATTGCGGCAATGTCCGAAGCCACCATATCTCCTGTCACATGGTCGGACCACGAGATGGTCACGGTCATTATTGATCAGATGGCCCTCACCCAGAGGAGCTCCAAATGGTGATGCAACAAAACTCTCTTTAGGGTCCAATCTTTCGGGAACAGCTCGAGCAAGGCATCACCCAATACTTTGAGCAAAACAATATAGGCGAAATCTCCACAAATATAGTATGGGAGGCCGGCAAGGCTACCTGGAGGGGATTACTCATCAAAGAGGGGGCAGCGAAGAAAAGAGAACGCCAACTCATAGAAAGTGGACTCCGAAATTAAATCACTCAACTCGACCTCATGGCCCAATCTGTGGACCCTGATAGATTACAAAAGATTAAGCAGGCCAACGACAAAAGGGAAGAGCTGTGACAACTAGAAACAGGTAGCATTGTTCGCAAACTCCAATGTCTGAAGCAAAAGCATTATGAACATGGGGACAAAGCGGGCGCCTTGCTCGCCGCGAGACTCTGTGGTCACCACCGAGAGCGGCGAGTACCTACGATTCACAACGTAGAAGCTCCCCACGACCCTCGTCCCCCCCAATATCCCTGAAGCCTTTGCCAACTTCTACGAGAAACTATACACGTCGCATGCTGCCCCGCATCCAGAAGCGATTAAAGACTACATGGACAAAATATCCTTGCCAGCTCTCCCGTTCGACAGTACAATCCTTGGATACTCCCATCACAGGAGAAGAAATTGAAGAGGCGATCAAAAGACTTCCAACAGGGAAAGCCCCATGGAAATGATGGCTTCACAGCAGGGTTCTATAAGACCTTTAAGGACGTCCTTCTCCCATTCATGGTCGATCTCTTCAACAACATTCTCCAATCCGGTGTGGCGCCCGAATCCTTCTCAGAAGCACTAATAACAGTCATTCCCAAGGAGGGCAAAGACCCCAAGCAGTGCTCCTCCTACCGCCCAATATCCCTTCTAAATACTGATGCTAAAATCTACACAAGAATCCTCACTGCATGGCTGGAGTCACACATGCCCGCAATAATCCACAACAACCAAGTGGGTTTCATCCTAGGTAGACAAGGCGCAGATTCCACTCAAAAGACCCTTCACCTAATTCATGAGGCCCAGAAATCATCAAACATACCAGCGTTATTTTCTTTTTTTTTTTAAACTTTTATTTTTATTGGCAGAGGTTCACAGGGTACAAACATCGGGACAACAAGCATATGAATCGAGTGGCTTGTAGAGCTGCTAGCGGGCCACTTTAACATCTTTACAACAATGCTTACAATATTTTACAAATAAAGGAGGAGACAAGAGAAGATCACAATGCATGGGTGGATGCCGGGGATGGACAAGACCCCGATGCGGCATCGGACTGATTGTTGAGGTATGTGGTGAATTCACTCCAAATGTTCTTGGGACGAGAACGGGCAGGCAGCGTAGCCAAATAGTCCTCCTCGCAGTTCCGTGACCATGTGAGCAGGCCCAACCATCTCTGAGGGGTCGGGGGAGAGGAACATCTCCAGTTCTGGAGTATACACTTCTTGGCAATCATGCAACTTATATCTAAAAACTTTTTCAGGCGTTTAGTTTCCTCGGTGCTCCAAACCCCAAACAAAACTGCCAGAGGATCGGGATCAATAGTGGTCTCAGTTACTGCACTAAGTGTGTTCATGACCCCTTCCCAGAAATCGGACAGCTTATGACAGGACCAGAACATATGAAGATGATCAGCATCTGTGGTCCTGCAGCGCGGGCAGAGGCGCACCTCAGAGCGAGCGAACCCAGAAGTCCTGTGAGGTGTGTAGTATAGCCTGTTGAGGAGTTTATACTGCATGGCCCGAAAGCGGAAGTTGAAGGAGACTCTTTTGGTGTGGAGACACATGCTTTCCCACAACCCATCAGGCATCCCTAGACCCAACTCATCAGCCCATTTGTTGCGTGCCGCAAGAACCGGAGCAGGGGAGGTATCCTGCAGGATGTGATACAGGGATGAGACAACGCCCCGTGCCCCGCCCGAGTTGGCAATGTACGCTAAAGCCGGGTCATCTGGGGGTTCATCTGGGAAGGAGGGCCACATAGTGCGGAACGCAGCGCGAAGCCTGTAGTATTGAAGGGTCTCTAAGGGAGATCTAGTGTGACCCGGCCTCCAAGTCTGGGGATCTATAAATTTGCCCTCTGGATAGAAGTCAGACAATGCCCTATAACCCATGGCCTCCCAGTGGCGGGTCAAGGCCACGTCGAGCGTGGGTTCCAGCCCTGGGAAGGCCCACACGGGCAGCCACTTGTAATACGGGGAAGTCCCAGCTGATGGGCTTAGTATGTGTGACCAAGCGAACAAGGTCGCGGCTATGGGGTCAATGGGGGAGTCCGGTGCATAGTGTCGGTGCAGCACTAGGGTCATCAGATTAATACCCGAGGATGCCAGCCGTTCCAGCTTGACGTGAGGGCGCCCTGGGGCGCCAGGGTACCAGTGGGTGGCGTACTGGGCTTGGGCCGCGATCCAATATGTAGCAAGGTCAGGAGCAGCCATACCCCCCCGTCTGTACGAGAGTGCCATGTCAGTCCACTTCTTGCGCACCGCACCAGAGTGCCAGAGGAACTGTGCGCAGAGCGTGTGAAGCTTAGTGAAGTATGCCTTCCCAGGCCATAGGGGCACGTTACTAAAGGTGTACAGGAGCTTGGGGAGGAGGATCATTTTGATCAGGGACAGTCGACCCGCGACGGACAACGGGAGGGTGCGCCATCGTGAAATTTCAGTCTCAACTGTCCGCGCTACCGCGGAGTAATTATCGGTGAGTAGGGTGGGTTTAGTGAGGGATACATGTACTCCCAGGTATTTAATACCGTTAGGGGCCCAGCGCAGAGGATATTCAGAAGTGGGGTGTGTGGTAGTTTTAGTGAGCGGGAAGATCTCCGCCTTGGAGTAATTGATCGTAAAGCCGGAATGTGTACCAATGCGAGTGATGTCTCTCAATATGGGATTGAGGTGAGTTGTGGGATCTCTGATGTAAAGTAGGACATTGTCTGCATATAGGGATATGATTTCAGGCTCCTCTATCAATCTTATTCCCTTGCGAGAATGTCTTGAACGTACATAGTCCGCCATCGGTTCAATCGCCAGTGCGAAGAGAATCGGAGAGAAGGGGCAGCCCTGCCGGGTGCCTCTGAATAGCGTGAAGATCTCAGATGTAAGGGAGTTAACACGAACACGCGCCACAGGGGATGTGTACAAAAGTCTAATGAACCCTATCATGTTGGGGCCAACACCCATTGTCTCAAGGACCAACCACATGTATTTCCAAGAGACCATGTCAAAGGCTTTCTGGGCGTCCAACGTAACCGCTACAGCCTGGGCGTCTTGATCTATGCGGGACATGACATTAAACAGTCTCCTGATATTGTGGGAGGTGGAACTGCCCGGGACAAAGCCCGCCTGGTCCTCATGCACAAGGTGCGTCATGATTGGCAAGAAACGGTTGGCAATGATTTTAGCAAAGATCTTTGTGTCAAGGTTCATGAGAGAAAGGGGTCTGTATGACCCACACTCGTCTTCAGGCTTACCCGGTTTGAGCAACACCGTGATTACCGCTTCCCGCATGGAGGGGGGAAGGATGGAGGCTTGTAGTGCCTCGTTCCATACCTCGAACAGACGAGGGGCCAGGACAGCTATGTGCTCCTGATAAAAGTCGGCGGTAAGGCCGTCAGGGCCAGGCGCCTTGCCTTTGGGTAAGTCAGAGATGGACGACACTATCTCGTCTAACGTGATCGGGGAGTCTAACTGGTCCCTAGTCTGTTGGGAAATTTCTGTAGTGGGGATTTGCCCGAGGAGTTCGCGCATATGCTGCTCGGTGTGCTCTGCGGGCTGGGAATAGAGGGAGCTATAAAACTCAGTGAATGTCTCTAGTATTTTCGGGTCCGCCCACTGAACGTCACCATTTCGATCTTTGATGGAGGAGATCTGTGTACGGCCCAACTCCCCCCTAACCAGGGTCGCAAGCATTTTCCCAGGTCTGTCGCCCTCCCCATATCTCCTGGCGGCCTGGGGGCGGCTGAAATAACGGACTTCGGAGGTGGCCAGTGTATTATATACTCGGAGTTCGTCAGAGATCTGGGCAAGAATGGAGGGGTCAGAGCCGGTAGTGGCGCGTTGCTCAAGTTGTTTCAATTTGGTCTCAGATTGCCCCAGGGCAGTTCTAATGGCCTTCAGCACCCCGGCCTCCCGGGAGATGGACATGCCCCTTATATATACCTTGAAGGCCTCCCACCTAATCGCGGCGGTCGTATCATGGAGTGAGTTAAGTTCAAAGAACGACTCGATATCCGCTAGTATTTCGGCCTTAAACACAATGTCTTTTAGGGCCTCAGACTTAAAGCGCCAAGTGCTGACCGTTGGAACAGGAATGCCCAGTCTCAGGGACAGTGTGATTGGAGCGTGGTCCGAGAGCGTGCGGGCCAGAATGCCCGCGCCCCCCCCACCCCGCCCATCACCCCACCGGAAACCAAAAACAGATCTATCCTGGACGAGCTGTCATGGACAGATGAGTAGTAGGTGTATTCGCGTTTCTGCGGGTGGAGAGTCCTCCAGGCGTCACAAATGTTGAGGGATTGCATATGGCCCCGTAACCTGCGCGCCGCGCGAGAGACTGCCCTAGGAATCGTGGATGTTCTGTCTAAGACAGTGTCCAATATAAGGTTTAGGTCTCCTCCCCATATAATGTGCACTCCCACAAAACCCAGGAGTATGGTGGCTATTGCGTCAAAGAATTCCGGTGAATCCACATTGGGGCAGTAGGTATTGATAAGCAGGTATTCCCTATTGACTAATGTGCAGTGTAGTATAACGTAGCGTCCCTCGGGGTCGATGTAGCTTTTATGAAGTCCAAACTTAATTGATTTATGGATAAGCGTGAGAACCCCCCTAGATTGCGTGGAGTAGGAAGTGAAAAATCTGGCGGGACCCCAAGATGGGGCAAGTGCCCTTGGTATCAGACCATTGGAGTGTGTCTCCTGCAGTAGCAGGATCCTAGAGTTATGCCTGTTGACATACGCCATGATCTTGCGGGCTTTGGTATGGTTGCTCAATCCTCGAACATTCCAGGACATTATGACAGTAGGCATTTCAATTGTAGCCATATTCAACCGCAATATTCATCCTCAGTGAACATCCCAACCCAAGTGGCCGTGTGGGCTCCCGTAGTTAAGACAGCATGCGCGCTTGTGTCCCCTCAGTATGCGCCTCGCGAAACCTCGTGTGCCTTTTGAAAAAACAGCCCCCTTCCCACCCCCCACCCGCACCACTAACCGTAAATCAGCAGTGTACCCATCACCCACCCTTAGCCACCCAAAGATAGGCCAACCCCAACCTGGCCAAAACTTCCCAAGGGCCCAACGGGGGCCAACCCATTCCAGCAGAACAGAGAAGAACAGTGCAATCGCAATGGGGTGCGCCGTTGCCACGCACTAGCACGCTTAGAGCCAACGGCTCTGTTACCAAACAAACAGTAGCAGTGGACTTCTAGCGCAAGTCCCCGCCCGCAAGCGGGAATGCGGGGACAGCGCGCAAGCCCCTGCGGTTCCGCAACTACCAGACCAGTGTCAACAGTCGAATAGCATCTACCCCATGTGTCCCCTGAGTGGGGAACTGGAGCGGTCTTAACGAGGCGGGGGTCTCGTAGTGGTGCCGTTGAGGGAGGAAAACATAACAGTTGGGCAGCAAAACATTACAATGTTGGTCTTATGTAAAGTGTCATTTCAGTCCCAAGGAAGATTAGGGCCTGGGCATTACAACCCAGGCAGTAACGGGTGCATAGACCATCACAGTGAGATATTGTAATTACAAAGACAGCAAATGCAGCGAGTAAACCCACTCCCCAACACCCCGTCAATTTTCATCAGCAATGGCATCACCAGGGCCCTGGAGCGGTATCTCCATTTCAATAAATTTTGCCGCCTCTTCAGGGATGGTAAAGAAAAAGAGTTTGCCCCTGTGGGTGATTTTGAGTCTGGCAGGAAATAAAATGGCATATGGGACTTTGCGCTCCCGAAGCATCTTCTTGACGCCAAGGAACTGACGCCTTTCCTGCTGCACAGCCATAGAGAAATCCGGGAAGATTCGGATAGTATTAGACACCAAGCGCAGCTCACCCTTCTCGCGTGCCAGGCGGAGAATGAGGTCCCTGTCCCGGTAATTGAGGATCTTGGCTATAATGGGCCTGGGGATATCGCCAGGCTTGGGGCGCGGGGACAAGGCCCGGTGAGCTCGCTCAACAGTAAAGTAAGGGGAAAGGTCCGGGTCACCAAGCAAGTCCTTAAGTAGACGCTCGACCGCCTCCTCCATTCGACCCTTCAGGGCGGTTTCAGGGACCCCAATGATGCGTAGGTTGTTTCTACGGGAGCGGGATTCCAAGTCGTCGCATTTGGCCTTTACGTTCTTCATGTTGCGCGACAAGGCAGCCACAGTGTCCTGTAGAGTGTGTATCACATCTTCATTGGTCGAGATCCGATTCTCGGCCTCCGTAATTCTGGAGCCAGCCTGATCGACACGTGTTTTGAGCGAGGCCACGTTAGCATTGATGTCGTCAAGCTTCTCATGAAAGGAGGCAAAGTTTTTGGCCATCGATTCCATCATGGCAGTGAGATCAGGGGATGGAGCCCCGGAACTCAGCTCGGTATCAGGTTCCTCCGGCGTAGTTGATGTGTGGCCCCCCCTCGGATCGAGGGACCGCCTTCGTAAATTTGTCCATGGCCCCCCCTCTAGCGCTGCTCTTAGAGCGATTCGACATGGTCGGTAGAAGAGAATGAGAGGGGAGATGCCAAGCTGAGAGTAGCCAGATACAGCGGCACGTGCTGCTACGGGCACGTAGGAGGTGGCCAAGTAGGCCTAGGTCGGTAAAGCCCCTGAGGCGGGAGGAGAGAAGACCATATACGTGGGAATTGAGAGTATTTACCAAATGTAGGGCTCACCAGAGGGACCAGCAGCCCTCCCAGCGCAGTCCCCGTGGTGGTCTCCACCAGAACGAGCAGCGTGCAGTCCAGAAGAGGTTGGGGCGCTGAGGAGGCGAGGTGCACGGTAGAGGTGTTGCGGAGCCGGAGAGAACGGCCCGGTGCGGAATAGTCCACCGCCAGTGGCGGGACTGCTCGATGTGGTGAGGGGTGAGCAGGACCAGGCAAGCGAGAGTCCGTTGGGTGTGGTGCAGGTCACCCACCCGAAAGGAGGTATAGTGCAGCTTAGACTCAGGAGCGGGGTGAGGCCCCAATGCAGACCCCAGCAGGGAGGGCCGCGCACAGTGCATCCTGGCCTCAGCAGGCCATCGCGCTGGGAAGACGGAAAGACACAGCCGCCCCTAGACTTCACCTCATAGTTCGCCGCGCAGCAGGCCCGATCCAGGCAGGGCCGCCGCAGCAAAATGGACTGCCAGCAGCCCCTCGATCGCGGAGGGAGAGGTCGCAGATCTGTGGGTCGCCTCCAGGGTCCGCCGTCGGGCGGGCGACGGGCTCCGCCGCGGTAACACTCCAGCAGGCCCGCTCAGCCCACGCTCTCAGCCGCGGCCCGGCGGCCGGCGCGGTAATGTTCCTCCCACGGGAGGGGCGGGCAGGCGGAGACAGCAGGGGCTCCGGTCCAGTGGCGAGCACCCACTCGAGGCCCGGGGCACTCGGGAGACGTCCGATGGCACAGGGCAGCGCCGCCGCCCGCGTAGCACGTAGGCAGATTACGGGCACCTGGTGTCCGATTTCCGCCGGGATTCGGCGTGCAGAGAGCCCCCAGCAGCAGCTGTCGTTTGTTCAAGGCAGGGTTACAGGATCAGGCAGGGAACCGCAGATGTAGCCGGATAGAAGGCGGCTAGGCGTGGAGCTCAAACACTAAGCGGCCATCTTGCAGGCTGCTCAACAGCGCCCCCCATACCAGCGTTATTTTCAATCAATGCCGAGAAGGTGTTCGACAGAGTTGAATGGCACTTCCTGGAGCCCACGTTAAAGAAAATAGGCCTAGGCCCCACTCTCCATCGAGGGATCAAAGCCGTCTATACGGCTCCAAGAGCATCTGTGGCAGTGAACTCCCAATTCTCCTGCTGGTTTCCCCTTAGTACTAAGGGGAACGAGACAAGGTTGCCCCCTCTCAGCAATACTCTTCGCGCTTTCCTTGGAGCCGCTTGCCCAAACGCTTCGAGCAGATGCCGCCGTGGAGGGTTGCAAGTAAACGGCAGAGAACATAAGCTGGCCTGGTACGCAGATGTCATCCTGCTTCATGTCTTGAACCCAATGTCTTCAATCCCACGAGCAATCCATTTGATAGAGGAATATGGCACACTCTCAGGTTTCAAAATGAACAAAACCAAATCCATTCTCTTTCGACTCCACGAACCATCCTGAGAGCAGCAAATAGTTCTCGAACGCCTTGGGCTGATCATCGGAGGTCCAACATTGAGATACTTAGGGATCAATCTAACGAGACACCTCGGCAACCTTTACGAAGCAAACTTTCCTCAACTTCTTGAAGCCCTCAAGGCCGATCTTAGGAAATGGAAACCACTTACAATCTCCTGGATGGGACGTCTAAACGCAATCAAAAGGGTGAGCCTCCCATGCTTTTTGTACCCCTTTCAGGTCCTGCCCATCACAATCCCAGATCACTTCTTCAGATAAGTTAAGAAGGTCATATTAGAATTCCTGTGGAATGGAAAGAAACCCAGGATTCCCTACGACATCTTAATACTACCAAAGCAGCTGGGAGGAGTAGGCCTCCCGTACATAGAACGCTATTATCAGGCTACACAACTCAAGAGTCCTGATCCCCCACCTGCGAGATAGAAAGGACCTCCAATGGGTCCAGTTAGATAACAACAATCTAGCCCCTGCAACCCTAGCAGAATGGTTATGGATCCCCAGACCGAAGCTCATAAGACGACTGCGTGATCACCCAATATTGGGAACAGTGTGGAACATATGGAAGAAAGGGGAAAGCAATGTCTGGGGTCACCACGTGGCCTTCACCTCTGAGCCACCTCTGGTCCTCCGGGATCAGAGAGGAAATCCCTGAACACGCCAGATACCAAGCCTGGTTTGATGCCGGACTTGAGAGAGTCGGCGAGCTGTGGAGAAAAGGGAAATTCATTTCAATTACGGAACTAGAGGAAGCTCTCCAACTACACCCGATTCCGATTTTCTTACATTTACGATTGAAAGGCGTACTATCCAGAAGAGAAGAGAAGGCCACCACGCAAAAAGAACTCACGCCTTTTGAGACGATCTTGGACACGACCAACACATTTAAAGGCCTAAACGCACAAATGTACAGGGCCCTAATCACTAAATATGAAACTCCAAGTCTCCGCCTCAAAGGAAGAGGGGAAAGAGATTTCGGCAGAGAATTCGACCAGCAGGCTTGGGACAAAATTTGTGAAACGCCATCCAGAATATCAATTGCAGCCCAGTATAAACTACACGTTATAAAATTACTCCACAGGTGGCAGTACGACCCACACAGGCTGTCCAAAATGTTCCAAACCTCCAGCCCGAGATGCTGGCGACAATGCGGTATGGATGCCGACTACTGGCACATGTGGTGGAACTGCCCCCAAAGTTTGCATCTATTGGCAAGAAGTCCTGGGATGGATTAAACAGTTAGACGGCATAGAAAGGGAATCATCCTCCCTTCTGATTATTTTTGGTCTCGAAGAAGAGGACGACAAACTGATTAGGGTAAAAGGACTAGTGTCCCCCCTGCTACTGGCAGCAAGGGCGGGCCAGGTTATAAAATGGAAATCCCCACGCCTTCCAGATAAAAAAGGACTGGATACAGATTGCCATGAACATTTACACAATGGAGAAAATAACAGCAGCCCTCCACGACAAGGCCGCACGACATGAGGAAGCCTGTAGCGACTTTGCCGAGCACTACACCACAGGCACGGTCACAAGTGACTCGACACATCAAGGAAATTAGCAACCAATCCGCTCCATCACGTGCTGAACGCCACATGACTCACTGCCAACCACCCATGCCTGTCACAAATTCCACCAGTCTCACAAATCCAATGATGACCAGCGATAAACGTCACGCATCCCACTACGGTTTACCACAGCAAAGCCAGGGATATGGAAGATCCACGAGCAGGGATAAGGATAAGGGGAGGGGGGGGGACTTAAATTTCCTTTCATTAGAACGGGACAAGTAGTTGTTGTTAAAATATTGTCTGAGTGGAACAAAGCACTCTTTTGATGCAACTATGTATGTTCATTTCTAATGTCAAAAATAAATAAAATTCAATTTGAAAAAAAAAAAAAAGAAACATCATTGCCAAAGTCAAGGGGAGACAATTAAGAGACCATATTGCCCATATGAAAGGAAGGTCATAAGAGGAACTGGCTTAAACCCAAATTGCCAAAGCCAAAGAAGTGTAAAAAGTGAGAGAGAACTATTGTCAGCATTTGGTTAATGCGGAAGTGGGGAAATTAGAGTGGCAGGAGGGCTGTCCTTCTGACAGGAGATATGTGTCAGGCTTTCTCAAATCTGATGTTGTCCCCGGAAGCTGCTGAACCCCCGCAGTCCCCTTTGGATGCTAACCTCTTAACTGGTATCAAACAGTTCAGTTGAGAGCACCCCCAAGGGAAAGGGGGAAAATGGGACAAAATAATAAACTTCAGGTTTTGCTCAGCTTCTTTATCTGCCAACCTGTTGGTGAAAATAACAACAATTCACTTTAGTCACTAACCTTTGAATTCCTTGGCTCTGACTTCTCTTTATAAATTTAAGTAAAATAAACACGCCACCATACCTGATTATCCTCTGTGAATAACTTAGAGGACGTGTATGAATTCTACTGAAGAAAACATAAAAATAGAGTCTTAGATGCTCTTACTGATTTCTTCAATTCGGTCTTGCAAAAAACTGCTAATCTCTCTCAGTTTAAGGAGTTTGTCTTCAAGCAGTTCAACTGTCTTTTGCCCAAACAACCCGCTGGAAATATTATACATGTAGTTTGTATTGGTGTCTAGCTTCAACACAAATTCCAAGAATGACACTCTAACTATTCAATTTAAAATTGTTTGTTTTCTGAATGTGTAAAAGTGTTCATTAATTGGATCTTTTGCTTGCAAAGAAGATCGCTCGTAAAAGAAGCGTTCCTTTTACCAGAATATGCGCATGCGTGAAGATATTGTTTACTCCTTCTAAAATGGAAGCGCACATGAACAAGGAATCGAGTTCAAAAATGAAACTGGCTTGGGCGCATGCGTAAAGGAATAGTCTTCCACTCTTCTTAATATGAATTGCTCAAACAGGAAAGGAGAAATTCCTCAGTTCCGGAGACTAATCCTTGAAGAGGCAGCCCCGTGAAGATCACGCGCCAGGTTAGAATGTTAGTAAATTAAACATAACGCCTCGGAGTCGCGTGGCTACCACACTGTCACTTGCGCAGACAGTGTAAGATTTCTAACGCTAGTCCGACGCTAAGAAAAGCACTGTTACCGACAAAAGGTACAGTACTCAATAAACTTCTATACGGCCGAAAAAACACACGACGCTAAAGTGAATAACAGACCTCCACACTCCAATTTGCCAGGTGCAGAAAAAATGTGACGCAGTTCAATTAATTTAAATACAGTTCTAGAAGTTCAAAAAATTAATTCTTGAAAGAACAAAAAGAACTACTATATAAACAAAAACTAAGAAAAACAGGAACAAGTTAATTAATAGTTTTGATATTTAACTCCTGCTTGACAATCATAAAATTCCATAAAAGATAATGAAATCACTTAGCTTGCTTCTTTCTTTCACCGGAACGTTTTCTAAGTTTCTTTTTAAATCTCCAACACTTTCCTGGTCCAAATAACTAATATTAGGCACAAGGGCCTAACTAAAGTTTTCTAAAACTTAAGAGCTTCAAACATAAGACCTTCCAGCTGGGCTTCTGACAATGAAAGGCGGTTTAGAATGTTCCAACAATGCCTTTCTTTTACTTCTGGCCAATCACTGATCCTTTTGGAATTCTCCATTTTGACTTGGGAAGCTCTCCACACTCTGCACAGAAAGTTAAGGCCCAAACCATACTTTATGTTAATCATATCCTCATTTCACCTCATTCATCCAAATCCCACAAAACCTGACAATATGCAGGAGGTGTAGAGCATAACCTGCATTGCGTGTGGCAAACACAAGAGTGTAGCGAATAGCACCAGTGTGTTTCTTGGTTTCCCAGAAAGAATACTTAAACTTGCTGTTGTGGAGCAAATTACATTGCTAACTTAATGGAAGCTAACCTTTACCACAGAAGTACTTATAATTAGTAGTTTTATTCTGTCCTGGCAGGAGATTACACCAGGGCAGAACACTTGTATTAATAGGCCTAGCAAGTGAGTGGACCAGGTGGAAGTCGATGAAGTCTTGTGTTGAGGTGGTGAAATGTCACGAAGAACATGCAGAAACCACTAAGATGTTTTTGTGAAGTGTTACAGAATCATCCTGACAAACTTATATCTCTGAATCAAGTGTTTTACTGTTGCAGAATAATCTTGACAAAGACAATTCCTGTTGGTCTTAATGAACTATGGAAGTCTTTTTGGTTTATGAGAAGACGTTTTAAGCTTGTTATGACAAGTGGGAAGAGGAAAACCTTGTTGAACAATTTCAAACTGTTGCTTCAAATCAAGTTGGAATAAACAGAACTGCGTTAGGACTTTTGTTCTCAAGTTGAAACCAAAAGAGTTTAATTTGTTTATTTAGCATTTAGTTTATTTAAAACTTTTGCGAATCACTTACAATCAATTAAAAAGAAAAAGATCACAAAATCACAGAATTCCGCATCCACAAAATCAACAGGAATTCAAAGATCTGTCAGGAGAATCAATTGTCAAGAAAGGATTTGAGCAAAAGGGATGAGAATGTAATGGAGGGTAAAGAAGGGGAGGGAGGACACATGGATAATGTGCAATGATACACTCCTTTGCTCACTAGCCCAAAGCTGTTATCTTGTCTTCCCAAACCCTTCTTCGAAAATGATAAAAACCCAATCATTGTGGGAGTTCCAACACCTTAAATTTCTTAAGGAAGATCAACTCTATAAACTTCACAAGAATATAAGGCCCACATTTGCCACCCCCACGCCCATATAAAACGCCCCACCAAACTTCGGCATTGTTAGGGAGGTTTTCCTAAAGTCCTACTGGTAGTAACACTTTAGTAAGCTATCCCAGTGGTGTGTGGGTACCCAACTCTTAGTATCAGTCTGTACTAGATCAGGACCTTGGTAGTGTGGCAGAGCAGTCAGGCTCATTTGAAGAGGAAGATGTGAGCTGTAAGTAAGTACTCCAAATCTTAGTTAGACAGGCACAACAAAGAAGCACTTGCATGTATATTTATATGCAAGATGTATATTTATTATATTTACACCAGAATCACTTTATATATTCAGCAGTTTTTACGGTAGAACACTTAGGAATACTAGATAATACACTTCAAAGGGTACTTTCACTTTTGTGTTTTTTCGCGGTTACATAGGAAGCAATGTTAGAAAGGGAAAAGACAAGGATATCGTATCATCGGTACTTGCGCACTCATTCAACAGGTCATAAGGTAACGCATTTACCCTTCAAACACATAGAAAAGTCACTTAAAGGGATGAGAATAAGTGGTTAGTGCAACGTGAGCTTAGTTCAAGGTTCTAGAGACAGTTCCTTCGCCTCGTAAGTCTTTTAAGTCCAAAATCGCAACCCTAGGTAAAGGCAGTTCGGAGAGGGCTTAAGTCTTGACAAACAGCAAATAATGAAGAGTTCCTGCGGATTTCTTCCAGAGTCTAAAGTTATTGAACAGCAAGTTAGCAACTAACAAAGGAGAGCTAAAAATGGACTCGAAAAGGTGACACAAGCAGAGGCTTGGGTCAGAGGTAAGAGGGGGGTTGCCCTGGACACCTCTCTGTGCACTCCAACGCTGCGGAGCGACTTCTCGGAATCAGATAAGCAATACCTTTTTCCCCACAGTAGCTTGAGTTTGAACAAAGTGTTTGTGTAGGCTCCTCCGCGATGTGGAAGCGATGGACAATACTTCTGGATTCCTTGGTCTGGTGAGCAAAGAAACGACAATGGATGGCTTCTTACAGCAGCAGTCTCGAGGAGGGACCTGTGCTACGACTTTCAGCAACTTCTTGGTTCACTCTGTGGTTTTGGCACCTTTTCAGCAGCACCAACAAAGGACACAGATCACCCGGTTAATCTTCTTCGCTTCCTGCAGTCCCACACTCTGGTGAGGGGGTCTGGGCGAGTTGGATCGGATCTCTGGAGTGTCCTTATGGGCTCAGCACAGATTTGGACGGATTAAGCCTTTCCATGACGATGTACTCGAAATGGGCAGCAGGTATCAAGGTACCACAGCTCTGGAAACTCATAGGACTTTGGGAGATGGCTTGTTTCAAAGTTAGTCTTCGGACTGCTTGTTCCCACCAGCCAAAGGGAAGGAGTCGTCCTCTTCAGAGCTCCTCTGTCGCATAGAAACCAGGGTCAGGACAGTAGTGGTCACTTCACGGTCTTGTAAAGGGTCTGAAGGCGTCTCTAGTTGTCGTCTTTTTCAGTTACTTCCGTTTCCTGTGGTCGACTTGATGTTCACTCCAGAAGCCTCATCTTTTATACAGTTCCAGCACACACTCCTCTGCAATCTCTCTCAGCATTTTACAGAAAGCGGTGGTGTTTGGCTGTCTCATCAGGACCGCCAGACCCCGTGTGGGAGCTGGTCCTATTCAGATACTGTGGCCGACAAAGGACAGAGGATGGATGATGGAAGACTCCTCCCCCACTTCCTGCCAGCCCATACACTCAGCCTAGGCGGGATACCTACTGGTTCACGCCAAAGGCAAAACAAACAACCAAACAAACACAAACACACACACACCCACACCTCTCCCCCTCCCCCCGTACTCCTACCAGAATGGTAGAAGGGCTAACAAAGAACAGCCACTCTACTAATGATAGAAAAAGAAGGTAGGCCCCAAGTTGGTACTTGTGTGCCCCTTATTGTGCACTACCGAGGCTATGGATAGGTGGATTTAAAGTTTCAGCTTCGGTTTTGCACATCTACATCCATCGTCTCCTAAAGGCGCTCCATATCTGATGAACGTGGCTTTAGTGTGCAATATATTCAGACAGAATCTGAGAAAATAAGACTGTCTGGCATTCGGGAGCCTTCTCAAATATCGACAGATCACATTAGGTAACCCAGAAGAGGACTTTGATAGCGTGTGTACCTTGGAGTTTGATCTTTTTGTTTCCGTTTCATCCCAATCTACGGCCAGTAAAGTATTTTTCACTACTGCCAGGCCCAAATTAAGCAGTGTTTTTTATTGCAGCGTTCCAGCCACATATTCAGCGGCCAAACAAACAACTCTACTTTTTTTTACCATAAGAATGTGAAATGGAGGTGGAGATTCCGGCACATTCAGCTTTTTGAATATCATCATGGTTTTCCAGACCACCCTCACATGCAAAAACAAAGAGACTTAGCTCATGTCTTACTATTGCCATCGGGATAGCACTGGGGAGGTGTAGGATGCTTCTCCAAAACCAGCTTTCTAATCTCTCCCAAATTTCCCATGGCAAGCCGAGGCAAGCCTCCACAGAATACGTGTGGGTCGGTATGACTTTCTCGTTATAGAAATGTATGATCGGGAGTAGCAAGAACTTTCCTTACTTTCGCCCGATCAAAATTCTTTGTGCGCTAATCATCGTCCCAAGATATTTTATAGAGGGAACTGGCCGTATCCGGTTTCCATTTAAAGTCAAACTAGGGACCTTCTTTTTCCATCCCATGAAGTTGTCCAAGATAAGTATTTCGGATGTGGCAGCGTTGATCTTTAAACCATTTTGGTTTACATACCGCTGCAGAATGTCAAGCTTCCTCTGCAGGCCGATCGGAGTTCGGTCCAGTAGGACTAGATCGTTGGCATACAGTAGCCAACCAGCGGTTGTTCCATTGATCTTTGGCGAACATGACAAAGGAGGATCCAAAACATCTTTCAGGTCTGCAATAAAGATGTTAAATAATATAGGTACCAACGGGCATTACCGTTTGAAGCCCCTGAATGTCCGGGTCCTCTTTGTCAAATGACCCACCTGGTCGAGTCTAATCTGTAAGGCAGTCCCAGAGTACAAGTCCTTAATTGCCGAGAGCAAGTCCAGGGGATACCCAATGGCTATAATTTTAGCCCATAAAAGCTCCTGTCCGATACTATCGAAGGCATGCTCCATGTAAATACATACGATGTATAATTTACTTTGACCCCTTTTTTTCAACTTAAGAAGGCTGGTGAAAGGAAGATTTATTAAATTGCAGCCCACTTCCCTAACAAAGCCCGTTTGCCAAGGGTCAAAGAACCCAGTCTTTCACCCATTCGTTTAAAGGGCTGAATAGGATTCCTGCAACAAAAGTTCCCAGTTTGTCCAGGAGGGTGATGGTGCAGTAGTTTTTCAGGACGGCCCTGTCGCCCTTCTTAAAAATCTGAACCACCACTGCTTGCTTCCAAGTGGCTGGTACTTTGCCACGCCGGGTAACTCAGCGGAACAAGACCAGACAAAAATCGTCCCAAGCTTCCAGGGCCGCGTTCAGCACAACATTGGTAATCCAGTCAGACCCTGGTGCAAAGGAGTCACTAGCCCTCATTATCAAATATACGATTTCTTCCCTATGAAAGGGGATAGATCAATGATTGCACTGGTCCTTCCTGGGTTTTTCCATCGTGTGGTCATTCTAGGAAAATACAGTTTCAAAATGCACAACCCAACAATCCTCCGATATCGGGTTCAGCGTGAGGGGACAGTAACCAGTTTCCCTGCCATTTAATAGCTGCCAAAGGTTTCTGGTGTTTTTCAAATCCAGAGCCTGCAGCATAACTTCGGCATTGTTTCAGTACATGATTGATTTATAAGAGAGATTGCCTAGTTTTTGTACCTCCGTTTCTGTTTTTTAATCATTGGCCCTCTAGTGATCAATGGCAAATCCTGCAATTCTTTGAGGTCTTTATGCAGGAGTAGTTTCTGAATAACGACAACTTTGTCAAAGGAATGTTATGGTTTTAAGCAAGGCTTATTTCCCTTACTTTGCTGTTCCCTAAAAATAGCCAAGACACACTCGTACTCCACCCCCTCCTCATCAATCCGTTGCCAGGCCAACAGCTTTTCGGTTAGCTGTGAGACTGAAAAAGGATTAATTTGCAGTCCGTTTCTAACAGATTCCAGCTCTGCTTTATGATTCCATAAATCATTTTTTTCTATTTTTTGTCCCCGTTGACTAGAGCACAGAAGAGAACCATTGGGTTGTGGTCACTATGGTTGGAGTGGAAAACTCTCAGAGACTCTCAGAGATACAACCCACGGCAGGACATTACTAGAAACAAAGAAATAGTCAAGGCTAGCACTAGCTTCCTCGAGTGCCATGTCCTGGCCCCTAACAGGTCACCGTGAACTTGACCATTTACCATGCAATATGATTATTTATAATGCGCTAAATACCCGGGGATCGAACCTGTTCCAAGGCGAGCACGTTGCCCGAGAGCTATCCTCCCAAGACATGTGGATGTCTCTAGTCTCTGTTCCCTCTACCAACTCTGGTAGTCTACCTCTTTCTTCTTAAACCCACCGTAACACGCCTTTGATCTTTCTGACCAGGTTGCAGGCAATCAATATTCAGGTCACCACAAATTATCAGCAAAGGATCAGTCATTAAAATGTACATTGCATCAATCCAGGACATCACAGCGTCCACAAAAGAGCTTGAATACCTGGTTTTCCGGATTCCAGTACAGGTTGAAAAGAGCCAAACACACCTGACTACTAGTAGGGTGTTCCAGAGGTTTAATCATTAGGAACTGGATATAAGGATAACCCGGACACCTTCCGAATAGAGCTATTTCTAATCAATGTCAGCAGGACAGAACTTGGCCTGCCAGATTTCTCTTTTATAGCTTTGTTGAGATACACAGAAAAGCTATCTAAGAATCGGCTCTCCCGAAGCCATGTTTTTTTGCAGGCATATATCAAGTGCAGCAACTGCAGCATCATTGCCCTGAAACAGATGGGCGAATCCTCTGGTTTTCCAAGATCCAATGTCCATCCCACCAGACCATTTAGGCCCCTTGCTCTATTCTTTAGTACAAGGTGTCAAGGCTCTGGCCAACCAATCCCAAGATTGCTCATTGTTGACCGCGGAGGTCTTAAAGCTTTCCCTCTGCGCCAGGCCATCATTTTCCGTCTCATTGCTTATCTCTTTTATAGTGATCTTTATTAATTTTGGGCCAAACAAAGCGACAGTCTTTTCCCCTACAAGGTTTGCTTGACTGATCCGCCCAGGGCCGACTTCCATTGTTATTTCGCCCCCACTTGGGCTACTAGACCACCCCTTCAGACTTTGAATTAGTGCTGGCAGGCCTGGCTGAAAGGCACATTTTGATGGATTTCTAAAGTCTTTCAGATCAAAGCCCAGCGCACACAGCTCATCACTCAGATCCAAAAGCAAAGAGTTCAAGGAGGCAAAAGCCATGTGCAAGCACACTCGATCATTTTCTTTTTTGTGTAGGAAAATCAACGATCCGAATGTCTTTGGAGGCGATCACTCGCAGTCGAGGGACATGGTGAAAAAGACACATGATGCTGGAGCGGTTTAAAATGAATCCATCTTCCGCCCCAAGCACTCGTTCCAGAATCAGTGTGTAAAGGCCATGATTCAATTCCTTTGGCCTATCCTTGCGATGCAGATATTTACGGTGCAATCTAAGACCATAAGCAGGATCACTCTCCCCAGGCTCCCGGGCTGCAGCACAAATAAATCTGTAGTTTCTGGATTGCTTGAGCATTCTTTCCAAGACCCGGGTTGGTTTCCCCATGGCCTCCAGGATGCCTGTCGCTCTGTCCCGTTTCTCCGCCAATGTTAAGAATGGTGAAGTTGGGACTGCGCATGCGCACACCACGTATGCAGAGATAAATACATCGGCTCCCGGCGGCCGCTACAATCATCCTGAATTATATTCCCTCTACGAGAATTAATCCCGCCTCAGCTGCCCCCCAGCAGAAGCGGACCCACTGCAGCTGCTGTCGCTGCACTCCGGAGAAGAACCGGAGCGGGGGACGCCAGAACCAGCCTGCAGACCGCTGGCGGATGAGCGGGAGGTTGATCGCCCCTCCCCCTCCGAGACACTGAGAATGATGTGGCTCCCGGGCGAGGAGACGCGCCTGAGACAGGACGGAGGCTTGCAAACGAGACCCCGCAGCGCTCCCCTTGCGCCGACGAGCGGCCGCTGCGGTCCCCCCCCCCCCATCTGCCCGACCCTCGGGACAACGCAGAGGCACGGTCCAGGGGCCGAAGCACCCAGAGTTATTTGCACAGTGCCCCCCCTCCGATCCACGAGAGAAACGGTCCGCCACATCCTGCGGACAGACCTGGGAGCCACTCTGTGGGCTTGCCCGCGGCCTGGGCTTGCGCCGCCAGCCTTTCCCCTGGTGGTCTTCTCCCCCCCCCCCCCCCATCAGCGAGACCGCAACACCCGGGGTCGAGCGGCAGCGCAGCAGGGAGATCCGCGAGCTGCGCTCCCCCGCTGAGGGAGGACACGGTGGAAACGGATACACCCGCAATGAGGTACACGGGTGTGGGGGGTGGGTGATTTGCCTTACTCCCCCCCCCGCGGCCCCTTTTGCAACTAGCCAGCTGCAGAGACCACAGAGCCCGCGAGGGCCACTGCTGTGCCAGAGACCAGCACCATACCAGGGCACAGAACACTGTCTCGGCCCCCCCCCCACGAGACACATACGCAGCAAAACGGCACTGGGAGTGTGGGGACGGGAGGCTCCTCTCCTCACAACCAAGTGAGCCCCCCCTTATCCACGAACTTGGTGCGAACTGTGGAACTGCCCTGTCCCCCCCTTGGCATCCCCCTGTGCAACCTAAACCACCAGTGGAATCGCAGTAATCACGGGGGCAACACTATGCAGTGAAGATAGACACTGGTCGGCCCCACAGCAGTGGATGAACAGGGGCACGGTCCTCCACACAAGACCCCTACGCAATTCGGCTAAGATCACAGGAACTACGGGGGCCACTCTATTTGTCAGGGATAGGCACGAGCCAGTGCCACACCACCAAGCGAGATTGACGCCTGCAGCGACGGCGCTGGTGCCACCCTAAACGTGACTTTTGCAGAAGCTTGCAGTGTGCACCCTACGCAGCCTATACACACAATCATCTGTCCCATACAGGACCTCTCCCGATCCCGCATTTAACCCAGGTGCACAGACGTGAAGCACCCGGATCCCTGCTACACAGAGCCGCTTGACCAAAACATGGGAAAGGAGAAAACCAAGAGGCAAACGCTACAGAGCAAGATGGACCACTACACCGTGGGGGCCCCTCCCCAGCGCGAGCCTCAGCCCCCAGAAGAAGTGGGCAACCCTGGAGAACCCTGCGACCCTCCTATCTCTTTGTCAGACCTTATGAAAGCGATTGGGGACTCGAGGACATCCTTGGAACTTAAAATGGGCGTCCTATCCTCTGAGGTGTCCCTTATACGCCAAGACCTCCGCAACCTATCGACCAGGGTGGGAGAAGCGGAACAGAGGGTGTCTGACGCGGAAGACGCGGTCCACCGCATGGAACAGCAACTCACCACGATTGCCCAAAAAGTGACCCAACTGGAAAACCGCGTTGAGGACAGTGAGGGGAGGGCGCGCTGCAACAATCTCAGGATCCTCGGTATACCAGAGAAAGAGGAAGGCCCCAGCGCAGAACTCTTCTTAGAAGACTGGCTCACCTATGTCTTTGCCCCTAAGAAGCTATCCAAATTCTTATCCGTGGAAAGGGCACACAGAGTCCCCACTGGCCGACCTACACCCGGGGCCCCGCCCAGAACAATGATCGCATGCCTACTGAACTATCGCGACCGGGACGCGATCCTTCAAATGGCAAGGGCCGCTGGCCCGATTACATACAACGGCTACAAGGTCGGTTTCTATCCCGATTACACTAAAGAAGTCCAAAAAGCCCGCCAGTCATTTGACTCCGTCAAGAAGAAGCTCCAGTCGCTATCCATCAAATATGCCCTCTTCTTCCCAGCATTGCTAAACGTCCAGTATGAGGGCGCTGCCCACTTGTTTTACAACCCCAAAGATGCATGGGACTGGCTTGAAACCCAAGTCCTCACGGACTCCAGAGGGAGGCGTGGGCCATTGGGCCCGCCCACACAGCGGCCTCAGCCTGGGAGACCCTCGCCCCCTGGCTCTCTGACCAATGCGGACGACCATGCGACAAGGACCCCTCCGGAAAAAGGATGAAGACCCCGCACTAAGGGGACTAAACTGCAGAGTGATAGAATGGGAGTGCTCACTTAGCGGCTGCCGCCCCTAATGCGGCGCGCGCGTTATCACAGCCGGGTTATCCCGTAGAAGTTTATAAAGTTATAAGTTCAATGTTTGGGCGACAGGTGCTCCCAGTTGGGGGGGAGGGGGGGAGTACAGGGTGGGGGGGAGTTTAGGAACTGTAAAGTAACAGAATCAACAGACAAGAAGGCACGATACAAGAAAACCCTGGCAAAGGAATCAAGCACTGTCTATGGGCAAGACCGTGGACACAATCATCATCCAGGCAGCAGATACACCAACATGAGACGACCCCCGGACGTCTCCCCCGAAAGTACAGCGCTGCACACCTCCCGAAAGTACACGACCGCCACTGATCCTCCCATATGCCCTGATAAGAGACTCACGCAGAAAGAATGAACTCCAACAAGGTAACCGTGCTCTCCTGGAACGTTAACGGCCTCGGCTCCAGCATAAAGAGAAGACTGGTGCTCCAGTACCTTAACTGTTACTCGACCAGACATTGCCCTTCTAAACGAAACACATTTGCTGGGCACGAGCACTAACTTCTTCAAAAGATCCAACTATTCACACACCTACCAGGCCGGATTCACGACAGGAGCTAGGGGCACGATGATACTCGTCCACAAGCGAGTCCCCCTGCAAGTTAGGAAGGTCAAAACCGACCCTCAGGGCCGCTACGTTATGATACTGGCTGACATCTGGGGCGGGAAATGGGGCCTCGCTGCAAATTATGCCCCCCCTCACAGACGAAAGAACTGCTCTCCGAACTACGGAGCCTGCTACTGGAAGACAAGGCCGATGTATGGGTGATCGGCGGGGACTTTAATGAAGTGATGAACACTGCAGTCGATAGATCTCACAGGAGATCAGGTACCTGCCCTGCCCCCACATCACTCGCCATGTTCGCCAAAGCTCTGGGAATGACGGACACATGGCGCTCACTCCATAACGATGAGGCTGGCTTTTCCTTTTTTTCTGGCGTTCACAAGTCATTCTCCAGGATCGATTATGCCTTCATCCCCCGCAGAATAAATCACAGGCTCCTCAACGCTGAATTCCTCGCAAGGGGTATTTCGGACCACTCTCCGCTCCTACTGACCTTGAAGAACTCCTGCCGTGGTCCGGATCGTAACTGGCGCCTGAACACATATCACCTACGTCTCCCTGAAATTGCGGAGGAACTGGAAAAGAAGACGACAGAATATTTCGAAAACAACAAAGGATCAGTAGATTGCCCGATCTCGCTCTGGGAGGCGTATAAGACTGTCCTTCGCGGGGAAGTTATTTCGGAAGTTTCGGCCTACCAGCGACGACAAGTCGAAAAGATCAAAGAGGCAGAAGCACGTGTCCTGGAGTGCGAATGGCAAACCCTAGAACACTGCACCCAAGAGGCGAAAGAGGCTCTACTTACAGCACAAGAGGCCCTTAGCAACCTAGCTCTAGACAATGCACTGACAGCCCATCAGTTGGTCCGGAGCCAAATCTATGAACGAGGCGACAAGGCGAATAAGACCCTGGCCTGGTTGGAGAGGCGTGAACAGACCAGGGGACACGTACGGGCAATTGAGTCTCCAGATGGTACACTCCTCACAGACGACTCCGAAATTGTTGCAGCATTTGCCGCCTACTATAAGAAACTCTATACCCCACCTGCCGAGAGACCGCCTTCCGAACCCTCACGCTACCTCGACCAGATAGAGATCCCGAAACTCTCACAGCACCAAACAGACCTCCTGAACGCTGAAATCACTGTAACCGAGGTGCAAGAGGCGCTCGCACAGCTCCAACCCGGGAAAACCCCGGGCCCCAATGGGTTCCCTACAGAAACATGGAAATGCCTTGGCGGTACACTACCCACCCACATGCACCGTATGTTTATACGCAGCAAAGAGCTGGGGGTACTCCCCCCGGACCTCAGGAAGGCATGCATAATAGTCATACATAAGCACGGGAAGCCCACAGAGGAACGTGCCTCCTATCGCCCCATATCCTTGATCAACGTCGAAGCCAAGGTCCTCGCCAGAACACTGGCCAACAGACTACTGCAAGTTATAGAGACCCTTGTCCACCCCGACCAATGTGGATTCATGCCCAACAAATCCACCCGCATGAACCTGCGTAGAGTTCAACTAGCGCTGAGTAGAGCCAAGGAAATAACAGCCCCACTGGCCCTCCTGGCGGTGGACTTTGAAAAAGCATTTGACTCTGTGGAATGGGAAGCTTTGTGGGCAATCATGGCTCGGATGAACCTGGGGCAAACGTTTATATTGTGGGTTAAACTCCTGTATGCATACCCGGAGGCCATGGTAAGGGTGAACAGCAGGTCTTCTGAATAATTTCCTTTGGGTCGGGGTACGAGACAGGGGTGCCCGCTCTCCCCGCTTCTTTTTCTCTTGGCCATCGAACCTCTCGCAATTGAGCTTAGAGCCAACACTAACTGGACAGGGTTCGCCTGGCCGGGGGGTGGGGGAAAGAGGACCGACTATCGCTCTACGCGGATGACCTCCTCATATACCTCAGTAATCCACGCACTTCCTGCCCGATTGTCTCCCTCATCCTTAGGGAATATCAGAACTTTGCGGCCCTTAAGGTAAATGAGACCAAAACTATTTACTTCAAGATCCAGGGGGGCGAGTCTGCGATCCCTGAAACATGCCCATATCATGTCTCTATTAGATAAATTAAATACCTGGGTATACGACTCGATCCGACACTTGGTGGGTTCCTTCAACTTAACTTACAACCAGTAATTGACCGGTTCAATAGAGACACCTCCCATTGGCAATCACTCCCCCTATCACTAATGGGCAGAGCGGCGCTATTCAAAATGATGACCCTTCCCAGACTGCTATATGTACTCCAAAACACCCCACTGGTTATTCCCCGAGACACCTTCGCACACTGCTGTGGGGAGGGAAACAACCCAGGATCGCCCTTGATACGCTTCAGCGATCAGTGTGGGAGGGAGGCATCGGTCTACCCTGCATACGCACCTATTACCTTGCAGCTCAGATCGGGGTGGTAAACGACTGGATACACGCAGACCCCACACTCCCCAACATCTGCATTGAAATAGAGATCATGACCCCGCTAACCCCGCTGCAGATCCTATACGCCACCCACGACCAACCCCCGATGTTACCCGAAATGACACACCATATTTGCCGGGCCTGGCGGGATGCGCACAAACTAATTGGCTGGAAAGGTAAACCAACACTATCTCAACCCCTATGGCACAACGCACTCCTCCCGGTAATAGTAAAGATGGGCTCCTTCGGTCACTGGTGCGCAAAAGGGATACACACATTAGCGCACGTGACACAAGAGGGCCACCTCCTTGACTTCGAGGCCATGCAAGAGCAATTCGATCTCGCACCCATGGACCGGTTTCGACATGCGCAGCTGGCCCACGCCATCCGCACCCAATTCCCTGATACGACAACCATACCCCCTGTACTCCCATTGAGACCAATATCCTCCCGCAGAGCATTGCCTCCAAGGTCACTTCCACGCTCTATCAAGCCCTTAACTCCTTTGGGGCTGCGCAGCTCGACGGGCTCAAAGAAAAGTGGGAAAGGGATATAGGTCAAATGGAACCAGAGGACTGGGTAGATGCATTAATGTCTCCTAGAGAAATTGGTATAGACTCGAAACTCAGACTAATACAACTGAGAATCCTTCACCGCACATAATACTATTCACGCACTGCCATGGCTAGGTGGGGGGGGGACTGGAAAACGGGACATGCCTCAGATGCAAAATGGAACCTGCCACCTTCTACCATATGATATGGGACTGCCGGGTGTTACAGGTCTTCTGGGAGGGCTGTATTAACACGATCTCTGCCACCCTGGCGACACCAATCCCCAGGGACCCCAAAATGATACTCTTGGGAATCGGGGGTGAAGTTGATCTCTCGAAATATGAAAGAATGTTTTTGGCATTGGCATTTGGGGCAGGCAAAAGATTAATCGTGACTAACTGGGGCTCTGCCGACCCTTTGTCTTTGAACCGCCGGAGCAATGAGCTGGACAGATGCGCGGCCTCGGAACGCCGGATTTACAATGCACGGGGTTGCCCCCGCAAATTCGAACAAATATGGGGTAAATGGCTTGATGCTAACTGAGATTCGTTGATGAAGGTAGATCTGTACTGCCATTAACATTGGTTACCTGCCTCATCCCACAAACGTCTGACGGTTCTCAGCCCTACAGAGCTCCTTTTGCATTTTGAAATTGCCTTACTACCTTGGTCAGATGTATGCCTATGATTCATGTTTGTTTTGTTCTTGTGTTGTTAAAACTTAATAAACAGAGTTATAAAAACAAAAAGAATGGTGAAGTGTTTAATGCCCCACCCTCTTAGCCTTTGGGTAGGACCTTCTTCCAGTTGTCACAAACTAGCAAAGGCGATTGTAGCTACATGATCTTCCTGAAGAGAATCATCAGATAGACATTCATAAGTAGACAGCTGTAGCAAAGGGTCGTTGAGGCTTTCGAACTCAATTATAACGTCTGGCCGCAAAGAAGCCACACCTGGCTCCCCCCCCCCCCGTCACCTTCATTAGCTATGATTTTCTTATTAGGTTCGTTCTACAGCTTTTCATGAGGGCTGTGGGTTTTGTTGGTTCTACAGAGACAGTCCTCAGATTTCTAATGAAGCTCCGAGATCCACCACCCTTTGACCTCAGTTGGGCCATGTTTTTGGTTCTCTTAGATTGCTCAGTCTTACTGGATTTTGCCAAAGCTTTTCTGTTCTTGAGGCTTCAGGTCAAAAATTGGAAAGTTATTTTACCTCACAGCTGGTATGGTGGTTTCGTCGTTGGCCACAATGCCAAAGCAGGGCCAGAACAGCAACTAGCTAAGACCTGAGTTGGATCCGTATCGGCTAGAATGTGGACTTGGCTCTGAACCACTGTGGGCTCCAGATGGAGCTCGGCTTCCTGTAGGGGATGGTCCCTTATCCGCTTTTCTCTCTCCCAGGCAGAAGTTAGTTGTTCCACACCAACCTCTTTTGGCTCAGGGATAAAGATGATTGTGGTTGTGGCCGTTTCGACGCCAGATCAGTGAGCACCTGCAAGTCATCAAAGTTTTTTTCAGTGGGATTATCCTGGTGTTTCAACTGCTTAACTATATCTCAAAACCCTTTGAGGAAAGTCCTTTTATCTTCCCTTACGGCCTGAGTTAGATCAATGAGGGTTTTTAAAACCCCCTCCATTTCTTTCCCTCACTCTTTTTTTCCAGGAAGCCTCAAAAAACGACTACGTGGGTTAGCTTTGTATGCATTAATGCAAGCAGTGTAGATTGTAGTTGTCGCTGATGTTTTTATACAATTTTAAAAAAGGCACTAATGTGATGGTGACAACTGTACAAATGTGTGCTTGCAGCTAGGCTGAGAACCCAGGCTACCGTCCTTCAGGGCTGGAGTAATATCCCACACCCTTTGTTTTATTTTTTGGGGGGAGGCTTCTCTTGCCTCCTGGTGAGGTCTCAAGTCCCGAGTGGAGTCCTGCTTAGAATCCTCACTAGAGCCTTCACTTATACTTGACGAGTATCGCTGGTAAACGGGAGGGCCCAAGGTGCAGGCCCCTCGAAGGTCCTTTAGGGAAGAGAAAACCGGTAATCGAGAGTTCAAATCAGCTACGGGGCGGCACAGGAGAAGCTGCCCATGATAGAGTGGTTCTTAATTTCTTAGTGGGGAGTGCTTGAATCGAACTAAATCTCTTTTCACTTACGAGATCAGTGTTTTCCTCCCCGGCTATTTGATTTCATGCAATGTCAAGTTTGCAATGTCCTTGGTTGATCTGGCCACCAAGATTGAATTCTCCTGCAATGCAGTCCACTCTACTGTAAGTGGATATGTCTCCAATTGATTTGAAGAATTAGAATTACATCGCTGGGTCTCAGGGTCCAATTTGGCACCTTGATTACAGGTGCAGTTAAAGAGTCACTGTTAAATTGGGTGGCACTCGACTCTCCTAAGATCACCATGGGAGTCGTTACCACCACCTGAAAAGGTGGCAAGCGGTGTCTCCTTTGGTTGGAAGGTTATCTCTGGCGAACCACCTAGAGGAGGGGGGGGCAAAAGGATCAGAATGTTCCAACAGGTCAGCATCCGACGGATCACACCAGCCATTTACCAGATTCTGATTTGCTGTGCCACCAATGCCATTCTGGCCCGTGGGGGCCGAAATGGCGTACTGATCACTTCTTCAGATGACAAAACCTTGGCTGAAGAACCTCTGTTCGCTTAAAGTGCCATTTCAGGTTGACGTCAGAAAATGATTTACTCCTTTGTTTCAAAGGGTGGGCTCCCCTGTGGGACCCTCTGGGCCCTGTTAACATCCTTGGGCTCCGTTGGGCCCGTTAGCCTTCCCTCCCCGCTCCATTGCGGCTCCTTTCCCCTTCCCGCCGTCTCCCATACCTACCCACCACCCTTGATTGGCTCATCCAGCTTCCTTGTTGCTGGTGTGCTTCGCCGCCCAAAAACACTGTGCTCGCCATTCCCAAGTGGCTGAGCAGGAGAGTGGTGGGCCTCTGAGACCCTCCGGGCCCTCTGTTAACATCCTTGGGCTCCGTTGGGCCCATTAGCCTCCTCTCCCTCCCCGATCCATCACGGCTCCTTTCCCCTTCCTCCTGCCACCCATACTCGCCCCACCCCCCACTGTGATTGGTCCAACTGCCCTTCAATCACCGGTCTCCCCAGGACAGCCCTCTGCCCTGCAGCCCCTGCGGCAAAGGGCCCAAGGCAAAGGGCGGCTCCAACAGAGGCGGCTCCAGGCAGTGTCAGCAGGTGTCCGCAGGGGAAGCCAATAAAGCCAGCAGTCAGCAGACACCAATTAAAACTGAGTGTGGCATGGGTGTGGTGTAGAGCAATTATTCTACCTTACCTTCCATAGCATAGACTTACATAATGCATACTTAGAGAGACTTGTAACCACTGCAAATGGACTGTAAATGTTGCCCTGCAATACATACCAACTTACTTGCCAATGTCATCTAGTGCCGCACCTGGAGGGAACTGTGAAGATTAGCCAGCGTTGCATCTAGATGGCATCATGATTGTTAGCATTCTCCACACTCAGAATTCTTAACCCTGGCCTGCGTCGCATCTGGATAGAAATGTGAATGTTATGCGTGGCGGTCACCCACGCCCAACTCGGGCCATTCCACTTAATGGAGGGTTACCGCAAACATGTACTATTAAAAAATAGACCGGGGGGGCGTGGCCAGCAACGGGACGATGAGGACGTGAGTTCCTGGCGCTCCGACGGCCGCAGCAAATAGCCTGAATAAATAGCCTGCTACGAGTGGCAAATCTTCCCAAAACACATACCCTCCTGAAGGCAAGCGCCCCCGGCACACATAGAGAAAATTTCAGGCCGAAACGCACCGGTTTGAGCGAGTTCGGAGCGGCGGGAAGGAGGAGAAGCGCTCGCGGCATCGCACAATCAAAATGGTCGCGCTCACCGGAGTGAAGCAGGACGGCGGAAAGACGCGTTGAGGGAGAATCGCGACTATCCCCCCACGGACTGCAAAGCAAACGATCTGTCCGCTACACCTGCATAAAGCAAAGAAGCTGTTGGGCGGCAGCCCCCGTGTGGTCTGTGGAGAGGCTTTGGCTGGTGAGGTGAGACGGGCGGGAAACCCACCACACGCCCCGCACAACACGGCAGGGCCAGGGTCGGTGGAGAGGAGCCCGTGAATTGGCAGGGGAGACGAGGCGAGCTGGTCGCCCACCACACACTGCGGCGAACGAGAAGAAACGGCCCCGCTGGGTGGAGCACAGAGGACTGCCCCGTTGCCGAGACCGGTGAGGGGAGCCCGTGACTTTAAAAGAATCGCCGCCACCCCGCTACAGCAGCCTGGACTGCGATACCCACACATTGCATTCAACATGGGCAAAGACTAATCCAAAAGATTGATATCCCAGAGCAGGATAGATCAATTTACTACACCGCCAGCTAACGGCCAGCCAGAACAAGAACAAGACCAAGCAGACGCGATGGCGGGAACGGAGGGCTCAATATCACTAAAGGACATCATGGCGGCCATAGCCGACTCGCGTGCCTCCATGGAGCAGAAAATGGATGGCATCAGCATGGACGTTTCCCTCCTGCGACATGACCTCCAGAAGCTGACATTGCGCACCGGAGAGGCAGAAAAACGCATCTCCGGTGCGGAAGATGGAATAAGGAACATAGAACAGCAGCTGGCCAGAGTCACAACACCTTTGAAAACCATGGCGGAGCGAGTGGATGAGAGCGAGGGAAGATCCAGGCGTAATAACGTAAGGATCCTGGGACTGCCGGAGAAAGCGGAGGGACCACATATGGAGCTATTTCTGAACAGTGGCTTACAGACATGTTTGAAGAAAACACGTTCTCCAATTTCTTCTCCATTGAACGAGCCCACCGTGTACCGACGGGTCGTCCAATTCCAGGCGCCCCGCCTCATACAGTCATTGCCAAACTTTTGAACTATTGTGATCGTGATGCACTGATCCAGTCCGCAAGGGCGAAAGGTACCCTCACCTATAATGGATCCAAAATAGCATTCTTCCCAGACTACACCAGGGAAGTGCAGAAGGCTAGACAATCGTTTGACCCACTGAAAAAACAACTACAATCCCTCAAGGTGAAATACGGCCTGATGTTCCCTGCCCAACTTAAAATTTACCATGGAGGCACAACAGTCCACTTCAACGACCCCGGAGAGGCGTGGAGATGGGCGCAACAACACATCGAGGGAGACTGGACGGCAACGAGGGGCAACAGAAACGGAAACAGAACACCCCGTGCCTGGCCGGGTCCTGAACCGCCAGACCAACAACTGCCTGCACCAGGAATCGCACCACAGCTGCAGGAATAAGAGCACTGACTCCTGAAACACATGCGAACAGAAACACTCGAGACCCTACCGTGCAGGGCTTAAGGTACTGTATAACAACGTAATGCTGAACATGTATACAGACTAGCCACGAAGAGACACACAGCCAAGCGGCCAGCCCAGACGGAAGCCCCCCCCCTCCCCCTGGTGTGACACCGCACCAGGGTACGTCCGGAGCCTACACACAGGGACACAACCCCGAATAGTTTATTTGTTCATTTGTTAGCGGCCTCACTCAGCTACGGTTAGCTGAGGCTAGTTATTGAATGTTCGGGCGACAGATGCTTCGAGTTAGAAGGAGCATAGGGTGGGGGATGGGAAGTTTGTTTAACAACGGTTTTGTTATGAAAAGGGTCCAAAGTTCAAATCTAGAAAGCTTTGCCACAACACTATCAGCAGACGACATGTGCACATGGTGCTATATGCCAGTGATTAACCCGCACTCTTTACCAAATGGCCTTCGCTAACACAGATATCAGGACCCTACGACTCCTAACCTGGAATGTTAATGGGATGGGAGGTGGAATCAAGAGACGATTTATCACACAACTCCTAAATCGCCACACACCAGACATAGCCTTCCTAACTGAGACTCACTTAGCAGGCACTACATGTACCTTATTCAAACGCACCAACTACAGAATTGCTATACATGCTGGGTTCACCACAGGCTCTCGTGGGGTGCTTATATTAATACACAAACGGTTGCCTCTGACCATGACACGGGTGACCCAAGACACTGGCGGCAGGTACACACTTATTACAGGAACACTATGGAACCAGACGATAGCCCTACTCAGGGTCTACTCGCCACCGACACTGCTCACCACCCTGCTACAGGATATTACACCTCTGATCTCGGGAGATAACTCAGACCTACTGATAATTGGGGGTGACATCAACAAAGTCATGGAGGTGGGGATGGACCGCTCACACTTAAGAGGAAGAAACCCCACTGTCCGAACCAAACTAGCAGCGTTCACTACAGCAATGGGACTGCGGGATGTGTGGTGTGACCTATGCCCAGACACGAGGTAATACTCCTTCCACTCAGGGGTACACGCCTCTTTATCGCGATTAGATTACTTCTTTTTGCCTGGGCCAGAGACTCACAGGGCCACAAAGGCAACTCTACTGCCGCGTGGCATATCAGATCACTTCCCCCTGCTAATCGAGCTTAATATGGCTAGACTACCTCCGCCCCCCTCCTGGCACCTAAATAACTACTACCTAGGCCTCCCAGATTTTCTGGAGCAAATACAACAAACGAACAAAACTTACTTTGAGTTAAACACAGGATCGGTAGATGATCCGGGGATCCTGTGGGCGGCACTCAAACCGGTGCCTAGGGGTAAGATTTTGTGATGGTCTGCTGCACACCGAAAGAAACACCAACAGAAATTGGTAGAAGCCGAAGAACAAGTGACCCAGGCTGAACTAAACCACCTGGCACTAGACCAACCGGACACAAATCGAGCACTAACACTTGCCCAAAAATGCTTACAGAACGTGGCGCTAGACAACGCTAGGCAGGCACAAATGACGATCAGAGCTAGAATATATGAGACCGGTGATAAAGCCGGCAAAATGCTGGCATAGTTAGAGAAACGCGAAATAGGCAGCGGCCAGGTCAGAGCGATAAGATCAGAAGGAGCTGAACCCTTACTGACCGACCGCGACATAGCCTAGGGCTTCGCAGCTTACTATACGGAGCTCTATAAGCCACCCACATCGCCATAGGCATCAATAGATCGGTACTAAACGACATAGCCCTCCCCACTCTAAGTGCTGAACAGCAGGCTCTACTTGAGAAAGATATCACAGAGGAGGAACTGATAGCGGCCATGTCGGAACTCCAGACGGGAAAGACACCGGGGCCAAACGGCTTCCCGATTGAGATGTGGCGTAAACTTGGTACAAATGAAATTGCCCCCCACTTACTGCAAATGTTCCTACAGTCCAAGGAGAGAGGACGCCTACCGGCAGACCTCCGGAAAGCCACGTTGATAGTGATTCCCAAAGCAGACAAACCGCCAGACCTTTGTAGTTCATATCGACCGATCTCACTTATCAATAGTGAGACCAAAATACTAGCAAAAGTACTGGCCAACCGCTTACAAAAAGGTCATCACAACATTAATTCACCCCGACCAGTGCGGATTTATGCCGAAACGGTCGACCCGCATGAACATTCATAGGCTACATACTGTAATAGAGAATGCACCCACCACCTGAGGCCCCCTGGCTGTACTGGCGATTGAGTTTGAAAAGGCTTTCGACTCGGTGTACTGGGAGGCAATTTGGGAAATAATGGGCCGGATGGGGTTTGGTCCCCAGTTTCTGAGCTGGGTGCAACTCTTATATGAATCCCTCGAGGCACAAATGAGAGTGAATGGGTGGCCATCGCAAACCTTTAAGCTTGGGAAGGGAACCAGACAGGGATGCCCATTACCCGCCATGATATTTGCCCTGGCTGTGGAACCATTAGCAGAGGCATTGAGAACGTCACCGGCCTGGTGTGGTATTCAGTGGGAAGACCCACACCAAGCCTGCTCCACGATTGTAGACATACTGGACAGCTACGGTACTTTCAGCGGGCTAAGAGTAAACTGGCCCAAATCAATACTGTTCCCAATAGGTACCACAACTTTTATACCGCCAGCCAACTGTCCCTTTCGCTTAGAAACCGAGCAGTTTAAATACCTTGGCATACAAATTACTAACGACCTGAGCAGTTATGTGACCAATAACCTCCACCCGATAACAACCAGATTCACAGAAGATGCCAGGCACTGGGTCTCTCTCCCATTGACCCTACTAGGAAGGGCAGCATTGTTCAAAATGATGGCTCTTCCACGCTTCTTATACATACTGCAAAACGCCCCACTGCACATCCCAGTGAAAGAATTCAAAAAGATAGACAACGCACTAAGGAAACTCCTCTGGAACAACGGACATCCACGTATTGCACTGGGCACTCTGCAGCACTCCATTTGGGAGAGAGGGAGGGATAGGGCTCCCCCGCCACCAGTCCTACTACTGGGCTAGCCAAATGGCAGTGGTCAACGACTTACTGCATGGGGACACCACGCTGCCACACAATAGACTGGGGAGTGCCAGAGAACGCGCTAGACCTCAAACTGAACTCCTTTACAAAGCGATTCGTAACTCAGCCCCACAATCTATGCTATCACACATTGCCCGAGTATGGAAAGACACACACAAGTTCCTGGGATGGGATGGGAAGATCACCCCACTACAACCTCTGTGGAACAACAGGAATCTACCTGAGGTAAACAAGCTTCCGAGATGGCGTACATGGTCACAACATGATATCAGTACAGTGAGCGATATCGTAGAAGGGGGAAGACTGGTGTCCTTTGAAACCCTAAAGTTCAGATTTCACCTCCCAGGCACTGAACGGTTCCAGTATGCGCAGATGCAGCATGCCCTAAAAGCCCACCTCCCAGCACTTGAAGATATGGCCGAAAGCACTCCCCTCGAAAGAAACATAGTTGAGGCAAGCATAGAGACTAAAGTAACGTCCACCATGTATAATGTGATCACTTCCTTTGCCACCATTGAACTAACCAGCCTGAAGGGCGAATGGGAAAGAGACATAGGACTTATACAACCGGAGGACTGGGTGGGGGCCCTCATGTACCCTCGGGAGGTGGCCATTTCGGCCAGACTTAGACTTATCCAGCTTAAAATACTGCATAGGATTTACTACCCAAGGGTGGCATTATATCGCTGGGGGAAAACATCTGACCCACACTGTCTTCGATGCAAGAGGGAGGAGGGAACCTTCTTCCACATACTGTGGGACTGCAACCATATACAACAGTACTGGCAAAAATGTTGTGATGAACTCCCACGGGTATTGGGGAGAACAATACACAGAGACCCGAAGCAACTCCTACTCGGGATAGAGGAGGATGGAGAAGCATCTAAATACGAGAAGTTGATTCTATCGACGACCTCGGCAATAATTAAAAGGAACATTGCACAATTATGGGGCTCGGAAACAACACTGCAGTATGAACAATGGGTGACGGACGTCAACATATGCATTGCAATGGAAAGGAGTTTATACAGCCAGGGGATGTCCGAGGAAAGCAGACAAAATATGGAACAAATGGGAGGAAGCCCAATGACTGCACCAACCTGAACAATGGACGATAAGGCACAATGTGCAATGTGCAAAAGTAATTGAATCTGGCATATAGCGTGAGAAATAACGGACACTGCAGGACCCTTTTTCTTTCCTTTCTTCTTTTCTTTCTTGTTTTCTTTTAACCTGACCAGGGACTGTTCCACTGGTCATATAGGTTGAATGTTTATATGAAGAATGTATGTTTTATGATGTTAAGTTGGAAAAAACAATAAAATGTGTTATTAAAAAAAATTTAAAAAAATAGACCATACATTATACAATGCAACCTCTAAAGACAGGGCAACCGAAATGAAACACGAACGATGCAGAAAACAGTTTATGTACCACACTTAAGAACATTAGCCTGCGCTGTATCTAGATAGGATTGTGAATGTTAGCATATGCCACACCTAGCCTGCCGTCAACCAGCGCCAACCAAATAGTAAGTGTGGCTAGGGTGGGGCCTGCAGCAATTACTTCACGCCAGAAATCCCTACCACCTTCACTTAATAAACCTTAAATGTTTTAAAGTCACATTTTACGTTTACGGCCACATATTGGGTTTAAATGATTATTCATACCCTAACAACATCACTATACTGAACCTTGCATGTAGACTGTGCTCCCAACATCATTGAGTGTGCCTAATAGCGTCAAGGTTGAACCTACAACGTGTGCCTAATAGTGTCGCTGTGCTATAGTTGAATTTAGAAAGTTTGCCTAATAGAGTCACTGTGCTAAAGTTGAATTTAGAAAGCCTGCCTAATAAAGTCACTGTGCCAAAGTTGAACCTACAAAGTGTGCATAATAGTGTCACTGTGCCAAAGTTGAATTTAGAAAGTGTGCCTAATAGAGTAATTGTACCAAAGTGAATTTAGAAAGTATGCCCAACAGTGTCGCTGTGCTTAAGTTGAATTTAGAAAGCCTGCCTAATAGAGTCACTGTGCCGAAATTGAATTTAGAAAGTGTGCCTAATAGCGTCACATTGTCAAAGTGTTGAGTTGAATTTAGAAAGTGTTCCCAACATCACTGAGTTTGCCTAATAGTGTCAAAGTTGAACCTACAAAGTGTGCCCAATAGCGTCACTGTGCTAAAGTTGAATTTAGAAAGTGTCCCTAATAGCATCACTGTGCTAAAGTTGAATTTAGAAAGCGTGCCTAATAGTATCATCTCTAGTGGATGGAGTCGATGGAAAAAGGATGGAAAGGATGGAAAGGATGGAATGGATGGAATGGATGGAATGGACCGGATGGAGTGGATGGAAAGGATGGAGTGGATGGAACAGATGGAACGGATGTAGTGGATGGAACGGATGGAACGGATGGAAAGGACAGAGTGGATATATCTCTGCATCTCCCATTTATGCTATGTATATGCCATGTACCTATATGCCCATGTTAACCCTGTCCATCCTGTCGTTTTATATATGTATGCCGCTACTTACGCCCCCTGTCCTGCTCTCGTGCTTGGTCACAGGCGCTTTACTGATAACCACCATATCACACTACTACGCTTACTCTCTCCTATACACCATTAGTCAACTAGAACACAGCTATATCATGACACATTCAGCCTGGCTGTTCTCATACTAACATGACCCCACAAACACCTCATCATCCTAGTAAAATACAGCTAGCTGAGCACACAGCGGCGAGCTTAGGCGTCTCCTCAGGCCTAACGCAGCCAGAACTCAGTCTGGGTGTCCACCCTCCAGACTGAACACATCCAACTGATTTCCTCAGCACCACACCTACCGCTAAGAAGCAGCTATCATGCAACAACCAAACCAGCTGCACCCACAGCTTCTTAGCAACCAACACTCTGCATCGGGACAGGCAAGTGTAAAGGAAAGCCTCTGCCTTCCTGGAATGAAGGAAGAAAGCAGAATCCAAACAGCACCGCACAGCTTCCTTGGCTTCCTTAGCAGCCAACACTCAGCCAACACTCCATATTGGAATTTTGTTAAGAGACAGTATTTCCTTATCTCGTTTTTTTGTACTGTTGAACAGAATCCTTCGTGAATCGGAGGAAGGGGAATTCATCCAGATTATAAGGAGACGGTTATCAGACTTTGGATATTACTGTTGTATATGTTATTTTGAACTGCCATATATTAGCTTGTTGAGTTATTGTATGTACAAGTGTGAGGGACAGAAACTTTTTGTTTAGAGTGTTTCCTTTAGTTTATTTTAGACAGGGAAATCCTCATCAGGGTAGGAATAGGGAGGAGTTTATCCAACCTTTTGATTTAATAAAATGCCATCTTTTGAAAAATCATCACAAAGTTGTCCACCTCACATTTCTGACCCCGCACAGTGGGTTCAACACAGTGTCGTGGTCCTGCAGCAGAAACACGTTAGGGACCTAGGCAGGTGGTATCAAGTTGGGGTCGCTAGAAGGCTCTGGTTTTGGATGTATAGACAGCAGAGCTTCTGAATCGAGAGAAACTTCACATGAGGCTGTCTAGCGTTGAGGTCGATAATGACTCCACCGGTTCCCTTGCAGCAGCATGGATGGGGTCAACATGTACCAAACCGACATCAAAGTGGTTCAGAGATGCAGGCAGACATCCTTGGTCCTTTGGTTGTTGAGGGGACCCTGCCAGGGTCTCCAGGGGCAAGGTAATTCCTTTATTCTGCACATCACAGCCAAGAAGGTTTTACAGAGAACTTACAGGGTAAAAGACTTCCAGTGAGCAGGTTCCTAGGTACCATTGGTCTCAGTTGCAGTAGACCACTGTCCAGCCAACACTCACCCCAAAACGTTCATCAAGGATGAAAGTGTCTTTCTCCCTTCTTGGTGCTTCATCTTCACCTATGAAAGCAGGGTTTGGATCAGATTATACTCCTAATAAATGTCCAGATGTAATCCTTCTTCAGATGTCCAAAAATGATTCGACAAGGGGTGTTCTCACCCCTTTAAATAGGCAATCTGCTATGGTGGATTGGTTCCCTTCTATAGGGGGTCCGATCCTGGCTCCTGGTTCAGAATCGTCTGCATGGTGAAGTCCTAGCCAGAGTGCTTCCTCTGAAAGAAGTGGGGAGGTGGTACAGGAAGTCTGGAGTACTGGGAACATCCAAGATGATGGGGCCCTTCTGTGGACTGGTGGTACTCTCCTGGCTGCTTAATTCCACAAAACAAGTGTTGGGGGGGTGACAGTCGATAGGCCAAGCACAGTTACGTGCTTGCACTATATATGCTTTTCAGCATGGAGCATTATGAAAGATGGGGAAGGGTCCCGATGAGCATACCTCATTTTTAGGGCCAGATCTATGTGCATCATTAAAAATCAGAAAAGCTCAGGCTTTTCCTCTCTCACAGATGCCATTCCGTTACAGCGGCTATTTAAAATACTGCAAGTGGAATACCGAACCAACCAAGGATACTATAGAGTGGTGTGGTAATATCTCCAAGAAGCACATAGGAGATGTTCCTTTGTGATGGGAGAACCCTAATAGTAAAAGCACTATGTAATTTCATAAAGAGGCAGTAAAATCAAGTAACAACATAAATCACAGAAAATATATCTTGATAAACAGTGAAGGAGGTCGAAATATAGAACCAATGCATTTTCAACACAAAAGGTCCATCACCAGGACGGGATCTGAAAATAGAACGAAAAATATATATTCATGAGCCTCAATGACTGCTGGTGAATTAATCATCTGGAGGGGTGTAAATATTTCCCAAACCATCCAAGGGGAGTTCGGGTGGGTTCTGCCCACCCCAGAACATTTCTTGAACAATAGGTTAAAATGATGCATTATACAGCACACTTTGTGAAAAAACTGGGTAAAAAATCAGACAGTTTTCAAACGGTTTGTGTAGTGTGCTTGGTTATGTATACAGATTATGGTATCTATGTGCATGTGAGTGGAATGTATCTGTACGAGTGTGTTCTAGAATGGTGGTGTGAGAAGGAATGACGGTTGGAGTGGATGGAGTTATGATGGATGCTCACTGCTGGTGGGCTTAATACAGGAGACTTAATAAATACCTGTGAACAACAGACCTACAGCCTCCATCTCAATACTTCACTTTCGTAGATGAACTCATGGAAAAATGCAATAGATGCAAATCACCAACAGTGTACAGGAGCATTTCCCAAGACATTTTCATGATGCCTTTCCCCACAATATATGCCAGTATAAAAAACATGTTCACATTGGCTGTGCCCTTACAGTTCTATGCTGGCTGCACCAATACAGTGTTCCCATATAAGAACATACTCCTATTTGCTTTCCGCTTATTGCCAGAATTATACTACAAGAAAACACTTCCAAGGCTAGTGGAGTCAATGTCAAAAAGAATTTACTGAAAATATGAGATGTGGCACAGTGTCACGCCGCGCGCTCGCTCGCGGGTGCCACTTACTTGTCCTGGGGTCCCTGGTCCACGGCCGCAGCGGTCTCCTCCTTCATGGAGGCTGTACCCGCGGTGGCGTCTCTCCTCACGCCGACCCGCGGTTCGGATGGGCGCCGTGGACGCCGCCATCTTGCGAGGATCTGCGCATGCGCGGATCGTCAGTATTCGACGTCCCGCGCATGCGCAGTGTCGGAGCAGGCGTTCCGAGCCTCGCTTTGACCCCGGACCATAAAAGGGCACCGCATACACAGGGACGACGCGACTCAACGCGGTTGTTACTGTGTATGCGCTGCTGGAGTCCTGGCGCTTGTTTTCCAGCCCTCCAGTTCCCTGTTCTACCTTTTTCTGCCTAGTCCTGCCTCATCTCCTTATTCCTCCTTGCTTCCTGGTCCTCCTACCCCTTCTTCCCTTTACTGCTGATACCTTGCCTGTCCCTGGTTAGGGTAGAGGAGGTCTGTCTGGGTCCCTAGTTGTAGTGGGGTCCCTCCTGTCAGTACTGCTTTTTCTTGCAGTTTGCTTTCCTTTGCCTGTCTTGTGCCCTGCCGGTACCTGTGCCTAACTGCCTTTTGGAAGTTCCTGAGTTCAGCCCTGTTATCATCGGTGATTTCATCAAGCCTTCTCAGCCAGTGGAAACACTGTCCCGACGTCACGCAAATTCTGAGAAGTGCCACCCGTGGCGTTGGGAGTTGGTTCAGTGCCATTCTGTCTTATATCGTCAGGAGAGGATTGGGCTAATTTCTCGCGTTACCCATTCATCGGCCATCAATACATCGACATACTGGCTACCTCAACTCCACGGTCTACAGGAAGAAGAGGTAACCCACGATCTCGTGAAGATTCGCTTAACAGATTGAGACGCCTTACCCCCAGTCCCGACATGGACGACATGCAGGAACTACGTGAAGAAATGCGTGCCATGCGTCTTGAAATGACCACTCTCCGCCAGGAGAACAACACCCTCAGACAAGCATTGGATCGGTGTTTGGCTAATCCCGCACAACCTGTCACACCGCCTGAGAACTCCATGGCTTACACTACTCCGATGAAGTATGATGGTGATCCGCGTCGAGTGGCAGAGTTCTGTACTCATTGTCGGATCCATTTCCAATTCAGGTCTACTCATTTTGCTCAAGACAAGGCTAAGATCGGGTATATCCTTGGAAATCTAACCGGCAATGCACTCGCCTGGGCCGCACCTTTGGTCTCTACCAACAGTCCTCTGTTGGGTGATTTCGCTGCTTTTGAGAAAGCCTTTTTGGACGTCTTTAAACCGCCCAATTTGGCAGCCATGGCCCAGAATCAATTAATGGAGATCAAGCAAGGGTCAGGTGACATAATCCACTACATCAGTCGGTTTCGACAATTAGCAACCGATTCACAATGGCCCGAAATCACTCAAAAAACCTTGTTTCGTCGGGGACTACGAGAGGAGTACAAAGACGAACTGCTGCACATTCCGGAGCCAGAAACGTTGCCTGCATTGGTGGAACAAGTCTTACGCATTGATCACAGGTTAACCGAACGAAGGAGTGAACGCCGCAGATCTGACAGGTATCAACCAATTCTTCCAGCACAGAACCCCGGACCGGCTGTTTCTACCGATGTAGGTCCAGAACCCACGCAGTTGGGTGCCGTCCGAGGTCCGTTGTCCGAGACTGAAAAGAAAAGAAGACGACAGAAGAACTTGTGCATGTATTGCGGTGGTTCTGGTCATTTCCTAGGCACCTGTCCGCTACGTCCTCTGAAGAAACAGGAAAACTAACAGGCCCGTTGTTTGAGGCGAAGGCAGCAGCGGGCCGCCCTTCTGAATCCGTCCTTCCTCCCATGAACTCAGTACCCTTGTTAATCCTGAAAGTCGGTGTGGCCTGGCTTGGAAAGTGTGTGAACACCTGGGCCCTTCTGGATTGCAGAGCATCTGGCAACTACATTGATGCCTCGTTCGCGATTGCCAATGGGATCCGTTTACATAATAAGGAACGATCAACAGTGGTCGAGGTGATCGATGGTTCTACTTTGTCTTCTGGTCCTGTTTGCCAACACTCCGATCCCTTGTGGCTCTCTGTGGAAGGGCATCTCGAACGTATCTCATTGGACGTCATCAAGTCTCCCTCATTTCCGGTGGTACTGGGTTTACCATGGCTGTTGTATCACAATCCCCAAGTCGATTGGACCGCTCGCTCCCTGGTGTTCTCTTCGACACGTTGTCCTCGTGACTGTGTACTTCACGAAACCTTTCCTGCAATTTTGGAGTCCCTCAATCCTGCTGACGTATCTGCTCATTTATGTGCCACTCAATCGGTTCCTCATGAATATGCTGGATACCACAAGGCGTTCTCCAAGCCCGAGGACATACCACTACCACCCCATCGGCACTTTGATTGTTCCATTGACGTTCTGCCTGGTGCGATCATTCCCCACGGCAAGATCTATTCGTTGACTCAACTCGAGAAAGGCATCCTACAGGAGTACATTACGGATTGCCTCAACAAGGGCTACATAGTGCCGTCCAAATCCCCTGCAGGATTCCCGTTATTCTTCGTCAAGAAGAAAGAGGGCACTTTGCGTCCTTGTATCGACTACCATCAACTAAATGAGATCACGAGGAAAGACAGGTACCCGTTACCACTCATTCGGGACATCATCGAATCCCTGAAATCAGCACAGATCTTCACCAAGCTGGATCTAAGAGGGGCCTATCACTTGGTGCGGATTAAGAAGGTAGATGAGTGGAAGACGGCATTCAAAACACCTATTGGTCACTTCGAATACAGGGTGATGCCGTTTGGACTCTGCAACGCCCCGGCAGTCTTCCAACGGTTCATGGACGATGTCTTTTCTGACCTTATTGGAATATCTGTCTGGGTTTACCTTGACGACATCCTGTTTTTTTCTGACACTCGTACTGCACACGTGGCGCATGTTCAGGAAGTCCTCCGTAGATTAATACACAACGGCCTGTATGCCAAGATTGAAAAATGCCAATTTCATAGGGAAAGCATGGAATTTCTGGGTTATGTGATCAGCAACACAGGAGTACAGATGGATCCCGCAAAACTGCAAGCTATACAAGAATGGAAATCGCCACATGGCGTGAAGTCACTTCAAAGGTTCTTGGGCTTTGCCAACTTTTATCGGCGTTTCATTCCACGCTTTTCTCAACTGGCCAACAGTCTAACCCGCCTGACCAGTACCAAGGTGCCGTTTCTCTGGGACACGCAGGCCGAGGAGGCATTCCTGCAATTAAAAAGATCTTTCATGTCGGCTCCTGTTCTTAGACATCCAGATGATGTAAAACCATTTGTGGTTGAAACAGACGCTTCGGACTACGCAATTGGTGCGGTCTTACTACAGCAAGATGCAGTCACGGGAATTGAGCACCCGGTGGCATATTACTCGAGGAAATTGTCAGTGAGCGAGAGAAACTATGCAGTGATAGAAAAAGAATTACTGGCGATAAAGGCTGCCTTCGAGGAATGGGGACATCACTTGCTGGGTGGGAGGTACCCGGTGGTGGTTCGCACGGATCACCGTAATCTACAGTTCCTGCGCTCTTTGCAATGCAGAACCTCCCGTCATGCTCGTTGGGCCTTTTTCTTTTCACAGTTCGATTTCACCGTCACGTACATTCCTTGTTCCCAGAACACTAAGGCTGATGCCTTGTCTCGTTCTCTGGAAAATAACGTTGAAGGTATCAAGGAACCGGAACCTCTGATAGCGTCCAAACATTTTCTATCGATGGTGACTCCCCAGCTCCAACAGTTGATTGAGGCCACACGAACGGATCCCTCAAGAACACAGATACTACAACGTGCTGACATCAGGGAACGTGACGGCTTGTTGTTTTTCAAGGATCGTCTGTACGTTCCCACATTGGAACTCCAGAAAATCGTTCTACAGAATTGCCATGATTCCGTCGTTTGCGGTCACCGTGGAGTCCGCACAACACAAGAACTGGTTGCACGACAGTACTGGTGGCCTGGATGGGCTACACTGGTAAAGCACTACGTGGACTCCTGCCCTGTATGTGCCCAGACCAAGATTCCTCGCAAAAGGTCCATTGGTCTTCTGAAACCCACGCCTACGCCTCCGTACCCTTGGCATACCATCGCCACGGATTTCATCGTTGACCTGCCCCTGTCTGGTGGTTTCACGTGTATAATGGTGGTGCTGGATTGTTTCACCAAGACTGCTCATTTCTTGCCCTTTCCTAAGCTGCCCACTGCATCCCAGATGGCACAATGTTTTCTACACGAGGTGTATCGTCTTCATGGTCTTCCGGAGAAGATTTTGTCAGACCGGGGGTCTCAATACATCTCTTCCTTTTGGGGCCAACTGTGTCGGCATTTGGACATTCAGCGAGCCCTGAGTTCCGGCTATCATCCGCAGACTAATGGACAGACGGAACGTACCAATCAGACCCTTGAGCAATATCTACGTTGTTATGCCAATGCTACCCAAGACAACTGGTCGGAATGGTTGGATACCGCGGAAGCAGCTTACAACAACGCTGTTCATTCCGCTACCGGACTCGGTCCTTTTTTTTGTTCTACTGGTCTTCATCCCAGACTACTGCCTGTTCATCCAACATCTTCCAGTGCCGTTCCATCTGCAGATGCCCTGGTGTCCCTGATCCGCGATCAACATCGTTTGGCGGCCAGTACCTTGGCAGCGGCACAAGCACATATGAAGGAGCAGGCTGACAAGAGACGGAGCCCTGAGCCTGTCCTTCATGTTGGGGACATGGTTTGGCTGTCCTCCAAAAATCTACCGGTACGCAACTTACCTGTGAAACTAGCCCCCCGCTTTTTTGGTCCCTTTCGCATCACAGAGCGTATTTCGTCTGTTGCCTTTCGTTTGTCTTTGCCTCGCTCTTGGAGGATCCATCCTGTCTTTCATGTTTCCCTTTTGAAGCCCCATGTGCCCGATGTTATGGGTCGTACCTGTTCCCGTCCTGCCCCGGTCTTGGTTCGGGGGGTCCCTGAATTTGAGGTGCAGGAGATATGTGATTCACGGATTCGGCGAGGTGCTCTGCAGTTCCTGGTCAGCTGGAAGGGTTATCCTGCTTGTGACCGCACTTGGGAACCGCGTTCCTTCGTGCATGCACCGCGCCTGGTTCAGGACTTCTATCTCCGCTATCCTTGGAAACCCGGTGCTCCGGGGTTGTCCGGGAGGGGGTATGGTGTCACGCCGCGCGCTCGCTCGCGGGCACCACTTACCTGTCCTGGGGTCCCTGGTCCACGGCCGCAGCGGTCTCCTCCTTCATGGAGGCTGTACCCGCGGTGGCGTCTCTCCTCACGCCGACCCGCGGTTCGGATGGGCGCCGTGGATGCCGCCATCTTGCGAGGATCTGCGCATGCGCGGATCGTCAGTATTCGACGTCCCGCGCATGCGCAGTGTCGGAGCAGGCGTTCCGAGCCTCGCTTTGACCCCGGACCATAAAAGGGCACCGCATACACAGGGACGACGCGTCTCAACGCGGTTGTTACTGTGTATGCGCTGCTGGAGTCCTGGCGCTTGTTTTCCAGCCCTCCAGTTCCCTGTTCTACCTTTTTCTGCCTAGTCCTGCCTCATCTCCTTATTCCTCCTTGCTTCCTGGTCCTCCTACCCCTTCTTCCCTTTACTGCTGATACCTTGCCTGTCCCTGGTTAGGGTAGAGGAGGTCCTGTCTGGGTCCCTAGTTGTAGTGGGGTCCCTCCTGTCAGTACTGCTTTTTCTTGCAGTTTGCTTTCCTTTGCCTGTCTTGTGCCCTGCCGGTACCTGTGCCTAACTGCATTTTGGAAGTTCCTGAGTTCAGCCCTGTTATCATCGGTGATTTCATCAAGCCTTCTCAGCCAGTGGAAACACTGTCCCGACGTCACGCGAATTCTGAGAAGTGCCACCCGTGGCGTTGGGAGTTGGTTCAGTGCCATCCTGTCTTATATCGTCAGGAGGGGATTCGGCTAATTTCTCGCGTTACCCATTCATCGGCCATCAATACATCGACATACTGGCAACCTCAACTCCACGGTCTACAGGAAGAAGAGGTAACCCACGATCTCGTGAAGATTCGCTTAACACACAGCCAAGCAGTAAGGAGCAACTACGCCTCGTTTCTTGGAATGGCAGAATTCTATGCAAAATTCACACAAACTTTTGCAGATACAACAATTCATAGGAGATCTTTATTAAAAAACAAGGAGCTGTTTGTGTGGTCTCTACAATGTGCATCGGAATTTTAAAATATAAAAGACAGCGCTAGAGAACACACCCTCCCTACAGAACTTTACAATGGGGATCTCTACGGATCTGAGCAATATAGGTGTTGGAGCTGTGTTCACACAAATGGAAGGGAAGGAAGATTTGTGATTGCATTCGCATCAAGCCTGCTGAGGGGCTGGAATTGAACTATTCAACAACCAAAAAAGAGTTATTATCGATAAAATGGGCCATTGGGAAATTTAGAACATTCCCGTGGGGCTCAACCTTCACGATCAGGACAGATCATAAGCCATTGAAGGAAAAACTGCAGGAAAAGGGTCTGGATGGAGTATCTTCAAGAATAAGGAAATGGCTTGTGGCACTTCAAGAATATCGCTTTGATGTCGAAAATCTTCCAGCAAAGAAGAACATTCCTGCCAACTGTCTATCTCGGCTAAGAACAAATAAGGATGATGATGAAGACAAACCAGATTGTGTGTGGAACATAAAATGACTGCTAACGTTCAGTGGGACGAGTGTATGGCAAATGACAACCATTTAAGAAAGGTGAAGGATGAACTTGTGGAAAAGGGGGTGATTACAAAAGGATTTGTGGATGGTTTGGATGGTGAAGGAGGACTTGCATATGAATGGTGAATTTGTAATGAGGGGACAGGTTTATTCCCCCCACTGGAGTAAGGAAGAGGATTGTAGAAATTGCCCATGAAGGGCATCAAGGTATTACTAAAACTAAACAAACGGTTTGTGCCGAGTACTGTTGGCCAGGATGTGATATAGAGGTGGAACGAGGTGTGAGGAACTGTGTTTTGTGTACATTGAGTGAGAAGAGTTTGGTGGCTAGGCAGAGCCTCATGACTCTAGTTGCTGTCCCCAGAATGCCATGGGAGAAGGTTAGGATGGATATTACTGGTCCTATATGGAGTAAAGGAGTACAGAAGTACTGCATAGTAATGGTTGACATACTGTCAAAGTGGGTAAAAGTAAACATAACAAGTAGTATTACAAATAAAGATGTGATGGGATTTATGGAACAGGTGTTTAGGCGTGAAGGATATCCATGTACACTTGTCACGGACACTGGCGTCCAATTAAAATTCCAAGAGATGTGTCTGTATTTGGCACAGAATGGTACTGGACATACATTCACCACCATTTATCATCCTCAAGGTAATGGTGTGGCTGAAAGATTCAACAAGGTCATTAAGGTCTGCATAAAACGGGCAAAAGGTTAGGAACAGGAAAGTGTGGTGATGAGCAGGATCAAAGCACATCGATTTTTGCTGAATAGTGCAACAGGTCTGTCACCCTTCGAATTAAGTAGAGGGAGGCGGGCAAATTGCTAGTTAATGCCTCCCTGGATGAAGCGGCTAGGTGGTCATGAGACAGCATCCTGCAAGCGAAGTTGCGAGTTAAGGAAAGGCAAATGGCGAACAAGGTGAACTATGATAGAAGGAAAGCTGTCAGAAATGTTTGTTTGAGCATTGTTGATGTAGTAAGGGTGAACTTACCCGCGCCATTGAGAGATTGGCCATTGAAGTGGTCCAAGCCATGTAAAGTTGTGAAGGTATTTCACAATGCTTTGATGACTGAAGTTGGCAGGATGTGGAATATGAGTAGGGTAGTGAAAGATGAAGAGTGGGATGTCCTGAAGATCTTGGTGAGGAAAACTTAAGAACAGTAAGGGACACAGAAAGGAGATCATGGAGGAAAAAAAGAGAGTCCCAGAAAGTTCAAGGATTATGTGGTGGGTCAATGTAAGGAACACCACTATCAGAAGAATACGGATACTGTGTACTGTGCTTGGCTATGTATACAGATGATGGTATCTATGTGCATGTGCGTGGAATGCATCTGTATGAGTGTGTTCTAGAATGGTGGTGTGAGAAGGAATAACTGTTGTAGTGGATGGAGTGATGATGGATGCTCACTGCTGGTGGGCTTAATACAGGAGTCTTAATAAATACATGTGAACAGCAGACCTACAGCCTCCGTCTCAATACTTAACTTTCGTAGATGAACTCAATGAAAAATGCAATAGATGCAAATCACCAACAGTGTACAGGAGCATTTCCCAAGACATTTTCATGATGCCTTTCCCCACAATATATGCCAGTATAAAAAACATGTTCACGTTGGCTGTGCCCTTACAGTTCTATGCTGGCTGCACCAATACAGTGTTCCCATATAAGAACATACTCCTATTTGCTTTCCGCTTATTGCCAGAATTATACTACAAGAAAACACTTCCAAGCTGGCACTGCTAAAATATGCCACTAACCCCATGTAAGAGCATACTTTTGTTGTCTTTGTGTCAAGCCCAGGGGAACCCTCCCGGTCCTCCTCCTCACCTGTGTCTTCAACAGAGCTCTCTTGGACTTCAGATTCTCTCTTTCGGCGTGGTTCCCGCGGTTCCTTGGCCTTCTTTTCCTTCTTCTGATGAAGGTAAAGGCGAGCTCCCTCGGAGGCCACCGTGGCCTGAGAAGTCACCCTGGACTAGGGGGACCCCAAGGAGCAAGCCCCCAAAAGTCAGGGAAAAAGCCTCCATGGCACAAAAAACCCTCAAGACGAAGAAGTCTGATTCTCAATGTAGGTAAAGCTTGGACAGAACTGCTTTCTCTGGTTACCGAGGATAAAGTCTTGATAGTCAAAGGGTTCTGTGGCTCTTAAGTATATCTTAAACCCCAGTAGTAGGAAGTGTTCTTTCTTATTTCCCAAAAGGATCTTGATCATCCATGAAGAGTTGTGGAAAGTAAACCAGCATAGGAAAACTCCAGTAAAATAACAATCTTCACGAGACCAACTGGAGTACAGCCTGTGAGAAGTTCATGCAGGCTACGAGTGCCGACTGTCACCCGCAGAGGCATGGGTAAACCGGCAGAAGGTACAGCAAGATTCCCGTAAAGGAATAGTAGAACGAATGAAGGCAGCCAAAGAAAGACATCAAGGGAGCGGTGAATACATGTAGCAGATGAAAGGATTACCGCGAGGGTGGAGGGAGCCGGGATGCAAGCAGCCTGAAAGGAACTGCAAAGGAGTGGATGCCAGGTGGAGAGTGGCTGAAAAGGAATCAAGACGGCAGAAAACAGATGGAAGAAGACCGCTAAGAGGCAGGCAGGCAGGCTGGAGCAGCCGAAGTGTAAAAGAGAGAGAGAAGTAGAGGTGGCCGCGGCGGCCGAAATGAAACAATGTCAGAGTATAACGCGCTGAGAGTGGCAAATAAAGCTGCAAAGGAGCTGAGACAGGTGATAGCTCAGCAGAAATAGATACCCGAAAGAAGCGATGAAAGAAAACACCAAAGGACTAACTAGAGTGGGAGAGAAAAATAGACCATGGGTGGAACAGTACTTACCCAGCACCAGTAAGAGGCAAAAACAAGTCATCACAGAAAGAAAACCCACGTGTGAAAAAGTAAGAAAAAGCAGGACCGGCAGAGAACTGGAAAACAGAGCACAAGATAGTAACTATGGAATGCTAGAACTGCTGTAAACAGAGGTCTGGCAGCGTAATACCAGGAGACTGATACAACGCAGGGAAACCAAGTCTCCGCCCACAGATATAATGGCGGTGGCCATCTTGGTAGAACACTAGACTGTCAAAATAGCAATAAAAGACACCATGTTATGTGTACTTCCACCTTTGCCAACACTTCCAAGGGCACAGCATGACACTTTTCCATTAAAAATGCAATGCCACAATAAGAAAACCTGTCCAAACTAAATGCACCAATGTGTGCTTTATCCTTGATGCCCAGCAACAAAATAAAAAGGGCCATGCCACAGTAAGAAAATATAGCTAGACAGGCTACACCCAAATATGCCAGTCTAGACACATTATAACAGGTATCATCTTTGTTTTGTCTTTGATGCCTAGTAAAAAATTAGAAAGAATATTCCTCCCTCAGTCCCTTGCCAAAATCAGCATCCCGGGTGCAGCACAAGTACACACACACATTCCCACAAAAGTGAATTGTTCACTCACATGCGCATCCATACACCATACAATCGCTCACTTACATGCGCATACATACACACGTTGGATACATTCATATACAGGTTTTTTTCTCATCTTCAGCCTCAGCCTGGAATCTGCTCCTCTGCACCTCCCACAAAGGTCCTCTGGCTACCGCACAACAAGACCAGGAAGCAGAGCACTTTGATTCCTGCAGATGCGTAGAGGATCCGGAGCATTGAACGCACACACTCCATCCCGACAGAATGTGCGGTTCCCCAGCCTGCATCCCCAATGGGCCATGCAAGGTTGGGAAAGCAAAACACCCTCAGACATGCAAGGCTCATTGGGCAAGCCTGCTGGGGAATCCAAGCTGTCACAAGAAAAATAGGTTGACAGTTAAAAATCAAGCCCAGGACCGCTCACTCAGCTGCAACAAGCAGCTGTTTCTGGGCTGGCTTGGTATGGTATAGGATTGTTTATTTATATAGTGCCTATACACAGGCAAGTGTTTCAAAGCGCTCAAGGAGGGTGGTAACATGGGTAAAAAACAAACAGTTACTCAGAGCCCTTGAAATTCTAAGATGATACTAGTCTGCACATGCAGAGCAAGTGCGTGAGAAATGCATTCAACAGCTTGGGAGACAGCAAATAGGCCCGATGACGATTCTGCAGTTTTAACAGTGCTTTAAAGCAGAAACTACAATCCCCTGCAGGATTGTAGTTTCCGGAAGTGTTCAAACCTAGAAACCTGGATGTTAGGGGCAGTCTGCAGTAGGCATATAAGGCTGCACGGCAAACAGGTTGGGTTAGACAGGATTAATTATTTTTTAACATTGCTCTTATATTGTGTACCATTTAGCTGCTAATTTTAAATATATTGTTTTTACATATTGGAACTAAGCTTTTTTTAATTGTAACACTCAGTGACTACTTACAACACAAGGCAATAGGAGCTGGTAGTTTAACTTTTTAAACAAACTAAAGTGCGACTCGAAACAGAGGAGTCTCGCTCACCTGCGTGCACTTAGGGATAGCAGAAACTACAATCCCCTGCAGGATTGTAGTTTCTGCAAGTGCACAAACCTAGAAACCCGGCACGCAACACTCCGGCGCAGACGTTAGGGGCTGTCTGCAGCAGTCAGACGCGCAGGTAAGCTAACTTTAGATCCCTTCAATGGGTTTATCCGAGATACTAGCGCTTTTAGAAACAGAACGTAATAAATCGTTAAAACGCGCATCTGACTATGATTTAATGTATGAAGTAGTCACGGACCAACTAGATCATCAACACAGAATTCCCCATGTACTGAGCCCTCTTACACCCATGGAGGGCACTTCCAGCACCAATAGAGAAGTGCTTAATCAAACTGAAGAATCTTTCGAGGTTATGAATATCCCCAGCATGTCGGTTACTATGTTGCAGGACACCCCTACCACCTTGCAGAAATCTGTTCATTTGAGTAACCTAACTCAATATACGGGCCCTCCTAAGGATATTCTAGGGATCTCTAGACCTTCTCCCATCACAGTAACAACTGCGCTAAGCTGTCTACTTATTAACACACGCTTCCTAGTGAAGCATGCCCTAGAGATGGCCAATTATATTGAACAAAATAACCTAGATGTATGTGCGATACCTGAGACTTGGGGCTCAGATGCCTCAAGTCCAAGCCTCAATCTAGCAATACCTGCAGGCTATGTAATGATATGAAAGGATAAACAGAAGGGCAGAGGGGACTGGGGTCGCTTTTATATTGAAAAATAGCTATCCATTTGGGAAGGGCCGGGGTTCATCAGTGAAGAAATCGATTCGCTGTTCATTAAAATTGAAATGAACGCAGAGGCAACCATAAACTTCCTGCTGATCTATCATCCCCAGTCTATGAAAGAATGTTGGGCAGAGGCTTTGTTTGATCTACTTCTCCCCCGGTTAAAACCCCTCACGCGCTTCATAATTCTAGGAGACAAACTTTTGGCTAGGTGATTCAGAAGATCCTAATGCAATCAACCTAGACCATTCACTCTCTGATCTAGGATTCTCTCAGCAAGTAACTGTACCCACCCACGCACTGGGACACACGTTAGACTGGGTAGCAACGCTGAATACCATCTATCAGGATGTTGCCACAACACTGTGCCCATGATCGGACCACATGTTAATATATTTTGCACTAAAAGTTCCACTGTCGGTGAAACAAAAAAAGCACTCCAAAGGCCAGGTATTGGCTCGCAATCTAAAACGCCTTACCTTCAATAATATAGTACCGCTAGTGGATAATGATATCGGATTCTCATCAGATATTTCTATCAATGAAATGTCTGCCGGCCTGGCTAGTAGTATGGCTAGTATTTCTAACACTCTAGCCCCTTTAAACTAAAGAAAATAAAAATAAATAAAATAAAATCAGACCAAAAAGGTCAAGCATGGTATGCGGAAGAATTGAGAAAGTACAAATCGGTGACAACTAAGGCTTACTACTCTTGAAAACTGACCCCACACCAACTTCACTCCAGTTATATAAGACCATAATAAAAGGAATATAAAACTGCTGTTCTGGCCGCTAAGAGCAATTTTCATAACTCATGTATTGTCAAAGCCACATCAGACGTCAGGGACATTTTAAAAATCTTAAAAGAACAGGAAGTAACTCCCTTACTTGATGACCACCTTGTGATTAGAGACTCCACTTGGTGCCAGCACATACAAAACGGGATGCAAGATAAATTGCTGGGAATAAGAACAGGGATGCTCGAAAGAAAGAAACTGTTAACATCTAAAGCACCAACGCCACAGCAATGTTCTTTAAACACAGTGGTTACAGTAGCTGAATTGAACTTTCCGCCTATCTCAGAGAATTCACTTCAACTCATCATTGAAAAGCTAAAACCCTCTAGCTGCAAAGGGGACTCATGTGCCTCATTAATCATACAAACGTGTCCCTGCTGCTCATTAAAGCCATTTGCACGTTTGTCAACACATCTCTAAGAGAAGGTAAGGACCCTGATGACCTGAAGCATATAATGTTAACACCCATTCTAAAAATGGTAGGTTTGGATATGGATAATCCTTTGAACTACCGTCCCATCTCCAATATACCTTTTTATAAAAGATTCTGGATAAGGTGGCCTACATACAGAGTTCGGAACATCTCGATAAATATCCTATTCTGAATGCACACCAATCCGGTTTTAGGCAAAGCTTTGGAATAGAGACCTCCCAACTTGACCTTAAATCAAAACACTTAGATTGTTTATATAAAAGTTCTCCTTCTCTTCTAGTATCCCTGGATCAATCTGTGGCATTCTACTTGGTCAGCCACCGGATATTGAAATATAGATTATCTGAAATAGCCAATTTCTCAAATTTGGCAGTCGCATGGACAATTGGCCTCATTACGAGGTGGGCGGGAAGGGATTACCAGGAGTTATGGAAGGGACCCGTTAAGGGACTTCAGAGCTAATAACGGTACCGCAATTTGCGATACCGTTATTAGCACCTTCCCTCTTCCCATTGAGCCCTATGGGGGCTGAAATAGGAATGGGGAATGGCTTTTTCAATGGGGACTTACTGGTCCCGCAAAGGTCGGATTAGACCGGTAAGTCCCGGTAAGTCCCCATTGAATGGGGCCGGACACGGTACCGGTATTGGAGGTAGTCATGGCGCTAATAGCACCATAACTACCTCCAACCTAGTAATGAGGCCCAATGTCATTCTTGGAGAACAGACATAGTAGAGTTTGCTCAGACATAGCAGAAGCCACTTACATACCGGTTCTGTTCGGGTTCGCACAGGGGGCTAGTACATCTCTGAGCATATACATTCTTTTTATGGTACAATTTTTCAAGGAATTAGTGGCAGAGGGGATCTTATTCCCTAACTATGCGGACCACACTCAATGTGTCGTCCCGCTCTCAGGCTACCACTCGCAAGAGAAGTAGAGTTAAAAAGAATTTTCAATTTAATTGAAACCTGGATGCTTAATAATAACCTGGCATTGAACAAAAGCAAAATGGAACTAATGATTATTGGAAGCTCCGTTGCCATTAGTAAGCTGGAAAGCAAATATCAATCTTTTTAAGTTTGGATCAGACCATATTTAACCAGTATCAAAACTTAAGATTCTAGGAGTTACATTAGATCAATCATTGTCCATGTCACACCACGTCTCTAGTGTAATCTCGGCATCAGCATACTACATCAAGCGATTACAACCCCTTAGACCGCTCATTAAACAGGCAATTTCAGAAACTATTGCCAGAGCCATCATAGGGGCAAAAATAGATTACTGTGGCAGTCTACTAGTAGGTCTAAAAAAGGGGAGTCGCCCAAAGATTACAGACAATGGAGAACAGGGTGGTCAGAGTGGTTTTGGGTTTGTCTCGAAGAGACCATGTAACAGAGGCAAGGCGCTCACTTCATCGTTTCCCAGTACAAGCACGCTTTAAATATAGAATTCTAACAATCACCTTCAAATGCAGACAGGGCATTATGCCATCGTATTTGCAGAATGTCATTAATGAAAAAACGGGGGTCAGACAACCAAGATCCTAGGGGCAGAATCACCTTAAGATTCCTAAGAGCAGAACCTCAAAGGCTGAGAAAGGAGCTTTCCATTTTGTAGCCCCAAAACATTGGAATCGGCTTCTCCTCTCGCTGAGACTCCAAAGCTCATTGGAGATTTTTAAAAAAGATTTGAAAACTCTCCTCTTTGCCTGAAGCCTGTTAGCCGTACATAGCATCCCAATGGTGAGAGCCTCACCGTACTGTCTGTAGGTTGTTTTGTAATCCCTAGATAACAATGTCAGCGCATTCATGCCCCAGGATCTACAGCGCACTATATAAATATTGTAAAGTAAAGAAAACAAGGGAGACAGACAGATGATCTGCAGGCACAGTGCGTACAGATCGATCAAGCGCACAGAGTGTGACGGGGAGGGGGGAGGATCAAGTGCACCCGGTCGGTTGAGACTGGGATAAGTGCAGAGAGAGCCACCCTCTTGGGTTAATTTCTCAAGTGTATTAAGTGAGGGTGGGGTGTAGGGCCCTGATGCAAGTGCGAGAGAGGACTGGCAGGGGTGCTGGGGACCAGTGAGACTCTGAGGTACACCCGGCGGCCAGTCGGCATGCTGTAAGGTAGAGGAGGGAGGGAGAGAAAAACAGAAGTGGGTTAGCCGGCTTGTTCAGAATGGGTGGCGGCACTTTTGGGTCATCACCCATTATGGACGAGCTGTCCCTGATGAGTCATCAAGATGGTAATATTGACACATTAAAGAAAGCTTGCTCAAATAAGGCATATTTTGGAAGTTTGTGACTTATGTCGTAACTTGCTTACTGTCTCTTCATGAAATAAGATGGTATTTTTCAAACTCCAAGCATCACTGTGCAAATCCTATACTTGGTGACAACTGAAAATGGGCTTTTAGAATGGGGGTGCTGAATCAACTTAAAATGTCATCCTCTTGCAAGGTGCGAGATCATACACATTAATCTCCCTAGGATTTCATCGCTAATAGAATTGATCCTGTTCATGAGGTAACTAGGAGGACTTTCAAAAGGCACTCATCCACTTTTGAGCTGCTAAGTTTCTAAATTGATAATGCTGAGCTTAGAATGAGCAGATCTAACCTCAGATGGGCACCACGTTGCATCCTGCATAAGATTGCTAGCGAATGACTGAATTTGCAAGGTAATGGGCGACACATTGCACTTCAAAACATGCAAAACCCGAACCTTGTTTCAACATGGCATTAGCACTAAAAACAAAATCACTCTTAGCCCACTCTGTATAACACATTCTACATGTTTTACAACTATTTATTTACCACATCATGAACGCGTACTATACAGATGCCAAACCAACGGTCTACTGAAATATTGTGATATCCATAACTAAGAAGATCATACAGAATTAATCCGATGCATCCCTCTGCCATGAAAGACTGTCTCTTTTCGCCCCTTGCAACCTAACAGAGATACAGCCTCATTACGAGTTTGGCGATAGCTCAGTGGTAATACCACCGAGATACCACCAAACAGTATTACTGTTACCATCATTTGGTCTTGCAGTATTACTGCCAGATTACAAGTGGTGGTAGGCGGTGTTGGTCCCCATTAAGTGGAGTCCATAGGAGTCTATGGGGATTCAGGCCGTATTACCACCAGCAGTAATACCTCCGATTTGGCTCTTTTTAGGCTCTGAGGCAGAGAAATTACCTCCAGGATTTTGCTGGAGGTGTTTCCTCTGCCTTACCTCCAAACCTGTAGTTCAGCAGTCTGGTAATGCAGTGGTAACATAGTTACCACTGCATCACCACCATTTTGTTACCATACTGCCGAACTTGTACTGAGGCCCATTGTGCTTGACCCTCAACTAGTTTATACAAAATTCGTTCAAAAATGTGTATTGCAACATATCCAAAAATGATAAAAAAAGACTTGCATGAAAAATATTTTTAAAATAGGAGTTGAAGTAACAAATGTGGAATCTGCAGTCTTTTCCTTTCAGTAAGCTTTTATTAACTAGATTCAACGACTTACTGAGGATTACGAAAGCTTAGGGCAGACCACTATTTATACACAGGAAAGGTCAGCGTGCATCAGCTTCTAACTTGTGGACCAGAAATTAGTATACCTGCAACACGATGGCCTCCTCTGTGAGCTTCGCTGTACTGCCTCTTACAGATTGAAGATCGGTTTTTACAAATTTGCTTGCAATGACACTTGTACATTTTCCTTTGCCGTGCTATTTCTCAGCATTTAAATAAGTAATAATACCCGATCCGGACGATGGGCCCGCCGGATCGGGTATTATTCCTTTAGAAAACCAGGGTGCTCACAGCAATGTATTTTGTATAAATAAATGGGACAATGCAATTTATTTATTCATACAAAATACTGAACTAAGAGGGCCGCCGTGGAGCTGGAAGACGGGGAGGGAAAGTGGTTGGGGGGGTGGGGGATTTGTCGTCAAGTTGCTTGGAATGCAGGCTTGTATTGTGGGATTCAGCCCACGATCCGAGCAAACCAGGGTCGGACTGGGACAAGAAATAGGCCCGGCCACCCAAAAATAAGTGGCCCACCGCTCGCCTCAAAAAAGTGGCCCACCCCTCGCCTCACGACCCTTGACCTCTGATGACATCACCAGAAGTGATGTCCTTTGACCCCACAGTGACATCCTGGGAAGCGATGAAACACAACCTTTCACCCCTTGACAAAACAGGAAGTGGCATCAAATAGCATTGTCCCTAAGTACATTAAATTACTGTGAATCCAAGCAGACGTCCAAGGCCAAATGATAATGTTATTGTATAGCACTTACACTGAAGCTCTTGTTTTATAGAAGAAATATGCATACACTATCACCCAACCTGTGGTGGTACTCATTTATCGACCTAAGAAGGATGAAAGGCTTTTTGGAAAAAAAAAAATATACATTTCTATTTTTTTTCTTCCAAACCAGCCCAGGCATGGCCAGAAACCGGCCCTCACTTCCCAGGGACGATTTCGCCCCGGCCCGAAAAGCCGAGGGGCCAATCCGACCCTGGAGCAAACCTGTGCTAATGATGGGATATGCCCCGAGACAGCGGCCGACCCAGTTGGTAACGACCCACCACCCAAGTTAAGGGCTCGAGCGAAGCAAGGGTCCCTTAATGCAGGAAGTGGTGCTATTACTGACAGTCAGCCTGCCACTGAGGGGCAGATCACCTTGAGAACCCGCAAGTAACTACATGCAGGTGCTAAAGGCGATGTTAACATTTTTAAAAGAGGAACAAAAATAAAAGTACCTTTATTCCGTCCTGCCATGCTACTTCGGGAACACGAGTCAGTCTTCAATGTTGATTCTGAATCAACGCTGAAGACAGACTCCTGTACCCGACGTGCGTTGCACGACGGAATAAAGGTAAGTTTTTCCTTTTTTTTTGTTTTGTTTTAACTTCGCCTTTAGCACTCACGTGTAGTTTGTTACTCGTGGATGCTAAAGGCGGTATAAGGGAGGTGGGAGGGAACAATATAGTCCATGGCCAGGGGTGGACTGGCCTATAGGGAACTCTGGAGTGTTCCCGGTAGGCCTCAGCACCGTGGGCCTCTTTTGTGTGGTATTTCCAAATGTTCTCATAGCAAAAGTGTAGAACCTGCTGAAAATGTGTAACATGAAGCCCCTTTGAAAATGATTTCCAGGGCCTCTTTTGGTTTCCAGTCCATTCCTGGCCATGGCAAGGGGCACACAGCCTTGGGGGAGCTCAGAACGCGGGCTTATACCAAAGGATTCAGTCCACATTCCAAGATCCCCAATTGGCTGGCGCCCATGCTCAGCGTGCTGATAGCTTATAGATTGGGACCACATACGTCCATCTGACTTTCAGCAAGCCCTCTTTTGTTCACCGTTTTCACTCTTCTATAAAGACTTTAATATTATGACCAGCCATATTTCTTGGGTTTAGCATACATTGGGCCTCATTAGGAGTTAGAAGGTGCACCAAAAAAGTGGTGATAATTCCGTTACCGACACTTTTTCTGGTGGTAACGGAATGTTTGCTGTTTTCACTGTACTGCAGAATTCCGAGTTTGGAGGAAAAGTGTAGGATTTACCTCACGCAAAAAGCTTAAAAGGTAAATCCTCCAAACATCGGTGGAATTACTGTGGCAGAATTACCGCTGGCGGTAATAGCGCCAAAAACCCCATGAAGTCCTATGGATTCCAAAATTGGGGCTTTACACCACCCTACCACCACTTGTAATCCCACCATAAATCCGCGGGAGCAAGTGGTGGTAACTGTAATAGAGTTTGGTGGTATTTCGGTGGATATACTGCCCCAATACAACCAAACTCGTAATGAGGCACATTCTATTGGGTAAGGAGGTGTGTGAGAGCGGGTGACCCATGTACTTTACAAGGGATGGTGTGTGTGCAAGTGCGCTGTCAGTACATGAATGATGGAAACTTATTTCAAGTTATGATACTGAAAAGGTAGCTATTCATATGTGCATGAAGTGAACTTAAAACGAGTACGGGTAGGTGAGGCATTACTTGCTTGCAGAAGATACATTTCTTGCAAGCATGCAGATAATTGTTAATTGCTGGTTTTCGGTTCATGTATAGAAAGACTTCAGCATGAATGAAGAATACGGTTTCTGTTCGACAAAACCTGGGGATTACACAAACTTTGTCCAAAATATTGTCAAATGAGTACAAAGGGTTATTAACTAAAGCATTCGACTCAGAGATAAAAATGCATCAGTTGTTAATCCCTATTGCTGCTTTTGCTGTCAAAGTTCCCCGACAACTCTGCCTTTGTTGCACTAATCCGAAAAAGCATATTCATGAATAATGATCCCATGCAAAGCAGTCTCCAAATCAAGCAAAATATGGACAATCATACAAACATTTATATTCATTCACAAAAAATAAATCTATTATATGGGACAGAGTATAGGACATTTTTTATATCAAATTCTGAACATTTTAAACAAAAATTAATACATTTTATACTAAACAAAAATCATAAATTGGTCTCAAGATGCCAATTTCTTAAAGTATTTTTAATCTAGGGCAGTGATTAAATAAAAAGAATGAGTGAAGGAAATCAGTGAGGTTGGTCTCAAGTAGTCCACCAGGCTCGTAAGATAGCTAATACGAGCGATCTTCGCATCCACAACGCGAGTTTCCAACATGACGAACTCCCGCAGCCAAGGAGCGGACCGTGACACCCAGGGGGCTTCCTAATCACCCAGCAGCGTTCTATCGGCAGGGGTGGATGCCGCTTCTCCCTGCACAGAAGCGAGACCTTTGTCTGAAGTGGTATCGGAAAGCACACTCCAGTGCAAGGACTCTGACGGGGAGGCTGAGCAGGGCCACTGCAGTTAGGCTGAGTAGTGTGGCCCCCCCCTGGTCTTGTACCTAAAACCTGTCACCTGAGATAATGAAATGATATTACAGACGTTTTTTGCTTTGTGGAAAAATTGTGGCCGTAGGCCTTTTTATTTTCTACAGAAAATAATGCCACACAATAAACATGACAGCCACACATCCCTATCAATCGCTTTTGGGCACCTCGTGTCCAGGGGTTATGGATTGCGAGCCTTCCCTCAGGCTAATTTTCGTTGCCCTGTGGCATCCCTTCCTGGACACGTGCCGCTGCCTACGACTTTTTCTTCTTCTACCATGTACCGATGAAGAGTACTTGGCGTTCTTGCTCTCATTCCTTCTTCTCTTGCCGGGTGGGTTGGGTGGTAACGCTTCCTTAACCCTTTTTCCCATGTCCGTGGAGCTTACCCGAGTGAGGTGAGCTCCGGACCTGTTTGTGACTCCTTGGGTTTTTACGGGGGTATTTATCCACCGCTGTGGCCTTTGATGCTGATGCGTTGCTGGGGGGCCGGGCTTCTTCCTGCCTCCCCCTACTGTTTCCTTTGCACCTTTTGGTGCGTTCCCCTGGCAACGTCGAGGGTGGGGGCGCCGCTTTGTCTGCCCCTCCCTCTTTGCTTCCCGCGTTCGTTTCCCCCACCCTGCGCCTAACCCCCCAGTCCCTCCATCCTGCCATACTCCGTATGCCACGGGGCCTGGGGCATAGGCTGAGTAGTGTGGGCTCCCCCCCCTCCTGGTCTTGTACCTAAAACCTGTCACCTGAGATAATGAAATGATATTACAGACGGTTTTTGCTTTGTGGAAAAATTGTGGCCGTAGGCCTTTTTATTTTCTACAGAAAATAATGCCACACAATAAACATGACAGCCACACATCCTTATCAATCGCTTTTGGGCACCTCGTGTCCAGGGGTTATGGATGCGGAGCCTTCCCTCAGGCTAATTTTCGTTGCCCTGTGGCATCCCTTCCTGGACACGTGCCGCCACGCCTGAGCGGGTGTTTCCTAACCTGCTCAGGTCCCCCCAAAAAGCGAACCTATTTGCATCCGCATAATGCTAATGCTTGAAAGATGTTGTCCGTAAATCTGCCCAACCCTTTATTGGATAGGTGCACCCCGTCCTGATGGAACCACTCAGGGTCATTTTGAGACAGCCCATGTCTTATGAAATGGAGACCCGTGCTCTGACAGTATTTTTCTACAGCTTTGTTTAGCTTTTTCCGTGGTGTCTCAATGGCCTGCCGTCTGCGTGCCGCATACCAAATTCTGCGGGTAATTATTTCTGACATGAAAATTTTGGTTTTCCACCAACAGTGGGCTATTGCCCTTAATGACTCGCATATGCTGCGCATCAGCTCGCCCCTATTTGTTTTAACCAAGTCATTTCCCCCTAAGTGGATGACCAGGTATTCAGGAGGATCCCTGAACCAGATCAGGTCCGATAGCCTATCGTGGATGCCTTCCCAGTGCATCACTGGGAGACCCCACCAGGATGTTATTGTCCGTTCAAAATGTAAACCTTCTCTGAAATCCTCGATCCATCTGCCTGCTCGTGTCACGAATGAATGGCCGACTATCCATGCTGACTTGTAGGGGGTGTCATCTGCATGGATGGATGGGAGACGAATCATATCAAATACTCTCGTACATACTTTTTGAAACAATGTGACTTCCATCCCCCAATTTTCTTTACCCCTTTTGCCCGTAGTCCCCCTGCCCATGCAGAGGTGGCTGCCCCTATCCGGAAGGAGTGGGTCCCAAACTCGGCTGCGTTCCACCCCGCTTTCGCTATGGTTTTCTTTAGTACGGCTTGGAATTGATACCTGCTGAGGGCCTCGCCGTCCCTATGTATCAATAGCTGTCCGCCGACCTCAGGTCGAACCTTGAGAAACTGCTCGATAATGAACCTGGGGCAGTGATCTTTTTCCTTAATACAATTTAGCTCAATTGTTCGCCCCTTCCCTCCTTGGTCCGTTTTTGATCTCCTTAGTAATATTGACATACCCTTAGAACCCATGCTGACATTGCTCCTTGCTAGCCCGTTACCTGGCATTGTGTTACTTGCTACAAGCTCCACGACCCTGAATGCACCGTAATATGCCAATGCGAATGCTGCCCTGAACAACATACTCTCATAGTTGTCGCTACATGTACTATGCAATAATTGTAACAATTTTATTACTTTCAAAAAATTCAGGGGCCTCCTGTTGTCTGCTTTCTTGCCCTCTAATCTAGACCATCCCCTCATTGCATATTTTAACCGTGGGCTCGTTGTTGGGTCTGCCAACCCAGCAACTTTTGCCGTATATGCAACTGCGGCCAAATGTGCTGCCGCCCAGCTTTTCTTCCTTCCTTGCGTAAATGCATTCCCCAAAAAAATCACACAACTTGGAAACTGTGATCTCCCCCACATCCTTCACTCCTGACTCTTTCAACACATTCTTCACATGTTTTTTATATTGCTCACCAGTTTTGTATGTTATGGCATTTCTGGCCAATCTCTCTACTACTTGTTCTTGTGGATTTTCCTCCTCTTCTGAGTTAACCTTGTGGCTAACCGACCTTTTTGCCAAGCCTCCAGTGGTACCCATGCCTTTTTTGGCGTGGGCGTTTTCATCCTTCTTGCATCCGGCCGCAATTCTCTGAACCTGTGCCACTGAAAACGAGACAAGGCATCAGCGACCATATTTGCTTCACCGGCGATGTGTCTCGCCCTTATGTTAACATTGTTATTTAGACAAGCCAGAGTTATTGCCCTCATTAATTCCAGGACCAGCGGGCAGGCCGCGTTTCCGTTGTTTATCACATGCACTACTGCCATGTTATCTGACCACACATGTAAATCCTTGCTGTTTAGCTTTGTCTCCCATGCACACAATGCTACCCAGATCGGAAATAGCTCCAGCAGTGTAATGTTATTTGTCCATGCTGCCTCATGCCATGCCTCTGGCCACCTTTCTGCGCACCATTCTGTACCCAAAATTGCACCAAAGCCGAAACCCCCAGCTGCGTCTGTGAACAACACCCTTTCGCTTTCTTCGTTTACAGGTGTGCGCCAGATCACTGAACCATTGAATGATTTCAAGAATTCTTCCCAAACCTCCAAATCTTTCTTTATTGCTCCACCGATCTGCACCCTGTGGTGCCCCACCTTAGCGCCTTTTGTTTTTTGTTCGACCCTTCTCTGGAATATCTTGCCTTGCGGTATGACCCTCCCCGCAAAGTTCAATTTCCCTGCTAGTGATTGCAACTCTCTTACTGTGGCCTTGTTTCTCCCTTTCAGATCAGTGATTGTACTTAGCAAATCCGTCACCTTCTCTTCCGGGATCCTGCACACCCCGACCTGTGAGTCAATTTCGATGCCCAGAAATTGTATTACTTGGGTTGGCCCCATCGTTTTTTCTTCTGCAAGCGGAAAACCCCACTCTTCTGTTAATGTCTTGAATTTCTGCAGAGTATCTTTACACAGCTCTGAACCTTTTGGACCCACAAATAGAAAATCGTCCAGGTAATGGACTACTTGTGCCCCCTTCAATTCCTTTGTAAGAGCCCATTGCAGGAAAGAGCTCACCTTCTCAAAGTACGCACAAGAAATGGCGCAGCCCATAGGGAGACATTTATCTACGTAGTATTTGCCCTCCCAGTGCATGCATAACCATCTCTGTGATTCGCTCCTCACAGGTAATAGGCAAAATGCTGACTTAATGTCTGCTTTCGCCATCCAAGCTCCCCGCCCTGCTTTCCTCACTAACTGCACTGCTTCCAGAAAATCTGAGTAGTTTACCGACGACGCCTCTTGTGTGATGCCATCGTTAACCGAGGCACCCGGCGGGTATGAAAGATGATGAATTAGCCGAAACTCGCCTGCCTCTTATTTTGGTACCAAGCCCAAGGGTGAACATATATATTCTTTAAAAGGAGGATAACTATAGGGGCCTCCCATCCTCCCCAGCTTAATTTCTTTTCTGATTTTTTTTGCCCACCAACTCTTTATTTTCTAAAGCAGATTTAAGATTTTTTGGAGTGTCCTGGGAACCCTGCCCCTTAAATGGTATTGTGAAACCTTCTTGAAAACCTTGCCTTATGGTTTCTGCACCTTCCTGGTCTGGAAACACCATTAGCCACCTTTCCATATTCTCGATTTTTACTGGTGTTGCCCCTTTCTCTTCTGTGTGCCTAGATCCGTTTTCCTGGGACCCTGTACTTGCTGGGCGCTGCTCTGGTACATTTGGTGATAATATGCTCCCCCCCGCAATTCTCGCATCTGTGATTGAATTTACATTTCTTCCCCCAGCTGCATGATATTCCCTTCTCGAATTCACGGCATTGTGCTGGCTCCGACCTTGCTGTCCCGTTACTCCCTTTACCACCCCCTTGTGCTGTCGGGGGTATGTTGCTCTGCCACCCTCTCTGTACCTCGTATTGTCTACTCCGAAAATTCTGTTCCCTTGATCTGTCATATGGATTATCGTATCTCCTGTTGTATCTATACTCGTTTCTATAATCGTTCTGGCCATATTGTTTCCTATAATAGCTCCCCGTACTATACTGATCCCTGGTATCCCATTTCTCTTTTAGTACGTTAGAAATGTATAGATTGTAATTTTCTTCATCCCACCCTATGTCTGGGAAGCAATCCATTTCTTCCCTGAATTCATGGTCGTATTCTTTCCAAGCATCCCCCCCAAATGCTTTGTACACGCTCAAAACTCTCTGTTGGTATGTCACAAGTGATGGGCCGTCTTCGGGAAATTTCTGCAAGATGATTGATGACATTATCTGGAATGCTGCTGTCCAATTGTCAAAATTCCTTGGTACGGCAGCTCTTTTTAATAGACCCTTTTCATCCTCTTTTATGTCTTCTTTTGATATAGCGTGGCCCCTTTTCTGTACATCTAGCAGGGAGAAGATATCTATTAACTCTTTTCTCCATATCTTTTCTTTCACTTTGTCACTGATGTACCATGCTTGTGTCTTTAAGGAGCGGCCCTGTGCATCCTTGCCTATCGTTGGCCTGCCATATCTAGTCATAACTGTGGTAGGCTCTGAAATTTTCACTACGGGGGGCTCTGTCGTAGCTACTGTTGTAATGGTAAGTGACCCCTGGGGACCAGGATTTTGGGGAAGCCCCTGTGGTATTGGAACCCTGCTGTCTATTGGCCCTTGACCTCCTGCCCCATGATCTACGCCTGCCTTATCCGTTTTCTGTTTTTCTTTACTTATTACCCCCTTTGTTTTCACCCATGCCTGAAGGTGTCCCCTCTCCTCATCTTCACTACTATCTGTATCAGATGTCACACTTTTGTACTCTTTCATTCTCCCTCTGTTGGCTCTGGGCGACTTACCCTGAGCCGTGATACATGCATTTAACACTAACAATTTTGTTAATATTGTTATTCAATTTTACGATACCTTTTTTGGTTCCTTTCCTCCGTTTTATTTTAGGCATCTCTGGCTCTTGTGGCTCCCTTGATATCTCTCTTAACCTCTTTTGGCCTTGCGGTACTGCAGCTTCTTCGTCGCTGCCAGCGGATTCCTCCAGCAGCAGAGGCAACATTGCCCTAGCCCTTTCTTCCGACTGTACCACGTCCCGTACCCATTGCGCTCCATATTCCTGCTCAGCCTTTTTGGCCCATGCACTGAATTCCTGTGCTCTTCTTGCTCTCTCTTCTGCCATTTTTCTGTTTCCGCCTCTTGCCTTTCCTGGTTATTGCCTCTGGGCCTCTTGACTGTTCTTTGATGCAAAAAAATAATTTAACTATTAATCGTTCCAAGAGTGTTATTGTGTTCCTCTTAAAAAATTGTTACTCTCTCTTAGGAGTTTGGTCTTGCCGGGATTCGAACCTGAGTCAACAGGCTCTGCACAGAACTCTGAGCGCTCTACCCGATGTGCTATTGGAACGGCACCCAACCAGAATGACACACCTACTGTAGAACTCAGATCGCCTGTATTGCAAGACCAACCACTTATCACTTGCACCACGGGTCTCTCAGCTGTGCCACCATGAATGCACCACAAGACACCATGTCCTAAGGGAAGACAACTGCGTCGTTCCTTGTGCCTCTGTTGGCCTTGCGCTGTAGTGTAGCCGCTCTCTTCCTATTGCGACTTTAAATGCTGGCCCCGCCCATTTTCGTAATGCTTTTCCCTTTTACCGGCTTGTGTTTTCCTGCCGGCTCTGGGCTGGCGTCCTTGAGCGCGCGCCGCGTTCGGCGCTTCGCCGGCGTCCCTCTTCCTGGATTGCAGCTGCTTCCGGGAGACCTGTTGCTCGCGCCGCGTCCACGCTCCGCTGGCGTCCCTCTGCTATGGAGCAGGTGCTCAGATGCCTCCGACGCGATATTCCTTTGCCGCACACAGTCCGTCGGTCGCGCTCTTCTCCCGCGGTACTCCGGCTCCTTCGTACTGCTTCCTCGCCGGCGACCGCTCTCCACGAAGATGACGCCTCCTGCAAAGGAAAGAGGACACAGAAACGGTAAGCCCACAGAGGCTAACGCTTCCTTAACCCTTTTTCCCAGGTCCGTGGAGCTTACCCGAGTGAGGTGAGCTCCGGACCTGTTTGTGACTCCTTGGGTTTTTACGGGGGTATTTATCCACCGCTGTGGCCTTTGATGCTGATGCGTTGCTGGGGGGCCGGGCTTCTTCCTGCCTCCCCCTACTGTTTCCTTCGCACCTTTTGGTGCGTTCCCCTGGCAACATCGAGGGTGGGGGCGCCGCTTTGTCTGCCCCTCCCTCTTTGTTTCCTGCGTTTGTTTCCCCCACCGTGTGCCTAACCCCCCAGTCCCTCCATCCTGCCATACTCCGTATGCCACGGGGCCTGGGGCATAGCCTGCCGAGATGAGACGAGCTGCGGTCTTGGTAGCCCATTCAGCAACACTCTACCCCTGGTGTAGGGGGAGCGGGCCCCCCTTCTGGCAGACCTCCGCTGACCTCCTGGCACTGGGGCTACAAGCGAAGGAAACGGACACCCATGGTACCCGTCGGCAGACTGCAACCGCATCCCGCTCCCAGCGGGAAAACAGAAGCACAACGCATAGACTGTGGCCGGGCGGGAACCCAGCAATCCTATCCTGAAGCCGCATAAACCTTAAGGTCTCTCCACTCAAGCCTTGCCGCTCCGCTCATTGACTCGGCTTATAGAGTTTGAAAAGGTCTAGTGTGTCACAAGCAACGCCAGCTGCACAGGGCGACCGGCTTGACACCCAGCTGAGGTACCGCAACCAATCAGCCCATCAAGACGGAATGAGCCGTGCGCCCACCCAACAGATTTCTCCCCCTGGTGTAAGCAGTATGGACCCCTCCCCTGGTGGACCTCTACTGCCCGCCGGCACAAGCATCATACGCAGGGTGGGGGGGGAGGAATGCCCTGGGACCATCCACCAGCCCACCACAACCGCGTCTCTCAGCGTGCGGGAAAACAGAAGTTCAGCGCTCTGGCTGTGCCTGGGTGGGTACCCAGTAAATTGGCAAACAAGCCTCCCGCTCCACCTATGGAGCTAGCACACCGACTCTGAAACTGAACAGGGTGACACCGGGACACCAACAACCCTACAAGGCAGCCTACCAACATGTTCAGCTAGACGGGTGGGTGGGGGGGGTACTGGGGGGGCCGAATTGCAGGTCTGAAGTCTAGCCACCTGGAAGATCTGCTGCTGCGACATCTGGTCGCTTCAGTCCTGGGCCCCCGCCATTGCCCGCGGGGTGGCACCCTCCACCAAGAACTGCTGAAGGTAGGGCGGCACGTGCCGCACAAGCAAACAGCGAGGGCCCTTCTTCCCCAGTTAAGGGCGCAGGGGCTTGTCCCCTCCCTTCCCAGAAACACAACCCTCCACAGTGCAAGATTCAGCGGGCTCCACAAAGGCTGGCTGGTCATCCCTACGGCTCACCTCCCCCAGCAACTTCGTCACAAGGCCTGGGTGCCCCCAATGGGATCTGGGGTCTGCAACAACGACCCCACAAATTGCCCCCCCCTCATCCATGCCCAGCGCCGCTGAAGGAGCAGCCACACGCTAACCTGCAGCCAGGTCATCTGATCCCGCTCAGCTCTGGAAGACATGGTGTACATCCCCCACCCCTGCATCCCCACTCCCCCTCGCCCCCTCCCAAGTCTCTGACCCATACCTCCAGGAGCTCTTTGATTCGATAAGACCCCGGATTTGATATCGCCGGACTACAGTCCTTATAGTAGGGGTCGGAAAGTGTTCTCCGTGTGCCAGGGGACACCCCACCAGCGTAGGGTCAACTAACTACGACACTTGCTATCCACCCCTCTGTACCCAAATCAAGGGGGCCTTACCCTTAGACTTTACTCAAGGCAAGTGTGATCTACAGGAGCAAAGGAGGGCTCACCTCCACTTTGCCAAGACATAGATATGTCGCCTAAAATGGCCAAGGTGCTGAAAGTTACAAAACAAACTGACATCTCTGCTCTGTTGGCAACCCCAACTACAGACAAACCAAAGAAAGGGGACTTCACCGAGGCAACGACCTCAGATACACGTGTAGAGGTGGACCCCGACCCCCTGGCACAGGCAGTGACTAAATCGGACCTACAGAAGCTACTAAAGGCCATCAGAAAGGAATATCAGAAGGGCATGGAAGAGGTCATGAAAATAAATCACGATCCTGGACAAGCGGATGGAGGAAGTGGAGGCGAGCACAGAGGAGGTGGAGACGACCCTGTGCAAGAATAGTCATGAGATCGGGGAGGGCTCGGACAGGATTACAGCACTCAAGGCCGGCTGAGAAGCCCTCAAACTCAGGCAGGAAGACACAGAAAACCGTTCCCGTCAGAACGACGCAACCCACTTAGGCGGATCCCAACAGCAATTTCGGACGCAGACCTGGGCCCCTATGTCAACGACCTCTTCCGCTTTATTCTGACTCTCCCAGATGAATCTACACTTGAGCTGGATAGAGTGCACCGAACAAGAACAATACCAAACATCTACCCCGCCCGATGTACTGGCCAGAATACACTTCTATAAAGTGGAGGAAGAAATAATGTGGGAATCTAGTGACTCACCTCGCATTCTCTTCAGGAACGCCTCTATCTCCCTGTATCAGGACCTTGCAACCATCACACTAATGAAAAGGAAGGCCCTACGACCCGTCACGGACTGGCTCAGCGAAAAGAAAACTACCTACCACTGGACGTTCCCCATGGCCCTGTCCGTCACCTGGGAAGGCAAGCCCTGCCTCATCTGGACCCTACAGGAGGCTGAAAAGCTCTTGAATCTGGAGACAGAGGAGAACAATCCCGATAAGGACACAACCTCCCGATAAGCCCGACCAAGGAACACTGGTTTCTCCTGGACCCGCGTGGCAAGAAGTCGTAGGCTCAGAGGACTACCACTCAAGGGTAAGCGGAAAAGTAAAGACTGAAAGGAGCACCTTCCGTACAGCCCAATCTATAGACTTCAGCTGGGTACCCCTAATAAAGGCGCCGCCCCACGAAAAGTGGAGGGCATGGAGATGCGGCAGCTGCTCGGCGGAACACCATAATGCCGGAGTGCCAATGTCTCACTGCACATTAGTTGAGGTGCTGTTGCCTCCAAGTTAGTCGGTTGTGTTGGCCCTGCCAGATACCTGTTGGTCAAAGGCTAGTCCTGACAACCTGGTTTGATTTTGGGCGGGGGGGATAGGGAGGGGCCCGTATATGGGGGACTTTAGTAGAGGACTTAACAATCAACATGGGGGCTGGTTTATTGGAGGATTATAAGAAGAGGCGATCAAAGGAATTCAGGTGCACAACCTCCCTAGATGATGGAGACCACTAAAGAACGTCCCATGATGTCATGGAATGTATAGGGGCTGAACTCGCAGAGGAAACGAAAGTCTGTTGAACACAGGCTGGTTCAGCTCACAGCAGACATTGTCTGCCTCCAAGAAACCACCTACTGGGGCCAGATGAGAGGAGAATGAAATTTTGACAGTACCCTATGCGGCTCTTTGCCTCATCGGGGCAGAAAAAAAGGGTGTTAGCCATTTTTCCCAGCCACGCAGTCCCCTAACACAACTCTCAGTCAAGCGAGATCCGGCAGGGGATACCTCATGCTTAAGGTGCTATTGGTCAAACTCTCAATCACCATCGCAGTAATATACGGCCCGAACACCACTCAAGAACGCTTTCTCAGCAACATCCTCCCTGCGCGTACCGCCTTCATGGAAGGCCGCCTGCTAATTGGAGGAGACTTCAACCTCCCCTTAACATAGATAAAACACTGCCACCCTCCAGGGAGTACTTTACTCATGGAGTGGGGATGGCAGAGTTCCTGAGGGATACAGGCACCATAGAAACCTGGAGGTTAGCTAATAATGGAGTCCGAGATTACACTTTCTATTTGGACATCCACAAGGGATTCTCAAGAATATAACTACTACTGATGTCCAGCGTGTTATACCCCTGCATTGAGGACATACAAATCGGCTGCAGAGTGATATCTGACCACGCCCCAGTAATAGCCCACCTGCGAGTCGAGAACCTTCCTGCCCCCCCCCCCACAAAGGTCCTGGAAACTTCAAGACTACATTCTGTCGGACATAGCGTCCAACTGCGAGCTCCGGGACTCCCTTACAAATAATTTCACGGAAAACGCGGCAAAAAGGTACCTCCGAAGCCTTGGTTTGGGATGCGATGAAGCCAGTCATTAGAGGGGTGGCCATCAACTGCACGGCGGCACATAAGAAATGGCATCAACTCCAGCACACCAAGCTGGAGGAGGAGGTGGCAGAGCTGGAGTCACGCTTCAAAATACACCAATCCGTGAAAGCAAGAAGAGAACTCAAGAAGGAGAAAGTGGCTCTTGAAATGCACCTGGCAGACCAGTCGGCCTGGGCCTTAGCATACACAAAACAGTATTATTACGTAAATAGCAACAAGGCTAACCAGCTGCTGGTGCACAAACTGAAGAAGCTGCACTCCCAGAACAATATACTATCCCTGTAAGACCGGAATGGCAAGCCCTGCTTCACACAAGCAGAGAAACTGGAGATCATCACTGAACACCACAGGGGGATTATGTCCGGCTCCGCCACAAGCAAAGAGGCACAAACCCGATACCAGCAGTCTGCCCAACAAGACCCCCCCACACCCTCACCTTGACACTCTGGAGCTTCCTATCACCACGGAGGAGGTGACTGATACAATTCGGTCCCTGAAGAACACAGCCCCAGGCCCCGACGGACTGTTCTATACAAAAAAAATACACTCACATCCTGGCACCCCACCTTTCGTCGCTGTATAACACCTTCTTGACTACCGGTAGCAGTACCCCCTCAATAGAGGGTGGTATTTAGATAGAAGCCTAAGGTCTTCACCTCATTGGCTACTTTGATGTCATTGCCGTCAATGGTGAAGTATGCGTATTCCGGACTTAATTTGGACAAATGGGCCGTAGTGCCTAGGATGATAAGTCTTGTTTTATCAACGTTCAGGCAGAGTCCATGGGTGGCCATCCATGCCTGAACGATGCCATACATTCTATTCACCAAAGCCAGGTCCATGGTGTAATCTCCGGTAAGAGGTAGGAGGATTTGGGTATCGTCTGCATAATTCGTGTAGGCAATACCCAAATGGTCCATTTCGTCAAAGAGGGGCTTGGTGAATACATTATAGAGAGTCGGCGAAACGCAGGATCCCTGAGGTACACCACAAGTAATGGGGATAGGATTTGCTGATGCCGAGGGTGAGAAGACTCTCATAGTCCTATTGCTAAGGAATTACTCTATCCATATTATAGCTTCCTTGGAGAAATGGGCTGCAGAGTCCAGGTGGCTGCATAGGACTTTATGGTCTACCAAGTCGAATGGAGCTGAGAGGTCTTGGAGGAGGAGTAGGGCTAATTGACCCTTATCTCTGAATTCATCTATTTGGGACTTAAGGTCAATTAGAGCTGTTTCCGTACCATGTTGAGGACGGAAACCAGATTGGTGAGATCCTAATAAAAGGTTAGATTCCAGGAAATTCTGGATCTGAATATATGACACTTTATCTAGAATTTTTAAGAGAAATGGCACAGTCGTTATAGGTCTGTAGTTTGCCGGTATGGTTGGGTCAAGGGTTTGCTTTTTAAGGAGGGATAGTACCCACTGTTCTTTCAGATTATTAGGGACAGTACCTGATGTGAATGAGGCATTATTAAGTTTAGAGATGAAGGGTGCAAGTTCTGTAGCAGCATCCTTGATAGGTTGTGCTGGGCATTGGTCACCCTTACAATTGGATGGTTTGAGTCCAAGTATGATCTTCTCCACCTCAATAACAGAGACTTTGGAGAACCTGAAACGTGTTTCTAGTTTGCAATGTGGCAGCTGCACTTTGTTAGGAGTGGACAAAGATGCTAGTGAAGCTTTCTTTTGGGCAATTTTAGTTTGTAGACTAGAGACTTTGTTAGTTAGTGCATGCTGAATGTCACTACACCAAATTTTGTCTTTGGTACAATTTTCTTGCGATAAGATGGGTGTTTCTCGTTCTTTTAAGATTGTGAACAGTTCTTTGGTGCTGGATTTAGACTGTGATATTCTATTGTTATAAGTCTCCTGTTTAGCCAGGAGGATGTCTTTCTTGTATTGGGTTGAGATATTGATAAGGTTTGTTTTATTTTCTGCTGAGGGTGAGAGTCTCCAAGCAGTTTTACATTTTCTTTAGACTAGTCTTAGATTTTTTAAATGCGGAGTGAACCATGTGTTGAGATGTTTTTTTAGGTTTACTCTTCCTTAGTTTGGGAGGGGCAATATCGTCAAGGGCAACATTCATAGCTTTGTTGTATTCTTCAACTAGAGAGTTGGGGTCCATATTATCAGGTAAGGAGTTGAGGTTAGGTAGTATGTGAGGAAGTAATTTGTCTACTGTAATATTTTTTTTGTTCCTCGTTAGAGTAGGTGGGGCAAGCGGGGTGGTCTGAGCTATAGCCGATTAAGTTACCAATGTGAATGACAGAAGATAATGGTCAGTCCAGATTTGAGGAGCTATCATAGTGATAGAGAGACATTGCAGTTGTAATTTGCAATCCAATCAAGGGTTCGTCCTTTGTCATGTGTGGGTAGGTTGACTTTCTGGGTAAAGCCTAGTTATTTCAGAATATTAGCAATGGCAGTGGATTGGGGATCCTTAGTATCATTATAACCCAAGTTGAAGTCGCCTAGCACTATGGTTTGAGAGGTATTTTTAAGTTATTTGACAAAGACATGGAGATATCTTCAGGGAAGGTTCCCATCGGGCCCGGTGGTCTATAGATGAGATGAATATTCAACGTTTGGGAATCGGCAGTGTGTATTTTGACTGTAAGGCATTCGCAAGATTTCAAAGTAGGTGAAGTGGCTAATCTCATGGAGAGGTTAGTTTTGGCAATAATTGCTATTCCACCTCCTCGAGAGTCATGTCTGTCTGCTCTCAGGAGAGTGTAATTATCAGGGATTGCCAGGGAGAGAGGGCAGGGCCTGCGGCTTCCTGCAGCCAAGATTCTGTGATGGCCAGGAAGTCAAGGTTATCTGTTAAGATGATGTCAGATATCTAGGTTGCATGTGCAATTATTAGGGCCCCTTTAAGATTAGGCTAAGGGGTTTCTGACGCATATGGTAAATTGGATCTAGGATTGTCTATACTAATATGGCTGGCAGAGTTAGGTTTAGGTCCTTTAGAATTAGTCAGGCCTATAATAGGCTCTGTAAATACTTTGTGGGGTAGGCTCCTTTTGAGGTAGTTTAGTCTATCTACTTTTTTTGCTGGTATTTCATACCGTTTGGATAAGCGTGCACGCAGTCTGGTATTTCTATCAGCAGTACTACATGGTGCCTGTATGATGAAGGGTTCTTGCTGTGGGCTAAACTTGTAGCCGTCAGAGTGGGGGTGGGGGAGGGGAGTATGAATACTATTTAAAGTCGTTGTAAAGGAGGGTATAGTAGTCGGGAAGGTAGCTTGTATTACTATGATGATAGGAGAGGCAATGTGTAGCGTTAGCCACACAACCTTAAGTATAGCACCTAGTAGGAGTCTATTAGGACATAGAAGGTGCATAATGGCAGTGGGATGCAGGCAGTCCATGTTGGGCACAGTGGGCTAATAGTAGGCTAGTTCAAGAGTAGACACAGTGGACTGCAATAGCACAGATGCAGGTGGGCACAATAGGATATGCCATTTTCAGATGCAAATTAGGCATAGTGGGCTGAGCTATCATAATTCAAAATAGACATAGACACAATAAGCTACTAAAATGCTCCAAACACAGTTAGGCAGAGTGGGCTAAACTAATGCAGGTCAAGATAGGCACAGTGGGATGGTGTAGTCGGGCATATTTAGGCGGAATTTACTCGGTGAGCAATGTGCTTCTACCGTGGAGACATATAAATGTATGGCGAACAGGGTTGGGGCACCCAGTAGTGCACTAGGTAATAAATGGGGGACAGGGGTGGGATAGCGAGTGCGTAGAGGGTAACAGAGGAGGTAGGGTCAAACAATGCTGTTAACTTGCAGTGAGTCCATACTTCCATGATTGCTGCTGAGGTGTACGTAGATATGGGTCCAAGATTTTTGCTAAAGTTTGTAGGCAGCAACAGCGCACTGAGGCGAACAGGGGCAAACAGGGTATGTGGCCTTATAATGGCCTTGATTGTGGCCGCCGGCTCTTCCACCTGCAGGCGGATGTTTCCTTTCAAATAGGAAACAAGCAACGTTGCTTAGCAACGAAGAGGCAACACAGCCTCACTCTCATCCCGCGATGCGCCCTACATTTTGTTTTAGTAGAATGTCGGCGCTCGCGGATGTGCTGCAGAAAGATGCAGATTATGGACAAGATGTCCAGGAAATAGGTGCAGTACTGGGCATTGGCGTGGTCCTGGCAGGGAATAGCAATTAGCCCAGTATGCTGGGCTCACAAGGCCGCATATGTATTTGGTTTGACTTTGTTTTATCTCTGCATTTGTCTTTCAATGATCAAACTGAAGTCCATTGAGATGCTTGTTTATAGATAAAATTAAATAAAAAGATTAGTTGAAGAAAAAAAAGTTCAAACAAGTGAAATCATTACTGAACTAATACAGACAATACACAATATTGTGAAAATTGATTTGGACAAAAGTGAACAATAATTCACTGCATTTTTACACACAGATGAAACATTTAACAATGAAGACATTAATTACATAAATGCATAAGAACATGTTGTGTGTTTACTCTATATTAACCAGTTAGGTTAGTCTTGGCAAGGAACATTGGTCATTGCTTAATCAAGACCAGTAAGAGTTGTATGCATGTTAGTGATCTTCCTTAGTTTGATCAAATATCTAATGAAGAAAGACCTGCTGTCTCTCAAACCCTGATATATTGACAAATGGGAGGAAATCAACTAACGCCTAATTTAATATGCAATGCCTACTTGCCTTCTTTTGTAAAATTTCGTCTTGAAATGGGCAGTCATGGAGTCACAAAGTATAGTAGCAGTTCTCATTTAGATAATACATCATATAACTTAATTGCAAAATTACATGGCTAACATTCCACATTTATCTCATGGTCCAAGACTGCACAAAATATACTAATTATGCATGCCCTAGCAGACGATTCCCTGGTTATGCAAGGCCTGTGTCACATACTAGCCGCCAATGAATGTACCACTCTCTATCATTCACTGGACAGTGAAAAGAAGACCGGAGTACGAGATGGAACCTATTCTCCATGAGCTTGCTAGTGTTTCTAGTTGTCTCATAGCATTTGAGAACTGTAAAAAGAATAAAAGGGAGTACAACATGACCTCAATTGTTCTGCCAGACAGAATCTTTTAGGAAAGGCATCAACTCCATTTGGAAAACAGTGGTATGGCTACACATTCTCTGCTAGATGCAATTGGAGCCTAATTTATATTCCTGAACAGCAAAACTCTATTCCAGATTCAACTAACCTTATTTTGGTTTAATAGCTACTCAAACAGCTGTGACAAATCAAGTGTATTTGTCCCTTATCCCCAAGGGAGAGCCTCCCACTTTGAGGTTAGGGAGGGCAGCCTGCTCCGCAAGATCCTCCATAGGAGTCTGTGCAAGTGAGACCTCACTGGGTGAGGGGCCAAGGACTCCCGTTCCTGCGAGGAACTCCCTAGGCCACACACCATATAGCAGCATATATGGGACTACCTGCTGTGAGGAATAATGTGTTCCCTGTATATTTGGCTGAAGACAATGCTGGAAAAGGAAAAGATGATACAGGAAGGAGAGCGGGGGGAGGGGAGAGCGAGAGAAAGAGGGAGAGAAAGAGGAGTAGGAAGAAGGGGAAGAGGCCGTCGGGCAGGATTATATGAAGAGAGAAACTCATCCCAGTCTTAAGGACTGTGGAATCTGATAAAATGAGATGCCTGGATTGTTATCATTAGAGAATCATAAGACCCACTGATCAAGAATCATTAGACTCATTGGAGAGAATCAGTACTCTTTGTTACAGAACCAATACATATTAGTACCCATTGTTAGAGAACCATTATTTAGTATTATTCCTTTAAGAATGATTGCATCTTGTTTAGCTATCCATTGTACATTGAAGGAGTATCATCATTATAGTATCCATATATTTTACACTGCCACTTTGCCATTTGCAATAGAATGACACTTGCACGTATTTAGAGACACAGGATATTTGAATCATGACATGTAGAGATGATGTTTTGTATTATGCATTGTAGCGCTTAGGCTGAGAGAAATGTATTGTTTGCAGGAGAGAGAACGGATGTGGCCTGGAAATGACACACTGTCCTATTTGAAAATGCCACGTAGAGCCATTTAGAATGTACACATGTATGCTTTGTAGAGACACATGAAGAGACTGTCATGTATGTATGTATGTATGTATGTATGTTGAGTGTGCACTAGAATGAGTTTGCATTATGTAGCTCTTGCATTACGAGAGGAAAAAGTAAACGCTAGGAAGCATTTAGCATGAGGCCTATGAGCCATTTCTGATGGCGACACACAGAAGTTGTTTGCACTGGGCTCAGCGCGAAGATGTTATGGTTAACACTGAAAGAAGGAATTTGTACAGTTGCTTGGCAGGCAGACAGATAGAGCGAAGGAGGCTTATCAGCACAGCTTGAGCTGGTGTTCGCGGAGACAAATGTGGGAGGGAGCGCGACATGGAGTGGGTAGAGAGGAGAGCGAAGCCTTTGCAGGCAATGAGATGCTTTGAACACAGGGACAGAGAGAGCATTTTGTGAAGCCAACAGATGAGTGAATGGAGAATAGATGGAATTAGATGGTATTTTGCACCGCACTCAGATGGCCATGAAAGAGATATGATGTCCAATGTCACTTTGACACAGCACACGTAGTGACCAGAACGCGACAAGAACATAACACAGACTGGCAGGCATTTGCTATACGCTGACAGACAGACATTGTTAGCTTAGAAAATGTGAGTAACCATGGGGAATGAGTGCATCATTGGAAGAGTATAACCAAGGGGGAGAGGGGACTAGCTGGAGTTAGTTGCTGAGGTTGTTGGCTGTTGGTTGGAGATGGTGCAAGATGGAGTACGAGATGTGATGAGAGAGAGGTGTCTTGGTGCAGCAGACTGATGAGGCCTTGATGAGATCGAGAGCTTGGAGAGTTGGCAGTTACCCGATCTTGAGGCCTGCCACGGACTGACTGATTGCAGAGTCGTGCATAGAGGAGAGCCCTGGCAGACAAAGCTGGAGACCAAGGGAAGTATGGTCTATATGGCCTAGACTAAACTGATTGCTTTGGGTTTGATAGAAGGGGAAATCAGACAGGGATTGTTTAGAGTGAGTGAGTGTGAAGGATTGGTGTGGATTTGATCCTGCATGAAAGAGATGGATGCCGACGCTTGCATTTAGACTGCATTAGAATCACAGGCTTGCATCACAGGCTTGCATTAGAAGACTGTAAGGCTTATAGTTATTGCATGGTAGATTTGCTTTGCACCAGAAGTATAAAAGGTGCAAATTAGACATTTGCAATAGTTTTAGGATTGTCTGCATTATCATGCTTTGCTGTGTGATCACAAATAAATGTATTCCATTGTTATAATTGAATAGATTCATGTGTTTTCTTTGTGTTGTGTCTTATGTTATTTATATCCACAGTAGTAAGATAGGAGTATGTTGGTATGTTGTTAGAAGTAATCTAGGAGTAACACAGTGCACATAGGGCCCGAGATACGAATGCAGCAGGGGCAGGGGTATAGTGATCCATAACCCCCTAGGAGATTGTCTAAGATTGTCTAAAACCGGAGCATGGTTGCCCAAGGGGGCGGGCTACTAGACCATGGTTAGGATTTGGTTTTTCAGACTAACAGGACGATATATTCACTAACAAACTGTTTAATTGGAAGTTCAGTTTAATAACAGTACATTGGCAGTGTGGAAAACAGATAGGGAGAATAACAAGCAACACTGTATGAAAATAATGAAAGACTGAAAACAAAGACCATGGAAGGAAGGGAATTTACCCTATGATTTTAAAAGTGAAGCGTGGAGAGTGGAGAAAGCCTGGCATAAAATCCTGTATTGAGGGATGTGAGATAAGACTACCAAGTGAACAATATAAATAAAGACAGTTATAGAAGGAGAGAACCCAGGAAAGGGGAATTATCAAATTGGATCAGGTTCAACCGAAGATAGGACAGCCTGGTTTAAAAGACTAAGAAAGATCTACAAGTGTAGACAAGACCATGGGAAAGTATCTCAAGGAAAGTTACCACAAAGAGACAATAAGTGCCAAGAACATTGTGGAAGAGCTACAAGAGTTTATCAAGGCGATATCCAGAGACTATTCTAGAAGATTGTATTAGGAAACGTATGTAGTGAGAAACTTTTAAAACACGAGGAGATAAAAGAAGACGGGGGGAAGAAAGACATTCTTTTGGCCTTGTTTGAGTTGGTTATATTAGGGGTAGGGTCAGGTAGAGTTCGGTTTGGACTGAGGACATTTTACTTTGGGACTTCCTGACGACTGTCGAGCACCTTTAGTATTTTTTTTAAACAATTTTTATTAATTTGCAACAAAATAACACACACTTTGAACATAACTTCCAATGATACATCATGTTATTTGTCTGTTCAAACCTTCCTACTACCCTCATCCCTCTACCTCCCACCAGCCTATTCCACTTGCAATGACTACCTATGGTGTAAAACTGCTAAAACTTTCCCATAGCTCTATTCCACAAGTTGTGATGGTACATGTACCCGAGTCGGGTGCTGAGGAGATGTCCGTTTTTGTAACGCAGGTCTCCAGGCCACCAGATTCATGTTTTGCTCTTCTTGGCCTCGCCAGGATGCTTCCTGCCACACTGCAGTTTCTGCCAATGAACATTTCTTTCTGGAGGTCCCTCAACCACAACCCAACCACTGGGCCTTTCCGTGCTTTCCACCCCATTGCTATCCTTTGCTTAGCCAAGATGTATGCAAGGTCTTTCAATTTACTCATGTGTCTCGCATGTTTTGGTCTCGGAATAATTCCTAGTAAGCACGCCTTGGGAGTGACCGAATCTAGCGGCAAGCCCACCTTAGTTAGGGCATTGGCCACTCCAATATCGGCGTCTGTCTGCGCAGGCCCAAAACATATGGATCAGGTCTGCATTGATGAGGCCACATTTCGGGCAGGCTTGTTCTTTTGCATTACTAAATTTTGCAATTTTCTTCAGGGTTAAATATGCTCTGTGAGTAACATATAATTGGATCAGATGTAGTTTCGCATTTCTGGACACTTTCTTGTGGTATCTTAAGGTCTTGCTCCAAGCTGTGTCTGACAGCTGCTCTTGCAAGTCTGCCTCCGAACGCTGCCTAATTTGTATAAGATTATCAGGCCTCGACATCAAGACCCCATATAATCGTGATACTGCATGGCCTCCTTCGGAAATGTCATATAATGTTTCTATCGTAACCTCTTCTACCAATATTCTCTCTCCTCCTGGCCACTTTGCTTTTATTCTATGGAGAAGTGGGGCGTGGGTTATGTGCTGCCCTTCCCATACTCCGGTCTCCGAAGTGACCTCATTAAAGGTCATTCGTTGCCCCTCTCGTAATATATCACCTAGTGTCACCACCCCCTGGGCTCCCAGTACTTCCTAACATTCAGCCTAAGTTGAGCGTCTTCACTCTTTAGAGTCACTAATGGGATCTGGGGCATTTCTTTGCCCAGAAATCGGCAGGCCCTTTGCTACATAATCATGCCTAGCCTCAGCAATAGAGGGAACTTGGGGGTCACGTGATATCGTGGTCAACACCATCTCTTTGAAAAGGAATGGGTTGCATGCCGGTTGTAGTAACTTAGTGTCTTGGGTCAGTTCGTCTTATAGCCAGCACGTGGTAAACTGCAATTGGCACGCTACAAAATACCCCTCAAAATTCTGCACTTTTATCCCTCCCTGTTCGTGTGGTCTCTGTAATTTCTCTATCAACATTCTACATCTCACATTATGCCACAGAAAGCTCCGGTAGGTGGCGTTCAGTGTCCTAAAGAAGGCTCAGAGTATATTATATGGAACATTTGTCAAATAATGCAGCGGCCTAGGAAGCACCGCCATTTTCAACCGCGCGGCCCTTCCCATTAGTGAAAGCGGCAGCTTGGCCCAAAATGTCATGGAGTTCTCTATTTTGTTTACCGCCCTTGACGTGTTCTGCGCATGTTTTACTTTAGGGTCGTGGAAGATGTCTACCCCTAGATGTATAAAAATTTCCCATTTAATCGGTAATTCTGGTCGCAAACTCCGGGGTCTTCCCTTATACCCTGCAAGGGGGAATAAACTTGACTTCTGTGCATTTATTGTAATCCAACACAGGTCTGCATAGCGCTCAAACACATCTAATATGTATTGTAGGTTAGTCTCTGGTTGTTGTAGGTAAAGAAGCATATCATCCGCATATAGAGAGATCAGATGTGTAGTACCCCATATACTGATGCTGGCCTTGTGGTATTCTTCCTGTAAGTATACCGCCAGCGGCTCTAAGGCCAATATAAATGGCATAGGGGACCAAGGACAGCCCCATCTCGTCCCTTTGCTTAACACCCATTTTGACTCTCGCTACTGGGTTGCTATACAGTAGCTTAACCCATTTAATATACGTGGGACCCATGCCAAAACCTTTTAACACCACTAGCAGCCAAGGCCACCTAACTGAGTCAAATGCCTTGACTGCATCCACAAGGTTACTGCCATAAACTGGGAGCTGTCTTGGGTCTGGTCGATGACATGGCGTAATCGTCTCAGATTACATACGATATTCCTATTTGGGACATAACCTGACTGATCTGGGTGTATGAGCTTGTGAATTACAGGTTTCAACCTATTAGCCATCAGAGCCGTCAATATTTTCCTGTCTTGATTGAGTAGCGAGAGGGGTCTGTAAGAGCCACATTAGTTATCAGGTTTGTTAGGCTTCAGTAATGGGACTAGAATTGACTGCCTCAGTGTCAGCGGCAAAATGCCTTTATCTAATGATTCATTAAGCATGCCCAACAATGAGGGAGTGATCCCTGCCATAAATTCTTTATAGAACTCACTGGGTAGTCCGTCCGCCCCTGGAGCTTCACCGGACAGCAACCCTCTTATAGTATGTTCCAACTCCTCTTTGGTTAAGGGGCTTCAAGCTCGACAACTGCTTCTGCGTCTAGCTTAGGAAGATCTATCAGCACCAAAGCGTCTTTCATCTCTGTCTCAAGGGTTTCTGACTTCCCCTCGTATAGTTGCTTATAACAATCATTAAAAAAATGTATTTATATCCTGTTGTGTCTCACAGATCTCCCCATTCCTAGCTGTAATTGCACAAATCATGCCCCGCTCAGTTTCACTTTTGTACAATCAGGCTAGCAACCATCCTCGTTTGTCTCCTTCAGCGTGCTGTCATTCCAAATATTTCCTATAACTCAACTCCCCCAATCTGTCCCAGTGTGCTAAACATTTGTGGCGCAGGGCAATAGCCTCTTGGGCGTTCTTGCCGGGTGGATCTCTCTGACCGTTTATGGCTTCTAATTTTGTTTCTGCCTTGCGTAAGTCGTTCTCTACTGCGGCCTGAACACCATTCGCCTTGGCGATTGCAGTCCCTCTGATCACCACCTTGAATGCTTCCCATAACATGCCACGGCGACGCCACACTACCTGTATTATAATCCTGCACACCTTCTCGTAACTTTTCCCGGAGTGCTTCATCCCTGAGAGACTAACTTCTAAGTCTCCATGTCGGGATGCGTGCTCTCAGGGGGGAAACTCGCCATGTGACCACCAGCGGGGCATGATCTGACAATACCTGTGATTTATATTCTGTCCTATCAAATTCACCTAGGGTGTCCTCTCCTGTGAAAATATAATCTAATCTTGTGTACAGAGCTTGGGGAGTGGTATAATGCGAGTATCCGCGGGCATGCAGGTCTAGCGTCAGCCATATATCTGAGTGTTTAAATGCTTGCAATAATGTGCACAGGGCTTTGTTGGAGGGGGCAGGGTGCGTAAATTTGTCATCTGATCTGTCTACTGAAGGGTTGAGCGCACACTTAAAATCCCCACCCCATATCAATGTGCCATCTCTGTGTGGACTTATTAGCAGGTATAATGTGCGGAGATAAGCTGCAGTCTCTTGGTTTGGTGCGTATGTGTTAATAATACAAAGTTCTCTGTGCTCAACCCGACCCCGCAATATGAACCTCCTTCCCTCTTTATCCTGGAACATCTCAAGCACCCCTTAAAGGAACCGACTGTGCTACCCATATTATTACGCCCCTAGCATAAGCAGAATATGACGAGGCCAGCGTTGTGCCGCTCCATTTTTTTTGCAAGTGCAGTCGGTTTATCTTTTGTGAGGTGCATTTCGTGCAAGAGTGCAATATCAATTTTCTGATGCCTTAAATAAGTCATAATCTGGTTACTTTTAATGTAACTGCTGAGGTCTCTAATGTTCCAGAATACCATCGCAATGTAAAATTCGGCTATGTACCATCAGTCCAACATTCAAGTTCAGCATATTCCGCGTGGACACATAGGCTAACAATAGCCCAGCTCAATCACTTGTGCTCAGGCCTCCCCACTTCTCGCCTCCGTCCCAGGGTCATGTCCTGGTGCGTAAGGCACAGTAGGAGGATACGTAACGCTAGTATCCATGCAAACCAATGCAATCTTGGTGTAGGACGCTACTACGTAGTGCAATCTTAAGTAAGCACCTCATTATTGGCTCCTGAATTTAGCAACTTTTGTTGTCTGTGGCTTATGAGTAAAGGACTCTGCAGCCCTGTAATAATTGTGGTTTTCTGCCTGTGATTACTCCCGACTACTTGGACCGGCTTCTGTAATGGTTGGCATATTCTGCGTGTCCATCCATTTGTGTTTGTCTTCGGGGTTATTGAAGAAGATGGCGCGGCCCTAGTGAATAACTTTCAGTTTAGCTGGATGCAAGAGCATGTAATTCAGATTAGCCGCTCGTAGTCTCCTCTTGATTGCTATATAGTTCATTCATTGCTTCTGAACCTGCAGGGTGTAGTCTGGATATGCTGTTATCATGGCAGACGCTCGTTGGATCGTCTCACATTTGCGAAAGTGTTCCAGGATCTTTTCCCTATCACGATAGTTCAATATCCAGGCTCTTATTGACCTCAGTGGGGCTTCCGGCGGTGGTTTCCTCATCAGCCACCAATGCACCCTTTCTACCATGAAGCCTTGACCGAGGGCACCTGGACCGATTTCCTGCTGCAGCAGGGTCTCTCTGTACTCTGTCGGAATTGCCCGTTCTTCAACTTCTGAGAGCCCAATAATTCTTTCATTGTTGTGTCTAGCCCTCCCTTCTGCATCTTTGTCTCTGTCCTCCAGATTACACACTTGTTGTTGCAGTGCCCAGACTTCCTCCATAGTGTCTTTAAGGCCACTTGTATTCTCCGCCACTGACTTTTCAAGCGTTCCAGTGTGTTTAGCGAGTGCCCTAACATCCGGTCTTAGTTAGGTCACATCTATACTGATGCCGTCTATTTTAGCCTCCAGAGACTCCTTCAGAGATGGTATGGCCGCTAGGTTCTGTTTATCTCCTTCCTCGAGTGTCTGCTCCCTTTGAGGTGTTGAGGTTCCTTGGGCAGGGCTCTCCACTGGGAGCGCAGTCTTGGTACATGCCTCCAAGGTGAGCTGCTTTCCTTTGCTCTTCTGGGTTTTAGATGCCATGGCTATCGCCGTCTCGCGTCTCTGCATTCGTGCTAGTGGGTGTGCAACGGTTACGCTCACCTGGTATCCACGGAGACGCCACCCAGCTGCCGGAACACTGGTGCCCTTCTCGGTCGCTCCCGGGTATTATCAGCGGGGAGGTCTTCCTTGTTTTGGGCTTTGGCGAGCTCTCCGCCCTGCCTTCTTGGCAGGGGCGCGTTGTCCTCTGTGGGCGATTGCAATCGAGTTACTTCACTGATGCTGCCCCTTTGAGTCTCTCAGGTAGGTCTTATTACTGTTCTTCTGTAAGCCTTTCTTTGAACTAATGATGTATTTTCTCTCCCAGTAGGTGCGCGAGAGTCCGCTGTGGGCCGTTGGCTGGATTTGGGCTCACCGGCAAGTGATGGTGTTTCGGGAGCGCCTCGATGCGGTAAGTGGGCGCTATATGTAGCGCTATGGTGCCGTGCTTCTGCTAACCTGTTGTCTTTTATTCCCGTTGGCCGCTGCAATCACCGAAGCAAGAGGCTCCTAAGCGGTGCTGGTCGATGGGCGACTTGAGAGGTAAGTTGCCGGCTCTGATGTAAATGTCTAATGTCTCTTTTCTCTCTTTTTGCAGGTTCGAAGATCCAAGAAGCTTGCTGTTCCTTGGGTGCTGATTGCAGTCTGCGGTGGGATTTCAGGTAAGCTGCTGAAAATAACGATTTCCCTTTGTTTTGCAGGTGCGGACTTGAGGTTCAAAGATGCTGCAGAACACGATGAGCATCACGTTGCTGGAATGCAAAGTAACTCGAAGCGTGTACTGGAGTTCGGGTGTGGTTTATATAGCCTGCAGGCATCCCAGGTATCACTGGGCCTGCCACACCCAAAATGCTAGGCCGCATGGTTCAGTTTAGGAACTGAGCCATGTGGAGGCATCCATGTTGTTGCGCAATGCCCTTATGGGCCCTGATTAGTGCTCTAGCATATGAGCCTGGCGCCAAAGGTGCCAGGACTGAGTCCAAGAGAGTCTGGGGGCAAATGTCAAGGCCCTTGAGGACCTGATGGAGGTAGAAGTAGCCCACCTGACCTGGCTATCCAGGCGTAGGGCAGGGATCGTGACAGCAACCCAGATGTATCGATCCCGCTGCTTGCCGGTCTATTAGTACAGGCAGGGTTTGCCGCACCCCCTACCATCTGCTCCCTGGAGTACTTTGGCAAACCTGCTAGGTGCTAATTGTAGCTTGACGAACAGTATCGACAATCTCTAAATCTTGTATCAGCTTGGGCCCTCTGCTCTACATCCACCTTCACTTGCAGTTTCTGAAGGTGAATCGCCTGAAAATACCATCCAAAGAACAATACCCGACAACGTCAGTCTTGACGGGATCCCTTAAAGTTCCATTCCACTGTCATATTGATAGAAGCAGAGCAGCAGTACCGTGCTGGAAACCATTCGGCAAATTCTGGAAGCGCCAATTTAGCTCCGGTATGTCATGCATAGGGCCCCTACCGGTGCCCCATATGCACATTCTTGGCCACGGGCTGCCCATCTACTATCGGGCTCCAAAGAAATTGCTCCTCAGAAGCACTTGGACGGGGGAAATCTGGGCATCTAAATGAATGTTGCTTAAGTGTGGTGCTGGCCCTCTCTGATAAGTGTTCGTTAATAGTACGTGTTGCCACTGTTTTTGGGTTCCCAGGCTGTGCCAGCATCCAATTCGCCTTTACGTCCCTTTGCAGTGTCAGTGGTCCTGTGGACGGTATACTCTCTGCGTGTTCAACGCGTCCTTGCAGCCCAGCTCCCCTTCTGGTCCGCCCCAATGCCGCCAATGGCCTGCTCCCTTCCTGGTCCACCTCCCATCAGCAGTTATAACCAGCATCCATCTCGGTCTGCTTCCATTCTGTGGCCTGAGTCAGTTCCCCCCCATGGTCCGCCCCAGCTGCAAATGTATTTGTTATTATGTGTGCGCACACAGCGCCCTGATATCGCTGATGGTGGCGGTGTGGGGGGGGGGCGTCGGGTGCTCTCACAGAGATGCGTGTCACAAATGTACTCCCAATATTCCCGGCCAACGGTCCGTGCCCCACTCTCCTTACCGTGGGTGTTGTCACGGCCTCTGCGCCTGTTGCTCTCCCAATCTTCCCACCTTGCGTCCCTTTCCACAAGCAACTATCCTCAGGTACGGCATCTGTTGTGACTTTGTCCTCCCTCGGGCCATCACACTTAGCGATCTCCCCTTTGTTTCATGCCGCCATCTTGCTTCCTTTGCTCGCGGGCCGGGTCCCGACCTATGAATGGCCAGCACTCAATTCGGGCGCTCCTAATTCCCCAAGAGTGCTCTGCTCTACACGCCAATTTCTCCCACCTTGGGCTGCAATCACGGACGTTTATGCTCACTTAAACATTGTCCTCAAGGCAATATCATGTACGGATCTCAGGAGCTCCAGGAAACTCGTCCTACCTCATGGCTGTGTAGCCACGCCCGTCGAGCACCTTTAGTTCCTTTAGATAGGCAGGGACATCCCTCTAGCACCAAGGAAAGATAGGCTTTATTACTTTAATTTTATTTAAAACAAGTTAGAATGTCCTTAACGTGTCCGACTCCTTCTGACCCGTTACACAGCCCAATATATTTCAGTATTGTTATGCCAGTGTGCTATATAATACATAAATCGGGGCAGGTTTACAAATGTTCACAGGTCTTGTGGTTTTGACAATGTAGAATTATTTATTTATTGCTTATATAGCTCTGACTGTGAGCACAGTCGCAGTGCCCAACATTTAAATTACGTGGACATAAAATTGCAGATGCTCCATTTTTAGTTGTGCAATTTGTGTGGTGTTTAAGATGTATGCCTATGCCGTCACACGTAACTATAGTCATAAGTCTAGTGAGTTTGCAATGGGAACAGTTAGCACATTTCTGCTCGGTATGAATAGATCAATTCATCCTCAGTGTTCTTGTCTCTTTGATAGACGAACATGATTTTAGCTAGACCAACGCAAACCACATTCAAACTCAGGCAATTGTTATTGATATATGTTTTTAGGGCAGTGCTATTTTTAGAGAAAGTGTCAACACACACTAAATTGTTCTGAAGGTGTCCTGTGCCTTTGCTTGGAGCAATGTTTCCCCGACGGTAAACAAAACTCTTCTGCTAGCTTTCTGTTGGGTCCTGCTTGCCTGCCTGCCGTGTTGGCCATCATGGGTGAGGTATAGAATGTTTGTTCGGTGCATGCTATGTGCTTGAGCAGCTCAGAGAAGATTGGGGGGGGGGGAGTACTCAGAATTAATGTTCAGCTCGGAGGTCAGTTGGGAGCTGAGCTGCTATGGATGAGGTGGCCGTTCAGTATCTGTTATACATGTGCTTGAAGGGTTTAAGAAGGAACTAAACACCTGTGGTCTGCGAATATCGCTATCATCACTTGTAACATGGGCTCCTGTGTTGTGCCCGAGTGGTTAGGGTTTGCTCTGATTCACAATATTTCCATCAAATCGTTTGCTTCGGAGAAATAAGTGATCTTTCTGGGTGCAGTGGCAGAGGTGTTGCTAGGTCTGGAAAAGATCTGGGGCTACACTGATGACGGGAATTGGGCTAGCTAGCCTTTTGATTGTAGCCCGAGCTTCTATCCAGGGCACAACCAAAAGACCCAGAACTTTAGCCCCCTAACCCCCCTCCTAGCAACGTCTCTGCAGCCTGCATGGCAAATGTTGGCATAATGCTGTAGGGCCCCGGCCAGAGTACCTTGCATTCCCGTTTGTAGCCACAAATGAAGTGGATAAGCAAGCACAAGCAATGGTTTTCTTCTCTGTTAGGGACTGCCGTTGTACGTTGAGACTGTGGTATGTTTGGTGGCATGACAAATACTATTACTAAAAAAGTAAGCTACATCTGAAGTATCCATGGTGCAGGATATTGAAGATGATTGGAGTGAATTTCGGTCCCATATTCCAATTCCTCTGATAAAAAGACAGAAATAAGAACATTTTTTGCTGGCAATTGACCTTCAAGTTCCCAGACGCATGAAAAAGATAATGAAAGAATCATCAAAGTCGAAATTCCCAGATGGACATAAATGAGCTTGAAAGAAAAGCTGCACTTGACCAGACAAAGTTGGGGCATCTAGGTCAACTAACAAATGTTGCTATAATAAAACCTTTAACAGTCAGGTCTGGTCTCAAGTCACCATTTGAAGGATTTGGCACACATTTTTTGTCCAATAAGCATGGTAACACTGCAGAGCACATAAGTCCAAAATTCATGAATTATTTGGAACAGGAACCACCTGGTAACAGGAGGTTACAACACATGTAATGCATCAATGACCAACAACGGACTGAAGCAAACTGAGGATTTTGTATCTCACCAAGGATTGCAAGTCCCAGGAGTAATCAATCAAGGCTGACACCCAACAGCCACAGATGCTCAGCTTCCTCCTTCTATCCTTGTACTGCAAATGTGAGGACAGCGCTGTGTGTAAGGAATTCTGGAAAATGCCTTTGGAATAAGACAAAAAGATGCCACAATCCTGAAATGGATTCGAATCAGAGGATAATTCTTAAACGCAATGCCAAATTTATATTACCACATATTCATGCTACAAGGTCTAATCGCAAATTCAAACTACACACCCTCAAGACATGCCTACCTAGTCATGGGCATGGTAGTGAAGGTAATTAATTGTGACATTACAGAGAACTTCATTCGTCTTTGCACAAACTGAAAAACGTATGCGATATTTAAAACAGGACGGATTATGTGCTAGTATAGGTTCTTCAAAAGGGGTGAGGTGCTCACTCTGGATCCCAGATCATCCAGCCAAACAGAGGCTGAACCAGTCAGCTTCCTGTGAAGGCATCATGAAGAAAGACACAGACAACAGATTCAAAGTTCAAACGGATATGCTTCATTAACTTAAATGTCAGGATGGTTGAAGGCTTAACTTGCCCTATATTAAAGGTGTGGGTTCCCTACCTAAAGAAACTAAGGAAAGGGAGTCAGAAAGTTCAACTTACAAGTCTGTCTCCAGAACCTATCCTTGCATTCACAACTAAAGCTAAACAACGCGCAGGGATGTCAATAATAAAAGAAAAGTGTTAAAAGTAAAGTTCTGAGCTTCTACCAGCTCCTGGTTCACTTTCCAGCTCCCCTTCCCCAAGTTCAAAACAGTTCTACAAACGTCTCAGGGTTCCTTCCCCAAGTTCACAACAGCTCCACAAAATATTAGGGGTTCCTTTACCCAAGTGCAAGACAGTTCACAAAGTCTCGTCTTTCCCGGGTTAAGCTTGTCAATTTATACTTGCTCTCAATCTGTCAATGTTCAAAGTAACCGCTCCAGACCAACTGTATACTCCTTGAGGTTTCTTAACACCGTTCAATCAGATTGCTTTCTCTTGCTTCACTTTAGCAACCTCTTTGGCTTTCACAATTGAGGTTGAGCAGTCTATGCGCAGTTGTCGGACCACACGGTTCACCCATTACGGGTTGCGCAACCAGGAACGCTAAGTTCTCTAGCCCACACAGGTTCTTCTGTATCTGTGCCTGTGTGTTGGTTCTCATTCACTTGGCTTTTCCTTATTGTCAACTTGCCTTTATTAGCAGGTGCTCTTCTCTTTGCCAGTTTCTTGATTTTGCCACAACATGCTTTTCACATACTATTCACTTCGTGGTGTTCTTGCTTCTTCACCACTTTGCTTTCATACTTTCTTGCAATAGCTTATACTAGCTTTGTTTTTGTGCTTTGCTTTCAAAATGCTGTATCTGCTTTTCACATAAATTCATCATCTGTTCACAGCTTTACCAAAAGCCTTAATTTAGTTTGGTATTAAATAACTTGAATCTTGCAGTTTACTGCTTGCACTTTATATTGTCCTCAGTATTCCTGTCAACCCGTTACCATGGGCTCATTGCATCTTGCACATACTTTTATATTCAGTCGGCATCTATTTTGTCTTGCACACAGACACCAAGAGCGCCCCGGTTCCAGTGCTCTTCCCTATTCAGTCACTGGTTCTTGGCGCCTCCTCTGTGCGGCGGTTCCCTCTGTTTCTGCTCAGCCGGCATGTTTTCCTCTGATCGTGAGCTCAGCTCGCTCTTCACTTTCTGTTTGCCGCCGGCAGCTCTGCTTCCTCTCCACGGCCGCTGTCAGTGGTTCTGCTGCTCTCCTCTCTTTCCGCAGCTCCGGCCCGACCAGTGAGGCTACCACTTCTGTGACCTTCTTACAGGCCACTCAGCCCTTGTTCGCACAGTCTCTTGGGCTCATCTGCCTGTGTCCTGGCTCTCCTGCAAGACCCACCTCAGCTGCCTCCTTGAACACAGGATTCTCCCTCCAGGCCTGCATCGATCGGCCTGGCTTCTCTCCTGCTGATCGCCCCTGCTGTGCTCTCTCACTCCTGGCTGGCTCCACCTTTTATAGACCTGCAACCATTTGATAGGTGAAATGACAAGTTAGTGTGTATTGCTCTTAGTCGCCTCTTCCACATCTCAGTAATATAGGGGGTTGAATGAGGGGAAATGATGGAAAATGATTTAAATAGTCCAAAAACCCTGGGGCTGGGGGAGGTTGGTTCTCAGAAGGGAAAGGGGATACCATGTGTCGCCTGTGGATATCCTCTCCGCAATCACCAAGGACCCTCCACCCAGGTGATTCTCCCTCACTGCTCCACCCCCAGGGTCAGGATACAAAAGCGATGGCCTTTCCCTGGCCACCAGTTATTCCCAACCACCCTCCATCCACTGAGGTTGAAAACTGAGTAATGGAGAAGTGTTGGGTCCTGGCTGCCTTTGACAAACTACAGCAACCAGAATCCCTTGCACATACCTAAGGGGATGTAACCCTACACACCTCAAACAATCTGCCTACCTGATGATTGGGGAGGCATGAAAGCATGCAAAGAGGAATACAAGAAAGGATTGTGGGGCTAAATGAGCTGGGATACAGAGTGCGCCCTTTTTCAAGAACAAGTGTTGGTATATGTTAAGGTTACAAATGGGAAAAAATATGACCTACTAGTAACCACACGTATTAAAATGCAACACAGCAGTGGAAATGGCCCGATGCCATCGGGACTGGATGTCATATGTGTACTCTATCTGTAGAATCCAGAGAAAATCCGACAATATCCCTGCTCAAACTCTCTCATTTTCAAAAATACTTGCATTTATGGTTTGTGAATTCTGAAACAGTTGGGAGAATGCCCAGGTCTCGGGTAAAACAGGAGGATATTCATATTTAAAGAGCTAGCTTAATAAAGCACAAGCAAACAAGACTCAAAACAATCTAAAAGATAAACTTGAGCAGCAACCGACTAAGCACCTGGTGGCCGGCCATACTAGGTAACCTCAGATACCTGCATGCTCTGAAGCAATGTGCAGGACCTATAAAGGTCAAGATTGAGACAGTGGGTACAGAAGTTTTTCTTGTACTTTATGATGTTTTACAGGTTACTTGCAAGGAAACAGAAGTGAATATCAGAATTCCCAAAGCTGAAAAAGGTAAAAGCGGAATTAAAATTCCCAAGTGTCATCATTGCTTACAAACCACTTGAAAATAGTTACTGTACGGTAGAATACCCCCATTATTAATGACCCTTGTATCAGAGAGAGAAGTTTGCAATGTATCCCTCGTATGGCAAGGCGACATGGGCCGCCATTAAAGGCGGTCTCCAAATTTCCCCTGCAACCAGAAATGATTGAATTGGTGGATAAACAGAAAACGTTTGCCAACGTGTCAAAAAACATGCACCTGTCTTGAATTCACTTAACCACAGCATGAGAGGATCAGAAGTGACCTTCCCATACATTTTATATCCCCTGCACCGGTTCCAAATAGGCACAGGGAAATGTGTTTCCCAACTGTGCTTTGAAAAGTGCACCTCTTTCGAAAATTGGGATTTACTTGAAAATGCCCAGAACCCCCTCACCACCTTCTGCCTTGTGCAGGTGTGCATTTGGGGGGAAAAGAGCACATCAATGGGCACAACTATGACGCACACATTTAAATGTCCTTTCTGCACGGTTCACCAGCTTTTTGGCGCAAGTGAAGTGAATGAGCATCCCATCAGTTGCACCATACAAGTTTTGAAAATCATGGCATGGTGGTTTATCCCTACTGATCACTTCGTCACGATGTACGTTCAGTTCAGAGAGTGTGGTTCGATGTGTCAGAGGGGAATTAGGAATGGGAAAGGACACAGCGGAAGAAAAGGGTGCATGGGGTTTTTACTGTTTCTGCAGTCATTAACCCTAGATTTGCTCATGAGCAGGTATTGTGTTAAATACACTAGCTCCAGAACAGATACTGGGAGTGGAATCGGTAGCCCCAGAGTACGTACTGTGCATACCATCATTGTCGCACAGCAGGTATTGTGTTTGTAGTTATAAGCCCCAGGGCAGGTATTCTGTCACATGTAAGGGATTAGCAGCTACTGTATCAAACGTCATTAGTTCCAGGGCAGGTACTGTGTCTGGAATCGGTATCCCAGATCCGGTACTGTGTCTGTAATTAATTGCCCCAGGACAGGTAGTCAGATGTAGCTGATGAGCAGGTACGTACAGTATCGGAAGTCATTAGCACGAGAACAGGTATTGTGCTTGCACTCTTTGCTCCAGCCAGAGGATGTGATGGGCCTTTACCATTAGCGCTGGAGAAGGTAGTGTCTGCTCCTATTCAATCGGGTGTTGTTTCTGTGTTTGCAGCCATTAGACCTAGAACAGACACTGTGCCTGGAGTTATTATCCACAGGAGGGTCATTAGACACAGAGAAAGTACCAGATCTGCAGCCATTAGCCCTAGGAAATCATTACTTTCACAGGAGGCACTGCAAATGGAGACATAGTACGTCTGCAATCATTAGCCGGCGAGGTACACGTACAAAAGAAAATACGGTCTTTGTGGTAGCTGCACAGCAGTTACTGCGTCTTCGGGCATTCCAGAAATGTACCAAACCAGCTTCGGAGCAGCTACTGTGTCTACAACACCAACAACCTGCGCCTGCTCAAGGTGCGCTCAGATGGTGCGGTCCCACAAGGGCGCCCCCACGACACAGCAACAGTGCGCATTGCCTCCAACACGCTGTCATGGCAACAGCGCCCATTAAATAATCACGGGGCGATTAGGCGATGTTTACATGACACTAAGCTGGGCTGGCACTGCCAACAACAGGCTGCCCTGTGAAATGTCAAAACCAGATGTATAGGGAGTCGCGTATTTACCATTTTTTATTTCAACATGTGATGAGTACAATACAACGAATTACAGCTTCAGCTGCAGCCTCTTAATTCAACGTGCATTTCCAGAGGTTGCAAAAGGGCTACTCTAACCAATATAACAACAAAGGGGTGAGAATTAACTGAGTTAATGGACGCTAAAGGAAACGCATAAAAAATTAATTACAAGAGCTGGATCGCATGGACTCACCTGATGCTGCCTGGAAACCGAAGCTTTAGGTAAAGGGAGGCCTTATGTTGTGGTAGCGTCTGGTTCCCATCCGAGAAACGGACCATAGCAACGCTCCGCCTCCTCTTCATCACGTGGGATGCTCTTCATCAGCTGGATTGCAAACGTTCACGTGGGTTGCAAAAGGTCCACTTCATGTTTGTTTGCACGAGCATATCAATTGAAACACATTTAAAGTCCCTAAGAGACCTGATGGCACTGCGTTTGTTTAAAAGTTTGCCGACACTTTCTGAAATGCCTTCAAGGCGTCCTGACGTAAGGACGTTTTACACGTAGGACGTCTACGTGCTTCGGGAGAGAATTGTGTAATTTTTGCACAAGGAGGACTCCATGCCGTGCACGGGCAGGTATATTAAACTGCCAGTGGCTTTGTTTTTACAATTTTGATTTTGGTTGCACTAACAACAGGTCTTCTTGGATGGTAAGTAGTAACCCCCGCCCCCTCCGAAGCATAAGTGATTTATGGCTGTGCAGCGCACGCCGAGGGAATTTCAGGGCAGTTGTTTTTTTTTGCAGATTCGGCTGCAAGCCAGTCGTATTTATTGTTTGTGTAAGCGTCATTTCATTTTTTCCACTTCAAATGGTAGTGGATCTTTGCTGTATTCAAGGCTTCCGTCACGGGCTTTCTACAAAACTGTACAGTGAAGTTCCCTTGCAATGATTTCTGCAACTTACTGCCTTTACGATGTGAGGTGTTCTGGCTTGAACATTACAGAGAGATGTGCCTAACTTTACCCCTCAGTGCTGCCTGCATACCTGACTAACTTCTGGGTTTAACCTGGAGACTCAGGGTTTTCACGCTCTTCTCTAGGGAAGAGCGTGGAGTCTCCGGGCATTACGTGTTGATAGTTGGGGCTCGATTTACCGTGGAGATGGACAAAGAGCAGGTGGGCCGTGTTTCAAGGGAGACATTTGCAACGTCCTTTGAATAAAAGGAGCTGCTCGAGACTGTGATTTTGCAGCATTCAGGATGGGGCGATTGTGGTGCTGGAAATGCATCTGTATCCTTGTCCTTTACTGCTTTTTATTGTGTGTTCTGTCATGTTTTCCGTGCAGGAGCTCATGTGGGACTCCTGGCGGTGCAGGTCTCTTTTGGTTTGGTGCACAGACCCATGGGATACCCTTATGGCACCCATGGGTGGGGGTATAACCCTGTGCCCCTAGTGTGTTTTTGGGCACCTGTGGGTGGCCCACAGAGCAGTGTATGGGCTGGTGGCAGCTCCATGCTGAATTTGACAGGTGCTCTGAGTATCCTCCATTTTGGGATATCCAGGCCCTGGCATTGGAATCAGTTGATTCCTGATAGGAAACAAGATGGCCCCTGTGGCCTCTTGCTTTCTATTGCCTGTTACCTTGTTTTCCCAAAGTCCTGGGAAGGCCTGACTCGGTCCCTTCCCCCCTGACTAGCTGGCTGTTGGGTGGAAGTTCCATGTATGGTGTTGTTGTGAAGTCCAGGCCAGACTGGCTGGAGCCTTCCCAGTGACTGTATGTTGTGGTTACACCCTGTGGGTGGGACCTGGGTGAATGGAGTGTGTGACGAATATGCACTTCTTGTTGTGGATGTCTAGTTTCAGGTGTTTACAATGACTGAGACAGCCCTGCCCGAAACTGGTATGAATGCAGTGTGGCGTGTTGAATGGCTGGGTACTTGTCCCAATACACATAACTTGTGAGTGTCTGGAGAGAAGTAAATGGCCTGAATGCACTATGCACCTGATTGCCTGCCTGCCTGCATGCATGAATGCTCTTCTGACCGATTGGTTGCTTGAGTGTGACCCAGCAGAATGAATGGGAGATCAACTAGTATATCTGGGGGCCTCTTGCTGCTATAATTCGTGTTCAGAAGCTGAAGAGAAACTGGAGTTGAAACTGAAGCTTAACTTTGAAGCCCCAGTGGAAGAGAAGTCTTACTGCTGCTCTACTTCACCAATCTGAAAGCTGCTGTGTCTCCAAGGACTGACCCAGAGAGGACCTGGTTAGGCGCCCTCTTTCCGAGCTACAAGGGACCATCGTGCACTGCTAATCTTTGCCAGCGCTCAGTGGTAGACAGACCTACGACAGGCTGCCGACCTGAGACGGGGACTGCCGCTGAATCACAAGGAGAAGCGCCCGGACACTGTTGTCCATTACCGTCGACGACCGCTGTCACCGATCGGAGCCGCCGTGCTCCCTTTGCCTAAATAATATTTGATCCAAGGACGCTCCCGTCTGCACCGTCTACAGCTTTGTCCCGCTGGAGAAAGCTGAGACCGCTGATGCACCGAGAAGCATCCTCCGGTGGGTTTCTTGCCACCTAAAGACCAGAGATGCAGACGACTCGACGCCCTTGCTGGGCCACAGTTCTTCAAACTCTTTGCGGTCCTGAACTATCATCACCGAGGTGCTCCGCACGCCTCTTCCTTGCAGGACGCCAACGCTCCGTCGACGAGCACCGCTAGGAACGAAGCTGCCACCTCACCGTTGTTGTTCAACCCTTTTCCTTGTGGGATCTCGACGATCCGTGGCTCCTGCCTTTAAAGGGAGCCGCTCAAGAAGGAACCGTTGACGACTCGACGTCGAACTCTGCTATTCCAGGTACATTGGGGTTGTAGAACTATTGTAGAAGTAAATGACTCTTGTGAATAATATATGGACTGGGCTTGTACGATATATCCTTGTTTACAGGTTGCCCAGGTGGGGGGGGATCTCCACACAGAATTGTGCCTCGTTGGTAGGGGCCAGTATTCTGCCAATTGTTCCAACACACTGCTTTCCTTCTATTTCTATTGTTGGTTTCTTTTATTGAGTGATCATTGTGACATTTGACCAGAGTATAGTTGATGCACTTTAATGAGATCTGATAATAATTGTGGTACCACTTAGAACTGTATATATTTGCCATTCTAGATTAACTAAGCAGAAAAGTGAGTTAGTGTGATTGTATATAACCTTGAACGTAATTATATAAACACTGTGTTTATTTTTTTTTTCATAACAACATTTTATTGGCATATTCAAGAGCATTACATTAATAACAGCAGCTATGGTGAAGCGTACAATAGTATGTGAAAGCAGCAAAGTTTGCCAGGGGAACCGGAGTGAGGGGCCTCAAAATGCTGGAAGAAGCATTATTGTCCATGGTCCATCCTGTCCTCAGATGCCAAGTGGCGTGCTGGGTCGCTATGGTATGGGGGTTGTGGTTCAGTAGAGCGGGCTGCCCTGGAGCCATCTGGTTAGCGGGGGTCTCCTGGTGAGGGCCGGGAATTTAGCAGCATAGTCCATGAACGGGTGCCATATGTTCAGGGTTCTATATAGGAAGCCCGTTCGGATCGCCGTGATTTTTTCAGCCATGGCTATGTCCCAACATTTTGCCCACCAGAGGGCCACTGAAGGGCCTTCTTTATTTTTCCATACCCGGGCCATTGCTATTTTTGCTGCCAAGAGTAGATGTGTACATAGCCTGGGGATGTGGCCTGAGACTGGAAATGTACCCCCCACCCGTGTTGTCCAGGAGAATGATTCCGGGATCCCATGGGAATGGAAAGGCCTGCGATTTCCTTGATGTGTTTGAGTATGGGATGGGATGGGGTGTTTGTGATGGAAGTCGTGACCCGGTCGGAAGCGGCTGACACTCTGTACACTGGTGGCTCGTTGGTGCTGATTTTCAGTGCGGCTTGACTGCGGCGACGAGTGACGAGCAAAGCGTGTGCGGGCGTGTGGGTCCTTTCCTCTAGCAGGAAGTCTCAAGACGACCCAGGATCTGACAACCGTTGGGTTTTCTCGAGCGAATGGTGAGCAGACGGTGGTATCGGCGGAATCGGAGCATCGGAGTGGAGAGTGGATTCAGCTCGATAGATTCTGTGTAGTGAGGCGTGTCCGCGTACCGGCGAGGCAGCAGAGGCGGGTGTCCGTGGCGGTGGGTCCGTGGGTGTCCGTGGCGGCCTGAAGCCGCCCGCGGCTGCGAGCCCAGCATTTCCCTTTTTTTTTTTTTTCTTTCTTTCTTGAAGCGATCCTCACACACCCGCGAGCACAGAGGTGAGTGTCCGCAGCGGCCTGAGGCAGCCTGCGGTGGTGACCCCCGCTATCTCTAGCGACTTCGCGGAGATAGATTATTACGTTTGGTGAGCCCCGTATAAGTGCCAGTATCAGTGCTGGAGGGTCTACTGATACATAACCACTCACCAAACTAATGGCAGCCACCCTGATCTGATCCACAGCTACCGCCACCGACAGTGAGTCAACCGGGGCTCGATATTGATACTGATCAAGGGCATTGGGTTGAGGATTCGAAGGCTAGTAGTATAGAAATCCTGATCCTATATCCTACATGCGGTAGGCCGTTGTCATTTAGTACTAGACAGCAGTGGTCTCAAGCTCTAAGCCCCTTTATAAGTCTCCTTAAACAAGAGCCCCAGAGATTACTCTTGGAAAATCCGCCGCCCGCTGACAGGAATTTTGGAGCCCAGGTAATCCAGAGTGGACAGCGGAAAAAGAAGTGGTTGGGGTCTGGTTCAGACAATATAAAGTAACAAAAGGGGGAAGACTGCGGGAGATTTTACTCCTTTGATCCCCCATTTTTTCACTGGCCGAATTCTCACAGTCAACGAAGGGGTAAGAAATGGCCCGATACAATCTAAGGAGTGGACAACAAGTTGACGATCTAAGAGCCCCAGAGTGGGATGGTTCCTACATTGAAAAGTCCCTGCATGAGGATGGGAACCCCGTAAGTTCTCAAACACCGATTACCTTGACAAGAAATAACAACATAACAGAGGCACAAATTCATCAAGAACCTCAAGTGGACAAATTAACGGAGGGAGAAATTTTAAGGGACTCAACAAGGAACACCCCATTTAGACAGGAGAAAGATTTTACTCTGACATCAACTAAAATAAAAGGGACTATTGATTATTACTTTCAGAAATCTGCGCAAGAAACTTTAAATGGACCTATGCCACACTCCCTAAAACTTTTAAATCAAAACACCAACTTACAAACGGAGATCAGTGGATCTGAACTACTCATCCCAGTTATGGAACTTTCAAGGACCCCAAATCATCTGTTGAGTTCGGCGCAGAATATACAACCACATGAAGAAAGATTAAACTCAACAGTGGTATCGAGAGGGGACACGGTCGAGTCTGATGGAATTTTACTGGATCAACCGGTGCAAATACGAAGTATGACACAGGGAAACAAGAATCAAAACCCAAATGATGGTGACTCCTCTCTTTCGGCTTTAAATTTTGTTCTAAATTCCTTGGTGAAGGTGTTTGACCTTCTAAAAAAAGATGTGCAGACTCACACAGGGATTTTAATGGAAATGACAAAGGATATTGAAAAACTTGAATTTTCAGTCGTAGGCCAAAACAATGTAATAAACTGCTCAGTTCTACCCTTGATGATAAAGATGGAAGATGGCCTCATAAAGCATAGTATCTCTTTCCAGAACTTTTCAGCTTTCGGGCATGACCATGTCATGTGGAATAATGAGCCGGAGTTTGGGCATCCTCGCCAACAAGTACCGGGTATGGATGGATTGGTCTTGTTAATTTGTGCTGGTGTCGTATAGTACCTGTAGCATAGCTTATAGCCCCCTTCTCTGTCTGTGATGCATTGCAAGCTTTTATGTAGTCTGGCCCAGATCTTTTCCCAATCCTCGACTGTAATCTCTTTTCCCAGATCCTTTTCCCATTCAAGCATATACCTTTCTTTTTTAGAGGGGTCTGTTCTGTCTAGGAGTCGGTAAAGGGTTGCGATCCTGCCTTTGTTGGTAGGGGATGTTAAGGAACGTTCCAGTGCTGTTAATTCTCTGGAGCACTTCTCCCTGATTGCTCTATGAGACAGCCAATGGCGGATTTGGGCATAATGGAACCTTTCCCGTTCCCCCACCCCGAAATTTACTTTGCACCTTTCAAATGAGATGGGCGCACCAGCCACCAAGAAGTCGCCAGTCATCCTTAGACCTCCCACTGTCCAGGGTTGAAAGCTGTGCATAGACAGGCCTGGGGAGAAATCAGGGTTATTCCAAATGGGAGTTAGGGGGCCCATGGGACCGCGAGAGCCCCACTTCGGGCCGCTTCTTTCCAGCAGCGGTACTCCCAGACCTCCCTGTGATATACCCCTTAACATTATTCGTTTGGCTATGCAAGCTTCCCCCCCCCCCCCCATAGGAATTTTTGGATTTGTTTTTGCAAGGATACTAGGGCCGGACCCGGTTTGCGGATGGGGAGAGCTGTGGAATGGTACAGCCATCTGGGAATTAGGTTCATTTTGATGGCGGTGATCCTACCAAACCAGGAAATTTCTTGGGGCTTCCACCTTTTGAGATTATTATGGAGATCTCTGATCAGTTGCGGGAAGTTACTCGAATACAGACGTAATGGGTCTTGGGGATGTGTACCCCGAGATATTCGATTGGGCCCGTGGACCATGGGATTGGCATTAGGGGGCTGAGTGTCTTTTTCTTGTGCAGAGAGATTAACCGCCAAGGCCGTGGACTTGGATAGGTTTACCGAGAACCCTGACAGGGGCCCCGAATTCTGATATCTCCTCCCAGAGAGCTTTCAGGGACGATCTCAGGTTAGCTGCTGTTATTAGGACATCGTCCGCGTATAGCGCTATTTTATATTTGTGGCCCCCCACCGTTAGCCCTTTTATGCTAGGGTTTTGTCTGATTCTTGCGGTAAAGGGCTCCATAGACAGAGCAAAGATTAGGGGTGAGAGTGGGCAGCCCTGTCTAGTGCCCCTAGTTATGTAGATCTTGTTAGATCTGGCCCCATTGACTCGCAGCTGTGTGGTGGGGGATTGACAGTTGGCCATTACCCAAGTGATGAAATTCGGACCAAAGCCCAAGTGCTCCAGGACTGCCCGAATGTACCCCCAGTCTACCAGATCAAAGACTTTGTGTGCATCCAGTGATATAGCGGCCATTCCTACTTTTAGTTTGTGGGCACTTTCGATGATGTTTATCGTCCTTCTGATGTTGTCATGAGTTCCCCTCCCCGGGATGAACCCTGTTTGGTCTTGATCAATTAGAATTGGTAGTGTTGGTCCCAACCTGTTGGCTAGTACCTTGACTGTGACTGTGACTGTGTTTTAACTAATACAGTGTGTGGACATTCCTTTGTGGGGGCTTGGGGACTACACTGTACTTAAGAACCAGCCTGCATCACCTCCTGAGAAGCTAGGCCTTGATTGCTCGTCCATTGCTACCGTCATAGAGAATCTTGGCGGGGTTCCTCTGTGCCTCTCTACCATATAGAGAGCAGAAGTACAAATCCCCTCCCCCTCCAGTCTTTACAGCAATGCCCTGTGATTATCTGTCCATTCACATGGAAACCGGATTCCAGCGACGGACAAAGCAAAGAGACGGCGACGAGACACCCTTGAGTCTATCCAGCTTGAATCACATCGAGTAAAAGGACTAAACCAAAAAGAGGACTGGCGCATTGAAATCGGAAGTGAAATGCTGCAAGTGCAGTGACAAACGGCACATATACAATAAAAAAAAAAGTTATTCATTTTACGTGCCAAATATGCAAATGTAATTCACTACAGGGAGACCAAATTAAGATAAGATTCAGGAACCTAGGGAGTATTCTTGCAGATTCTAGCATGCGTGTTTTGTAACGATCACCAATTTCACATTATGCCACCCAGTTTGTCCCACCATTCAGTGATTCCAATATTGTGTGTTCTGCTTTTGCGTGTGTGTGGATTAGTGTAAGGTTCCCAAATGCAAAAGGGCACTCAAAAAAATGGTAACTGTGTTTTTTTTTTTTTTTTAAATTGAGGGCACAGTTTCATTTGGTGCAGTTTTGTGCGCATAGCTGATCACACAATCAGTATCGTTTAAGGAACTGAAAGATTGACTTTAATGCAAAATAGTCAAGTAACTTTCTTTAGGGGAGGCAGCTGTGTGGTGCATAGATTATAATAGAAATGGGGTTTCTAATACTGCAACATGTTTGTTCTGCAGCTACAACTGAGTTTACCCTTTTTATGTGGACGGAGTCTTGTGTGACTATGGACGGCTCACTGACCAGATGCCTGCATGTTCATGTATACTATGATAGTGTACAGTGAAAATGCATATACCTACCTAGTCTTGTCAGCAAGATAAGAGTAAGCATTTCGCCTTAAAACTAGCAATATTGTAAAGAACATGTTTTTTTATTTTTTATCTTGCTGGCACAGTTACATGTTAACGTATATTTTAATTGCTAGTTTGGAAGAGCACTTAGACCCTCCCCGGTTCCTACGGTGCACGTGTGGTGTTGAACGGCGCGAGCTTAATGTACCTTTGCAAACTCTCGGGTTGCTTTTTTTTTTTTTTACTTTTTAAAAGTGGTGCAATATCCACATGCTTGCAGTGCCCTTGTGTGCGATGTTGCTATGTATACGCTACGGAGCATGTACAACTCATACACATGACCGCACCTTCAGTGGGTATGAGCAAATCATTCCAGTGCCTTACTGTGAAGGAAAGAGTCACACAATCCCAGCGATACTCAAGATTTGGCTCGGCCGTCTGCTTAACAACATTGCAGTGAGAATCGTGTATAAAGGGCACAGTGGTGCAATGCTTGTAATTTTTAATAAGTTGCCTGCTGGCATAGTTTTCCGTTGTGTAAGGATTGTTGATGTGTGGCACGTGAGCATCTTCAATATTGCTTTCATTCTGAAGCAGGGTGGCAAGGGGCACAGTTTTATTTGGCTGGAATGAAGGGTGACTATGTGTGTGTGTGTCAGACTTCTTGAGACGCTGCATGGTACAGTGTGCCCTGCACACACTACCAGGTGTAGTCTCAGGCCTGGGAAGATTGAAATGCCCTGATGAATGTGCTCTTTGATTCCTGTCTTTCTGCTTCTGGTCGCACAGGGCACTTTGGGCTTGGATGAACAATCACAATGAATTTGCTTTTACTTTACAAAAGTGGCAAATTAGATTTGCTGTTGTGTTTCTTCGCACAGTGAATGGTTGCAGATATTGGCCATCCAAGCTTTCATTAAGAAGGGAGGAAAAGACTTCTCTAACCAACAGTGGACATATACCCCCCCCCCCCATATTTCTCACAAACCATCCATTGTTCGCGGCCTGATTGCCTTCACTAGTCACTGAACACCAGCCAACTAATAAATAATGAAAACACAGAGCGCCACTCTAAGTGGCAATTTTGAAATTTCCAGCAACTGAAAGAGATTTGCATTAAAGGAGAGCCTTACCCCCCCCCCACCCCCTTTTTCCACCTCGTTCCACCCCTTTTTACCAAGCTGGGCAAGATTGTATGCAGTATATGTATCAGTTGGAGATTTGTGTAGTTGTGAAAAGTGTACAGGGCAGGTACTCTGTTCTCAAGTTAAAAGCTGCCCCCCATAAAAAGCAAAGGTCTGGTGTTCAAAGAATGCAATTTTGTATTGTAATGCTTTTGAATATAATGTTTTCACTGTTGGAAGTTACGGATTCTATACCCGTGAGGTAGAGCTGTTGTATTGCTTTTATGGCATTTATTTTAAAGACAATATAGAGAGCTTGGTTACCCCAGTTGATTTTCCCATTGCCTTTTTCAATTCAAAGTAGGGTGAAGTTGTGCCAGCCTTTGGGCACAGGGATAGTTTTCTAATTCCCTCCATGACTCGTGCTGTCCTCCATCTACGCTTAGTTTATGTTAAACACTTTGTGGAAATTGCTGCATGATTTAATACATACAAAGCCCAACCAACTCCATCTAAACATTACATTGACCTGGAAGAGGTAATCCTATTCTCACCAGGAATTTGACATAACTACATGAAAGCTCGCGGCGCATCTCATTAAGGGTTGCTGTCGCTCTCAACTGTTTGTAAAAATTCATTTCATTGAATTGTAAACAAATAAATAAAAAAAAAAAAAATAAATAAACTTCAGGGACTTTGACAGATTACTGTATGTTCTAGTTACACTTATGTCCCCTTCTCTGTATAGGTTAATGAGGTTCCCGGTGGGTTTCTATTGCCCTTTAAATGTGGTTCGCTTTTTCCAACCATTGCACCTGAGCACTTAATGGAAGATAAATTGCCTGTAAACTTTATAACTTATTTATTGATTGAATGCCAGGGCTAGTTGTGATAAAGATTTTTTGATCACTGTTTAGGATGATCTGGGGTGTATGCTTTTTATGATAGTTGAGAGCCGTTTTGACTTTTCTTTTACTCTAATGATGGGACCATTCTCATTCGATGTTGTGGAGCTTGGAGGTATTTTCTTGCTTTTCTGTATTTTTCAGCATCCTTGTGTAACGGAGGACTGGCGCGGTAGCAGGAGTTTTCTGACCTTGGCATGAAAGGAGTGCTGTTAATTTCTTTGCTATTTGAAAGTGGGAGGTCATTTGATTCCCTTAAGGCAATGATCTTCAACCTGTTTTATGCTGAGCCACGCTTGAGTAAAAATATAGTTTCTGGGCTGCCCCCACCCCACAAGCCGCAAATGATTATATTTTCTATTAAAAACAGTCACCATAATCCTGTTTTAAAGAGCCCCCACCCTCTTCTGGGCCCCCCTTGGGGCACCAGCTCCCCAGTTTGGAGACACTGCATTAAGGCACTCTAGACCCCTTTGTGTGGGTGGGGCGATTCCTTCCTTTTCTGTTTCCATACAATGACTGTTTACTGATCAGTCTGATCGCTTTCAAACCATCGCCAAGTAGGGGATAAATGCTCCTACTGGCTTGCCCCTCTCTGGCTTTAAAGCCGTTGCTGCTACAATGCCCCCACAATATTCCATGTGAAACATGAATGGGTCCATGCTTTCCTCAGATAGGTGCACCCAAGCCCCTAAATCAGAGGTTTTCAAACTGGGGGGGGGGGGGGGGGTGCCCCGCCACCCAGGGGGGCGTGAGAGCCTAGCATGAAATGTAAAAAAAATAAATGGACAGGGGCGGCTCACATGGGGGGCTCACATGGTCTGACTGGACCATGAAACTGTCTCGGGTACCAGTGAAAAAGTGGCCCGCGGTTGTAAATGTATTCATTGCTTTAGTCACATGTTTGAATATTACCCAAGGGGATGGTTTTTTTGTTGTTAAAATGTAAGTAAATTGGGATATTTAAAGAATATTTATTCAGCAACAATGGTCAAAACTAATAGCTGTATAGTGAAGTAACTCCTCAAACTGGCCCACATTGGCCAAAGAAGAGGCCCATTTTGACTGGCCTACACTAGCATTTTGCATTTTTGGTACAGGCATCGCGCGATAGACCAGTCCGAGCCTGGCGGCTCATCCATAATGGGCGAGGCAGCGTCCACCCAGTGGCCCCCCTCACCCATTGTGGAGGAGCCAGCCCAGCGAACACGGAGCACTCCCTCAGCTGCTTTTTCCAGCTGAGGCAGTGCTCCTGGGCGGGCTGAACTCCCTTTGACAATTCAGTTCCCCAGCCGCACATGCTCACTGAGCCATGCAACGCTGGGGGCGTTTAGCTTTGCCATCCTTGCATAGCTCTTTGGAAATGCTTGCTGGGGCACTGCATGTGCAAGGGGGAGCTCCTGCGCCTCCTCGCACATACAGAGCAACCTGGAGCGGGGCATTTCAGCACCCACGCACAGGCCTCTGCAGAAGGTACGTTTTATGTTAAATATTTTTTTTATTTAAATATGTATATGGCGGTATGTATGCTTGTGTTGTGTGTGTGTGTGTGTGTGTGTGTGTGTGTGTGTGTGTGTATGCGTTTGATCCGTTGAGCTGATTTTGGCAAGTGGGGGGGGGGGTAGAGGGCAGAAGGAGGGTTGTACAACCAAGGCATTTAGAAAATGCCTTGGTTGCACAATACCCCTACCCACCTGCCAAAATGAGCTCTCCTGAGGCGCTGTGGAGCCCAGGGGACAGGGATGGTATTTTTTTTTATTATTATTTTTTTTTTACTGGATATCTGTCTAGTCAAAAATGGATCTGTGTGATTTTACGGTCGCGGAATGGTCCGCATGGGAAGTGTTTGCAACACAGAAATGGTCATACATTTCCCATGCAGACATTTATTAAAATCACAGATTCAAACTCACTCTCTCACACGCACAAACACACACCAATCGCCTTACTTACCTTCCCTTCAGACACACTGTGTCCCTGCAGCGCTGGTTCCCTTTCACTGCCGTGATCGGGAACCGGTGCCGCAGGGTACTTTTTAAAAAAAAAATGTTGTAATTATTTAATTTTTTTACTTTGTGTGCGCTACGGTGGTGTCCCCTGCAACACCCCGCTCACTGTACTAGTGAACGGGGTGTTGCGGAGGACACCCACCAGGGCCCATACCGACCCATGAAACACCTAAACACATACCACAAAAAGTTCAAACGTTTGGTAGTTAGAACTTTTCGTGGTGTGTATTTTAGGACTTTTGGTGGGGTCAGAAATGTTTATTCTGACTTTTTGTGAAACAGTATAAAATACCATGCTTTTCTCCTTGGCCCCCCAGCGTCAATTGCAAACTGGCTTTTTACCCATTTTATTTTTAAGGTATGTTCTAAAATGTAACATTTTTACCCATTATTTAAAAATAATTAATGGGCAAAACCCCATTGATTGGTTCGGGCTCCCTCGCTGTGCTCGGTTGCTATGGCATTTTTGTGGTAAATATTTATGCGCCTCCACTTAAAAAAATTCACCAGTTCCCACTGGCCCTCAGACTGTATTGGGAACGGGGTGGTGGAGAACAGGGACTGTGGTGGGAGTAGGATGGGCAGAAGCACTGGGATAGTGGTGGGAGTAGGGTGGGACGAGCCCCAGGGTCTGTGATGGGGTGGGGGAGTGCCCAGGGACTGGGTAGCAGTTGGAAGAGGGAGCCAAGCGACTGTGATGGGAGCAGGTGGGGGAGCCCAGGGACTATAGTGGGAGTTGGGTGCGGTGACGGCGTGCAATAGTTCATAGCCATTTGTACATACTGTCCATTTGGCATTTTTCGGGGGACCTGGCCTGCCCACATTTTGCTCAGGGGGGCCCAGACCAAGTTTGAAGACCACTGCTCTAAATAATAATTTGGCTTACCTACGTCTATCAAGCCGTGGCGCATGTGTGAGAGAATCATGCATGTGCAAAATTTACCCATGGCATGGCTAGGTTTACTTTTTTGCAGTATTTTTCCACTGCTTGTGAGCGCTGCACTATTTCAGCTGTAGTAAATGTATGGCATAGTAGCAATGCTTCTGTTGATTCTTTCTTGAGGATATCGCCTGGCTCATATTAGCAAAGGTGTAATATTTGCTTTTTGTTCCCCCCAGTATAGATCACTTTGGTTATGGGTTCTGTCCCTGCATACCTTCCTATTTCCGGTTCCTATAATTTCCTGTACTTGTTGCTGTCCGCAAGCTGGCATGATCTAAGGTTGATATTTACATTTAAGAAACTGAAAAAGGTGCTTGTCTTTTAGAAAACACACACAAAATGACACTGAAGCATTTTAGGTACAAGAGCTCTCCAGGTCGTAACATATTGCCTCTCCAGAACACCCACCTCTAGTTTTGTTGGTGAGCAGATGAAACCAGTTGAAACCACAATGGGTGAAAGTTACCAAGCTTCACTCACAAATAGGGACACTTCAGGCAGGAACATATCCATAGCACGCCCACTATACATTTATAGTTTTGGATACAGACATGTTTCACAAATACACTGAATGTACCTTATTTTTTTTTTTTTTAATTCTTTTTTTTTCCTTTCTTCTTTTAGATAATATTTCAAATCATGGCAGTCTTTAATGTGCTTTTCTTTGATTGTGACAATTCTCAGTGTTTTGGAAAGTGTGGGGAATTGGACCAATTGGCAATTCCGGGTGAGGTTAATTGTAAATGGCTGATGGAGGGTCTTGATCAAAGTGGAAGAGAAATACGTGAAGTGAAGAAAAGTATTTCAAAGCGCTAGGGTTTTTCCAGTGGCAGGTAAGCAATTTTGTTTTTTTTTTGTCTTTCTATTTGATTTTTGTGGGAGGAGGCTACATCTGACATCACTACGTGGAGGCATACCCTTTTTTCACACATGCAGAGTGCTGCACAATGCCGACCTCTCTTTTACAGTATCTCTAGAGCAGGGGTGCACAACTGATATTGACAGAGGGCCGAAAGTACCTTACATGAGGGCTATAGTGGGCCGAAAAGTAAATGTGGGCGGGGCATGGTAGGGGGCTTTTTAAACCCCCAATTTGTACTAAACACATGGAAAAAGAATGTTTTTGAGGGGTAACGATTTTTATTTGCATTTCAAACTTACATTTTGTACTACACATTTTCCAATGTCATAATTTATTTCTATTTAGTAATTATATCTCGCCTGTTTAATTAACTTGTATATATTTTATTGACCCTAGATTGGACATGCCGTTATTTTGGACTGCTACAGTTTGCTATTTGGGTTGCCCAAGAGGAGTATGGCCTTCGTTTGAGTCAGGTTTCCTCAAAAAGCAAAGGATGTACATCTCCTAACTGTGCCTGTTTTAGCCTTATTATTGGGTTCACTCTTGGAGTGCAACACCATGCCCCATGGCTCCCACCCCCAACCAAACACTATGCCCAATGCTCCCTCAACCTCCAACCATACACTATGCCCCATGGCCCCCCACCCCTCAACCAAACACTATGCCCCATGGCGCCCCCACCCCTCAACCAAACACTATGCCCCATGGCCCCCTCACCCCCAACCAAACACTATGCCCCATGGCCCCCCTCACCCGCAACCAAACACTATGCCCCATGTTCCCCATAGTCCCCATACCCCCAACCTAACATTATGCCCCATGTCCCTCACCCCCAACCAAACACTATGCCCCATGGCACCCTCATCCCCAACCAAACACTATGCCCCATGGCACCCCCAACTCAGCACACACACAAACATGCACACATAACGACCTGAAACCCCCAACTCTGAACCCCCACCCCCCAAATCAGCACACACACACATGCACCCATACAGACCCGAACCCCCCACCCCCCCAAATCAGCACACACACAAACATGCACCCATAAAGACCCGAACCCCCCACCCCCAACTCAGCACACACTTCCAAGCATGCACCCATACAGACCCGAACCCCCCCCCCCACCAACTCAGCACACACACAAACATGCACCCATACAGACCCGAACCCCCCACCCCACAACTCGGCACACAAAAAACATTCAAATCCAAACATTCATACACATCCGACAGCCCCCACCCCGCATCTCAACATACACACAAAATACATTCAAATCCAAACATTCATACACATCCGACATCCCCTCCTCCCCCGCTTCTCAACATACACACAAAATACATTCAAATCCAAACATTCATACACATCCGACACCCCCCACCCCCGCATCTCAACATACACACAAACATTCATACACACACAAACATAAAGCAAAACAAACCCGACACGCAAACAGACCACCTACCGGAGACGTGCTGGAAGGCAGGCAGGTAAGCGGCAGGTAAGCTGGAACGCTGCAATCGTACTACGGCTGGCGTGGTCCAAGGCTGAAATGCCTTCCGGCATCAAGCCTTATGGACCACGCCAGCCGTAGTGCTGGCCCTCCATTGGTGCAGCACACACGCATTACGTGGCTCGTAGGAGCGACGTGGTGTGTGTGTGTGCTGAGCCAATGAGGGCCAGTGTTTTGTCCGGCCCGGAAGACAACAAAGACTTTCCTAATGGAGGGCGGCCACGGGCCGCCCTCCATTAGTAAAGTCTTTGTGCCTCGCGGGCCAGACAAAAGAGCATGGCGGGCCGCAACTGGCCCGCGGGCCGTATGTTGTGCACCCATGCTTTAGAGTATAGATGGCCTTCATGATTTCTTTTGTTATTGGGTATTTGTAGCGCACCTTTTACCGTTGGTATGATCTCAAAGCTATATGGGTTGAACTGCCATCGGGGACTGTAGGCTAGATTAGAGTATGTGTGCAGCGAGAACGAGTTGTCGGTAGCTGCATGGGGATGAGGGAATGTGCCAAGGAGCACAAGAATAAATAATGAAATCACATGGGTGGGGAGGGAGAGAAAATGTCAAGGAGTGAAAGAATAAGTAAAAATGAAACCAAGCGGCTGGATGGAATCGTGCTTAAGGGGAGTCACTTACCCTAGTGTACAGCTAAAGCACAAAGTCTGTTGTATTGATAGTCACCTTTTGAAGTTTTAACTTGCCTTTTTCATACCCGCAGCCAAGAAATGGTGTATTAAGATACAGAAAACATTTGAAGAAATAATTAAAACCTATCGTGCCTTTGCAGAGGGACATATGCAGCCTTTAAAAAGAAAGGTAGAGGAGGAAAAGCAGCAACTGGTGTAATCTGGCAATCTTGGAATTAAGAGTATTGTGTGAACTGCAAGAAGAAGATGCAGAGAAAAAAACAAAAGAGAATTATATTGTAAAAGCTTATGTGTGGAAACCAAATATTCCCTAATGCCTGTTCAGTTCTGGTGACAGAATCTGGAAAACCTATGTATTTTGGCAGGGATGGCTGGTGTTCTTCATTCCTTCCTCAGAACCAGCATGTGTTACTTGACCTGGACAATTGACGCAGAAATAAATTGGCAGATGTCTCCATGTAATGTTGCAGTTTCCAAAGATGTAGCTGCGCAACAACTACAAAACAGTCAATTGTCTGCTACAAAAGTTTTGTCGGACAGATCTATCTAATTTTGTAAGCTCAACTCGATCAACACGTCTTCTCAACAGTATGTCCTTGTTACAGAATTGTTTTTGTTTTTCACTTGGAAGCAAATACTATTTCCAAGCACCTACAGGAAGGGGACAATGTAATGACAACAATGTTAAATACAACAAAAAGAAGAGACAATAGGAGGGGAATACAAACCTACTATGACTTGTGAGTGTTCAGGACGTGCAAGGGGAGAGGGGTATGGGATTGGTCCTGTGGTGCTCATGGAGAGCAGTAGGTGGGAGGGTGAAGCTGAGGCAAGTTCAGAGGATAAACAGCAGCTAGGATGATGAGATGTGGGAGGTCAGGGCCCAGAGGATGCATAAGGGCCCTGCACATCAGTCAAGCTACTGTGCGATTAGCAACGGAGAGTGGGAGGGAAGAAAGAGGAAGCTCTTGAGGCTTTTCCGGAACTGAAGGAGGTCCTGCTCAAGAGGGAGGGAGGGGGAGGCTGTTCCAAAGAAGGGAGCCTATGATCGACCGCCTGCTCTCTGATTAGCAAAGGGCTTCACACGCAAGGAGTTGGTGCCAGAGGAACGCAGATGTCTAGAGGGGGAGTATTTGGTCAGGAAGAGTTGCAGATAGTGGTCCCTGGCCCCTGACAGCATTGTGGATGATGCAGAGGGAGTTTAATGTAATTTGTGCTGCGATCAGGAGTCAGTGGAGACTTTGTAGGGCAGGAGAGAGGCAGGTCCCTGGGCTTGAGGCCTAGGATAAGTCTCGCTGCCCTATTATGGATTAGCTGGAGGGGTTGCAGAGTGGTTGAAGGTAGATTAAGAAGGAAGCTATTGCAATAGTCAAGCCTGGCGAGAACCAGTGCTCAAGTAACATTGAGTCTCTGGGGGAAGGTGGGGAAAGGTAGAATTCCTTTCAGAAGGAAAAGCTGAAAGTGGGACTTCTTGGCAATGTCCTGAGTATGAGGGAGGAAGGAGAGAGCGAGGAGTCGAAGATGACTCGGAGGTTTCTTGCTTGTAGAGGGAGCAGGGGAGAGCCCAAGGAAGAAGGCCAGATTAAAGGGAAGAAGTTGGGTGCTGGGGTCCGAATAGGGAGGATCTCTGTTTGCTGGCATTGAGGCAAAGATGATTAGAAGTACACCGTGCCTGGATGGCTGAGAGCCAGTCGGGGATGAAGGAGGGTGCAAGGGTGTCTGTAGGAAGTGTGAAGAAGAGTTGTGTGCCAGCACAGCACTGAAGTTGGGGGAGAATGAGGAAATGAGGCGTGCCAGTAGAGTAAGGTACATGTTAAAGAGCCAAGGCGAAAGAATAGAGCCCAGGACAGGAGACTGCCACAGGTGGAGGAGAAGGTGCCCAGTATGACTTTGGAAGAGCGGTCAGTGAGGAAGGAGGTAAGCCAGTACAGTGCCCGCTCTGAGATACCAAGGGAATCATGGAGCTTTTTTATGGGGATGCAATCGTTCAATGTGTCAAATGCAGAAGAGTGATCAAGGAGGATGAGGACAGCAGGAGAGTTGGAATCAAGGGATGCGAGCAGTTCTTCACAGGTATTCAGAAGCGCAGTTTCCGTGCCTCTGACTGCTCGGAATACAGACTGATGGTTCTGAAGACCGCCAACAAGTTCAGTGTGGGAGTTAAGTTGGGGGGAGGGCCACCTTATCAAGCAGTTTCCCCATGAAAGGGGTGATGGAGATGGAGGGATAGTTGGCTGGGCAGGAAGGGTCTGCCAACGGTTTTTAAAGCGGGATGCGCACAAGAGCATGCTTGAGGGAGAATGGAAAAGAGCCAGTAGCAAAGGAATGGTTATAAAGATCAGCGAGAGTTTGCTACTCTGATGACTTCTTCCGGACAGACAGAGGTGAAGAAGAAAAGGGGAGGCCAGGGGAGGGATGGGTTGCAAGAGTGTGTGACAAATCTGTTCAGTATGGCCTGAGTTTTGGAGGTGAAGTGAGAGACAAGTGCATTGCAAAGGACCTGGGAAGGAATGGGGCAGAGGATGCTGCAGACGGGTTGGCAAGTTACCTGCAGATTTTGTAGAGTTCAGCCGTGTTGTTGGATGTGCCAGATGCTCGTGCCTGAATGTTGGCCCTTTTTCTTGCATGGATATAGAGTCTGTAGTGCCTTTTGAAGCAGGCGGCAGGCCAGTTTGTCAGAGGGTGATCCTGAAGTTTGTCCCTTCTGTTCTGCAGCCCTGCACTTAAGTTTTTGGTCTGCAAGTTCAGAGTCGTACCAGGTGTTACACTTAGAAACAGGTTTCAGGCGGATCTTCATGACTGGGGCAAGGATGTCAAGAGTGTTGGTAATGGAAAGATAGAGGTTTCTAAGAGCAGAATCAGAGGTATAGGCTGAGTTGGGTGGGTAAGGGGGAATGAAGGTGGTAGTGAAGGTAGCAGCTGACACTCATTTCATCGGACGGATGTTCATGAACGAGGTTGGCAGGGCATTTGGAGGAGTTCAAGGCCATAGGGACCCAGATGGGAGGCGAGAAGCGAGTGGTTAGATTGAGAGAGGGGTGACCAGAGGAGATGAGAGAGGGAGGTCGAAATGGATGATGGCGTCCAACGTGTTTCTGGCAGAGTGGGTTGGACCAGATGGAAAAATGGAGAGGGATAGGGAGGTGCAGAGGTCAACGAAGAGGGTGGATGCTGCGCATGGGGAGTCTAAGTGGATGTGGAAGTCATCCAAGTTTGGCAGGTTGGAGGTGGTAGAGAGTAAGGAGGAACAGAAATCAGTCCACTCAGAGAGGAAGCGCCTGGAGGCCAGTAAATGGTAGCAATGGTCAGGGTGGAGGAGGGAGAGATGATCACTTTGCATACTAGGCTCTCAAATGACAAATAGAGCTGAGTGGGTAGGATGGAAGAAGGAATCCACTCATGGAAGATTAAGGCAACCCCACCGCCAGCCAGTGAGAATGAGGGGTGATCTTAAAGCCATTGGGTAAGAGTGAGTCAAAGGAAGTGACTGAGCTGGCATTGAACAAAGTCTCAGTGAGTGTGAGCATGTCATGGTCTGTGTCTTGAAGAAGGCAGATGGCAGCAGAGTGTTTGTTGGCTGAGCGTGCGTTGAGGGGTCGCCAGGTGGAGACACTCGCTGCCTTTGAATGTTTTTTGTGGTGGAGTACAAGGGCGTGGTGCTTCAGTCAGAGGTGGCAGAGCAGGGGGCTAGGGGGAGAGGCAGGAGAAGGAAGGAAGTTGATGAGACAGCAGGATCCGGTCAAAGAGAAGGGGGTTGGCCTTGAACCAGGATTGTGCCCTTGAAGTAGACATTAATTCAGCAGCAAGATGAGAAGAAGCCTGCCAAGAGGACTTCCCACTTGGTGCTGCCATTAATGGTAGTGGAAGAGTAAGGTGGGAGAGTAGAGATGAGATGAGAAGTCCATAGGCCTGGAGATGGGACGGAGCAAAGGATGGCCGACTGGAGGATGCACTGACATAAGTGTCTGCAATTGGGATGCCAGGGATTGCAACAAGAGTGTTTTTAAAAAAAAAAAAATACATTCTGTCCAGATTTTAAGAGGATGGATATGTGATAGTGTAGCAGTTGGAGTAGATTGGACAGATGGAGAGTGCCATCTCGGAGCAAAAGGAAGGAAGCGAGAGGCAGAGCGATAAAGAGGGAGGGGGCTGCAGTGCACAGTTCTGACCTTAACTCACAGGTGGTCAAGTGGATCTTAAGAGTCGGTCACAAGGTAATGTTGGGTGCGAGCACACCTAAATTCAATTTAAGTCACAAGTATCGAAGCACAGCGTTACAGAAGTGTAAGCAGTGGGAGTGAGAGCGCACGAAGCGAAGACAATTTAAGTACTTTTGACCATGAAGTACAGGTCGAGAAGTGCCAGCTGAGATAGGTGGGAGAGGCAACCAATCGCGCTGGAGTCAGCTTTCAGGCAATCAAAGGCTCTTTGGTTTTATGTAGGGGCGGCCAATGTGACTGCCATGCCTGTTAAAACAGTGAAGTGACACCTACACATTCCCACACACCTGCTCAATCATTCAGAGTATGGTCTTTAAATGCAATGGAATAGGAACATCCCCACACCAGGTTGCTACGTCAGCCCCCACTACTAATTCTGTTTATGTCACTGAAAGTTTGTATTTTAGTGCAGTGATTTGTAATTGTGGGAGTTTATTGGGTGTGACGCCATGTTAGCTAGAGCTGAGAAATGTAATTAGTGAGTTTACAGGTTGGTTTGTGACCTTGTGGGGTGGCTTTGTAGTTTTGTACACTAAATCAGCAAACTTGGTTAACGACATTTGAGTGCTCTAGCATCGAAGGCAAATATAGAAAGTGACAGCTGCAAATTCCCTTGAGGTTTTCCAGTACACTATCCATAAGTCTAACTAGACTCGCCCTAAAGTAATACCACCCATCTTGCTCACAAGGGATATATCCTGGGGTAAACAAAACCCTTTTCCCAGATCCTTTGGAAGCATTATGAAATAACTCGTCCTGGAGTTGTCTGCAGTAATCATTCACAATTCCAAACCATCCTAACGTCCTGGAACCACCCTGTAGTAATCCCCACCCATCCTGAAGTTTTCATACTGGAGTAATCTCCACCTATCCTGAAATATTCATGGGGTCATCCTGGAGTAATCCCCCACCCATCCTGAAGTTGTCATGGGGTCATCCTGGAGTAATCCAAGATCATCACTGGAAGTAATCGGAACTCATCCTGGAGTAGTTTCTGTGATAACTCTAGTCATCTCATTTAAATTTTTCGGCCTATACACATACTTCAGGATGGTTTCAGATGGTCTCCCTGAGCTACCCATGGAGGTCTCTAGGATGGAGTCACCAGATGACTCCAGAATGATTCCCAGAAGATCTTCCTTTTTGACTTGGGCCTGAGTCAGAATCCTGCCGGTCAGCCTGGGTAGGGTACCACGGGCGCATGTCCTCGACAGAGCATTTGCTGAAGTGCAAGGTGTTTCGGGTGATTGTTTGTTTTATGAGAACCCTCCTCCCCCCTTGAGCTGTCCACATTGTTCCTCTTTCATTGGTTATTACCAGCCATTCCGGTGCAAAAGTGGGATCCTTATTGCGAGCCCTGGCTGCATCACTACCACTTGATCGCCCACCTCTTTGTTGCTCTCCCTGACTCCTCGCCTGGGGTCCGCCATGTTCTTAATTTTGGCCTTTTCCGCCAGGCCACAAGCACTGGCTTGTTCTAACAGGCTTGTGGGGTGAGTGCATGGGCCCTCCGGTATGCGGGTGCTGATGTCTCACCCAAACATGAGATCCGCAGGACACACTCCCGTGGTGCTGTGCATGGTGTGCCAGTACTCACGGAGTAGCTGGTATAACGTCTGTTCAAATGAGATGTTGGTGGCGTTGGCCACCTGAGAGATTGACATTTGCCATGAAGCGTTCTGCAATGCTGTTGGCCTATGGCCATAATGGTGTGATCCTCCGGTGTTGAAACCCCATGTACCTTGCGAAGTTTGCAAAGTCCTGGCTGATGAATGGCAGGCCATTGTCTGACTTGATTACTTTGTCAATGCCGTAGGTCGAGAGCATTCAATCCAGCATGGGTATGACGTAGATTGCAGAGGTGGGCTTGATTGAGCGCCCGGGAAACGGGGATGTTCATCGATCAGCACTAACATGTGCGACCCATCCCACAGTGGCCCGAAGAAGTCCACGGCCACTTCTTTCCACATTCCCTCCGGAAGCGGGGACATGTGTAGTGGACTGGGGTGAGGAGGTGGTGCCACGACCCGACATGTGGCGCAGTTCTGGATCGTGTCCTCCACTATGACGTCCAGTTTGGGGAACCAGACCTTCTGTCTTGGCAGACGTTTTGTGGACACCGTTCCCTGGTGTCCCTCGTGAGCAATATGGATGACTCGCTGTCGTAATTTGCTGGGTAAGACAACTCTGCATCCTTTCATGATGATGTAATCTTCTCCTACCGTGAGCTCATCATGCACCAGCTCCAGGCTACGCACATCATCCTGTACAGCACGGCCGGACTCTTAGCCTGCGCCCCGGCATGTTTAATTTTTCCCTTTGATAGACAGCCTGCGATGATGTGCAGGGCTGATCACGTTCCGACTCGCATTTCCTTATCAAAGGGACTCTTCCATTCCTCACCTTCCCACAGAGACTCACTCACCCGTGCTCTGGTTCTCTCCAGGCTAGACTACTGCAATAGCCTCCTCCTTAATCTTCCTTCCTCTACCCTGCGACCCCCTCCAGCTAACACAGAATCGGGCAGCAAGACTTATCCTTGGCCTCAATCCCAGGAACCGCATCTCTCCTGGCTTACAAAGCCTTCACTGTCTCCTGGTCCGAGCACAGATTCAATTTAAATCCCTCTGTATCATACACAAGGCTATCTGGGGCCGTGGACCACTCTTCTCTTCAACGCTTCCCAGCCAAATGCTCTCCTTCTAGACTCCTCCGTTCCTCCGGCACCAACTCCCTGCATGCGCTTTGCTAAACAGAGAGCTGGTGGGGGATCACTTTCCTTGTCTGGCTCCCTCCTGCGGAACAGCCTCCCTCTCCCTCTGCATCTTGAGGGAGGCCTCCCTAAGTTCAGAAAAAACCTCAAGAACTTTCCCGTTACATCCTCCTGCTCCTCTGTTCCCTGCTAATCTTGCACCAGTGTGACGGTTCTGCTGGGCCCTTGGGTGTCCTCAGGCCTTGACCACACCCCCCCCCCCCCACATCTCTCATCCCAGCTGCTGTCTTTCTACTGCACTTATTTTGCTCACCCACACACCGGTGGTTGCACTTACGTTCTTCTCTTAGCACTTTCCCTGAGCACTTCTCCATGAGCATCAAAGCACCTTATCCTTCCCCCCCCCCCTATGCACTTGAACTGTGGGCGCTTTTAAACAATTTTGCTAATTGTATAAGCGCCTAATAAGTGACCAATAAATAAACTTCTGAGAGTAGCCCAGTCCATGGGTAAAGATTGCATGTGGTGTACCATATAATTGAGGTAATCATCTGCGATTGACTGGCTGGCTCCTGCTGATCCCGTCGGGTGCCTGGACGGGTAGTCATCCGGATTTGCTTCCTTCCCAGGCCAGTGAACAACAGTACATTTGTAATCCTGCAGTCACAGACCCCACCTTGCAATTCTCTGTGGCATTCTAGCTCTTGGGATGCCAAAAATAGCCAGGAGGGCCTGCTGGTCCGTAACAACCGTGAAAGCCTTCCCTTAGAGGAATAAATGGAAATACTCACGGGCCCCCACGACGGGCCTGTGAGTAAGCTTGTTCTGTGCGTGTGAGGCTCTGACTAGCGTATGCCACTATGAAGTTGTGTTGTGGGTTGTTGCTGACTTGTTAAGTCAAATGGCGCTGAGGCCGACAGTGCTTGCGCCCACGACTACCTCTGGTTCGGTCAGCATGAAAGTACCCCATGTCTTCGGCCTTGGACATGGCGTTTTGGATGTCTTCAAAAGCGACCTGGCACTCCTGTGTCCATTAAAACACCTCGTCACGTTTGGTGAGTTGTCGGGAGGGGCGCACTGATGGGGACGCACTGATGGTGGCGTCTTGCAGGTGCCTGGAGCAATAACTGGTGAGTCCGAGAAAGGATCGTAACTCAGACACATTCTGTGGTCTTGTGGCACTGTTGAGCACTGCCATCTTGTCTGGGTCCAGGCACATTGCTCTTTCTGAGAAAATATGTCGCAAGAATCGCAGTGATCTCTTGCGAAACTTGCACTTGCTCTTGTTGAGTGTCAACCCCGCTGCCTCGAGTGCGGAATATACTCCGATGTGCAGCATTGTGTTCCTCTGTAGATTTTCCAAACACTAGGACGTCGTCGAGTAGTTCAGGCAGTTTGGTATGTGCCGAAAGACCTTGTGGATTTAATCTTGAAAAATGTCAGCTGCGGAAGATATTCCGAAACTGATCAGGTTTTAACGGAATAGGCCCACGTGCATCACAAATGTAGTGCTGTATCTTGATTCTGAGGGGCGATGTCCAGCTGGTGGTACCCTTTTGTGAGATCCAGTTTCGAGAATACCTACGCCCAATGGAGCCAGTGAATCATGCCTGTGATTCGCGGCCCTTGGTATCTCTCTTTGTATCACCTTGTTTGCTCTCCTCATGTCTACACATAATCAAAGGGAACCTTCCGCTGCCTTCTTGGGGACTGGCCACTGTGTGGGACACTGGGCGTGTGCCCTACCGCTGGTTCAATGACTTGCTGGTCCAGTAGTTTTTTGAGCTCATCCTTCACCTGTCTCTGTATGTTTATCAGGATGCCCTGATCGTGTTGGGCTATTGGTTTGACATTTGGGTTTGTATTTTGCAGTTTTTGAACTTGCCTAGTCCTGAACAGTTTTGGGAATGCCTTTTCGATGTCAACTTTCGCCAGGTATTTTTTCCGCCATCAACTGGTATAGGACTTGTACTAGTCTCATGTCTACTGCAGTCTTAAAGCTGAGGATACATCCGCTATTGGTCTCCCTCTTGAGCACATGAAACTGGAGGCGTGCTGCGTGAGACTTATGCGAGCAGGCATCAGAAATGGCTCTCCAGCATGGCAAGGGAGTGGTGGACCCATATGGGTAAATGTCTATGGTCGACGGTCTCAGTTTTGGGGGTTGCATGAGACTATTGTATGCCTCCTCGCTCAGGATGTTGACCCATATGGGTAAATGTCTATGGTCAACAGTCTCAGTTTTGGGGTTTGCATGCGACTATTGTATGCCTCCTCGCTCAGGATGTTGATCGTCGCCCCTGTGTCGATGAGAAACTCTGCAGGGGTGTCATTGACCTGCATGATCAACGTCGGGCTGTGCTCCTTAGCCATGGCATTGTTTAGTGTCCATACGTAGCCCTTCTTTCGTTGCTCATCCGTTGATGATACTGAGTTGCTGCTTGATGGTGACTGCACCTCAATGTTGCAGACATGATGTCTGGGGCGCCACTGCCCCTGTCCGTCTCGATGTTAGGTGTTTTCTGCGGGCATATGCTCTTGAGCTCTCGCGGTCCTCCACCCTGTATCTTGTTTCATCGTGGGCCCCTCCTGTACACGAGCTGGTCTTGGTGGCTCTCCATCTCTCTTTTGGCATTCCTCTGCCTTGTGGTGCTAGCGGGGCATTTTTGCAGACAGTCTTAAAGTGGTCCTTGCAGCCACAAGCAGTGCACTTTTGTAATAGCGCGGGCACGCACGCGCATGAAGATATTCATAGCCACACTTGAACCATGTGGTGTCACTGCGTCTGGGGGCATCGGTGGTGGTTGTCGTGAGTTTGTGAACAGACTCGCCCACTGCTTGTTGGGGCTGTATGGTCACTTTATTCATGTTGTCCATTTGATGGTCAATGGCAGATTCCATGAGAGCAAGAGCGAGTATTTCTTCCAGTGAGCGTTGTTTGTGTAACTATTTCTTGCGTAAAGTCTAAGATTCACAGCCGCTTATGACCTGAGAGCGCAGTGCTTCATTGTTGGAATATTGGTGGAATTCACAATGTTTGATCTTAATACGCAGTTGCATCAAAAAGTTGTCTAGGGATTCGCCTTTTTCTTGGTGTGTCATGTGAAAAATGTGCCTCTCATAGTCCACGTTTGTGTGGGGTGCAAAATAGTTGGAAAACATTTATGTAGGTCTTGAAACGATGCCGTCTGTGTCAAGTAGTTCTCCTGCACTGTCCCTCATTGCGCGTGAAAGCATGTTCTTCATGCCTGTGTTGTTGGTGAGACCCATGGCCCCCACATGGAACTTGAAGTCTCTGAGCCAGTGCCCCATCTTGGTCCCAGATTGCTGGTGTCGCGCAGATCAAATTCAGGGAGCAGGTGCATGAGTAGCGACTCACCTGGGGTCTGCTGAAAAGCATTTGAGGGCCTTGCTGACCTCGGGGCCGGTACCTCACTGTCTGACATGGTGAAGTTTCCTTCGCTGATGTTGTGAAAATGTGTGGTTGATTTATTCAAATTGGCCGTTCCTTCTTCTTTTTCTTTTGCACCCACACAGGCTGCACAGCCTTGTCGGTATGTGTCTTCTGGGACACCAAACAGTGTTTTCCTGGACCTATTCCTTGTGGTGACTCATGTTCTGTAAGGTGTTGCTGTACATGCTTTCCTGCTGCATTGCACGTGATGGGGCGCCAGCAGCTTGTTCTGTCTGGCGACAGTAAAAGCCTCCTAAGACAGGCACTGTGAGCTGATGGTTGTCTGCCTTACTCGTTTCACCTGTGCTGGGTCAAAACAGCATACCTCTGGTGGCCCTAGCACATGCTTTATTTTCCAGGTGGCGCTACGCAATATGCTGCACTGACTAACCTGTCAGACAGTGTGCTCCCTCGCCTGTTGCCGACAATACGGAGGGGGAGAGAAAGAGACTGCTGGAGGTGCACCAACATGCTTCCCATGCCCGACAGCACCCCCTCTGATGAGCCGCTTGCTTTGGGTGGCCTGCCAATGCCAAATTAGATGTCGCGTTCACGCCACTGCACCTTCCTGGTTGACTCCGGTCCCTAACACGGCCTCCCGGGACCCACCACGACTCCTGGATACACACGGAACGCGCGGGCCAGGTGCCACTGGATGGGTTCTTTTGGGCTCGTCACCAATGTGCTGTCCCTTCTTAGGCTGCTATTGAAGCTCTGTAGCAAGCAAATACCACATGAACACAGCTACTGCAGGTGCAACCTGCTTTAATCCACGTTACAACTAAACTGACCCCAATCCCTGGAAAACCTACCTAGTCCATCGTCTCTTCTCTTCCCCATGGACCACACGTGGCCCCTCCCCTAGCCCAACAACAGTTCTGAGCTGTGCCTTCCAGTGCATGACATCACGGCTGTTAGAACAAAATGCTGCGTGGTTGCCATTTTTGACGTATACCGTAAGTTAAATGAGTTTGACAGTCTTCATAATTGTCCACGAAGTAGTGATCCAAATTCAATGCCTGAAGGGTATTTGTTTTGCCGAGGTGATGGAATGATCTAAATATACTTAAATAAGATTACGGTTGCATTGTAACACTGCTACAGTAATAATGTATGTACTTGTTCGCTGCTGGCTTCTTGTGGGAAAACAATAACCAAATATGTGACTAGGTTTGGCAGATGTCATGTTTTGTGATGTATAAGGAAAATATCACCACCTTGTGCAGTAATATTTGCTTGTCCGAAACAAGGCAAAAAAAACCTGTAACACTTTGAGCCGGGCCTTGAGGACAAATGCAGTTCAAATCCATGGGCTTAGCTGGTTTCAGATGCAGAGCGGAAACATCACTAACCTGCATAGGCGAAGGTTGATTAAAGAGCGCAGCCACCCTGAAAGCAAGCCTCTGCCACTAAAAAACCAACAGAGCCCCAAAACGGATCACATTAGTGCAGGCCCCAATGTATCAAAATGAAAGTGGCCAGCATTCTCAAGGGCACTCTTCACACTTTCCTACCACATCCAGACCTCCAAATGTGAATTTGGGAACAGGCTCTCAGCAGTATGGATAACCACTTCTAATACCTTTTCTGTGCTTCCGTTACCCCCTTGACCTATGATGTTCTGTTATATTCACTTGTAGAGCGCACGGTCGCCCAAGGGCATCATGGCGCTGAAGAGGAAGGACTGAACCACTGAGGGCAGGATACAAAGGCGAGGCGCTAGAAGAGAGTGGTCTTAAGAACTCTTCTAAAAGTAAGATGATTGGGGATTTTCCTCATGACCGGAGGGAGATCATTCCAGAGGTTGGCAGCGGCCACAGAGAAAGCCCGGCTGCCAACCCTGGTACGATGATATCTTGGGACTACAAGGAGATCTGTGGTGGAGGACCATAGATCTCGCTCTGGATAGTAGTGGGAGAATTTGGCCTGCAAAAACTCGGCCCCTTGACTGTGGATAGCCCGATGAACTATGCACAAGGCCTTGAAGCAGATACGCTGGCTGACCGGTAGACAGTGAAGTGAGCGCAGTACCGGAGTGATATGAGCTCCATATGGGGTGCCAGGAGCCAGTCTAGCCGCCAGGTTCTGTATCCACTGAATCATGCCAATAGGCAGCGATAGATGCAGCGAATTACAGTAACCCAAGCAGGAAAGAACTATTGCAGCGTCCACCGGGGGGCGCGGCTGTATCGGTATCATAGGTAGAACCTTCTTCAAAACCCTGATATGATAATGGCCTGCCTGACACACAGCCGTGACTTGGTGTGACATAGAGAGAGTCAGAGAGAATAACACGTTTTTGACCTTACGAACTGTAGTGGGGAGGGGGCCCAAAGAAGCGGGCCAGAAGGCAGTGGCCCATAATAGGGGATCCGGTGGACAGCCCACCACCAACACCTCGGTCTTGTCACCGTTGAGCTTGAGCCAGTTCTGATCCATCCAGCCGCCCACAGCAGTTACGAAGGTGCGACGACACCTCAACACGATCCTGAGCTAATCGGATCAGAATTTGGGTGTTGTCGGCGTATGAGTAACAGTTGAGGCCGTGGGCGTGGATAAGGCATACCAGAGCCCAGATATAAATATTAAACAGGATCGGGGACAGTGAGGAGTCTTGCACGACACCACACGTGAGAAAACGGTGCAAGAGAAAAGTGGGCATAGCTAGGGTCTGCGTGCGGTCTGATAGAAAAGAGGTGAACCAAGCAAGGACCTGGCCAGATAAACCTATCTGAGCCAGGCATGACAGCAGGATGTGGTGGTCGACTGTATGAAACACGGCCGAGAGGTCCAGCAAAATCAGCGCCCCGACCCCTACCTGAGTCAAGCAATCTAAACATGTCCTGCACGGACACAAGCACACTCTCAGTGCCTCTGCCTGGTCTAAACCCAGCTTGTGCCGGGTTGAGAACCTTGGAGGATTCCAAAAAAGAGGATAGCAGAGGGGTGATAAGTGATTCCAGCAATTTAGAGAGAAAAGGGGAGTAAGCAGATGGGACGAAAATTAGCAGGGACCATGGGGTCAAGTGAGGGCTTCTTCAGGAGAGGAACAACCCAAGCCGATATCAACTCTGGGGAGACAAATCCTGATTGACAGGAGTTATTTATTGCTGATGTGAGTTCTACCAAGAGATCAGGAGCGATCTTCTTCGTAAGTACAATAGGGATGGGATCCGCCGGGGAGGAAGATTTAATTCTCTGAATGGCATCTAAGACTTGCGCCTCAGTAAAAAGAGGAAAGGTTGACCAGTTGTTGGGTGATTCAATAGGAAGAGCAGGTAGCTAATTGGCGGCATTGGAGGTCGATCACATGTGCATCACCATAGGAGAGGTGGAGCGAGAGATAAAATTGCAAAAAAGTGGAAAAGCAGCGGGCCTGATTCAATCCCAGCCGATTTGTTCAAGAACGAGGTGGGCATTTTGTCCACTATCCTGTGCAGAGTTTTTAACAGGGTCATAAGAGAAAGGGTAATACCAGAGTTTTGGCGAAGGGCCTCAATTGTTCCACTGTATAAAAAGGGAGGCAGAAATATTCCAGCCAACTATCGCCCAATATATAGTGTGGGCAAGCTTTTTGGAAAGGTTATTCTAACGTTCCTGCAAGATTGGGCAGACAGAAATAACATTATTAGTGACCTCCAGGCAGGTTTTTAGAAAGAACAAAGGTACTCTGGACCACTGTTTTATGCTCCATTTGTTAAAAAATATACAGTGTTAAAAGGTATGAAAGTATGCGCTGCATTCCTTGATCTAAGGACCTCATTTGACTCAGTCTCAAGATAAATATTGTAGAATCTCCTATCAGCATACAAAGCTCCACCCCAACTGATCTGGATAATAAGGTTAGTGTACTCCGAAAACCGTGCATCAGTTCGATATGGTCTAGGGGGGGAAATCACTGATTCATTTGATGGCTGCAAGGTTGAGCCCTGGCACCACTTCTATTTAATTTGTACATACAAGTGATAATACATGCACTGATAGGGGGGGGGGTCAGGATTGTCCAAAGATGGCCTCAGATAAGTACCCTGCCTTATTTTATGCAGACAATGCTGTTTTACTGGCTACTAAACTGCAGGGGTTAGAAAAGGCAATGGCGATTTTATTATGTCTAAATGCGAAGAACTACAATTACAGCTGAATATTGATAAATCAAAAGGCCTAGTTTTTAAACCACGTTTTGCAAAATCTAGTTCCCCGGCCATTAGGGTGAATGGAACTCAGCTTGAACAGGTCAAGAATTTTGACTACCTGGGGATACGATTCCAGGAGACAGAAGGCTGGGTTGCAAGGTGGACCTCCAAGCTACCAAATTCAGCATATCAATTAATGCTTTCCAAGCAGAACATGGTCGAGGCGCAATTTCACAAACGCTGGACTTGTATGCGAAGCAGGCTACCCCAGCATAATTGTATGGGGCCGAGTTATGGGGGTATGCTAATATGGTCAGGCTTAACAAGTGAACATACATTTCTGGAAAAATTGGCATTACCCAGGAGCGCCCCGTCAGCTCTGGTTCTTTTGGAATTTGATGTTCCTCTCAGTGAGGGTCCTAGCAGCACTGAAACCTATTCTCTTCTGGTTAAGAATGTGGAACCAGTTAGGGCTGGAAAAATCTATCGAAGCCCTATGTCATGTAATGTCACTGGACAGAGGCAAATCAACTGATTGGCTTCGACATGTAAATAAAGCTTGATATGTTTCATAGAGCGAGAGGTTTGTTGATTGCTGACGCGACAAAGCTGAAGTCGGGCAGGGAATGCCTCGTTTTAAATTCATCTGACAAAATTTTTTTATTTGGACATAATTTCCCCACCATTCAACTAAAATCTCTATAAATTAGATTGGGAATTCACCCAGTGGCCGCTTTCCCACAATCCTGGAATGAAGTGAACTCAGACCAATGTCCAATGTGTAAGCTGTCACGGGAGACCTTGTTGTACTTTATGTTGTCTTGTGCAAAGACAAAGCACCTTTGGTGCACGTATTTGAAACCAATACTAAAAGAGGTTGGCATCAAGGACACAGGATCTGCTATGATGTACCTGAGACAGAATCTTCAACCCCAGGTTGTATTTGCAACGGCACGATATATCCACAGGGCTTGGTTGTCAAGAAAGCACTCACTGTCTTTAACAACCAGCTAAATACAAGGATGTAACAATAATTGTATGAGGTTGCGAGCAGGGCTCTCCTCAATTTTAGAAATGCATATTGTGTGTAGATGGATTTGAAATCACATTACGCTATGTATGTCAAATTATGTAATGACTTGAAGGTTTGATGCCGAATAAAGGTTTTATGACTGCTTCCATTATCTGCTGCAGGTTATTACCATCCCAACCAACCAAATCATCTTTTATCTGTGATGCAGAGAGAGCTCCAGGATGTATTATGAGTAAACTACTGCTAAAGCATCCTGTTTTTTTAAAACTTGTTTACCTGTAACTTCTACAACAGCCCAGGAGCCCAGCCTGTCTCTATTCACCACCCTAACATGGGATGGCTTTCTATCTAAAACCGTTCCCAGTTCAGATTCCTCCTTCTTGTGTTTAAATCCACTCATGGGCTATCCATGCCACTCCCCACCAGGCTGAATCTATATACTATTATATACATCCTACAGTCCACATTTCCAACGTGCCAACCTATGTGGCTTCTTTCTTACTCTCCTTCACCCTTCTAACTACCCCCTGAAACAAATGTTGTTGCAACAGAGACTGGCTTCAAGTTTTCCCCTAAAACAACAGGTTCTGTCATTGAGTAGAGCCCTAGAAGTCCTATAGTGCTATCATCCCACTAATAAGGGACCCAATTGGATTGCATAGTGGCACATATTTCTCAATAACGGACAGATGCTTTTAAGTTCGGTCTTGGGCTTGTAGTCCGTTTACCCATTACAGCTCCCCTCACAAACAATTTTAATCTATTTACACCATTGCCACACACAGAGAAAATTATCAGTATGTAATGACTATAGAGACCTTCTCACTTTCTATTCCGAGTGCCATGCCATAGGAAGTCTCTGCACATACTATTCAACTTGGCAAAAAACTTCTTAGGTATCATGTACGGAATATTGCTGAAAAAATATAAGAGCCTAGGTAGGACCACCATTTTGAGCATCACCCCCGTCCCATCATCGCCAACGGCAACTTCTCCCAAAACTTCATACTCATACAGATTTTTCCCACAGCCACCTCGGTGTTATGCAAATGTTCCTCCTCTACCGTGTGGTACACATCTATTCCGAGGTAGCGGAAGGAGCCAACTACCCATGGTATCGACGACACTGGCAACCGCTCCGGAGGGCTTCCATTGTATCTACCCAATGGGAACATGCTCGATTTTTGGGGGTTCACCGCTATGCCAGACAGTTCTGCATACCTTTCCATTACCTCCAGAATATATTGAAGATTTTCCTGCGGATATTTCAGATATAATAGCAAATCGTCAGCATACAGGGATATCGGGTGTTTCTCTCCCCCTACCTCAATGCCTATCATGTCATATTGTTGTCGAAGGTACACTGCCAGGGGCTCCAGGGCCAGAATATATAACATGGGGGACCAGAGGCACCCTTGTCTGGTGCCCCTGCTAAGTTGCCATCTCTCAGATATCACCGCTCCTGTACGTACCCTAGCCAGCGGCTCACTGTACAGCAACTTCGCCCACCTAACATAGCCCGGCCCTATCCCGTATTCCCTCAGGGCCTCCAGCAACCACGGCCACCTCACTGAGTCGAAAGCTGCATCTAGGGACACAACCGCCATTTCACCCTCGCTCTTGCTCCCCCCTTCAATCACCCGGTGGAGTGGCCTATGGTTGTGGGTTATATTTCTGTTGGGGACATAACCTGTCTGGTCCGGATGTATCAATTTACTAATAACTCTACGCAACCTATGGGCCAGGACCGCCGTCAATATCTTGTGTCCTGGTTCAGCATTGATAAGGGCCTATAGGAGCCGCAGCTATGCCCTGGTTTATTGGGCTTAGGGAGTGGTATTATTATCGCTTCTCTAAGCGGTTGCGGCAGCCGGCCCACCTCAAACGATTCATTGAGCATTTTCTAGCATGGGGGGAGTACCTCCTCCCTATATGCTTTATAAAATTCGCTAGGGAGTCCGTCCACACCCAGGGTCTTACTGGTGGACAGCTGCTTCACCACCTCCTCCAATTCCGCTAAAGTAATCGGTGCATCCAGCTCCTCCCTTTCTTCGGCACTAATCTTAGGTAATCCCATATCTCTTAAAGTTTCTCTTATCTCCTCTCGGTTGCCCCCCCTTTGTCCTCATATAGTGCCCTGTAATAATCTGAGAATGCCTCATTGACTCCTTCTTGGGTGTCTGCTACCTCTCCATCCTCTCTGGGTATCGTCCTAATCGGGGGCCTAGGGGTTTCGCTCTTGTATAACCACGCCAAGATGTCATGAGCGCTACTCCCGAGGAGCCAAGACTGGCCCAGCGTCCCCGGAAGCAGGCTCATCATCCACACCCCCGGTTCCAGCAGACCCCTACAGGGGCCCTTTGGACCATGTCCTGGCGCCAGGCTCATAAGGAACCACAGTCCCGGCGCCATGGGCGCCGGGCTCATATTCTTAAAGTGTGCAGTAGTGATTGGGTGGATTTACCTGTGGCAGACCATGCTGCATACTCACCTAGAACAATCCAAGCTGGGTGAAGCTGGGAGGGACCAATCCTCTGTTACAGGAACTCTTTTCTTACCTGGGTGGGGCTGATGCTAATCCTCTGACACTGGAACTCTTTTCTTACCTGGGTGATGCTGCAGAAAGAATACGCACCAAAGCACTTCTCCACTATTTAAACCACGCCCGATAGAATTCACGTGCTTCGCGTTATTCTGCAACAGCAGCAGGACGCTCACCGAGTCGGCTCCTGCATTCCAGGTCCAGACACATCCTCAGCTTCTCGAGCAGCAACCTGTGGATGAAGAAAAGGCACAGGAACATCTACTCACCAGAATTCAGCCACAAGAGTCCAGTCTCCGACAACCTGCAAATAAAGACATAAGGTTAGAAAACGGGCAACACGCTCGCAGCTGCGCTCGCTTACCTTATCCATCCGTGATCACAACAGAGTTCACCGCGGCCTTCGCTTCGGCAGCATCCCAGCACCTGGAAGACAAAAGACATTGTTAGTGGTGTCCGAGCCGAAGTGGCCACAATTCAGTAATATTATACTTACGTGCCACTGCACGTGCAACAGCGGCGGCATCGCCCACAGCATCTCGGCACCTGAAAGTCAGCTCTCAAAGGTGAGAGCTCGTGGAGACCAGTCGAGAACCAAGAAGTGAGAAAAGCAGAAGATTGGTGGGAGAACTTATCCAACCAGCTTGTAATTACCCCTTTTTCTTCCACCTGCAGAAAACTCCGACAGGACCCTCGCTTTGTAGTCTACTTGGGTGGTCTCTATCGCCACATCTGGCGTGGCAAAAAAAGAATCAAGTCTCGTATGCAGTTGTTGCGGGGCTGAGTAATGCGAGTACTGTTCTTCATTAGGATGTTTCAGCCTCCAAACATCTGCCAGCCCAAAGTCGTCGAGCAGTGTCTGCAATGCCTTGGCCGCTGGGGTGGGCCTATCAATCTTCTCATCAGATCTGTCTACCCTGGGGTTCAGCACGCAATTAAAATCCCCTTCCCAAATAACCGCCCCACCCACACACACACACACGCACCCAGGTTGGTACACAGAGTCCTAAAATATGCCGCCGTATTTTGATTGGGGGCATACGTATTTACGATGCACACCTCCCTATTCTCCACCAGTGTTTTCAATATGACCATCCTCCCCTCCGTATCCACCACCTCTTGTGTAAGTTGGAGCGGAACGTGCGGTGCCACCCAGACCAACACTCCCCTAGCATAGGCAGAATACGGAGAGCCCACTACAGTACCTCTCCACTTCTTCTCCACCAGTTCCAACTTTTGCCGAGTCAGATGCGTCTCTTGCAACAGTGCAATATCAATCTTCTGTCTTTTCAAATACATCATGGCCTTGTTCCTCTTTAGGTAATTATTGAGTCCCCTGACATTCCACGTTACGATCTTAATATCCCCCATAGCTCCCCCCTTCTGTGCAGCAAATCCCACCTGCCCATGCAATCCAGATACAGCCCTCTGGCTTTTCCTTGTAGTCTCTTGTACAAACCAAACTCCCCATAACTATACACACCCCAAACTCCCCACTTCCCTCCCCACCCTCTGCCCATCCCTTCCCCAACACCACACACCCCAACCGCTGCCCAGCTCCATCCTTGGAACTCAGGCACCCCCACATCTAGCCCTGCAAGCACCAAACAATGCCCAGAGCTCAGTAGGGTGAAGTCGCCCTAGTGGCCACTTAACTAAAGTTCCTAAGTGGGGTAAAGAGATCCGCTCTGCAAGGCTCCCCTAAATACAGCAATAGTCACAATGCTCATGATATCTTGTGCAACAGTCTGACCTTCTCCGCCTAAGGCCGCGCAAATGACTATAATCAAGTCCCAGAGATCTGTTCCGCGCCATCTTGTAGCACCCTCCTCGTGCACTACTTATCTCCTCCATCTCCTCTTCCCGTCCGAACGTCAGGCTCCTGGGGACATCCCTGCGCGTCGAGCCATCCCATGGCGTCCTCCGGAGTCTCAAAAAACAAAGTTTTGTGTTTATGAAAAACTTTCAGTTTCGCCGGATACAGCAACATGTATTTATGGCCCGCCTCTCTCAATCTCTGCTTTACCGTCCCATAATTCATGCGGCTACGCTGCACAGTCAGGGTATAGTCCGGGTAGGCCGTTATGTTTGCCGCTCCTCGTATAATCGTTCCTCCCTTGCGGAAGTGTTCTAGTATCCGGTCCCGGTAATTAAGGATTTTGGCAATTACTGGCCTAGGCGGGTTTCCCGGCGGCGGCCTCCTTGTTAGAGCTCTATGCGCACATTCCACCGCGAATCCTTGAGATAAGGCTCCTCTGGGTATCTCCTGCAACAGCATAGATTCGATGAACACCGTAGGATCATTGCCCTCCAATCCTTCTGGCAGGCCCACGATGCGAATGTTGTGCCGTCGGGCGCGTCCTTCTGCCTCCTCCGCCCTGCTCTCCAAGTTGCCCACTCTCTGCACCAGGGCATGCAATTTGGCCTTATGGGAGGCACAATCCGCGGTGTTCGGGCTCACCTCTTTCTCGAGGGTCTCAGTGCGCTCCGCCAAGGACCTGACGTCCTGCCGGAGTAAATTCACCTCCTCCTGCACCTCACCGACCTTAAGGTCCAATGCCGTTTTCAGCTCAGTTACGGCCAGTTCAAGTTTAGCTTCCCAGGTCGCCTTCAAGTCTGCAATCGCAGCCAGGACCTCTTGGTTAGTACCCGTCACAGGCATGCCGCCTGTAGGCGACTTATCCTTACTCTTGGAACTTTCCGGACCAGGGGACGTCTTGGCGAAGTCGTCCAACGTGGGCTGCTTCGCCTTCGGTCTCACTGTTCTGTTAGACATGACCCAGAGGACCTGCGTTCTGCACAAGTTACAAATGCGCACACAGTTCGCTTCTATCGCCCGACCGCCGTGCGGCCTGCTCCTTCCTTTGTTCCGGTCGTTGATCGGCCATTTTGTTTCACCTCCGGTGTTCCTTATCTTTTTCGCACAAAACTCCACCACCGTTCCTCCCACGCCTTCCAAAAGTTCACCAAGCCCAGTCAGACCGTTCACACACCGGCCTGTGTGTTTTCAGCAGTCATAGGCACGTTGTTATGCACTATTTCGCCAGGATCATTTGGATCTCGGGAGCTCCTCCAGATCGCGTCCTCCTACATGGCCCTCGTAGCCACGCCCCCAGGTTCATAAGTTAGTGACAGTTTCCCGCGGGGGTGCCTGTTCCTTATCAGGACCTCGTCCCCGGAGACGAGTTGTTGATGTTGTAAACCTCTCCTCTCATTCTCCTGTGCAGTTCTTAGTTGCCGCTCCCGCTCCACTTGCTGCATGTCGATGACCGCCGGCTCCTTCTCCCCCACTTCGGGTAGCAGCACCCTCGGGCACTGCTTGAAGATACCTTCGGCAGGGGCCACTCCTGTTGAGGTGTGCAGGGTTGTTCTATACACCCTCAGGAACTGGTAGAGCGCCCTCTCCAGACTCTGTCCTTGTCCCTGCAGGATCCGAAACACCTTGTTCAACGTGCGCATCATCCTTTCTGCCTCTCCATTGGCGTAGGGCCACAGGGGTGTAACCTTCCTATGGTGCACCCCATATCCTTCCATGAGGGCAGCAAATCGCTCTCCTTGAAATGGAGCCCCATTGTCCGAACAGAGCACTGTGGGGAGACCGTGGGCTGCAAACACCTTTTCCACCGCCACCACCAAATGCTCGAAGGCCACCGACTGGATGAATTCCACCTCCGGATACCTGGAGTACTCATCCACGACCACCAGGAAGTGGGTTCCCTGCGATGTGGATCCAAAGTCAGCATGGGCCACCTCCATGGGTCTTGTGCCGTGTGGCATGGCCACTATGGCGGGCTCCCTCTGAGCAGGTGATGCTGCCTGACACCACACACATGATGCAACATAGTCGTCCACTCATTTTTCTAGCTCGGGGAACCATACCTTGAGGCGTAGTCAGGCTTTGGTCTTCGCAGCCCCTTGATGGCCCTCCTGCACTTTCGCATGCGGGACCACGATCCGGTCACCTCTGAGCAGCAGCCTTTTTCCTGAGAAAGAGCTCCTCTCGTACTCTGCACAGCTGCTCGAGGACCATTTTGGCTTCCTGCGTGTGCCCAGCCAGCGACTCCAGGACCCTCTTGCATGACCCCTGCTGCAGGGCCGCCTTTAGTATGCAGAAGCACTCGTCGTTAGCCGCTGCGGCTTCCAATCTTTCCACCGGTAAGGCATTCGGAGTGGCCGCTTCGACCACCAGCTGAATATGTTCACTGGCCTCTTCCGCACAGTTGTCTGATTCTCCATCCTGGTGACTCCCCGGATGGGGAGAGAGGTAGTTGGCCGCGTTGTTGGCCCCATACCGATAGACTAACGAGACCCCGTATTCCAACAGGGCCAGCATCCACCGCTCAATCCTCGCCGGTGGTATCGAGGATGAGCCTGCCAGGATCGGCAGTAGGGGCTTGTGGTCGGTCACCACGGTCATCGACCTTCCCAGAATGTAAAGCCGGAAGTGCCAGCAGCCCCATAGCACAGCTAGCGCTTCTCGCTCTATCTGCGAGTATCGCTGTTCGGTGTCAGACAGGGCTTTGCTGGCATAGGCCACGGGGCGGATGCAGGAGTCTTGTCCCACTTGCGTCAGAACTGCTCCTAGTCCAAACGGGCTGGCGTCCACGACAATTTCCGATTGCAGGGCCGGGTCAAAAAAGGCCATTGTGTTTTCCTCGGTGAGGGCGCTTTTAATGTCCTTGAACGCCGCCTGTTCCAATGGACCCCACTGCCACACCATTTCCTTCTTGGTGAGAGAGCTTAGCAGCTCTGACCTGGATGCAAGGTTTCTGATAAACCGGCCACAGTAGGTGACCATCCCCAGGAAGCTTCTCACTTCAGACACATTCTCTGGTGGTTTTGCGTCCTTGATGTCTTTCACCTTCCTGGGGTCCGGAGACACTCCTCCCTCCTTAAACATGAACCCAAAGAACTCTATGCTTGTCCTTAGAAATTCACATTTTTCGCGGTGCAGTGTAAGGCCCAGTGACTGTAGCCTCTCGAAGGTCTTTGCCAGTCTCTGTAAATGGTCCACCTCTGACTTGGCGAACACCAGGATGTCGTCACTGATGTTAACACCCTCTAGATCTGCCAGAGCCCCTCTGATGATGTTTTGGAACAACTCAGCTGCGGAGGAGACCCCAAAGCTGAGTCGCGTGTACCGGTACAGACCCCAGTGGGTCGTGAAGGTCGTGATGTACCTCAACTCTGGATGCAGAAGGACTTGATGGTAACCTCCCCTCAGGTCGAGCTTCGAAAAGATGCGAGCTCCCTGCAATTCTATGATAATGTCATCAATCGTGGGCGTGAGGTGGCGTTCCCTCCTGATGGCTTTGTTGGGAAGCCTCATGTCCACGCAGATTCTCAGTAAATCCGGTTGCTTGGGTTTCCTGGCAACAACAATTGGGGACACCCAGGGTGTCGGACCTTCCACCTCATCTATGATGTCAAGGTTCACCAGATTGTCCAGTTCTTTGTCCACCTGTTCCCTTAGATGGAATGGCACCCTACTGTGTTTCACGGGTTTTGGTTGCACCGATTAATCGATGTGAAGTTGTACCGGGTCCCCAACCATACGGCCAATCCCTTGGAAGAGGCCTGTGTACTTTTCCAGGAGCGTTTGTATGTCCTCCACATACACGGTGTATGCGAAGCTCACCATTCGCAGGGCTTCTGCCGCCGCACAGCTCAGTAGAGTGTTGTGCTGACTGGGGTGATGAGAAAACGGGCTTAATTTTAGAGCTTCCATGCCCCACCCGAGCCACAAATGCACCATCCAGGGGTCTAGGATGTGATCCCCCCCCCAAATGTGAAAATGCGTGCTTTGGGCTTTGACAGTCTAGGGGGGGGGGCATGGCATGGCATCATAATGCTGATGGGCCATAACGTTGACCCAGGCCCCCGTGTCCACAAGCACCGACACTGGAGAGTCATTCACAGCCACGATGCATCTTGGCTGTCTTCGGCCCTTGGACTGGAGGGCATCAATGCTGGATACAAAGAAGATGTTCTCCTCTTCCTATTCTTCTTCGGGTTGGGCTGTTTCCTCCCCCTGGTCTACCTGGGCAACGTTTGGGGGGCAAGACTGTCTAAAAAACCCAGACCGGACTGGGCCCCTCGGCACCATCACTGGGAGGGACGCTCTACACACTCTTGCAAAATGGTCCATTATGCCACACAGTCCACATGGCCTCCCCGCGACTGGGCACACACACTGGTTTGGGGCAGGTTGCACTTCTGACATGCTTTGCCCGGCTTTCCGTCCCTGCCACGGAAATTGCCAGGCGGTCTCCGGGTGCCTCTGCCACCCTGACCCACAGCACACACCTCTTCAGACTTGGCTGTGCGTGATCCCGCCTCCATCCTTGACGCACGTACCTCGGAAACCTCCTGGCAGCCGCCCAGCTCCAGGATGCGAGGAAGGGTGATTCTGGGTTCCCTCAGTACCTGCCGCCTCAGCTTGCCCGAGGAGCATCCTTGGATGAGCTGATTCCTTATCATGTCCAAATTCGTAGAATGGATTGGATTCAAACGCAGGAATCAGTGGCTAGCTCCACTTTATACAAGCAAGTTGGCTAGTTCATCAAAAGGCGTGGCGCTTAGAGGGGTATTTGGATAGGTTCCCTGATTTCTCTTTCAGAAACACATTTTTATGTTTTAGATTTACTTTTGTTTTTTTTTTTTAAAACAAGAATATTTTAATGTTTTAATTTTTTTATATTTTTTAGGTTCGGAACTAAAAGTGCAATTTTTACTGTTATTGTAATTTTAGGATTTTAACTGCTATTGAACTTGTGAATTGTGTTCCAAACATTTTTTGTAAAGGTTTATTTTATAACATAAACAAAGAAATAATAACAATGGGAATTTTTTGTATTCAAATTTCTTTTATTGGCTTTTCAAAGAGGTGATGCAAATAAATTTGCAACTTCGCAATATCAACTGGTTGGCAGTACATAAAATGGTTTAATCAAGGTTCAATCAAAATAGCAAATACATTATTGAAAGAAGCAAAATTATTAAAATGAGTTGTTGCAATGTATTACCAATAACTGTCTCTGTGAGGAATAGAGTAAGTTGTTATGCAGGTACTCGACCTTTTGACAGGTTACATATTTGCCAGCTTGTTTGATTGCAAATTAGACTGGTTGATGTTGTGACTTCAACATGTCACTACAAGGGTGCGTGCTGGGTCATGTGTACTTGGTATATTAATAAAAGCCGGCAGCATCCCGGCCGCCAGTTGCCTCCCAACTCCTGGTCTAAGAATGTCATTACGGCCCTGCTGGCTGCAGTGTGCGTGATGGCACAGAACCAGCAGCTCTGCCTCCCAGAGCACCTCACTGCAGGTGGGCCGGCCAGTTGTTATGGCCCCCCATAACCACTGGCGACAAGGATGGATCTGGCCACTTGCCAATCCCAGACACCAGGGCCAAAGCCTGCCTCCGTATTCTGCTGGGGTGCGGCAAAGGCAAGCTGGAGCACCGCACCAACAGCAAAGGTGCCCTCGACACTCTTGACCCGTTGTGGCTCGCAGCACCCGCCTCCCCGGTGGTCACCATGGTCTGCTCCCACATGAGGGAGCCCTGATAAGGCGCGAATAGGACCGCTGCTAGCATGGTCAGTGCGGCATGGGCTACTGCCAGAAGATTTCCCTGCCTGAGGGGGTACACCAAGGCAATGTGCTGCTTCCGTGACAGCTCCCGGAAGGGAAAGCCCGGAACATGGCTTGATCGAAAAAACATGCTGCCTAAGGTCGAAGGAAGTGTTGAGAGGGTTGCAACCCATCAATACCCCCTGCCCTTGACGTGACAATGCCAGCACCCTGAAAGCCCTGAACAAAATATTCCTGTCAAGCCGCAGTGCGGCTCTCAGCCACACTGGGCCCAGAGCTGGCACCACTCCCAAGCCCTGCCTACTGGGGAAAGAGTTGTCAGACCAGCAGCCCTGCAACAGGTATGCCATACCGGCCTCTCTTCCTCCTCAAAGATGACCATATGGCCTTCTGCCTGCAATGACTCCTGCCTGGGGGAGACACTCCTGCCGTGGGGAGCATAGATGTGGTGTGGCCAAGTCTGTGCCTGCAATGACTCCTGCCTGCGGGAGCCCCTCCTGGCTGGAGGAGCCTGGACATCTCGCGCCCAAGTCCGCTGCGACTCCTGCCTGCGGGAGCCCAGATGTGCTGCATCCAAGTTCGCTGCCTGCTGCCACTACTGCCTGGGGGAGCCTGGACTTGGCATGGCCAAGTCTGCTGCCCTGTCTGCACGGCTCATTTTGCCGCCATCAACACATCTTCAATAATCCGGGGAACACTGCCCCCTGCTTGCAGCTCCATTGGCTGCGTGCAGCCCCTCCGCTTGACAGACCACCGCCACACTCCCCGTAAGCCTTTTCGGAGACCTTCCAGTCACCCAATCTAGTGTCCAAAGCCCAGAACCAGCTGGTAGACCTTAAACAGGGGCTGCAAGATCTGGAGCAATACATCAGCAGGTTTCACCAACTAGCAGGGGATGCTCAGTGGCCGGAAATTACGCAGCATATGCTGTTTCGGTGCAGTCTTCGGGAGGAATACAAGGATGAACTAGCACACACTCCTGAGCCTTCAGATCCGCCCTCTTTGATTGAACCGGTCGACAATCGCCTCGCGGAACACGAAAGCGAGAAAAACTATGTACAGGCCCATCCTGTATACAAGCCTGCCTCCTTAATACCCGGAACACCTGCAGACATGCAGCAGGTAGAACCCATGCTGCTAGCTGCTATTCGGGATCCCCTCTCCAAGGATGAAAAACATCATAGATGTTCCCAACGCCTGTGTTAGTACTGCGGAAGGTCCGGCTACTTTTTGGGTACTTGTCCTGCATGCCCACCAAGACCGGTGGAAAACTAATGAGCTTGTTGTATGGAGGGAAGAAGACAACAGGCCTGTTGGGTGCACCCTCACTTCCCACATGTTCCTCAGAACCCATGCCGGCTACACAATTACTGGTCCTGGGAGTACTGTTACGTAATTCTGTCACTAAGTCCATTATTACTACACTGGCTTTACTGGATTGTGGGGCCTCTGGGAATTATTTGGACACTGCCTTCGCATCCCAGCATGCGATACTCCAGTCTAACAAGAATGTCCCCGCCAAGTGGAACTCATCGACGGTTCATTGTTAGCCTCTGGACCTATTAAACAACATTCTGTTCCTCTGGAAGTAGCCATCGCTCAACCTATCAAAGAATTGGCGTTCAACATCATCCAAACACCCTCATATCCCTTGTTCTTGGTCTTCCCTGCCTAAAACGTCACAATCCTTGCATCAATTGGGCTACCCAGATGTTGGCATTCAATTCCCTCTTATGCACCACTCATTGCTGTGTACCCAGAATCAAACCTGCAGTTTAAACCATTGCTATTCACACTCCAGAACGATGAGTTTGTGCGGTGCAATGTGTTCCCTCCGAATATACTGCTTTCTGGAAAGTGTTTTCCGAACCTGAGGATATACCCCTTCCCCTGCTTAGGTCCGAGGATATACCCCTTCCCCGGCATAGGTCCTTTGATTGTGCTATCGAGCTGCTACCCGAGAAACCGATTCCCCATGGACGCATCTATTCACTTTCCCCCCACAGAATGTTCCAAACTGTATACATACCTCCAAAATAGCCTCCAAAAGGGCTACATCATGCCTTCACACTCATCCGCTGGAGCCCCATTATTTTTTGTACCTAAGAAGGAAGGCACATTGAGACCATGTGTAGATTAACGGTACCTCAATGAGATAACTGTATGTGATCAGAATCCTTTGCCTCTGATTCGAGATATTCTGGAATCCCTCAAGGATGCCAAGATGTTCAACGGGTTGGACCTTCGGGGGGCTTACCACCTGATTCAGGTAAGACCAGGGGATGAATGGAAGACTGCATTCAAAATCTCTCAGGTGCACTTTGAGTATGCGTGAAGCCATTTAGTCTCTGCAATGCCCCTGCAGTTTTCCAGAGATTTATGGATCACATATTCTCGGATCTTATTGGCCTAAGCATCTGGATCTACTTGGATGATATTTTGATATTTTCTCCATCCCTTGTAGAACAAAGTATTCATGTTGCTCAAGTACCCCGTCTTCAGGGAAACCATCTTTATGCCAAGACCGAGAAGTGTGCTTTCCATCAGAGGGAGATGGATTTTTTGGGGCATGTAATAAGCGATTCCGGTATCCAAATGGAGCCTGCAAAGGTACAGACCATCAAGAACTGGCAGAGTCCTTCAAACAAAAAGGCAATACAACGTTTTCTCTGCTTCTCTGATTATTACCAGGATTTTATAGCCAACTTTGCTCAACTTTCTATTACCACTACGCAGTTATTGCATGCCAACCAGCCTTTCCATTGGACTACTGAGTTCGGAAACCGCTTTTCAGGCTATGAAGAAGGCTTTCATGGTAACTGTCCCGCATAGGGGCCAAAGACAGCAAAGAACAGAGGAGTTCTCGTTGCGCCACCAGAGCGTTGTTGAGGAGCGGCCGCGTTCAGGGCTGAGGCACAGAGACAAGAGGTGCCTGTTCGTTCTGCCGATGCGCACCGTAAGGAAGGCATGGTATCAACAGTAAGACAGGCACAATTGATCAAAGTTCAAGGGTGCTTATTGAACTTTTGAAAAATGCCTATCTAATCCTAAATCTAAAGATGGGAGCAAGCTACGACAGAGGTGTCTTGTCAAAATAAATGGACCTATACTAAAAAAAAAAGATTGCCAATTCTTACCACTAATAACAAATAGTGTGGGAAACAATGTTGTCTCAGAGAATTGATAAGTCAGGATATTCAGGCCGTTGGCCTCCCATTCCCATGTTTTCTGCACAGGACAAGGCGACGCACTAAAGCTTAGCACAGTCTCTGGCTTCTCTAGCACGAGGGTGCAGTTCAAGCATTAGGATCAGGGCCTTCTGTGCCTAAGTCTCTTTGTCTTTGAAAGTCTCTTCTTTCAGAGGGCATGATGCGACAAACAAACAATATGTTCTTTTCCTCTCAGGATTTCACACATACTCAATTTTTCAGGTGATTCACTGTTCACCTCGGATCCCCCTCCGTCGGGCTCGAATCCATTTCAACTCAATGTTCAATCAGTCTCCCTCTGCCGGGCTTGGACCAATTTTTATTTACTTTCACACAAACTTGCTTTATCCAAAAACTCTCAGCTGATTACCCCCCCCCCCCCTCTCGGTCGGGCTCGAACCAACTTTATCTACTTTATCATCAACTTTCCTTACTCTATTACCATTGAAGGCTTTCGATTGTGCACAGGATTTAGCTTGACCCATTGCAGGACCACTTTGATTCATAATCCTTTGTCACTCTTTTGCTTTTGCCGCCTCTCACTTGGATACCTTACAGAGACCTTTGAATGAGCACACACGCGGTGCCAAACCACTTTGTTTAAGGTATCGTATCTTGGTTTCAAAGTTCAATCACTTATTTGTTCGATTTTACTTGCGTTGGTTATCACATGCGCTTCATACACTGTTCGCTTTAGCGTTCACCATACAATGTTGCTGCTTGCAACTTTGGCTTTAACACAGACCGGTCTGGTATCGGCCTCCCCAACTCACCAGCTGTGTTGATTTCACCGGCGCTGCTTTGTTGTAGGAGCCAAAGACAGTACCACGGCAGCAGGAGTTTCTCCCTGCCTTGATTATCGATGCGGAAGAGCCCCGGTACCTCTGTCACACAGTGCAGGATTCTTCAGCCTGGTCTCCTGGTCTTAAGCTTTCTATTCTTAAGGTTTCGTGAAAGTAACTGTTCCTTGTCGAAAAGGTCAAGATCATTTCCCTCCTTGCGATCCTCTTCTGTTTTGCCGTCTAGTATTAAACTGCCATCTTGGAACTGCTGCTTCCTCATGTGCTTTGCCTCGCTCAGAGTGTGCTCTCATGCTCCGCCTTTTAATCCGTGTGGGGAAATGTAATGGAAGTCATTTGTATGTGATGGTCAGTAATTGCCTGACCCTGCCTGACTTTCATATTGGCACATGTCAGGTATACGGCTCGAGTGTTAGTCTGTTTTCTCTCAGAGCGATCTGTCTGTGAGAAAGTGTTTGTGTTGTGAAGGGGGAAGAGGGTTAAGTGTCGGGGTAAAGGTGTTACAGGGAAGGGGGTACCGCGTCTCGCCATCCAGTGTCCCACTTCCCAAAGACCCCTCACCCAGGTGATCCTCCCGCACTGGTCCACCTCCAGGAACTGGATCCTTAAGCGATGGCCATGACCTGGCCACCTAGGTGACCGATCCCTGGGGACTAGTGGGTGAGACACCTTCAGGTTTCTCACAGCACCAACCATCAGAGATGCGCAGGGAGGGGTGATTGACAGCAGAGGGCTGACGAGGAGGCTTAGACTAAAAGCCTTCTTCATCATTGGGATACCATGACGTGGGGGAGTCGGCCCCGCTGGAAAAGGAAAGAAAGAGGGACAGTGAGAGTTGTAGTGTCCTCCTGCCTGCAGCCCCCATCTTCCTAGCAGATGAGAACTGATAGAAGACTCGGAGGGGATCAGCAGTGGCCACACATTTCTTTTTTAATACTACAGCGCCATAAACCCTGGGCCTTTTCAGCTCCATCTAGCTCTGGAGTTCTGCTGAGTTTGTTAAATTAAGGACTGAATGTAAAAATCCCGCAAGAGTTTGTCCTTATTCCCAACCGCACGTCTACAAGTGGTAGGGTAAGGAGGAAGACCATGGAAGCATTGGTCAAGGCCGTATGTGAGGGACAGCACTAGCTGCAACACGGGGTGCAATTGCAGACTCCGCAGGCGCAGGCTGACCGACAGGCATTTCAGCAGGCAATTCAGGTACAGGAGGCGCAAATAGTAGACACAACTAATTTAAGGAGGCACCCGCAGGTACCAGCTACAGTCCTACAGAAGTACACCCCTGGAAAAGACCCCCACACACTTCTTTGTGAATTTTGAAAGGGTTGCGCGCAATGCACAATGGCCCCCAGACAGATGGTGCCACTAGATTGCCCCGTTGATGACAGGGGAAATGTAGAGTGCGTACCAGGTGGTGAACCCCACTGGAGACCAACATATGTGGACATGAAAAGGGTTGTTCTGGAAAGACCAGGACATGATGAGGAAGCCTACAGAATGAAGTTCAGGGAGACTCAACTGTTGCAAGATGAAACTCCCAGCCAATTGTTCTACTGAGTAAAGGAACTGGGTGACAAATGGCTCCAGACCGCCACCACCACAACCCAGGAGATGGAGGAGAGGATCGTGCTCGGACAATTTGTGGAGGCCCCTCCCCTGCCAATCCAGCGCTGGGTGCGACAGCATCATAGGCCCAGTCTGACAGAGGCCATTAAAATAGCCTTAGCCTACCAAAACCGGGACAGGGGAGGCTGATGTATACCCAACCGGGAAGATTGCTAGGAGGACCTGCCACCAGTATGGCCAGACCCACCGTTTGATGCTGGACCAACCCCATGAACAAACAACCGAAGTTAGAAGGGCCAAAGATGTGATTAGGAGGTGAAGGAAGCATGCTGTGCCGGACCCCTGGGATGGCGGCAAGAGGTCCCCAATGTTTAGAATGTGGGGAGTGCAGCCACAGCACCTGGCTGTGTCCAAAGAGAAATAAGGCAGAACCTATGGATATCAGGGTCTTCGATGTACCCAAGGAAGGGAACTACCAAGAGGCCGAAGGACTACCCCAAAATCCCCCTATGTGTACACCTGTGAAGCAGAAGTGGATGGATGCCCCACTGAGCCATGATAGACTCCGGAAGTCTGCAGACGGTGGTCAGCGCAGATCTGGTAGGTGCTACCCATGAGATTGGCATGAGTATTCCTATCCGGTGTCTTTATGGGGATGTGAAGAAATACCCTACAAAGAGATCCAAGTTAAGTTGGCGGGAGAACAAATAGACTTGAGGGCCGCAGTGTTGCCTGTGCTACCTAAACCCCTAGTAGTGGGCTTGGATGTGCCAATCCTACCTCGCATTATGCAGACCACTGAACAAAACTGGCTGGAGAGCACCCCTTTTCACAACCACTTGATTTTTTATTTTCCCGTTATAGAACGAAAAAGTATAACCGATAGGAGAGAGATGAGATGAGGTGGCTCTAGAAAACCATGCTCCCAGTAACAGTAGACTGGAAACTGGACGATCCAGTGTTGGGTAATCCACAGAGGAAGTGCAAAGAGGCAAGGGTCCATACTTTATCAAACATCAAGGCTTGTATTATCGAGTTATAACAAAGCCTGGTGGAGAGTCCATCCGGTAGTTATTAGTGGCCACTAAATATCGAAAGACAGTGCTGGAGGTGGCCCATCTGCAAGTTTGAGAGGGCCACATAGGGGCTGAAAAGATGACACAGAAAATATTGGGATGGTTCTTTTGGCCAGGAGTATCTGGACAAGCCGCCCGTTCTGTCAGCTGTTTGCAGAGTGCCAAAAAGAGAACAGACTTAACATCCCGAAGACCCCCACTGCAACCCATGCCCTTGATTCTCGAACCCTTCCATCGAATAGGAATGGACATTGTGGGACCACAGGAGCGAGGGCCACAAGTATTTGTTAGTGATTGTGGATTATGCTACTCGCTACCTGGAAGCTTCCCCCTTGAAGAACACCAACGCCCAGCAAATTTGTGATTCCCTGGTCCCATTTATAGCCAGAGTTGGCATACAAAGAGAAATCAATAACAGAGGCACACATTTCATGTCGACAGTCCTTAAACAAGTCTGTGAAACTCTGCACATGGAACAGTTGAGGAACGCCATCTACCATCCCCAGACCGATGGGCTAGTGGAACGGTATAATCTAACCATTAAGCACATTTTGAGGAAACCAGAAGAAAGGAATTGGGACAGCCTGGTGCCCTGGATACTTGTGACCCTTCGGAACACCCCTCATACCTTGACAGGGTTTGCACCCTTCAAACTATTGTTTGCAAGGCCACAACAAACTCTGCTAGATATAGTAAAGAAGGGTGGGAAGAACAACCCCAACGAGAAATGACCCTGACAGACAATGCAGCACAGCTCAGGGACAGAGTGGAGAAACTGCAGAGAATCAGCCAGACCCATCTCCAACAAATGAAAAAAGGTTTCTTGCAACGCAGGGACACAGATAACGTTGAACACTCACAACAACCAGAAGCGAGCAGTTTCACAATTAGTGATATTGAAAATGAATATTTACTTGACTTTTAAATCATCAATCTTTTAGAATAATTACAGATTAACCACGAAATTTAGACATGATTGAGTTGAAACCCAAATCCAGATTCATCCCCCGGATGTCGGGTGACAATGTGATAGTCACTTTCCAAAATGCTGTGACTAAAGTAATCAATCAAGCGACACAAAGACAGAGCAAAACAAAATTCAAAGGGACTAACAATCTTTCGAGCCAAGAAATAACCTCTTTGAAACAACTGGCAAACGATCAATCCATTTTGATAAAGGAAGCAGATCAAGGGGCTAATAACGTAATAATGGACAGACATAATTACATAACTATGGCAATGCAACATCTAGATGCCCCCAATTGCTATAAGGTGTTAAAAAGAGATCCCACAAAAGAAGTGAAAGACCATTTGGAATAATTAATTACGAAATGGTATTGGCATGGCTTGATTACAGATGGAGAAAATCATTTTTTGACTGTCAAGAATCCAATGCTACCTACGATGTACTTCCTGCCTAAAATTCATAAGCCTTTCATAAAGATTCCAGAAGCAAGACCAATTCTAAGCTGAATTGGCTATCTCAGAATACTTAGACAACATAATACGTCCATTAGTTAACAAACTACCGGCTTATCTAAAAGAAAACACAAATACTCGTAATCCTAAAGGATGTTATCTGAGATTCCAATTACCTCCTTGTTACACTTAACATGAAAACTCTATAGGTCAATACAACATGACCTAACTACGAAAACGATACCTTCAGTGAAAGTTCGGCCTCACATTACCAGCATTTGGGCATGTTAATAGAGATGCTGCAAACTACTGTAACTATTCCTGCCCCCACTCCCCTGAGACATCAGTCTGGAGCCAGGCCACGATCATCCATATGGCCCTAAGGCACCTCTCCATCCTACCAGAGACCCACTTGGAGTCAGACCTGGTGCCTGTGGCGTCAGACTCGCACACAATCCTAGGAATCACTTGGCAATGGACTATAATGTATTTGGGGCAATATGGATGCCCCCACATAACTTAGTTCCTTGAACTAAGTATGCGGTCTAGCCTTTTGGGTGCGGTTCAACCCAGGGATACCTGGGATACCGGAAGACTATTTAAACCACGCCCGGGCCGAGAAACGCGCTTTGCGTTTCTCTGCACCTGCAGTGTGACACTCACCGTGCTCGGATCGGTCTCCTGAAGGTCTTTGCCTCTTTCCGCGCACCTGCAAGAACAAGAACAGCCGCAGTTTTCCTTACCTTGAAGAGCATCCAGTTTCCATCCATCGATCCTCCAGTCCTGTGGGCAGCTCCAGCGGTGTCTTCTCCATCTCTGCACGCAGCATCCTAGGAAAGGAAGGATAAACAAGAAAAAGACATTAGTAAGCATTCTTCACACCTTAGCTTACTCGAAAACCGTAAGGAGAGTCAAACTCTTACCTGAACTTAAGCCGCTTGGGGTAACTTCTGCTCCGGAGCATGCCATCGACCTGCAAGTGGAAAAGACATTCCAGGTTAGCACGAAAAGCATAAGGAGGTGCCGCGCATCGCGCCTACTCACCACACCGTGTCGTATCAGCTGGCAGCCACGTGGTAACATTACAGCACCTAAAAGGGACACAAACGAACATTGGTTAATACACGGAAGAGCAGGCAGTATCGCTCATCAAGCTCTCACTCACCGTTAGTGCTTAGCTCATTTCGGCAACGCAACGCCATCTCCGCTCCCCACCAACACCTAAGGGAAGAAAGACACGTTAAAGAAGGGACAAGAGTCAAAAGGACAGTTTACAAGAATCACCCTACTTACCGGTCGGGCTGAAGTTACAGCAAGTCCAGACCAACAGGCCCGCGCCAGTGAAGCAACTAGGCAGCCTAGAGCCCTCATCAGTCGACACACCCCTGCATCGAAGGGCCTGACGGAGAGCGCACTACACAAGAAAACAAGGTGAGTAGCGGACAAAGGGGAAGGTTAGTCCCCAGGGAAGAGGGGGTCAAGCAAGCAGAGACAATAGGGTTAAACTCTGGCAATCCTGTTTTACAGACCCAGTCTCCAGTCGAGCAAACTCCAGGGAAGGGTTCGAGGTTGTGGGAGATCCGAACAGGCTGAGTGGCGTCCCCATGGATACCAAGTGAGCGTTACAGAACGCAAAGCCTCACACCATAATCCACCTCGGTGTCATGGAAACGTCAGAAACCGACCAGTTAGCCCAAATGTTGGGGCAGCTGTGTGCTGAAGTACATGCAGCCAGGCAGGAGACCAACACCTTGAGGAAAAAGTTGATAGTTGCTAAAGAACGTACTGAGGATTTAAGCCGACAACTTCTCCAGTCACAAGCAGGATATGCACCGTTACCAGGTAACGTGTCTTCAATGCCAGTACCCTCAGCCAACCCAGTTCAGATAACTCCTCCTGGGGCAGTTACCTTGGCCCCGCCTGAGCGATTCACAGGGGACCCCAAGAAGTATGCAACATTCATGAATCAATGCCGGCTACATTTCCTTTGCAGGCCAGGGGCCTTTCCAAATGACCAATCACGGGTCGCATTCGTGTTATCCTATTTGAGCGGTAGTGCCGCAGACTGGTCAGTACCCTTTGTTAATCAAGATGATCCTTTGCTACATGACTTCAGGGGGTTTCAGCAGGAGATGGAGAAACTCTTCGCCCGTCAAACTCATGGACAGGTGTTAGATAACGAACTTCTGTCCCTTCGTCAAGGGCACCAAGACCTGTTCACATACATAGCCACATTCAATAGACTTGTGGTTGAAGCAGAATGGCCCGAGGAAAAGAGAACCACGTTGTTCCATTGGGGTCTGCGGGGAGAGGTAAAAGATGTTCTCGCGAAAGTGGTGGACTACACCCCGAAAGACTGTGCAGAATTTATTAACCTTATTGTTCAATTGGATCATAGATTGCAAAACCGAAGAGCAGACCAAACCAGGATGGACCCTCGCCCTATCTATGTACGTTCAAAGGACAATTGCGCCTTGAAACACTTGTGTATAGGCGCGTTACAAATGCCTTATCATATCATATCATATCATATCAGTGTCTCTCGAACAACAGAGAGCTCAGGGGAACCGATGCAAATCGGAGGGGTCAGATCCCCCTTAACTCAAGCTGAAAGGGATAAAAGGAGACAGCAGCAGTTATGTTTGTACTGTGGAAAGTCAGGCTACTTCCTTAAAGAGTGACCAGTGAAGCCACCAAAGAGAACAGTAGGAGCCACAGACAAGGAAGATACCACCAAGGAGTCGGAAAACTGCCAAGCCCGGCAAGTGTAGGGGTCCACTTGTCGAGCGAAAAAAGTGAACTACAGACCTCCCATTTTGCCCTGTCTGTGATTTTGATCAATCCCCAACAACCATCTCGGATGCACAGAGTAAGAGCGTGCATAGACAGTGGAGCCGTTTGGGAACTACATAGACCAAGATCTCGCAGCAAAGATGGGGTTTCCTCTATGCCCTAAGTTGACCAGACACTGTTACCACTGTTGATGGCACGGAAGTAGCTTCTGGTCCAATATCCCAATGCACTGCAGCCTTAACCCCTCTATGCCAGGATGGACATCAAAAATCTATTGCTTTCGACCTCATTAAGGCACCTCAGTTCCGGTTGATTTTAGGAATGCCATGGTTGGTAGCGCATAATCCTCAAATAGACTGGCGAGCAAAGGAGTTGGCTTTTTCCGGGAGTTGTGCTCACACGTGTTATCACCCAGAGAGACAGCCAATGGATACCAGAACTTCTACTCTTGGAACAGTGGCAACCGGTACCTTTCCAAGTGAATACCTGGATTTTCAAGTTGTATTTCAGAAAGAACAAGCTAATACCCTACCGCCGCAGAGACCATACAATTGCCAGATTGACCTGATACCCGACGCACAGATCCCTTGTGGGTGAATCTACGCACTCGCCGAACCAAAAAACCAGCACCTGAAGTCCTATCTAGATCAATACCTGGCAAACGGATTTATCCGCCCCTCGAAGTCTCCAGCAGCCAGTCCCCTATTCTTCGTGCCGAAGAAGGAAGGGGACTTCAGAACATGCGTCGACTATCGCGCACTGAACCAGATCACCGTAAAAAATCGTTACCCTCTGCCACTAATCCCGGAACTGCTTGATCAAGTCAAAGACGCCCACATTTACACCAAATTAGATTTGAGAGGAGCGTACCACCTTGTCTGAGTGAAAAAAGGTGACGAATGGAAAACCGCCTTTCATACCAAGTATGGCCTATACGAATATCAAGTAATGCTCTTTGTCCTTTGCAATGCGCCCACTGCATTTCAATATTCGATGAACGATGTGTTAAGGGAATTAATTGATGTCTGTGCCCTGGTATATATTGACAATATCCTAGTATACTCCGCATCAAAGCAGGACCAGGTCAAACATGTTCGATCTGTACTGGCAAAACTCCGCCAACACCAGCTCTATGGCAAACTCGAAAAGTGCTCATTTCCTCTCTCTGAGTTGGAATTCCTTGGCTTCATTCTCAGCCCGAATGGAATCCGAATGGATGTACACATGGTAGATGCTATCTTAAACTGGCCATCGCCGAATTCATTCAAAGGAGTCCAGAGCATGTTGGTTTTCGCCAACTTCTAATGCCGATTCATACCGGGGTTCTCGCAAATGGTGCATCCCATCCCATCACATCACTACTAAGGAAATGCAACAAAAAGTTTCTTTGGACTGAAGAAGCAGAAAAGGCTTTCCAAGAACTCAAGGTGAGATTCACTTCTGCCCCAATTCTACGTCATCCTTGCCCAGACCTCCCGTACGTGGTGGAGACGGACGCCTCAAGTATGGCTATAGGAGCCGTCCTCTCACAAAAAGATCCCGAAGCGGGTCAATTACACCCTGTTGCCTTCTGGTCACGTAAATTCACACCCCCCGAGCTCAATTACGCTATCACGGACAAAGAGCCATCAGGTCAGCCTTTAAGACCTGGCGACATTACCTTCTATGTGCCAGACACACGATTACCGTAATAACTGACTATCGAAATCTCCAATACCTAAAAACAGCAAAAGCTCAATCGCTGCGACAACTATGCTGGGCCCTTTTCTTCGCTGAATATGACTACGTGATCACGTTCTAACCAGGAGTAAAAAACGGAAAAGCCGATGCACTTTCCTGTATAGGTGTTGATGAACAAGGATACAAGGTCCCTGACCCGATAGCCATCATCCCGAGTGACAAACTCCTAGGAATCGCAGCAACCATAACCCAGAATGAGCTTCATGAAAAAATTCAAGGCTTGATGAGTCCTGAGCAATTGCAATGTGGAGTACACAAGGGGAACATTACACGATAAAGGACCAGTTGCCCTACTTCAGGAACCCTCTGTTCCTGCCAAATCGGGAACTACGAGAGCAAGTTATGTCCGGTTATCATGATTCCTTAATTGAAGGCCATCCTGGTATTGCAAAAACCCTAGCCAAGGTAAAATGGAGTTACTGATGGCCCACATGGCGTTAAGACATTATCCAATTCATCCTATCCTGTGGCGTGTGTGCGCAAAACAAATCATCCAAACAGAAACCGGCTCGACGTTTGCAACCATTGGATATTCCACCAACACCCTGGCATACATTATCTCTCGAATTTATTACCGATTTACCACCCAGTCAAGGGTTCAACACCATTCTAGTGGTTGTGGGCCTGTTTTTAAAGATGGCACACTTTATTCCTCTTAAAGGCCTCCCAAATGCTTCCACTCTGGCAAAGGTATTTCTCAAATGCATCGTACGGCTCCATGGGTTTCCTTCGGTACTGGTCTCTGATCGAGGCACTCAATTTGTGTCCAACTTCTAGGGGAAGTGCTGCTCTATGGCCCAAATCGACATCTGACTATCCACCAGTCATCATCCCTAAACGGATGGTCTAACTGAGAGAACGAATCAAACACTCGAGCAGTACCTACACTGTATGTTACATCAATCTGAAGGAAACTGGTCAGACCTGTTATGGATAGCTGAATATGCCTACAATAATTCCCTACACACCAGCACTGGGCAGGCCCCCTTTTATACCATATATGGCAGGCATCCACGCACTTCCGAGTTAGCCGTCCCTACGACCTTGGAAATGCCAGCAATTAAAACCTGTTCAATCTTGAACCCGTGTTACAATGCCACGGAAGCCAATAGTAATCGCTGGAGAGCCAGAATTTGAGGTCAAGGACATCCTGGATTCAAACTGTCAGATCCAATCTATACTATCTAGTGGACTGGAAAGGGTATGGTCCGCAGGATAGAACATGGGAACCTTGCAAGTATATCCATGCACCTCGCTTGCTTATAAGGTTTCATCAAAACCATCCAACCAAACCAGGGCCAGACAGGAGAACCACCATGAGAGGGGCCTTGGTGGGTGCTGTCAAGATTCCTGCCCCCAGATCCCTGAGACGTCAGGCTGGAGCCAGGCCACAATCATCTATATGGCCCCAAGGGGCCTCTCCATCCTTCCAGAGACCCACTTGGAGTCAGACCTGGCGCCTGTGGCGTCAGACTCGCACACAATCACAGGAATCACTTGGCAATGGACTTGTAATGTATTTGGGGCAAGATGGATGCCCCCACATAACTTAGTTCCTTGAACAAAGTATGCGGTCTAGCCTTTTGGGTGTGGTTCAACCCAGGGACACCTGGGATACCTGAAGACTATTTAAACCACGCCCGGGCCGAGAAACCCGCTTCGCGTTTCTCTGCACCTGCAGCATGACGCTCACCGTGCTCGGATCAGTCTCCTGAAGGCTTTTGCACCTTTTCTGCATCCCGCGCACCTGCAAGAACAGCCATAATTATCCTTACCTTGAAGAGCATCCAGTTTCCATCCTTCGCTCCTCCAGTCCTGTGGGCAGCTCCGGCGGTGTCTTCTCCATCTCTGCACGCTGCATCCTAGGAAAGGAAGAATAAACAAGAAAAAGACATTAGTAAGCATTCTTCACACCTTCGCTTACTCGAAAACCTTAAGGAGAGTCAAACTCTTACCTGAACTTAAGCCGCTTGGGGTAACTTCTGCTCCGGAGCATCCCATCGACCTGCAGGTGGAAAAGACATTCCAGGTTAGCACAAAAAACATAAGGAGACGCCGCGCATCGCACTTACTCACTGCACTTTGTCCTCTCAGCTGGCAACCACGTGGGAACATTGCAGAACCTAAAAGGGACACACAGATGAACATTGGTTAAAACAAGGAAGAGCGGGCTGCATCGCGCATCACGCTCTTACCCACCGTTAGTGCTTGGCTCATCTCAGCAACATGACGCCATCTCTGCTCCCTGCCAACACCTAAGGGAAGAAAGACATGTTAAAGATGGGACAAGAGTCAAAAGGACAGTTTACAAGAATCACCCTACGAAGTGGTCTGGCTGAAGTTAGAGCAAGTCCAGACCATCGGGCCCGCACCAGTGAAGCAACTAGGCAGCCTATAGCTTGCATCAGTCGACGCACCCCTGCACCGAAGGGCAGGACGGAGAGCGCACTACACAAGAAAACAAGGTGAGGAGCGGACAAAGGGGAAGGTTGGTCCCCAGGGAAGAGAGGGTCAAGCAAGCAGAGACAATAGGGTTAAACTCTGGCAATCCTGTGTTACAGACCCATTCTCCAGTCGAGCAAACTCCAGGGAAGGGTTCAAGCTTGTGACAGGTCCGAACAGGCTGAGTGGCATCCCCGTGGATACCAGGTGAGCGTTACAGCTACTCTATAACATAATTAATATTCAATGATGTATTCCACCAGCAAACGTTGGGTGTGGCCATGGGTACGAAATGCGCACCAACCTAAAGCCAGCCTATTTATGAGACTCTTTGAAGATACTGTAGTTTACATGGACCAAGAGTATGACAAAAATGTTCTATTATGTATGAGATATATTGATGACATTGTTCTAATCTGGACAGGTAGTCAAAAGGACTTGGAAATGTTTATATTCCAATTAAATGACAATACCTTTGGAATATCTATTACTGGCACATGCAATACCAAAGAGGTCGGCTTTCTAGACTTGACTATCTATGCAGCAGGCAATCAGCTTCTTAGTCGTACGTACATGAAAGAGACGGAAGTCAACTCAACTTTATATGCCACTAGCTTCCATCACCAAGCAGTGATTCGTAACATACCGGTAGGCAAATTCATACGAACACGCCGATATTGTGAAGACCCCAATATATTTGAAGACGAATGCCATCTTCTATGGAGTGGATTTCGAAGAAGGGGCTGCTCAAGCCAGAGTATCCAGAAGGCGTGCAACAAAGCAACTGAACTACCAAGAGCAGAAACGCTGAAACAGAAATCCAAGACTGATGATTTGGAAAGATTCAAGATTAATTTTGTAACAAGCTACTGTCGGAACCATTACAGGATCAAGAGCATCATCAAGAAACATTGACACCTTTTGTTATTGGACCAAGAAATTTATAAATGTCTAGAGCAAATGCCCAAAATTATTTTCAAAAGAGCAGAGACACTCAAATCCAAATTAAGTCTATCTTTTCTAGCGAGTCCGGACACTGAGCCAATACGTACATGGCTACAACCAAACAAAAAGGGTTTCTTCAAATGTGGTATGTGTACCCTGTGTAAATTTGTTCACAAGAACACAGAGACATTCACAGACTATAGAGGCACTAAAATCAAGATTAATCCATTTATAAAGTGCAAATCCAAATTTGTTGTCTATGCAATCATTTGTGTGTGCAATAGTTTACATTGGGAGCACAATCCGAGAACGAGAATAAGAGAACATCTAGCGAATATTGGTAGCCAAGATCCTAAAATTCCACTGGCCCAACATTGGCAAGACACACATCAAATGAACAACAAACAAGACATTAGATGCACTGGACTAAGGAAAATATAATTAGGCAAAAGAGGGGGAGACAAAGAACTCCGCCTAAGGCAAATGGAATCCAGAATAATTAGTCACATGCAGGCTACTGAATTCAGCCTCAATATAGATAACAAAAGGGGAAACTTTCTTTAACCAGTAATTTTAAAGATGTCTAAGAAGTAAGACTGGAACATACTCATGTTGCATACTTATATATGGTTAACTTAGGTTTGATTGTGCTATGTAAGAGATCACTTTCCAGTGTTAAGATGTTGGTGGTTACATTGACTCAAATAATCAATACAAACTTTATACACAATCCATCAGGATTATGAAGTTCTTGCAGCACTTCTGTAAACAGTCTTTTGAAATATGTGCAGGGGCCCTTTAAGAATGGGAAGAGTTGAAGGACATGGGAATGTATTCCCTATAAATTATGATTCTATAGCACGTTGCCACATGGCTAGGAATACAAATCATTCTAACTATTGTGTGCAATTCTAATAAAACGTTTTGCAAATACCAGGTTCTAATTATACAATACATAATATTTTTCATCTTTTATTTTGTATTGCTATTTTTTTTCGCAAGTATTTGGCACTAATTATAAATATATATTGATTTACCCATTAGTCCCTATTTTTTCAAATATGGTTAATGGCCGCATGAATGCTTTTTCACGTAATAGGCACTCCAAACTGACTTAACAATATGGAGTTACCGATCTGTTTACAAAATATGCCTCACCCAGTCATGCAATAACCTCAATTGATCTTACTTTCCATTAGCCCAACGTATAGAAACTTAAGTGTATTTAAGATCTTTACTGCACTTCTAAAATTCAATTGAAATCAATCATCTGGTGAACAAATTCAAAAGAAGCCCGTTGTTTTCGGAATTTCCGAGCCGTGTGAAAGATAACACAGCGCATGTGACTTAAACCGCGAGTGCAGTATATAAATAGAACTCAAAATGGTGACCGCGCTGTAAGAGAGCAGACGCTGGTCACCGTTGGCATGATTTGGACTCTATAAGGTAAGATGCCTTTCACTGGAATATCACGTAATTACGATTCTATTAGTGGGATCATTGCCATACTTTATTTTACAAGTTCAGAAGACTATAAGCAGAGCTCTCGGGTAATGGTATACACCGCGTATGTCATTACTTACAAGGCTATATTAAAAAAAGGGGGATCAACCCCATGAGTTATCAAATGTTCCAGGCGTTATATAAGCTGTATGAACGATCCTATATTTGATTAGGTTGGATTTCAGGAATGTAAATTACATTTACAATACTTAATACAATGTGTGATGAATTAAATAATATATGGGCAGTGTGTACAAACAGCAACAACATACATTTTTTTGCAGGAATTTAACCTAGTGATTTGAGAACATCTGAAGAACACTTAGTGATAAATTAAGAATATTGCGGGCATTGGTCAGACACTTACACAATCAATGTAAGTAAGATTGGCACTAAATGATGCATGATTTTTAGGAATTAAATCATTACGACACAGTCATTGAAAATTGGTGCAATCTAATAATTAAGTGGTCTATATATATTTTCAATGAGTCAAATTTGGAACGTGTCATAAAATGAATGGTTTTGAATTAAACTCAGTTAAATATGAGTTGTAACTGATTAGGGTTGCCTATAGGAAATGAGTTGCACATAAGAAATAGTAGAATAATTATTGATTATTCTGTTTCCTCTCCGTCTAATCCTGCCCGTCACCAACCCCAATTCTCTGTCTTGAATATTATGAATTTGGTGTTATTAATATGATGATTAGTTTTACTACTTTTCATATTTATGGTGTTGAAACTTGTACTTTGGTTTTCCATTTATAATTACTTTGATTTCGATGTGGAATTCACAATTATTATTCTATAGCAACTCCAATTAAAGCCCGGTTTTGAGAAAGGCCTAATGGCCGAAACACATGTCAACCAATAAGGGCAGAACTAAATAATAAGGGCAGAATTAATAAAGGTTGGAATAGGACCATTTCAACTGTGTTATTGATGATTGGCGCAACCAAAGGATACAACCGTATACAACCCATCTCCAACAAGCTCAGGGAAGACAAGAGCAAAGCTACAATCGAGGCACCCGAGTGCAGACTTTCCAGGTTGGAGACAAAGAGTTGTTCTCCTACCGACGATGGAGAACAAGATGTTAGTGGCATGTAGAGGATGCTATACGATTGACCAAGTCATCGGTCCGGTCTTTTATAAGGTACGTCAGGAGGATCGGAAGGTACCTGTACAAACCTATCATGTCAACCTCTTGAAGAGATGGATGGAACACCCAACCATCGTTGCCCTGATCAGCACTGATTAAGTTCCTACCAAGGGCATTCCCCAAAGTTGGGATCATGTCAGAAAGGAGGCCTTGGGAATTAATCCAGACCTATGCTCTCAAGAAAGGGTGGAGCTGGTGCAGCTAATTGAGAGGTTGTCCTCAGTGTTCTCATCATTATCAGGACGTACCACCAAGGCTTACCACCGTATAGAGACAACCCCAGGGACCACGGCCAGGCTGCGCCCTTATAGAATCCCAGAAGCCAGAATCCAGACAGTGAATCAGGATGTGCAGTCTATGTTACAAATGGGGTAGATAGAGCCGTCCCACAGCCAGTGGTGCTCACCCATTGTACTGGTTCCCAAGCCCCATGGAAGTTCTAGGTTTTGTATGGACATCTGTAAACATAATGAGGTCTCCAAGTTTGACGCATAGCTTATGCCCCGAATCGAAGACCTCCTGGACATGCTGGGTAGAGCCATGTATCTGACCACCAAAGATCTCTCGAAGGGATACTGGCAGATTCCCCTACGTCCAGAGGACAAGGAAATGACGGCATTCGTGGGCCCCCTCAGGACTGTACCAATTTACAGTACTTCCTTTTGGCCTCCATGGAGCCTCGGTGACCTTCAGCAACTCATGAATACAGTACTGAAGGGCCATGAACAATATGTGGGGCCTTACTTAGACAACATCATTGTGTACAGTACCACCTGGGGAGAGCACCTGAAACATCTGGGAGTTATTCTGGAGGCATTGCAGCAAGCGGGACTGCCATGTCACTTTCACACTAAATACCTCGGATACTTTGTGGGACAGGGTGCGATTCGACCGCAGAAAGAGAAAATGGAGACGATTCAGAGACAGTTCTCAGCCAACAACCTTTCTCTGCTTCGTGGGCTACTATTGCAGATTCATTCCCCATTTCTCGACGAACGCTGTCGCACTCTCAGATCATCTGATGCCCCACGCCACCACGATATGAACCTGGAGAAGTGAAGCCACTGAATAACGCCCTCACCGATCAGGTGTCCTGATTATTTGGGACCTTTCTTTTTACTTAGCGACGCTTCAGGAACCGACCTGGGAGCTGTCCTATTCCAAAATAAAGGAGAGTCTGAGTAGCCGATCCTCTTCAGCAGAAAACTAATACCCCATGAGATGGGCTACGCCACCATTGAGAAGGCGTGTTTGGCAGTCAAGTGGGCTTTGGAGTCCCTGCAATATTACCTCCTGGGCCAACATTTAACATTGGTGACCGATCACGCCCCATTGGCCTGGTTGGCGAGACACACGGACACAAACCTTCCAATCTTACAATTGTTTTAATCCCTGCAACCATTTTCATTTCAAACTATCAACCATCCAGGGCAACTGATGGCTCAGGCAGACTTCTTGTCACATGCTCATGCCCTTCCCGTACTTAAGGGCCTGAAAACGGTGGTCTTTGAAGAAGCAAAGGAGAAAGACGCTGACAACGGGAAGGAGAGTGAGGCAAACACTGCAAAGGCAGCACAGAGCACCAGGGAAATTAAAGGGTGGAAAGCTGGCTGGAGGAGTAGGGACAAGGGGAGAGACTGATGGCCACAGCAGGGAATCGGGAAGGATCGGAGGGCTGATGGGTCCTTTTCACTTACCTTGGTAGGAAGTGTGAGAGGAAGCTGTGAGTTTTGAGTGGGCCTACTGAGGTGAAGAGAGGATTTGTGGCGCCGAGGCGCCATTGGTAAATGGCCAGCGTTGGGGCCGAAGACAGCAAACAGAGGAGTTCTCGTTCTGCCGCCGGAGCGCCATTCAGGAGCAGCCCCCTTCAGAACTGAGGCACAGAAACAAGAGGTGTTGGTTCGTTGCGCTGCCAAATCGCTGTTGAGGAGCAGCCCGCGTATGGGGCTGAGGCACAGAGACAAGAGGTGCCAGTTTGTTCCGCCACTGCGCACCAACCATCAGAGACTCATAGGGAGGGGTGATTGACAGCAGAGGGCTGGCGAGGAGGCTTACACTGCATGCCCTCTTCTAATCGTGACACTAGGACGTGGGGCAGTCGGTGCCTTAGAAAAGGAGAGCAAGAGGGACAGTGTGAGTTGTAGTGTCCTCCTGCCTGCAGCCCCCATCTTCATAGCAGACAAGAACTGATAGAAGACCCAGAGGGGATCAGCAGTGGCCACGGTTGTTTTTATATACTACAGCGCCATAAACCCAGTGCCTTTTCAGCTCCATCCAGCTTCTGGAGTTCTGCAGAGTTTGTTAAAGACTGAACATAAAAATCCCACGAGAGTTTGTCCTTATTCCCACACTGCATGTTAACAGGCTGCTTGTACTATCTCATAGATTGGGTTGGTTACTCAGCAGCTGACCATACTTGGGAACCTGCTACTCAAATTTATGCCCCAGGTTTGTTACATTGTTTCTATTCTCAGTATCCTGGAAATCGGGTGCCCTGTTGTCTTCGGAGGAGAGGCAGAGTGTTACACCCGGCTGTCACCACCACAGCTGCACCTTAACTACCACAGGCTGGTGCCTGTATCATCGCTGGCGTCTTTCCCCGAAATTCCAACACTGCTCATCCTAGCGGGCCTACAGAGCAGGGAGGTAGGACACTACGTTCGGCATACTGAGCGCCATGCATGCGAGGTGCATCCTTGTTGCTGTGGCAACAACAATACTACCTGTACTTAGACTATATGCGCCCTGATTCTGATGCATCTCAACTCTCCGATAAGAGCCCTCGCTCCTGCTTGTGCCCTGGTCTTCCCATGTCCTGCCTTGTGCTCTCTCTGCCTCCTTGTTCCCCAGCTTGTTTTCCTTTCTTCTTCTGGTCTCCTGTCCTGTTTTCTCTCTGTTCTCTCTGGGACCCTGCCACCTTGCTGGTCCTCCTTGCCCTGGATTTCCTTCTACCTGCTCCATGCTTCCTTTTTTTACCTTTCCTCTGGTTTAGGCCTCTTTTCCTCCTTGGCCTGAATCTGGCTCCTCCTGTTATCCTAGTGTATCCTTATTTGGCTCATTTTGGTAATGAGGTGAATTAGCAATGATTCCCCCAGGAAACCTAGCCTAGGATACTTGTCATGTGGCCAGGGAAGGGCAGATGCTTCCTGAGCCCGACCCTGGGGATGGTGTTCTGCGGGAGGATCACATGAGAGGGTGGGGAGGGCGGGAACATGTCAGGAAGACTGGGAAAACCCCCTTGTTTAATTTTCCCCAAAATCCCACACTGCTAATGGCTTATTGCAAAGTAAATGTAATAGGAAAACCAGATTCTTTTGTTGGGGACTTCAAGTCCCATAATTCCCTACATACTGGGACGAGGAAGAGTGCTTATGAGAAATTCTGCAGAAGTAGTTGGCTTGTTAAGGCAAACGACCCACACCTTAGGGGAGGCAGAGAGGCTTAAAAGTCTGCCTGAGGTGCATGCCATTAGATGGAGCAGTAGCAGAAGGAGGGCATGTTTTTGGCAGTCCACGCAGAAGTTGTAGGAAAGAGAGGGCGCCGGGACCACTGTAGATTCCAGCTGCCGGTCCTGAGAATATAATTTTCCACAAAATTCTGAAGTGCAGAGACTACGTAGCGTGAAGGAAGAAGCTATCCTCCCATGTGAACTGAATTGCAGAGACTGCGCTGCAGGAAGCATGTAGGAGACCTTGACGAGGAGCTGGTATGCAGCAGACGGTCTCAAGAGCAAGTCAAGCTATGTGACTGCATGGCGGGATTGAAGGCAAATTCAACAAGGAAGTGTCCGTTCGAAAGGAGCCAAAGCAGTGGAAATCCTGCAGCACACAATACGATCAAAGACAGAAGCTGGTGAGTGTTACTGAGCGTTCTAATCCCTTGCGTGGACAAAGGCAGGCAACAGTATTGAAGGAGAATCAATTGCGTACAAGTGAAATTGCTGTTAACCCGACCGTTGATTGTCGGACAATCAATGCAACAAAAGTAGCACTTGCGTATGAGTGAAACTGCCTGAAAAGGTACTAATTGAATATTAAAGGATAGTTCCGGGACTTTTTTTTTATTGTCCCTACGGTTCGGCCATGTGTTTTTAAGCATAACTCGGTAGATCGTAGAAAACTTTCCTATGGACCTTACCCGACTTTTCGTCCATTAACGCACTCGAAATCAGCTGCCATTTTCTGATAATCCTATCATTTCCCCCCATCGCCCTGGCTTACCTGCTTTTGCAGCACTAAATCAAATCCCCTGCCCCTGAAACAGACTTTATCAAAACATTCATATTCCCCGCCTCTATCCGTGACGTGACTGAGCTGCGTAGGCAAACGCGCCCAGGCGTCTTCTACGCGACTCCACACAGAACCCGGAAATCAACACAGATGAGCTCACACAACACAGCACGCCACAATTGGGAATATGAAACTGTACTTTTAAATTAAACCGCAAGATTGTAAATTTGGTAAAGTACATTTATTTGACATCAAATGTTTTGAGAATATTCAGCGATTTGCATTTTTATTTGCTCTCGATCCAAAATAGTTCGTCTTGAGGCAAGCGATGTTCGTGTGCAGTACACAGGGTGTTGGTTTACGATAAAATAAGCTCTTCGGTCGCACTGATAATCGCATGGCTGTTCCAACAACGAGGCACTAGGCCACCACAACGGTCTGTATGTTGCATCTAGCCGTTAGTACCGCGTAAGGGCATCCTTGTACTTGGCGATCGTCCCATAAAATGGTCAGGGTGGTAACGTTGTTCACGCGGAGAAGCAGCTGGCGGTTAAAAAAGCCATCCGCCGGTGTCTGGTACTCGTGACACATACAATAATGAAGGATGTACCTTTTTTAAAAACATAAAAAATGAAATTAGTCTCACCATCAGATCTTTATTAAAATTATTCATTTTATATATTAGGTCGGGAAATTATTTCATAGCTAGGACAGTGCAACTGGGTATTATACGTCAAGGGGGGGCTGTAGGATACTGAGACAGCCCCCCAGTGCAGGGGTTGACAGGGAGGCAGTGCAGGTGGAGAGTGGAAGGGCCCAGGACCGAGGTCGCAGACAGTGGACCAGTTGTAGCAGGGGAGAGGGAGAGAGAAAGCAGAAGCAAAAAGGAAGGTTTTGAGGTGCTTCCGTAAAAGGAGATGGTTCTCCTCAAGATAGTGCGCGGTACAAAACAATATGCCACATAGAACGAACAAGTACAACTTAACCCGTCTTTAAAGCTACTGTATAGTAATTAAATTGCGGTATAAACTCATCTTAAGAGTTACTTACATTATATTTGCATTTTCCATTGTGTCTGTGCGTAGGGCAGCCCCGAAATACCACTCCTTCTATGCCGACGTTATTTCTTCTAATGAACGAACATTAAATGGCTTTCGTTTCTGAAATTATATTCATTATCGTTTCTTAGGTTATTGCCCCACACCCCCAAAAAGAAGTCTTTAGGGATGGTCCCGGCCTGTCAAGGTCAAATAACAATAGAACCTTATACTGAGTCGTGGGCCATTCCGGCACCCGAGCAAAAAATCAAAGCAGCTGACCTTCACTTTGAACGAGCACACATTCCTAGTTAGCTACATTCAGTGTAAGGCCATCTCACAGGACTTGAAATTTACACTCCATCTTTGCATTTTGTCTGCGTGCATTTGCAGCCCCAGAGAACCATAAATACGGAGACATTCTATATTTTTTGAAAAATGATTTATATTACTGTTTGGTTTAATTTAATGCGCAAATGAACAAGGTTGGATAGACACATTGCATGTACATTGATCAATCACTTTTATTTACACAATACATAGTTACACATATTCAATGGGCCTGCAACATGAGGAGACTCCAGAGCAAAGTCACAGGTGACACCCGGGTGGTTCGCACAACTGCACGGTGAAGGGAGGGGCAACGGTGGAGAGACGCATTGCATGTATACTGAGCAATCACTTTTATTTACACATTACATAGATACACATATTCAATGGGCCTGCGACATGAGGAGACTCGAGAGAACAGACAATCAAATTACAATCATTTAAACCGTGATGTGTATTTCTCAATGAGCTCTTCTTTAGGTGGACATGGAACAGAGGCAATGTTGGGTGGTAATGCAGTTGTCCCCTGCACAGGTTTGTTCACAACTCCATGTATGTGCCTATCTAGGACATCAACAATAAGTCTCTCAATAAAGTCATATTGCATATCCTCAAACACTGGTTTGATAATCCATTGTTTACTTCTTTTAGTGAAGGCCTTATTGTAGCGAAGTTCCGGTCGTCCTACTTTGTTGACGGCCAACATTATGGTTATGTGCCAAGACCACTAGAAGAGTCCGATTTATCATGCCCTCCATGCCAAAATGCAATCGTTTTGGCCTGTACTTTAGGCACATATTGTGGAACACCTCCAAATCTCCTGTGTGGCAGAATTCCGTGAGTCCCCTCAAATCTCTTGTTATAGTTTTATCAAATACAATCTTTTCAATGGCTTTGTGAGTGGGTGATGAAGGAATCAACCACTTCTTCTTCCGTGCCTCCTCTGTGGACAAATGGCCATGTTCACAATTGTGGAAATGTTGGTTTGTGTTCCAGCGGTGAACGTTGCTACAGTGTAGCATTACTGACCGCCATTTTTCCAGTAGAATTTCCAACGACCCTCCACATGTTTTTGAGCTCCACCAAAGATGGTTGCTGATTGACTTGGACCACTGTGAAATACCTTGCATATCTTTTTTTTTACCTGCAGCCGACATTTTTTTATTGATTGTTTTTGCAAGATGCCAAACGTCAAATTGGTGATTTATATTTTTGTACTCTTCTCTCATTGTCTTGGCAATTGAAACGTGTCTGTCCGTGGCTATCAGGTCAATCACCATTCCCCACGATTGTAGTTCTTGCAATGATGCTACAAAGCCAACTTTCTCCATGGCCACTGAGGATGTACTTTGTGACACCTGCACGACCACCGAACTCACAATTTTCTTACTTTCCATGTCCTGAAAGTGGTAGGTGCAGTACTTGGCTGAAAATCCTGGGCTGTCGCACTGTCCATCACCGGCTAGCCTGAACCGTTTGCCCGCGAATGTACTATCAATAGACATTTTTTCCATTCTCCAAGCTTCGCTAATGGCTGGAAATAGATAATCGGTTTGGTATTTCTAGAACTGAGTTTTCGCAATGAAATGGATTCCCACAAACTGAAAGAAAGACTCTAACTTTTTAAAACTTGAACCACTAAAAAGTGCAGCCGCTGCACAAAGTAGATTGCCTGCTGGCAGTTGCCCCAGCATGGGTTGTGCAGACCATGAGAAAGGATGATATTTTGTACAGGTGGCATGTATTTTAAGGTTAGTGCCTCGAATTGCACGAATCACATTAATCAATGGCTCCCCACATACTTCCCCATCAACCGAATGCCCACATTTCATCCGAATAATAATATCAATCAAACAACTATTGAATACAATGAATTTGGCCTCTTTCCTTATACTGTCACTCTGCATCCCAGCTGGTTCGGCCTGTAACGTTGAGGACATGTCACTCACATGAAAGGTAGAATCTCTGATATCGTCTTCCGCTATGTTCAGTGATATTGATGGTGTTTCATTGTCGTCCACTTCATTCTCTTCCATTGCAACATCTGTTCCTTCTCCGGCGATGGGTGAATAAAACAATTTCTTCAACTTTCTCGCGGTCTTAGTTTTTGCGGGTGTGGATTCTGTGAATTGATCTCCGACTGCATCCGAACTACCAGGAGGACATTCACTATCAATGGCTGGTGGTGGTATAGCTCCGTTGTCAATCACTTCATATTCTTCCCATTGGCACGATGCATCTCCAGTCTCAAGTCCCTGCCAAAAGGTTTGACAAGCAACATCTCTCGTTCGCTTCACTGTCTGTGTAGATCTAGTTCGTACACCCACTCGCAACTAGAGGACAGATTGGAAAAGGGATGTTCAGTTTAAACACAACTTACAGTATTGAACTATTAACAGTGAAAAACAACATAATATAGTGACCAGGACACTAACCTTCTTTTGCTTTCTTTTCTTTGAAACTTTCTTGCCTCGAACTTCAACATCAGGACGCTGTTGCTCCGACTCGTGTGTGCATGTCTCCACTTCCTCTTGCGCTGCAACGACTATATTTTCATGATAAGCACATCCATCACGCACTGACGCTCCATCGACTCCCTGAAACATAGAACTTTCATTAGTATGTATAATAATATCGAAAACACAAAATGTACTTGGGGACCAATACCCACGTACATCTCAATAGCAAAACACGAATGAACGCTTTGTGTAGAACATTCAAACGACAATTATTCACGCATTGTTGATCTAGTTAGATGGAACTGTCAAGATCCATACCTCGGGCTCCTCATAGACTTCCATTGATGATATTATTGAAGATGATGCTTCAGTAACTCCCTGAAACACAGTAATTGCATTAGTATGGTTTTCTATTTTGTTAAAAAGAACATAAACTTTGTGCAGGCGTCAACGGCTCATCTAAATGGACCTGCACAAATGATCAGTTGTCTAAAATAAATAATGGATATGTAAATATGATTCGATTTGCTCGATCGTTGGAAGTGTCACCACCCATAGATCTGCATCAACTACTAGGGGTGATGTTCTTGTAGAAGAAGCTCCGTCATCTCCCTGAAACATAGTACTTGCGTTAATAAAGAAGGAAGTATAGCGGATGTAATCAGGTCATATGATTTTGCTTGATCGAACTGTCAGTATCCATACCTCGAAATGCATAAGAACATCAAGGGACGATGTAACTGCGGTGCACACTTCTGCAAGCTGTTGCGCCGACCCGTAACTGCATGCTCCCCCTTCTTCTTGGACTAATGCTCCATCGACTCCCTGAAACATAGGACTTTCATTAGTAATGAACACAATATTGAAAAAAGAAGACACATAGGAGGGCGACGACAGAAGGACATATCAATGGCTAAAAATGAAAGAAACATTGTGTGTAACAATCGCGCTACAAGAATGCAAGATCTGATGATCTCCATCGATGGAACTGTCCGGAAACGTACCTCGAGCATCTGAGTGACATCAACGGTTGTCGTCAATACGTTGGACTCCTCAGCATCTCCCTGAAAGACAGTACTTGCATTATTTTGGATAACAATAATTATAACTGAAAACAAAGACTAGAGGACGAGTACAAGGGTGTACCATTAGGTAAAATAATTACACGATAAATTAAAACTATTGATTTACATGCCTAAAACAAGTCAGTGGCAGAATAGCCAAGTAAGATTACCCGATAGGCGCTTGAAGTGGCTGATGACTGCAATAACGACACGGATGGAGAATCTTCCGCCTTCATATTGAGTGGATACATAAATGGGGAAATTATTGTTAGCTAATGCTACACACTACCGCAAGGCCGAGAGATAAATACGTAAACTTGACTCACCAGTGGAGGGATGTGGATGAATAGAGTGGGAATAGCGGTTGAGAGCAATTTTCGCCTCGCTCGCGGTGTGTTCTTCTTTATTAGCAATGATGTGGAGTACATGTCTGAGCTAAAGTGCCTGCTGCAGATGCGGTATCGATCACCCCTCTTGTCCGCAAAGACTTCTAGGACTCTACTTTCAAGCTCAGACGGTGGATATCCGCAATATCGGACCCATTCTCTTATCTGATCTATTGTCTTAGGGAAAACATGCATTATAGTACCTTCAGATTTATTATGGGTCTTCGAAGGGCAACCGCCAATGGAACAGGCAGGCATTGTGGAAAGTTCTGAAAAGTAAAGATCAACAATTCTCTATGAATACCAATGTAAACTCAGAACATGTGACTAGTTCCTTGCATGTACTGTCTTGAACGAAAAGAAATTGGACGCAAAATGATTATGGTACATGGCCTTACCTTGACGAACAAACAGTTAGATGCAGGGATCAGAGTAGTTTCTTGTCGTAGAACAGGGAGCAGTTCACAGGTTGCAAACTGACGAGTTTCCTCGAAGTGGTCACGGAAGTTCACAGAGACGAAGAGCAGATAACCAGCACCTTCACGGGTTGACTAGCAAAGCGCAAAGAAGTTCTCATTAGAAATATGAAGTGGGTTATAAAGAATTCGAAACGGGTGTGTTTGTGAATGAATGACGTGTATATGTCGTGGCATTATGCGGTTTGCAGGGGGCCGTCCAGCGTGAGGGGGGATGCTTGGCAGGAGACACGGGGTCTGGAGGTAGACATGGGAACAACAACCCATGCTCTATAGACCACTTTGAAGTGTACATGGTCTTTGGCACCTCTTGGCCTTTATCGCTCCCTGACAGCTCCACTTGGCAGCGCAAGTACCCCGGTGCGAACTGCCTTTGATAGGGCGGGGGGTGGATTGGGGCAGTGGTCGTGCAGACAAGACACAGGAAGACTCGTGAATGGAGACACACTTATGTGGATTGCAGGGGGCCGTCCAGCGTGAGGGGGGATGCTTGGCAGGAGACACGGGGTCTGGAAGTAGACTTGGGAACAACAACCCATGCTCTATAGACCACTTTGAAGTGTACATGGTCTTTGGCACCTCTTGGCCTTTATCGCTCCCTGACAGCTCCACTTGCCAGCACAAGTACCCCGGTGCGAACTGCCTTTGATAGGGCGGGGGGTGGATTGGGGCGGTGGTCGTGCAGACAAGACACAGGAAGACTTGTGAATGGAGACACACTTATGTGGATTGCAGGGGGGCGTCCAGCGTGAGGGGGGATGCTTGGCAGGAGACACGGGGTCTGGAGGTAGACATGGGAACAACAACCCTTGCTCTATAGACCACTTTGAAGTGTACATGGTCTTTGGCACCTCTTGGCCTTTATCGCTCCCTGACTGCTCCACTTGGCAGCGCAAGTACCCCGGTGCGAATTGCCTTTGATAGGGCGGGGGGGGTGTGGATTAGGGCGCTGGTCGTGCAGACAAGGAGAGGCCATCTAACTGCATGTAAGAGGCAGGTTGCAGGATCTAGTACATGGAAGGCAGGGGGGTGAGTTTATAAATACCTCACCCTCCCAGGAGAATAAATGGGTGCAGTTCACCCTGGAGACCCTGGATGCCTAGGCAGTTAGTCAGCAGCAGGCTGGCCTGTGGTGGCAAGGCGGCAGGGCCAGAGGGGGTCATCTCTGTACCCGGGGCCCAAAAGGATGATTTATTATGATCAACCATATTGATTATTTACCTATAACCATGTTTTGTATCAATAAAATCCAACGGCCTTCCTTTTATTGCCAACGCTTGAACAAAGTGGTCTGGTAAGTATTTTTGGGGGAGGAGGCAAGGCCGGGAGGCTTGATGCCAACCCGCAAAATAACATATGTATATCTGCTGCATATGGGTTCAACGGTTATGTGGATTGAAGGTGGGCGGCCAGCGTGAGGGAGGATGCTGGCCGGAGACATGTGGTGTGACAAGACAAGGCACAGGAAGACTATTCAATGGAGACACACTAGATTCATTTAAAAAATCAAAACAACCATTGTTAAAATATATGTTGGGTTTTATTTTAGATCTTAATTTCAATTGAACATAAATAATAAACATTACACATTGTAAAGTTCTGGTTGCAGCACATCCAGGGAAAATCCGCGGTATTGTCCACTGTCGCTGGGGAAATGTTGTCTAATGGCAAGTACCGCACAGGCAGGTATTACTCTCCGAACGCGGTGTCCGAGCCTCCCGTGAAGCCACCAAGTGAAGCAACGATAGGCCACCAGCCTGTACCACCTGTGAAAATGAAAGATGCAAACCGTATTAAAATGACAAAACTTTCTTATCACTGTCGATTCAGGTAAAAAATGTCATTCTGCTTTGAAAAAAATTCTATCTAGAAAATGCACAATATGGAACCAATTTACATGCATTCGAATGATATGTAGATGTAATTTTATATGTGGGAGACGACCATGACATAGTAGTGGCATCACTGACATCAAAACCAGAGTATACTTACTCGTTACTCGGATTACGCGGACGAACAGTGCCGCGAAGTTCGTGCATAAGCACCATCATCATCCTCAACACGGTCCGTGAGAGGCAGGCTTCCCTGAACTCTGGCAGCTCGGTGATGCATTGCGGACTTGGCTCGCCTTCCGAAATGTAGGCCAAGCACCCGGAATTTTCACGGCAGCAGCAGTTCTCCTCCTCAGTTGGCATTAGCTCGCACCGATTGCACGTGCACCAGGTGGAGAGGCCGTCCATGCGACATGGTCCAGGCTCTTCATCCGTTGACTGGTCCTCCCAACTGCCGTCCGAATCCCCATCGTTTTCGCGTGCTTGCCTTTCCAGTAGTTCTTGCTCGGTGTACTCGGGCTCGTACATATACGGCATTATTGTAGCCATTGTGTGGTAAAGAAAGTAAAATAATTTACAGAGATGGTACAGGTGTTCACAAGGCCTAGAAGCGGCAAAGGTAGCTGACCAGAGCACAGAAACGAGTCACAGAATACTCAAAGTAACACAGAGAGAGTAATGGAATCGAAAATCTGCTGCTGTGTGTTGTGAAACGGTGTGTTTATACTTATTGAGGAAAGAGGCGTCCTGCCATTTCCATGGCGACACTTCATTAGCTGAGGCGCAGCGATTGTTGACACGAAACGTGCTTTGGCGTTGGGAAATGGGCGGTACGCGTCTGCTGATGTCAGGCTCAGGGGCGGGGGATTTGATTTAGTGCCGCAAAAGCAGGTGAGCCAGGGCGATGGGGGGAAATGATAGGATTATCAGAAAATGGCGGCTGATTTCGAGTGCGTTAATGGACGAAAAGTCGGGTATGGTCCATAGGAAAGTTTTCTACGATCTACCGAGTTATGCTTAAAAACACATGGCCGAACCGTAGGGACAATAAAAAAAAGTCCCGGAACTATCCTTTAAAGTGAAAAAAGCAGCTGAAATACTTATCGCGTGTGCCTTAAAGTGAAGATTAATTGAAGAATCACTTTTAAAGCAGTAGAAGACATTGTAGGTTTGAACATACGTGACTGAACTTTAATTTGTTAGTTCCAGGGAACCAACACACATTGCCCAATGCCAAGAGTGGTGCAAGCATTGCCCAAAGCAAAGAGGTATGTAAGCATTGGCTGGAGCCAAAAGAGAACACAACAAGGCATGCCACTAAGCTAATGGGGCTAACAAGAAGAGAAGGGGCGAATGCAACGTTTTAAAGGGGTGAAGCTTGTTAATTGTGATTGTTCCATGAAATTGAAGCTGGTATAAAAACTCACATTGCCAAAGCCAAAAGGAGGAAAGGCAAAATCACATCCTTAAGGGTATTTGGTTACTAGTGTGCCAGAAAAACAAGAGTGGCAAAGAAGCTGCCCTTCTGGAAGGTGAATGTTCAGAAGAAGAGTGCCTTGCTTACATGAATGTGTTAAAGAGCACTTATGTGAATCTTGTCGGTTCTGCAAAGTGTTGAAAGTTATAAGACTACAAACTGCTGAAGCTGTTGTGAACTTTTGGTTGTCGTCAGTAGATGTATAACATCAGAAGCAACAGTGGTTTTGGAAAGCCATCGGGCAGGCGAGTAGACCCAAATGGTGAATTTTTGAGGAAGCAGACCTGGTGTGAGAGTGAACCAGGTGAAAGTTGAAGTGCTGTGAAATTACCCTGACAAAGATACAAACTGTGATTTATGGTGCTAAAAAGAGAGCTGAGAAAAGCTAACTGCCAGAAGATGTATTTCTTTGAATCTTATAAGTTGTGGCAAATAATCCGTATAAGTTGTGGCAAATCATCCTGACAAAGAATATCATTGATGCTATTTGGTTGATTAATATATCCATACAAGGAAGAAGAGGAATCTTTCTTTTGTTGGACATTGGATTATTGAAACTTTCTTTTGACAAGTTGAAGGTGCAAAGAACTGAAGTGGAACTTTGTTACAAACCCGGATTTACTTGTTTCTTTTTGTTGAACATTGGAACTGAATCCAATTTAAAACCTGGCGAAGGGGAGTTCATCCAGGTTACAAAGCGAGACTGTGAATATATTACAAATGGAATTGTTGTTATTGTGAATTGCCATATATTTCATTGTGTATTTTGTGTACAAGTGTGAGGGTCAGATATTCTCTTTTACTGTTTTCTTTGATTTGTTAGGCAGGGAAATCCTCATCAGGATATGTTTATTGAAACCTATGATTGAATAAAATGGCTATTTTCTAATGTCCACCTCACATTTCTGACCCCTCACAGTACCTACCAGAGTCCATACACCGTCCAGTCCAGTGCTTGCGCTATCTTCACGCCATGGAAATACTGGAAGGCGAGTCTGTGGTGTGGGGAGACGGCATCCAACCATTTCTGAGTACTATAATCTCAGGGTGGAAGGAGGTTGCTGCTACTCTAACTACAGAACCAAGCCTGGGAGCAAGGCGATCCATCACCTCTGCCAAGTCATCACGGAGTCAACGCTGCAGTGATCAGGTATTTGACACTCAGACAGAATTTGCAGGGGCTGTGCCCTGACTAGCCCCAGCCCACTTAAATCCCTGAGTAACCATGGTGGAAAAAGAGAAGGGGGGAAAAAGAGAAGGGGAGACGAAAAAGGGGGGTGGGTGGATAGATGGACAGGGGTAAGGCATCTTCTGTGGGAATGACGTCCTTTCATTACAGGATGAAATTTCGCTGGGCTTTTCTCCGCGGATGTTTTAACAAAAAACAAATCTAATTATTTTAGGGGGGTTAGAAAAATATAGTTATGGGGTGTGGGTGTTCGGGAATAGTAAAAATATTAAAGGGGGTGGGGGTTGAGAGGGAGACACCCGAAAAATAAAAAAATAAACATTCCATTAGTTTTTTCATTAAAATATCTGCAGAGAAGAGGTCACCAGGGGGCGCAGGCAAGATGGCCACCTGACCCGACAGCTCCGCACCCAGCCCCGGGAACTTGGTGGAGTTTAGCAGGAAGAAGGAGCCCATCTCTCGCAAGCATCGCAGAAAAAGCCGTGTGAACCCCTGCCCATCCAGGGGTTCCAAACCAGGAGCTTCTACGATGCCCACAAACTGAATTTGACCGTCCGGGGTCCCCGCGGCTCCTCCCCCCGCGGTCCTGAACAGCATGCGGGCGTTGTGCACCGGGGCTCGCTGAGGCCACAGCAGAGTACAGGAGCGGAGACACCTACGGAGCGAGCGCCTACTTGGAGCGAGGAGAGGCCAGAGGTGAGGGACCTCGGGGGCTCTGTCGGACCCCGGGACCCCTGGTACCCTGTCCCCAGAGGGGCCGAGGTGGCGTGGAACTGGCGCGAGGCCGCGCTCGACATTGAACGAAGACACCAGTGGTGCCATAAGAGCACTGCTTCACCCTGACACCCCACCCACCTACGGGGTATATCTGGCCCACCCAACTGCATGCCAGAACTTCCTAGCCTGGGCCGTCGGGGGGGGCATGCCCACACCGAACCTGGCTGGGGACGCTGGAGAGGGTACTGGAGAAGACACACGCCAGGTGAGAGGCCCTCGGGCCAGGACTTCGTGTATAGGCCGCCGCTCCACTGGCATTGACCCCCTCGCATCGTTCGGCGGGCACAACCATAGGCGCCCCCCAACCGGCGTCCCTCCACATACATTCAGCCGCAACCAACACCCCATGAGTTGGAAGGAGGCCCTCTCCAAGTATCAGTTTGCGGCTGGAGGGGACAAAATGGCCACCGGGTCTCCATCGGTGCCGCCTCCCGACCTGGGGGCCATCCAAAATAACATCCAGATGATTTTGGAGGAGATACGTGGGATTCGAACCGACATGGGTGCCAAGTTGGCAGACCTTACCACCAAGGTCACCACCCTGGAGGATCGCGTGGAGGGAGTCGAGAACAATCAGCTCTCCACGGCGATCCTGGAGACGCAAATTGAGGCCAGATTTCAGGAGGTACACCGTAGGGAGGAGGAACTATGGTTCAAGGTGGACAACAGGGAGAGGAGGAACAACTTGCGCATCTTTGGCCTTGTGGAATCCGAAGGGGAGAGCCCGCAGGCACTGGAGGGCAAGGTCCACGAAATCCTAAGAATCGTCATGGGGGAGGAGGCCGACATCGAGATCAAATTTGATAGGGTGCATCGAGCCGGCAGTGGTGGCAGGGGCCCGAGGTCGGTGTTGGCTCGACTACACTACTATAGAGACAAAGCCAGGATCCGGTAGAAGGTGAGGAACTTTGGTGATATCCAATACGGAGACTCTAAGGTGGCAATCTACCAGGACCTTTCGGCTCTCACCATCGCAATGAGAAAGAAATGCGGGGCCCTAACCAGATGGTTGCAGGGTAAGGGGGTCAGGTACCACTGGGGTGACCCCTTCTACCTGGCATTCGAGTGGTCGGGGGAAAGACACCACCTGGTGATGGAGGAGGACATTGTGCGGGCCACTGATGACTTGGTGGGAGATCGGGCAGGCCCGTCCGGCTGAGCGGGGGGTGAGGCCAGGAACCCACCGCAGGGCCCCGACGGACTGGGTCAACCTAGCGGCAAGACCAAGATTAAGGGGGCACGCAAATTCCAAAAAACTAGGCACCCATCATCGGCCTCTGAGGATCACCTGAAGTGACTGTAACTTTCTATAATGTTGATTGATTGGTTTGATGGACCTCCATGCCGGGCCTGCGCCTAGTGACACGGCGGACCACGGGAACAGAGTTACGTCCCATACGTTCTGTTTGAAGGTTCACACGTGTTCATTCTGGTTTAATAGAGAATGGGTTATCTATATGCTCACACTACCCGGGGCTGGGGTAGAGTCCTTGGTGGTTCGTTGACCGTCCCCGAAGAAGATCAGGTGACATAGACGAACGCCTCAAGACCGGGGGGAGGGGGAAAGGAGCAGGGGGGAGGGGGGAGAACATCCAATATCAAGACCGAAATGGTAACGTTTAGAGGGGTCCACGGGGGGTGGGGAGAATAGCCAGTTTGAACAGGAATCCAGTATTTTCCAATGTACCATACGCAAGCATTACATAGCAGTGAATCTAGAGGCGGACTACCTAGACGATAATGGTTGAAGGCAAGATAGACACACTGAACGTCAAGGGCCTCAATTCACAAAACAAGAGGTCCCTGACCAGTAACATGTTCCGGAAACAGCAGTTGATGGTGCTGTTCCTCCAAGAAACTCGTTACAGACAGGGGAGGGAATCACCCATCAGGGGGAAGGACATCAGCGCCAACTTCTGGGCCTCCCACAGGAGTTCGAAGAAGGAAGGTGTGGGGATTCTCTTGAGTAAGACACTCCATCTTACCAACACAGAGACCAAGAGAGGCTTTGGGGGGGAGGTTCCTGGGGTTCAAGGGTACATATGAAGGAGAACGCATAACCCTGGCCACCCTCTATGCTTCCAACTCGGGCTAGATAGGTTTTCTAACCTAGATCCTGGGGGTAATGGATGAATGGGCTGAAGGGGCTATGATACTGGGGGGGGACTTCAATCTCATTTTGGACCCCAGGCTGGACTGGTGGACGGCCCGGGTAACCGAACCGAGAGGAATCACCAAGGACAATCTAACGCTCCAGACCCTGCTGAGGGAACATTACTGGGAGGACGTCTGGCGAACGACACACCCGGAGCCCGGGGGATATACATTCTTTTCCCCTCCACACTACACCTACACCAGAATCGATTTCCTCTTGACTTCCAAAGAAGGGTGCGGGGTGGCTACAGCTCCGAGGGTCGAGGCAATAACGTGGTCTGATCCCGAACTTCTGGTGGCGGATTGGTCGCTTCCCCTGTCCCCCAGGTCGGCTCGGTGGAGGTGTAATGACACGCACCTCCGGGACCCGGTCTTCAGGGAATTCCTCAGAGGTGAAATGGAGGCATATTTTGAGACAAATGACGATGGGGAGATGGATATGGCAGTAGTGTGGGAGGCGGAGAAGGCCACCTTGCGTGGTCTCCTTATAGCCTAGGGCTCCAGGCGCAAACGGGAGAGAGGGCTCATTGAGGCCAAGATATGGGCCGCACTCGAGAGCCTGCGGGGTAGACTCACTCAGGAAGGGGTCGTTAAGGAGTCCCTCCTATCGGAAATGCATGAAAAACATCAGGCTCTGCAGACGGTCCTCATCGGGGAGGTGATCAAGATGTTGAGATACACTCGACAAAGGTACTACGAAAAGGGGGACAGGGTGGGGACCCTATTGGCGCGAAGAGCTAGGGGTTGTAGACTGGAGAGGAGGGTCGGACCGATTAAAGATGGGGAGGGTAGGGCTTTCAACAGGAAGGCAGAGATAGTGGGCTCCTTTGCAACTTTCTATAGGGACCTGTACACTAAACAGGAGCGGGGAATCGCTGGAGGAGATCCGGGCTTATCTGGAAGAACACCGGCCACCCTGCTAAACGGAGGTCGAGCTGCAGGGCTTGGAGGGGGACATAACGGTGGAGGAGGTGGAGGTAGCCATCAAGAGACTTAAAGCAGGGAAGGCCCCCGGAACCCTTAGCCAAATTGTTCAACCACATTCGTAATAAAGAGATGACCCCCCCCCGCATTCCTACAGGCCCTTATTTTGGTAATCCCCAAACCGGGGAAAGACCCCACAGAACGCGGCTTCTATAGACCCATCTCCCTCTTGAACCTGGATGCTAAAATATTTGCCAGGATCCTTGCCACTTGCCTGGAGAAATGCCTACCCCTCCTGGTCCATCCAGACCAGTCGGGCTTTATATTAAGCAGACAGGCCTCGGACAATATGCGCAAAACCCTCCATGTGTTGCATTCAAGGCAAACCCGGAATGAGGGGCTCCTCCTGCTGTCCCTAGATGCAGAAAAGGCCTTTGACCGGGTGAGTTGGACCTTCATGGGGGAGGTCCTCTCGGCAATAGGGATGGGCCAGAGATGGTTGGGATGGATGGCCACATTATATTCAGCCCCCACGGCTAGGGTGGCCGTCAACGGGATGGAATCAGAAGCCTTTCCCCTAGAACGTGGTACAAGGTTGTCCACTATCCCCCCTTGTCATGGAACCTCGGGCGATCTCGGTGCGTAACAATGAGGCTATCACTGGAGTGCAGATGGGTGGCTCCCACTACAAGATCAGCCTGTTCGCCGATGATGCTCTCCCCTATGTTACCAAACCGACACTGACGGTCCCGCATATGTTGCGGGCACTGGAGCGTTACGGGAGCCTCTCGGGGTACAAGGTCAACCTTGGTAAATCGGTGGCTTTTAAGGGAGGTCGACTACCGGAAACACCGAGAGGGAATATGTGGAGGGCCTTCCCTTCCAATTGCAGACAGAGGAATTCTGGCACTTGAGAATCCGAATAACACCGGACCCAAAGGACCTCTTCCTGAGTAATTTCACCCCTTAGTGGACGGAGGTCATGAGGGATATAGAGAGGTGGGCGGTCTCGGGGTTCTCGTGGATGGCATGACTCGACCTGATCAAGATGGTGGTACTTCCCAAATTCCTGTTCCTCTTCCAGATGCTCCCAACCCAGGTCCCGGCCGCGTTCCTACAGTCCATGAAGCACACCCTACTCGGGTTCCTCTGGGGGGGGGGGAAACATAGGATCTCCTACGATGTCCTAACGAGACCTAAGGAGGATGGTGGGGTGGGATTCCCGGGCTTCGATACATATTATAGGGCCTCCCAACTAAGGATTCTGGTCGATCACTTCAACTCTGGGACACAAAAGCAGTGGGTAGCACTGGACAACAGGTTGCTTGCCACAGTCACGCTCGATGAGTGGTTGTGGGTCCCCAGAGCGCACATCCCCAGGCGTGTTTTAGACCATCCAGTACTGGGTGTCCTGTGGTCTATCTGGAAGGAGGGGGGGTTATTATGGGTGGCTCACGACCTGGCCCTCCCCACTGAGTTGCATCTGGGTGCCACCATTCATATCCAAGGTTTCGGAGCCGGCCGCGTATCGGAGATGGTATGAGGCGGGCCTGGTTAGGGCTTGCCACCTGCTCCTTCATGCCCCTCCTGGACCTAGAGGAGGCCTTAGGGTTGGGCAAGCTGTCACCTTTTCGCTATCTCCAATTGAAGGGAGTCCTCTCTGAACCCTCATGGGGGTACACGCTCAGGAGGGAACTCACGGACTTCGAGAAAACGATCATCTCCACACAGGGCTCCAGGGGTTCATATCTTGTTTGTACAAACTCCTCTTGCTTTCGATACCCAGGGACCCACCGCCAGCAAGAGTACAATGGGGAAAAGATTTGGGCAAGGCAGTAGATGACAAAAGGTGGACTAAAATGTGTATCCGGGCCCATCGCTCAACAACCTCCCCCCCAGTTCAGACACCAGGCCCTCAAGATTTTACGCAGATGGCACTACGCCCTGCAGTTGATAGCCAGGATGAGTCCGGGCTACGACCCACACTGCTGGAAATGCAAAAAGGAAAAAGGGGACTACATGCACATGTGGTGGTCTTGCCCGAGGGTGCAGTCATACTGGGAAGAGGTCCTATCATGGGTTAAGGGGGTGATGGTGTCTCTAGGCCCCTCTGTCCCTGGTTGCTGATGTTTGGTATTGAGGTGGGGGACGACCAGGAGGACACCGAGGGCCACATGTTGCAGGTCATGCTCGTAGCGGCCAGGTGCTGCTTGGCCCAGAAGTGGAGGAATCCGCACATGCCTGATGAGTGGGAATGGGTAACGAAGGTGCGGACAATATATGACCTAGAATTTTTAACCCACGTCCTGGACGAATCCAGATCCAACATTGAGGAACTTTGGCTTCCCTTCTTCGAAAAGTATGAGCGATCGACGTGAGGGGTGAGCCCATCAACTGCTGGTCTGTTTGGGTTTGAAGCCCAGTGGAAATGGAGGACCTACTAGGTACCCGTTGTATAAGGCATGCGCCCCCCCCCGGGGGGGTGGGGGGGTGCTGCTAGGATGAGCCCTAGACTATGTGTGCACCAACCTATCTGATAGTCCGAACTCGAAAAATGCATAATGCGTCCCTGCAAGACAAGCTTGACATCGACACCTGTTCACTGGCTAGGGGAGGGTGGGGGAGGGTTATTGTTCGAATGTTTCTTTTTTGGAGAATGGCATTGGTTTGAAATGACATGTTTGTTGTAATAACCGTAAAAAAAAATGCTAATAAAAACTATATTTTTTTAAAAAAAAAATCTGCAGAGAAAAACCCAGCGAAATGTCATCCCACGATGAAATGACATGGAACCCTTCTGTAGCTGTAGCTGTGTATCCCCTGGAATAATTTGAATGTTGCTTTAAGTTGTGTCAGGCTCAGTCTTGTCAGTGGGGTATTCTTATTGGAGTGGTCATCTGGTTTTGGGATAATGGATATATTTAGTAGTGTGGGGTATTCCGAGATCTTCGTGGAATTTGCATCTTGGGGCGGGGGGATGATTTATAACTCTTATATAAGGAAACTGAAGGTGTTACACGTACTTCGTCTAATATAGGGTTTCTCTTTGATTGAGGGATCCTAAGGAAGTTTCCTAATATGATATGGCATTTATAACACGCCTATACACAAGAGTTTCAAGGTGCGACGAGGCAAGGGAGGGGGAACAGAGGGAAGACAGAGACAGCGATCTTACTAGGCCAGGTGTCAAATCAGATCACGCAAGTGCATGTGAAGGTGGAAGGGGAGAAGGGCGGGGGCGAAAGGGGAGGGGACAGTGCAGTACATGGGATAAACAAAATAAATAAAACAATAAATAAAAAATTCGGCCAGGTGGTGGCAAGTGCAAGGCTAAGTGCAGACATCAAGTGTCAAGAGCTGGTAGGGGGACTGTAAGGATACAGAAAACAGTTACCAGGTGTGGGGGTTGCCAGGGAGGCAGTGCAGGTGTGCAACTAGCAGGGGAGGTGACCTGGGTCAGAGATCAGAGGGTGGCCAGGTAACCAGTGCAGTTTCAGTTTCAGCCAGGAATTCAGCAGGGGAGAGGAGGAGAAAAAGCAGAAGCAAAGAGGAAGGTTTTGAGGTGCTTCCGGAACCGGAGATGGTTCTCCTCAACTTTCAGGGCGGCTGTTCCAGAGGGAGGCCCCAGCCAAAGAAGGAGATCTGCCACCAACTCGTTGCTTGGAGAAGCGACTGACCCTGAGGGAGTTGGAGGCGGATGAACGAAGAGCTCGAGAAGGAAAATATTTAGGAAGAGAGAGTTGAAGGTATTGAGGCCCCAAGTCCCAGAAGGCCTTGTGGACAATGCAGAGGGTTTTGAACTTAATCCTCGCAGCCACTGGGAGCCAGTGCAGAGATTTAAGTCCTGGAGAAATACGATCCTTGGGCTTGAGGCCAAGGACAAGTCTTGCAGTCCTGTTCTGAATGAGTTGCAGAGGGCAGAGAGTAGAAGCAGGCAGATTTAGAAAGAGGCTGTTGCAATAGTCCAGCCTAAAGCGAACCAGAGCTCTGGAGACAGTGAGCTTCTGGGGGAAGGAGAGGAAAGGAAGAATACCTCTGAGGAGGGGCAGCTGGTAGTGTGACTTCTTAAAGATGTCAGAGATGTGAGGAGAGTGTGGAGTCGAAGATGACCCTGAGATTTTTAGCCTTGCAGGTGGGAGCAGGAAGAGGGCCAAGAGAAGCCGGCCAGAGAGTGACAGGAAAGGAGGGAGCAGGTATTTTCCGATGAGGGGAATCTCAGTCTTACTGGCATTGAAGCAGAGATCATTGGCGGCACACCAATCCTGGATAGCAGACAGTCAGAGATGAGTGAAGGAGAAGAGGTGACTGAAGGTAGCCTGAAAATGAGCTGAGTGTCATCTGCATAGCACTGGAATTTGGGGCAGAGAGCGGTAATGCAGTGGGCAAGAAGTGCCAGATATTGGTTGAACAGCCAGGGAGAGAGGTGAGACCCCTGGGGAACACATTAGGTAGAGATAGAGGAGAGGAAGGACCCAAGTTGGACCAGGGAGGGTTGATCAGAAAGGAAAGCAGTCAGCCACGCCAGGGACTGACCGGTGATACCCAGGTTTTCATGGAGACGGTTGAGCAGGATGGCATGGTTGACCGTGTCAAAGACAGAAGAGAGATCAAGTAAGATGAGGACGCAGGGAGTGTTGGAATCAAGGTTGGAGAGCAGGTCTTCATGGATGTTCAGGAGAGTAGTTTCTGTGCTTCTGGCAGCTTTGAAGCCAGACTGATGATCATGAAGACAACCAACAGATTCAGTGTGAAGATTGAGCGGGGAGATAGCCAGCTTTTCCAGGAGTTTGAACAGGGAAGGAGTGATGGAGATTGGGCGATAGTTAGCTGGGCAGGACGGGTCGGCAGAGGGTTTTTTAACCTTTCTTTGGACGCGCACAAGGCTTTGACATGCTGGACTGGGGCTACTTAAGAGAGACCCTTCGCCACTACGGATTCGGGCCTAACTTTGTAAAATGGGCGCTAGCAAATTATCAGCATCCTTATATCCACCTGAAACGTACCAGACAGGGATTCCTGTTCTCCCCACTGGTGTTTGCGCTCTCCATGGAGCCGTTCGCCAGCAGAATCCGCCGCAACCCAGCCATCCATGGCCTTGAACTCAAGGGCGAATTGTACAAGTCGGCCCTATATGCAGACAAAGTACTGCTAATGCTATCCCACGCAGAAGAGTCCATGGCAGCCCTGTGGCAGGAGCTGAAGGAGTTCAGAGAAGCTTCTGGGTTTATGGTAAATCCTGCAAAGTTCTCAGCAATGGGAATCAACATCCGGGACATGCTCAAGGCGGCCCTGCAAGCAACATACCCAATCCCTTGTGTTTAATCACAGATAAGCTACCTGGGAGTTCAGATCCCCGGCACACCCGGAAAAATATACAAAGCAAACTCCCCCCCTCCCCCCCCACTGCTCAAAGACGTAGATCGATCTGGTGCGCTGGCGCAAGCAAGAAATCTCTTGGTTCGGCCATATCATGGCATTGAAGATGAATCTAATACTGAGGCTACTCTACTGCTGCCTGGCCCTGCCTATAACCCCACCTAAGACAGCGATACACAGACTACAGGGAGACATCTTAAAATATGCCTGGGAAGGCAAGAAAGCGCGTATACCCAGGCGCATTATGCTCCGGGGACCAGCGATCGGCGGCCTGGGGGTCCCAGACTTGGCTAGGTACTGCCTCGCAGCTCAGCTCTCCCACGCCTTCACTTGGAGAATAACCACTAACCGGCCCAGATGGCTGAAAATAGAAGAAGACTGGTGTAAAGGTCCAATCGAGGGGCTACCACACATGAAAGACTGCGGCCACTCTCGAGCCGCCGGTCCACTGTCGGCGACAATGAACACAGTGACATGCTGGAAAAAGGCAGCATGCCTTTGGAAGTGCAGGAGCGCTTTAGATCCACTTACGCCTGTCTGGGATAACCCGGACTTCTCACCCGGTATGGCCCCAAACAACTTCGCCAGATGGCAGGAAGGCAGACTGAGAACGATGGGCGACTTCTTCGAGGACAACACCCTGTTGAACCTCGAAGCCTGCAAAGCCAGATTCCAGGTACCAGAAACAGTGAGCTTCCGATACACGCAACTCAGGCACTGGCTGTCTAGTGGGCCCGCCAAGAAACACTGCAGCAGGGAACTAACATCCCTGGAACGAACACTCACTGCGAGCCCCCCGAAGGGAAAAACAGCAACGCTTTACAAACTACTAGACAGAACGGACCTGACCAAAAAAGAGCCCTACATGCTAAAGTGGGAAGAAGACATCGGCAGAGCCAGAGGAATGGAGCCATATCTGGACCTGAGTGCACAAAAGCTCAAAATGTACGATGAATAAAGGCGGCGCATATAAAGTGTGCTACAGATGGTACCGCACCCCAGAGATCATGAACAAATACAACCCAGCCATACCCCCACGGTGCTGTAGAGGTTGCCTGGACAGGGGCACACTATTTCATCTCCTCTGGTCCTGCCCGAAAGCCACGCAGTTCTGGAAGGAGGTCCTGAGGCAAATAAAAGCAATAACTTGCCTCACCATCCCTTGGGACCCGGGAATCGTCCTAGGATCGACTGGGGAGGGTCAATTCCCACTAACAGGTCATATGGCGGACTTATGCTCTCACCTCCTAATGGCCGCAAAGATATCAATCGCCAGACTCTGGAAAAAGCCCAAAGGCCCCACCACACGAATGTGGTGGGCTAAGTGCTGGGAAATAGTGGTGGCAGAAAAAAATGACAGCCATCAGATTTGGAAACATCCCTACGTTCAACCAGACGTGGGCCCCTTTCATGGACTACACGCGACAATTCCTGGGGGTGGCGAGACAACCTCCCGTGCTGGATGGAGCACCAAGACTGAAGAGCCAGCCCAAGAAGTGGATAACATTGGTTAAACGTTTACCTTAAGACACTGAGCACCCCACTCCCCTGTCTTCCTCGCCCAATTGTGTCTCACCCCGGTCCAAAGCTGCACCCAAGCATGGGTGGTGACACTCCCCTCGGACCTAACGAAAGTGGACCCCCTAATTCTCACTGCCTGCCCTCACCTCAGTCGACCTCCTCCCCCAAAGACATTTTCTGTTATTTCAAGTTCCGAAGTTCAGTTTTCCTTTATGTTGCTGGTTCTTTCGTTTTCTTTTTCTTAACTCCGTGCAAGCTCCAAGAAAGGTATAGATATGCTCCATGTTTAAGTTTGTATGTACAAAACTCAATACAAAGATTTGGAAACAAAAAAACAAGAGGGTGCACAAGGGAGTGCTTCAAGGGGGATGGGAAGACTCCAGTGGCGAAGGACTGGTTGCAGAAGTCGGCCAAAGCAGGAGCCAGGGAGTCAATTTGGTCCTTGATGGTTTTGGAGGAACAGGGATGTATCTGTTTTCACGAGACCTTCATAGATCAGACTTGTATAGAAACTGTCATGCGTGAGAGGAATTCCATACAGGTCACACAACCCAATACCAGGAGTAAAATCACCTCTCACACTCACGATACCTCCTCGAACAGTAATAGCGCTAAGCTTCCAAGGTCACAATTAGTTTAGGGTTCTAGGTTACCTGTGGTGCGAGGGAAGCATGGGCGGTCCTTGTTGCAAGGCCGGGGTGGCGCCCGCCTTCACTACGTTCCTCGCTTCCATTGGCAGTTTCCTTGGAGGTTGCGAGCAGGCAGACGCCGCTGACCGCGTTCGCTTCCTGGTTACGGGACACTTTCCCGATCACGTGACTTGTCATCCGCTCACGTGATCGGCAGCCAAACATAAAGCTGGGTTATTCGAATGGCTTGTTGATTAACAGCTGTTTCCCGTAACACTGTTCAGCGTCTCGTCTCAGGATTCAAGTTTCACGGTACTCAACCTCGGCTCACGGATCACGGACTGCTTCCTCATTCAACCTTTGGCACCACTACTTGTTCGGCACGGATAGACGGAATACTGACCTTTGGATTACGAATTTTGGACTGCCTTTGGATCTTCCTTTTTGCTTTGTTCGCCTTTCATGAACACTCGGAATCGAACCTCGGACTGCATATTGGATTTGCCTTTGCCTCGCCCCATCAGTTAAAGTCACGCTCAAGCATCATTTCATACCAAGTGCCACGAGACATCCAGGGGTTGACAGCCAGCATTACAAGGCTTCAGGGACTGTCTGCGCGCACCCTTGCACCACCACTCCTGATCCCAGCCAATCCCTTATCGGGTTTAGGTAAGATCTTTGGGTATTTAGGGTGTGCCTGTTTTCATACTTATACTGTAACTGTTTGTGTTAATACTTGGCTTCCTTCCCACAGCCTTGGGGTCTGCGGTTGCGCATGGTTCCTGTTGAACAACACCAACACCTGTGGCTTCAAGGCTCGCACAGAGAGTATATTGTTACCTCTCTGTGGGGAACTTGGGGACAGAGGCCCTATTACTCTTCACGACACAGCAAGTCTGTCAGAAACCTTGTCTGGGGAGAACAGGGGAAAGGCCGAGAAGGAGGGAGGAGAGGTGGCCGAAGAAGGGCCAGAGGAAGAGCAGGGAGTAGAGGGAGTAGAGGGAGTAGAGGGAGAGGGAGAGGAAGAGGAAGAGAGAGGACAGGATGTCCTGAGTTTTTGTCATGACTCTTGCCCCTGGCCCTCACTGGTAAGTCAGCCTTCCAGTTAGGGCCAGGTCAAAGGCCTTAAAACCTCATCCAAGACTCTCTTGGAGTCAGTCCTGGTTCCTTTGGCGCCAGGTTCATAACCATCATGAAGACCAACATTAGATTGGGACTATTTACTTGGGACTATTTAACTCTACGGGGGGTGGGGGTTCAGCCAACATGGAGGCACACACATAGCTCAGTTACAAGGAACTGAGCTATGCGGTCTAGTCTATTGGGTGTGGCAGGCCTGGGACTACTTTACCTGGACTAAATTGCGCCCCCACATCTACGCGCCCCAGCCACGAGAAGCAGGACGGAGACTCCACCTTCTACAATATTAAGACACATCTTTAACCAGAGGCCTTACCAAGGGACTGGGAGAGGGTTCGAGAGTGCAAATCATCCAACCAGGGCTGGGTGGCATCCCCGTGGATACCAGGTGAGCGTAACAGTTTTACAGATGAAGTGAGAAGCTAGAGCCATGCAGAGAGCCTGGGAAGGGACAGGAGAGGTAGAGACTTCAGCAGGATTGGCCAGTTCCTTGCAGATTTTAAAGAGTTAGTTCGGCCGAGTTGTTAGATGCCACAGAGACACAGGCTTGGATGTGAGCTCTCTTCTTGGTGCGGACAGAGAGCCGGTATTGCCTTTGGAGCAGGCGGCAGGCCAATTTGTCAGAGGATTTACCAGAAGCATGCCATTTCCTCTCAGCCACCCTGCACTTGCGTTTGAGGGTGACGAGGTCTGAGTCGTACCAGGAGTTGCACTTGGCTTGGGGCTTCAAGACGGGGGCAAAAACATGAAGAGCATCAGATATAGCAGAGTGGAGCATGGAAAGGGCTTTGTCAGGGTCTGAGTCAGCCAAAGGGGCAGGGGGTGAGAAAGTGGCAGCGAAAGCCTCAGGTGACATGCGCTTCATGGGTCGGATGACTGAGAAAGTGGGTTGCAGTGCTGGAGTTGGCTTGGCCTGAGGGGTAGCGAGGGTGAGCTGGGAGGAAAGGAGAATGTTATCACTCCAGGAGAGAGGAGTGGTGAGAGGGATAGAAAGGGGGAAGGTCTGAAGAGATCGGAATATCCAGAGTGTGACCTGCAGAGTGAGTCGGGCCAGAGGGGAGAATAGAGAGTGAGAGAGAGTCGCAGAGGTAGCAAAAGAGTCCAGAGGAAAGACAAGAAGCATCCAGGTGGATGTTAAAGTCTCCAAGAAGGAGGAGTTGAGTGGTCGAGACCAGGAGGGAAGAGGAGAGGTCCGCCCATTCAGAGAGGAAGGAGGAGATCTGATCATGTGGGCGATAGATAATAGCCAAAGTAAGTGAATGGCTAGGAGAGAGAGAGAGTCTGCAGACAAGGCATTCGAAAGAGGAGTAGGCCTGCGTAGAAATGATAGAAGTAGGAGTCAACTCGGGGAAGATCAGGGCTTCACCCACTCCAGAATGGTTGGACCTCGGCGCAGAGAGGATCTTGTAGCCATCAGGGAGGAGAGTGTCAAAGCTTGTGACAGAGCTGGCCGTGAACCATGTCTCGGTGAGACCGAGGTCAAGTTCCCCCAGGAGGCAGCAGATGTCAGAGAAGTGTTTGACAGCAGAGCGAAAGTTAAGAGTGGCAATATGGAGAAGGTTGCCACCCTTGAAATACTTCTGGGGAGGGGTATGAATCAGAGGTATGCCCTGCAGAGGTGTAGAAGAGGCACGAGGGGGGGCAGAAGAGGAAGGAGAAAAGGGCAAGGTAGCCAAAGAGGCGACAGCAGTGGGAGGCATGGAAGCCGTGGCTGGAAGAGAGGGGACAGCAGGAGAAGGAAGGAAATTGATGATGCGCGGGAAGCATCTATCAAAGAGGAGAAGAGTGGCTTGGGGGCCTTGGACCAAGACGGTTCCGTTCAAGTAAACATTAATGATGACCTTAGAGGAGTGGAAAGAGGCCAGGAGGGCCTCCCACCGGGCGCCACCATTAATGGGTGAAGAGAGAGGAGAAAGCACAGAGACCATATGAAGAGTCCATAGGTCAGGCGAGGGAATGACAAAGAGGATGTTGGTGAGGGTTTGCCTAGAGGAGGCACTGGTATAGGTGTCAGCAATAGGGAGGCCTGTGTTGGAGACCAGGATATCCTTTTTAAACTTCTTTCTACCAGGTTTAGTGAGGAGAGCAGGATAGTCAATAGAGAAGGAGTTAAAAAGATAGGAGAGACAGAGAGCACCATAGAGTAGGTGGGGATAGGGGAGAGGGTAAGCGGGGGATAGAAGCAGGGAGAACACCAGGGAAGGGTGCAAGCAGACGAGACAGGGAGGGAGGGGACAAGTGGACAATTGGACAAGACGACAGGCGCGCAGAGGCTGGTAGAAAGATTGATTAGATGAATTCTTTGCTAAGAGGTAAATCACAGAATGGCACTACTTTCACAATGTCGTTTAGATATTTGGGAAAACACACCTAAGTCTGAGAGTCCTGAATAAGGGGGAAAATGCCTAGGTTTCACAAATACTTAAATACTTTCCCAATGCAATTTTAAATGCTTTCACAATACAATTTTACAAACTTTCACAATGCAACTTTTGAACAAATCTAGAAAAACACACCTAAGTCTGAGTATCTGCTATGAGGCAGGGTTGTCAGGGTAGAGTGCAGGCTCAATTACTAACCCGGGCCACTCCTACCTTACTAGTCGCTGCTGGTTGACAGCTGGCAACTGGCTTCCCCTAATGACACCTGCAGACACAGTAAGGAGCCGCCTCAGTTGGAGCCACCCTTTGCCTAGGGGCCCTTAGCCACAGGGGCTGCCCAAGGCGGTTCAGTAATGGCCAAACAGGTTGACAATCGGGGGAGGAGGGCGGGCAGGGAGGCGGGAGGGAAGGGAATCAGAAAGTGGATGCAGGGGAGGGAGGGAGGAGGGGATCAACAGCGCTGGGGAGCGCAACAAATATGGCCGCAGAATTTACAAAATATAAACCCAGGAGGGGCTCAAGGCAACGCGGTGGTCACCTGGAAGCTGCACACCAAGTAACCAGTCGAGGACTCAGCAGGCCAGGGAGGCCGGAAACACTGAAAAAGAGGTGGCCAATCAGGGGAGGAGGGTGGGAAGGGTATCGGGAAGTGGATGCAGGGGAGGGAAGGAGGAGGGGATCAACAGTGCTGGAGAGCACAACAATTAAGGCCGCAACATTTACAAAATATAAACCCAGGTGGGGTTAATGTCCTATTAAAAATGACCATAGCATGCTGATCCTGTGGAAGTGATTCTTCAAGTCTATGTGTAAGGCATATGGTGTTCCACCACAGCGTGATACATGCACGCTTTTCTTTTCTTCCAGCAAGTGGTTATGCTGTTTATAGTTGTTGCAAGCATTTTGTCCAAGAGTCTAGTCATGTGGGTTGGGATGATTTTTATCTTTTTAATGTGGTTTACTAAGGTCTTTGATGGGATTAACTTTAAGGTTAAGGATCCTTAAAATGTGAGAGGATACTTGCAACCAGTATGCTTTAAGTTTAGTTATATCATGTAAAAAGAAGTACAATAACACAAATTGCTTATCTAAATGGGTATCCTGTCTGGCAGTCGATACAATTACATATTTTTCATTTTCATACAATTAAAATTTTATTAATCACACACAATAGAATTATTGATAAAAAAAACAATCATAAACCCATTTAGATAGGCAATTTGTGTTATTGTACTTATTTTTGCATAATATAAGTACTTCTCCATAGAGTAAGAAGTTGCGAATCCCCCACTGTGGACAAAACCGATTTGAGAATATTGTGCTTTATCTTTAGGGCATAAGAAAAGCACATAATCGAGTGTTCCGTTTTGAGATGCATCATTAAATCTCCAACACCAGTCGTTTTCTTTAGGGTTAGTTTTGAATAATTTAGTTTGGGTCCATAAGGATCTGCAGAGAATAAACAAAAGTGTTTGGGCTTTGCTTGCTGCCTTAGATGCATGATAGCACCGTTTGTATATAGATTTCCATTCCTCTCTGCTGAATATTATGCCCAGGTCCTCTTCCCATTTTGTGTCTTAAAGTGGGTGGATATGCTACATTTAGTTTATTGAGAAATCCTGAGTCTTGGAGTTCTTACTGCAGAGGTGGACATGGAAAGGGTTATAAGACTTGGTCTGTCCTGAGCTGTTTCTTTTTTCTAGGATTTGTATACGTTTTGTATGATTCTGCGGTTCGTTGTCAGTCAAGTTGTGTGATTTTTGCATGCCCTTTTAATAAGTGCTTAATGCATATTATCCCTTTATCTATCCACATGCTCAATTCTAGAGTTTTTTGTTTAATCGAATTGAGGGGTAATGCCGAATGGACGATTTTGGCCCTCAGTGCTGTGTGGCTTGTTTGTTTATTTCACTTTTGTAACAATTTAATGGAGGTAGAAAGTATCATATTTTTGATAAGTGCTCCAAGTTTAGATATGGAGCTTAAGGAGGAGAGTGGAAATGGTTTACATATTAGTTCATCAATTGCAAGACATTGGCGGACTTCATATTTATTTTTTTACAGTAAACCATTGGGAGATCTGCTTTAACCCAAATGCCTCGTAGTACAGCTGGAAGTTTGGGAATCTCATTCCACCCTCGGTCCTTGTAATTTCTTGACAGAAATTCTTGCCCGTAGGACATTTAGGAATTTAGTTAACAATTTGTTTAGTTCCTTATAGAAACTGTCATGTAACAGCAGGTGGAACATCGCCAAAGCGCATAGTATTCATGGCGTCACCATTATTTAAATAGTTTCTGGACGTCCCCACCTTGATAAACACAGTGGCGACCAGTTATCCAATTTCTCAGTCACCTTTGTAATTATGCAAGATTAGATTTCTCGCTTGTAGTTTGAAGGTCCCTGTGGAATTGATATTTAATTGATATTTGCATCCAGCATAGGCCATCCATTGGGATGTAGTTTGTTCCCTGAAACTATTGAAAATTTGTCAAGCTGGGATATAATTGCTGAAACAGAATTGGTGGAGTCTGAGATGAAGAGTATCATTTATAATTATAATTGTTGATTTATAACGCGCTTAATACCAGCGAGCGGTGTCTGAGCGTGGGATCGGGATTCAAACCTGTGTTGCGCTGCTTTGTCTTGCTTCCAAGACAAACACTTTGCCCCTGAGCTTTCCTTGAATTCTGCCCTGCCCCAGCTGATCCCTTAATAGTTCAGTCTCTTCTGATGGATTCTAGTACGGTTTCCAGGGCTAAAACAAATCAAATTGGAGATAGGGGTCAACCATGGCAGGTACCTCTGGATAGTTGAAAGGGTGATGATAGTAAACCACTTATGGTTAGGGAGGACTTTGGGGACAAGTACATTATGTTGGTTAAAATGATAAGATGCTCAGAAAAGCCATGCTACTTTAATGTAGCAAATAGATATGGCCACTCTAGGTGATCAAACGCCTTCTTGGCAACACATATCATTGCTATTGTTTTGTCCAGTGACTCTGATTATTTCAAATATATTGGCGAGGAGGCGGTTATTGGCCAATCTAATTCTGTAGTTAACAAAACCCCTTTGGTCGAGATAATTCGCATTAGTAGGATGCTTTCTAGTCTGGGTGCTCGTATTTTTGCTTACATTTTGCAGTCAACATTTATGTGGTTGGGCCTATAGTTTATTGTGAGAGTTATGTCTTTGTCACCATTGAGGATTACAATTATTTTTGCCTCGGTTTGTTGCTGGATGAAAATGTGTGATATAGTTCTAGGATCTTTGGACCATTTAGGTGAATGAATGATGTGACGAATCCAGGGAGACTATTGCCTTTCCCCAAGGACGAGCCGCCCCCTTTGGGACTAGGCAGGGTAACCTTCTATGCTTACCACCCTCTAGGGCACAGGGTAAGCAGGAGATGACTCCCCCTTGAGGAACAGAGAACCCAGTAGGGATGTAGGTCATCACACACCCCCCTATTACTGATACCTTTGTGGGGTATCTAGGGACGGGTCTTTACCATGATCTTATACACCCTTCAGTAGTAAATGACTTGGTTTGAGACCTTACCTGCCCCCAATCTCCTTTGAAAACCAAGGAGAAGAAGGTAAAACAGCCCACAGGAGGAGCCTCCTTGGGACAACCAATTTTCACAATTTCAAGATGCCCTTCTTTTTTTTGTATTGGTTTACACAAATCCTTATAAAAAAAGATGCATCACTTAAGATCACCAAACACCATGATAAATAATATACCGTACGTCTGATAATTACATCTAATATTTAAATACAAAGTAGCACAAAATAAAAACAAAATATCCAAATATAAGCACATCCAATCTTCAGATAATCGTTAGAAAAACCTGTCAGTCTCAAAGCTTTTAAAAATTTCACGGAGGCTATTAAAAGTGCTGTATTACAGCCACAAAACATCCTTCACCAAAATTCAACATGATTCATCATATTAATTTCATGGACACATTTCCCCAACATTTGTAATCACATAGACTGCAACTCTTGACAATAAATAAAAATATGCCTCTGTGTTTCAGATCCTTTGTTGCATTATCTACACATTTCTTTACGTATAAATAGAATTTCCTGAGTATATTTTAAATGTAATCTGACTCTCAAAAACACTCTCAAATATCTCCCATCTGGGCATTTTTGAATATATAACAGAGTATACCCATATCATTTATTATCCATAGTCAGATCCTTAAAAAGGGTAAATCCTCCCCTTCTGTCACAGGTGTTTATCCAGTCATGCTCATACAGCAACCTCTTAACTCTTTTCGGGTTCAGTGTCAAATCTTCCTCAGCTATATTTAAGTTTCATATTCGTCAGGCAGCCAAGATCTTGTTTCTCTAATTGGCACTGTAGAACATAATACAAAAAATTCTATTATGCCTGAAGAATAGTTCTATATAATGAGACAGACCTCCAATTTAGGAAAGCTCGCATAGACAAAAGACCCAACTCCTATCTTAAGATCACTATAGGTATACAGTTAGGCAAAGATAGGGCTTTGTGCCAAATCTTCCCTTCTAATTTGTCAAAGTTAAGTTCCTCAGATATCGAGGACATTTCTAACCCATACAGGAGAGCTGGGATCACTTTGTGATTGTTATATTTTAGCAAAACGAATGAGAACCTACAATACTTGCATGCTATATAAAGCATTCAGACACCAAATTGCTCACCTTTTTTAAAGAGACTGATTTTACTTAATTCATGGTGAGACCCCTTAACAATTAAAAAGCCTAGATATTTAAGTTTCTTTACCACTTCCAGACGCACTTCACCCAGTTTCCAGCAATGCTCTATCTTAGCACATGATCTTGGTTTTAGCTGGGTTAATTTTAGCTTGTTCAGTAAAGTGTATGATTCAAAACTCAGTAAGAGCCGCTGTAAACCCAGTTGCGTTTGATCTAGAAAAATTATGTCATCCGCATAGCTCAACCAAGTTATACCCTTCCCTGCAATTTTAGGTGAAACAAAGGATACAAGATCCAAATCATGCCCCCAAGTCAGACAAATACAAATGAAACGAGCAATGGGTGAGACCACATCCCTGACGTGGCCCCTTGCTTCTTGGTATAGACTTTGTGAGAGTCCTCCTCATATGAAGACTTACACGCATATAATACTAGTGTACAGGCCCGTGTATATGGGCCGAAGTGCAGGTTTTCATTGAAGCAGTAGGACTACTATATATCCTAAGGCTACAGCTCCCTCTCGTGGTGACAACAGGCAAAGCTACTGCATCGGACAAATATGCATCTGGCCTTTTATTATTTTGTTAGATGGTCATTGTTAGGCCCCATCTCTGTAGTTTCAACCATAAGCGTGATCTTTCTACCATGTCAAACGCTTGCGTTGTCAACACAAGCAATATACAAAGGGTGGGCATTCGTATCGCTTGCTTTTTCCATTAACACATTGATAATGAGACCATTTACACCAGTGTCAATGCCCCGCCTAAAACTTGTTGAAACTTAGAAAGGTGCCCTGATGCTGAAATCCATTTCTCAATTTCTTTCAAAATAAGCAAAGCAAAAATGTTGGAATTAGCATCAAGGAGCACTATTGGGCTGTAGTTTATTGGATTAGTGCGGTCGCCTTATTTATGGACAGGAATAATAAAGGAAACTTCCCAGCTTTCCGGAAGGTGTGTAGATTTTATAATATTGGCAAACAGGATTAAAAGTATTAAGGCCCACATCTCAGGGTCAACTTTAAAGACTCTATTGCTCAGCCCATCAGCTCGATGACTCTTTAATGACCGCTAAGATGACTCCAAATTCAAATTCAAATTACCATAGCCTAAATGTATGTTGGAAGGGTCTAAATTGCCTTTATACTGCTTCAGAAAGAATTGTATCCCGCTATCTTCCACAATGGGATTGGTCTGTGCCTCATTTTGAAAGGTTCCCTTATCTTGCACTAGAGACCAGAAATTCTTTACATACATTTTTGCTATAGCATCCAACATGCTTTCACCATCTTTTTGCACGAGTAAATCCCTGTGCGTCTTAATCCAATTTCTGTATTGCTGCTTATACTTTCTAATTTTACTCATTTTTACCCCATTTCAATATTAGACAATTTAACAATTCTTAACTTCCACTGTAATATTCTTTTACTATTTTCAAATAGTTTAACAAATGCATGTGTCCGGGGAATAGAACATTGTCTTGGTGCATGCTCCACCATTGATATAACTTCTTTAAGGGTTGTGATGAAAATGAGGATGTCATCACTACTCTCCCTGGAGTAGCCTCTTCCCATGTGGCCAGGGGACGGCAGCCGCTACCTGATCCTGACCCTGGGGGTGGCTATATGAAGGAGGACCACCTGTGGGGAGGGGGTCTTCAGGGAGATATGACATCAATGGAGGAAGGCACATACCCAATTCCCTTTTTAGGAAGTTCCTTCCATTCCCATGCGCCAATGGCATATTGGGACTCTCCCTCAACCCCGTGCCAGATGTGAGAAACCAGAAGGTGTCTCACCCACTAGTCCCTGGGGATCTGTCATCCAGGTGGCTAGAACAAGGCCATCACTTTTGGACCCAGTATCGCAGTATCCCCTTCCCTGTAACACCTTTACTCCATCCTACCAGGTAGGATATTTAGGAACTCAACCCCCCTTTTTTGCAACACAAACACTTTCTCACAGACTGCTTGCTATGAGAGAAAATGGACTAGCACCCAAGCCGTATACCTGACATGTCCCAATACAATGGTCAGGCAAGGTCAGGCAATGACCATCACACACACCTGACTTCCATTACACTTTCCCACACGGATAAAAGGCAGAGCACGAGAGCACACTCTGAGCGAGGCAAAGCACACGAGGAAACAGCAGTTCCAAGATGGCAGTTTAACATGAGGAGAAAGATGGCGAAACAGATGGGGATCACAAGGAGGGAAGTGTAATGTTAACAGGTAAGCACTGACCTTGTCTTCTTATACATGAAGCTGATGAGAGTGCATAACAGCCCGGAAAACCCTCAAGATCCTGAATGGAACAGCTACTGAGAGAATCCCCCTGGGCACCAGCAGGGAAAACCCCTCAAGGGGCAGAAAAAACCCTATTGCTAAAGGATCCAGGAAACAAAGATGGTATTCTGCTGTAAGTATAGATGCAACGTCAGATATACAGAGCCGGAACACTGGGAACAGAGCGGTGGATGCAGGATGTCGAGAGGGAAGCCAAGAGAAGTAAGTATGATATGTTATGATATGGTATTTATAACACACCTATACACACAGAAGACATTCAAGGCTGAAAACTGGAGAACAACCAAGGGGGAAATGAAAAGGGAAAGGCGGCAGAATGCCGGAGAAGCAAGACTCCAATTAGGAGAGAGGGACCATGGGTGAGTGGAGCGGCACGGGCTGCAGTTCCAAGAGGGATAGAGAAAACACAGAAAATAGTTAGAGCGTATCAATGCTTCAGGAAAAATAGATGCGACGCATCCGCTTACCATCTCCAGGTTCCTTATGAGCCAAAGCTCTGTGGTTCCATTGCTACTACCGTCGTCTGTGGAGCGCCATCTTGGGAGACAACTAGACCGTTCTATGTGTTTCCAAACAAAGGCACAGAATACCGCCATGTTGGAAGAAGTAACCTGCAACTCGAATGCTGCCATTTCCATTTGGACCATAATAACCATCTCTGATAAGGTCTTGTCCTGACAGGAAGTTCTCTTGACTTTTTCCACAAGGAACTGTTACTTTCACAAAGCCATGAGTATAGAAAGCATAAGACCAGAAAACTGGGCTAAAGAATGCGGCATTGTGTGCCAGATGCACCCAGGGCCCTACTGCATCAATAATCAAGGCAAGGAGGATTGCCAGTTGCTGTGGTACTGTCCTTGGCTCAGTGAAGTCAACACAGCAGGTGAGTTGGGGAGACAGATACAAGACCGGTCTGTGTTGAAGCCAAGGTTGCAAGCGGGAACATTGTATGGCGAGCACTGAAATGAACATTGTTTGAAACAAGTGTGGTAACCAACTCTAGTAAAGTTGAACTGCAGATGAGTGATTGAACTTTAAAACCAAGATACAATACCTTTGAAAGAGTGGTCTGGCACCGCGTGTGTGCTCAATCGAAGGTCTCTGTAAGGCATCCGGCTGAGAGTTAAGTAGAGAAAGACTGGCAAAGGATTGTGAATCAAAGTGGTACTGCGACAGGTCAAGCAAAATCCTGTGCACAATAGAAAGTCTTTGACGTTGATACAGCATAGAAAGCTTATGGCAAAGTAGATAAGGTTGGTCAGAGCCCGGCAGAGGGAGTTCATTTCATAGCTTTGGGTTAAAGCAGGTGGTTACATGTCTTTATAACAAAACATTTTATGAAGAATACACTTATAGCAAAACTTTTATAACGAAAAATATAACTTTTTATGTATGTATTTATTTTGGGGGGTCTCCCCCTAACTCCCATTTCCAACCCCTAAAAACCCACCCCAACCATTTCCCCACACGATTTAACCCTTTACCCCACCCCTACATACATTTTTGATATATTTTTTGTTATAAAAGATTTGCTATATGTGCATTCTTCATAACATTTTTGTCATAAAGACTGCATACCAAGCAGGTTTGTGTTAAAGTAGATAAAAATGTTTGAGCCTGACAGAGGGAGACTGGTGGATCTGGGTGGGAAAAACACTAAAGGAACCATATGAAGATGTAGGAAAAGGGGAGGTGAAGCAAAGAGGACTTATAAGCCAGAGGAAGAGAAGTGTCAGGCGCTGGCCTAGAAGGAGCGAAGAGAGACCGAAGGGGAGAAAAAAAAAACTAAAAGAAAGGAAATTGGTTCCGGGCTGCACTGTGTGGTGAGAAGGCAGGCTTGCTGACCCGGGCTGCAGAATAAGGAGGGGATTGACCTTGCTGTGCCCGGCGGGCAGCGGAGTGCAAGAGAAAGAGGGGGAGAGTGCCAGGGAGACGAAGGGCATCCAGCCTTGCAGGCAAAATCGGTAGGCTTGAAATGGTGAATATGAGTGATGAAAAGAGAATAAATTAATCAGGGCACCTCGTAGCCTGATCCGGGGAGTGCCAATTCGGGACAAACTAACAAAAGGGGACACAAACACATTTGCTCTTAGGAGGCTGTGTTCGCTGTACGAAAAGAGAAATTCATTGGGAAGAAGAGGTGGTCTGTAGGAGTGTTTTGCAGCACTGCTAAAGTTCATCATTGACACTTACAAGGTTGCTTATAAAAGTATGCATATATCCTGTCAAGTTCTCTAGGGAGTAGCTATTTGTGCTGAAGGTGAAAGGGAAAGTCATTACCTGGGGTGGGGGATGCCAAGCGGGCTGATGCCAAAGTAATTGCAAATATAAACGTACTGCACTGAGAGATTGTGAAAGCTGTGATTTCTTACAATGAACGTCCATTGTAATATTTCTCTCTGCATGTTTTTGCTCTATTCTGCAGAAACATTATGAAGTGCATCGGGGCAGAATAGTAGAAACTGTGTGTATGTTTTATTATTGTGCTATCCGTTTATTTGGCGATCAGTATTACCAATGTGAACAATGAGTGTGCCTGGCATTACACCAAGTCTGGTATTTCCCTAGTCAAGTGTCCCATGTAAAAAAGGTATAATTTGAACTAGCTCCTGTAAGGAAGCAGGGGCGATCATCCCAGGCTCCCAAGAGATTTCGAGTAAGGCAGAGGCCTTGCAGTGTGTTTTGTATAGGGTTGGAGAGGCCTTAGGGGGAGGGGAAATATCAATAGAAGTTAAGTCATTGATAGATCAGTGCATGCACCAATATATATCCGGTATTAGCAGTAGAACACCATTTTAGAACTAAGCAGCCATATTGGAATTGAGACCTAGTGCAGCAGCAAGGGCAGTAGGCCCAGGCGATACTGTGGAAACAGGCTTGCACACAGTAGAATATGTTGCAACGTGGGCAACAGTGAGAAAGGTCAGAGCCACAGAGATCTATAAATCTTTAATTGTCTCATGCTGCGAGCATTTGTATCCCAGGAGCAATGCGCCCTGCAAGGCCATGAGGGGGCTGAAAAGTCTCTGCAAACAGTTATTTCACAAGAAGGAAGGCCCAAGCCTCTGACCCTCCACAGACCCAACTTTAAGTTATAGTGCCCAGGTGCCCCTGTCCCAAGACCCTAGCATTTCAAGGTACCAGTCAGCCCCAGGCATCCGACCATAAAGCTGTTAGACCCCCAATCGATCAGAACAGATCAGGAAGCACGGACAGACTGCCTTCACCAGTAGGTAGCATGTTTTGTGCTGCGAGGTGCCGGGAAGGGCAAAGCAACAAACCTAAAACGAGGGTGGACGGATTTGGAATGGCGCCAACATGTCTGGGGTCAAGCTGGGGTTTGTGAGTTAGTGACCTCGAGAGTATCCTCCTAGTTCATATCTGCAGTACCAGGTGCACACTAGGCTAGAGATAGAGATTGTATTGGTCTTTACGTTTAATTGGTGATTAACTGTAGCTTCGTGCTGACGACATGCCCAGGAGCCCGCGTGGAAGAGGATGGACAGAAGAGCTGGGACCAATGGCCTAGCATACCTTATGGAGCAAGTAACCCATGTATAGGGTTGTGCTAACCAGCCGCCGCAAATTGTGCCTTATTGAATCTACATCATTGATGACGCTGTGTGCCTTTTTAACATGCTGCTTATGATGATATTGCCAGAGCGATTTGTGGCTGCAGAGTTCTTTGGTGGCGCATTTTTACTTTTTGTGGAAATAAATCTTGTTCTGCTTGCAAGAGGTGCACTGGGCCTTTTTCACTAGTGTGTTGCATTGTTTCTGGTGTGAGTGGTTTCTTTGCATTTTTGGTGACCCTGACGTGATCCCATTCACCCCCGCAAAGACCAAGGCTTTCAGGCCGTCCTTCTGGATGGGCAGCGCCCACCTGCAGTGACCAGTCATAAGCACGCAACCTGCAGAGGTGTACAGGAACTGTTTTCATAGAATTCCTGTCTGCTCTTTGGAGTTGGGCGCGGCTCCTAGGTGAGTGAAGTCCTTTATTGGAACCCCCTGACAGAGGAGCTCGGGTGAATACGCAAATGTAAGTACACCTCTTGCGGCGACAACAACCAGGGTTGACTCTAGGTGGGGAGTGGGAGAACAGGGCTGCGGCGTGTGGGTTTGTGTGGGTAGAAAAGGGTGAGTGAGAGTATTTGATTGATTGCTGCGTGTTTTGGTTAGTGGGTGTGCAAAGACCACGGCAGGTGTATTATTATTATTGGTATAAAGAGAAAATAGATATTGAGGAGTGTGGTTACTTTCCAAGCTAGGAGAGATGATGGCAAAATGTTTTGAACTGTGATGAGGGGATAACGAAAGAGGGCCTCTATATAATTAAGAGATTGGTTTCCTGTGCCAGTATACCCGGGTGGGGGAATGAGACAAAGTGGTGTTTGTTATTTTAGTTAATTATTTTAGCTTGTTACTTTTAGTGTTTTCTATTTTTTATTGTGTAATCAGTGGAAGCCTGAGGGAGGGCCTGTGGGAAAATTAGCATGAGTGCAGAGTGCGTGGAGTGAGCAGGTGTGCGGTGTGGCAGGGGTGTGAGTAGGGAGTGACGGGTGAACGGATGAAGAAGGACTGGTAGGACTGTCTGACAAACTGCATTTGATATTTTGGTTTGAGTTTTGGGAAATAACGATTGCCAACATGGGGGTGTTGACTCCGTTCGACTATATGTACAGTGCACTACCTTTTGTATTGAGACAAGATGGAAAAATACCACAGGCAATGGATAGCGGAGACACAGGGAGGGATGTCTCCCCCGTGGCCAGAGCAGGGCGCAAACAACCAAGGGATACTAGAACACATGAGTACATTTCTGGCTGCTAAATATAAGGGCAAAAAGCTTCAGAAGAGGATAGATTTTAGAGCTCTGGAAGATGATAGATTTTAGAGCTCTGGAAGATTGAGGACAGTGAGGAGAGTGGACACCAAAGCCGTGGTAGCCCCACCCCGAGAGTAATGCAGCCAACTGCTGGGAAGAGACAGCCGCCACTGGCACACCTACCCCTATAACACTGCCTGATAGTGAGCCACAAAGAGACCTCGAGGACGCGTTAGAAGCAGCAAAAGCAGAGTTGGCATGTCTGAGTGCCCTCAGGGAATGGGGGACAAATCAGGGTGTGGCATTGACGAGTGGAGGCTGGAGATATTTTGTTTCGATTGGACAGTACTGCAATAAAATATGTACCTATTGAGATGGGGAAGAGTGGTGACTGTGAGGCGGAAAGTGTAGGTTATGAGATGGTTCCATCAGGTGGAGGAACAGCCGGAGACGTAGAGGAAGGAGACTGGGACAAGGTGGATGAGGTGGGGGAATATGAGGAAGCACCGGAAACTACTCCAAGGGTAGAGAGCTTGTGGAATCCACAGCTAAGGAACAGGTTTGGGCGAGTAGCGGTGGCAAGGAAGTAGGGAAGTGATGGGTGGTGGGTGAAGTGAGGGGTGGGCACGCAGTTGCCCTTATTGCATAAAGGTTCCGGATGAGCACAGTATGTGCCCTGGGCTTAGATGGATAAAAACACTCACGCCCCTTACTTCTGGGTTGGGAAATGGATATACCTGTTTGAGAAACAGACTACTCGAATTCCCCTATCAGTGGTAGACATGAAATGTTTGCTGGTGGCGATAGTGGGAGATCATGGAGATCATGCAGGAGATGTTTGGGTAAAGGCTGGGTACCCGGGGTAAAAATGGATGACGACACCAGTGATGGGGCACCATTCAATAATATCAGGGAGCAGCTGTGGGATGCGCTGCGGCATGCTTACCCCGATACACCAGACTTGCAGTCCATAATGCAATATAGAATGGGCAGGCCTAAAAAAATCAACTTGCCTCCTCAACAATCTCAAGCCGAGTTCAGTTTCAAAGAGATAACTACGGCAGATATTTGTAACTTAATGCGGGCCATGCACCCTACAAGTTGCCAGGGTGAACTTTTACCGTTGAAAGTCATACTAGAAAATAAAGACATGTTTGCCCCTTTTCTCTGTCAGTTTGTAAATTCTTTCTTCCGTACTAGCCATATCCCCCCCTCTATAAAACATGTAGTAGTCACTCCGCTGTTAAAAAAGGCCGGCCTAGATCCCAATGATGCCGCCAATCTTAGGCCAATCACTAACACCCTTTTATTTCTAAAGCTTGTGGATAAAGTAGCCACTCTACAATTGCAGGCACATGTGTCAGAAAAAGGCATGTTTCACAAAAAACAATCAGGGTTTTGCAGCTTTCATGGCACTGAGAGTGCCTTGTCGGACTTGCAGACGCACATGCTATCTGGGTTGGAATCCGGCAAGTCAGGGCTGTTGATGTTGCTCGACTTATCAGCAGCCTTTGACTTGCTAGACCATGGGATTCTGCTGGATCGGATGTCTACTGTCAGAGGTCACTCAGTGGAGGCAATAACTTGGCTCAAATCATTTCTTGAGGGCCGTAGCTCCCGAGTGCATTGGGGCGAGAGTGCCTCCGATGCCGAGATTACCATCTGTGGAGCTCCTCAGGGGGCTTGTCTCTCCCCCCTGCTTTTTAATGTTTACATTATCCCACTATGTAGGGATCTTGACAATTCAGACCTCTTTTTCTGCAATTATGCAGACGATTTTCAGTTGGCACTGGAGGTTGGCGGAGACCACAGTAAAGACCAACAAAAATTGGATCGGGTCTATCAAATGGTGAAAGGTTGGATGACAACTAATTGGCTCTGCCTTAACGCCACAAAGACGGAACTAATGTTATATGGCCCTAAACAAGCTAAAGAGAAGCTGGGACCAGCTTCCTGGTTGACGGATTCCAGATACCAGTGGTACTCAAGGGCAAGATCCTGGGCACTTATTTAGAGGCCAATGTATATAATAAGGCCCATGTTGACGCAATTGTAAAAAGCACAAATTATCATCTGAAAGTGCTTCGCCAAGTGGCCCCGCTAGTTTCAGAGGAAAACACTAAGAAATGAGTTTGGGCCGTAATACTACCTAGAGTGGATTACTGCAACACCCTCTTGGGAGGAGCAAAGAAGGCAGACCTTCAAAGACTCCAAAAGATTAAAAATGCTGCGGTGCGCATCATCTTTCAGATGAAGCGCCTAGAGCCTACATCAGCAGCCAGGAGGAGTCTCCACTGGCTGCCAGTCTCAGCTAGAATACAGTTTAAGCTTTGACAATGTGCCACAAATGTGTCTCTGGTGACACACCTATATACCTCAAGAACAGGCTGAGACTATATATGCCTAGTAGATCTCTTTGCTCAGCTAAGGCCTGCTCCCTACAAGTAGACCTAGTTAAAAGAGCTTGTGGAAATGGTTGCGCTTTTCATGTGCAGGCCGCACAGGCTTGGAATGCCCTGCTGGTTCTCTTACGTAACACAGCCAATCTCCTGATCTTCCGGAAACAGTTAAAGACCTTTTTATTCTCATAATTTTCTGATCAAGCTACCTGGTTGTATTAGATAGGGCTCTATCTAACTTCTTCCTGGCGCCTGGATGCCTTTGGGCTTTGGCGCCTTATAAATAAAATAACATAATTTTCATTTTAAAATCATAATAAATAATTTGTATAAAGAACAAGCTCTTTTCCCTTGCTACTCGACCTTGCTGGCAAGAATGCTATTCTTAGATGAGATAATAGAAAGCTCTCACCTGGCCCAACAGATTTGAAGCCCAGCCAGCCCAGCGGGAGTAAGGAGCAGTGCATCTTAGTGTTAATGGGAGTGTTAAATGGCCCATTCATTTGATTGATGTGCTGCCTGTCCCGTGAAACAGACAATGACTCTCTGCCCTTGGCACCGTTAGGTCAAGTGTTAGAGCACTGTGAATGTCAGCCCTGTGCAGGCACAGGGAGTGAAGCTCTCCTGGCCCTGAGGCTGTCAGTGTCAGCTTTTCAGTAGCTGAAAATTCTCGCCTGCACTTCGAGAGTTGGAAAAAGACCATTTGGCAAACCATCTCATGTCCAGCTTTCACTTCCGTTAGCAAAGGTAAAGAGATTACAGATGCTTCTCCTGCGTCGGTTACACTGTATGCACTATGTCTCTGTATCGTGTTGCTTTACCTTTCAAGTGTGCTCCATCCCATCTCATATCCCCCCCTCACTCGCATCTGTGTATCTAATACTGTCCGTTTAAATTCCCCGCCCAGCACGCCTTTTGGTATTCGAGAAACCCTGCAGTATATGTTTACGCCCCTTCCCCACTGCCAGTGCTCCATGCTGTATGTCTCCCGATCCCTCCTCCTCCTTTGTCCTCACGTGTTCCCACCCAGATAAAAGGCACGGTTACCATGTAGACACACAGCTCTTATCCGCACTTTTCCCTGCCAGCAACACCATGTCTCGTGTTCTCGTTCTCACAGCGCTTCTACACCTGCGGCCTCAGGCTCTCCTGTGCCAAGCCCGTCCCGCACAAAGACTGCCCAGCAGCTGCCTTCTGCTCTACCACTGCGTAGCCCCATGTCGCTGCCCTGAATTACCCCTGACTTCTTCCTACTTCATCTCTAACAGCACCCGACCTACTTTTAGATGCCTCCGAGACTTGAGTTCTTCCTGGCAACTGTTTCGCCCTGCGCCTCAGCCTTCAGTGACAGTCGCCCCATCATCCTCCAACTCCTTTTGCAGTTTACGGAACCTCCATTCACTGAGACTGCCGCCAAGTTGACTTTTGCGATCAACCCCACTTCTGGATATGCCTTCCCATAAACTATGCGCAACGCACTAAGTAGCCTGGCTACTCTAGGCAAAGATTCACCAGAAAGATTTTCTAACATCTCTTATACCCTAATCGTAACGATTACTTATTCACTCCCAGCCTACCTGCATGCGACACTCACTCCACCAAGCTTGCATAAGCGACACTCACTCCACTATGCTTGCATAAGCGACACTCGCTCCACCAAGCTTGCATAAGCGACACTCACTCCACTATGCTTGCATAAGCGACACTCACTCCACTATGCTTGCATGCGACTGTAATAAGTAAGTAAGGGTCTGTCCTCTATTACCGACTTGTTTTGCCCTAACATGTCTTTTCTTTATTGTTGACAACATGGCACTGCATTTGGAACCCCCTGCACCATGAGGAGTGGCCTTATCTACAGTGTTGGAAATGGAAAAGGGTGGGTGCAGAGTTCTGTGGTAGCGGAGTTGACCTTTGAACAATGTTCAAAATAATAGTTTAAAATTGGTGCAATTTTTTTCATACTGCTTCTTTCCAAACTCCACAATGTACATCAATTCCACGTGAAATGACTTTCATGCGAGTGGTGCACCCACAATTCTGTTAGAAATGCAGCGATTTTTAGTACAATTAAGGGATCCATAGACATGCTCTAAGAGATTGCCAGTGTAGCTCACTAGGTTGATACAACATTGCTGAGATGTAATCTATTAGTTGTTAATCGTTCAGGCCATTCCTTACTTATAAAAAAAACAAGTCAAGTCAGTGATATAAAATGTGTTTGGCCAGAGCATGGGTTGGCCTGTTGCTTGTAATATATTCAGGACGTAGGTGGCTGTAGTGAAAAGCGAAAGTTGGCACCCATGAACCCGCAGCAAAAAAGCAGTTGTTTTGTCAGAAGACAGCAACTAGTTGTTTGAAGTATTACGTAATATTCATAACATAAAACAAATTTAAGCCTGAAACTTTTTCCCATCATTAAGAAAAGCTGAAGGCACATATTATAGGCAGACGGTGCTGGCCAATGTTTAATTGTGTCACCATTTCTTTTCAAGAAAGTGCTTGCAATTATAATTCGAATTAGTTGTGATAAAAAGTAAGCTGCTTCTTGTGCCTTTCCATAAGCGTAAGAACATGGACAGCACTGTTAAAGTTGGTCACCTGACACAATGTTTTTTCAAATAAAGTGTTCTATCTCATGATTTTCGGCGTCGAGGGTATTTCTCTTAGGTCGAGTAGATCAAATAAGTTAATAGTGTGTGAGGGGTTTGAACAGTTAATCGGTGCGCTAGGGCCGTTAATAGTGCAAGGTCAGCAGCAATATCAACACTACGAGGTGTTCCCCTTCACCTCTAAACAGAAAACAACCAGTAACGTGCGCTACACCCTAATAATTGAGCAGTATAGTTTGCAAGATATTGAAAGATCTACACAATTCGAAGCATCAATGCCAAACACGGACGTGGAACATGGGATTTCCCTAAAGGATTCAGATGCTTATCAAGAGTAACAGGAACGTGACCAGGCAATGTGAAGAGATACTTATTTCTGAAGGAACTCCGCTGATTATACATGAACGTTACAAGACACCAATAGTGTATTATATTGCTAACCCAACAAAGGAAGCTTACTGGCAAAGACCTAATGCAGAACACTGGAGCATCACTTAAGGGACTACATATGAAACCAAATATTGCCTTGAGGATGACCTAGGTTCGAAACATGTGTCAGCTGTTTTTGAGTGTTAACAATAATTAGATCAAATAAGTTACTCAGCCTGCAGGTCCAGTGGAATTTTAAAGATTTTGTGAGCCCTGATGGGAGACAATGAAGACCTAGCGCAATATATTTTAAAAGTGCAGGAGATGTGGAGGGCGTAGATGGGTGATCTGTGGGACAGATCAGTTCCTCTTTTTCTATTTTGTCGTCAAGAGGGGTTTACCCAAAAGTTCAGAAAGCACTCTAAAAAATAGTGGGTATCAAGGCAAAGCGATTGGCTCAAGTTCAAATCATAATTATACACCATTGTAAGCGGATTAAAGAAAGAGAAAGAGAAAAGGAAACAACTCAAAGACTGCAGGCAGAGGAATTGAAACTGGTGCCGAAAAAACTGGTTAAAATGGCAGTCAAAGGAGCAGTAACTACAGCTACTCAAGCAGTTTCGGCAGAGCAGGCAGCAGCACACGTTGAAGTAAGAATAGCCTTGTTTTGGCCAGGTGGAGGACAGAGGCAGTGGGGTGGCGGACCTCAGTCGCAGTATCCTGAATGGTATCAAAGAGGTCAGCAGCTGGGAAGAGGTGGGTTTCAAGGGAACAGAGTTGGTTAAGGGGGGTTTGGTGGTATGGGGCCCAGAGGTAGTGTGGGACCCTCTCAGTGCTGGAACTGTTGGAAATGGGGGCATTTTGCATGGGAGTGTAGAAGTAGACAGGGGACGGGATACAATATATGCAACCACTCCAGCCCCAAAGCCACACTACTTCCGACTGCGATATCCTATAAGCTTCACCAAGCACAAACTCCTTTGCAATCAAGGCCCCCGCTGGCACAGGCCCCAGCCCCACCTAATGCCCAACTGCAAGCAGCGCAATAGAATGCCCCATATGGAAGTCAAATGTCCACAAACAAGGCACTACCAAACGGGACAGTTGTCACAAGTTTCACCCCTTCTCACCTGTTTCTCCTTACTTGCGTCCTTCTTGGAAGTGGCTTCCTTCTTTCGTACTGTCCGAGACATTTATAGACCTGGGCGCGGGTCTTCAGATTCCAGCGTGAGTTCTTGTTGCACTCCGTTAGGAAGCGTTCAGTATCCAGGACGTGGAACCAGGAGGGAGATAGTCCAGGCTCGGAAGGAACCGAAGCACCGTAGGACCGAGCACAAGATTAATCCAGGAATGAACCACAGAAGGAGAAAAGGAAGGGAACAAACAAGTACCAGGAATAGGAGGAGGAAAACAAAGGAATCAAAAAAGAGCACGGAGCGGACTTCGATAACACACTGCTAACTACACCAAGCAGTAGCGTTGAGACGCGCGGCGCCGCAGGGACGTGGCTCTTTTCTAGGAAGTCAAGCGTAACGCGGAAGGGCTGGTGTGCAGAGTTTTGGAACTGTCGGCCATGTTGGTAGAATCACAGAGTTCATACCGCGGTGCATCATGGACCATGAAGTCGAGAATGGACGAATTTGGCGGTTCATGACAGTATGCCTCCTAAGCCCTGCACCTCCGGGTTTGCCTGGGCGGATCCGATGATAACTTTGTATTAAATGGGGGGCATTCATATTTGAGACAGGTTCCCAGGTGCGCTCGCTGGGAGGATATCCTTTACATTCAACCAGATACTGGAGTTGACCTCGCCTGTATCTGGAATCACATATCCTGGAGACCTCGCATTCAAGTTGATTATTGATGATTACTTTACTAGAGTGGGTCTTGGAGCAGTTTGGGTGGATTGTACAAATGGTTTTAACAAGGAAGTGTGGAAGACTGGATGAATCCTTTTCCACGACTCTGGAAGTTGGAGTCGGTAGGCCACTGGATTAATGATTTCCTTTATAGAGAAGGGCCCATGATACTTGGGGGCCAGTTTATTTGGTCGCAGATGTTAAGGAAGAAGTTTTGAAGACAGCCAAACCTTGTCTTCCACTGCGTAAGAAGGGCTTGGTCTCCTTTTGGTGTCTGCATATCGTTTGACATCTGTTCTGGCCTTTTCCAGTAGTTCCTTGGTGTCTTTGTGTACGTTGTCCAGTGTTTCGATCCAGGAATCAACCGCAGGAACAGGGGTAGGATGTGGAAGAACAGATGGCAGAACTGAAGGATGAAATCCCTGACTACAAAAGAACGGACTGTTCTTGATAGCTGAATGATCCAAATTGCTGTAAGCAAATTCAGCTACAGGAATCAAAAGTGACCAATCATCCTGGACTTTGGTGGCAAAACAGCAAAGGTACTGCTCTAGGGTCTGGTTGACTCGTTCAGTTGCTCCATTGCTTTGTGGATGATATCCTGAGGACAACGCACGCTGGATTTCCAATATTTGACATAGTTGTTTCCAAAACTGGGATATGTATTGGGGTCCTCTGTCGGAGATGATTTTGGAAGGTAGTCCATGAAGCCTAATTATATGTTCCAGGAAAATCCCAGCCAATTCAGATGAGGATGGTAGCTTGAACAAGGGTGTAAAGTGAGCCATATGTGTAAACAAATCGATGGTAACCATTATGGTTGTGTATCCTATGGATGGGGGTAATTCCACGATAAAATCTGTGGCGATGATTTCCCAAGGTCGTGCTGGCATTGCTGGTTGGTGTAAGAGACCTGCTGGTCATCTGTTATCATGTTTATTCTGGTTGCAAACTGCACAGGATTGGACATAGGTTCTGATGTCGTCTTTCATCCTTGGGCACAAGAACTGCCTCTGTAAAAGATGGAGGGTGGTGGTGATGCCTCGATATCCTGAATGGAGGGTATCATGGCATAGATTTGTGATCTTATGTCTCAGTTCTTGTGTGGGTATTGCCAGCCGTGTTTCCTTGAAGAGATATACGCCCTTCAGCAGGAGGTTCCTTGGATTGTTCCCCTTGTATTCCTTCCAGAGTTTGGAAGAAGGTGTCTTTGCACGAATGTCCTCCAGGAGAGGAATAGCTTGAACTACAAACATTGTGTTAGGAAACATCTTGGGAAAGGTCTGTGCTTCAATGGGCTCATAATCAGGACGTCTGGACAAGGCATCAGCTATGATGTTATGTGTTTCAGGAAAGTGGAGAATTTGAAATTGATATTGGGCAAAAAATAAGGCCCAACGGGCCTGATGGCTGTTTCTGCACTCCAGGGATTGTAGCACTTGTAAATTCCGATGGTCCGTACAAACTTGTACTGGGTGTTTGGCACCTAGAAGAAGATGATGCAAGCATGAAGGCTTGTCAGATGGCTAACAACTCCTTCTCGAGGACGGAATAATGTGCCTTTCTGGGAGTCAAGGTGCGGGATAAATATGCAATAGGATGCTCCATCTTGTCCTCAAGTTCTTGTTTTAAGACTGCTCCAATGGCATAGTCGGATGCGTCTGTCTCTACCAAGAAGGGTCGATCTATTTCAGGTTGAGCTAGGATTGGAGCTCGAGTGAATTCCTGTTTCAGTTGTTGAAAGGCCGTCTCTTGAGCCGTGGACCATTAAAATGGAGTGTCCCTTCTTTAAGATTGGTACAATGGGATGTACAATGTCAGAAAACGCAGGTATACATTTTCTGTAATCATTAGCAAGACCCAGGAAGGATTGAATCTGTTTCACAGTAGTGGGAGCAGGCCAAGACAGGATGGAATCAACCTTGGAAGGATCCATTCCGATACCTTGGGAACTAAGTACGACTCTAAGATAATGAACGGATGATACATGGAAAAGGCATTTTTCTGGTTTGGCCAGGAGCTTGTCTTCACGTAGGTGTTGTAAAACTGCTTTTACATGTTCTTGATGGGCCTGAGGTTCCTTGGAGTAAATTAGTAGATTGTCCAGATATACAATGACAAAAAGGAACAGCATGTCAGAAAAAACCTGATCCATGAAGTGTTGAAATACTGCGGGGGCATTGGCGAGACCAAAGGGCATTACCAGATACTCAAAGTGGCCAAAGGGAGTTCTGAAGGCTGTTTTCCACTCATCGCCTTCCCTTATGCAAATGAGATGGCAAGCACCCCTGAGATCAAGTTTAGTGAAAATGACAGCACCCCTCACTGCCTCCAGAATGTCCGAAATAAGTGGTAATGGATGGCGCTCCTTGAGTGTGCATTGGTTGAGGTCACGGTAATCCAAACAAGGTCGAAGTTCCTTGGTGTCTTTTTTAGGAACGAAGAAGAGGGAAGCACAGGCTGGGGATTTGGAAGGTCGAATAGTACAGCTTGTAAAATTAGTATCCAGATATTCTCAGAGAGCTTTCTTTTCTGGTTCAGACAAAATGAACATTCTTCCGAAGGGAATCACTGCAGATGGTTCTGTATCAATGGTACAATCCTCGGGTATATGAGGTGGGAGAGCTTGAACAATGGCTGTTGAAAACACACCTGAGTATGTTTGGTATGCCTGAGGAATTTGGATAATGTTGGAGACAGTTACTGATGGTTGCTTGAGTTCCTGGAAGTCCGCTGAAGGACTTGGCAATGTGGCAAAAGATAAACAATGGGACATGCAATGTTCTGAACCGAGAAATAAGGACTCAGCTGCCCAATTGATGTAGGGATTGTGTTTCTGTAGCCAAGGCATGCCTAAAACCATGGGGTAGTGAGCATATTTAATGATGTCAAATGTAAGTATTTCCTGATGGTTGTTTATTGAAAGTAGTAAGTCCTTGGTTTGGTGAGTTATGGGTCCAAAAGACAAGGGTCTGCCATCAATGGCTTCAACAGGTTGTGCTATCTCTTTGGTTTCTCGAGGAATGTGATGGTTGATCACCCAATCATGGTCTATGAAAATGATCATGGCACCGCAGTCTACTAAGGCCAGGATGGGGAAGGATTCTTTCTTGGAAGGGGACACAAATGTCTGTAGAATCACAAGAGTGTTCTGTCCTGGAGATTTCAAGGAAGGAAAAGATGAGGATCAGACATCTTTCTCCCGAAGCTGTGCTCCGCTTAGGATCGGGAGCTGGTGTTTCCCGAACGCCGAGCTGGTGCTATAGGACATTCTCTTACAAGGTTTTTATCAGAGGCACAATACATGCACAGTCCTGTATTAATCTGACAGATCCTTTCTTGGGGAGAAATAGGTCCTCAGAAGGCGCCTAGTTGCATGGGTTCTGAATCTGAGGCTTGCAAATCAGTTGTTTCTTTTGAGCATGGATAACCTGTGGCTGTCCTTGGGGATGTTGACTTAGAATTCCTTTTCTCTGCCTTTCTTTCCTGGATCCGGAAATCAATCTGTAGGGAGAGCTCCATGAGAGCTTGGAAGGAACTTGGTCGAGCTACCCTAGCTAATTCATCCTTTATCTCATAATTTAAACCTCTTCGAAAGAGGGTAAAGCTGGCTTCTTTGGGACCAATCGGCTTCTTTTACTAGCTGTTTAAAGCGAGTCACATAAGTGAGCATATCCTGAGTTCCTTGTTGGAATTCAAGCAGTCTTTCCTGCTTCCTCCACCCTCCCATTACTGTTTTTTTCATCCCCACCACCCCTCCAGCACTATCTGAAATGTCGTCAGGCCTAGTATGACAGTCGCTTGTTTTGTTCCTCCCCTCCCTTTCTGCACCTCTCTCCCTCACCTTTTTTTCTTTTTTTCCTCCGGCTCTACCAGAAATGTCATCAGGCCTAGGACGGTAGTTGCCTGTCTGTTTCCATTTCCTTCCCACTCTCCCCCTCCCTTCCTTATCTATGTCTTAGCTCTTGCACTATCTGAAATGTCATCAGGCAGAGTATGATAGTTAATTTCACATCCTTACGGTTCATGGCCTGTAAGAATGTGGTTGTATTTTCCCTTGTTCCCTCCCTTGCCTTGAAGCGCTTTGAAACACATTGTGTATAGGCACTATATAAATAAACAATCATATCCTGTGCGCTATAAACGAGTTCTGTGTGATCAAACATGGCTTTAAGGGCTTCCACAAACCCATCGTAATCATCCAGGAGAGCATCACCCGCATTGACTAAGGGAGTTGCCCAGGATAAGGCATTGCCCGCAAGATGAGATATCATGAATCCAACCTTTGCTGGTGGGGTGGAAAAATAGTATGGTTTGAAGGCGAAATGTACTAAACAAGAATCATGGAAGGCACGTAGGGTTTTTGATGATCTGTCGTATTTGTCCACTACTCCCCCTAACAGGACACTTTCCTTGGCTGCAGAGTCACGAGATGAGACTAACTGCTTTAATGCCGCATTCTCAGCCTTGAGGTTTTGGACTTCAGTGGTTAATTCTTGCATATCTCTCATGAGGTCCTGAACTGCGGCTTCCATATCTGTCCTTGTATCAGGTTTGAGGTGTCTCAATCTGTCACAAGTTCCTCCCCTTCTCACCTGTTTCTCCTTACTTGCGACCTTCTTGGAAGTGGCTTCCTTCTTTCGTACTGTCCGAGACTTGCATAGGCCTGGGCGCGGGTCTTCGGATTCCAGCGCAAGGTCTTGTTGCACTCCACTAGGAAGCGTTCAGTATCTAGGACGTGGAACCAGGAGGGAGATAGTCCAGGCTCGGAAGGAACCGACGCACTGTAGGACCGAGCACAAGATTAATCCAGGAATGAACCACGGAAGGAGAAAAGGAAGGGAACAAACGAGTACCAGGAATAGGAGGAGGAAAACAAAGGAATCAAAAAAAGAGCACGGAGCAGACTTTGATAACACATGTCTAACTACACCAAGCAGTAGCATTGAGACGCGTGGTGCCTCAGGGGCGTGGCTCTTTTCTAGGAAGTCGAGCTTAATGCGGAAGGGCTGGTGTGCGGAGTTTTGGAACTGTCGGCCATGTTGGTAGAATCACGGAGGTCATACCGCGGTGCATCATGGACCATGAAGTCCGAATTCGGCGGTTCATGACAACAGTGGCACCTTACCCGGGGGGGTGGGAGGGGTCAGCGTCCTGAGGCGGGCAACCCTTTTAAATTTCCAGGGACCAATACCTACCCAATTAGCACAGCCCACAGAAAGCTCTTGCATGTCCAGTCCTGTCCATGACTACCCACCTTGACGAGGAACCCTTGGTGTGCGCTGGGATGGGAAACAACCATTTAATCTTTATGGTCGACACCAGTGCCACTTAATCATGCATTAGTGAGGGAAACATGCCACTACCAGGTGAACTCTTAGCACACAGTGCTTTTCTGGGGCTGTCGCCATGGTTCCATACACAGAAGAGGTATCACTCAAAATAGGAGGAAGGGCAGTGCGCGCACTCCTACTATATTCAGAGAAATCTCCAATCAATTTGTTAGGGCAGGGTCTGTTGAGCAAACTGAACAAGTCCATCTCTTTAACGGAGTGGTGTGTGCCACCCAAGGTATGTGCGCCTTGAGGGTGATGGTCATTATGCAGGCCAGAGGTTGGGAGGTGGTGGTTTGCGGCATTTCTGTGGACCCTGATATGTTTGTGTATGGCATGTGAGAAACCAAAGGGTGTCTCACCCGCTAGTCCTCTGGGACTTGTCATCCAGGTGACCAGGAAATGGCCATTGCTTTTGATTCTAGTTCCAGGGGGTGGACCAGTGTGGGAGGATCACCTTGGTGAGGGATCTTCGGGGAGTGGGGATGAGGCAGCCGATGGTGAGACACAGTATTCCCCACCCTTTTCTGTTCACCTAACCCATCCTATTTTTTAGGATTCTCTGAGGTCCCAACTCCACCCAGACCTCTTTTTTACACAAACACTGGGCCGAGGAAGAGGGTGACTGAGAGCAACAAGACTAACTCTTATACAACATACTGGACATGTCCCGTTAATCAGGTCAGGCAAAGTCAGGCACTTGACTTTAAGTGCATACACCTGATACCAATTAGCTCTCCTCCCACAGATACAACACAGAACCTAAAGACACACGCTGAGCAAGGTGGAACATGAGTACGAGCAGATCTTCCGGTGCAAAGGCAAATCTACTGGAGTGGAGCGACGGACCAAGGGACGAGAGCAGCGGGTCGAAAACCCCAGGAGTTCCCTACCGGAGGTCGTCGCCTCCAAAAGGCCGCGTAAGACACGTGGAGAAGACCAGATCCCAAATCAGAAGGCTGCCGGGTAAACGGCAGAGTTGGGGAGGCGAGGCCAAGCCTGTGGTACTAACCTTGACTCAGAAATTGAAAATTGAAAAACCAAGAAAGAAACACACACAGTCGGTGAGTTAAAGATTGAAGTGGCAACATGTTACAAGTGAAGGCTGCATGCGTGTGGATGTGACGCAAAGAAAGGCAGACCGGTGAATGAGCTTTGAAATAAGGACAGCTGTGAAATCAGCAGTACTGAGTAATGGAGTGGTCTGGTGAAAGGAAGTAGCCCATTCAAAAGTCTCTGTGAAAGTGGTGCATTGTTTGTAACGATCAAGCAAATTAACTGAAAAAGTGAAGTAAGCCAAAATGTAACCCCGAGAGAGGGAGAGAGTGAAAAGCAGAACATTGAACCTTTAGTCGAAGTGGTCCTGCAGAGGTCTGCAAAGAAAGCCACACACATTCGAAAGTCTTCGATATCCAAAAGCGGTCTGAGCCCGATTGAGAGAGACCCGAACTGTAATAAGCTTGGGGAAGGAACTTCCCAGCAAGTATTGTTGAACTTTAGTGTAAAGGGTCTGAGCCCGACAGAGGGGGACCCATATGAACTTTGTGAGAAAGGTCTGAGCCCGACAGAGAAGGAACCATGACAGAGGAGGACCAGTGTGAACTTTTTATTGAAAACGTTTTTTGAAAGACCGGAAAGAGAGACTTAAATGTGGAAGGCCAGGCAGGCCTCGTAGAAAGAACTGAGCCAGAGTGTATCATTCTGCCTATGGGAACCACCTTACTCCATGTGGTCTAACGTGGGGAGGAAAGTTGATTCAGACACATTTATTCTTTTGAACACTGATTTTTCCTTTAAATGCATTTCTCCTATACACACATTTTGTACAAGAGATAGGGTAGGCATTACGTTAACCTAGGTCATTTTGATTTGACGGACTCCACTTGGACTGTTTTGTTTATCGTTTGATAGTTGTGAGTACTCCCATCTTAGTTATAGGGAAAAGTAGAAGTTTTCCCACACCAGAAACTTCAATAAAGGTTTTACAAATGGTACCTTTTGTGTCAGTGTTATAACAGGGATCACAGTTTTGTTGGACGTGGTGCCCCATATTGGCAAGGCCAATATTGGCAAGGCATGTTGGCGGGTACCGTCTTATTTCATATTTTGACCTGTGGTGCCCCCAGATCTTGTGGCAGGAGCGATACTCTTCCTGGATTTACAGTGTCGGCTAAGGATTGTTGTGGTTGGGACAGAATCCAAAGGGTGCGAGTGGCAGACCTTGTCGTGTATCGACCCAATGGTACCCCTTAAAGAGGTTTCAGGTGCAGAATTGTTTGAAGATCAGGTTGTTGATGGAGAAAATGTGCTGGCAATATGCATCACCTGCGACATCATGGTACAATATCATAAATTGCAATGTTCTGTGATGGCTCTTGTTGCCACGCCACCCTTCAATGAGACAGATCTCGAGGAGGTCCCAGAGAGGTTGTGGACAACCAGTGCCCACGATGTAAGGTTCCTGCAAGTAGTGACTCCTGTACACATTACACTCAAACCAGGCGCTGTGCTGCCCAGACCAAGGAAATACCCACTGTCCAAAGAGGCCGAAGAGTGGATACGTGATGCCATCACTGCACTCCTAAATCAGGTAATAATTGTACCCTCGACTTCCCTGTGCAACAGGGCTATATACCCTATCAAAAAAATCAAAGGGAGGCACGTGGAGGATGATCCAAGACCTCCGCCCATTGAATGACATCGTACAGGCAGAATTTCCTGTAGTTCCCAACCCAGCAACAATCCTATGCAGCGTTCCTAAAGAGGCAATCCACTTGACGGTAGTGGATCTGAATAATGCTTTCTTCTCCATACCTCTGCACCTAGATTCACAATATCTCGCCTCGTTTACACATGCTGGGCAGTGCTTCGAACACAACAGACTGCCCCATGGGTACTACGAGTCCCCCAGTATCTTTAACAGAATGCTGCATGTGGACTAGGGGAGCATTCAGGTGCCCACCACAATCATTCAGTATGTGGATGATCTGCTAGTGTGCAGTGACAGTGAGCAGCAATGCGAAAGGATTCCGTTACCCTCTTGCAGCTGCTAGCATACAAGGAGTACACAGTGGACAAAGCCAAGTTGTAGAACTGCCTCCAGGAAGTACTCTACTTGGGCCAGTTGATATCTGTTCACAGGAAGAAAATTATCCCAAAACGCGCCAAATCTGTGCGCAATGGCGCAATGGCACCGGGCCAAGCACAGTTAAAGAAATGCTGACATTTCTCGGGCTCGGCAATTATTGCAGAGAGTGGATTCTAGATTATGCGGCATACGCTAGACCCCTACTGCAGGGCCTCAAAAAAGCACAAAAGACAGACAAAAAGATAATATGGACAGAGGACATGCTTCAAGTTTCAATGAACTTGAGGTGGTCATTTGCACAGCCCCAGTGTTAGCAACCCCCAACTACACACAATAATTCTACCTGTTTCCCCATTCCAATGGTCAGCTGATGACTGCAGTAGTACATAAAACAGTACAGTGAGCCACAAGCCATTGGCCTTTTACAATGGGAGTGCTAGACTCAGTGATTTAGGGCCAGTTCCCAAGCGAACAGGCACTTGCTGCTGCTGCTGCATTTGCAATTGAAAAAAGTTCCACAATTGTCATGGGATGCTCTGTCACACTGTACGTGTAACGTTCAGTATTTGCCATTCTTGATCAATCTAAATACACTCTGACCACACACACAGCCTCAGCGTATGAGGTCATTCTGTCCAGTCCAAACATTCACATTGTGCGATGCACAACAGTAAACCCTGCAACATTTCTGACTGAATTCTGCACTGAGGAAAACCTTGCAAGGCACGATTGTGTGACTTTTGAGGGGGAAGAAGATGGCATCCCAAAAGTGAAAGACAGCCCACTCGATGGTGGCGTGGGGGTGGTAGTCTTCGTTGACTGCTCAGCAACGATTGACCAGGGGACAGTTTTTTTTTTAATAAAACATTTTATTATTTTAAAGAACAATCACAAAAAAAAACCAAAATGAGGACTAGCCTGTCAGCATTCCCTGGTACATGTCAAGAGTTTCAAGGGTACTAATAAAGTAGGCCAAATCCCAAAATTTTTTGTTAACGGGTTTAGCAATTCTCAAAATTGGGATAAATAACGAGACAATATATAGGCGTGTCAGGGAACTGGCACTGGAGAATTGCTTACCCCTCACTGCTCTGACCTCTGGTTTGAGCTGCGACCAGAAAAGCGAAACCCGAAATGGCAGTTCACTGCGAGGGGGACGCCTTTCTGTAAACTGACATCCGTACAAAGAAAGAGACTGCTGACTGGTACTGCTTCCATTTGAGTAGATGCATTATCAGAGAGACAGCGGAAGCATCAGTAATTACGTAGATCTCTGACGCCAATAGTAAATTGCTCATAAGGCTCATCTTGAAGAAATGTCCCGTCCTGAAGATGGCCACTACATTTTTCTTCTGTATGGACACTTGAGAAACTGTCCCATCTGATTACTGGCCGAAACATGTCGACATTTTATATCTCATCAAATGTCTAATTTTAGCCATTTTGTATAATTTGTGTATTAGGATTAGAAGGTATATTAAGTTGCCTCACCTTTTGTGTCTGTTCTCTTTTTGGCTTTTTGTTATCTGTAGCCTTGCCTTATTTTCCCTGACACAAAATACTGCAACTTTATTTTGTGCGCGCTTTTACTTGTTGATGTATTAGTCTGTTGTTTTTTTAATATGTTTGACACCCCCAATTAAAATTACTCTCATTTATGCTCACGCGTGTGGCTGCCTACAGTTGCTGTTTGCACAGATTAATGCTGTTATGTAAATGTATATATGTGTGACCATAAGTTTTCCAACCCATCTCTGAGGTTAGAGCGTTGAGGGGTAAGCAATTCTCCAATGCCAGTTCCCTGACACGCCTATATATTGTAAGAGTTTCAAGGGTACATAATTTTAAAAGGAAAAGTGTTAGGATTCCAAGGTGGGCTTCTTAGGCTTCCTCAGCATACACCTTTAGTGAACACTAAATTAAGAATTGTTATTGTAATTACTTTCTAAAATTCCCATTTACAAGTAAACACAGTAAATGTAGGTTAATATTTACAGAGTGATGTTTGGGTTATGTTTGGTGAGATATGAGAATTCTAACTGAAATATTCCTTAATGAAACATACAATCCCCAAAGCAAGTTGGAGTGTCCTTTCTGCAGCAGTGATTGGAGGGAATAGATTATGAGGTAGTTTGGAATGTTCATCAGAGTTCTAAACTGCCTTTCATTTTAGTTGCTTTAGAGGCAGGTTGCAGTTTCTTTAGCTCAAGTAAATTATTTTAAAGTATACATAATTCTTAGGATTCCAAGAAGATTTAGAATTTCCATTTCTCCATTGGTTTGAAGTTGAAATGAAGTTTATCCTTGAAGCAGTGAAGATACGTACAGATGAAGCAAGCTAAGTTTATTTTTTAATCTTCAGAGTTTTAAAGTCAAGGATTATCAGTTCGTATTTTTCCTAAGAAAAGAAAGACTGAGTGAACACTTTTTGATTCTGAGTTAATTATTGCGCGTGTAATTACTAACAAGGCACGCGTTAACATTTAGTAGAGACTCGCGTGTTTGTTTATTATATAATACGCTCGGTTGCAGTTGCATGCGCAAGCGTTTCTTTTAGTTTTTGAGTCTTACGCTACGCGCGTTTACGAAGTTAGAATAAGGAACCCTAAGAATGTCGTACGCGTGTGCAAGCGTTGTGACGTTTTTTCAGGAAGCGGCAATCGTAATGCAGGACTATTGCGTACGTGAAGCGTCGTGACGTTTTTTCAGGAAACGGCGATCGTAATGCAGGACTATTGCGTACGTGAAGCGTTGTGATGTCCGTGACGTTTTTCCAGGAAGTAACCATATCGCAGAACTCGTTGCATCTGAGTTGGACTTTTTTGAGGGATTTAACATCTACAAGCATTGGATTATAGCGCGTGTTGTGTGATCTTGGTTTAAAGCAACAGACTTTCTTCCTGCAACAATTTTTACCAGAAAGAGTATTATTTTTAAAGCAGCAAATTCAAATGTAATATAGTTATTGTAAATAAATTCTAGAAAGACTATAAGAACTAAACTGAGTTAGATTTTAAAGAAAATCCTATTTATTCAGCAATAGTAAAACCAAGAAATTCCCAAATGATTATATTACTATAGTATAATAAGAAGAAAGAAAATAATGGTTACAGAATTCAATCCTTCAACTACAAACTAAATAAACCTGTCAGCATCAGTGCATAGGCTACAGGTACTATATGGAGAGTGGTAGAAATTTAGTAAAATGAGTAATAGTGGAATGATTAGTAAAGAACAATCACAAAAACAAAATGAGGACTAGCCTGCCTCATGCTATAGAAAGCACGAGGCCTATGGCATTATAAAGCCATTCTGAATGGAGACACACAGAAGCAGTTTGCGCCGTGGAGTGCGAAGTTGTTATAAATTAGTGTGAAGAAAGGAATGTAAACAGTTTCTTGGCAGGAAGGTCGTAACTTTGCCAGAGAAATGAATGAGATGGCCTGGCTTATCATCTTGGAGGCCTTGTGTTCGCAGACAGCAGAGATAGAGAAGGTGGGGGCCAGGCAGCAGGGAGTGCTTTTGCATGGAGAGGAGAGATGGTCTGCTCTCTGAGGAGAGAGGGATAGAGGGAATGAATGGAGAAATATGAGAGATGGTAGGATGGTGCAGGTAGACAGACAGAAGGCCTGGATATAGATAGGCCAAAATGTCACATTGACAAATAACATGCACTGATTGACCAGAACATGGAGTGATTGCAAAGTAAAGTACATGCAACACTGACATTTAGGCACTGGCTCGGATATAGAACGCTGACGGAGACAGAGAGGCATTTTAGCTTAGAGAGAGACATGTAACCATGGAGAAAGTGTGACGTGAATTGACACTATAAGTGGAAGCCTGAAATTGAAGTAGGGAGTTCGATGAGAGAGAGACGTCTGGTTGGCATGAGATCGAGAGGTGTTTGGTGTGGATTTGATGCAGCCTTGGCAGACCAGCTTGGGAGAGATCGATGAGCTTGGCAGAGGCTTGAGGCAGTTGTAGTGACCAGACTTGGCAAAGGGAGCTGGAGAGGGGAGAAATGGGACACATTCGAGATGAGACCAAGGGAAGCTTGCACATGCAAATGGGAAGTATGGTATATGGCCTAAACTGACTGATTAGAACAGAAACTCACACAGAGCTATAGATGGGGTAAGCAGACAGGGTCTGTCTGAGAGAGAGTGTGAAGTATGGTGTGGAAGGGAGAGGAATTGTATTGCTTGCATTGGAAGCCTGTAAAGCTTACAGTCATCATACTGCATGTTATGTTATGTTATTTTGCGTTTATATAGTGCCTTATATACCATTGGTATGGTCTGAAGGCGCTGGTAGGTTGAACGCCCTTGGGAACCGAAGTTCGGGTCAGTAGAGAGAGTAGGGAGAGTCAAAAAAGTGCGTGTGCGCACCAAGTTTGTGTGCAGCTGGTGCGGAGTTCGAGTGGTAGCTGCTTCTTAGCGGTAGGTGTGGTGGTTGAGATATCAGGAGTATGTGTTCGCTCTGGCTGGCTTTATCCAGAACGAGTGTGGCTGCGTTAGGCCTGAGGAGAACGCCTGGCTGGGGGTGTGAAACCAGCAATGTTTACTTAGAGTGATGTGGAGTGAGCGGGAGATGTAGATATGAGAACAGTTATACCGAATGGTGTCATAGTATCTCTGTGTTCTAGTTGAGTGGTGGTGTAAGGGAGAGAGTAAGCGTGGGGTGTGGTATGATGTATGTTTTTCAAATGTTCCCTTCATTCCAAAGCATAATATCTATGTCACTCAGTTCCGTGCACATACATAATATGTCTGTCCGTTGCACATACTCATCCGTTGCACATATTCGTCCGTTCCACACATTCGTCTGCTCCATATACACTTGTCTGCTCCACACATTCGTTCAGTCTGCACCCTCGTCCAGTCCACGCACTCGTCCAGTCCACGCACTCGTCCAGTCAGCACACTCGTCCAGTCAGCACACTCGTCCAGTCAGCACACTCATCCAGTCTTCATACTCGTCCAGATTAGACACTCGTCCAGTACACAGCACTCATCCGGTCCACCCACTCATCGGCACAACATACTACTCGTTGGCTTGACAGTACTACTCGTCTGTTCTGCGTGTCGATCCATTCCACACACTCATCTGGTCTATGTATTTGCACCAAAGCATGGTAGATTTGCACCAAAAGCATTGAAGGTGCAAATTTGAGATTTGCATTTGCATTATAGTATTGTTTGCATCATGCATTGCTGTGCATAAATAAATGTATTCCATTGTATTATAATTGGTTACTGACTTTTGTGTTTTCATTTGAGTATTTCTTGCGTCATTTCTTAGTGTTTGTTGTGCATGTTATTTCATTTTGTGTCTTTTCTTATGGTTATGGTAATAGGTTATGTTTGTGTGTCCATAGCATAGTAATGTAGGAGTAACACAGTGCACAAAGGCCCTGAGATACAAAAGCAGGGGGGAATAGTGATCCACCCCCCCCCCCTAGGAGTTTGTCTAAGACTGATGCATGGTTGCCCACTAGGGGCAGGCCAAAGGCAGATTTGCAGCACAGTCTCACAAATGGCACCCGTAATGCGGGACTTCACTAATGCTGACTGATAACATGGAACAGAGGCTTTAGTCTGCAGAGTTTTGCAGCTGGCCTTGATCCACTTATCGATTTGCTGGAAGAAAATTATCCCAGAACGCGCCACATCTGTGCGCAATGGCAACGGGCCAAGCACAGTTAAAGAATTGCTGACATTTCTCGGGCTCTGCAATTATTGCAGAGAGTGGATTATAGATTATGCGGCATACACTAGACCCCTACTGCAGGGCCTCAAAAAAGCACACAAGACAGACAAAAAGATAATATGGACAGAGGACATGCTTCAAGTTTCAATGAACTCGAGGTGGTCATTTGCACAGCCCCAGTGTTAGCAACCTCCAACTACACACAAGCATTCTAACTGTTTCCCCATTCTAATGGTCAGCTGATGACTGCAGTAGTACATAAAACAGTACAGTGGGCCACAAGCCATTGGCCTTTTACAATGAGTGTGCCAGACTCAGTGATTTAGGGCTAGTTCCCAAGCGAACAGGCACTTGCTGCTGCATTTGCAATTGAAAAAAGTTCCACAATTGTCATGGGATGTTCTGTCACATTGTACATGTAACGTGCAGTATTTGCCATTCTTGAGCAATCTAAATCCACACTGACCACACACAGAGCCTCAACGTATGAGGTCATTCTGTCCAGTCCAAACATTCACATTGCGCGTTGCAGAACAGTAAACCCTGCAACATTTCGGACTGAATTTGGCACTGAGGAAAACCTTGCAAGGCACGATTGTGTGACTTTTGAGGGGGAAGAAGATGGCATCCCAAAAGTGAAAGACAGCCTAATCGATGGTGGGGCGGGTGTGGTAGTCTTCATTGACTGCTCAGCAACTATTGACCAGGGGACAGGTTTTGTTTAAAATAAAATATTTTATTATTTTATTTTAAAGAACAATCACAAAAACAAAAACAAAATGAGGACTAGCCTGTCCGATCATTGGTAAATAACAGTAAATGTGGCACCAATCACAAAAGGCCCTTTACGTAAACATATTTGCATGTTGTTCAAAGTCTCACAAGCTACACCCAAAGGTCCCAGGTCACCCCTCTTCCCACCTCCCCCATATTTTGGAAGCTTTGGTAGAGCAGCCCCTTGCACTGTAGACTCTGCGTTCCACCATAGCGCATGTGTCCATAACTATTACCCATTGGTCCAGTGTCGGGGACTCTGAGGCTCCCCATTTCTGCACAATGTTACGATTTATCAGTACCGCTGCCGTGGTTAGGAACAGTCTTTCCCATTTGTTAACATCACTCTCGTTGGGTACGCCCAGGAGAAGGGACTTCGAATCCAGCGGGATAGTATGGGCTAGGACCCTAGCAAGTTCATTACAGCATGCATTCCAAAAGGCTTGGATCCGGGGGCATGTCCACAGGATATGTATGAAGGTTCCCTCCTCCTCTCCACATCGGAGACTGTTCGGGTTTGGGGCCCATTTCCAACTATACAGAGTCGTCCTGGGGTAATATATTGATGTAGGATTTTCAGCTGTATCAGACGGAGCCTGGAGGAGATAGCAACCTCTCGAGGATGCATCAGCACCCGGATCCAGTCTTCTGGGTCTACCTCTCCCACATCTTTTTCCCATTTGGCCTTTAAACTGTTCAGTTCAGGAGTGGCAAAGGATGTTATAGCAGTGTACAGAGTGGAAGTGCATTTAGTGGGAATGTAGGCTGGTAGCATATTGTGCTCTATAGGTGTGTAGTCAGGGATAATGGCATCTGCTGGTATGTGGGTTTTCAAGGCATGGACCAGCTGTATATAATATCGCTCGGTGCTTGGGATTTGGAATTTTAGTTGTAAGGTGTCAAATGAAGCCAGTTTCCCATCCACAAGGACACCCCCCCACCGTCAGAATTCCTGCCCCCATCCATCTAGGCCATGGCCCAAGTTTGCCCAGCCCAGTCAGGTTGCTATTTTGCCATAAAGGCTGTGCAGCAGTTATTCTGTTTTTCCACCCTACAAAATTATGGGCTTGTCTTCAAACAGTGGTGATGTGTGCTGCGGTTGTGGGCGGAGGGGGTCTCAGAGGAGGTTGGTATAACAGGCAGAGAGGGTCAGTGTCACGCATGGCAGTGATTTCGGCCCTTATATGGGGTAGTTCGCGGTCACCATGGAGTAGGTCATTGACCACTGCTAGCTGTGAAGCCCAATAATATGTTTGGAGGCGGGGCACCCCTATCCCACCTTCCCAGGTCGATCTTTGGAGCGTGGTCAACACGATGCGGGGGTTGACTTCCACCCCATATGAGTTCCCTAAGAAGGGTTTCTATTCTATCAAATTCAGAGTCAGGGATCTTGAGCGGAGCATTCTGCAAGATGTATAGGAACCTTGGGAGGGTCATCATTTTAATGAGTGCAGCTCTGCCCATAATTGTCAGAGGGAGAAGTTTCCAGTGGTGAACATCGCCAACGAATCAGTCAACGATCGGTTGGAGGTTGTGTGCGGCATAACTAGTCAGGTCTCCGCATACACATATTCCCAGATACCGAAAGTCCCGCCACTACACTCGGTACGGGCAATCTTGGGGGGCTGCCTGCACTCCACACTTTACCGGGAAGAAAACCACGAGGGGACAGGTTTGAGGCATACTGGGGCGGCTGCCTGGCAGAAGGTGTGTATGAGACACTAGTACAAAAAAAACATTGCTGATGCACTATCCATCCCAATTAGATGAATTTATAGTGCTTATTGAGGTGCTCCAGGCATCCCAAGGATGCTGCGTTACCATCTATTCAGATTCGCCCTGTCACCACAACGGTGCACTCGGCCCCTGAGAGTTGGAAAAGGACGGGGTTCAGGAGGGCCTACTGGTCCCCGGTACAACAAGCGGCCTTGCTTGACAAACTGATTGACGTGCTCTGCCAGCCCTCCATGACGGCAGTGGTGAAATGCACCGCCCACATAAATGACACCGTCAAGGTCTCGCTCTGTAAAGCTGCTGTGGACACAGCGGCCAAACAAGCTGCATATCTTCCGGTGCCAAATGTTTCTGAGTACCCAGTGATGGCACAAAGTAATCAGCAGCTTACAGCCTCCTCTAACGCCTTACCAATTGCACAATTGATTGTGCGACCGGACCATGCCCCACAAGAAGAGAAGGATCTATGATTGAAGAGGGGGTGTAAGCAGTCCCCTACCGATTTATTGTGGCGACAGGAAACATCAGGCAAAGCAGTGATTCTGTAAAAATTACTGCTGGTTGCATTCGACCAGCTGTACCATCCATCCCATGTGTCAAAGCAACACATTGCCACACATATACAGCAATCGTTTGTCCCCAATTTACAGGAGATGTTAACTAACATGGTCATTCACTGCACCACATGTCAGGTATACAACACTGGTCTCACCTTGAGGACTATTCGAGGTACCCTACCCCGCCCTACTGGGCCTTTCCTCGAACTGCATATAGACTACGCGGATATGAGGGAGAGTTGTAATGGTCTTGCTACGTGATCATAGTGGTGTGTCCTTTTTCAAAATGGGTGGAGGCAGGTCCTTGTGCACATTCAGACGCTAAGCATGCAGCTGGTTTTTTTGGTCGGAGAGGGTTTCCCTTGCGGGGGCGTGTGAACTGTATTAAGGTCTGATATCGGCACGCACTTCTTCAACCAGCTGTTTTTACAGAAATAACCTTGTTACTGGGCTTAAAGCATTGAGTATGCACAATTTACCACCCCAGGCCACCGGGGTCATGGAGAGGATCAATGGTCTGTTGAAAAGGAAGCTGTCGAAACGCTGCACCACTTTGAAAAGAACTGGGTGCACTGTCTGCCCCTTGCACTGTTTAGCATGTGCATGCAGCCCTGTCAGGATCACCATTTATCATCCTATGAGGTGGTAACGGGTGGAGAATGCACACGCCCCTATCTCCAATGAGGAGACCATCTGATGCTCAGAGTTTTAAAATGATTTGTTTAACTTAAAGGCACCAAAATCATCACCTCCCCTCCAGCTCGTCCCTGTTGATTTCGTTTATATAAGGAATGTTTTCCACAGGTGGATCGAGCCCAGATATAACGGCCCCTTTGAAATAATCTACTATCCCCTTGTGGCGAGAAGTTCAAGAGTTGGGCTACTGGATGGATCTGTCTGATGTTAGAAAGGCTCCTCATCCTGCACCCCTCGCCCAGGATGAGTAAATATTAACGCTATAAGAACAGTAGCAAACGCGGCGCATTTGAAGTGTGGAAGAAGTGTGCTGACTGTTGGGCTGTGGACCCTGCTCATCGCTTTTGAAGTTTCCATTCCCCTGCACTCGAACGCTGTATGGAGAATAGGAAGAGTTGCTGTTTCTACTGAGGACGAAACGCCTCTTGGACTCGGACTGCATTGACCAAACTCCTTAGCGTGCTTTAGCCACGCCCCCTTTGCTCCCAGCATTCCCTACATAGTGTAGGGGTTACACGCATTTGGCGCGCATTTGACGTGTGGAGAAAGTGTGCCGACTGTTGGGCTGTGGACCCTGCTCATCGCTTTTGAAACGCCTCTTGGACTCGGACTGCATTGACCAAAGTAATTACTAGCTGAACTTTACTACTCACAGCTGTGCCATAGTGTTTGGGCGGGGTGTGGGTTGGGCTGTGCTGGGAGTGGGTTGGCTTGTGCTGGGAGTGGGTTGGCTTGCCGGCAGCTTTGCTAATTGTAAGCGTGTGACTAACATTTTGCTTTTCACACTTTATTTTAGCTCCTTAGCGTGCTTTAGCCAGGCGCCCTTTGCTCCCAGCATTCCCTACATAGTGTAGGGGTTACGCGCATTTGGCGCACGCATTTGAAGTGTGGAGGAAGTGTGCCGACTGTTGGGCTGTTCGGCTGTACGGCAGGTGCAAGGGGGCCCATAAAACGTAAAAGTGTTGTAAGTAAAATTGCTGTTTTGTGTATACCAACAAGGGATCCTCTGCTAACAATAGATTTAAAGTTCATGGTACCATCCTACCCTAGTGTTAAAGGAAGTCTGTGAAGATTAAGTTACCTTCCTCTCACACCATTCTGAGTGACTAATGCTGATATTATTTCTCGCGCAGAATGATGAATGGTTTACGTAGCGGGAGGAAGCTTTTTGATTTACAGACCCCATTGCACCCTAACCTTGTTAACAAGGCTCTGTCCCCTCCTACTGAAGATCTTTGTGCCTGCAATCGCTATGTCAACAGATGGGGGAGAGGTTAGGAGTGTGAATGAAATAAGTCCATCTTTAGCTTTGAGACCTAAGATTCTGGAAGAAATGGGTATCACTTCTAAAATCAATGTGACCGCTATGTTTCATTGTGCTAAAAGCGTAACTGATCTTGTTTCACCAAATACTAAATTCTAGCTGAAAGACTTAAAAAACAGCATTCAAAAAGGCTTATCCCATGAAGATACATTGCACTCTAATTTAAATGGTATGTATAGTGTCAATAATTTATCTTATAAGGATGACTCTATTGATTTCTCACTGATGGGCCCCACAATTGAAGCGGAACTAAGTAAGCAAGTGCGGTTATCTCTGGGCCCTTCTACACCTCAGAGAATGGTTGGGAGAGAAGATGTATTTATGAGTAATCTTAGAGTAATAAAAATGAACACTGTATCCAACCCTAATTCTGGAGGTATTGGGGGTGAAAAATCTAAGGCTGATGTGGGAAACTGATCTGGATACCAACGACCTACATAGTAAGCCTATGGTGAGCTCCCTAAATGCTAAAAGTGCTCTAATGACACTTAATGATACAATGGTCATAGATATCCAGGAGTTCCAGTCTAGTTTGACTGAACGAGATAAAGAAGCATCTAGTAATGAGCCACGCTTTGAGACCATTACTCTTGATGCTCCATCACTAAGTCCCGATTTTCACGTATTGGCAAGGATACTGGATTTACTGGACAAGGGCGATGAGCGTTCCCACTATGAAATTGGAATTATGAGGCAGCAATAGGAGAACTCACTAATAAGACCAATCGAATTGAAGGCCTTTTGATCGCGTGTGACGCTGTCGCTGCCCTCTCAGAAAGGCATCCAAAAAAGAAGGATGTGATTGACTGTGCCACCCAATATGATGGTATATCTGGTGTGCCTATGCTTAAAAAATGATAATTCGCGAATGTAACGGCCCCTACTATTTATAAAACGGTTCATGCACAGACAGACGAACAAATGAGCAAAGATGATGAGATGCTCAAAGTCTTAGCCTCTGTGCAAAAAATTGAACAATTTATGGAAGGCTTCAAGGTGGACATCTGCCCAGTAAAATCATTGGGTTTGGTTTCTATTCCTCTGGGGTAGTTGAGCAGTAAGGATGAGGGCTTCGATAGTCCATCTCCCCTGACTGACTTGATTGATTTATCTGAGGAATGTATGGGTAGGGGGCAATGTGAATTATCTGACCTAAATGATAATGCAGAGCCTTTACATCCTAAAATAATTCTAACTCGTAAAGAGAAACGACTGGTAATGAGAGCCCAGAAAAGGAGGGCCAAGGCTATTGCCCAGACAAAGAAACAGGCTAGGGCAGCAGCAATGATAAAATTGAAAGAAAACCCTGCCTCTTTTGAGAATGAGGTGGTTATTGACCTATCCCAATTGGATGATGAATCCAAGGTGTGGTTGGATCATAACCCATCTGATAAAAAACAAGACCAAAAGATATTGAATAAGGCAGGCTCAGAAAAAAGAAAGTGAATATAGTATATCCCCAGGACCATCTAGAGACAATAGAAAGTAATGGATCAGAAAAATTGGGAATCCAGAAACCAGATTTGGCTAGGAAGATAGAGGCCGAGAGACTGCAGGCTCCCAGCCATGATATGGAGGCAGGGTTTCATTCGTTTACATTCATGGAAGTTTCAGAGGGTAGGGTCTGTTCCCTTCTCTCTGAGTTGAAGGCTACCAATGATACGCTGTATGTTATTCCATCTGCAGTAGCTAAACGAGTAGCTCTAGATATTCCCCATTTATGACGAAGTTTGTAAATAAATCCTTAACATCAGGTATAGTAGCCCAAATCTTGAAGAAATCTGTAGTAACTCCACTATTAAAGAAATCTAATTTAGATCCTAAGAATCTTCAAAACTATAGGCCAGTGGCAGGATTGCCATGGCCGGCAAAGATTCTAGAAAAAATTGTCACGTCCCAGCTGCAAGAACATGTGGACCACGAAAATCTCCTGGACCCGTTACAATCTGGTTTTCGACCAGGGTTCGGGACAGAGACCGGGTTGGTGACAGTATGGGATGACCTACTGAAAGCGGCAGATCAGGGGGACATGTCCTTGCTGGTCATGTTGGACCTGTCGGCTGCATTGATGCAGTAGACCACGGCATCCAGGGATGTATGAAAAATCTCTGAACAAGCCCCTCAATGGTTTGAGTCTTTTTTGTTCCAAATGGAACAAAGGGTCCGGATCGGTGACTTCTTGTCAGATTCCATCTTATAGAAATGCGGGGTTCCTCAGGGATCTTCACTCTCATCTTTGCTTTTTAACTTACAAGTTAAACTGCTTATGGACATACTGAGGAAACATAACATTAATTTTTATTTGTACGCAGATGACACTCGGGTGTTCCTAAAGGTGCAGAAAGTTGAAGACACATTTGCAATAATGGAACAGTGCCTACAGGAGGTCCAGAATTGGATGTGTGCTAACCAATTGCTGATGAACGCTAGCAAAATGGAAGTATCATTATTTGCCTCAAGACATCATCTGAAACAGAACAAACAGATATTGCCACCATGTTTCCTAGGAGCGCAGCTCAACTTTGCAAAGAAAATCAAAAATTTGGGTTGCGTGTGGGAAGACAATATGGGTGTGCAGCGCAGATTAGTACAAAGGTACAGTCAGCATTCTGCACACTAAGACTACTGAGACACATTTTACCATTTATTGCAAATGAAGATAGAGCAGTGGTTGTAGGGACACTTGTAAATGCGCACTTGGATTATGGAAATGCACTGCTGTCAGGAATACCAGCATTCCAGCTGCGCAGATTGCAGGTGGTCCAAAATGCTGCGATCAGGTTAGTATCTAGGGTATCAAAAAAGGCACTAATTACCAATTTGAGGAAATCTCTAGATTGGTTAGCTGTGAAAGAGCGAATTGAGTTCAAAACGCTCTGCCTGGTTTTTAAATGCATAAATAAATTGGCACCTGACTATTTATCAGACAAAATTCAGAGCTACATTCCTAGTCGGCTGCTACGCTCAGGGCAAAAGAATTTACCCCTAGTTCCACGGTCAAAATATGTGAGCAAAGGAGACCGCAGATTTGGGGTCTACGGACCCAGACTATGGAATAAGCTACCGGGACATATCAGAGAGGCCAAGACTCTTACGACATTTCGTAAGGCTCTAAAAACCCATTTGTTCTGTTGATACTTCTCATGGGAGATACTGACGGAGGCAATCCACCTACTATTCTGGAGAAAGACAGCTCAATTTCTACAGTTCCACCTGCGCCCAAATATGATTTATTTAGTCTGGTACGCGATACAAATGACTCAAATCAAATATGAACATTGAGAAAATAGAGTACAAAATGAAAGTAGGACAGTACCAACATCAAGTCCCGATACCACTAGCCCACCTATAGGGGGGTGCAGCTGTCACTCTCCCAATTATATCCTACGATCCACAAGAAAACATCATTTATTAAAAAATAAAAGAGAAGGAAGCAATTGAGAATAAGTTGGAATCAAGAAGAAGGGGGGAAGCAGGCAAAATTGTATTGGGTGAGCCATGGATGATGGGGATATTGGGCAGGTACACTCAGGGATCTGATGGTACTGCCCCTGTGATGACCAATAAATCACTCAATAATGGTGTAAATCCAGCTCCAAAGAAGACTGTGAAACAACAAGTAAAGGCAATTGAGCTCCCTAAGGGATCGATTGCTCCACCAACATTCGGTGTAACAGATGCTATGACTAGGAAACAGAAAGATGAAGTTTATGAGCAAGAGCTAAATCAAGACCCATCCTCTATACTGGGATGGGAGAGTGACCCAAACATTAACTCCAAACTAAATCTTAATCGGTCCTCCCTACTAAAAGCCTTCCACACCATTCCTTGCTTAAGAACATTATGCTCAGACGATATTGATTGGGTTAGACTAGCTACCACTCAAAATAATAGGATGATATGTGGATTTCACTCAAGGCTAATTATGAAATTAGTCTGGGAGAAAACAGAGAAGTTTGTGTATGTTGGTCTGACCCCATCTCTGATACATTCCGAATTGGAGGCTAAGGCCTTTTTGGATAAACCAATTGCTCCCATACTAATTGAAAATCTGAATAAGGAACACAACCAGCCGCCACATCTTAATGAGGATTTTGTAAATTAGATGCTGGCCATTGCTGCTGCTTTCTCTGGTTTTAACAAACTACCCATAGTAGTGCCAGGGACAACTCTAATAGCGCCACCCTTGCACTGACCAGTATACAATTCCATTGGAATGCATGTCGTGGAATAGTTGTGGGATGGTAAATTTCAATCGATGGTGGGGTACTGTTGATGAAAACTCATATCCTGCTATTATCCTATTACAGGAAACTATGCATGTAGTTCACTTTACTGGGGAAGGCTTTGAATGTTACTCCCAACCTGCCTCTAGAGGAGAAAAAGGTAGGCCCTCAGGGAGGGGTGGGGGGAGGGTTAGCTATTCTTGTCAATAATACTTGTAAATTTAACACAAAACCTATACACATGGATCCATCTATATTAGCTGTTGAACTAACCACAATACAAAACAAGATAATCCTTTACTAATTATGTTCATATACGGGAATAGGAGTACATCCACGATTAATGAGATTACTGATACTCTTGACACAATCTTGGAAGGTGCATTTACTCGCCATGATCAGATGGGGGTTGTAGTGGGGGGGGATTTCAACTCCACCTGTTTGCCGCATAAATCGTGTTTTGGCCGTAAGCTATTAAGTTCATCGCTCACTGTTAAGAATGGGAAAAAAATGGGTTGACTTCTTTCTCAAATGGGATGTCCAAGTAGTTCCAACCAGAAAAAGGAACTGGCTATCACATGGTCACGTGGAGGATTGTCCTCACATATTGATCACTTTTTGTATCCTCTGTATTATACAACTCATTTAATCAAATTGACATACAGAAGTTGGGTTTTGGTGACCATCATGTAATTTCCCTAAAATTGAACCTATTTGGTTGGGGCTTTTTTCCCAATCTGGTATTGAAATTGGTAGAAAATGATAGGCCCGGCCTATCAGTAAGATGGAATCCTTCAACTTGTCATCAGCTGATTAGCTGGATCAAAGATGACCCGGAATTGGAGGGAATCATGTCACTTTCTTACCAAAATCCGATACTAATATATCTAAGAGGATTGATTTTCATATACTTGAGTTGATCAAGCAAAGGAAGCATCCTCAAGACAAAAAACACCATACACATGTCTTTAACATAGAGCTCTTCAGATAAAAAAAGTTGAAAAACTTTAAAGTCAGACTACTCCTTAAGTTACCGCTAGAACCGCAAAAACATTATATGTTAAAAAAGAGTATTCTCAGTAATTACAAAATGGTGGTGAATAATGTCAAAGCTGAAGTCCTCTTAAATGACAACCAGAATATGATGCACCTTTTACTCAAAAATGACTCACGTAAAATTTGGTCGATCTTAAGATTGATCAATGGCCCACAAGACGGCCAAAAGAAAAATGCAATCTCTGCTGTTGAATGGGTTAATTATATCAAATTGAAATACAAGTTACCAAACCAGTATCAAACCCACACTAGAATTGACTTTCAAACTGCTATGCTGATTAGATCACCCTGGTGTTTGGAGGACATATCCTGGGCAATTATGAGATTAAACCACTCTAGAGCTGTTGGACCCGATGGCATTCCTGCATATCTATATAAATCTGACATTTCACTGTGGGCAACGATTCTGAAACACAAATTTGATGCAGTGTTTTTATTGCAAGCAATACCAGCATCATGGTGTTCAGCGATTATCATTCCTATCTATAGGAAAGGTCCCATTGACAACCCTGTGAATTTTAGGCCAATTGCCCTCACAGATGCATCCTCAAAGTTATTTTGTCAACTTATTCTTGAGGCTCTCCAGGATCATATGAAAAGGAATGCTATTCTCTCTAAATTCCAGACTGGCTTTAGACGCCATATGGGATGTGTTCTTAATGCTACTCTTGTATTACATATTCAATGGCTCACCAAGCACAATCATGTGGGGGCTGTCTATATGGCAGCACTCGACTTAAGCTCAGCCTTTGATACTGTGCTAAAACAACTCCTATGGGAAAAGATGCTGGTAATGGGCCTCTCGAAGCACTTGGTGGCGCTCATCACCTTATTACACTTAAGCACTAATTATAGAGTGCGATTGAATAAGGAAGGTGCCCTTACCGACTCTATCCCTTCTGAAGTGGGGTTGAAACAGGGCTGCACTTTGCAGCGGTGTTGTTTAATTTGTATGTTTGTGATGTTGAAGAATGCTGGGCAAAGGAAATCATTTTCCCACGCTTAAATTGAACTATATTGGTTATGGCAATGACCTTCTCATCTTTGATAAAACCCCTTTGGGACTGCAGAACAAGATCAATGCATTTACTCGTTATGCTGCGGTACATAACTTGAGGCTTAATCAGTCCAAATCCAACATATTGATCTTAAATGATGGGGAAAAAAAGGCTGACCCTATAAGTGGATGATTGATGGTGAAAAAATTGAAACAGTACAAGAAATCAAATACCTGGGCTATCCTTTATCTGACTCCTTCACATCATGGTGGAAGGAAAGAATGCAAGAAAAAATGTAACCCTTTGTCTCTCGAATGAGACTAATTATGGGAAAATATTGTGGATTCGCTCTTCTACCTGTTATCCAATTTTATCTTTTGAAAGTTGACCCCTCTATCCTTTACATCTTAGATATGTGTTTATATGAGGTTGATGATGTCCTCGATACCCTTCAAGGGGGTGTTTGGAAAAGAGTGCTTGGCCTAGCCGCCTCTTTCCCAAATGATATTGTTCGCTACGAACTAGGTCTATTACCTCTCTCTGCCAGACGGAATTGGCGGTTATTAAATAACTGTCAAAATTTTAGATCCACCATGTAATTCTCTGTATGAGGATCTGAACGAACAGCTTATCCTTGGAGGTGTGAAGTCTTTATCAGCATATGCAGACAGAATGAATGACCTAATGGTTTTGTTGGGTATCTCAAAGGAGGACCTCATATTGGGTCTACCAAGTTGTAAACTAAAACTTAATTTGTACTATTGGAGTTGTCAGGCAGACCGAATTGGTTTATATAGATCTTACCATGAGTTTGCTCTGTCTAGAAGAAAATGGGGGGACAGATCCAGATGTATTTTGCAATTCCCCTCTGCCTCAGGTCGATCCTTGTAACTCCGATATAAACTTAACCTACACCATACTAATGAAAGGTTGTTGCTATGGGGTAAATGTGATACTCAATTTAAAATGGGTTCCTGCCGATTTCGTAAAAAAGGAACAGTTATTGAGACTCTGAAACATCTGGTTATTTACTGCGAACATTTTGAGGACTTGCGACTTTTTATGTTTGGAAATGTTATGCTTTCATGTTCTGCTTTGTCTCGTGAAGTTCTGTGGGAAAGATGTATGAGAGGAGATAGTATTAAGCTCATTATTAGATTAACTTTGATTTTGGAAAGAATTGACTTGAAGCTGAAAGAAAAGAATTGTAATGAATCAGAGATCTGAGACTGTTTAATCCCCTTATATCGTTATAAATCTTTTCCTTTAAAAAAAAAATATATGTAATCAAATCTATTGTGTACATTTATATTTTTGTATGCTTGGAAATTGAATATGAAATATTGATGTATTAAGCTGTAATAGAAATTGTGAAGGTTTTTAACCATATACAATAAAATAAAAAAACACAGACTTGTTACTCCATTGAAATATTTAGAGACGCACACACACCCATGAATATTAAGTGTTGGTTCTTTTGTTTATTTTTAAAAGCATTGTAAGGAACTCATGGTGGCAACAGTAAAGACAGACGCAAGTGATCACAGTTGAAAGGTGTTTATTAAACTGGAAATGTAGGGTGGAAAAACACCTAAACTAAACCTAAATCTAAGATGGGAACAAGCTTCGACCATCAAATGAAAAATAAGGCAGTTGTTGTGGCGTCTTGCAAAGTAAAAGGCCTATACTAAAAAAACTATTGTCAATCCTTACGCTAAATACAAAAAAGAAGTGTGGGATAATGTTCTTTAAGAAAGAAAGAAGTGTTCCCAAATAGTAAGTCAGCATGTGATGGCCAGTGGTCTCCCTTCCCCACGTTTTGAGCACGGGCCACAGTGGATCTCATGAACACAGCACATGCTCGAGCTTTCCCAGCATGAGCCGACAGTTCCATATCAGCTATTATAAGTCTCTTTTCAATAAAAAGTCTCTTGCCTTTGAGGGCCTGATGTATTTAACAACAAACAAACAAAGAGTTCCTTTCTGAATGGACTTGGGTGATCTCACCCCTGGATCTCCCACGGTCGAGCTCGGACCCTAATGACAAGGGGGACAATTCACTTCCTCTGGTCTTACAATACTTCTTGCTTTCACAAACCTTAATGTCTTTTTAAACAGTTCCTCAGGGTTCACACCTGTTTGTCGGCCTCCCTCTGCCGGGTTCACTCTGGCCACCTTTTGCAAAACAGATCACTGTGGACATCCATTTTAGGGAGAATTCTCCAAATGTGCTCATTTCCCTTACCTTTTGAGACCCCCAGCAACTTTGATGGATTTCTAGGATTTTCTTTTTTTTACCTGAAATGAGTGTGAGCCTTTTTTCCCACTCTTTCATGTATTTTGATGTGTGTTTTACTTTTGTGTTCTTTGGTTATAGAGTTTTTAAACAACTCCATAGGTATCATCTTTTTCTGTGTCACACAGCACCTTCAGTGCAGTGGCAAAGGGGTGTCTTTCAGACTCCCCAAGGTTTAAATACCTTCTCTGGGACTGACTACCGTCTCCCAGAGCATGTGAAGTTAAATTGACTTTACTAGTCCTTTTACTAGTCCTTTTACATTCATAGACCCAGCACACACTATCTTCCTATAGAGTGCTGGAGGGGTTACCTAGCTTCCCCTGAGTCAAAACACTCATGTAACAGTAAAATCTTACCCTTTCCCACTTTAAATGGCTGGTGGCAGTGGTTTAGATAAAACTACCATGATTTTTCCCAACTGCTAACAACTGTAGCTAAAAATCGGGTGAGCCATGTTTTTCAATATGGCGCCCAAGACCTATCTGTAAAAACAGACTCCGGTCATCTTTTTTCGCCATTTCTTTTAGGAAAAGTCCTTCTTGTGATTGTCTCTGCGTGCCAAACCAGGTTAGGTCCCTTTGTTCGTTGGCCTTTGGCGGGCTTCAGTGCTGAAGCCCTCCTCTGGCGCCTGAGTGTCTGGGGTGGACAGGATGTGAGGGGGGTGCCCGAAACTCCCTGTGCTTAGTCTCCTAGGAGACCTGAATGCACTCTGGCGTGATTGGCCGGCTGACTGTCCGGCAAGGACAGCCACCCTGCTGTGTGAGTGACAGCCAGGCTGGAATGAATGGGGGAAAACTGTTTAAAAGCAGGTCTCTGGGACTTGGAAAGCAGAGTCGACCACTGGAACGAAAGAACAGAAAACGAGCTGAAGGAAGAGGACTGCTGCAACTCCTGGACGACCGGTGAAGCCCTGCTGCATGTCCGAATTGCCTGAAACTCCATCGACAGAGAAGCCCTTCAAGGTTAACTTCTTCCCTTGAGTTTGGTGGGAACAACCAATTCGCAAGCCACCTGGACACTGTCCCCATCTGGTCGAATTTTCATCAGAGTGCTGTTGAAAACTGGATAGCCAGAGGGAAGGAAACCAGCTTGTGGACTTAAAGGCACTCACACCTTAAAACGACGTCTTGCTAAAGCTTTTGGCCTCATCCCTAGGCAGTGCAGGAACCTCCCAAAGTCCTCCTTCTTGTCCCCATGACTGAAGCACAGGAACAGCGAGATCTGCTCGAACTGCCAGGAACCACTGCCTCAGCTACAGCTCTTCTTCATTGAAAAGGTACTGTGCAAACGTGGTCCGGAACTCTTTTCGGCCATCGGGAAAGTGCGTGAAACTCTCCTCAACTACGAAGGCTTGTCCTTCCCTTAACATTCGTCAAACTTTTCACCTGGCCAAATTCTTCTAATCTACGTGGCAAAGACTTAACAGTTATCTACCAGAACTGTGCTATCCTATACAAAAGACTCTGAACCATTGACTTTGGCCCAGGCCTATTGAGAAGAATTGCTGGTTGTATTTAAATGAAATCCTTTGCCCTGCCTATGAATGTATTTGGGCTGTCTATTCTTATAACCTTGTCTTTTTACCCCTTTATTAAGTATCTGAAGTGCCATTTTGCTCCCACTTCAGGGGAGCAAAACTTGTTCATTTACTTACTGGTTGAGTAATTGTGCTTTATTAGTGCGTGATATTGAGCTGCTTATGCTAGTCTGATGTTTTCTAACTGACTGAGTAAATAAATGTATATCCTTTTTACCAAGACACCTTGAGTAAGTGTATATTTGAATCACTGTATTTGTTGGTCCTTTGTGTAACTTGTTCTACTGCTCACTTAAACTCTTGAGATCAGTCTGGCTGCTTAGCCATCGCTACCACTTTACTGTAGTCCTAATTGCATGTAGTGTTCCCAAAGGGTACTGCAGGTGATTCTGCCTAACAATCCCTCGGTCGGGTTCACTCATGTCAACATTCTCTATGGGGTATACAGTCTTATAATGAAAAATAAATAATGAATGGAACTTATACGAAAAATAAATAAAACAAATAATGAAAATATATGTGGGGGTGGGGTAAAGGGTTACATCTTGTGGGGAAGTGGTTGGGTGGTGTTTTAGCCAGGGTAAACAGGGATTTGGGGTGGAACCCTCTTAAAAAAAGAAATGTGTAATTTTTTGTCTTTATTTTTATCTTGTTATAGATTAATTAATTATTAATTAATTCATTATAAAAACATGTAACCTCTCTATGGCCTTTAGACTTTGCCCCTTCTCGTTAGCATCCCTCTGCCGGGTTCACTCTTGTCAACCTTTATGACACACAGTTCATGCGCTAATTTCACCAAGCGGGATTCATCTCCCTTTCCTTCATAATCATCTGTATGTCGTATAATACTTTTGACGGTACAAAGGATTTTACAAGATCCCTGTATGACCACTTTGACCTCTTGTCGCTTCTTCCCAAGGATTTCTGGTTTACGGTAGTATCTACCATCGAGTAATCACCCAGAGTTTCATGCGTGAGCACCCAGGAGGTGCGGGACACCTCTGTTGCTGGTTTCCCCCTCTTTCATCAATAGTCTCTTTTAAGCTTTTCAAAGTTCAAATTAGCGATTGGCTACTTTTCGTTCAGCACAGTTCGGTTCTTATCACACTCCCCTCGACTCACCGGCTGTAATTAACTGCTTGGCTTTCTTTCTCCTTGGAGTCAAGGTTGGTACCACAGAGATAAGCATCTCTCCCCGGCTTGGTAATCAGCGGAGGACAATCTTGTGTAACGTTGACATCTGCTGCAACACACAGTGGCTATTGTTCACGGATGTATGATTCCGTCTGCAGAGGTTTCATGGGCCTTGCTCGGAAAGGGCAAGGTTGCTTCTCTCCTTGTCACCCTCTCAGTCTGTGCCGTCTTTCTCCTCCTCTTGAACTGCCGTGTGGAGTTAGCTCTCACGTCGAGCGATCTGCCTTGCTCGTCCTCTGCTCTTGTGCTCCACCTTTCATCCCTATGGGGAAGTGAAAGGGCTGTCAGGTGTGTGTGTGATTCTGGTCAATTGCCTGACTTTGCCTGACCATTGTATTGGGACATCTCAGGTAAACGGCTCTGGTGTTAGTCCGTTGTCTTTTGTGTTTTGCAAAAGTGTTCTTGTCGGAAAATCAGAAAAAGGGGGGTCAGTGTTTTGGAATATCCTACGCCGTAGGATGGGGAAAAGGTGTTCAAAGAAGGGGGATACAGCGTCCCACCCTTCAGTGTCACACTCCCACTCTCCAAGGACCCCCCCATCCTGGTGATCCTCCCTGACTGGTCCATCCCTAGGAACTGGATCCAATAGCGATGGCCGTGTCCTGGCCACCTGGATGACAGATCCCTGTGACTAGCCAGGGAGACACCTTCAGGTTTCTCACAGCATCTGCAACTAATCTATCTCCACGGTACACAAATGCTGCTATTCATTACTTGCGCAAAAGGATATCTCTCCCTGATATCTCTCTCTCTCTCCCGCTTAGTTTGTAATGGATGTATATGGTTCTAATAACTCGTTTAACAATAGGTCATCTCATTGGCCTCAGGCATATTCTATCATAACTGTGTTTCCATGCTCATATACCTGTGTTATGCATTGTGTAGTTGAGCTATTTGCTCTTTCAATGTTTGGATTAGGAATAGATCTAGGATGTAGTTTTATATGGAGTGTACATATAAAATGCGGTGGGATAGAAATGTGACTATTATTGCAACTAGTAATACAAATTCAACTATCGCTAGTGGTCCCGTTACATATAGCAAAAATGTATTGTAATGTAATTGGTTATTTATAACACGCTTTATACCCAGAGGTTTTTAAGCACAGATCTGGAGTTCGAACTTGTGTTGCTCCGCGTCGTCTTGCTTCCAAAGCAAGCGTGTTGCTCCTGAGATATCCTCCCGGCCTCAAATGATACAAATGTTTTCTTAGAATATAAATGATTGACTGCGGTCCTCCATACACAGGGTAAGAAAAGTGCGAATAACACACCTGCCACACAGACATAAGATGGAGCTTGCTAATTTACTTATGTTGTCATTATTTCTTAATGTGTGTTCTGATATTATTGCGAATGTTAGCATTTTTTCTAGGGACTCGCAGGATACTATTTCTAAACGTTTTAAAAGACAGGTGGGAAAAGCGAAGTACGATGAGTACAAAGCGCTTGCATTAGACATAATGGAAGATGTGCAACATCTAGAATTAAGCACTAGTTGGTATGCAGATATGAGCTCAGTGGGGAAGAAGAAGGTTAATGGGAGCTGTTATGTTTGTTCCTTGATAGCACACTTGTCAGATGTGCCTACGGTCTTAATGCCGCAGGAAACTCCAAATTTGGCAGCTCAATGTTTAATCCATCTAATGTTGTGTATACTGCGAAGCACCTTCCAGGCACGAAAAGTGCACCTTGAGATAATGGACCCAGGTTAACTGCAGTGTGCCCAGAACCCCATAAGTGTGCAGTGCTTGCAAAGACCGTACTTGAAGCTGGAAGGTGTAAAGTTTATAGCAAACAGGTGGCAAGAGACTACAGTGAGCTGCATGGGAGGAGCCCTGGTGGGATTTGGGGAAGAGGTTATCGCATGGGTGAACGATATGTGCAGACAATACTGGAATGAGCAAGGGGCAAAGCTCACATGGATCGAGGCAAGTCCCTTTAACAAAGTTTTTTCAATTAATAATATATATATTCATTGAAAAAACTTTGTTAAAGGGACGTTATGGTTGCAAGTAAAACCGAAAAACCTTAGAAATTCACCAGTTATGGTAAGCTAAGCAACCTTAACTCGCGCCACCACCGTGCACTACTAAGACTAACACCCAGGACATCAAAGATGACATCGGAAATGTCATTGATGACATCACATATCTGGCCCACTTGTTTTTGTTCACTGACATATATAGGCCAGGTGGTTTTGTTCACTGACAGTCAGAATATTTAAATTGAAAAGTTGCTACATATCTAGATGTTAACCTTATCATATGTTCTTAAAGTACGTTCCTTAGGGTTTACTCTCAGGTAATGGTGCACATACATGGGGAAATAAGCAGGCCTCAAACACACAATTCATTTGTATACATGAAGATAAACGTTAATGTTATTAATATTGTCTGATGGTGCTGTTTCTTTCGTTCTTCCTTACTTTAGTTTCCCTGTATGCGCCTCTGATTTGTATGCATTGTGGTTCTTCATATGTACTAACACAAGTGTAGTAAGTCTTGAATTGTTAGCTAGTTATTACATGTTTAACATTATTCAGAACTTGCATAAGGTAGCATTCATTATTATACTTTCCAAAATTACAAGATTATAAATATTGTACTTCTATGGTCCATGCTGCAGCCATTGCCTAAGTTTATATATGATTAGGTTCCTGTATTAACAACAACCCTCCAATACAATGTTGTTTAGATGAGTACATTCTTTAATACATTAAGTAGTTCATGATAGGTCTCCCGATCACCCCTGACATCTTGTTACCTACATCATAAACAGAACTCCTTGTAGGAACTTTTCATCAAAATTCATTTCACATGTGATGTCATCAGTGATGTCCTGGGTGTTAGTCTTAGCAGTGCACTGTGGTGGCGTGAGTTATGGTTGCTTAGCTTATCATAACTGGCAAATTTCTGAGGTTTTTTGGTTTTACTTGTAACCATAACGTCCCTTCAACAAAGTTTTTTCAATGAATATATATATATATATATATATATATATATATATATATATATATATATATATATATATATATAATGCACCCTAGAGCAATACGCCCAAGCAGGGGAAAGTTTACGATCTGTGTGCAGAGTGTGGGTACCCCGCCATACTTGGAAGCTGAAAGGTTGGAAAGGGAAGAAATAGAACAAGAAGAGAAGGACAGGCTTACATTGTAGTTTGTTAATGTGGGATTAACAAAAGGGGGAATGTAAGGAAGCAGGGGTGATCATCCCAGGCTCCCAAGAGGTTTCAAGTAAGGCAGAGGCCTTGCAGCGTGTTGTAGAGGATTGGAGAGGCCTTAGAGCGGAGGGGGGATATCAATAGAAGTTGTCATTGATAGATCAGTGGATGTGTGAATACATACAGCATTAGCAATAGAAAGCCATCTTAGAACTAGGCCTAGCGCAGCGCAGCAGCCAGGACAGTAGGGCCAGGCGATACCCGTGGAAATAGGCTTGCACACAGTATAATAGGTTTCAACATGGGCAGCGGTGAGGAAGGCCAGAGTCACAGAGATCTATAAACCTTTCATGGTTTCATGCTGCCACCATTTGTATCCCAGGAGGAATGTGCCCTGCAAGGCCATGAGGCGGCCGAGAAGTCTCTGCAAAGAGTTATCCCACAAGAAGAAGTGCCTAAGCCTCCGACCCTCCCCAGTCCCAACTTTGTTATAGTGCCCAGATGCCCCCGTCTCAAGACCCTAGCATTCCAAGGTACCAGCCAGCCTCAAACCACCTACCATAAAGCTTTTAGACCCCCCATCGATCAGAACAGATCAGAAATCAGGGACAGGCTGCCTTCACCCGTAGGGACATGATTTGTGCTGCGAGGTGCCGGAAGGGGCAAAACAACAAACCTAAAACGAGGGTAGAGAGATTTGGAATGGTGCTGATGTGTCTGGGTTCATATTGGGGTTTGTGAGTTACAGTGACCTCGAGAGTATCCTCCTAGTTCATATCTGAAGTACCAGGTGCACACTAGCCTAGGGATAGAGAATGTATTGTTCTTTGTGTTTAATTGGCGATTAACTGTAGCTTCGTGCTGATGATGTGCCCAGCGAAGCCCGCGTGAAAGAGGATGGACAAAAGAGCTGGAACCAATGACCTGGCATCTCTTATGGAGCAGGTAGCCCATATATAGGTTCGTGCCAACCAGCTGCCGCAAATTGTACTTTTCAGAATCTGTGTCACTGATGACTCTGTGTGCCTTTTTAACGTGCTGCTTATGATGATTTTGCCAGAGCGCTCCATGGCAGCAGAGTTCTTTGCTGGCGCGTCTTTACTTTTTGTGGGAATAAATCTTGTTCTCCTTGCAAGAGGTGTGCTGGGCCTTTTTCCCCAGTGGGTTGCATTTTTTCTAGTGTGAGCGTGAGGGGTTTCTCTACATTCCCCATACTTTAGCAAACGAAAATCAGAGAACCACATATTCCTGCGCACAGTGAGAGAACTCTAGGTATATTTATCTACATATTTGGTGGAGAATGCGGGAACATTTTGGCTAGGTGTATTTGCTTGGTGTGGCCCTTTCTTAGCGTGGTCATACTGTGTTGTGCTGGGTGCACTTTGATTGTTTTGTCTTCTTTTGAATCGCTTCAGTGACATTGTGTGAAAGTGACAGTGATACATTGCAGATATGACTGAAATGGAAATAGATGATTGTTGCACATATGCAGAAACCAAGTTTTGTGCATTTGCAACGTAGACATCTGAAACTATTTCAAGTTGGTGAGAGCGAATAGTATAAGAGAAAAGAGAAGAATGTCCTGAGGAATTATTTGCAGAAGGGACTGTGTTACAGGCATGTTTATTGAGACTTTTTAATTCCGAGGACTGGAAGACACAAACTGATAGTTTGATTCGCCTTGGTGCAAAAACATGGTTGGCTTCACATAGGTTAATTGAGCTGAGAACGAAGGATGGTGAGATCATTGCAGGCTTGGGAGGTTACTTGGCAAATATGCATGAAAAAATGTTTCAATTAGAAGAAAGATCAGAACGGGGAGAACTTGGTATACAATTACAGACCAGATATGACATTTTAAATGTGCAGTTCGCACAGAATGGGAGGCAGTTGGTGGAATGTGGAGAGGAAATTGATAATTTAAAGACTATCATAGGAGATGTACGAAAAGATACAGAGATCTTGCCTAATCAGAGGTTAAGGCCCTACGCACACATAGTTGCCAACACTCTAAAGACATACAGACTTTGGAGGAAGAGGTATTCGGTTGATGTCTGAAGATGATAGAAAGTTGGAAGCAATCCATGATTACAAAATGAAAGTCACAGATATGAATGAGTTCATAGTTAAACTGAGGAAAGAGAGTTCTGCATTTCATGAGGAAACATGCAGCTTAGAGAGATAAAACAACAACATTCATGTGTCAGAATCACAGAGCTGGTCTCAAATCCCTGTGGGCAGCAGGGCAGTAGTCTCAATGAGGCTAGATGCAGCCACATTCTAGGAAATATGCCACCTGATGTTCACTCAGCAAGAGCTGGCTCTTCTCCAGTGCCCAAGATCCGGCCTGCTTACTCAGAGCAGAAAAAGGAGGGTCAAAATTAATTGGTCTATTGTGATCAAAATCATAAAAAATATTACGAGTTTGATCAAACCATTCAGGAAAGATTCAGGTATAAGTATCAAGGAACATTTGGAAGCTGTAAGCTATTTCAGACGTTGGGCATCCCTAAGACTCAGTACGTCAGATTCTTTCATCTCACGACGGATGCCAGCTCTGCTAGCTTTATACAGAGTTTGAATGAACAAGAGAATATACCATGAGGTGAACAATTAGAGAGAAGTTAAGAAACAATCCATGTTTCTCCATCCAATATGCCAAAAAGTAGCATATATCATGACAGCACAATTAGATGAATCGCCACGCCATTTCTTGCAAAACCTAAAAAGAGCCTTATCATGTTTTGCCACTATCTGTGACATGGACTCAGAGTTCAAGACCACATTTTCTTTATGGCCTGCAAAAAGAAGTGGTCTCCCAGCTGGCTTGTGAATTCACTAGAGACCAGAGTTTGAAATGGATTCTCGAGCCGGCGACCAAATTCTGAGGTAATCTCACATGAGGGTAGAAATAAGGAGTCAAAACCACAAAAAACTAAATAATCTGTCCCTACAGTATTACAAATCAAATCTGGGAAAATGCCATTGGCGACTGTTCAAATAAAGAATGACACATTGCATAACCAGAAGGTTGTGACCATGCAAGGAAAGTCAGTACCATCCCAAACTACGATGTTTCAATCTATAGCTTCCAACCAGCAAGACACTTACATCCTAGGTATTTTGGTAGTTCGCAAAAGGAGGGGTTTCTCTATGATATGGTGGGGCCTAGTAACACACAAAGTCAAATGTATAACAGACCCTACCACACATCGGAGGCCCAGATTAGGTTTAACCCTGCTACAATGGTATATGGCAATCAATCAGGGCCAAGATATGTACATATGTTTATTGAAAATGGAAAACAGCAAAGAGAGCAGTATCAAGCAAATGAGACAAAATGTAACCTATACTACACGACTTTATGTTTAGGCCTCTCCACAGGTAGACCATGGACAGAGGACGGTCAGTCCACACTCTCCATCTCCTCTGTCCTGGGAATTCAGGGGAACCACAAACAGAAATCAGACTCCTGAAAGGAGCCAAAATAGGCCTAATTAATTTTAATTCAACTAGTACCAGCCTAGAGCACAGAGGGATGTGTTTAGGGGTCTGGACACATTTCAGTGCTTAGAGGCACAAGTGAAAATGTTGGCTGAGGAGATAGGAAAACTGCATGCAGTACAAACACAGCAGCTGAGTGAGAGTGCAGAATGTCGCAAGAGTTACATTGCACAGAGCAGCGACACATAACTACTCAGCCAGATTTCCCACAATGAAAGTGCAAACGACAATGATCCACCATTAAATGACCAAACCGAATAGCCTAGCGATTTAAATCCAAGAAAACAAGCAAATAATGATGACATAGGAAGTAAGAACACACAGAAGAAGGGAGTGTGGTTTAATTTAGAATTGAACCAAACCATTCAGGTATGTGAAGTTGAGAAAGGAGAAAAGGGAAATGCACAGGAAGAACCCAAAGAGCAAAGGGTCAGAAAACAAATATAAAAGAACAGGCAACCTTAAATTAATTAAAAATTAGGTGAAAATTAGAAAAACAAATGAAAGGGTTTCATTGCCTGACGATTCTAATAGTGATCATACCTCCACAGAAATTAAAATGTTACAAAGGACATCTGTAGATGAGTCCTCTGAGGAGTATTCCAAGCCACAGATGTTCCAAGAGGCAGAGCTGACATGTATGGTACAAGAGACAGGTAAGTTTCAAACACAAAATGCTGATATACATATACAAAATACTGCCACATAATGCAAATGAAGACACAAAACAATTATGGCCCAGAGTAAAGACTGAGGCAAGAAGTTATAGTCCAACCCATCGAGGGAGACTGTCCCCCCTCATTGATGGGGTAAATGGGGTATTCTGGTCTTTGGCCAAAAAGCCCCTGAAACCTAACAAAGTGATAAAGCAAGTTAGCAATGCAAAAGAATGCCACACCATTGCAAGATCAGAGAGAGCAGTTCAAGAGTTTCTTCAGAATGGCTGTGTACCTAATGTCAACTGTCATTCTCATTTGCCAGGTTGAAATACTGTGAGAAAAAGAAAAACAGGCATTAGAGATTTACTTGGATCCTAATAAGAACTGGCAAACACAGATTAAAACAATTTGCGGTTTTATGTAAGTGACGAAGACTGTGAACAAAGTGATGTCTCAGAGTCAGAGCAGGAAAAATATATTTCAACAATTGCATGAAGGAAGATCAGACCTTGAAACCTGTGCATGTGAATGGGCATCCAGAAATGATTTGAAGCAATGTTGGCCGTAGAGCAAGAAAGGAGTTTCATTAATGAGAATGTGTTCAAACAAATGCTTGACAGAGAGACACCAAGCTTAAAAATAAAAAAATTAAAATCTGTGTTTTAGATGACTCTGATTTGGGACATGAAATTGTGGGAAGATGCATGTTGAAAATCACAATAGGGTCCAAAAGCATTCATCACAATGTATGAATTGTACGTGGAACCATTGCCAAATTCTATTTGGGAAATGACATCATGTACAGAATGCATGCGGTTTTAGATTTCTTGAATCAAAAGGTATGGTATAGACTGGGTGGAGCAGCACCTGAATTTGAGGATATGAGGTAAGCCTACCATTGTGCACAAATAGCCATATTCAGTTGAGCTTCAAGTGAAGAAGGATGTTACCATTCCTGCTTTCACGAGGCAATTTGTAATATCATTAAAGGACAGGAAGGGACAACAGATGAAGGGTCCGGATGCATTTGTATGTCTCAATGAATCCATGAGACAGCAGGGGCTAGAATGTGAATATACACCTTTTGTGGAAGTTGGGGATGGTCCCATTCTAATTCTCATGAATAACAAAGGATGTCCGGACGTTCACCTGGAAGAAGGGCCACCATTAGGGATGGCAATGCAAGAATCACACTACTGTGCAGATTTAAACAACACAATCATTGGGAATATTCCTGAAAGTTATGTCTCCTCACACGGTGAACTGCCTGAGTCTTTAGATTCTAAACCAAAGGGGATTTTTAAAATTCATTCAGTATACCTGTAAGAACCAAAGGATGTGATTTGTTGTCATGAGGACAATTGCATCTTATTTCAGGTGGCTGAACATGAGGAGGCAAAACAGCAAATTGAAGTAGAGGCTGAAATGCCAAGATGCTTGATGGTGGCGTCTCTCCAAAGGGATAGTCTTCTTCTTTCTTGGCTTTGGCAATGTGGGTGTAGACCAGCTTTTGTAATATGCGTCTTCAAATATGGGCAATACACTTTACAACCTTTGAAATTTCATTAGTCCCCTCCTGCCTTTGGCAATATCTGTTGGTTTCGAATTGCCTTGGTTTTGGCATGGGTAATGGTTGTTGCCCCATCTTATTGCTCGGTTACCAATAAGCTTGCCTGCTTAACGACACAGGGCCTCATCATGAGTTGGGCAGTAGCCCTTAAATGCAGCGGTAATGGAATTAGCGCTGCCAATACCGTTTTGCCAGATCATGAGTCGGCGCAAAAAGCGCCAGCCACAGAATGAACTGGCGCTATTACAGCCGGTGCTAATAGCACTGATAACACAAAGTGCATTACATTACAGCCCTACCACAAATGCAAGTACGGTGGTATTAGTGCCAAAAACTGACGCTAATACAGCAGAGATTTACCTTCAGCCTCCAGCTGGAGGTAAATTAACAAACGTGCCAGGAATAATGCCACAGGTGCACACAATGCACTCCAGAGGGCTACATAAAGCACAACACTACCGCAAACACTGTTTCCAACACCATGCTGCCATTATTCGCTGCAAGCTGGAACAGGCAGCTGCTCATCCTGCGCCTGGAACTCGAGATGCAGGGCACAGGGAGCACGCTGGGTGTGGGGGTACAGGAGGAGGAGGAGGAGGAGGAGGACGAGGAGAACTGTCCGAGCAAAGTGAGCACCCATCCCCAGGGTCATGCCATCACCCTGGGCCCTCACTGACACCCTGTTGGTCACCCTGTACCGCCTTAACAGGGAGACCATCACTGACCTGCTGGCCACAATCCAGGAAGACATAGGGAGAAGGATAAACATCCAGACAGCCGTGCCCCCACTGCTGAAGCTGATGGCAGTCCTGCGGTTCCTGGGAACAAGCACCTTCCAGCATTCTGTGGGCATGATGCACGGCATGGCACAGCCCATATTCTGTGTAGTCCTGGCCCAGGTGCTGGATGCCCTCCTGCAGCATGTGAAACACCATATTGAACTGCCCACCACCCCGGCCCAGGTCAACGACATGAAGGCAAGGATTTATGCCACCACCCAACTGCCTAATGTGATTGCAAAAAAACAAGGGGGGTCCTGGGACTCCCTCTGCTGGACATTTAGTCCCAGTTACGAGAGCCTTACGCAGATTCTTTAGCTCACTATCTTTCACAGAGGAGAAATATCCAAAACATACCAGTTTTTGTCCTGCCCTCGGGCAGTCCAGCACCGAAATACTAGGCCATTCTCCTTTTAACAAGAGTACCAACAGCAACCCCAGACACTTGTTTTGATCTGCTTGGACCTCATCAGTAGGGTGGAGCTGTGCATCTCAAAGAATAGTGAGCAAGGGGTGTGATTGCAGCCATTGACTGCCCCCATGTGGCGTTAGTGCCACCTGAGGCCCATGAGGCCGTATACAGGAACCGGAAGTGCTACCCCTCCCTCAACGTGCAGGTGACCTGTGACATTGGCCTCATCACCCACTGCGGTGCCCGCTACCCTGGTTCCACCCATGTCTCGATGGTCCCACACAACAGCACACTGCCAGGATACATGGAGAGGCGCAGAGAACAACAGACGTGGATAGTGGGTGAGTACAATCGCACAGTTAAGCACCTGACCAGAATTGGGGGGAAGGGGTATTAACACAGACACAAAGCATGGCATGACAAGTGAATGCACTAGCAGCACCCGGCCAGCACCTGCACCAACATCGGGGGATAGCCAAGGGTGCATGCACACGTTGGGCACACCTAGACACATACGCTGACGTACACATACCACAGCAATGACAACATGATCACATGCACCACAATGCATTAGGAATGAGGTAAAGAGAAGAACCACACTTCAACACCCAACAACAGGGCAGCCAGTGCCACAGCCATGTGCCCACGTGCAGCCACCTGGGAATGTTGACCCACTGCCCCTAGAAGAGTAGGGTTGGACACCTGGCAACCCAGGATGCCCCATGAACGAGAGCAGCACACAGCCACAAGACAGCCACCATGGACACACCACTGAACAACGGGCACACCGACACAGGGTGTATGTGCAGATATAGAAATGCATGACACCATTGAAAAAGGCTACACAGACATTACACATAGCACAGATGGTATGAACGAATGCATGCACACGATGGCCATTGGCTCGATACTGTGTGAGACCACCCCCAAGTATGACACAGTGACTAATGTTTGTGCATCATCCTATACAGGTGAATGGATATCCGCAGCTGGCGTGGCTGATAACCCCTGTGTGTGACCCACGTACAGCGCAGGAGACCACCTACAACCATTCCCGCAGACAGACCCATGTCTCCTTAAGGCATGATTCCGGTGCCTAGATTGTACTGGCGGAGCCCTAATGTATACCCCGGACAAAGTTGGCAACATCGTGCTAGTGTACGCAATGCTACATAACATCTGCCCGGGGAGGAATGTGCCACTACCCCCAGACGTGGACATGCCGCATCCAGAGTAAAACGCAGATGAACTGCAGGGGCCAGAGCAGCCACTCCCAGGGATGATGTGAGGGATGGGAGACTGGCCTGGCAGGTACTAACGGACAATGATTTTTTCTAGAACACTACCCTTGCACATATCACTTCCACCACATGAACACAAACAGGAATGTCCTTGCACTGATTAAGTTCAACTGGTTTAATGATATTTTGAACTAACTATCCCCCCTCACACCACCAACTCCACAGCATGCCCACTCAGGCCAATTGTTGTCACGTCATTGCCTATGTCCGTGCCCCCCCCACTTTTCCCCCCAGCACCCGGTGATCTGGAGCGCAGATTGCGCAGGGATTGACCCCACAGCATGCACTGTTGTGGAACTGGACGGGATTGTGCTAGGCGTCGGGAGCTGTTGGCGTACCAACTCATTGCTTTGGCGGTGGCCTCTGCAAGTGCTGAGACACCCTCCGCCATCTCCCTGACTCTCTGGCCAAATGCCGTAGGTACTAGCAATTGGCCCTGTCCGGGTCCTTGCATTGTCTCGCCCCATCCTGCGTGTGGCCCTGTGGATACTGTTGTGTATCGCCTGCAAGTGTCCTGCCTTTTTGTGAGATGTGCAGATGTGTCGTGGACAGGGCTGATGGCAGCTATCTCTTCGCATTATTTTTAACCGTTTCCTGCCATGTTAACCGCGTTAACCGTGTTTGGCACAAATAGGTGGCCTGGCTCCAAAATGGCCACGCCATGAGGTTCTTTGTCCTGTCCTTTGGCCATCTTGCCCCTTTTCCTTCCCCAGGTTGAGTTGACCCGGGTCAGTTCTTATTTGGACATGCAGTTTCCCGTAAAACGCCAAGCTTTCGTGGGCTTCTGCATGCCTTGTGTGTGTGCCTCCAGGATGTGTGCCCCAATATGCATCCTGGGTGCCAGAGAGTCTAGAGTGCTGTGAATGACTGGGACCACCCTAGTCCATGATTGGTCCACGTATGGAGTGTGTGTTTATGAGCAGATCTCCCATTGGGCCCTCTCGATTTTGGCGCGAAGGGAACTTTGGATAAGAGAAGGCTGAAAACACCCACACCAGGTCAATCTCTGGAGTTCTCACTGAACAAAAGATAGGATACAAGTATTCTGAAACTACGAAGCTGAGTCAAGGAACCGCTGGTGATCCGCTGAAAGGTTTGGCACCCTGGGCCCGCTGTCATCCCGTGGGACCCCTCTGCATCTGGTCATCCTGGAAGATCTGCGAAGACGCTTCGACCCATTGGAATAGTGGGACCAACTATTCTCGGCACCTTCATCAAAACCTGCAAGTAAGTTTTCTCGGAAGTGTCCCTGGGCCAACCAGTGGACTGACCAGCTTACCCAGTTGCTTTGCTCTGTCAATGCTGCTGTTTCAAGGAGGCCCTCGAAACTTGGTAAACTGCTAGCTCCGTGTCCCCGGCACCATCAAACCAAATTTCGTACACTTGGCATTAGCAGGTCTGAAGTGAGACCAGTGCGCCAGGACCGGAGCATACGCGGTTACTGTGTTGCCCTGCCGCAGCAACAACCTTTGCAAGTGCGCTGCATTTGTGACCCTCTTGCCTGTGAACCTATCCAGAGAGTCTAGAGTGCTGTGAATGACTGGGACCACCCTAGTCCATGATTGGTCCACGTATGGAGTGTGTGTTTATGAGCAGATCTCCCATTGGGCCCTCTCGATTTTGGCGCGAAGGGAACTTTGGATAAGAGAAGGCTGAAAACACCCACACCAGGTCAATCTCTGGAGTTCTCACTGAACAAAAGATAGGATCCAAGTATTCTGAAACTACGAAGCTGAGTCAAGGAACTGCTGGTGACCCGCTGAAAGGTTTGGCACCCTGGGCCCGCTGTCATCCCGTGGGACCCCTCTGCATCTGGTCATCCTGGAAGATCTGCGAAGACGTTTCGACCCATTGGAATAGTGGGACCAACTATTCTCGGCACCTTCATCAAAACCTGCAAGTAAGTTTTCTCGGAAGTGTCCCTGGGCCAACCAGTGGACTGACCAGCTTACCCAGTTGCTTTGCTCTGTCAACGCTGCTGTTTCAAGGAGGCCCTCGAAACTTGGTAAACTGCTAGCTCCGTGTCCCCGGCACCATCAAACCAGATTTCGTACACTTGGCATTAACAGGTCTGAAGTGAGACCAGTGCGCCAGGACCAGAGCATATGCGGTTACTGTGTTGCCCTGCCGCAGCAACAACCTTTGCAAGTGCGCTACATTTGTGACCCTCTTGCCTGTGAAGCTAGCTGCAGTGAAACCAGGTTGATTCGTCCTCCCGGAGTGGAGAAATCGCCACTGTCCCATTTGGGAATTCTCGCTGTATCTCAGGAATTGAGAGCTGCAGAGACGTCCTTTTTGTTGCGTTCGAACCTACAAGCGAAGTGGACTGAACTGGCAAAGTTTGGGTCTGAGTGCGCCTGGGATCGGTGAGTACTTCCAACAGTAACTGGTGACTCCTAGCGACTCCATCCCGCTCTCAGGAACTGCCTCTGCCTTCAAGTGGAGGTCCTCCTTGAATAGTGGGAACTTATTCTTCATCGCCTCATCCATCTTTCTGAGCTGCTAGAGACCCCTGAAGAGACCCCGTTTTGCCCATTAGAACAACCGCGCGCACTTGCATTGCATGTACTATTCTTCGGGGTTGGACTGCCTCTTAGGTGTGTTGCTGATGTCGAAGGGGCCTAAAGACTACCTCCACTGCCTGTTTCCTTCCCATCTAGATTGTCGATATATTTTGTGCATTTAACCCTTTAGACCCCAATGGTCTTGTATATACATTGGAGTGATAGTGTTGTATTGATTTACTTAGTATTGCTGTGATTATTTTTCTATGGTCTGAGTTACAAAGGCCTTGTAATAAATGTGTGTACATTTTTGATATAACACCTGTCTGGGAGTAATTTGTAAGTGTCCTTGCTCTGTGTGTTCATTGAGGTCTTTCAGTCACCCTCACCCCTCCTGAGACTTAGTCTTGACCGCCTGCCAAAGCTACCTTGATTGGTCTGGCTTGTCCAGAGGTTACCCTGTTCCAAGAATCTAGGCTGGCCTTCTAAACATCTGCCCACCAGGTCAGAGTTTCGAAATCCATCTTAACACATGGTGCTGAATTCGACCCCAAAAAATTGGGCTCATGGGCATGGTTGGTCAGGGGGGTTTGCATGTGGGTTCACAATGACGGGGTACGGATGGGGATATGGGCGTGTGTCACATGGTCAGTTGGTCTTTGGCCTGTGTGGGGGGTTCATAAGGGGTCCATGCTGGGGCAGCTGTTGTGTGGCATGCATGCTTCTGGTCCCCATGCACCTACGTCCCCTCCACAGGTGCCACTCAAATTAGGGGGGGGCTGCTACATGGCACTGGCACTTGGATGGATCCGTTGGCTACCCTCCCCACTACTCTGACTCACAGGGGTGGCCTTGGTACATGGCTGCTGTGGTAGGTGGCTGATGCGGCACCCACTCACTGCACCCTGTCGCCATGCCCGGCTCCTGGGTCTGTCCACTGCGTCATTTTGTGCTAGGCTGTCATTGGCGCATGTGCATGTGCTGGGGGCAGGGGGTGTTGGCACACCACCTGCCTCCTGGCTCGTCGGACCCGCCTCTGCACCTCCAACTCTCTCGATGCCCTCCATGTCCAGCACTGTGCTGCACTTCTCCTCCCATCCAGTGAGGACCAATGGCTCCACAGTTCCTCCTCCGGTAGCCATGCTCTCCTGCCGGTGTTGAGTCAGCAGTCCCACACCCTGACTCGCAGGCTGTTCCAGTGCTTACGGCAGTCTTCCCCATCACTGGGGATGGTGGCCACCGCTGTTACCTTCTGGCTGATGGTATGCCAGATGGCTGTCCTGCGCTGGGCTGATGTTTTGCGCTGCCTGGGCTTATAATGTTCATCATGGTGTGCAACCACCTCATCAGCAATCACCACCAGCTTGAACCACTTTGCTGAACTTAGGTTTCCTTAGGTGATCTTGAGCACCCTTGCCTCTGGCCCTCTCCTGGGACATTCTGTCTTGTTTGCAGGTCTGTATGGCCACAGGAAGTGGAGAAATGTGATGGATTGTGATTTGCAAAATGGCCATTGCAGTGCTTCCCTTTCCGGCAGTGATGCAATGTCCACCGGCACGAACAGCGCTGAACACGGCACTAGCTCTTGTTTGGGCACCATTTCTGCCAGGCACAAATAGCATTACTGCTGTAGTCAGGCATGCGTGCTCGCTTTGTTGTGATACGGTGCCATTTGCGACACAGGACGCAGTGGTAACACTATTTTTGCTCAGCGGAAATAGCGCCTGCTTACTGCCCAACTTCTGTTGAGGCCCACAGTCATTTGGCTTAGAAAAATACTGTTTTCTGTGGTTTCCGATAGATCGGTATTCAAAATTGCCTTCGGTACAACTTTCACTTACATGCAAGTGTTTTCTACTTTGATAACTCCTGTTTCGAGAACGCAAGCGGTTGAGGAGCATCTGGAGTCACTATCAGCTGGCAAACTCACTGGGTAAGATGTGCGCATCTGATTCCCTTGCTACTCACAGGTATTCTGCTTTAGTGGCTCCTCGCGCCCCGGCAATCTGCTTCTCTTGGTCCCCCACCACTTGTAAAAGAAGCTTCCTCTGCTCCAGAGGCTCTGTGGTGCTCGCCGGCTACCGGTGACCATCTTTTGGGTAAGAAAGCTTTCTGCGCTTTTGCTTCCCACTGCAAAGTCTCGGCAAAACAAGCTTCTGGAGGCAAAAACCCTCTGAGGACTGGCTACTGTTCTTTGTTTGACAGTGGTTCCGGTATCTTCTCCCTCCTCCAGTTTCTGCTCCTGCTGCTTACACTGCTCACACTACTTCACATTCTCCCCAATGGTCTGCACCTGAGGGGGCCTTTTAAGCCTCTGTCTCCCTCAGGTGTGGGTCATTTCCACTAACAAGCTGATCACTTCTACAGTTTTGTTCCTCTTTGGCCTTCTTCTTTGTCCCAGTACCTCGTGAAATGTGACAATTCGTTTTTCTAACTTGATTTTTCGGTCACAAACTCATTTCTGTTCCCCATAATATTCTTTAAAGGAACTTCATAAGGATCAATCACAAGACTAGATTGTATAGAGGAATAATGCTCTTTAGAGTTTGAATTGTTATTATTCACAGACTTCCTTTCACTGCACCTTTGGAAGTTAGGGGAGCTTTTAGCTCTAGAAGTCTACAGGGTTTTTGAAGGATTTTTATTTCTCTCAATGCCTAAGGGTTTATTATTGTTTTTACCCCCAGTAAGATGTTCAACTTCTGTAACAAAAAGATTGTTATGAAAACAAGCAATTTCATACTTCGGTGTTAATGAAATGTCCTCCCTAAAGCAAGACAAATGCTGTGTCTCACCCCTCGGAGTCCTCTCATTCCTCTGGGCCTTTTTTCCTCCCAGGTGATCCACTCGCAGAACCCCAACCCCAAGGTCAGTATCAGAAAGCGTCTCCCTTTCCCTGGCCACCTGGGGGGAGACTTTAGGCAGGGACTTTGTGAGGATTCCATAGGGTTTATCACATACCCTTCCCCTAAAGACCTGACCTCCCGGTACAGGTTCCTTTCTCTCTTCTCCACCATTGTCCTTCCCCGCAACCATAGTGCATTCACATGCTTTCTAGTCCCAGACAGGATCATCTAAGAATTATTCTTCTTGGATCCAAAAATTGTGAGGACAATAGGAGGAACATATTTTCTTAGGTTGTTGGTCAAAGCTTTTAAATGACTTCATTTTTATCTGGGCCACTCGAAAACCTCATTCATCAAATTGGGGAATTTCACTACCTAAGATTATTGGGCTAGGAAGATTAGGTATTACTGCTACTAATGCCAAAGGGTCTTCCCAGAATGGTGTTATCAATTTTAGTCAAGCAGTGTCCTTCTATCTGTCCATGAACACACTTGATAGTCTTTTTACCTAGACTTTCCCAATGTGATGGAAGAATATTAGATTGTTCCACAGAACCTCTGCTCCCTTTATCTAACTGAGCCCAGAGTGACTCGATAATTATTCCTCTCTCTGGTACAAAGCAGAACATCAGATTTCTCAACAGCGTTAGTTCTTTTAGACTGTAAAGAGATGGTACTTTCACTAGGATCAGTATACAAAATGTTGGCATAGGCAAACTCGATGTTTGACTTTCCCTTTTCTTCTAATTTCTGTTTTGAGGGAAAATTAGAACCGTCCAGTTTATTAGAAGGACAATGTTTGGTGAGGTGACCTATTTTCCCACAAGCAAAACTCTCTTGTCCTGGTTGGTACGCGACAGGGAATCCAAATTCCTGCCATGACTGTTCAAGTTCATCCTCACTTTTGTCTGTCAATGAAGTCTACCTCTTCTCATTTTACTTCAGGGGGTCTCCTTCTCATCAGAGGGAGTTGATGACCTTGATAAGGTATCTTCCTCAGATTGGATGCCAATATCATCCATCAGGGAGGCCAGAAAAGTTTTGGATTGGGAAACTTCACAGTTTTCTGTCTCTAAATTAGAAACTTTTCTAGGTAGTCGGAAGGAAGTCATGAAAGTTGTTATTTTCCTTGTCAGTTATCTCTGTTAAAGGGACCTCTACTAACTGTTCATATGTTCTATCATTCTCTAAAGCATCAACTGGAACAACTGTAGTTTAATGTATTTTACAATTTCCTGTTCTCCTGAGAAGAGGAATCTCCTGCATTATTGGGGTATCTGTATCTTTGCTTTCCTCCCTTTGTATTCTTGAGTCGATCTGTTTGTAACTGGAGTTTTTTTTTTTTTTTTCTACCTCCCACTTGAGTCATGCAAAAAACTTCTGGGTCTCACTTCCACTAAATTGTTTTCTTAGATTCCCTTGATGTGCCTGTCTAATGTCAGGTTGGGACAAAGATTCCCATCCCATGGGGTTTTAAGCACCAAGAGTCCCACCAGCTAGCCCCTCTTAATTTGTATTGGTTTGTGTTGAATCAATGCCGACGCAGTGAGAGGTTATAAACAAATGTATTAAGATAAAGACTTCACGACAGCAGGCGCTGACACACAGCCACTCTCCAACTGAAATACCATCCATTCCAGTACCTCCACTACATAAGATAACATTCTACAACCGAAGCTGCTGACTTCATATTACAAACCTTTGCTGCAGCATTAAGTAAACAATAGGTGAACTCTGAACATAAATAAACATGAACAGTAAAGTGACAGAAAATAACATGGGCTGTAATATAACCCACGCATGATCACACACATCGAAGGCATTAAATACCTAATTGCATGTAATGTAATGAACATTATACATATCCTAATCCTAACACATCTCCTCCCTTTGCATTTTCAAACATTTGAAGTTTATTACAAACAGTAATCTCTGAACCATGTTGGTCTTTTCCCGGCTCTCCCATTGCACATTCCTGTATTTACAGTTGCACCTGCAGTTTCACCATTCTCACCCTGTGCACCATCTAAATCTTGGCTATGTTCCACTTCCACCTCAGTACCTGTCATCTTACCATTTACTTTATTTTCGTTCCTTACCATGCTGTCTTAGACCAACATTCTCCACCTTCTAGAATCACCACATTCCCACGAACAGCTGCAATCTTTTTCGGCCCTAAGAATTTGCTCTCCACACAGTTGGAACCTAACCGAGGATTCTTTATTAGCACATATTCACCCTTTTCCAACTTTGTTTTCTTAGCCTTAGTGACTTCATCAAATCTCTGTTTATACGTGTTTTGTGCCTCTTTGATAAGTCTCATTATTTCTTGGCAATCTACTTCTACACATCCTGCCATATCCAGCCAACCTGGACACAGTTTGGTCCCGGGTTGTCTGCCTTTCAATGATACAAATGGCGATATTTTCGTAGTCGAATGAGGCGTTGTGCAGTAGTTCCATACCAATTCTTTGAGTACCTTTGCCCACTCTAGACTTGTTGCCAATGCCAATTGTATTCCACTCTTTACAAATCTGTTTTCTCTCTCAACTAGCCCATTGGCTCTTGGATGATATAACGCTGTGCGCACATGTTTGATATTGAATTTCTTTAAAAAATGTAACATCCTGTCTGAGCAGAATTGCACTCCATTGTCGGTAACTATTACAGTGGGAAACCCTTCCCTGTAAAACACATCCACCAGGAATGATATAATTTCTGTAGTGGTAGCCTTGCGGAGTGCTCTCCACTCCAACCATTTGGAATGGTAGTCTACCATTACTACCAAGCATTTGTATCCCTCACCAAGTTCTTGTATGGGTCCCACCAAATCAATTGCATCTTTCTCCCATGGTTTACTAGGTACACTCACAGGAGCAAGCGGTACCTCTCACACACACTTACTTTTGTCACTTTTCTCACATTCCTTACAGTACTTGACTTTCTTTTCCATCTCACTATCTATAGCAGGCCACCAGAATGACTGCCTCAAAAATCTCTTGGTTCCTCCCATTCCCAAGTGCCCTTGGTGAGCCACATTCACTAATTGTGCTCTAATACCACTGGGAGGTACTACTTTGCTCTCCCTTCTGAGTCTACAACCATCTTCCGACAAACTTAATTCCTCTCTCGCTTCAAAATATCTGTCATAACACCTATCAACATTGCTTTTGTGGGGCCAGCCTTCCATTGTCCAAACCTTCACCTTATTCAACACATTGTCCTCCTTGTCAGCTTCCAACCATTCTACCTTGTCTATCGCATTACACTCTATTTCAGCAATACTTAAATCTTGTTCTCTGGCTGCTTCTATATTTTCTCCATTTTCAACTGGCAACCTAGATAAAAAATCTGCAACCACATTCCCTTACCTGGTCTGTAGCACACTTTAAAATTGTAACCTAACAACTCCATCATCCACCTGGAAATTCTAGGTGAGCCCTTGGCCTAATCGACACTGCTCATGAGTTGTACCAACAGTTTTTGATTCGTCCTTACTTGGAATGCCTGACCCCATAAAAAAAACTTGAAATAGGAGATGGCCCATGACACTGCCAATGCTTCTCTCTCTATTACAGAGTAATTCCTCTCTGCCCCCCTCAACGGCCTTGAAGCAAACTCTATCACATGCTCTACCTTCCCTGAGTCATATTGAGTTAACGTGGCACCTAAACCTAACATGCTAGCATCTACTGACAACGTGGTTTTTCTTCCAGAAACAAATCCACTAAGTGATGGTGCTTGGGCAATTCCCTCCTTTATGGATGTAAAATCCACTTGGCAATCTTCAGACCACTTAAAGTTTACTCGTTTCTTGAGTAAGTTCCTTAATGGGGATGATATGGATGCAAAACCATTCACAAATTTGTGATAATATTCTGCCAAGCCTATGAATGACCACAGTTGGTCCTTGTCCATTGGTGGAGGGGCTTTGCTGACGCTATCTACCAGTGTTCTTTTTGGTAAAATACCTTCATTAGATATCCTGTGACCCAAATACTCCATTTCTCTGACTGCTATTTTGCATTTACTTCTTTGCGCAGTTAAACCTGTCTCTCTCAATCTTGTCAATACACATCTCACACTCTCTGATGTTCACTCTCATTCTCAACATACACTAATATATCATCTTGAAATACAGTTACATTATCTACACCCTTTAAAACCTCCTCCATCACTTTCTGGAAGACAGAGGCAGCCGATGCCAGACCAAATGGCATTCGGAGAAACTTGTATGTGCCTTCAGGAGTAATAAACGTTGTAAAATGGTGACATTGTCTAGAGAGAGGCACTTGATGGTACGCTGCCGACAGGTCAATTACAGAGAACCATTTGGGTTCTCCCAAAGTGGCTAGAGTCTCAGCGATGATAGGTAGAGGATGCCTCTCAACCAGAATGTTTTGGTTCAAACTTCTCAGGTCCACACATAGTCTCAACTTTCCGTTGCTTTTGGTAACTAATACCACCGGTGATAACCATTCTGTGCCTCCCACACGTTCGATCACGCCTTTGCCCATGAGATCAGATAACTCTTCACATAGCTATTCCCTCATATTTAGGGGTACATGCCTTACTTTGTGGATTATAGGTTGAGAATTTCCTTTAAGTTTTATGTTGTGTTCAAAATTTTTAAGTTTACCCAATCCTTCTGTGAAGACTTCCGGAAATTCCCTAGACCATTTGTTCTCCATCTCCGCTATAGTCACTGGTTCCAGCGCACTAGCTTGTATTCTCACACCTAGCTTCCTTTGTTCTTCCCAACCGAGCAATGAGGCGCCCCTTTTAGCCACCAATATGTTTGCTACGCACTTCCTGCCCTTGTACATTACATGTGCTTGAAACTGTCCCACAATGTCAATAGCTGATTCACCATATCCACATGGTTGTACATTTTCCGGCCTGAGTGAATTCAAGTCTTTTCTTAAGACATTTCTCAGAGTCTCTTCTGATATGATGGTCCAAGTTGAGGCTGTGTCGCCCTTCATCTTCATGTTGTATCCCTCAAATACAAACTCCTCAATCGGTCCACTTTGTTCACCGGATACTGCAGAGATTTGGAAAACGTGTCTGGCAGCTGCTTCTTGAGTGGGTATCACCGTTGACGTATTCAATGTCGTTTGGTTCATTTTGCCACTACTTTCTCTTGGCTCCACCATGTTGATTGATGAATCCTCTGCACTTGCATTTAAAACACTCAGCAAATCTGGCAGGGCATATGGGGAAATTCGAGCCATGTTTGGGACTACCACACTTGGCGCACTTTGGGTTCCATACATCTATTCTATTGGTACCCAAACTCGGCTTTCTTCTTTGACCAACTGCACACACAGCGTGTGAGACTTGTTTGTCGACTTTTGTTTCTGTGAAGTATTGGGTGGTTTGCTCAATACTTCTAGCTAGTTCAACAGCTTGTTCCAGGGTAACATCCTTTGCAAGCAGCTTCTCTTGTATTCTCATATTGTTGGTGCACCTGACCAGTTGGTCCCTTATTAGCGAATCTGTTAATGTCTCAAATTCACAGGTGTGACTTAGTGTTCTGAGGGAGGCTATATAGGACTTGACAGATTCTGAAGATTCTTGTGTACGTTGAAAGAATTTATGCCATTCAAAAGTTACATTTTTCTTGGGTTCAAAGTGCTCTTCTTTTTGTCTTAGAGCTATGGCATATTCATCCGTATCTCCTGCCTCCTCTCCTTGGCTTCTCGATAGGCCATCGAATATACTGCGTCCTTCTGGCCCAAGATTATGCAATAACAATGCCTTCTTCCTTGCAGAGCTGAATCTGCCCCCTCCTATAGACACCAGGTCATTTTCAAATATGCCCTTCCACCTGTCCCACCTGATCGCAGGACGACCTGGCTCGGCTAAAAAAGGTGCAGGCGGAGGAATAGTTGCAGCCATCTCAAATGATGCATGGCTGCACAATGTCAGTACTGGAATTTCAGGAAGTTAGAATGTCCTCCTTGTGGATAGGTAAGGTATGGCATTGTTTCAGTGTGTAGGAGCAGCTGTTGATTGTTGCCTGAACAGAGTGAACAATCAGATGTTCTGCAGACTCAGTTAGGAATAAACCTTTAATATGCCAGAACTTTTCCCTTATGATGTCACTTGCACTGCTGTGGGTAAAGTGGAAGGTTTCCTTTGCGACCGCTGCCTGCAAGCAACTGACGCCACAATGCTCGTGTGTGATGGCTGGTGGAATGTTCAGGCGGTTAAGCCATGCCCCCTTCTAGGCGAACGTGGGCAGGTTTTCCTCACGCTGCCATGGAGGAGCTTAAGCCATGCCCCTTTCAGGCGCACATATCGAGGGAGTCCATTCTGACCTGCGCGGACAGAAGCAGGTCCTTCTGTCAAAGTGCCATGGCCAAGGCGTGTGCTGGGGCTGATATCGCGCCAGAGCGTGCTGCCCTGCACAAGCCAGAATGGCCAACTGGCACAGAGTGGATTGGGCTCCTACCCGGTTCCTTATTAATTAAACACAGGTGCCGGCGTCTCCAAATTGAAATGTCCCTGCCTAGCACAATCGTCCCGTCATCACCCGTCACACCTCCTGACCTGTTACTCGGCGCCTGCTGTCACTTCTTCCAAGACTCACTGACCGAGTAACTCGCTGCCGGAGCGAAATGGATTCCGCCAGGGGCAGGGGAATGCCGCAGATGCTACACGCTGGTTGAATAATCCTTGTCGCCAATGTTGAATCAATGCCGATGCAGTGAGAGGTTATAAACGCATTTATTAAGATAAAGACTTCACGACAGCAGGCGCTGACACACAGCCACTCTCCAACTGAAATACCATCCATTCCAGAACCTCCACTACATAAGAAAACATTCTACAACCGAAGCTGCTGACTTCATATTATGAACCTTTGCTGCAGCATTAAGTAAACAATAGGTGAACTCTGAACATAAATAAACATGAACAGTAAAGTGACAGAAAATAACATGGGCTGTAATATAACCCACGTATGATCACACACAGTGAATGTAATAAATACCTAATTGCATGCAATCTAATGAACATTATAAATATCCTAATCCTAACAGTTTATACAACAAATATAAAAGGGCGATCTGTATTACTTTTCCACTGAACAGAAGAGGTAACGCCCCTAACCTCCCCTTTTGTCTTCCCCCACCCAAGGGCATTAGATAGATAGCTGAGCCAGATGAAACTTCCACCTTGAGCTCTAGAGAAATTATGATTTTGTCCCTACTGGGAATTTGATAAGACTGGGAGGAGAAAAGGTTACAAGTGTTACCCTTTATGTTTCCTAGTGGGGAGAATGGCCTGGTTGGTTAGTGGTTGAAAAACAACCCCCATCATAGAATGCGGATAGAGAAGGGGGTCATACATTCTTTCTAAAGGTTCCAGCCCACTGGTAGAAAAAACATCTGGTTTAAGCTTTCTTCACATGTAAATGGTATGGGACTGGACCCTCCACTGAGAGGTGAAATGATTTCCCTACTCCCACATATACCAATTGTAGGGCTAGTATCTGTTACTTTCATAGTGGGTCCCCAGATTGTATAAAGTGATTCACATCCCAATCCTGACACCATATGTGATGGGTCAGAAATGTGAGGCGGGCAACTTTGTGAAGGTTTTTCAAAAGATTCCATTTTATTGACTCAAAAGGTTGGATACACGCCTCACTATCCCTACACTGACGATGGTTTATACTGCCTAAAATAAACTAAAGGACGCAATCTAACAAAGGAAATCTGTCCCTCACACTTACACATAAAGTAACTCAACTAGGTAATGCATGGAAGTTCATCAGCAACACAAATATAACAGTTAAATTCACAATATGACCATAGTCTCTTCTTATAATCTGGGTAAATTAACCTTCCCCAGTTTCAAGCAGGATTCTGTGCCAAAGTTCCAAAAGAACCAGAAAATCCTGGTTTGTAACAAAGTTCCAACACAGTTCTTTGTGACTCCAACTTGACAAAAGAAAGTTTCAACACTCAAGTGGTTCAACAAGAAGGTTATTTCTTTTCCTCTTGCAATAGTAAGATTCAAACTTATCTTCTTCACATAAACAAAGAATATTTCCTTAGTTCGTCAGAGGTAACATAAGTTGTCTTTGTCAAGATGTTTTGCAAAAACTCATTATTTCTGAGAAAATACAATACTTCTGCAACGGTTGTATACATTTCCTCAGCAATTAGTCTGTCAGCATGACTTGTTAACATCACTTCAAAGCACTTCATCAGCTTCTACCTGGTTTACTACCATGCCAGGCCCACCATTTCAATCACAACTGGTTTACTCCCATGCCAGACCTACTACTTTAAAGGATCGCTATTCGGGTATACTCCCCTGCCCGAACAGTAACTCACACACAAGGGCCCCTGTGGTTCAAATCAGCTCATGACATCTTTGCAATGTTCATTACTTTACAACATCAGACTTTAAGCAATTCTTATGGGAAAGCACGATTCACATTGGTACACTTTAGTACTCTCTTTCACTTTCCAAAAACTCTGTAAGTTATACTCATCTCCTTCTGAACAACCTTTTTCAGAAGGGCAGCCTTCTTGCCACTCTTGTTTCCCCACTACATCATCAACCAAACGCTGACAAGAATAAGGTTTTATTCTGCTTCTTTCTTGGCTTTGGCAATGTGGGTTTATTCCAGCCTTTGTAATATGCTTCTTCAAATATGGGCAATAAACTTTACAACCTTTGGAACTTTCATTAGTCCACTCCTGCCTTTGACAATAACTGTTGGGTTTCAATTGCCTTGCTTTTGGCTTGGGTAATGGTTGTTTGCATTAGCTTCTATTATTGGTGCCCCATCTTGTTGCTGGGTTCTCAATACAGTCGCCTCCTTAAAGACAGTAATTTGGCTTCGATAAATACTGTTTTCTCTGGTTTCGGATAGTTTGGTATTCAATATTGCCTTTGGTACTACTTTCACTCACACACAAGTGTTTTATACTTTGATAACTCCTGCATCGAGCACGCAAGCAGTTTCAGAGTACTCCGGGGTCACCATCAGGTGGTGAACTCACTGCGTAAGGTGTATGCATCCGATTCCCTTGCTGCTCACATGTATTCTGCTTAAGTGGCTCCTTGCACCACGGCAATTTTCTTCTCTTGGTCCACTGCCACTTGTAAAAGGAGCTTCCTCTGCTCAGATGCTCTCTGGTGATCACCTTCTACTGGAGACAGACTCTTGGGGAAGAAAGATTTCTGCACTTTTGTTTACCACTGCGCAGTCTCTGCAAAACAGGGTTCTGGAGGCAAAGACCCTCTCAAGACCGGCTACTGTTCTCTGCTTGACAGTGGTCCCAGCGTCTTCTCCCTCCTCTAGTTTCTGCTCCTGCTGCTTACGCTGCTCACACTGCTGCACGTTCTCACCAATGGCCTGCACCTGAGGGGGCTTTTTAAGCCTTCCAGCCTCCCTCAGGTGTGGGTCATTTCCACTAACACTACTTCTACAGTTGTGTTCCTCTTTAGCCCTCTTCTTCGTCCCAGTACTTTGGGAATTATGGGACTTGCAGTCCCTAATGACAAAATTAGTTTTCTAACTTGATTTTCGGTCTCAAACCCATTTCTGGTCCCCATAATATTCTTTAAAGGAACCTCATAAGGATTAATCACAAGACTATATTGTATAGAGGAATAGAGCCCTTTAGAGTTTGAATTGTTATTATTGTCATTATTCACAGACTTCCTTTCACTATACCTTTAGAAGTTAGGGGAGCTTCTAGCTTTAGAAGTCTCCAGGGTTTTAGAAGGATTTTTATTTCTCTCAATGCCTATGGGTTTATGATTGTTTTTATCCCCATTAAAATGTTCAACTTGTGGAACAAAAAGATTGTTATGACAACAAGCAATTGCATACTGGGGTATTGAGGAAATGTCCTCCCTAAAGGAAGATAAATATAGCGTCTCACCCCACAGAGTCCTCTCATTCCCCTCGGTCCTTTCTCCTCCCAGGTGATCATCCTGCAGAACACCAACCCCAAGATCAGGATCAGAAAGTGTCTGCCTTTCCCTGGCCATCTGCGAGGAGACTTTAGGCAGGGACTTTGTGAGGATTCCATAGGATCATCACACTGGGAGACACACCGTCCTGTGCGGAATGCAACGGGCATAGCGTGAGAAAGAACGCTGATAGAGACGTGTCGCAGCACAGCCAAACAGCAGCAGAGGAAACGAGAAAGGCAGACAGCTCATCACCAGTGAGTGAGAACTGTGTTCCGACCCGGAGAAGGTACAACGGTTGACAGAGCACATGCCAAGACAATGGCCAGAGGGGAAAAAGAGCGAAGAGGCACAGGAAACACTAACAGCACCCAATTAGCCCAGGGAAGTCAATAGATTTACCGGGTCGCATGAAAGTGTGTGCTGCTCGAGAGAGCAAACCGAAAGTAATGGGAAGGTTGATATACCTGTAAGCTGTAACACAAGGGGGGGGCACTGAACTCACACTTAAAGAAACTAAGAGAAATCCAAGTAAATGGGAATAAACTGGGAGAAGGGGGAAACCCCTGTTATATGAAAGAGAGAACCATTGTTTAGACAAATGCTGTGAAAACAGGAACAATATGCCAATACTGGGCCAAAGTCAATTCATGGATAAAAGGAAAGATACTTACAAATACACGTGTGACAAATCCTGGTAGGAGAATACAGCTGGTGAAAGTGAATACTTATAGATACATATCTGAAAGTCCTGGTAGGAGGGAATAGACCGGTTGAAAATAACTATTTACATATACATGTTTGAAAGTCCTGGCAGGAGAGTATACCAGGTGAAGATAAACGCTTACAAGTAAATCCATGAAAGTCCTGGCAGGAGAGTACACCAGGGGAAGAGGAACACCTTTGTGTAAAAGGCCTGGTAGGAAGGCATACCAGTTTAAGCAAAGTGTTTCGGGAAAGACTGCATGAATCCCTGGCAGGGGAGTATACCAGGCCCAAGTAAGAGTAATAAGAAACTCAAGGAGGGTATCTGCCCTTGAGTTCATGAACTGTGAGAATCTTAAGAAAATCCATATCTTTCAAATCTATATTGATGGTAAAGAGAATCCTTAGGAAGAGTCATGCCCTTGGGATACTGAATGGTGTGTTAAAGAAGAAGAGACGTCTGAGGAAGGGAATTATTATCCCCAAGAACTATGAACATTATCTTCTTGGAACCTTCGTTTTGGAGTTTAATCTTTTTGGTTGGATTTGAATATTTGAACAATTTCAAGAGTCAAAGACAATATCCCTTTACACCTTAAACTTAGTTTTAGAGTGTAAGGGGCAGTATAGGATTATGGACACGGGACATATTTTGTTGGACATCTTAAAGGACAGACTCATTTGTTTATGGTTAAGGTAGGGAAAACCCTTCTAGAATGGGGACAGTGAGACATTTTCCAAACCCTTTTTGTTTCAATAAATGTTTATAGCCAAAACCTTGAGTCCTCTGTGTCGGCGTCTCATTTATGGCTCCTCACAGGGTGCAGAAGGACTCTCACAAAGGTGGCATGTGTGGGGCTAAAGACATTTATTGAATAATAAAGTAAGAGAAAAAAACAATCTTTTCCTATTCCTAAGTGGGGTTTCCCTACCTCAAGTAATGATCTAAGGTGACTGTCAGGATGTCTGCTAAAGTAAATGTGTCCACCATCCTGTGTCAGTAAAACCTTACCTCTGTCCCTTACACTATAAATTAAGGAATAAAGCAATACTGTTCTGCTCTCAGGAGAATGCTTCCTCTCCTGGATTATTTTCAAAGTCCCACACAATATTTCCTTTGTGGGCCAGCAGTCTCAAATAGCCTGGGGGAATAACTCCCTTCCACATTTCCAAATAATATTTACTTTGTAGGCCAGGAGAATGCAGCAGGTGTTCAGTCTCAAATAGCCTGGGGGAATGACTCCCTTTCCCAGGTCACAAAGTTCCAAACAATATTTACTTTCTCAGTGGGCCAGGAGAATGCCTGCCTTCTCCTGGCATTTGTTGTCAGTCTCAAAAGTCCAGGGAAATGAGAAATGACTTCCTTCCCCAGGCTTGTTGAACCTTCCACCTGGTCCAAGTTGCCAGAATGACTCCCTTCTCCTGGCAATCACAAAGCAATCTCTTACAAACAGTGGGAGTGACTCCCTTTCCCTGGTCGGCTTCTTCTTTGGTTTGGCCCACTTCCCTGTCAAATACTGCAATGAGGAAAATGACACGTATCACTCTCTTAGTTACGGTCTCCGACCCAAGTTGATGTCCCCTTGGCTGCCTCGCTTGCCAAGTACTGACATGAGAAGGATAGTCCTGCTCGTTATGTCCGTAGAGGGTTTTGGCCTCATGTACCTTCCAGCCCCTACCAGTCCCCATGCTTCTTCTGTTACCTTGCCTGTTCCCGGGAAGCATGGCGGTTTTTCCTGGGGTCTCTCTCCTACTCCGTATGCTGCACGGGCGTCTCAGTGTCTTGATGCTTTCACCTCTCGGATCTCCAGCCCTGCCCTTGGACCGACGGTATGGACGCTGCCTCTTGCGCTCGCGTCACTGTCTGCCAGCCTCCCGGTACCATCTGGATGCCCTCGAGCAAAAGAGTCCTGTTGTCTGCTTGACTCCGGGAGTGGACTACTCTCGGCTCCGTCCTGGCCTTCTCTGCGTCCCCTTCGTGCTTCCTGGGCTTCACAATCTCCTGTCCTGGTTGTCTGTGTCCCTCCGAAAGGCAGTCCTTTGTTAGTTTTTATGTCGTAAAAGGAACCACGCCTCTGCGGAAGTCTATACCGCTGCAGTTCCTTCTTGGTATTGCTCCTGTGTCCCACCTCGTCCTGATACTTGGATTACCTATGTTCCTGATGTTCTTCTTAATCTCAGTACTTTCCAGAACCTTGAGGTAGTCTATTTTACAACAGTACTATCATGACTATCGGTGGCCTCTCCCCATGTGGCCTGGGACGGCAGCCGCTACCTGATCTTCTCCCTGGGGGCAGCTATATGAGGGAGGACTACCTAGGGAGGCAGCCCTCAAGGCAGTGACACAACATCATCGGATGAGACATGGTGTACCCCTTTTCCTTTTGGGGATACCCCTTCGATTCCCCATGCCTTAATCGCATATTGTCATGCTCCCTTCAACCCCCCCCCATAGAAACTACTGAGAATACCTTCCAATGTTCTTTACATAAGTTACCAAGAACTGACTACCATTTCCATGCATGTGAATGTACTGCGTCAAGAAAGCTGAACAGAGTAATGAGGATCAGTAAAGGCGAGAAGCACAAGATCCGCTGTAGTGGTTGCGAGCACATAATAGGTGCCAGGACATTTAAAAACTATAACTAGCTCACAGGTGAGACACTCTGCCCGGTGAGGCCTTGTCCTTTCAGTGCTGACCGGGGGACTACTGTGCTGCAAGGAAGACCGTGGAGCTAGCTGGCTCAAGGGTAAGGCCAAAATAAGAAGACTGGAGGAACCGGTCTGCTGTGTAGTAGCCACAAGAGGAAGAGAGCAGAAGACTTCCTGGCGTTTGTGGGAACCGGAGAACAGTATCCACACCGCCCGAACACAGAGAGGCACAAAGCAGGCAGGCAGGAGCCACGAAGGATGAAGGAACCGACAATCGAAGTCGGTAAGCCCGGGAAGTGGGGTCGGGACGCTGAAGAGCCACTTCACGTTCACTGCGGGAGAACCAAAGGACGCCACAGAACGCTGGTGAGTCCTCAGGGGGGAAGCTCCTTTTCCTGGCAGGAGAGTATACCAGGCAAAGTCAAGTTTGCAAGTGTGTTAAGTGAAGCACATGAGAAAGACCTGGCAGGAGAGTATGCCAGGCAAAGTCAAGTTGGCAAATGTGTGAAGTGAATCACATGAGGAAGTCCTGGTAGGGGAAGACACCAGGCAAAGCCAAGACTTTGAGAAAAGGTTACATTGTAGTGGAGAAGAAACCTAGCAGGGGAGTACACTAGGTATCCTGTGAAAATGGGACTAACAACCAAGTAGTTTTGCATACAAGTTGTTTTTGTTGATCAGAGAATTCCAAGGAAGTTTCATACCCTTAGGAGTTTAAAATATCTTGAAGAGAAAACCTGGGGAAGGGCGCTGTCCCCTGGAACTGTGAACTGTATTCTTTGGGAAACTTTGGGTTGGAGCTATACTTTTCCTTTTGAATTTGAACATTTGTGCACTTTGAAGACCAAAGCCCTTATCCTTTTGACCTTAAGAGTTAATTTTGGAATGTGAGGGCCAAAATAATATTTCCGACACAGGACATTTTTACTTTGGACATCTTTACATATCGGACAGGCCCTTAGATGTGGTCGGGTAATGCCTCTTGGAATATGGACAGCGTGGCATTTTTCAACCCCCTTTTATTTTGAATAAATGTTTATAGCCAAAACCATGAACTCTCGGTGTTCACACCTCATTCCTGGCTCCTCACAGTACATAGGTCTACTGTCTACAAAGAGTTTAGTAGAAGAGGGAGCGGCTAGAGTGTGTGGTGGCCTCACAAAGGCTGTACCCTAGATGGTCATCCTTCTTCCCGGGCGGGGGAACCATCGGGTAGCGGGCTCACCTCTCTGGCCACATGGGAAAGGGTTCCCCCCTTGGGAGAAATGACGACATCCAGTGATTCGTCACACTTCATTTTCAATAAAGGTGGACAAATTGTGTCTGGGTTAAGAATAGTCATTTTTTGCTTCAATGTAGTTCCTCTCATGATCCCATACATAAGCTTAATAAGAATATCAATTGATTTGGGATACCAGATTACGCAAATATTTTTGCCATCCACCTTCAGATTTTGGGCCTGATCACGAGTTGGGCGGTATCCTGACAGTAATACCGCTGGGATACCGCCCAACGCTAATTGCATTAGCGCCACCTGGTCTGGCGCTATTAGCGCCAGATCACAGGTTGGGCAATAACAGGAAATCCCCATTCCCCATTGGGTCCATGGACCCAATGGGGCATTTTCGGTGCAATTACTGCGCGCTAATACCAGGGCACTAAATGGGATTTTCACCTCCAGCAAAAAGCTGGAGGTAACATAGCCCAAATAGCGTCCAAATCATGATCAGGCAAGCTCTTAAATGTGGTGGTATTAGCGTTACCACTGTATTTAAGGACTACCACTCAACTCGTGATCAGGCCCAACTGTATTAGCGCCTGGAATACTGCTCTGCCCGTTCACGACCCTGCAAAATTAGCACCGGTCCCAAAAAGGGACCTGCGTTAATACATTCAGCTTATTACAGCTGGCGTCACATCTAGACATAAGTTTGAAGATTAGCTTGCGTTTGGCTACTAACTGTGGCTAGTGTCCAAATGTGGCTGCTTTGGCTTGTGAACTGTGAAGACAATCTTTCGTCACATCTAGATAGAATTGTAAAGATTAGCATGAGTCACATCTAGACAGAATTTTGGAGATTAGCATGCATCTAATCTAAATAGAATTGTCATGGTGCATGTCCCCAGACATCAGGAGCAGATCAGCCTACCCCAGTTGCTGGCACCCATGGGGACCTTTAAGGCCCCAAAAGGTTGTCTTAGGACTTCCTGGAGTCAGTCCTGGCGCCAGGCTCTTGTTATTCCACCTTGTTGCAGGGAGCATGGACACACACATAGCCCAGCCTTAAAGAACTGAGCCATACAGTCTAGCTTTGGGTGTGGCTGGAAGGACTACTTTACCTGGGACTACTTGTGCAGGGTGTGGCTGGAGGGACTACTTTACCTGGGACTACTTGTGCAAGACTATATAAACCACTCCCTAAGGACAGAACACGCTTCGCGTTATTCTGCACTCCTACAGCGTAACACTCACGGTGTCTGCTCAGCTCCAGTTACTTGGTCTTCAGCCACGCCTGTCTTGGGAACCACAAACCATCAGCACCTGTGGAGAAAGGAAAGGAAGAGAGAACAAGAACTAGAACAGTGGTGGAGTCCGTACCTGAGAAGCAGTCCATCCGAAAGACTTTTCCTTCTGCCGCTCTCAGGATCGTCGCATCCGCTGAAAGGGAAACACAGCATAGAGAACCAATACTCACCCATAGGCTGCGCTCTTCCTGAATTCCAGTGAAGTGGTTACGCGATCGCCGCTCCGTAGCCACACTGCACCTGCAGAACAGGAAAGAAAGAACAGCAGGTTAGTCCCACAAAGGAAAAGAACCATTTACTGTACATTTCGACGCCGTGCTCTCACGCTAGTATTCACCTTAAGGAATTCTGCTCAGCGTCGTGGGGAGACGGCAATCCTTCATCTGGCACCCTCCTAAACCGCACCTGTAAGGGAAGTATGAACAATAGTGAGAACTTTGGCAACTAAGAACATTTAAGCAAACTATACCAAGAGCCTATTGGCATATAGGGCCTCATTACACGTAGTGCGGTAAGGGTTTACTGGTACCGGTTAGGGCACTGGTACCGGTAAACCCTTACCGCCTTAATACGAGGTCCCTTTGCGGGTTGGTACTTTATCGCCTGCTGTTTAGCAGGCGTTAAAAACCAACCCGCAAAGGGACCAGGGTGCTAATTACGGTACCGCAATTTGCGGCACCGTAATTAGCGCCTTCCCCATTCCCATAGAGCCCTATGGGGCAAAAATGGGAATGGGGAAGGGCAATGGGGAAAGGGGGAATTACCGCCCCGGCAACCTTGGAATAGGGCGGTATTTCCCCCTTCCTCCAAGGCGGTGCCAGTATTTTACCGGCATAGACCAAGGTGCTAATAGCACCTTGGTCCTGCACCTACTGTGTAATGAGGCCCATAGACTTACCTACAGGGTCTCAGTTACTCAGAACTCCGCTACAGCCCGCAGGATCAGTGACGTAACTAGATCCAGAAGAGAGGCTGGAACATTACCGCGCCCCTGCATTCAGTTGCAGGACGGAGAACCAGCCATTGAAACACCAAAGGTGAGGCATAAGCATAGAGGGGCACTAGGAGATTACGGGAGGTGGGAGTCTAGCCCGCCCCTCATGGCTGGTTAACATCTCGTTTCAACATTCCAGGCAAACGCTCCCCTGTGAAGAAGTAGTGAGACAGAAAAGACACGTGCAGGCATTCATCACCCAGCTTTGTGCGACGCACGTGAAGACATTCATCGCTCAGCTTTGTGCGACGCCCCCGTGGAGACCAGGTGAGCGTGACAAGAATTTTGCAGGTAATCTTGCGTCACATCGAGATAGCACTGTGAAGATAACCTAGCGTCACATCCAGATAGCATGTGTCACATCTAGATAGAATATTGGAGATTAGCATGCATCATATCTAGATAGAATTGTGGAGATTAGCATGACCCTCATCTAGATAGAATTGTGGAGATTAGCATGCATCACATCTAGATAGAATTTGAGAGATTAGGATACGTCCCATATATATAGAATTGTGGAGATAAGCATGCGTCCTATCTAGATAGAATTGTGGAGATTAGCATGACTCGAATCTAGATAGAATTGTGAAGATTAACATGACTCGCATCTAGATAGAATTTTGGAAATTAGAATGCGTCACACCTAGATAGAACTGTGAAGATAATTTTGCTTCGCATCTAGATAGAATTGTGAAGATTAGCATGTGTCACATCTAGATAGAACTGTGAAGATTAGCATGCGTCCCATCTCGATAGAATTGTGGAGATTGGCATGCGTCACATCTGGATAGCATTTTGGAGATTAGCATGCGTCACATCGAGACGGAATTGTGAAGATTAGCATTGCGTCATATCTAGACAGAATTGTAAAGATTAGCCTCTGTTACATCTAGAGAGAATTGTGAATGTCAGTTTGCACCACACCTAGACAGGATTGTAAAGATTAGCTTGTGTCACATTTAGAGAGAATTGTGAATGTTAGCTTGCACCACACCTAGACAGGATTGTAAAGATTAGCCTCAGTCATATCTAGAAAGAATTGTGAAGATTAGCCTCCGTCACATCTAGACAGAATTGTGAAGATTAGCTTGCACTTGGCTACTAATTGTGGCTAGTGTCCAAACGTGGTTGTGCCACATGATTTTTCGCTTGTCCTTTGGCTTGTGAACTGTGACGATAATCTTTCATCACATCTAGATAGAACTGTGAACATAACCTAGCGTCACATCTAAATAGAATTGTGAAGATAACATTGCGCCACATCTAGATAAAATTGTGGAGATTAACATGCGTCTCATCTAGATAGAATTTTGGAGGTTAGCATGCATCACATCTAGATAGAACTGTGAAGATAATCTTGCGTCACATCTGGATGGAACTGTGAAGATAACCTAGTGTCACATCTAGATAGAATTGTGAAGATAACATTGCGTCGCATCTAGATAAAATTGTGGAGATTAACTTGACTCGCATCTATTCAGAATTGTGGAGATTGGCATGACTCACATCTAGATAGGATTTTGGAAATGAGCATGCGTCACACCTAGATAGAACTGTGAAGATAATCTTGCGTCATATCTAGATAGAATTTTGGAGATTAGCATGAATCTGTCACGCTCACCTGATTCCCACGGAGGCGCAGGTCTGGCTTCGACTGCTGATGCTTCTTCAATGGTGAAGCGCAGGGCCCCTCTACTCTGGCTTTTCTGGCTCGCAGGAATATTCCCCTGTGCGTGAAAAGGGAGTATTACCTACTGACGGAATAATGCTCAAGCCTCCCACTCCCTTCCAACCCTCCTCGATACCCTTCCACGATTCCCCGTGAAGTCTCACCTTAGGGTCTGGAAGGATGAGTTCTCCATCCTGCTTCTGATGCAGGGGCGCGTTGAAACCCAGTTACTTCACTGGATTGAGGTTTCAAGGGAGTTCAAAATAAGCTTGACTATTCAGGTGAGGCGCTGTAAAAGTCCTGTTGCAAGTTCAAAGGTTCAAGCTTAATAATAATGTTCATTGTCTTATTGCAGCAAGAGCTAATGCTTATGTCTTTTTCCCCTTAGGGGCCGGGGTTCGGAATGCCGGAGATATGGCGCCGACCTGAAGTGTAAGTTCTGGATGAGCGTTCAGGTAATGTCTTTGCATTCGCTCATTCAATGTCTTTGTCTTTTTTCCCCATTGGGGCCGGGGTCCGGAATGCCAGGAAGCGGCAGGACCCGAAATGAAATGGGAATGACCCAACAGGTAAGTCTTAGAAGAAAACTGAGTTTTTCCTATTTCCCTTCCTTCTCTCACCTTGTTTTCTTGTCTTTTCTCTCTAGACTCTGGGAAGTGGGTGCAGATCCGGATGATCGCTGCTGAAGATGGAGGCGCCCAGGAAAGGTGAGTGAAATGCAGCGCTGCAGCGATCGAAGCAAAATGCTTTTAAAATGATGTCTTCCCTTTCAGGATCGTCGGTGTGATGTCCCTGTGATGCAGCTTTAGCAGGTAAGGTCTTCTTCCTCTCCAATTCTCTCTTATCTCCCTTTGCAGGCGACCCAGGATGCTGACAGGCGTGGCTGAAGTCCAGATGCAGGAGCTGACACGGTGAGTGTCCAGCTGCGAGGAGCTGGACAACACGAAGCGTGAGTTGCTGATTGGTCGTGGTTTAAATAGCCTTGGTAGAAGTTCCAGGCATGTATCCTTCCACCGATCAGGTATGTATCCTTCCCCCGACCATACCCAGGTGGAAAGTAGTCCCACAGGTAAAGTAGTTCCATTCAGGCCTCAAGAGGGCCTGGATGTAGCAGCATGGTCTGCATCAGGTAAGTGCACATTAAAACACTTGAACACATGCTAGCTTTATGAGCCTGCCGCCTAAGGCGCCAGGACAGGGGTCCAACATGAGCCTGGCGCCTAAGGCGCCAGGACTGTGTCTAAAGGGCCCCAGCTTGGGCCCGCTGGCACTTCCCTGGGGGGGGAATGATGCCTGCCTCTGGGGTTGCTGGGTCGGACCTGGCTCCTTGGAGGTAGGCATCATGAGAGTACCCTCCACCCCCCTCCCAAACTCCCCCCCCTCCTCCCTCAAGGCCCCTCCCAAGGTTGTTCCCTCCGGGGGTTTTGGCTTGTTCGGAAATCTCCGGTGGAACCTTTGTATTAATCGAGGTGCGTCAACATGGTTACTAGGCTCCCACGATCTCTCCTGAGGTCCATATCCCTTCCAGTCAACAAGATAGAAGAGTTTTGACTTTAACACCTTGGAGTCTAAAATGTCTTTAACTTCAATTCAAATTCCCCTTCAATTTGAACTGGGTCTGGAGGCTTGGACAGTCGGGTCCCTGGTTGTACTGGCTTCAAAAGTGATGCATGAAAAACTGGATGAATACGCATGTTAGACGGTAAATCCAGTTTAAAGGCCACGGGATTGATTATAGCCTTGATGGGATAAGGTCCTATGAATCTGGGATTGAAGGTTCGCGGGCCCTTGAGGGGTAAATGTTTCGTTGCTAGCCATACCTGGTCTCCTACTTGGTAAGGAGGAGTTTTACTTCAGTGCAAATCAGCATTTTCTTTATACTTTTTCTTGGCTTGCTGTAAATGAGTTGCAGCTTCTTTGAAGGCTCGGGTTATTGTGGAATGCAGATGATTTACTGCGGGCATTTCCAGGGTCAGAGGTGGATCTAGGTCAGAGGTCCGAGGATGGTGACCATACAAAGTATAAAAAGGAGTTTGTCCGGTTCCAGAATGCACTGAATTGTTGTATGCATATTCTGCGATCCAAAGGATGTCTTTCCAATTTAACTCGGATTGGTGTAACATGCACCGAAGATATTGCTCGAGAGTCTGATTGGTTCTCTCGGTTTGTCCGTCAGTCTGGGGGTGGTGGCTGGTGGATAACCGAACATCTATTTGTGCTAGTTGGCAACATGTCTTCCAAAAATGGGAGATAAATTGACTTCCACGATCCGAGACTAATATGGAAGGAAAACCATGTATGCAAACTATATTCTCCAGAAATTCCTTGGCCAAGGTGGAAGCTGAAGGCAAACCTTTTAAAGGGATAAAGTGGGCCATTTTGGAGAATAGATCCACAATTACAAGGATAGTGTTGTAACCAGCACAAGGAGGCAGGTCAGTTATAAAGTCCATTGACAAGGTGTGCCATGGTGCCGGTGGAATATCCAAGGGTTGAAGTAGGTCGGCTGGCCTTTTCTTTTGACCCTTGTTTTGGGCACAAATTCCGCAAGACAATACAAAAGACTTTATGTCTTTTCTCCAAGAAGGCCACCAGAAGTGGCGTTTGATTTTTTCCTCCGTTTTAGCGATACCAGGGTGTCCTTCCATTAATGATTCATGATGATGGGCAATAACCAGTTCTTGCAATTCTTTACTTGGCAGAAACAACCGCTCCTGGAAGTAGGGTAAATCATCCTTAACGGTGTAATGAGGACCCTTTTGACTCCATTCCAGTAAGGCTGAAGAGTCTAGAAGTTGTTTTACTTGTGTTTGGATGTCCTCAATAGTTTGCAATGCAGTTAGGCCTAAGATTCTTTGTTCAGGTATGATTGGCACAGGTACTAAACTCGAATTGGGTTCTTCCATGCCAATCCGGGATAAGGCGTCCGCTTTACCATTCTTGCAGCCAGGGCGATAGGTAATTACGAAATCAAATTCCGCAAAGAATAGAGCCCATCGGAGTTGTCGTGAAGATTGAGCTTTGGCCGTCTTTAAATATTGTACATTTCTGTGGTCTGTAATTACGGTGATGGTGTGTCTTGCCCTGAGAAGGTAGTGACGCCAAGCCTTGAAAGCAGATTTAATAGCCAGTAACTCCTTGTCGGTAATTGCGTAGTTGATTTCAGGAGGAGAAAATTTCCTGGACCAAAAGGCCACAGGGTGTAGTTGGTTAGTTTCTGGGTCTCTTTGCGACAGGACAGCTCCCATGGCCGAACTGGATGCGTCGGTTTCCACAATGTAAGGGAGATCTGGGTGCGGGTGCTTCAATACAGGTGCAGAGGTGAATTTGGTTTTCAGGTCCTGAAAGGCTTGTTCGGCCTCAAGAGTCCATTCAAAGCGTTTGTTTGTCTTTAGGAGAGCTGTGATGGGTTGGACTGTTCGGGAAAATTCCGGAATGAATCTTCGATAGAAATTGGCGAAGCCGAGCATGCTCTGAACTCCCTTCACCGAGCTAGGAGATGGCCATTTGAGGATGGCGTCCACCTTTCGTGAGTCCATTCGGACTCCTTGAGGTGTCAGGATGAATCCGAGAAACTCAACTTCTGTGGTATGAAAAACGCATTTTTCGAGCTTTGCACTGTGCTGGCAAAATTTCTCAAGAACTGCCCTAACATGTTTTCTGTGATCGGATTCTGAAGAAGAGTACACCAGGATGTCGTCAATATAAACAATGACACAGACATCGATAAGTTCCCGAAGAACATCATTCATAAAGTACTGAAAGGCGGCAGGTGCATTGCACAAACCGAAGGGCATCACCTGATATTCGAAGAGCCCAAATATGGTGCGGAATGCAGTCTTCCATTCGTCACCTTCTTTTATACGCACCAGGTGATAAGCTCCTCGGAGATCTAACTTGGTGTACACACAAGCGTCTTTCACCTGGTCGATAAGCTCAGGGGTCAGGGGCAGAGGATAACGATTCTTAATCGTTATTTGATTTAGGGCGCGATAGTCTATACATGTTCTGAGGTCGCCCTCTTTTTTCGGCACGAAGAACAGAGCTGAGGAGACAGGAGACTTGGACGGGCGAATAAAACCATTGGCTAGGTACTGATCTAAATACTGACGCAAATGCAGGCTCTCAGGTTCCGTAAGAGCATAAATCCTACTACAAGGTAGTTGAGCATTGGGTACCAGATCAATTTGGCAATCATAAGACCGATGGGGAGGTAACGTGTTAGCCTGTTCCTTCTGAAAAATGTCTTGGAATTCTTGGTATTCTGACGGTAGCTGTACAGGGGTGGAAGTTGCAGAGGCTAGACCCATAACTGGATTTCTTGGATAGCAAGTTGGTTCACAATCAGGAAAACTTATCTTCTTTGCTCGCCAGTCGATACTGGGATTATTTGTTTCTAACCAAGGAATTCCAAGAATTACTTGAAATTGTGGGGCCTTGATCACATCAAACACGATTGCTTCCCGATGTCCATCCTGACCCACCAGTGTCATTTCAACAGTGGAATGCGTTACAGGCCCTGAGGCTATTTTGGTTCCATCTACTGTAGTAATGACATCTTGGGTTACTTTCGGGCGGAGAGGGAGCTTAATCCTGGAAGCCAATTCACGGTCTATGTAGTTTCCAATAGCTCCACTGTCGATGTATGCTTTTACAGCATGCAACTGCTGAGGCTGTTTTGGGTCCACGAGCACCATTGGCATGACAAAATGCGAGGTCAAAGAGTTTGTTTTCAAGCTCGGCAAGCGGACCCCTACGCTTGTAGGGCTAGGTCGTTTCCCGAATCAGGTGTCAATAAATCGTTATCAGTGGCTCCAACCACCTTCTTAGGTGGTTTAACCGGACAATTTCGAAGAAAGTGACCGGAAGTCCCGCAATACAGACAAAGTTGCATTTGCCACCTTCTCTCTCGTTCCTTCTGCGTTAATGGTCCTTTAACACCGCCGATTTGCACAGGTTCGGATACGTCGGTACTCTTGGAGTTAGCGTGGGTTTTGATCGGTACTCGGGTTTCGTACTTGAACCGATCTGCTTTTCTATTTTGAAGTCTGTGATCAAGTTGAACCACCAAGTCTATGTAGTCTGCGCAGACCTGGGGTGGATCTACTATCTGAGCTAGAACATCCTTAAGCTCTCCGCGCAGGCCTCGATGAAACAATGTGATCCTTTTGTTTTCTGGCCATCCAGTTTCAACAACCAGTCTATTAAAGGTGGCAATGTAGGACAGGAGATCCTGATTACCTTGTCGTAAGGATAGCAGTTCGTTATCAAGGGCCTGTACTTGAGAGTGTCGAGCAAACAATATTTTCCATGCTGGCCTGGAAGCCCTGAAAATCAGGAGAATGGGATCATCCTGATTTACCAATGGAATAGACCAATCGGCAGCACTGCCACTGAGGTAAGATAGTATAAAGGCTACCTTGGTCTGGTCGTTGGGGAAGGCCCCGGGTCTGCATAGAAAATGTAAACGACATTGGTTCATAAAGACGGCATATTTCTTGGGATCCCCCGCAAAACGTTCAGGCGGGGCCAAAGGCATGTGTCCAGGTAGATTGATTTGTACCGGGTTATTCAAACCCATTGATGTGGAAGTACCTCCGGAATTAGGTAAAGGAGTGTGCCCTGCCTGGGCCTGCAATAACCTTTTGGCCAGGTCATCAGTTCTTTCCTGGAAAGGATCAGTTCTCTTTTGAGAGCGTTGGTCTCCTGGCAGGCTGAGTGCACTTCTGCCCGTAATTCCCTCAAAAGCTGGGCCAGCTGATCTGTCTCGGAAGTCTCCATAGCGGGTGGGAAATTGTGGGTAGGCTTCGCGTTCTGTCACGCTCACCTGATTCCCACGGAGGCGCAGGTCTGGCTTCGAGTGCTGATGCTTCTTCAATGGTGAAGCGCAGGGCCCCTCTACTCTGGCTTTTCTGGCTCGCAGGAATATTCCCCTGTGCGTGAAAAGGGAGTATTACCTACTGACGGAATAATGCTCAAGCCTCACACTCCCTTCCAACCCTCCTCGATACCCTTCCACGATTCCCCGTGAAGTCTCACCTAAGGGTCTGGAAGGATGAGTTCTCCATCCTGCTTCTGATGCAGGGGCGCGTTGAAACCCAGTTACTTCACTGGATTGAGGTTTGATGGGAGTTCAAAATAAGCTTGACTATTCAGGTGAGTCGCTGTAAAAGTTCTGTTGCAAGTTCAAAAGTTCAAGCTTAATAATAATGTTCATTGTCTTATTGCAGCAAGCGCTAATGCTTATGTCTTTTCCCCTCAGGGGCCGGGGTTCGGAATGCCGGAGATATGGCGCCGACCCGAAGTGTAAGTTCTGGATGAGCGTTCAGGTAATGTCTTTGCATTCGCTCATTCAATGTCTTTGTCTTTTTTCCCCATTGGGGCCGGGGTCCGGAATGCCAGGAAGCGGCAGGACCCGAAATGAAATGGGAATGACCCAACAGGTAAGTCTTAGAAGGAAACTGAGCTTTTCCTATTTCCCTTCCTTCTCTCACCTTGTTTTCTTGTCTTTTCTCTCTAGGCTCTGGGAAGTGGGTGCGGATCCGGATGATCGCTGCTGAAGATGGAGGCGCCCAGGAAAGGTGAGTGAAATGCAACGCTGCAGCGATCGAAGCGAAATGCTTTTAAAATGATGTCTTCCCTTTCAGGATCGTCGGTGTGATGTCCCTGTGATCCAGCTTTAGCAGGTAAGGTCTTCTTCCTCTCCAATTCTCTCTTATCTCCCTTTGCAGGCGACCCAGGATGCTGACAGGCGTGGCTGAAGTCCAGATGCAGGAGCTGACACCGTGAGCGTCCAGCTGCGAGGAGCAGAACAACGCGAAGCGTGAGTTGCTGATTGGGCGTGGTTTAAATAGCCTTGGAAGAAGTTCCAGGCATGTATCCTTCCACCGATCAGGTATGTATCTTTCCCCGACCATAACCAGGTGGAAAGTAGTCCCACAGGTAAAGTAGTTCCATTCAGGCCTCAAGAGGGCCTGGATGTAGCAGCATGGTCTGCATCAGGTAAGTGCACATTCAAACACTTGAACACATGTCTAGCTTTATGAGCCTGGCGCCCAACATGAGCCTGGCGCCTAAGGCGCCAGGACTGTGTCCAAAGGGCCCCAGCTTGGGCCCGCTGGCACTTCCCTGGGGGGAATGATGCCTGCCTCTGGGGTTGCTGGGTCGGACCTGGCTCCTTGGAGGTAGGCATCATGACAGAATCACATCCAGATAGAATTGTGGAGATTAGCATGACTCGCATCCAGATAGAATTTTGGAGATTAGCATGCATCACATCTGTATAGAATTAATGTGGAGATTAGCATGACTCGCATCTAGATAGAATTTTGGAGATTAGCATGCATCACGTCTAGATAGAACAGTGAAGATTAGCATGCATCACATCTAGATAGAATTTGGGAGATTAGCATGCATCATATCTAGATAGAACTCTGAAGATTAGCATGCGTCCCATCTAGATAGAATTTTAGAAATTAGAATGTGTCACATCTAGATAGAATTGGGAATTAAAGCACGTGCCACATCTAGATAGTGATGCTATTAACCAGCCCTACTAAAATTCTCACCCCTCTGCATACACTTCTCATACTCAAACCAAACACAACCATTCCTCCAAGCACAACAAACCGCACACACTTCACTATACTGCAACCTGGCCCCTTTCATCACCTCATTCATTAATGCCTCCTGACAACCTTAAGGGTGCTGGGTCATCCCTTTAATCAAAAAACCTAATCTCGATCCCTGTAATCCCTCTAACTACAGGCCCATCACCACGGTGCCATACCTTCTCAAAATCCTGGATCAAGCAGCCTATCTCCAAATCCAGGACCACCTTGAAACCAACAATCTATTAGGGCTTGGACAATCCAGCTTCTGTCCCAGACACGGCACGGAGACAGCCTTAATTGATTTAAAAACCCAAATCGAGGATCTGAAAGACAAGGGCAAACTGATGCTCCTGCTCCTCCTTGATCTCTCAACAGCCTTTGATTTGGTCGATCAACAAATCCTCTGCCACCACCTCAAAATTGCGGCCCACTTCTCTGACGCAGTCACATCTAGGATCAGCTCTTTTCTGGCAAACAGAACCATGAGGGTCTTCTCTCCCCTAGCCGCAGCTGATCCAGCCCACGTCCCGTGCGGAGACCCACAAGGATCGTGTGTATCTCCCACACTTTACAACGTGTTTACTAAACCGTTCTTTGATATACTTGACTATCTGGGTGTCTCCTACACTAATTATGCAGATGACACCCAGATACTCATCCCTATCACTGGCGATTATGTAACATATGCCAAAGCACTCAATGCAGTCTACACTGTCATCCAGGCTTGGATGGCACATCATGGGCTCTGCCTTAATGATGAAAAAACGAAGTTAATCATTCTTGGCTCTCAATACAAACTCACTAAACTTGACCCCAAATACAAATCCTTCATTATTGACGGGAACAATATCAAAGTCTCTAACGTCACAAAAACACTTGGAATATATCTAGACTCTACTCTGTCCCTCAATCAACAAACCAACGCAGTTGTCTCAGCATCATCCTATACTTGTAAATTGATTACAGCATGTCGCCCCTTTTTGACAACGGAGAACTGTCTGATTCTCGACAGAACCCTCATCATGTCCAAAATCGATTATTGCAACACCCTCTACCTAGGAACTAGTCAAAGAAACCTTGATAAACTCCAGGTTACGCAAATACAAATGCAACAACAAAACAAACCACACACCGTCTCACACATCAGCACATGATGGCAACCAACCCAAAAGCACACTTAAGCTCAGAGAACAATGTTAACCAAACTGATGCTGCCAACAGCATATCACAGCTCTCTTGCTCTCATCCCGCTCAGACCTACTAACCCACCCCACCCCCTTTCCTTTGAGATCCACCAGAGCGCCAGGGGACCACTCCGGTGGTGAGTAGTGCACGGTAAAAATATCCTTTAACATAACATAACAGGAGATCTGCAGACGCAAATGGCATCTGGTGCCCTACAAGATCCATGTACTCTCATTGAGGCTGACTGTGCCGATGTAGATTTTTGCACTCTAGCCTCCCTGACTCAGGTATTTACCAAGGTGGCTGACGGTCTGGCTCCGAAAAAACTTTCTGAACATAAGAATCGCCCTTCTGGGGGCGTGGCTAGTGGCCATGCAGTAAGCAGCAGGTCTCTGTAGCTCTCGCCGCATCCAACAATGATTAGCATGTACAGCAAAGGATAACAAGCGCTTAAGCTGGAAAACAGTAAGTACTGGCGTCGGAAGGTGTCCGGAGTGAATTGAGGTGGTTGCCGACCAGAAACAGAGACAGGACGGCCGGAAAAGCAGTTTTGAACAGTCTGGCTGCAAACTGGCAAGATGGCGGCAGGCGCCTGACGAACCTTATCGGAGCGCGGAGCGGAGCAGAGGCCGGGAGCAGATGCGGTCATTGGAGCGGGAGCTCTCCTTCTGCCGGCCACTTGAACAAGCAGCATGTGTAGTGTGAGTAGGAGGGTCCCCCGTGGTAGCAGCAGGTGCCGACGCGCTGGAAGAGGGGACCAGCGACACCGGAGAGAAGCAGCAGCCCGGGGCCGCTGTGAAATAGCAGGAGGTGGAGACGGAGCATGGAGCATGGAGCTCCTAGCCCCACAATGAAGAGACCCAACAGCTGACAACCCCGTGTAAGGAAGGTATGGTATCAAGAATAGACAGACACAATTGACCACAGTTCAAGAGTGTTCATTAAACTGTATTGGTAGGGTGGAAAAACACCTAATATAAACCTAAATCTAAGATCGGAGTAAGCTATGACCATCACATCAAAATAAGGCAATCCTAGTGGCGTCTTGTCAAATAAAAGGACTTTACTAAGAAAAACCTATTGCTAATCCTTACGCTAAATACAAAAGAGTGTGGGATAAGGCCCATGAGAAAAAAAGAAGTATTCACAAACAATGTGTCAGGAAGCAGTAGTCATGGTCTCCCTTCCCCAGGTTTTGAGCGTGGGACTCTGGAGCACAGCACATGCTCGAGCTTTCACAGCACTAGACGACAGTTCCGTTTTCAGCTATAAGGATCTTTGATGGCCAAGTCTCTTGCCTTTGAGGGCCTGATGCGTTCAAAATAACAACAAAAGTTCCTTACTGTATGTTGGGTGATGCTTTTTCACCCTTGGATCCCCCTCTGTGGTATTCACGAATCTTAAAGTCATTTTAAACAGTTCAAGGTGGACAACCCTCTGCCAGGTTCACTCTTGTCAACACACTGTTCTTTGGGACATTAGACTTTGCCCCTTTCCATCGTCATCCCTCTTTCGGGTTCACTCTTGCCAATCTCACAGTTCCTTCTACTTTCTTAAAATGTGGGATTCACTTACCTTATTCAGGATCATCTGCTGGTCAAAGACTTTCGACTGTACAGAGGATTTTACTAGACCCCTGTATGACCACTTTGACCCTCTTCTCGCCTTAGCCAAGGCCTTCTGGTAATAGTAGGTTTAACAATTGGGTAACCACCCACCTGGTGCTTGGCTCATCTGCACTCTGGCTTTCCCCATTTACATCAACAGTTCTTTGTACAATCTGCAATCAGCCGTTTACCACTTTTGTTCAACACAGTTTGGTTTCTTTAGTGGTCCTCCCCTCGACTTCCCGGCTGTGATGAACTGCTTGGCTTTCTTCGTATCGGGAGTCGGGGGCGGTACCACGGTAGCAGGCGCCTCCCTCTGTCCTGCTTATCAGCGTAGGCATGCTCTGTGTACCATTGACATATGCTGCAACACACTTGGGCTATTGTTTGTAGTCTTACAATTAATTCCACAGAGGTCTCATGGGCCTTGGTTGGAAAGGGCAACATTGCTTCTCTGCTTGTCACCCTCTCGGTTCACACATCTTTCTCCTCCTCTTGAACTGCTGTGTCTGGATAACTGTCTCGTTGTGCGGTCTGCCTTGCTCGTATGGTGCTCTCGTACTCCACCTGTTATCCCTGTGAGGAAGGGAAAGGGCCATCAGGTGTGTGTGATTCTGGTCAATTGCCTGACTTTGCCTGACTCTTGTGTTGGGGCAAGTCAAGTAAACGGTCTGGTGTTTGTCCGTCATCTTTCATGATGTGCAAAAGTGTTGGAAAAGGGGCGGGGGATAGAGTGTTTGAATATCCTACGGGGTAGGATGGAGAAAAGGTGTTCTAAGAAGGGGGCTACCACGTCTTACCCGTCGGTGTCCCACTTCCACTCCCCGAGGACACCCCATCCAGGTGATCCTCACTTACTGGTCCACCTCCAGGAACTGGATCCAATAGTGATGGCCATGTCCTGGCCACCTTGATAACAGATCCCCGGGGAATAGTCAGGGACGCACCGTCAGGTTTCTCACACCGGGGAGCCTGGCCTCGAGTGACAAGCAGGCCAACAGGAGTCTTGCTGAGAAGTAGGGGTGCCTGGGCTGCAGCATTGAGCCACCTCTGTGAACATACACGCCCTGAGCTCTGCACAGCGTCAGAGGCGGGATGGGAGCAGGAAAAGGGGCAGGGGATAGAGTGTTCGAATATCCTGCAGGGTAGGATGGAGAAAAGGTGTTATAAGAAGGGGGATGGCACGTCTCACCCGCCCGGACCTCTGTGAGCTCTGCACAGCGTCGGAGGCGGGATGGGAGCACCCAACCTGCGAGGCCCAACTTGAGTGATACACAAGGAATATTCAATGCAGAATACCACCAGTGAGGCGCAAACCACGGAGGAAGTGAGCCCTGTCAAGGCTGGGAAGACCTACCCCGGGCGAACCCACTGCAGGGACACTGGGAAGTTGCTGTGTGGAGGGGAGGGACAGCGCCTCAACTGGAGCAGTACCCATGGATGGAAGTACTGGGAAAGGGGAGCGTCTGAGGAGCGGAGGCAGCCGATGGACCGCATACCCCATAGTGGACCCAAGAAAGGGCAACATTGCTTCTCTCCTTGTCACCCTCTCGGTTCACACATCTTTCTCCTCCTCTTGAACTGCTGTGTCTGGATAACTGTCTTGTTGTGCAGTCTGCCATGCTCATATGGTGCTCTCGTACTCCACCTTTTATCCCTGTGAGGAAGGGAAAGGGCCATCAGGTGTGTGTGATTCTGGTCAATTGCCTGACTTTGCCTGACTCTTGTGTTGGGACATGTCAGGTAAACGGTCTGGTGTTTGTCCGTCATCTTTCATGATGTGCGAAAGTGTTGGAGAAGGGGTGGGGGATAGAGTGTTTGATTATCCTACGGGGTGGGATGGAGAAAAGGTGTTATAAGAAGGGAGATACCACGTCTCACCCGTCAGTGTCCCACTTCCATTCCCAGAGGACGCCCCATCCAGGTGATCCTCGCTCACTGGTCCACCCCCAGGAACTGGATCCAATAGCGATGGCCATGTCCTGGCCACCTTGATGACAGATCCCCAGAGAATAGTCGGGGACGCACCGTCAGGTTTCTCACACTGGGGAGCCTGGCCTCAAGTGAAAAGCAGGCCAACAGGAGTCTTGCTGAGGAGTAGGGGTGCCTGGGCTGTAGCATTGAGCCACCTCTGTGAACCTACACGCCCTGAGCTCTGCACAGCGTCAGAGGCGGGATGGGAGCAGGAAAAGGGGCGGGTGTAGAGTGTTTGAATATCCTGTGGGTAGGATGGAGAAGAGGTGTTATAAGAAGAGGGATGCCGCGCCTCACCGGCCCGGAGCTCTGTGAGCTCTGCACAGTGTCGGAGGCGGGATGGGAGCACCCAACCTGCGAGGCCCAACTTGAGTGATACACAAGGAATGATCACTGCAGAATACCACCAGTGAGGCGCAAACCACGGAGGAAGTGAGGCCTGTCAAGGCTGGGAAGACCTACCCCGGGCAAACCCACTGCAGGGACACAGGGAAGTTGCTGTGTGGAGGGGGTGGACAGCGCCTCAACTGAAGCAGTACCCCTGGATGGAAGCACTGGTAAAGGGGAGCACCTGAGGAGCGGAGGCAGCCGATGGACCGCATACACCATAGTGGACCCAAGAGGCCGCTTCAGCACACACATGGGGTTCCTTGGCTGGGAGATCACACAACATACGCCAGATTGGTCTGAACAGATAGGAGATGAGCCCACGCTGCAGCGAGGACAAGAAACAGATAGCTGTTACGGCGGGTCGCTCTGGTAATCAGAGGGTGAAGGACTTGAGTGAAAGTTGATGCAACAAGGGTCAGCGACTGCACCAGGAAGATAACGTGACCTGGCGAGAAAGCCGCAGAGAGAGGCAAACGCGAGAAGCCGATGGGACGCTTGGACCTGGATGCTATAGATACCCCCAGCCCTGACACTGAGTGAGACACGGCCAGGACACGCCTAGAGGATAGAGACTTCAGGGCGATGTAGTACTGGTGGCGGACACCCTCTTGGCACTTTCCTATGCAGGCTGACTGAACACCGGGCACAACATCCATCCCGGATGGCTGGCACCCACTGAGGTAACCGGTGTAAGTGCTGAGGCGGTCACACAGTAGGAGAGGGCTACGCCCATGCCGGATAAGCAGCATAGGGGCAAGCCCAAGCAGACATAAAAGATGGAGTCATTTATCGACAAAGCGGAAGGAGGTGGCGAGTCCCAACATGAAAGCACATTGGTGCAGCCGGAAGGGAAGACAGACAAAAACCAAATCCTAAAGGCTATAGCCAGACTCCAAGAGACCTTAGAGAGGGGGATTAACGAAGTCAGAATAGATGTGGGACTCCAGAGACAAGACGTAAGGGGGCTGGCGGAGAGAGTACAGTCGGTGGAAGCGCAAGTAGAGGAAAATAAGCAAGGTGTGGTAGCAATCCAGTCGGAGGTCCAAGAACTGAAAATGAAGTTGGCTGCATTGGAGAGCAAGGTTGAGGGCACAGAGGGGAGAGCCTGGCGCAATAATATTCGAATATTGGGCCTGCCTGAGGGGATGGAAGGGCAAGACCACACGACATACGTGGAAAACATGCTCCTACGCTAATAGAAAGGGGCTCGGCCAAGATAGCGATATAGCCTGGCTACACTATTAAAGTACAGAAGCAAAGAGCAGCCTTTGGCCCCATGAAAGAATGGCTGCAACAGGCAAGCATGAAATATATGCTGATATTCCCAGCCAAGCTGAAAGTGCTCCACAATGGCACTTCACACTTTTTGACAGCACTAGTGAAGCACAGGCATGGATGGACTCGATCAGAGTGCTTCCACTACGCGGGAGACGAGAAGCGCCTCTTGAAAAAGGCCGAAGGAAAAGGTGGGCACAGGTTCAAGAAAGATCGAGGCAGGAATGTGAGACACTGACAAGTTGCAGGAGGAGACGGCTGCATGCTGTAAGGAAATGAGTAACAACAACCAGTGGTCAGTAGCGCGGCGAAGTAAGTAGAGAACATTTGGAGCTTTGCACGACCTGCCGACCCTGGGAGGCCCCTGTTGGAGTTCAGCCACAAAGCAACTGGTGGGAGGGGTGTGAGACATTGGTTAGTGCGAGAAGCGACTGAGCCTGAACAGACTGTGAACCGTAGGGCATTTGTTTGACATGTTGGGCAGTTGGGGGGAGTTTTTTGTTGATTTGAACAGCACGCTGGGCTGCCCCACCGTGGGGGGTGATCAGAATAGGGGGAAGTAAAAGTGAGACTGTTACGCTCACCTGGTTCCACGGGGGCGCCACCCAGCAGTTGGGGTACAGATGTCCCTCCTTGCGATGCCCAGATGCGACCAGCGGAAGAGTTTTGCCTGGAATACAGGTAAGCTATGTTCAGGACTGGGCAACCGGGGTAAACAGCCTCCCACTTCCCTGTAGGTCTGCGACCCTTCTGGACTTCTCCTCACCTTGTTTTAGATGTTGGCGGGTTCTCTGTCCTGCTGTCTTGGCAGGGGCGCGTTGAGCTTGGCGGGCAATGGTGATCGAGTTGCTTCACTGATGCCAGCCCGTGTTGAGTCTTTCAGGTAGGTCTTATTGCTGTGAATATTGCTGTTCTTGCATGCTTTTTAAACAATGGCCCTCATTACGACCCTGGCGGATTTTTTCCGCCATCGACGGACTTTCCGGCCATGGCGTAAAGTCCGTTTACGCCATGGCGGATGGTGGACTTACCGCCCCATTCCGAGGTCGGCGGGGCGGTAAGTCCCCATTGACCCATTTACCCTTCCCCATTCCCATTTCGGCCCCATAGGGTATAATGGGAGTGGGGAAGGAGTTAATTACGCCACCGTAAATTGCGGTGGCGTAATTAACACCAAGGTCCCATAGCGCCATGGATTTTTACGCCCGCAAAAAGCGGGCGGAAAAATGACCATGGCGCTATGGGAACTCGTAGTTGGCGGTAAGGGGTCGGCGCAGCTAACGCTGGCGCAAACCCCTTACCGCCAGGGTCCTAATGAGGCCCAATGTCTTTTTCTTCCTAGGTACGCAGAAGTCCAATATGTGGCAAGGCGGAATCTGTGTTTCGCCGGTAAGTATGGGCGTTTTTGGAGCGCCTTGATGAGGTGAGTAGGTGCTATGCGCTGTGCTTAAGATGCCTTGGCTTTGCTAACCTGTTATCTTTTCCTGTCCCCAGGTCGCGGTACTCGGCCGGAGTATGGAATTTCCGTCGTGATGCTGACTGAGGAGCGGCCGGCGAGGTAAGCCTTTCGGCACAGTTCGTTAATTGTACAATGTCTAATGCCTTGTTTCTTCTCTTTTACAGGTCCATCGATCCGGGGGGGAGCGCTGGTTCCAGGATGATGGTCGGAAGAGCTGCGGACCGCTGGCAATGAAGTTCAGGTAAGCTGCTGACTTTTTCTCACAATGTCTTCTCCTTTCCTTTGCAGGTGCTGTCCTTACGAGGTTTGTGGCTGAAGCTGAACACGGTGAACGTTACGTTGCAGTAATGCAAACTAACGCGAAGCGTGTCAGTCTATTCGGGTGTGGTTTAAATAGCTTCAAGAAAGAAGTCCAGGTAAAATAGTCCCCATGGTACCACACCCAAAAACACTACACTGCAAGCCTGGTTTCAATGAGCCGGGTTATGAGGATGCCTCCACATGACTGGCATTAATGAAAAGTAGTTCCCAAGCACAAGTCCATATTCAAACATTGGCGCCAGGACTGGCCCCAAGAAGGCCTATGCTGCAATTTCTTGGGTTTAGTGGGGGCAGGAATCAAGACTCTCCCTGGCCCATAGGTTGGCCAGGGGGTCTTCAGAGTGTGGGTCGTGACAGCAACTTGCTGGGTGGCGGGAGGGGAACAAGGAGGGCACCCTGTCAGGGGGTAGATATACAGGGGAGGGGACAAAGGGAGGGGGGAGAAAGAAGGGCAAGTGGGATGTCCCCACGGAAAGATAGTGGTATTAAGATTGCCTCCTCGAAATGTGAGCAGTTTTAACAGCTACATCAAGAAGAATAGGATGCATACTGTTTTGGTGAACAAAGGGTTGCAAGTTGCACTTCTGCAGCAGACTCATTTAACTGCCGCCAGGCAATCCGTGATGGAGAAGAAGTGGGGAGGGGTAGTTAGGGGCACAAAATACCTGCATATGCCAGGAGCAGCCTCTTCTGGGTAGCCCCTACGATTCCCTTTAAGCTATTTGAATGTAAGTGCAACGATGATGGGCAGTTGATGGTAGTGCACAGGCTTATAGAACAGAGAGAAATCTGTATAATCAACACATATGCGCCCAACCATGATGCTGCTGTCTTCTTCCAGTCACTGGGCTCCCGGCTACTACCATATGGAGGAGCTTTGTGGCTGTATGGAGTGAGCTGTAGGGAGGGAACTTCAATTGCACCCTGGACCCAACACTGGATTGCTCAGATGGGAGAAGCAGGAGGAGGGCACTGGCCGCAAAAGTGCTGGTGGACCTGATGCGGGAGCTGAAACTGCATGCAGTGTGGCGATAGCTGCATGGAGATAGGAGAGGATACTCCTATTATTCAAGCCCACATGGAGTACACACGCATATAGACTACATGCTCACTGGCACTGAAGCGCTGGGGGAATGTGTGGCAGTGTAATACAAAGCTAGGGTACTCTCAGACCATGCACCGCTGCTTGTGACATGGCAGAACACGGCAAACAGAGCCCCCAGCCCGACGTGGCGATTGAGAGCAGAGGCATTAGTGGATGAGCACTTCAGGGAGCATCCAGGGGGAAGATAGAGGAATTCTTTAAGATTAACGTGGGCAGCATGAGCAGCGCGAGCAGCCTGTGAGAATCGTTTGAAGTAGTGATGAAAGGGCAGGCAGTTAGGAAGGCGAGTGGGATACGGAAGGATCTACTGAGGACCATATCTAGAGTGGAGGGGTAGATGGAAGCGGGGATGGAGGGAGAAGGGCTACAGAGGGATGGGGAAGGGGAACACATCGAACTGCGACAGGAGTGCATAGCTGCCTAGGAGAGGCTGGGCAAGCATGATTATAGTCAATATGTGGAGAGACTCCACGAGGGAGGAGATAAACCCGGGAAACTGTTAGCTTGGCTATGCAGGGCGTAAGGGAGTAGGGAAATGATCAGTGTCATTAGAGACGAATGCGGCGAGGAATGGCGGGCCCAAGGGGAGATTAACACAGTCTTTAAAAGGTTCTACTAGAGCTTATATGAGGCAGGCGGGATGAACAGAGTGGCAGACATCGAGGAAGCAAGGGAGGAAATAGAGCTGCCCCGTTTGGAACAGGAGCAGGCGGAAATGTTAGACGCGTTGCTCACAGTTGAGTTACAGGAGACCATAAGCGCACTACCGATGGGCAAAACACTGGGAGCGGACGGGTACCCGGCAGAATTTTATAGGGAATACACAGCAGAACTTGTGCCTCACCTCCTGCAAATGCTGGAGGAGGTCTATGGCGGGAGTTTATTGCCAGCCAGCTTACGGGAGTCAGTGATAATACCTACACTGAAGCCTGGGAAACCCCCACTAGAATGTCGGTCATACAGGCCATTCTCGATGATCAATCAGGGTTGTAAAATACTGGCAGCACTATTGGTGGCCAGATTCAAGAGAGTGAGTGGCACACTGGTACACCCAGATCAAGCGGGCTATGTCCCTGGCAGGAGTACATCCTGGAACCTGCGCAGATTGCACCATGTCATGGAAAGAACAAAGGAGGAAGATGCAAAGTATGTGGTTGCTTCCCTAGATGCAATAAAAGCGCAGTGGGTGCAGCTGTTATATACCATTGGCTAGAGTTAAGACAGGAAGGCATGTCTCTGAAGTGTGGGAACTGGGAAAGGGCACCAAACAGGGGTGCCTACTCTCCACCATGCTGTTCATCTTGGCACTTGAGCCGCTGGCAGTCGATCTTAGAAGGGCCTGCAACGAAGCGGGCATCCCGGTCGGGAAGGAAACTCATGTGATCTCGTTATATGTGGACGATATGCTGCTGTATGTGCAGAACCCTGATGAGATCCTGCGGCAAATACTGGCTGTGGTGGATAACTTTGCAAGGCTATCGGGAATCACTATTAGCAAGAAAAATCGAGTTTGTTCCCACTGGCAGGCCTAACCGGGTTAAAGCCTAGGCAATTGCCAAACCTGGGGCTGCGATGGACGGTGGACACTTTCAGATAACTGGGGATGAACATATACCATGAACCAAAGAGGGAACATATGAGGCAAATATGTTGAAGGCGCTTCATGGAGTTGAGAAATCAGTGTCATTTTTGGCAGAGACTCCCTCTGTCTGTAATGGGCCGGGCGGCGCTCCTTAAAATGGTGGTGTTACCGCACCTATTCTATCATTTCGTCAACATTCCCTATGAGATACCTAGATAGTTCTTCCACAAACTGAACTGCACAGTGAGGGGTTTTGTCTGAGGTGGCAAAAGGTACAGAATTTCACTCGATGTGCTGCGTAGAGACTATAAAGACTGCGGGGTCAGGGCACCGCACTTCGAGGCGTACTATCTAGCCGGGCAGCTTCAGTTTGTTGTAAATTGGTTGGTGGACGATGAGTCACTAGATACAAGATTGCTGGAGCACGGGGTCAAGCCGCTAGAGACACTTGTGTCCAGGCACTTGATAAATGCCATATAACATATCATACTTAAAGGAAGTGCTCTGCGTAGAGATGGGAGTGCTAAAAGAGGCGCCTGGGTTGGTGACGCTGGGCGGGCACTGTGGCGCAGTATGTGGAAGCTGGTGGGGGCGACGGGACCCATACTCTGACAACATACCCTTAGCTGTGGTCGGAGGTGGAATGCGGGAAGAGGTCCACACCATCAGACAACACTGGGAACCACCTGGGATAATTGCGCTCGGAGGCCTGACTCATGAAGGTGTGATGTGGAGCCTACCTGACTTGGCAGATCAGCATGGCATCCTGGAGCTGCAGTTTCTCACATATCACAGGGTGACCAAGGTAGTAGGGAGTAGATGGCCTGCAGTAAGGACGGGAATCACAGGGGACACCATGCTAGACATGATATACGACCTGGCGGAAGGAGGCCATGTCATTTCTAGGCTCTACCAACTGATGATAGATGCACTGAGCAAACCAGAGCTTCGGGCAAGGGCCAAATAGGAACGGGACGTTGGGCACACCTTTATTGGCGGGGAATGGGTTACAGTACTGTTGTATACTAGAAAGGTGTCAGGGAGCGGGGGAGCAGAAATGCCTGAGGTGCGCAAATGATAAGACTGACAAGCTCAACATGTTCTGGTCGTGTCCGCTGGTTGTCGGGTTCTGGCAGGGCATTGCAGATAAAGTTCAGACAGCAGGGATAGACATTCATGAGTGGCCGCCGGAAGCATGCTTATTAGGGCTGTTTAAACACACACTGAGACTCCTATAGCCAGAATGAAAGATTGTATTTGCATCCTGGCCAAACGCTGAATCCCTATGGCATGGAAATCGGCAGAGGGGCCCCAGGTGGAAGCATGGTAGGAAGACCTGAAGAAATCGGCGGCAGCAGAGATGGTGTGGTGCAGGGCAGCACGCAGAGGGCAGAACGAAGCTAGTGATGACATCGCTGGGTGGAACGCTCTGGCCCAACTGAAGTTTGCACGTTCAGATGACCTTCCCCCATGAAGCTTAGGTCGCAGGAGACTGACCATACAGGCCAGCGGGAACGGCTGAACGGGGGCGGCAAACGGATGGGGGCAGGGATATAGATGGTGGGTGGGTGGGATGCGGGGGGAAGCGTGCATAGTTGGAAGTTTGTTTTTCTGTTAGGGTTTGGGGTAGGGTGTGGGAACGCAGGGTGCGAGATGGCTCAGGGGAAAGGGCTGCCACTGGGAAGAATATAGCAGGCAAGATGACTTGCAGTGAATTGATTATTAGAACAGATGGGCAGAAATTATAAGATGTGAATGTCTGACAATCTTTCTTCTTGCCATTCTGAGCAGTCTGTTGTTGGTTGTATCATCGAAAATGTCAATAAAAAAGGTTTAAAAAAAAATGTCCCTTCTGAGCTGTGGTACATAGAGCAGGTGAAATTCCTCCAGACTGAAAGAATATGACGGTCTGCCTATAAGCCATAAAATCCTACTTCGTCAAGCCACTGTCCTTTATGAGAAAGCTATTCTCTCGGCCCAGCAGGCTTTCTTTAGGGAGAACATTGAATGGCCAATTAACAAACCTAAAGAGCTCTTTGGCTTGGTGCACTCCGTCTTCCCCTGCCAAAACCCATCCAATTATTGTTCCCTCTCAACCTCTCTGTGATTCCCTATGCAATTTCCATAGAAGAAATCATGACCATTTGTGATCAGATCACAAACACTTCCTCTCAGTCTAATCTGCATATTCCTTTGTGTTCAGAAGCTACCCTGAGGTCAACTTGGTCCAATTTTCCTTTATTTACTACTCAGGACATTTTGATAGCAATCCGTATGCTTAAATCTGCATCCCCTCTGATGCAATTCCTCTACAAATTCTTAATGAAATCTCTGCCTTTATGATGGGACTCATCACAGATGTGTTGAAACATGCCCTGATTGTCCCTCTTCTGAAGAAACCTTCACTTGATCCATCTTTACTATCCAACTTTTGTTCCATCTCACTTCTCCCTTTTCTGATGTAATTATTGGAATCTCTGATCTTTCCTTTACTTAGTTTTTTTCATGAATCTGCTGGGTTCTTTGACCCACGTCAGTCCGGGTTTTGCCCTGACCGGGATACTGAATCAGTTCTTGTCTCGTTGCTGGACGATCTAGCACTTCTTGCCGACCAGGGTGGAGTGGGTGCACTGATTCTTTTAGATCTTTCAGCTGCTTTGACACTGTCAACCGCTCCAACCTGATCTCTCAGCTAGCTCGCCCAGGTCTCTACAGCCAGGTGCTTGCCTGGTTCTCCTCTTTTCTTTCTGGGTGCTCTCAGTCTGTTTCTCTTTCTCCTTTGTGTAACCAAGGATAGGCGACCCCTACAACGGGGACCCGGGGAACAAGAGACCATAAAGCCAAAAAAGAGAAGATGGGTCACACGGTACCGCCCGCTAGATTAATCAAGCAAGAAATTTAGCCATCAAATAGGGAAACCAATAAGGGAATAGGCCAGGTAAAGGAAAGTATAAAAATAAAATGTCTTTATTAATCACATATCAAATTGCATAACAAATGGTGCAAAGTGCATAATAAAACAGCATAACAACACACAACTCATATTGAATATGCACAAAGTGCATGACAACCAATCACCCCCACTGCAGTTTGGGGTAAAAACAGCATGAAGAGAGTCCACTGCTGTTCAGAAAGGGGAGACAAGGGAAAAAGGACTATATCAAGGGTATATCCCTAAATTAATCCCATCAATCCAAAATTCAATTCTTGATAGAAATAGAGTAATTCAATCAGTTCTTAATAGACAAAAGTTAGAAATGTAAAAGTGCTGCCTGCAATATTACAAATTCTATCCAGCCTAATGGTCTGGAATAACACAACTCATAAATAGTAAATTAGGAATTGTCAATTAAGCTTGCAGTGCAATAATAGTTAGAATACTGCATGCAACGCTCCTCACCATTTCTACCTTAATAGCCAACCACCGGTGCCTAGTGTAAACTCAGCATTCTCATGTATTACACTGGTATCACTGAAATAGTAGCTTCGATGACCCCAAAAGTGTCTAAGTCGTCACTCTCTCAAAAAAGAGAGCGGCGGCTTGACAGTCGTCTTCCTAGGGACTAGAAAGAAATGGTTATAAACTTATGGATCAACAACAGATATTCTGTTCTAAACCAGTGCCTCTTACCTAACATTTTCTACTTTGATGATTTGATCTCCGCTCTCTACAATATTTATTGAGGGAGTATCACACATATTATTCTTCAGTCTTGTATGGAAAGAAGAATAAGGCTTTCTAGACTTTTGGCAGTTATTATTCACAAACTTCCTTTCATTACCCCCTTTTTAGGATAGTTTCTAGCTCTATGGGTTTGAGGAGGGATTTAATTCCTTTTTATACCACAGGAGATCTGACTGATTTCATCCACATTAAGGTGTTCAACATGTGAAACAGCTAGGTTATTGTGGCAGTAAGCGATTAGATACTTTGGCACACATTCCTCTCACCTCCCTGAGCCTTTTCTCCTGCCTGGTGATCCTCCCGCAGAACACCACCACCCCTAAGGTCAGGAAGCATCTGCCTTTGCCTAGCCACTTGGGAGGAGACTTTAGGCAGGGATAAATTGAGGGATCCATAGGATTCATCACAATATCCCTAAAAGGGAAAGGAGGATACCATGCCTCATCTGATGATGTCTCCCCCTCCACCTAAGAGTTGCCTCCCCTCACGTGATCCTCCCTCGCATAGCCACCACCAGGGTCAGGATCAGGTAGCAGCTGCCATTCTCTGGCCACATGAGAGGCTCCTTTCGGGAAAGGAGTGATGACATCATCCGATTCATCACGATTACTGACAATGCCTCCCCTCTGCTTTTTGTTCATTGTGCAAGGATAAAGCTGCTGGTAAGCATGACTATCCCTCAGTCCTCAATGACATTGACTTAAGAGGATCAGTAAAACAGACTTTCCTTGCATTATTCCCATGGGCACAAGAGACATTTAGCCCAGCACCAATATCACTATAACCCACAGTGTTCCTTACATTTACTGTCTCACGGATCATCATTGATGGGTGATCCATAGAACGTGGTCGAAGGTCATACCCCATAGACCTCGGAGCTTCAGCTTCCTCTAATAATATGGCATAGACCGCATTAGAGGGAATCTTGATAACTACTATGTCCGTTCTTCCATCAATAAAAAAGTCATCCAGTTCGATGTCCTTAGTGGAAATTAATCTAAGACATGGAATTTTGCTAAAAAGAGCCAAAATATTGGAGCGATTCAGAATAGACTGAAAGTTGGATCGTAAAACAAACTCCAAGATTAAGAAATGAGTGTTGTCCTCTCTAGAGTTCCCCCTTGACATTTAGTCAAGGTGTTGACCTGAGATGCATGGGCACTGCGTAACAGTTGGTTTTGATGTGTGACTGAGCAGCCCCTACAACATCCACTAGTGCAGCCGATGGTGTATCTTGTATCTTTGTGGTTTGTGTCATGCAGTTACACAAAGTAAGGCATGTTGTCTCTGTGGAAGCATCATTCCTAGAGCCTGATACAGCTGCTACAGCTTTACCCTTTTGTGGCGTCCGCACCTTTTATTTTATTGTTAATGGGCTCTGTTTACACTTGCTTTGTCAATATGCAAGTTGCTCATGACGCCTCAGTTCTTTTTTGCTTCAGAAGCTTCTTGTTCCGTGAGATGAAGTGAGCGCAACATTTTGAGAATTCTTTTTGTTAATGCCATTCCTTTTATTTTAACTTTTGTATTTCTTTTCCAGCCTTTTTAGGGGAACCCCACTTCAGGTACTAGTGCCATATTGTGTGTACTAGCAGAAGTAGACAAAACCATAACAGAGTTCTTAGCAGTCTGAGCAGTGTATTTAGTAAGTGACGGTCCAACTTCTCAACAAATTATCAGACGGCTCGCTAATCTGGCGATAATCACTGCTCTGGGGTTCCTTGTGTGTTAATTCCGTAGGAAGACGTGCCAGCATTCCCAGCTTGAAGCTAATATCACTTAACATGAGAGTGTGTGCCCTCACTTCATCTCTGATATTATCGTATAATTCAACAAATGCAGTTAGAAGAAAATTTAGAGCTGAGATAGTGGGAGAAGATAATTAGATTTTTTTCATCAGCCTCTCTAAGTGTGTGGTGTAAAGGGACATACCTTTCATTAGTCCCAGAGGCTCTTGAGTGGGAACTATTGAAACTAACTGATATCAACAATTCTGTTAGCATGGACAGTGTTCCTGAACGGAATTCCCCTTCCACAGGTGAAATTGACTCAGTCCACAGCATAGATCCACACCCTGCCCTTCCCCTGGACAAAAGTACCTGCCCCTATTTTAGCCAATTCCAGCATACTGGAATCATTGATGTTAGTGTGTTCAAAAGAAGTGTGTATGGGCCGAGCGATAGTCGGTATAATCTCTGTGCTTGTGCTCTGTAGGGGGAAAAAAGTCAGTAATACGCTGACCAGCCACGGGGGTTGCAGAGATGTTCTCCAAGTTCTTTTGCTTTCCCTTCCTTTTACTTGGTGCCTTTTCCAAAGCCATTGGAACTACACTGGTCGGTTACTCGTTGCTGACCGTCGGGAGATGTTTGCTGTGATGCTTTACAGTGCTGTGCTCTGTTGTATCATACTGATGATGCCAGCTTCAGAGCACATTACTGAGCCTTGATTACTACGGTAATTGTAAGAGCCTTTACCTGTCATATACCCTTGTACCTCCTCCGGACCGTAATCAATCCTGTGGAATCAGCACTGATCTCCAGCCTAAAATCTCCTCCCATGTGACCAGGGGATGGCAGCTGTTACCTGATCCTGACCTTAGGGGTGGTATTATGAGGATCAGACCCTATAATTCCTAAATTCCTGATGGCATGTTTTCATTATACACATCCTTCCAGAGTTAAAACCCTAAAACCCCTTCTTGCGAAACACCCTACACAGGATATCATTCACACTTCATATGTACATTACACATGTATAACACCTCCTGTTTCTGATGGTTTTGATAAAAAAAAAAATCCAAAGCAATGCAACTTTAAAGGCACAATAATCCTATGGACTCCAACTCCCATAAAACCTCAAGTACTGAGACGAGGAAGAGGAAGAAGGAGTTAAGGTGGATTAAAAGCAACACCAAGCTAAACATGCAGACTAGTTGTTGTAAGGGAAATTGGCTGTGCCTCTTCAAAATGGCCATTTAAAAATGGTGTGCCTCTTCAAGTCAAGAGGGATGCAGAGCGGGAAAAGAGGGAAGCTGAACTGAAGGCAGACACCCGAGAGAAGACTGTGGTGAAAGAGGCAGGCGATTCTTATCGGCAGGACGAGAGACCGATAGACGTACGAGTACCGCAGAAGGACCGATGGGGAGCTGGCAGCAGCGGAGAGGCTTTGGGGACGCGGTCGCATTGAAGAGCAGCAGTGCAACTGGTGGGTGGATGAGAAGCACACAGGAAACTGGAAAAGAGTCTGCAAAGCGGGAAACCCTTTCCGGAAGCAAGGACTTCACCGCAGCCATATGCCACGGGTTGGAAACACCAACAAACACCGGTGAGTCTGCCCAGACATATTGGGAAGTCCGGGACTTACCGACAGGCATACAAACAGTTGGAAACTTGTTTTGAATATCAACCAAGTAATATAGAAAGACTGAATTTACACAAGTCTCCATATATGAGATTTCGATATGGGGAAAACTGGAGTCAAAGTTGTCGTAAGCAATTGAACACTAATGAAGAAGTTGAAAGACAAGGGGGGTCATTCCGAGGTTGGAGATAAGGGAAAAACGATGCCAGTAAAGGATTACCGGCATTGCTTACCGCACCGGGCTATTCCGACCTGCCAACCCGCTATTAGCGGCACCGTAAATAACTGGGCCTCTAATAGCAGCATGAGCGCGGGCACGCGACCCTTCATGCTGGCAATACCGGCATGCCATAAACTGGAGGACATCACAAGTCAAGCGGACATGCAAATACCGGCATCATGAAGGTGCTAAAAGTGGATACCGGCATGCCGTAAATACCGGCATCGCAGACCAACCATAAAATGCCATGTGCAGTGTTCCCAACTGCCCCAGGTGCACACCATCAGCACAGGTGGAGGTAATGGAGTCTGGGCCTGTACAAAAGGAGCACACCTACACACCACACCCCTTTCCACACCAAGAATAATCCAATGGTAGCATCAATACTTCAGCTGGAGGACATGCTTGCATTGCAACATCAGCAACAACACCAACAGCAACAGCAGGCACCACAGAGGAGACGCAGCAGGAGAAGGAGGGTGAGACAGGCCCAGCATGCCCCACCAGTGCAGCCAGCGTAACCATGCAGGCAGCCCCCAATCCTAAACATCAGAGCCAGTCCTTTCAACCCAACCCCGGAGCAGAACCACACCCTGTACCGTCTGGACCGGGACACCATCAACACCATCGTGGACATGATACACAATGACATTGTCAGCCTTATTGAAATGCGCATTGAAATACGCACCGCCATCCCCCCTCTACTGAAGGTAGTGTCGGTGCTACACTTCCTTTCCACAGCCACCTACCAGCACACAGTGGGGCACATGCATTGCATATCATCACCCTTATTCACTCGCATCCTGAAGCAAGTGCTGGATGCCCTCCTCAGGCACACAACAGAATACATATCGCTACCACAGACTCCCCAGGAGATTCTTGAAACAAAAGGTGGCCTCCATGCACTGCCAAATTGTATAGGTTCCCTTGACTGCACCCACGTGGAGTTGGTGGCCCCGCATGCCATGGAGGTGGTGTACCACAATCGCAAGCAATACCACTCCAACAAGGTGCATATGGTATGCAACGCCAGCAAGATCACACATTGTTGTGCCCGATATCCCGATCAACCACAGGAATGCTGCATGCCACCATGGGAAAAATCAGCACAGAATGCCTAACATTGCAGAGCCTACTGCCAATGCTCCCTATCAGAAAATCCTACAGAATGCCACACATCACTAAATGGACATGGACATAGCTGTATGCGTACACAATGCATGAGCAACAAGACGGCAGAGCATACCGTGTATCATCTTGAAGTTGCAACTGACACCATTATTCCATGGCACAGGACACATTGAGGGCATAAAAATGGCGTGCATAAAACCAGGGACATGTGCATGTGCCCAACGATAATCTGCCGGCACGTGTGACTAGTACAGCTGTCCATCATGAATCGACTGACATATACCTTTTTTTTTGCCTCTCATGCAGGTGACAGTGGCTATCCCTTGATGACGTGGCTCCTCACCCTTGCCCGATAACCCATAGAACAGGCACGAGGAGGACTACTATCAATCCCACGCCCGTACCCGTGTGGTATTTGAGCATTTCTTTGGCCTGTTGAGTGCATGGTTTCGCTGCCTTAGCCCCTCGGGTGGGGCACTCCTCTAGAAGCATCAGAAGGTGGCCAAAATGATCATGGCATGTGTCATGCTGCACGACATGTGCATCGGACGTAACGTGCCCCTGCCCCCTGACATTGAACTGCAACCACCTGGTGATGATGAAGGGGATGAAGAAGAAGTGGCTGCACATCATTGTGGTGCTGATGCACAGGAGGGACGTGCTGTGGGTCAGTCAGTGATTGCACAATATTACTGACACACATGGCTGCAGAGGGTGACATGTTAGTTTGACAGAGGGCACTGGGTGTGGGGGTACATGCACACTATGCACTGTATATGAATAAATGACACATGCGTAATGATGAATGTCCACTCAGGTCTTGCTTTTGACACAATGGGTGTATTGAAATTAACAATGAAAACAATATGCAATAACCCTCCACCACCCTCACCCCCCTTCCACTCCCCCTACAACTCCCCCACACACCCTCTCCCCCTCCCCCCCACAACTCACCCACACACTCTCACCCCCCTCCCCCCACAACTCCCCCCACACATGTCCCAACAAGTCTCTAATGCCTTCATCAGGCTGGCCAGGCTATTTTTTTGCACTCCCTGGACCTGGTGGCGGCATGTCTGGCCGACGCAGGGTGCGCGACGACCTGTGGAGTGGGCTGGTCTGGGTAGAGCTTGATGAGGATGGTGTGGCCGCCTGCTCAAATTGGGTTGCCGGACATTCTGACTCCATGGCACTGGCTATGAGACTGAGTACCTGCCACAGGGCGGATACCTCCTCGCAATTCTCTACAAATATCTTGCCCATGGAGGCGGTGTTGTCAGTGATTGTCTTGCCTAGAGAGGCGATGTTCTCCCGCCACTCCGGCCTTGCCTGGACGTTGTCCTCCACGAACTGCCGCACAAGGGCAGTCAGCTGCTCATGATGCTGCAGCCCTGCGGGTGCACCTGTGGAGGTGGACGGTGCCTGGGTCTCATATTCGGCCTCACTGCTCTCCTCTATGGGACTAATGGCCCCTTGAATTAACTCCCCCCAAGACTCTGGGGTGGTGCCGTAGTCTGACTCAAGAGATGTGATTTGGGGGGATGGCAGTGGACTGGGCGTGTGGGGCAGTTCTGAGGAATCGTCCTCCACGGGCACCCATACCTCTTTCTGTGCCTCCTCCTCAGCCTGGGGTGCTGTGGCTGCCACCTCCCCAGCCAAACTGGACTCTGCCGAGTGTGGAGCCTCAGCTGTTTCCTGTGGCTGTGCGACAGGTGTTGGCGCTTTCGCCTCAACGGCCCTTGGCAGCACCGGTGCCCTGGCTACTTGAGGTGTTTTCAATGGTGGTGCACGGCGGTCCTTGGGTTGGCCCTTCGAGGTGGAAGGCCACTTGGCCTCATCCCGGGCCCTCTTCCGGGGTGTGGTTTGCTGTGGGGGTGGGTCCTGGGCATCGCTGTCATGGTCTGAGCCTGTGGGGGTCAAAGAGAGGGACGGCATGAGTGATGTTTTGATAGGCATCATACATACATTTGTACAATTGATCATCCACACAATCGAGGGTAATAGGCATTTGTGTTTGGATGATCACGTTGTTTGATACATGGGTGGGTGATGCAGGCATACGTCGGCGTCACTCATGGTGGGGAAGACGTATGGTATGGGACATGCATATTTGTTGGGGCCTGCATGCAGTGTGACCTATGCCATTTACATCTTTGTGTGGTATGTGTCAGGTACGGCACTGCCTTGCTGCAGGAAACTGCATGTTTCTGTGATGCGTCTGACAACTTTGCTGGGAATGTGTGTGTGTTGGGCTATGGCTTGTCTCTTTGGACAGACATATTGGTGGACTTTCATCAGACTCTGCATTACAGTGTTTTCTTAGGACACTCACCTCCATCTGCCGATGTTGTGGCGCCACACTCCATGTCTCTGACACCTTCTATGCCCTCAATGCCAATCAGGCTGGCACAGGTGTCCTCCCATCGGTCCAGCTTGATGGGTGAGCTGGCTCCTCGGCCTGTTGTCATTGCCTGGCTCCTGTTGGCAGAGAGTATGTTCCGTACTTGCAGCCGAAAGTCATCCCCCCACTTGCTGCAGTCTTGTATGGTGCGTGGGGTGTTCCCGACTGCGCTTACCTTCTGTGCCACAAGTGCCCAGATCTCTTTCTTGCGAATAATGGCCTCCCTCTTCATGCTCTGGGCGAGCACAATGTCAGCATGTTCCTGCAGGGTCTCAGCTAGCATGGCCAGCTCATCTTCATTGAAGCGCTCCTTGTGCTGGAGGGAGGCGCCCTTCTTTACAGCCTTTGGCATTGTGGTGTTTTAGATGATTAGTTTCCACGAACAGCAGTCTCCCACAGGTCCTGTGTGCTGAGGTTGGCAATGGATTGTGTTTTTAAAGATGGCCACCGTGCTCCTTCCCGTTCCTGTGTGATGACGCTTCCTGTTCCGTTTTTCCACTTATTTACCTTGACCGTTATTAGCGGTCACCGCTAATGCCGCATTGGGTCATGCCGGTAGTGCAATCTGTGCTATCCATGATGCTGCTAAGGGCCTTTTTCGGGCCTTTTATGGCATGGCGGTAATGCCCTTACCGGCATGGCGCAAAGCTTGTGTCTGCGAAGTCGTAATAGCCCTCTATTAGCGGGCTCTTAACTACACAGACGCTCTATTTGGGCCATGCCGGTTAGGACAGTTACTTACCTCCAACCTCGGAATGACCCCCAAGATCTGTACAAGTCTTCATATAAGAGATGTCAATATGGGGAAGATTGTAACAAGTATTGCTACAAGATACTAACAACAAAGTTAACAAACAACCCTTGAACAAGACTCCAAATATTAAATGTCAATATTGGGGAAGTTAGAACAAGTAATACCTGGAGTCAATACATTTTAAACTGTGAAGGAGTACAACTCTGTCATTGTTAAAGAAAACTGAACGATAAAGAAAAGGTTATAAGAAGACCTGGTGAATGAAGTACATCAGGCAGTGAGCCTTTGGGGGAAAGATACCTGCAAGAGAGTATATCAGGGGATCTACAAAGCCCAGAGGGGGATTCCTGGCAGGGGAGTACACCAGGTAATACATCTAGAATATGTGAAAGGAAAAGACATTGTGAAAAGGTTCCTGGCAGGAGAGTATACCAGGAAACCAAATTTAAGAAGTTGCTGTGTAGAAGAGACACTTTTACCATCCTTTTAAACACCATTGCTTGGAAAAGACACTTCATCATTCTTAAAGGGAAAGTGCGCTCGAAAATGTTATTGTCGGGCATGTTTGTTTGTTTGTTTGTTTTATTACTTGTATTGCGCACCAGACCCAAAGGTATCAGGGCGCATTGCATAAAAAAACTCAAAGCTTGGTTACAAATAAGTATAGATACATATTAATACATCATAAAATATTAGATACATTTTCATTACACAGAGTAATAATATACAGGTTGTCACAGCATAAATGTTAAGAAAGGTCTAGAGAGGGTATAGCCGTTGAGGCCTAGTCAGAGTTTTTGAGCCAGTTTATAAAGTTCTGCTGGAAGTGAGGGTAGGATTGGTTTATTCGCAAGGGAGGGGGTTAGGAGTTCCACAGTTGAGCTGCCTTAACCGAAAAACTGCAACCCCCAACTCTGGAAAGCATGTGTTTTTAAGCGTACTGTGATCGATCGTAAAAATAATTCCTACCCATCTTACCTTAGTTTTCCTCACTACACAAGTGAAAACAACGGGTTGGGTGCGGCCATCTTGCGCTAATCTTATCTGTTGCTGCATCGCCCTAAATTCAAGTGCCCTCGCGGCACTAAATCATATCATTCGCCCCTGAAGTTGACCTCACTATTCCAAATGCTATGCTCCACCTATTTTCATGACGTTAGTGGGCAGTGTAGCCAAACGCGCCCAGTCATTACCCACGTCATAACGTCAGTTAAAGCAGAACCCGGAAGATCAACACACACATCCTCTCACAGCATGTCCCAAATTGGATTTGAAAGCAATATTTTTAAAGAAAACATCATTCATCTGCAATTTAGCAAGTGCTTTTATTTACCAAAGAACGCTCCAAAAACCACATTATCATCATCCGCTGATTGCGATCAACGACCAATTGTTGTGCGTCCTTGGGTTAGAGCATCAAAACTTTATAATAGCGCACATGGTGTTCCTTTCAGGAGAAGATGCGGATTCGACGCACCTTCAATCGCAAGGCTTTTATTTATCTATTTATTTTATTTATTTGGATTTGTATTGCGCACAACTGCCCGTGGGCATCGTGGAGCTGAAAGGTAAGCTCACTTAATACATGTCATTCAAGAGCGCATAATTTACAGCAGGTAGTTTGAGTGCGTTACTTACAGTCAATACATACAGTAATTTCATGTAGTCATTGCATATGATAGATACATACAGTTGTTACATATAAACGATATATGCAGTTGTTACGTACAATCTTTGAGAGGCGTGTACATACAGTTGTTACATATATTCATTATGATGAGTGTGGCAGAGAGAAGTTAATTGAAGAGAGTGATTTTTAGCAGTTTGCAGAAAGCATGGTATGATTTTTCGTTTCTTAGTGCTGTAGGTAGTGCGTTCCAGCTTTTTGGTGCTAGGTGTTGGAAGCTGGAACCCCCCGGTTTACTTCTTTTGAAGGTGGGTACTTAGGTCTGGTTTGTCAAGTGTGATCTGGTGGGTCTGGTGGAGGCATTGAGGGTGATCCTTTTGGATTGATAGGGCGGGGCGTCAGAGGAGAGGCATCTATGAGTAATGGCCATGGATTTGAAAATCATGAGTTCCTTTATTGGTAACCAGTGGGCCTCTTTTCTGGCCTGGGAGATATGTTCCCTTTTTGGAATACTCAGAGCTGCTCTGAAGGCATTGTTCTGGGTGACTTGCATTTTTTTAAAAAAATGTTGTCGGGGTGCCTAGGAAGAGGGCCTTGCAGTAATCCAAATTGGTGCCTACTGTGGCTCTTGCTATTGACAGGCAGTTTTTTGTGGAGAGAAAGGGTTTCACAGCATTAATTACCTTAGTGGTAAGGGCAGCGGAGGACGCTATGGCATTGACCTGCCATGACATGGACATCTTCTTGCTAGACCGTAAATGATGACAGGTTGCTCCTTGTCGCTGGTACCACCAAAGGGCATATCAGTCCCGGTCTATCGTCCCACATTAGGGTGATGCAAATTGATGCGTTTAGGCGTTTCTGCCATTGTTGATTGAAGAAACCATCCCACGGTAGCTGGAAACTATGGCATTCGCAGAACGGTACAATATTCTGTCGAGATAACATAATAAAAATATATTTTAGTAGCCGTTCTTCATTCAAATGTATCCATTTACCCTGTAATTCTGCACCGGATGAAACCTAATAACGAACACAAACCACAAATAATGAACACACACAGACAACATGGGGGAGTATTTGAGACTATGATGTGCATGAAAGGTTAGCGCTGTGAAGTAGGTATAGCTCCCAATGGAATGGAGAAGCTGACGGATAAATGGAACAACAGACAGATGCCATTATAACAGAACTGGGAATATTATATATCGAAAAGCAAACCAAGTTCCCTTGGAAAATGTTCTGTCCCCGGCACATCCAATAATGCAACGTTGATAGCCCACCCTGATATTCCATGGGACAAAGTGGTTTAGATATCACTGGCCTGCATACAGGTTGTGGTTGCGAGTCGTCGATGAATAATCGTCACAATATGCTCCAACTAACAACCCATAACAATGTCAGTAAGCAATACCGGTCAAAAAAATCAAACCTTTACTCATTCCTCTTTAAACTATACACAAATAACAATTATTAGTAGACTTATAAACAAATCGCAAGTTACGAAATTGTTTTTTAAATATGGTGGGTATACATTTTATCAACGGAACAACGTATTGTGTACACTATTTTCATCAAATGGCGTATTCGCACGTCGCTGAATTGTACCATATATATACAGCACAAAGGCCATTTTTAATCGCAAAAATATTATGGATAGCTGAACTTGCATTATGTTTGGTAGTTCCATTCTCTTGCCGTAACGCAGAGTGTCCACTCAGAACAACGGTTTGCATAAATTGAAACTAAATCTTCCAATGTCCACTTTCAATATAGTACATGTTATAATTTTTGTGGGTATTCAACATCTTCTGTCCTAGCCTAGCGATTGCTCCCTTTCGTCCAAGGTCAAATAACAATTGAAGCTTGTTTTCAGCGTGTATGAGTGGTATGTTTCGTTTTTGTGAAAGAATACCAAAATAACAAAACATACCGGTCAGGACGTGTCATTGTGAACTGATTAATTTCTTCTATACCCACAAGCATCATCCCACAAAGTGACCTTCACTACATGGGAGCGATGCGCCCAACTGACCAACGTGGCATTTCAAATACGCCTGAAAAATAAACCAATTGTTTGCTGGCATCCACCAATGCCTAGCGATCATGAATACTTTTTTACCCATCAATAGTGCGGGTTATGAATCTATATGTGATGTCATTCATGACACTGTGGCCCTTCTTATAGGCCAAATCATTCATTCTGGAGTCTCAATGTTCTCGAAGAGCAGACACCTTTGAAGATTTTCTTTTAATTTTGGAAAAAGTTAACCTTGTTAAACCCTGCAAGCTATCTTGTGGCTTCTTTCCCAAGAGGTTTGTATTTATTATGTTGTGAGTGTAACAGGGGCCAGCCTTCAATTGCACACCGTCTTATATGTTATGTTATTTTGCATTTGTATAGTGCCTTATGTACCATTGGTATGATCTCAAGGCACTGGTAGGTTGAAGGCCCTCGGGAACCGCAGTTCAAGTCAGTTGAGAGAGAGTCGTAAAGTGCGTGGGAGAACCAGGTATGTGTGCAGCCGGTGTGATTGTTGCATGATAGCTGCTTCTTAGCAGTAGGTGTGGTGCTGAGGAAATCAGTTGAATGTGTTCAGTCTGGAGGTTTGACAACCAGACTGAGTTATGGCTGCGTTAGGCCTGAGGAGACGCCTAAGATAGCCGGTGTGTGCTAGCTAGTTGTGTTTTATTAGGATGATGGGTGGTTTGATGGGTCATGTTAGTATGAGAACAGCTTTACCGAATGTTGTGTACTAGTTGAATGGTGGTGTATAGGAGAGAGTAAGTGTAGTAGTGTGATATTGTGGAGTGTACGCAATCAGGCACAATCTACCTACTAAATTTAACTTTTAACACAGTGACGCTATTAGGGTACATTGAATGTTGGTGGTGATACTATCTTAATTCAACTCTAATACAGTGACTCTAATAGGGGATGCTTCTAGGTTGAACTTTAACACAGTGACGCTATTGGCGCACACTCAATGATGTTGGGAATACAGTCTAGGTTCAACATTAACACAGAGATGCTACAAGGGTGCGCTTTCTAAGTTCAGCTTTAACACAGTGACGCTATTATGTACACTTTCTAGATTCAACTTTAAGATAATGACGCTACTAGGGCACAGACATTGATGTTGGGAATATCTTCTAGATTTAACATTGAGACGGTGACGCTAATTAGGGTACGCTTTCTAAGTTCAACTTTAACACTGACACTATTGGGGCACACTTTCTAAGTTCAACTTTAACACAGAGACGCCACTAGGGCACAATTTCTAAGTTTAATTCTAAGATAGTGACGCTATTAGGGCATACTCTCTAGATTCAGCCTTAACACAGTGATGCTATTAGGGCACACCTTCCAAGTTCAGCTGAAAAACAGAGACGCTATTAGGTCGGGCACACTCTCTAGATATCATTCACAAGTCTAAGTGCGGGATATGCTATCATTCACAATTCCTTTTAGGTGTGGCAAATGCTATCGTTCGCAATTCTATCTATCATTTACAGTACCAACTAAGTGAGCTATATGCTACCAGTCATAATTCTGTCTAGATGAGGTACATGCTATCATTTACAATTCCATCTAAGTGTGGGACATGATATCATTCATGATTCCATCTAAGTATGGGACATGATATCATTCATGATTCCATCTAAGTGTGGCTCTTGGTCACATTGTTGCACTTGTCTTAGTGTGAGGCTGGTTAATCTTCATCATTGTCTCTGAGAGTGGCACAAGTTAACATTGGTAAGTATGTTAGTATGTTATGCAAGACAACATTTACAGTCCAGCCTTGAATGGATTTAGCTTGGTGGTCAAATCTCTCTAGGTGTGGAGGGTGTGAGTCTATGGCAGTTTACGTTAAGGAAAGATAAGGTAGAGTGGTGAGGGCTTTCTGGAGTAGAGTGATTGCTCTATACCCCACCCATGCCACACTTACAGTTTTGTTGGTGTCTGTTCACTGCTGGCTTCACTGGCTTCCCCTGCTGACACCTGCAGATACTTTCTAGAGACCCCATTGCAGGAGCCGCCCTTTGCCTTGGGGTCCTTAGCCGAAGGGGCTGCCGGGCAGAGGGCTGACCTGGGAAGGTCAGTTATGACCAGGTGAATGTACCAATCAGGGTGGGTTGGAGGGTGGAGGGTAGGACTGGGAAAAGGCCAGACACAAACAAAGGACTACACCCCACAGACTGCACCCTTTGGATGCAGCCCAGACCACAAAAATGGCCTCCGGAGCCAAAACAAACACTAGACAGACACCAGATTACCACACATTGCTCACCAATAAATATAAATACATAAATGGTTAAGTAAATAAATAAATAATAAAATTTGGACAGAGAAAAAATATTGTAATTTGAAAAAAACACTCACACCACTCCAAAAGAGTGCATAAAGCAGACCAAAAATGGATTACAATCATTGTGAAACTACTCACTCACAATCAACCAGCACCTGAGGTTGATTCCAGACTGGAGTCCCTGCCACATCCTTCCACATGGCTCTCCACAAAGCAAATGATCATTTTTTTTTAAAATTATAATTTATGCATGTCGGTTCAGACTAACTATCCCACCTGAGGCAGCCCTGTCTATGTTCAAGGGAGACAGGTGACACTGCTTGCCCAAACCAAGTTGGTTGTATTCATTATCCGACTAGGCCTTGTGTCAATCGGCCATGCGAGTGCATAGGGTAAGCAAGGATGAGCGTTTCAAAAATATTTCTGATTTATTCCCTAACTTTCTGATACAGACCTGAGAAGTCGGTAGCCTTGTTCTCAACATTGCAGTAGTGCACGAAAGCGCACAATCGCGACAGTCAAGCAAAACGCGTTTCTTCTTGGGATGGCCATAGCATGTCAGGAAGGGGCCTGAGGCGATGAAGAATTGGTTCCCACTATTCGAGTAGGATGTGCCCTTGGCAGCAGATCAGATTTAAAAACGTGCAAATAGCTGGTGAGCGCAGACTAACCCAGTCAAAATCGAATTCCTTTACTAGAGCCTATCCGTTGTACCATTACTCTCAGCAAGAAATCACATAGTGTAATAAACTGGACAACACATTTTTCTGATCCTCTGATACTCATATAATAGGCACAGTATACACCTATGAATTGTATTCTGGATAACTGTCATTCTAGGGGCATTGGACCTTGGGGTGTAATATTCAATTACAGTTGCTTTTCGGTTCACAGAGTAGGGGAAGCAATTACTTGCACAACAGTTACACTCAAGGTAAGTAAAACCGATACTGCAAGCCACTGAAAGGCTGATGTGAACTAAGAGTCCTTTTGTGTCTGTCTAAAACAAACCATGATATGGTATGATGATATGATATGGCATTTGTAATGTGTCTATGCACAAGTGCTTCAAGGCGAGACAAGGCAAGGGAGGGGGAACAGAGGGAAGACAGAGACAACGATCTTACTAGGCCTGGTGACATTGAGATCGCGCAAGTGCAGTGTAGGGGGAAGGTGAAAAGTGCAGGGGGAAAGGCAGAGGGGGCAGTGCAGTGCATAGGATAAACAGTGAAAATAAATAAAGACAATAAATACAAAGTGCGGCCAGCTGGTGGCAAGTGCCAGGGTAAGTGCAGACATCAGGTAGAGGGCTACGGGGCCGTAGGGATATAGAAACAGATGAAGGACAGGAAGCATCCAGGTGGATGTTAAAGTCTCCAAGAAGGAGGAGTTGAGTCATCGAGACCAGGAGGGAAGAGGAGAGATCCGCCCACTCAGAGAGGAAGGAGGAGATATGACCAGGTGGCCGATAGATGGTAGGCACAGTAAGAGAATGGCCAGGAGAGAGAGAGAGAGAGAGCCTGCAGGCGAGGCATTCGAAAAACGAGTAGGCCTGCGTAGGAATGACAGAGGCATTAATTAATTAAGAGGCGTTAAGTAAACATTAACGATGACCTTAGAGGAGTGGAAGGAGGCCAGGAGGGCCTCCCACTGAGTACCACCATTAATGGGAGAAGAAGAGAAAGGAGAGTGTACAGAGACCGTATGTAGAGTCCATAGGTCTGGCGAGGGAACAAAAAAGAAGATGTCAGTGAGGGTTTGCCGGAGGAAGCACTGGTATCGGTATCAGCGATAGGGAGGCCTAGGTTGGATACCAGGATGTCCTCTTTAAACTTCTTCCTATAAGATTTAGTGAGGAGATCAGGATAGTCGATAGAGAAGCAGTTAGAAAAGATAGGAGAGACAGATAGCACCATCGAGTAGGTAAGGAGAGGAGAGAAGAGGAAGGCTGGGGGAGGGGCAGGGAGAAGACAAGGTAAGGACACAAGGAGGGGCTCATGCAAAGCAAAACCCAGAGGTACACTGTATGGCGACCTAGCAACAACAGGCCCTTATAGCCAAAAGTTGACAAAGAGGATACATTTGAAAAGACAATTTGGACGCTATGGTTAGCTAAGTAGAGCTATGGATAACCCAAAACCTCACACACATCAAAAGACTAAAATGCTCTGTGAGTGTGTAAAAAGGTGCCCACTCGCTGAGGTGTATGAAAAATTATTACACTGCTAAAGCAAAATGTTACTAATGGGGTTAACACAGGTCAGGCGATTGATCATTGCTATGAAAACCTTACCCACCATAGGCAATCAACGCCAGTGCCATGAACTGCATGTGTGGATGTGGTTTGGATCTAGCAGAGGGTTTGGCAGACACCAAGCCTCAGTGTACCTTGGACTGATGCCAAATATCCATTTGCCTATCAGTATTTCAGCAACCCAAACGGGCAGTGCAGCACCGATGTGCTAAGGCAATTCTATATTGAAATATATCACCAATACCAACCACAGACATTTGTCTTATCGATCGAGGACCAGTAATATAAATGAAGGGAAGGTAAAAGATATACATTACTGAATCATACACCCCATTAAATCTGCATAATTAAATACTTTTTAATACTTTTTATAGCATTGAAATTGAGTGTAATAGCATTCGATTGTTGATGTACAATGTCCAAACATTGGGGAACATACTGGATATGTTATTGTGAGCACATTATGAAGACAGCTACAAATAATTTATAATGGGAAGTCAACTTTTCAATAAGTTCAGCTTTAGGTGGACAGTGCTCGTTTGTAATGTTTTGTGCCATTGTATGTCTCCTTGGAACAAAATCAGAATCGATTCCATGAGTATGCATGGCCAACACAGTTAATGTCAGATGTTTCACAAATTTGAATTCTATTTCCTGGTAGATTGGCTTGGCCACCCGCTGTTTGGCTCGTTTTGTAAAGGCCAAGAGGTAGCGAAGCATCCCAAAGTTTCCTGCAGTTTTCACTTGTTCCCTCCCAATGTTCTTGTTGCATGCAAGTTTAAGATGGCCGCCGCCGCTTTAGCTGATTGAAATCTCCATTGTTCAAAGCCCAGAAGCCCTCCTTGCCTTGTGATTGGCTGGCCGCATCCCCTTAGCCTATCGGCGAGCACCGACAGGCGAAGCCGGCCCCGACGAAGGCAACCGACAAAGGCTGCATCCTGACTGAGCCTGACCGAGCTTGGTCGTGCTCGAGTGCACCTTACGTCCAACTTCAACATAATACGGTGAGATTGTAGATCTATTACCCTCTGATTCGCCATCCGTCCCATTGATCTCACTACCGTGACTCTAGCGTTCAACCTACGTATACACTGCCTCCCGCCTACCTCTGTTACTAATCTACCATCCCTGCTTACTACAGTGCGTCTCGGCACCTGATATGCACCAACACCTCAGTCAACAAATGTACTCTGCACAGTCCTTCATGTATGCATGCACAACAATAAGTCGGCAAACACTGCCCGTGTTCGCCATTGTTATAATTACAAATTGCTGGTGATTGCAAATGTCTGCCACCCGTTGATGTGCACCTATCTAATCGATCTGCCACCACTGCATGCCTCCCCAGTTCTCCTCCCACCGGTCTAAGACTGTCATCCTCCGATCGGTGTCCATGCCTGTCTAGCAACTGCATGACCTGCCGTATATTTCGTATTTGTCCGCGCTACTTGCAAGTTACCTATGTTGACTTGCTCACTGCCTCGCCATCCTCTATGCCTACCCGATTTGAGTTATTCTCCCAACTCAACCTAGCCCAGTTTCTACATACTGCTCATGTCATGTTGGCCTATTGCCTTATTTAAATTTTTGGATGTTCGTGATGCATATCTATCCTTCCCAGAGGATCACTATTGCCTGTTAGCTGATACAAGATGTTGTTATCCCATTTCAACTCAGTCTTGACTCTACATACTGCTCATGCCATGTTGGCCTATTGCCTTATTTAGATTTTTGGTTGTTCGTGATGCATGCCTATCTTGCCCAGAGGTTCACTATTGCCTGTTAGCTGATACAAGATGTTGTTATCCCATTTCAACTCAGTCCTGACTCTACATACTGCTCATGTCATGTTGGCCTATTGCCTTATTTAAATTTTTGGTCGTTCGTGATGCATGTCTATCCTGCCCAGAGGTTCACTATTGCCTGTTACCTGATACAAGATGTTGTTATCCCATTTCAACTCAGTCTTGACTCTACATACTGCTCATGCCAGGTTGGCCTATTGCCTTATTTAGATTTTTGGTTGTTCGTGATGCATGTCTATCTTGCCCAGAGGTTCACTATTGCCTGTTAGCTGATACAAGATGTTGTTATCCCATTTCAACTCAGTCCTGACTCTACATACTGCTCATGCCAGGTTGGCCTATTGCCTTATTTAGATTTTTGGTTGTTCGTGATGCATGTCTATCCTGCCCAGGGGTTCACTATTGCCTGTTAGCTGATACAAGATGTTGTTATCCCATTTCAACTCAGTCTTGACTCTACATACTGCTCATGCCAGGTTGGCCTATTGCCTTATTTAGATTTTTGGTTGTTCGTGATGCATGTCTATCTTGCCCAGAGGTTCACTATTGCCTGTTAGCTGATACAAGATGTTGTTATCCCATTTCAACTCAGTCCTGACTCTACATACTGCTCATGCCAGGTTGGCCTATTGCCTTATTTAGATTTTTGGTCGTTCGTGATGCATGTCTATCCTGCCCAGAGGTTCACTATTGCCTGTTAGCTGATACAAGATGTTGTTATCCCATTTCAACTCAGTCCTGACTCTACATATTGCTCATGTCATGTTGGCCTATTGCCTTATTTAGATTTTTGGTTGTTCGTGATGCATGTCTATCCTGCCCAGAGGTTCACTATTGCTTGTTAGCCACCGGCTCCTAGACTATCTCCAAGTGCCACCCACGTGCACCCCAACAATCCTCTTTCTTCTAAAAAAATGTCAACCTCTCATGCGAGCATAGCACTGCCAATGCATGGTTAGTTCCCTTATAATGCCCACTGATGCTCTGTCATTGTTTGTGCAAGAGATATGCGCCACAAGAGCACTGAGACTGAACCTACACCCCCCCTCACTTAACTGAGGTCAGCATCTCTCCCTGCCCTGCGATACGTCCGCTGGCACTGTACAGTCCAAGAGCCTAATCTTCCATCGGCCCAAGTCCAAGTATCTCTCCTAAGCACCAGACTTATTATCCTCCATGAACACACTTGCTATAACCACTTAGCATGTCTCCCCTTTTCATCTGCCTGTCTGCCTGCTTCTTGCTCCTTAGAAATAATATAGCACTGTTCAGTATGCCACCCCAACATCCGTTCATTATGTACTCGACCATACCTAACATTAAGTCAACTGGTAGCTCACCTCTAGCTATAAATGACTCACATCCAGTGCTACCTACCAGCTGCCCTTGCCTCACCATAGACAGGAATTCAAGACTCAGAGCTAGACTAGCTAAAATCTACGAGCCTCTCGCCCATTCATTGCCTACCGCACAGAGACTAAGATCCACGACTACTAGCCTAAACACCCCTAAACCTAACTCATCTCAGAATTACCACCCTAAACCCCCACAAAGCCCCAATACTCAGAGCAGTACTAAAATAACACAGGAATCTACTTCCACTACAACCACTACAGTGAGCCCCCAAATTAAGGGAGTCCTGATTAACGCCAGATTGTTAGTATCTCATGCAACTGAAATTGCAGACTTGATTCTTAAAGAAGACCTTGACTCCTTGCTATCACGGGGACATGGCTTCATCCAGCAGCAGGCCCTATGCTTATGCTTGCAGTCCCAGAAAACTATTCTATCCTGAGACAAGACCGACCCAACTCTACAGGAGGAGGTGTAGCCATTATCCATAAATGCAGTCTTTCTATGAGATTAGCTACCACCATCAGTGTCCCCTCTTGCGAACTACTCTCAGTCAAAGTTCCCATTAATAATGCCCAAACTCTCAACATCCATGTGATCTATCGCCCTCCAGGCCCAATAGGCACATTTGATGAGGACATTAATACCATCTTATCCACCAACCTTAAAAATTCCACCCAGGTACTCACCCTTCGAGACTTTAACATGGGATTCAACGACCCGGAAGACCAACCTGCCATCACCACGCTCAGTACCCTTACCAAATTAGGGTTCACACAAAGAGGTATAAAACCTACCCATACCAAAGGTAGAATACTCGATTGGGTGGCGGACTACAATTGTCTAGCCAACATTACCGACATCTCACGACTTGCCTGGACTAACCACCACCTGGTATCGTTCTCGCTCTCCGCCATTAGACCTCCACCTATGCTGACCAGTAGGGCTCCACCCACACTCGCGAGAAATAAAGAGTATCACTGTGGAGCGACTTTTCCCGAACTTACTCCCTACACTCAACACACTCCCTGACAACTTGGATCCTGAGTCTTTGGTCGAGGAATACAATAAAATGATGTCCACCTCTCTGGACTTAATCGCCCCTCTTAAACTCAGACCAAGCAAGCCCAAAATGCATCTGAATAAATGGTATACACCATTCCTTAAAAACTTAAGACAGCAAAAAAGAAACTGTGAGGCTACTTGGGGAAAAAAGTCCCTTCAGTAGCCAATAAAATCAAACTCACTAAACTAGCGGCCCTGTACAAAAAAGAAATCTTCCTAGCAAAACGTACTTCCTTCGACTCCCGTATTTCCCAAGCCAAATCAAACATGAAGGAATTATTCTCTATCCTCAAAGAAGTAGAAACCCCCATAACACCACCAGATACCTGCATTAAAGATAGAAAATGGTGTTCAGAAATCCAAAATGCCCTAGCCAACAAAATTGCTACTCTACAAAACAAAATCTCCTGTAAAAAAGCATCCTTGAATAACCCCTACCTGGCCAAACCACCTGAAAAGCAGACTTCAAGAGAAACCACCCGCTTCAATTTCACCAAAGTGACTGTACTTGAAGTTGAAAAAACCATCGTGTCTTCAAAACCCGCCAAATGCTAGGGAGACTTGTGCCCGGCACAGCTTATTAAAGACGCTGCCCGCGACCTCTCCCAATTCATCAAAAAGTTAATCAACGCCTCCTTTTCTACCGGATCTATCCCAACCAATCTAAAACAATCCTGGGTACTGCCTCTACTAAAAAAAAACACACTCGACCCAGCCACTCCCACAAACTACAGACCTATAACGACTGTACCATTCCTGCTAAAAATCCTGGACAAGGTCGCCTATGTACAAATACAGAAGCACCTGGAAGAACAGCACCTACTAGGAGCCAGGCAATCAGGCTTCCGTCCCCAACATGGGACTGAGACGGCTCTTAATGACCTTAAAACACAGATCGATATGCTCAGAGATAATGTCCAAGCTGCCTTACTCCTCCTCCTTGACCTCTCTGCAGCATTTGACCTGGTCGCCCACTCTGTCCTATGCACACACCTACACACATCAGCTCACTTCTCCGCCGAGGCCATTACATGGATTAGATCATTCCTTAATGGCAGAACCATGAGGGTTTTTTTCGCCTACAGATGCAGCAGACCCCATACCCATCACCTGTGGCGTTCCTCAGGGATCCTGTGTCTCCCCCACACTGTACAATATATTTACCAAGCCCCTTTCCGATGATCTGGATCATCTCGGTATCACCTACACTAACTATACAGATGATACCCAGATCCTCCTTCCGCTTTCTGGAGATTATGGGAAGGATTTGGCCTTGGTGAATAGAGTGTACATCATCATCCAGGCATGGATGGCCACACATGGACTATGCCTGAATGATGATAAAACTGAACTCATCACCCTGGGTACTACGGCCAGCCTAAAGAAACTAAGCACTGCCTATTCATCTTTCATGATCGATGGCAACACTATCAGGGTGGGACATGAAGTTAAAACATTGGGCTTCTACTTGGATTCCAACTTCTCCTTCAATAGACAGGTGAATTCATTAGCCTCCTCTACGACCTACACGTGTAAATTGATCTGCGCAGCCAAACCTTTTCTATCCGACTCTAGCTGCTTGATCCTTGCCAGAGCCCTTATATTGTCCCGTCTGGACTACTGCAATGCTCTTTATCTTGGGTCCTCGAAAGCTACCACTAGCAAATTACAAATTCTCCAGAATAACGCTCTTACAGCGGCTCTGGGCATCTCTAGAAGAGACCATGTCACAGTACACAGCCAAAAGAACAATTGGATCCCCATCAAAGATAAAATTCTCCTAAAAATTGCTTCACTCACCTACAAGTCCCTCAATAACGCTGCTCCTATTTACCTCTTCGACAGATTTCACAGACAGACTTCTCTGAGACCCACAAGAACAGCATATAGAGACTGCCTCTCTGTCCCCAACTACAAATGCTCCACTATAGGAGGCAACAGCTTCCCAGTGAAAGCGGCCAAACTGTGAAACTCCCTACCACCAACTCTCAGAATGGACTTACCTTACCAAAACTTCCGATCCAAGATTATTTCTTGGCTGAAGACGCGAGCTCTCTGGCACACCGTGTCCCTATGTCTTGCATATCCCTGGTCATCTGTACCTATTGTATTCAACTGTGTTAATTTGTATATATGTATATATTCCTTGCTATTATTATTGTGTGCATGTGTATGTATATATCATTATTGAGGTAACTAAGCTTTGCAAATTCATGTAACTGCTGCGCCCTGTTACCTTAGGGTATTCTGGCGCATTACAAATAATAAACAAACAAACAAGTAAAGCTAGTCTTGTTCTGGCCTCCATACGGTGCATGCTGAAAAGCAACCATTTGGGCCTGTACTTTAGGCACATATCATGGAACACCTCCAAATCTCCAGTTTGACAGAATTATGTGATTCCCTTCAGGTCTCTTGAAAGAGTTTTATCGCACACGATCTTCTGAAGAGCTTTGTGTGGAGGTGAACATGGCCCCAACCACTTCTTGTGTTCCTGCTCCTTCGATAAAGGTCCATGTGCACATTCGTGAAAAAGCTGGTTTTCTGTCCACTAGTGTACGTTGGAACAATGGTGCATCAATGAACGCCATTTTTCAAGTAGAATTTCTACAAACCCATCACAAGTTTTGGAGCTCCACCAAAGATGGTTGTTGATAGACTGACACCACTCCAAACTATTTTCCGAACCCTTTTTTTTACTAACAGCTGTCATTTTTTTATTGACTGATTTGGCAACGTGCCATACATCAAATTGATGATGAATGTGTGGAAACTGCTGTCACATGGCCTTGGCTATTGAAACATGCCTGTCAGTGGCTATCAGGTCTATTTACATTCCCGTCGATTGAAGAAGTTCGACGGATTTGATTAAAGCATGTTTCTCCATGGCCACAGAAGATGTACATTCAGACACCTGCACGATCTCCAAACTCACCACTTTCAAGACACAGAAAGTAAAACATTTTTATGTGCAGTATTTTGCTAAAAATCTGGGGCTGTCACACTGTCCGTCGCCAGCTAGCCAGAAACATTTGCGGGAGAATGTGCTTTCGATTGAAATCTGTTCAATTTTCCAGGCTTCACTAATAGCGGGGAATACAAATTCCCTTTGATATTTGTAATACTGTGTTTTAGCAAGGAACTCAACTCCCACAAATTGACAGAAACGGGAAATATTACCGAAAGTAGATCCGCTGAAAAGTAAAGCTGCTGAACATAGTAGATGTTTCCAGCTGGTACTTTGCCATGAAAATGTATTATGATGGAGGAAACAGCTGGCTTGGATTTTCAGGTTAGTGCCTTGTAATGCACGAGACACATTTACCAATGGCTCCCCGCATATGTTTCCCCTCAATGTATGGACACATTTCAGCATGTGTCAATCTCTAGCAGGCAGCTGTCGAATACAGTGTATTTTTGCTCGTTTATTAGCCAATCGTCCGGCATGAATGTGGTTTGTGAATCGACTGTGGTGGACAAATCGCCCAAACTCGGTCAATTGCTTGAAGCTTCAGTCTCTTAGTTCAGGTTGTGATATTTGCACGGGAATTTGAGAAACAGGTAACATGGAATGTTTCTTGGGTGGAACATTTTTAGCAGGTGTAGATTGTGTCAAGGTGTCTGCGAGGAATTGCAATGCATCTTCATTATATTCAGTGTCATCTTAATAATATTATTATTATTATTATCTTGTCGAGTTGTCACATGGTAGCAATGGTACATGGACCCTTTGCACAGATCGCCGGCCACATTCTATTCAGTTTCCGGCCATTGGGCATAAGCATCACAAGTCTGCTTATTGACTGGACCGCGCTGCGCCTCAAATAGTAGTTGCTCCATTGTGAAATCTGTTTGGCAAGCAACATCTTTGGTTTCATTTGTTGTCTGTATCTTTATACTTCTCTTTCTTCTGGGTCTCTAAGAGATGTGTTGAAAAACATGCTCAATGTGTAGCACACACACAGCAGAGGCCACTTTAAAAACAAAAACATTATATGAATAAAACACCAGCCTAAAAACATCTACAAAACAAACTTGTTAATTCATTACCCTTGTTTTCTTTGTTTTCTTTGAAACCGTGGCTTTTCTTTTCCCACCGCACCAGCAACCTGAAAAAATAGCGTTTTTATATGGTTTAAATCAAGCACATTTCATTTCCACGCAAACATACATATGTAAATATCTACAAACAGAACCAACTTGATTGAATAGAACAAATTACAACATTAAAATGTGTTCCAAATGCAATGTGATGTCCAATTGTATTCAATATTAGGTTATGTTCACCTCTAGAATAGAATAGTATATTCATAAAAAAAATAAAAAGTAAAAGGAAATTAAAATCTTTCATCGCACAGAGCACTTACACACAAAGTAGTATTCAATGTTTAAGAACCGTATACTACAAGGTTTGTTGTCGCAATACTAATAGAACACACGCACTAAAATGGGTGGCAACAGCTTCCAGGTGAAAGCACCCCAACACTGGAACTCCCTACCACCATCGCTCAGAACTCCCCAACCTTACTCACTTTTTAGACGCAACTACATCCATTGGTTAAAGAACACGAACCACTAACACCTCTAACACCACACGGCTGCTCTCCGCGTTGCATGCTTTAAGAGAATCTGTAAATTTGTAATACTAAACTTGTATATATTTGTAATTCTTTAAATACATCTACTGCATTCTCTCCTGCCAAACTGTACACATGTTCCTTCATCGTCACACTGTAATTATGTAATGTAAAGTATAATTATGTAATGTAAAGTATAAGCATCCTGTAACCAAGCTTTGAATCACCTTGCTGCTCATGCGCCCTCATACCCTCGGGTCTGGTGCGCAATACAAATGAATAAACTAAACTAAACATTCGTATCAACATACCCTCGAAAACAGTGTACGTCATTTATTCATCATATACTTTTCAAATTTCACCTGATAACCTTCCTATGTGACACGTTCTTGATCAGAGATCACCATGCCAAACATACTGATTGTAATGTTGCCCTCAACATTTTTGTCATGTATTCTGCATTAGGAAGGAAGTGTAACATTAGAACTGAAATCAGAAAAGTTTGAAACAGTGCACAGTTATATGCATTTCACTCTCTAATAATATCCTTTGTAGGATTTACTTTTATTCTTGCAAGTGAACTGTAAGTACGCATAACTCATACTTTGGACCAGTTGCAAAGGTGGAAGGGATTGTAGTCGAAGTTCCAACACCCCCCTGTAACACAGTGCTTTTTTTAGTACAGATGAATACAGCGAAATGGAACTGAGACAATGAGAGGAAGACAATGGTACATATAGAGAGACACCCATAAATAACAACAACAACAAACACAGGTAATATATCATACAGGACTCACCTGAGGCAGCCTGTGCATACATTTAGTTGGAATTGCATTTGGAATCAATTTACGAAGAATTCTAGGTTGACGCTTTTTTGTGTACTTCGATTGTTCGTACATTTCGTCGGTAAAGTGCAGGCTGCAGAGGCGGAATCGATTGGCCCTCACATCCTTCAAGACATTCTGTGCTCTACTTTCAATCTCGTCCAACGGAAAACCACAATATTTAACCCATCTTCTTATTAAATCAATATCCTTCGGGAATGTATGCAGGACTGTGCCCAGACTTTTGGCATGGCTCATAGAAGGGCAACTGAAAACCATACAAGCAGGCATTCTTGAAAAGTCTGTAAGATCTGTATAAAAAAATATAAATAATTTATAAAAATGATACTGTATGCATGTGATTGATGGAATTGTATCACAGCTTTCTATGCAATATTTCTTTTAGTCAAAGAAGGAAAACCTGTGTAACCTAGTCGAATTAACACAGTGATAACTTTCTTACAGAATTGATTGGTATACCAAAAATCGGAACGTGTTACTCATCCGTTGAGTGCACTTTCATGCATCAAAAGGAAACATGGACCACGTAAAATTCCATTCTATTACAATAGACATTGATGCAATGTGCTATTTATCGAGATCAACATACTTGAAACGCGGTTCCACTACCCTGTGAAGGCTATACTGGAGCTGAGGAGAAGGAGAAACTGAAGCAAACCCCTGCGACAAAGCATCAGATCTCAAGGAGGGTGCAGAGGGTCCTTATCAAGAGTGGTGAGGGAAGGAGTGAAGCTGGCCCGAGACCTGACACGGTGGAGAGCTGCGCCACAAGCTACGGGCCCTTAAACGGGGGGAACGGTGAGGCCGCGGGAGAGAGAAAGCGGCAGGACTGTAACGAAGCAGCAGCTTCCCACTGAGGATGCAGCTCTAAGGCGGTTAAACATGACCGGGGAAGTGAACCGCTGACCAGCCCGCATGGCGGGAGGAATGGGACAACGGGAGAGACAGCGGCCCCAAAGACTGGGCAACTAACAGAAGGGCGACGCACCAAGCCCAGAAGACGAGGTTAACCCGGACACCTGCAGGTGGCTCCCAGAAGGTAAAGAGCAGGAGAAGGAGAAACAGAAGCGAACACCTGTGACAAAGCACCAGACCTCACAGGGTGTGGAGGGTCCCTACCGGGAGCGGTGTGGGAAAGAACGAGGCCGGCTCGAGACTCAACATGGCGGAGAGCTGAGACACAAACTGTGGGCCCTTAAAAGGGGAGAGGCGAAGCCACGGGAGAGAGAAAGTGGCAGGGCTGAACAGAAAGAAGTAGCCCCCCGCTGCGGATACAGGGTTGAGGTGACCAGACCTGAGAGGGGAAGTGAACTGCTGACTTCACGGCGGGAGGAGTGGGACAACGGGAGAGACAGCAGCCCCAAGGACCAGGCAACTAACAGAGGGGCGACGCATCAAACCCAGGAGCCGAGGCCACCCCGGATGCCGGCGGGAGGCTCCCGCAAAGTAAAGAGTAAGGACCACAGGGGCCCGACAGGCTAGAGACAGGCTAGAGAAAAAAAACGCACCACAGAGGTAGAGAAGAGAGAGCTCCGTGGGGAAAATCGGCACTGGAGGCCAGGCTGGCACAGCGTGACTGAAGAAGAGGCAAGAGATCCAGGTGGGAAAGGACGACATCAGAGGCTAATCAGACAGAGATGGCATTGCAGAGAAAGAGGTGAGTGAGCTAGACGGGGGTGAACGGAACCGAAGGCCAGGCAGAGGACCCGGAGCCGCAGAGAAGCCCAGAGACAAGCGGGGAGGAAGAAAACACTAGAGAACGAAATAACAGGTGAGCCCCCCCCCCCCCGAACACACTCCTGTGCACAGAGAAGCGACACCCCACTCTATGAACTTGGGGAGAGGGGGGGCCCACAAGTGGACACAGACAAAGGCACAGGAGTAACCCCTCCAATCCCCCCAAGGACAGGATCCTCCGGACCAGGAGCGATAAAGCCACCCTCAGTGAGAAGCAGAGGGGACACAGGACCATTGAAGCGGAATAAGACCCCAAGCGGAGAGCTCGAGCCCACCCTCCCCCAACATACAAGGGGGAGAGAGGGAATCGGGAGCAGACAAAATGACACGAATGCCCAGGGATGAGGCTTTAATGCTGCACTGACACTTACTGCACAGGAGGAAGCAGGGCCCCCCAGGGTTAATGACTGCAGCAAGAAATAGGCTCGAGGAGGAAAGACCGGCCACCAAGAGAGGAGGGGGAGATACTGGAAAGGCAGGAAGCCGCATTCCGCCTAAGAGCCCAAATGCTGACTGAGGGAGAAAACAGACGCAGAGGAGGCTAAGACTGCCCATCAAGGGCCTCTGTCACCACCCAGGACAGGGATCATTATAAGGCAGAAGCAACCAACCCTCTAGGAAAAGAGGGGAAAGGGAATTCGGGGGAACCCAGGAGGGCCGTGCTTACGGGCCAAGAGGGGAGATCTCGCCAAAGAGGGAAAGAAGGGGAGAAACAAAGGTGCACTTTAAAAAGAACTTAAACACAGGGCCAACGGACATAAGAGATATAACAGCCCCAAGTGCCAAACCCGAACAGTTAGAAGCAGAAAGCAGGGGGGCCCCATCTCACAAAGGAGGGCACCACCAGAACAAAGGAAACAGGAGTGAAACGCCTGAGTCAGGGGAGAATAACAACACATACCCCATCAAGGCCGCCCAGCCATGGCGACCAAAAACGAAAGCAGAGCGAACAAAGGAGGGCAGCCCCAGGGAGACACCCCTGGAACACTCACGTCAATGTGGCAACCCAGTGAAGCCAACAAAACGCATAAGGGTCCTCTAGAAGGGGCAACAGGACGCAACACCCCCGAGGAAGTGGACCCAACGGCCCCAATGTCACGCCAGGATCTCCACGGAGAAATGCTCTCCCTCCAGACCAATTTTTAGCCAGGACATTCCAGGACCAATTCCAGCTGATAATATCAGACATTAACCTGGCCGTGGCAGAAATGAAACAGGAAGTGGGGCAGTTGGGAGAGAGGATGGACTTTCTGGAAAAGGGACTACAGGAGGTCGACTGAGAAACAATGACAAACAGTGAGGCGATCGAAAGACTGGATACAGCAACGTGGATCCTGGAACTCTGGATGGAGGACATGGAAAATAGATCCTAGGAGAGTCAACATAAGGCTGAAATTACTATCAGAAACAGTGGCGGACAGAGAGCTGAAAGGGGTCATACAGAACATCTTCACCAAACTACTAAGGGAAGCATCCCCAGACTCATTGGAATTGGACAGAGATCATAGAGTGGGATGCCTTAATAAGAGCCTGAATGCCAGATCAAGGGATGTCCAATTCATGGATATGGCCATAAGGAGGCAGTCCTTAAAGCCGCCAGACAACGGGAGCCGATAAACTACAAAGGCCAACGAAATTAACTGTTTCAGGATCTAGCCAACAGCACCCTGATGAAGTGCCACCAAATGGGACTGCTCCTCACATAGCTGAAAAAACGAGGAATCAGATAAAAGTGGACCTTCCCTTTTTGTCTGCTTTTTGAATGGGCAGGCTCACAGAAAAGAATAACTACCCTGCAAGAAGGGGCAGACATCCTGCAATTAGATTTGGAGCAGGAGCATCGAGCAGATAGGCCGGAGAGGACATCCGAGGCAGAATCCAGACTGAGACCCAGACCATGGGAATGGACCACGGTGAGAGACAAACGGAAGAGGAGGCCCACGCTTAGGGGCCCACCCTGGAAGGAGAGAGGTAAAGAGGCGACTGGTGAAGAGGGAAAGGAGGTTAACGGAGGGAAATCCTGAATAAGTAAATCGACATAGGGGTGGTGGACATAAAGGAGAACACCTGGGCAGGGGGACTAGGGGAGTAAACATCATGAAGTTAGCAAGGGCGATGAGGCCCGAGGAGGGGAGAGGGAAGGGGAGACGGACGGAAGAGTGGGCCTCCTCTTCCGTCTGTCTCCCACAGAGAGGGGGGATGGAGGGGAAGAGGGTTGTTGGGGGGAGGGGAGAGATGCAAGACAAGGAAGAGGAACGGACAAGAGTAAAAGGTAGAACGGGGCAAGGACAAATGAGAAAATGGAGAGGGCACTAAGGGGGTCCATATGGAAAAGGAGAGAGGGAGTAGGGGGCAGGGGGAGATCGAAGGGCGGGGATTCTCCGGAACCTCAGCAGAAATGGGCACCATGCAAAGACATACCGTTCAAGTGGGTGACGCATAATGTTAGAGGCCTTAACTCTCCCCTGAAAAGAAAAATGTTAGAGAGAGATGCCATGAACGGAAAGGTACATACATTCGCAATAGACTGGGGAGAGACTCTGACCTTCCTCAAGGGTGACTTCAGGTCCACATGGTGCCCCCAGCGCCTCAAACATTTAGACCTGCAAGGATCTCTCTGGGCCGTAACCAGACACGAAGGAAGCACTTGAAATTGCCTCTCTGCGGTGGGGGGAGTGAGGGGAGTTAATTGGCGGGATTGTTTTACATGTTGTAAACTCAATGAAAGGAAGTTTAAAAAAATACTTGCAACATTAGACAATGGTGAAGTCATTGAGATAAATGAACATTACAATACTGGGTACATTAGATGGCAATAGATAGAAGATTTGAGATCAGCAATCGATGAATATAGAGAAGTAAATAGGTGACCTACCCTTACCTGGACGAACAAACAAGCCGATTCAGCAAGCAGGGGAGCAAGTAGTCGGGGAACAGGTAGCACGATAAAGAGATACATTGCAGAGCTCAGAGATTTTCTCCTGTAAAATGTCAAGGTGTTTATAAAGAATTAGAAACGTGGGTGTGTATGTGAATGTGTGATGTGTTTGTTGCGGGTCTTGAAGAGGGGAGTCTGGAGACACTGGGTCTGGGGAGGGCACGAGAGCAATGGTCACCTTGCAGAAGAACCCTTTTGAAGTGTACATGGCATTTGGCACCTTGGCCGTTCCCATCCTCCCATCCTCCTTGCAAACGTATGGTCACAGGTGCAAACTGCCATTGATACTGGAGGGGGGATGGATGGGCATGAGGTGAGCACAAAAGGCCCGGAACACTGCTGAAGGGAGACACACTTATGTGGATTGCAGGGGCAGGGTCTTGAAGAGGGGAGCCTGGAGACACTGGGTCTGGGGAGGGCATGAGAACAATGGTCACTGTGCAGAAGAACTCTTTTGAAGTGTACATGGCATTTGGCACCTCTGCTAGTCACACCCACCTAGTACCAGAGTGGGGCATAATGGAGCGGGGATGGATTTGTGGGGACGAGGTGAGTGTAAAAGGGCACCAACCATTCTTTTATGTCCCTCATAAACAAGAGAGCGTGTTCTTGAGTCTCTGAAAAATTGAAACAACTATTCATATATACTCATTTGTATTTTATTTAGTTTGATGATGTTGATGGCTAAAAAAAAACTACAAATTGTATACTTGAGGTTGCAGCACATTGTGTGAAAATCCCCTGTACTGTCCGCTGTGACTGGGGAATTCGGCTCAAATGGCTCCAACGACACAGGCGGGTATTACTCACCGAACGCGGAATCCAAGCCTCCCATGAAGCCACCATGTAAATGAACGGTAGGACACCAGCCTATACCACCTGTGGAAGAGAAACATACTGCAATTAAATGGACCTGAAAAGTGTACAACCCTTACTTGAAAATGCACCCTGTATTATATGGCATAGTTGCCCGTACAAAATTTACTTCATGGATAAATGAATTTGGGTTTTGAAGTCTCAACACATTACAAAAGTGAGCACCCATTCAATCCATAATTTTTGGAGGCATAGAGAAATATTGTTTCTTAGTTGAACACTCTGATTTCCCAAAAGCGCGAGAAATATATTCAATTTGCAGACTGCATTAATTTGTCAGTGATCGATCAAAGTTACGAGAGTATAGGAGACAACCAAGAAATGTTAGTCGCCTCAGTGTTCAAAATGACATCACATCTAGAGTACACTTACTTGTTACTTGGATTGCGAGGATGAACTTTTGTGTGAAGTTCGTGCATAAGCACCATCATAATCCTCAACACGGACCTTGTGAGGCAGGCTGCCTTGAAGTTATGCAGCTCGGTAACACATAGTGGTGGTGTGTCTCCTTCTGATATGTAGGCTAAGCATCCAGAGTTTTCTTTGCAGCAGCAGTTCTCCACCTCGGTTGGCATGACCTTTGCAGGGATTGCAGGTACACCAGGTGGAAACGTCTTCAAAGCGACTAGGCTCAGGTTCATGATCCGGTGATTCATCTTCCCAGCTATCGTTCGATTCCCCATCGTTTCTGCATCAATTACTTCCTCCTTGGACTACTCAGGTTCATACTGGTAGGGCTGTATTGTTGCCATTATATGACAAATATTTAAATAAAACGCAAGTAACGATTGAAATCAATAGTAATGCTAGTGTAAGTATCTGTTTGCAGGGGCTTCGTGCAAAAACGAGTCACAGGCGATCCAAAAAAAAGACAGGGAAACAATTGAAAAAGCAACTCTAATGTTGTCTGATGAGAAGGGGCCTGTTTTATACTTATTGAGGAAAGAGGCGTCTGGCCATTTCCATGGAGACACGTCAATAGCTTGCGCACAGAGAACCTTGACACAAGACGTGTATTGGCATTGTGACGTGATGTCAGCTTCAGGGGCGGGTGATTTAGTGCCACTCGGGCACTTGATCTTAGGGCGATGCAGCAACAGATAAGATTAGCACAAGATGGCCATGCCCAGTCCGTTGTTTTCGCATGTGTAAAAGTGAGGAAAACTAAGGTAACGTGCATAGGATTTTTTTTACAATCGATCACAGTATGCTTAAAAACACATGCCCGAACGCTCGGGACAATAACATTTTTGAGCGCACTTTCCCTTTAAAGTGTTACGTGAAAGAGACATTTCTACTATTCTCAAAGAATCATTGTTTGAACAGAGCATTTTCAATATTCTACCTGAGGCAGTTCAGGAGAAGGGAATCATCCCCTGGATACAAGGATTGTTTTGTTGGATTTACATACTTTGTTTTTGCACACTTTTTGCTGAATCTAAAGCAGAGACATTTACCTTACACCTTTTGTTGTTCATTTTTAGTGTGAGGGTCAGATACGCTTTGGACACAAGGACAGTGTGCTTAATTTTTACGATGAGACACAGACTCATCTTTATTTTTGATTTCCTAGGCAGGGAAAATTTCTTTAGGACAGGGACAGGAAGGCCTTTATCCAAACCCTTTCATTTTCATAAAATTTCTAATGTTAAAAACATTACAACTTTGTGTCCGCCTCTCATTTCTGACCACTCACAGGACCCCCACAAGCAATAGTTTTATATGCTCTTGAGGAATACTCTTACCAGGCATGGTCCAGGTGTTAATAGATGTTAGAACAGCTGAGATCCTCCTTGCCTCCAGCTGCCTCTAACTGTATAGATACTCTTCACACTTCGCACCGCTCTGCTGCAGGGCAGGAGTTTTGAAGGTGCCGGTGTTACACCAGAATGTGTCCATTGTGCAACACTCGGCTCTGCGTTTGAAAGTTCCTCTCTTGAAGAAAGGTCTTGAAGAGGGGAGTCACACTATTCAAATTCTGGTTCTCCACTGTCACTCCGCTGTACCCTTCAGTAATGGCTGACCTGGTTCAAGGAGATCAAAAGAGGTGTGGCCTGGAAAAAAGGAGGAAAACCAGTGTTGGCGTGACAGAGCCAAATGCGCACCACCAAATTGCAGCAGGACACATACACCAGCTGCCAATTTCACCCCCGGAAGGCATCAAGAGGGAAGGAGTCGCGAATCGCCCGGCAGAAGCAGAACCCAGCTGAGAAGTCGTGTAAGCGACTGCATGGAGACGAGCAGCGGGAACAAGAAAGCTGAGCCTCAACCGCCAGCTGTAGAGCCCAGTAGAAGAGTTGCGAGCAGAGTGCCAACCCAATCCCATGGCCCTCCCAAGGGGTACCACTTGAGACAGCGAGGAACAGGGTGGCTCCACGAGAGGGAGGAGGGCAGAAAAGAGTGAAAGGATGAGAAGCTCCAAAGAGTGGTAAGTGAGCAAGAGAAGGCCCCCACAGGGACAGGGAACACGAGAAGCACCCCAGAGTGGGAGGAACAGTGAGGACCCCTGAGTGGGGATAAACATAGAAAACCCTAGTGTGGAGAGTGAGAAAGAGGACCATCCCAGAGTGCGGAGAATCAGTGAAGAGCCCAGAATGAGGAGTGAGAGACACCCAAAAGTGCGAAAGAGCAGAGAGAACCCCAGAGTGGGGAGTGGAACGGAGAAAAGTCCCAGGTTGGAGAAAAGAATGTGAATCTCTCTGAGTGAAGGGAAAGAAAGGCTGACCGAATACTCAAGGGGAAGAGTCTGAAATTAATTGGAAAGAGATAGAAAGAGACTTGGTCTGGAAACTCTAGACATCAGTCCAGCCCACTAAGCACTGTATACTCTGAACTAGAACTAGAACTTTAATTCTTATTTATTTTTTAAATTGAATTTTATTGATATTTTCACTAGAAATAAAGACCACAACATAAATGGCCCCAAGGACCAACTTAACTCAACAACCTTGCAACAGGGCCCCGTGGCTCTTGTGCCCCAAACAGCAGCTTCTCAAAGTTTGTCAACTCTCTCTGCAGACTGGCACTTCATTTGCGGCCCATCAGCACCACCTTTAGCTGAAGATATGGGAACACTGACTTTGCCCACCCGTAAGCGCTCCTCCAAGTTGTCTAGAGGGACAAATTGTCCACCAACCCACATTTGGCATGCTCTGCTTAGGCCAACCTTAAACCAAAGCTGAAACTGTAACGGTTCTGCTACTCCATCTCTCAACGGGGGGGGGGCCCACATACAACTCAGAAGAGAAGGCCATGTGGAGAGCCACCGGATATCATTCCCCTCCTTCCATAGGGACTATAGTACCATCAGGACCGGGTGTTGGACCACCCTCCTTGGGATCCGGGACTGGGGAACCCACAACCTCTCCCCCAATGGTACCAGGGCCAAAACAGCATTGTCCTTCTGCACCCACTGTTTTCTCGACTTGGGGTCCAGGTGATCAACCATTATCTGAACTTATACCACTCTGTAATAGGTTTTCAGATCTGGGAATCCAACCCCCCCCTCAGCCCTCGGTAGGGTCAAGACCCTATATGTGATTCTGTGCTTAGCCCCTGACCAAAGAAATTATAGTAGTGCGCGCCTCACCTCGTCAAGAAAGCCCAGAAAGATTACCACTGGGAGCATTTAAAAGAGAAATAAGAACTTGGGCAAGTCTTCATGCAATTGAGGCGCGCCATCAACAAGAGCGCTAGCTTTGTCCACCTCTACAGGTCTGCCTCCACTGCCGACCAGAGTGGTAAGTAATTTGCTGCCAAGAGGTAATCATATACACACAAAATCTCTATCCCCAAGTACCTAAACCCCCCCCCACCCACACCCGCCCCCGCCTGCTCCGGAATAGCATCTTGCCAGTGTATTCCCTATCAACGCTAGACATCCCTCTGGCCACAAATGCTACCGACTTGCTGGGGCTAATCTTAAACCCTCAAAGTGCACCATAACGAGCTAGAGCGTCCAACAGGTATGGCACCATGTTTCTTGGATCGGTAATATAAAGTAAGGCATTGTCGGCAAAGAGGCTTAGTTTGTACTCCACCCAACCTTATCCTAACCTCTGAAATTCCCCCATCTGTCCTCACCCCTATCGTCAACGGTTCCAAAACCAGTGCGTAGAGAAGCGGTGAGAGTGAGCCTCGTGCCCCTTTCTAATGGGAAGCCCTGAGAAACCCTAACATTAACCAACACTCTTTCCATTGGCTTCGAATAGAGAGCTGAGATACACCCCAACCACCTCAGACCCATCCCGAGCACCAAAAAGACCTCCAAAAATGCCCATTTACCACTGTCAAAGGTCTTTTTGGGATTCAAGGCCAGGAGCACGGCCCCCTCCTTTTCCACACCCAGTAAATTGAGAATGTGCAACATTTACCAGAGGTTGCCAGCCACAGTGTCTGCAAGATAAACCCTGTCTGGTCCGAATGTACCAGCCTGGGCATGTGGACCTCCAATTGGGATGTGAGCACCCAAGCAAAGATCTTTGTGTCCACATTCAACAGGGAGATGGGCCTGTAAAATACACAATATGATTGGCCACACCTCTGCTTTTGAATAACCGCTATTAGTGCTTGCAAGAAGGAAGGTGGTATAGAGCCCTCTCCCCTCCCCCGTGGTGGAGTTGAATAACCTAGCTAGGGGTTCCACCAAGAGGGGCTGGTACTGCTTATAAAAATCTGCAGTAAACCCGTCCTACCCTGGAGCCTTGCCCATCTTCAATTGTGTTATTGCTCTTACCACCTCCTCCCCCATAACCTCCAACTCCGATTGGCCCCCACCTCTCTCTCTGTAAGTCTCGGGATCTGGAGATACTCCACATACCTACGGATCTCCTCCCTCTGAACCGTTTCCTGCTGGGCATATAACTGCCTGTAGTACTCAGCAAACTGCATTGTAATATCTCCATCATTGTCCTCTAAGGTCTCGTCCTCTGCCCGAATCCTGTCAACCCTCCTCTCCGCCCGACATCCCCTCACTCTGTTCACCAACAAGGTACCCACTGCATCCCCTTTTCACAGTATTTCTATCTGGTATATTGCATCCTCTTAACTACTTTCCCTATGAGGACTGTGAGAAACCTGACAGTGTCTCCCTGACTAGTCCCCGGGATCTGTCATCCAGGTGACCAGGACACGCCATCGCTATTGGATCCAGTTCTTAGGGGTGGACGAGTGAGGGAGGATCACCTGTGTGATGGTCCTCAGGGAGTGGAAGTGGGACACAGACTGGTGAGACGCGGTATCCCTCTTCTTTCAACACCTTTTCCCCATCCTACCACGCAGGATATTCCAAAACACTGCCCCCCCCCTTTTACGACACAAACACCTTCACACAACACGAAAAACAATGGACTTACACCAGAGCCATTTACCTGACATGTCCCAATACAAGGGTCAGGCAAAGTTAGGCAATTGACCAGAATCACACACCTGACGTGATTCAAGGTGGAGCAAGAGATCACAATACAAGCAAGGCAGACCGCACGACGAGACAGCTATCCAGGCCCGGCAATTCAAGAGGAGGAGAAAGACGGCGCTAATCGAGTGGGTGACAAGGAGAGAAGCAACCTTGCCCTTTCCGACCAAGGCCCGAGAAACCTCTGTGAAAACAATTGTAAAACCGTGAACAATAGCCCAAGTGTGTTGCAGCAGATGTCAACGGTACGCAGAGCGTGCCTACACTGAGACAGAGGGAGACGCCTGCTACCGTGGTACCAGACTTGACTTGTGATAGATAGAAAGCTAAGCGGTTCATCGCAGCCAGTGAGTTGAGGGGAGGACCGATAAAGAAACCGACTGTGTTGAACAAAAGTAGCAAACAGCTGATTGCAGAATGTACAAAGAACTGTTGATGTAAAAGGGGAAAGCCAGCTGCAGATGGGCCTGTTACGCTCACCTGGTTCCCACAGGGGCGTCGATCAGACCCAGACAGCTGCGGTCTCCACCAACGTGAAGCGTAGTGCAGAGATGACAGTCTGGACTGGCCCACCTAATCTCGTCTGCTTGACCCGTAGAAGTATTCTCCTGCAAGTGGAGAAAGGGATTTAGCCCCGTGGATTTTAGTGATGGTCCCTCCCCACTGTTCTCGTTCTCCCCACTAGTCACCTCCGATATTCCCAATTAGAATCCTCACCTTATGTTTTTAAACGATGAGCTCTCCATCCTGTGTGGCATGCAGGGGCGCATAGATACCAGTTACTTCACTGGTTTGGGGTACTGGAAGTGTTCCGGAGGAATATTGACTCCGGGGTTTATAAAGTTCAAAGACTTCAATATGTCCGATATTCACTCGTGCATCCCCTTGTTGAATTGCAGCTAAAAAATATTGTCTGGAGGCTGCTGATGGCGTTCAGGCAAGAGTCTGTATTACCCAACACTGTCCGGTAAAAGTTGCGTGAGTTTAACTTGTTGTTTTCTCTCCCTTTATAGATGCGGCATAAGAAGATGTGGCGTAGTGAAGGGTAATGCCTCCGGTGGTAAATCAGGTAAGCCTGGTGGTAAAAGTAATTGTATTTGTCGGCTCTCTAGGCTCATATTGTTATTCCTTTGTTTTCCCCCAGGTATTGGAGTTCGCCGAAGAAAATGATGGAGGCAGCGCCGAGTCGAAAGATGCTGTGGACTGGTGAGTATGGCGCGGCGCTGCAGTTGGCAATGCAACGCGTGCTGAAGTAATGTCCTTTCAGGCTCGGAGTCGTGCAAGATCCAGAATCAGGTAAGGAATTAAAATAATGTCCGTGATCTAACCTTTTATCCTTCTTTCCCCTTTTTCTAGGAGCTCCAGATTCGAGGCGGGAGTGGCAGAAGACTGGATGCTGGCTTGCAGGCACGGTGAGCGTTACGCTGCAGAATGCAGAATAACGCGAAGCGTGTGTTGCTGGTCGGGCGTGGTTTAAATAGCCTCAAAAGTAGTCCCAGGTAAGAAGTCCCTAGAACCACACCAGAGTAAAAAATAGTCCCTGTAGTAAAATAGTCCCCTCCAGGGTTCACGTTGGCCTGGATTCATTTGCAGCATGGTCTGCCTGAGGTAAGTAATGACTATGAGCCTGGCACCTTAGGCGCCATGACTGATTTCTATTATGAGCCTGGCGCCTAAGGCGCCAGGACTGAACCCAGATAGCCCCTAGCCGGGGCTGCTGAGGTTTTAATAAATGTCTGGATGCCTGCTTCCGGGGCTGATGGGCCTGGTCCAGATGCCCGGGGGTAGGCATCATGACAGGGCCAGGCACCACGTGGGTGCTCACTCAAGAAACTCTGGACGATTACCCGATTGTTGAAACTACTAGTACCAGAAGGCCTTGGGAAAGGCGAGAAGAGGGTCAAAGTGGTCGTACAGGGGTCTAGTAAAATCCTCTGTACAGTCGAATGTCTTTGACCGGCATATGGTCGTGAATAAGGAAAGTGAATCCCACATCACAAGAAAGTAGAAGGAACTGTGAGATTAGCAAGACTGAACCTGAAAGAGGGATGCCGATGGAAAGGGGCAAAGTCTAAAGTCCCAAAGAACAGTGTGTTGACAAGAGTCAACCCGGCAGAGGGTTGTCCACCTTGAACTGTTTAAAAAGGCATTAAGATTTGTGAATACCACAGAGGGGGATCCAAGGGTGAAAAAGCATCACCCAACATATAAACAGAAAGGAACTTTTCTTGTTATTTGAATATATCAGGCCCTCGAAGGCAAGAGACTTTTTATAGAGCAAGAGACTTGGCCATCGAAGATCTTGATAGCTGAAAACATAACTGTCGTCTCGTGCTGGGAAAGGTCAAGCGTGTGCTGTGTTTCAGAGTCCCGCCTTATCCCGTGCTGTAAACCTGGGGAAGGGAGACCACGACTACTGCATCCAGACACATTGTTTGTGAACACTTCTTTATATGAGCACTGTCCCACACTCTTTTGTATTTAGCGTAAGGATTGGCAATTGGTTTTTCTTAGTGCAGGCCTTTTTATTTGACAAGACACCACTAGGACTGCCTTTTTATTTATTTTTAAAACTTTGTTTATTGGCAGAAAGTTAAGACAGGCATACAACAGGGTACATTACAGTCATCAGGTACAATCGCACAGCATCGAGCAACACACAGAGGCAGGGTACCTCTTCATTGGAAAGAACAGTTAGCTTTTGGAGCAGTCCAGCTTGGGCGAGAAGAGACACAAGTTAGTGACATGGTGTGGCGGAGCGTGTTTGGGGAGGGGAGGCCCTCCTCTCCACATCGTCTCTATTATTCAGATAGCTGCGGAATTCTGTCCACACATTTTTGGGTCGTGATGTAGGAGGCAATGACCCAATGTATTCCTCTTCACACGATTGAGTCCAAGTAAGGGCTTTAAGCCACATCGAGAAGGTAGGGGGGCTGTGCCTCTTCCAGTTTTGCAATATACACCTTTTGGCGACAATGGCTCCAACATTCAAGAACTTCGACATTTTCTTTGCACCTTCCCCCTCCCAAATTCCAAACAGTAGTGCAAGTGGGTTCACATCCACTGGGGTCTCTATTATTTCGGAGAGTGCCTCCGCCACAGTCACCCAGAAAGCGTGAATCACAGGACATGCCCAGAACATGTGAATGTGGTCAGCGTCAGGAGATTTACACTTTGGGCATGCACAGGACAGGGCGCCAGCGAATTTCGCCACCCTAGACGGTGTGTAGTAAAGCCTGTTGAGGAATTTAAATTGAATGCAGCGGAATCTGGCGCTCAGAGAGACTGTGCGTGTGTGTGCACACATCTTGCTCCACAGTCCCTCAGGTATTTCTATTGCGAGCTCCCCAGCCCATGCCTCCCGGGGCCTGAGAGACCCGAACACCTTCTTCCCAAGCTGCATTTTGTACAGAGTGGATAACGCCCCCTTGGATCCCGCAGAGTTCGCAATGTACTGGAGTTCGGGTGAATCAGGGGGTTCGTTTGGATACGAGGGCCACATGGCACGAACCGCAGCTCGGAGCCTGTAGTACTGAAGCATCTCAAGGAGAGAGTTAGTGTTTTCAGGGCGCCATGTTTGGGGGGTGATAAACTTTCCCTCTGGGAAGAGGTCCGTCAGGCCCCGATAACCAAGTTGTTCCCAGTATTGGGAGAGGTGCCGGTCGTGTGTGGGGGCGAGTCCCGGAAACCGCCACAAGGGGAGCCACTTATAGTACGGGGGCAGCTTCTGCTCGGTGTGTAAGATAGCAGTCCAAGCCCTTATCGTGGCAGTCACTGGGTCCGCCTGGGCTTCCGTTTGGAGCCCGTGGTGCAGCAATAGGGTCATAATGTTAGTTCCCTCTCCGGCCATTTTTTCGAGTTTTACATGCCGAGGGGGTTTCTGAAGTGCATACCAATGGGAGGCATGCTGGGCCTGGGCCGCGTACCAGTATAGTTGTAGGTCTGGTGCCGTAAATCCCCCTTTATCATATGGAGCTGTCATGTGTTGCCACTTCATGCGGACCGACCCAGAGTGCCAGAGGAACTGGGCACACTCCGAGTGAAGCTCCTTGAAATACTGCTTTCCGGGCCAGATCGGGACATTAGTAAAGACGTAAAGGAGCTTGGGGACCACTATCATCTTTATCAAGGATAGTTTGACTGCCAAGGATAGTGGTAGGTGTCGCCACTTGGAGAACTTGGAAACGATGAGCTGAGCCACAGCTTCATAATTGTCCTTTAGTAGGGTCTTTTTAGATAGCGACACCTGCACTCCCAGGTACTTGACCCCATTCGGAGACCAGCGGAGGGGGTAATCACATGTTGGCTGTTGTGTCGCTGCAGTGAGGGGGAAGATTTCAGACTTTGAGTAGTTTATCTCAATCCCAGAGAATGTGCCTATTTCGGTGACGTCTCTAATAATCTGGTTCAAGTGTGTGGAGGGATTTCTGATGTAGAGAAGGACGTCATCTGCGTATAGCGAGATTACTTCCGGATCATCAATTAACCGAATGCTTTTATTGGAGTGGCGCCCTCTAACATGGTCTGCCATGGGCTCGATGGCAAGCGCAAAAAGGAGGGGGGAGAATGGGCAGCCCTGGCGGGTCCCGCGGTGTAAGTTAAAGAGGGGGGAAGGAACAGAGTTTACAAGGACCCTGGCTACTGGATCAGTATATAATAGCTTTATGTAGGAGAGCATGTTTGGGCCCACACCCATCTTCTGTAGCACTGCCCACAGGTATTTCCATGCGACCATGTCAAAGGCCTTTTGGGCATCGAGAGTTACAGCCACCGCATCAGCGCTCGGGTCAATCCTGGACATTACGTTAAATAGACGATGGATGTTGAGTGCCGTGGACCTACCCGGGATGAACCCGCTCTGGTCCGGATGAACCATGTGGGTCATAAAAGGGAGAAACCTATTTGCAAATATTTTGGCGAAGATTTTCATGTCAGTATTAATGAGGGATAGTGGTCTATAGGACCCGCACTCTTCCGGGGGTTTACCAGGTTTGGGGATGACTGTTATTAAGGCTTCCCGTAAGGAGGGGTGGAGGATGCGTAACCGAAGTGCTTCGGTCCAGACCCCGTGTAGTGCTGGTGCTAAAACTGCCACATGTTCCTGGTAAAACTCAGAGGTGAGTCCGTCCGGGCCAGGGGCCTTATTCTTGGGAAGGTCTGATATTACCTGGACTATTTCCTCTAGTGTGAACGGGGCTTCAAGACACTCTCTGGTATCCCGGGAGATAACCGTCATAGGGATGCTTTCTAGGAGGTCATCCAGATCTTGATCTGAGTGTCCGGGTCGGGGGCCATATAGCTCGGCATAAAAGGTAGCGAATATGTCGAGGATGGAGCGGTCAGACCAGTGTTTGAGTCCCTTTTCATCTAAAATACAATCGATCCTGGTCCAGCCGCCTTCCGCTCGCACCGCTCTGGCCAGTGTTCTACCCAGCCTGTCCCCCTCTCCATATCTGCGGGCGGCGACTGGACGGGCGTGGTATTGCACCTCCCTTATAGCATGTGACTCGAACTGTTCCAACTCAGATCTGATCTCTGCTAGTATCACTGGGGACGGTGTAGCAAGGTATTTCTGCTCTAGGGCCTTGAGCTTAGTTTCCGAAGTGTTTAGGGATTGCCTAATAGCCTTCAGGATGCCTGCTTCTTTAGAGATGCACATCCCCCTGATGTATACCTTGAATGCCTCCCACCTGACCCCCTCCGATGTCTCCGACGTGCTGTTATTTTCGAAGAATCTGGTAACGTCTGCTAGTATTTCAGCTTTGAATACAATGTCCGCCAGGGCGGCAGACTTAAAGCGCCATGCGGGACGTGTTGGGCCCTCATTGCCGATCAGAATCTGTATCAGCACAGGGGAATGGTCAGACAGCGTGCGTGCCAGGATCTTAGCGTCCGAGACCCTGCCCACCAGCCCTCCCGAGAGCAAAAACACATTGATTCGTGAGGAACTATCGTGTACAGTGGAGTAGAATGTATAGTCCCATTTGTGAGGGTGGAGGGTCCTCCATATATCATGCAGATTAAGGGCATCCATATGTGCACGGAGTCGAGCTGCAGCTCGCGTCGTGGTTCTGCGGGTGGTTGTTGTTCTATCTAGGGTATTATCTATTATCAGATTCATGTCTCCCGCCCATATGATAGGGATATCTGGGTATCTCATTAGGATGGAGGCCACATTATCAAAGAACTCGGGCGAATCAGTGTTGGGCGCATATAAATTGACCAGTATGCAGTCCTCATGAGCCAAGGTGCAGTGTAAAATAACATATCTGCCTTCTGTGTCAATGTGGGACGAGTGGAGTGTGAAGTGTAAAGATTTATGGATAAGTGTCAGGACACCTCTAGCTTGAGTGGAATATTGAGTGTAATACCTATTGAGACCCCAGGTGTGTGCTATAGTGGACGATAAATGTTTCCGAGGGTGCGTCTCCTGTAGTAGGAGTACCTTAACCCCATGTCTCTGTGCATATGCCGCAATCCTTCGTGTCTTCGTGAAATTTGAAATTTGTCAGCCCCCGGACATTCCGGGACATCATCCTGACTGCCATATCATCGGTTTACGGAACATCCCAGGTTAAGCATCTAACATTGACTCTCATGATGTGTGCCGTCACAGAAAACAGTTGCCACTCCTTGGAGCCGGTCCCAACTCCTCTGCCGTTTTGTATACAATCTACCCCAACTTCTGCCACCCCCTCCCTCACCGCCCTGCCCCAACCAGCAGTGTGTGAAAACCCACCCAAACCTTGACCCATTGCACACCTTCCCCAACTTGGCGGCACCGGGAAACTACCCCAACCGGGGCCAAAACACAAACATTTAGCCTCAGAAGAAATTGCAGCCGCAGTGGGGGCTGCCGCTGCCGTTCTACCCAATTCTACTAATATCAGTTACAATAACATCATATCTGACTGGACTTCAGCTGACAAACAATTTCAGAGAGAGGATACTGGAGCACTTAGATTCCACGGGACAAACCCAGTTGGTACATAGCCGCAAAAGTATGTCTTACATCCCTAAGGTACGTTTTTGCACGATGTTGTATCATTTTGCGGATCAAGGCTCAGTGTGTGGCGCCACAGGTAAGGGATCTCCCTGTACATTCCCCTCACTTATATGTGCTCACACTGCAGTGTTGCAGGGCCACTAGGTGCCCGCTATCCAACAGAGAGGGGGGGTCAGAGCCCACTAGGGCGGCTCACAGTTCCTACACCACCATCCCTAGCACCCATTACAGGATATTATGGGTTCAGACCTTAGACGTCTTCCATCCGCCCTTCAGGGGGGTCAGCTGGCGGGATCTGCGCCTCAATAAACTTGACGGCCTCATCCGGGACAGTGAAAAAGTAGTGTTTGTTGCGGTGGGTGAACTTGAGGCGTGCAGGAAAGAGCATTGCATATTCAATTTTCCGCTCTCTCAGTAGCTTCTTCACTCCGTTGAATTTCCGTCTGAACTGCCACTGAGAAATCGGGAAAGATTCTGATGACTTGTGAATCCATCCTGAGTTCCCCTTTTTCCCTGCCCAATCGGAGGATATGATCCCTGTCCTTGTAGCTCAGAAGTTTTGCAATGATTGGTCTAGGGAAATCCCCAGGTTTGGGTCGAGGTGCCAGGGATCGGTGTGCCCTTTCCACAGTGAAAAGCGGCGAGAGTGGCGGGTTGTCAAGGAGGTCTTTGAGTAGTCGTTCGACCGCAGTTTCCATGCAGCCCTTCAGCGTAGATTCGGGCAACCCCACAATGCGGATATTGTTCCTCCGGGACCGCAATTCCAGGTCATCACATTTGGCCTTTACCTGTTTCATGTCGCAGACAAGTTGTGAGACCGTGTTCTCTAGGGTGTGGACGTTGTCCTCATTAGTCCCGATCCTCTGCTCAGACTCGGCAATTCTGGTCCCATGCTGATCGATCTTCGCTCTCATTGAGGCGACGTTTGCGTTGATGTCGTCCAGCTTTTCATGGAAGGCAGCAACGTTTTTAGCCATGGATTCCATCATCGTGGAAAGGTCTGCCTGAGGGGGGTCCTGGGCGCATTCCTCCTCCTCCTCAGGTGGCGGAGAGGACGCCGCGTGCTCCGCTCTAGGCGCTAATTTTGCGAATCTGTCCATGGCGCCTGGTTAACCGTTAGGCCTCGGCTTACTGGGGATCGCTGCGGAGGGAGCACCTGCCCGGGTGCGCCCAATGACCACCTTAGGATGGCGCGTCGCTGGTGGGACGGAGTTTAGACCACAGTTGTAGCTCTTAAGTCACACAGGAACAGCAGGCGCAGTATTATGTAGCCAGGCTGTGGGGGCACTAGTGGCGGAGGCGCTGTTGGGGGTGATCCAGGAAGGGGTAGGCAGTCGCCAGTTATATGGCACCGTCTATATGTGCCTAAGGTTCACCGACGGAGCAGGTCAGAGCGTTGTGCCGCGCCGTTTGACTGGATGGGGGTCCCAGATCTATCCGCACACCAGATGTTACATCACATTTTACAGACCCGGCTGAGGCCTCCGATGGAAGGTAGTGGCAAAGTGTTGTCCCCAGGCTAAGCTGGGGGAGCAGGGCCAGCGCTCGTGAGTGCGCACCAGCGCAATGCAGGGGAGTGTTTGGGGGCCTCGCCAGGCCGGAGGGAGTGAGGCCCAGTCCAGGTTTGTTCACCCACCTTGCAGCTGGATCCCCCGTCGTATCCCTCCAGATCCAGGATCGGGTGTGGCGGCCGCCCAGTCCGCAGCAAGTGGAGGCAATCCGAGCCTCCGGCGCAGTCACCGCGTAGGAGGTATGCTGGATGCGGGCCCGCCCAGGCCTTCGCCGCGCGGAGTAAGGGTGCAGCAAAGGAGCCCCTCAGGGCCGGTGGGGGCGTCCCGACAGGGGGCCGAGGTCCGTCACCGCAGGAGCCGGCGAGCGTCCAGGAGGAGATGGGGTGCCAATGGCCGAGAGCCCAATCCGCGGCGGCTGGAGCCGATCAGGTGTCCGGGGCCCGTAACCGTCCCGGGAGCGGCAGCGGGGTGAGCGTCGCACAGTATGCAAGCCCCGGCTGATGGGGCCCACCGGGGATCCGCGCCGTCCGGAGGCGACTCGGAGCGGGGAGCCCAGCAGGCCAGCGAGGGCGGCGCGTCAGAAGGCCGCAGGTCGCCTCCTCCGGGGTTGGCGAGGAGGGGACATCACACCACAGGGCCCGAGGCCTGTGCCTCCCCTTCCCGGAACCGTTTCTCGCCCAAATTTCACTCGGGTGGACAGGATGATAGGGGAACCAAAATCGTTGTGGTTTCGTAGTGGAAGTATTCAGTATACCGCCGATGTCCAACAGATTGCCGGGGGTAGAGACGGAGCTCACTGGCTAGGCAGCCATTTTCTTCGGCTGCTCAACAGCGTCCCCCAGGACTGCCTTTTTTTGATTTTATGGCCGTAGCTTGCTCCCATCTTAGATTTAGGTTTAGATTAGGCGTTTTTCCACCCTACCTATACAGTTTAATAAACACCTTTGAACTGTGATCACTTGTGTCTGTCTTTTCTTGATACCATGCCTTCCTTACAGGACAGAGTGTAACTCTCGCCTCTTGTCTGTTATCTCCGCCAGAAGATCCTCCCTTTAGAACCCTTTTTCATAAGCTGCACTCTTAATTCACTCAGCTCACCCCCAATTTACCCTCCGCCAGGGGCTTTCTCTCTTTTTCCTCGCCCCCTCAGCCATTACTAGGTGTCAAGTTCACTTTCTGATAGTTCCCCCGACTTCTCACCTGAACTGCCAGAGCTGATGGTTAGAGTCTTCTTCCGTCGGAAGTCTGTCTTCTTGTGAAGGTATGGACTTAATGAACAAGTAGTACAGTGGATTAGGTCCCGGGGTAGCCTAGTAGGGGAAAAAGCCAGATCGACACAAAAAAAACCTTGTACGTTCTGGATGTGCTATTGAGGATTTCCAAGGATGAAGAGCAGAGGTATGTACAAAATCCGGGAAGCATCAAAGACTATTCCATGGGTGAAGTTCAATCCGGAGGAAGAAGTCTTGCACTGATAACAGTGAAGGCTGGATGAGCACACCAGTGGACAGTTCTGAAGGATACTAATGGAGCACAGGAGGTTGTCCAAAGGCAGAGAAGGCAGAGACTCCGGTATCCAACAGAGAAAAGGAGAAAGGTTGAGAAAAGGGACCGAAAAGGCAAAAAGACATATGAGGGAGAGAGCGGGCCATGTGAACCCGTGGTCAGGAGCAGAATTAAGTGATGCGGGAATCCGGAGCAGGAAAAGGCAGAATAAAATGGAGAACAGCTGAAAAAACCACAGTAGCTACAAAATGAAGCCCAGAGACAAGCAACAGAAAAGAAGAAGAGGGGTGTGTGCGGAAGGCAGGAAACAAGGGCTGGGCTCAGCAGATCCAAGAGGAGTAAAGCGTCATGACCTAAAGGAGAGGCAAAGCAGACGGGTTGAAACGAGCCGATCGCCGGGGATTGCAAAGCAAAATGCAGCCCGGCGGCAGCCATGTTGGAAATGAACAAGACCGCGGCAAACATGCCGCGGGAAAGCGTTATGCCACAATCAATGGCGTCTTGTGCACCATCGGTCCCACAGTCTCCAGGACCTTGAATGCATGACAGTATGCCCCCCTTCTCCTCTGGATGTCCCAGGTTTTCCTGGATGGGCCCGATGAAACCTGCGAAGAAGTACGGGTGCATGCACATGGGTACTGGGTTCCCAAGAGTACTCTGAAACCGGGTAACCCTTCCAATGGACTAGGTATTCCAATCGGCCCTTGCGATATCTGGAGTCCCAAATTTGAGAGACTTCGTATTCCTGCGTGGAATTAACCTGCTCAGAGGTTTTCCTGCGAACAGGAAGGGGATGCACATCAAACCCTGCAGGGCGCAGTAGGGAGGAGTGAAAGACGGGATGAATGCAACTGAGACCTGTTGGTAATCTTATGCGATAGGAGAAAGCTTTGAGGGTCAGACCCAACGAGGGAGATACTTGGTAGAAAGCCACACTTTGGATTCCACTTCCCAGAGAGGACCAGGGGACCGTTTGCGGTCAGCCTGTGCCGTATTAGTGTGTTGCGAGTCAAGAAGGAGGTCTCCATGGATGGGCTATTGGTGGGACGTGAATCCACCGGTAACAAGCCACGAGGATGTAAGCCGTAGGTACAATAGAAGGGGGTGATTCCGGTAGCGGTATGGATGGAAATATTATAGGAGAACTCTGCTGTAGGTAATAGAGAGACCCAGTTGTTCTGTTGTGAGTTTGTGTAGCAACGTAGATATTGCTCCAATGTGCCATTGAGTGGTTCAGTCTGCCCATTGGTTTAAGGATGAAAACCGGATGACAGACCCCTCTCTATTCCTAATCTGGAACATAAAGCTCTCCAAAACCTTGAGATGAATTGGCTTCCTCTGTCCGATACCATTTTGTCTGGTAGGCCATGTAAACGGTAAATGTCTTGTATAAAGACTTCCACCATCGAAGACGCTGAAGGAACACCAGGAAGATGGGAAAAGTGGGCTAATTTGGTGTAGTAATCAACGGTCACCATGATGCACGTACACTCTCAGACATTGGAACTTCCACAATAAAGTCAGTGGAAATGTAACTGCAAGGTTTAGTGGGAAGCTTGGCTTGTTCAAGTAACCCAATGGGTTTCTGAGTTCTCGATTTACTCCTTGAGCACACTAAGCAGTTCTCTCTGTATTTCTTTACGTCAACAGACATTCCTGGCCAGAAGAAGGAATGAGAGAGAAGGTCCAGAGTACCTTTCGAGCCCCTATGGCCTGCAGATTTATGATCATGACACCAAGACAAGACTTTGAGGCGTAGGGTAGGGTCGGATAAAAGAAGCCTTTGGTTAATAAAGATAAGTCCCTCCTTGGTCTCAACGAAGGGAAAATACCTTTTAGGGATAGAAGGCTTAGAACGGATGGTTGCTTCCTTAACCTCTTCCATAAAGGAAGAGATCTGTGTAATGATCCGATTTCTGGGAAAGATAACATCCTGAGGTTTTTCAGACAAGATTTCTGGTAAGTCTCTGCGAGAGAGAGCATCAGCTAGGATATTTTGACTCCCTGTTAGGTACGTTATCTCGGAATCGTACTGGGCAAAATAATTTGCCCATCTTGCCTGCCGTGATTTGATGCAGTCCATACGTTGTAGAGTCTTGAGATTCTTGTGATCCATTCTGATGACAAACGGAAATGTGCTCCCTTGTAGTAAATGCCTCCACTCCTCACAGGCTCTTTTCATAGTTAAGAGTTCTCTCTCTATAACCGAATAGTTGCATTCACTGGGAGTCTTGGATAAATATCCTATAGGGTGTTCTTTTCCTTCATGCTCTTGAAGTAGAACTGCTCCTATAGCCCTCGCTGAGGCATCAGCCTCTATGATGAAAACCTTAGTTTGATCTTGTTGGTGAAGAATCGGGGCAGATGAGAACCGGTCTTTAAGATGATGGAAAGCCGTCTATGCCTCTGCAGTCCATCGGAAAGGGTTAGCTGATTTCTTAAGCAGTCCGGTAATGGGTAATACTATGCGGGAGAAATGAGGTATGAATTTGCGATAAAAATTCACAAAGCCCAGAAATCTCTGAACCCCTTTCACTGAAGACGGAGATGTTCAGTCCATAATGGCAAGTACCTTCCGGTCATCCATCCTGATGCCCTCACTGGAAAGGATAAAGCCTAGGTAGGGAACTGAAGATTTACGGAACAGACATTTTTCAGGCTTAATGAGGAATGATTTGTTTGCAGGCGGGACAAAATGGATCGGAGGTGTTGAGTATGTTCTTGACTAGAGGGAGAAAAAACCAAATTGTCGTCCAAGTAGACGATGACTGTATGAAAAAGCATATCCGAGAACAAGCGGTCCATAAAACGCTGAAAGATGGCTGGTGCATTCACTAGACCAAAGGGCATCACCCGGTACTCGAAGTGGCCAAATAGTGTCCTAAAAGCTGTTTTCCACTCGTTTCCTTCTTTGATATGCAGCAGATGATAAGCACTGCGCAAGTCCAATTTGGAGGAGATGGTGGAACCCTGGACTGCTTCGAGTATGTCAGAGATGAGAGGCATTGGGTATCGATCCCTAATGGTCACCTTGTTGAGCCCTCTGTAGTCAATGCAAGGTCCAAGCTCGGCAGAGTCCTTCTTGGGCATAAAGAACAACGATGCTCCGTCTGGTGATCAGGATGGTCTAATGAGAACGTTTTAAAGATGTATATCAAGGTAAGTCCGTAACGCCTTCTTTTCGGTGATTGACAATGAAAACATCCGTCCGAATGGAACGAGGGCATCAAGTCGATGGAGCAGTCTTCCGGCCTATAGGGAGGAAGGGCTAAGGATCCCTTATCTACGAACACCCCCTGAAAATCACTCAGGTCCGCCGGGATGCAATGGATTGTGTGGGATTCTGTAGAAGAGTTGAGCATTGTGGTAACCGCATAATGACCAGGTTCAGGAAGACAGTGTTGTTTACAGAACAATGAGTGAAAACTCAAGATTTTGTCAGACCAGTTGATTGAGGGATTATGCTTCCTCACCACACTATCCCCAATATAATTGGGAAAGGAGCTGCGCGAATGATATCAAAAGTCATCCTTTCAGAGTGTTGCATAATGTTTACTTGCAGAGATTCAGTAGTATGGGTTATGGGACCAGAGCTGAGCGGTGTACCATCTACTCCTTCATCCTTCTGGTTTTCTTCTTTTTCCACTCGCTGGATGCCAACCTTGTGGGCCCAATGGGTGTCTATAAAATTCCCGGCAGCTCCACAGTCAATGAGAGCAAGTGTATCGATGGTTTGTTTCTTTAGAATTATCTGTAATTCTACCACCATGAGGTGTGAGTCTTCTCTTAGTTCAGGTGTAGTAACCGCAACCGAAACATAGGGACTGTTGGCTGCACCTCGGTATCTCGTCCCCTCTAGGACCGAGGTCTCCAGTTTCCCTGGCGCCTTGGTGGGACTGCGGGACAATCTCTTAATAAATGACACCATCCCTCTGCCGCTTGCGCTCTTCCGGAGTGAGAGGTGCTCTGGCAGTTCCGATCTGCATTGGCTCATCCTTTACTGAGCGAAAAGTCCCTTGAGAGGGAGAGGCTGTTGAAGTAGGTGAAGGAACATAGGGTCCTCTAAATTTCTTCCTTTCGGTCTTGCGTTCTACCAGGTGGAAATCTATCTGTAGGACCGTAGAAAGTAGTTCAGAAAACAATGACGGCCTCGGAATTCTGGCTAATTCATCCTTCAGCTCTCCCTGAGCCCTCTCCTAAATATTGTAAATTGAGCTTGTTCGGGCCATCTGGCCTCAGCTGCTATGCGTTTGAAATTGGTGATGTAAGAGAGCAGATCGGCAGACCCTTGCTGGATGTCCAGTAATTCCTCACAAGCACTGTAGCTTATCTCGGTGCGTTCGAAGGTCTGTTTGAGTAAAGTGCGGAATGCCCCATAGTCCTGTAAGACCGGATCATTGAGTGTCACCAGTGGGGTAGCCCAGGCCAGGGCATTGCCTACCAGGTTAGAAATCATAAATCCCACTCGGGCATGCTCGGACGTATAAGTACTGGAGCGAAAAGCAAAATGAACAGCACATGCCTCTAAAAACTCCTTGAGTCTTTTGGGAGATTTATCGTATTTCCACAATGAAAGAAGCATGGGAGGCAGATCAGACGTGGGCTGGTCTCTGGCTGCTACCAGTTGTCGGAGGACTGTATTTTCAGTTTTCAAATTCTGTACTTCCATGTTTAGGTTCTGTACTGCGGCCACCAGTTCTTGCAACTGCTCCACAGTGGCCATATTTTCTACAGGGGGGTATTGGGCGTTTCAAACTGTCAAGTTCACTTTCTGATAGTTCCCCCGACTCCTCACCTGAATTGCCAGAGCTGATGGTTGAAGTCCTCTTCCGTCTGAAGTCTGTCTTCTTGTGAAGGTATGGTCTATCACGGGAGGCCGCCACTGTAACAACTTAATGAACAAGTAGTACAGTGGATTAGGTCCCGGGGTAGCCTAGTAGAGGAAAAAGCCAGATTGGCACAAAAAAACCCTTGTATGTTCTGGATGTGCTCTTGAGAATTTCCAAGGATGAAGAGCAAAGGTATGTACAAAATCCGGGAAGCATCAAAGACTATTCCATGGGTGAAGTTCAATCCGGAGGAAGAAGTCTTGCACCGATAACAGTGAAGGCTGGATGAGCACACCAGTGGGCAGTTCCAGAGGATAGTAATTGAGCACAGGAGGTTGTCCAAAGGCAGAGAAGGCAGAGAGTCCGGTATCTAACAGAGAAAAGGAGAAAAGTGGAGAAAACGGACCGAAACGGCAAAAAGACATATGAGGGATAGAGCGGGCCGTGTGAACCCATGGTCAGGAGCAGAATTAAGCGATGCAGGAATCCGGAGCAGGAAAAGGCAGAAAGAAAATCGAGAACAGCTGAAGAAAGCACAGTAGCTACAAAACGAAGCCCAGAGACAAGCGACAGAAAAGAAGAAGAGGGTAGGCGCGCGAGGGGCACGGAAGGCAGGAAACAAGGGCTGGGCACAGCAGAGCCAAGAGGAGTAAAGCGTCGTGACCCAAAGGAGAGGCAAAGCAGACGGGTCGAAATGCGCCGACCGCCGGGGATTGTAAAGCAAAATGCAGCCCGGCGGCAGCCATGTTGGAAATGAACTAGACTGCGGCAAACATGCTGTGGGAAAGCGTGATGGCACAATCAATGGCGTCTTGTGCACCATCAGTCCCACAGTCTCCAGGACCTTGAACACATGACACTAGGACCCTAATCGTAGCTTTAGCCGCATCCCATACCGTTGCCATTGGCAACTCCCCCGTATCATTTACCTCCAAGTATGCCTCTATCTCTTTGCCCAGGAAATCCCTGAAAACATGGTCCCTCATTAGGGTGTAATTGCATCATTGCATATCCATCGAGAGGTTTTCCTATGTGGCCCTGCCACTGTCCACTCTGCTGTGACCAACTCATGATCCAACCACCTTATCACATCCACCTTGGGTGAGGGGCCAGGAGGAGATCTATCCTGGTGTATGTCTGTTGTGGAAGCGAGTAGAACGTATATCCCCCTGGCCCTGCCATATAATGCCACCAGTCATCCACCCAGAAGTGGTCGGTCAGAAGATGCCCAAAATCGCATTTATCCTTACCTGCCTTCTTCGGTCCCTCTCCCTTTGTTGACCACCAATCCAGCCCAGGGTCGGCTATCATGTTAAAATCACCCCCAGGAGGGTGGAACCCTCAGCCCATTCCTCCAAAAGCATGAAAATCTGCTGCAAACATCTTATCTAACCCACATTGGGCGTGTACAGCGTAGCTAACGTGAACCTGGTCCCTGCATAAAGCCCCTTCACTGCCAAGAACCACTCCTCAAACCTCCTCTGGACCTGCACCTCTGTCCTATGGAATGATTTCTCCAGAATGATTCCCACACCCTCTTTTTGTGTTCCCGATGTGAAGCCCAAAAGACACTCCCCTTTATCATAGATGATTCGTTTCACTGTCTATAGTGGGTCTCTTGCAGAAAGAGTACCGCCAGGTGCTGCTTACGGAGCATATCATTGATCAAAGATCTCTTGTTTTGGGAATTAAGCCGCTTCACATTTAAGGTGGTGACTTTTACCTCAACCATACCCCTTCCTCACTAATCGCCCCATCCCCCACCCACCCCTCGACAATCTTCCTCCCCCGTCCATGGTGTGTTGCTGCATGAGAACGCCATCCATCCTTTTCAACCATCCTACACCCCCCCCCGTGAGGCATTCGTCTGTGTGGCCCAGTAAATGTAGTCCCACCAGTAAAACTACCAGAGTTGTGTACCCTACCCCAACATCATTAAACATATCCAAGACCGTCTCTACAACAACCCCCAGCATCAGTTACCCTCACCCCAATTCCTGGTCTCTCCCCCAGCTCCCCATACCGTGCCCAACCCATGGCTACCATGAGCCGTTCAGACACCAACCGAGCCCCTCATAAAACCACCTCGATCCCTCTACTCCCACCCCCTACAATACACCCATATGTAAAGGGGACCCCAGGGTGTATCCCCAGAAAAACAAAGAGAATTAATTGCCAACACTCAGGTGTAGTCCTCTTCACGTGCCATCCTTCCTCAGCGAGGGAATGTTGGGCTGCTGGAATTTCTGCAGTCCTTGGACCTTGTGCCTTCCAGAACTTTCCCCAGTGTCCCTGGGATTCTGTGGGCTCTGTATCCCCCCTCCCCCTCTGCCTGTGGGCCCACACATCTGTTTTCAACCAGCTCCTCCATGACTTGCGTGATATCCCCTCGACAGCAACTGGTACCGCTCACCTCCCTACCCGAATACAAGAGCAAAGGGGTATCCCCACCTGTACTTCACCCCCTTCTCCTGAAGCCACCTGGTGGGCAGGGCACACTTCTTCCTCCTCAAGAGTGTGTGGGCCGATAGATCCTGATAGATAGCCACCTTATAGTCCTCATAGTCAGTGTTGCCCATTCGCCTCGCCTTCTCCAGGACCCGCACCTTGTCCCCATAGTAATGCAGCATGGCCAACACCGTCCCCATAGTAATGCAGCATGGCCAACACCAACCGTGGGCCTTTGCCCCTCCTCCTGCTTCATGCACCTTGTCCAGGATCACTAGAGTACCTTCCTTATCTCCCCGAACCATGTCGATGATCTCCTGGACCTTCTGCTCCAGACTTACCGGTCTCTTCCTCTCTTTTTCCTTGAGTTAAAAAAAAGAGGTTACTGCGCCTCTCCCCGTTTTCTATATCATTCACCTTCAGGCGCAGCTCCTCCTCATACCGTTCCACTTCAAGGAGGCCCGCACCCCATCTGCGACTCCAGGACCCCCGTTGATGTCTGGCTCACCTCCAAGTCTTCTAACCTTTCTACCATGGATTCCACCTCCGTGGTGATGTCTGCCACCTTGTCATCTAAAACGGTCCTCATCCCCCTACTTTCCTCCAAGATGGCTTGGATTTCGCTTTTAATTCCCCCATCTCTGCTTTACATGGTGGGGCCTCCCCTTCTGACTTTGCCATTGCTCCGCTATTCTTATATTGGAATCTAGAGATGGTGACTTCCCAATTCATCCACCAGCACTGCACCCGCCAAACGCAGCAAAGAAAGAAAGTAGTGTAGTCTGCTCACCACCGGTAGTCCTCAGGTTCGTGCTCCACTGGCCCCCAGAGCTCTCTCTCTGCCTCCTTGGTCACCCCTGTGCTCTGGAACCTCTTGCTGAGAGGCTGTCAATCTCCTCCACCAGCCCATGGCATCTCCATCACCCCAGTTGCCTCTTTTCAGCTCCTCCCCGGGTGGACACCGCCTGCCAGTGCAACTCGCTGCAGTCCTTGATGCTTCACCCCACCTGGGGCTCCAACACAGCCTATTGTCAGGGCTCACCATTGCGAGCTTTCCTGCTGTGGCTGGGTTGGTGGACTGCTCAAAGGCCACTACCACCATTCCTCCACCCCCACAGCACTCCACTGCAGCCGCTCAACAGCCTCCTCCTGTTCACCAGCCACGTTACTCCTCCAGCCTCAGTTGGTGCCCCTTGCTGCTGCTCCTGTTGCAGGGCCGGCGACACAACACACTGTGCCTCAGCTAGGGAGTCATGCCGACCCCCCGCTCCTCTCGTGGGTTTGCGAGTCCCATCCTCTCCTCGAGGCTGCAGCTCCGGGCTGGCCTCTCAGCACTGTACAACTGCCTGACCTAACTCTCACTGCTTATCCCTCAGCTCCTGGGGGTTCCGGCACATCCCTACACCACCTTCGGCCTCTAGTGTTGAGCGCTAGCCGGCTACAGCAAAACACAGCATCGGCCGTGCCGCCTTGCTCCCACTGCACTTCAGGGCGTCTAGGCTCTCCCCCTGCGGGACTGCCGGTGTATGGGCACTTCCACCACTCTCTGACCCAAATACAAGGGGCCTTAAGCTCGCAACTCTGCTGGTTCTCCACAACTTTCTGGGGTCGGGGACGGAGCCGAGTGTTCAGACATCCATTTTGCCTGCACACCCTGGTGCCCTCCCACAGGCCCTCTTTAAAGAGGTGATACAATTGGGGTCAGAAGCCAGCAGCCTCCCCTTCTTACCCAAAACCCCAAAGTCTTGTGTTGTTTGAACATAGGGAAGTGGTTAGGTTAGAGTAGGATTCTGGACGGAGGACTGTAATATTTTTTAGACATCTTGATGTGCATCCTTGTGACTTTGATTTGTAGAGAAGGGGTTAAGATTAGGGAAAGATTGTTGGTTACAAACAATAAAAAACCACAATACCAAATAACTAGTCGTCCGAGTCCTGTTTCCGACCTTCCACAATGAGTTATAAAATTCAACAGGAAAGCCATAGGGGCCCAGAGTGTTTGCTTTTTTTAAACTGTTAGTGGCTTTAGTATTCTCTGTGAGGTTTATGGATGTATCTAGTTCCTTCAGATTGCATTTCTCACAATTAATTCTTGCAATGGATTTTAGGTAATTGTTAATATTTTGTATTGAGGCATCAGAGTCTGAGGAGAAAAAATTCAAATTGAAATCCGTAAAGATCTCCAATGTGTCCAAATTTTTCATCCTATTTTGGTTGATGGCTACAATTTGAGATTTTTAATTTCTTACTTAGAAGTAATTGGCGAGAGGTTTACAGCCTTGTTCGAGCCGATATGGTATTTTGTTTTGATGCAAAGTAATGTTAGACCTGCCTCATTTGTGTATTTTTTGTTGCATTCAAATTTCAATTTTATTCGTTTTCTTAAGGACTCTTGAGAGTTATTTGTGAAGTACAATTTCTCAATTTCTTGTATTGATTGAAGGGTTGCACTAATGAAGCAAAAGCCACCTGCTGGTAGCTTTTATTGCAGCGGCTTTTGCTTCCTTAGTACCGGAAAGAAGAGAAGTGCTTTTATAAATACGTTATTGTATTTATGAATGCCGTGGTTAGAAAACCATGGAAATCATAAATACAACAACGTTGTATTTATAATTGCAGTGGCTTTCGCTTTGAGTCTCCTGGGCTCTCCCGGCCCGGGGGAGCACAGGAGACAGAAAGCGGAAGCCACCGCAATCATAAATACAACTGCGTTGTATTTATAAATGCTGTGGTTTTCTTTTTAAGTTTCACGGGCTCCCCGGGCTGGAGGAGCCCGGGAAACTTAGAAAGAAAACCACTGAAAATCATAAATACAATGCATTGTATTTATAAATGTTGTGGTTTTCTTTTTAAGTTTCCCGGGCTCCCCAGGCCGGAGGAGCCCGGGAAACTTAAAAAGAAAACCGCTGCATTTATAAATATAACAACGTTGTATTTATAAATGATAGTACTTTCTTTTTTGAGACTCCCGGGATCCCCAGGCTCGGGGGAGCCTGTGAGACTCAAAGTGAAAGCCGCTGCAGTCATAAATACAACGCTGTTGTATTTATAATTGCTGTGGTTTTCTTTTTAAGTTTCCCGAACCCCCCTGAACAGGGGGAGCCCAGGAAACTTAGAAAGAAAACCATGGCCATCAATAATACAACACGGTTGTATTTATAATTGCCATGGTGTTCATAAAAAATGGAAATGAACACTGCAGCAGCCTTCCTGCCTGCCTGCATTCTCTGCTCTCCGGCACTAGTGAAGCAAAAGCCGCTGTAACAAAAGCTACCAGCAGGTGGCTTTTGCTTCATTAGTGCCGTAAGGGGAGAGATTCACAAAATGGATGCCTCCTAGTGCTTGAAATTAAAGGGGTTTACACATTATTTGTGCAAAATTTTACATAGGAACTTTCTTTAAAAAGATGTTTAATATATGTTTTTTATTATTGGCCATCTTTTAAGACAATAACATTTTTGAGTGCACTATTCCTTTAATCGAATGGTTGGAGCGGAAACACCTTCAGTGACGAAGGGTGTGGGTCACTGTGAAGCCAGAAGCAGTAGAAGGTGTACCCGAAGTCGTGCAACCCACAGAACAAGGATCACGGAAGCCAGTGAATCAAATCTGCCATTCTGATTCCTTGCGCGAGCACTGCTGACAACCGTATCCAGTTCTATCTTCACTCGTGTATAAGCAGAAGCGAGATGAAGCAATTCATTGAACTTTTAACAATGGGACAATGAGAAAGTAGCACTTGATTGTGATAGAGCATTTCTCTTTTAACTCGTGTGAAGAGCAAACACTGCAGAAAACCATTGTTCAATACTTTAAACATTGTAAACTCTAAAAAGAAGTGGTCGCGTGTGCCTAATTTCATTTTTCAAGGAAAGGTATATATTTATTCACGCAAACCTTGAATGCTTATGAAAGCAGTACAGCATTTAAACATTGTATCTACAGTTGAAAAGAGAGCAAGCATTGCCCAAGCCAAGAGTATTCCCCTATTTAGACTGAAAGTGGCCTTTCTTAAAGCCAGAAAACAATCTAACCAAGACTGTGAGCCTCATTGAAGTTTAACCTTGCCCAAGATATAAGTATGCAAGCATTACCTGGAGCCAAGAGATTGGCACCACAGTGTCTGGGTAATTAATTTGGCTAACAGTTGGCAGAGAGATGAAGGCAAAGTTGGGGAAAGGAAATTTGCTGCTCATGGAATTTATTTGAAGTTGACACAAGTTAAATTGCCAAAGTCTTTAAACAGCGAGATGTGGGTTATAGAGGCACACTTAAGTTGTTGTTGTGGCAGATAGACAAGAGAGGCAAAGAGGCTGCCCCTTTTGAAGAGCGATATTCAGAGGAAGAGTGTCTTGCCTGTTGGTAGGTGTTGAAGAGCTTTAGCCTTAATCTTGTCAGAACTAAAACCTGTTTTGAATCACAGAGAACTGGAGCTGTGGTGGTAAATCTGGTTATCAGTAGATGCAACAGTTTACTAGTCCAAGCAAAGTGGAGTACTATGAGACAAAGGAAAATCATGGTAAACCTTAGTAGAAGCAAAGTTGTTGAAGGAGAAGTAGTAGCACTGTGAAATCATCATGACAAAGATACCTGTTGTGTATTCTAATCTTGTAACTTATGACACACTAACTGTTAACCAAGAACTATGTTTCACTGACAGTTGTAGAAGTTGCATTTCTTTTAAAATGTGGCAAGTCTTCTTGGTTTAGTGGAACTGGTGACAAAGCATCGTGGCTGGGAATACCATTGGTGCTGATCTGAGTAAGTGGAAAGTCCATATTTCTCCAAGGAGAAAGGATTTGCTATTGTTGGAACTTTGGTTAACAAAACTTTACAGTGACATGATCTGAGAATATTGTATCTACAGGGATTACCTTGTTGAACATTTAAGTTGAATTCACTTTGAATCCTGGGATTCTAGGTCACCTGCCTGCCGCTCTTTTTCACCACTTAGCAAGCCCCGTCCACCTGGTGCCTTCCTGCTTGCCGCTCTTTTTCACCACTTAGCAAGCCCTGCCCACCTGGTGCCTTCCTGCTTGCCGCTCTTTTTCACCACTTAGCAAGCCCCGCCCACCTGGTGCCTTCCTGCCGCTCTTTTTCACCACTTAGCAAGCCCGCCCACCTGGTGCCTTCCTGCTTGCCACTCTTTTTCACCACTTAGCAAGCCCCGCCCACCTGGTGCCTTCCTGCCGCTCTTTTTCACCACTTAGCAAGCCCCGCCCACCTGGTGCCTTCCTGCTTGCCACTCTTTTTCAACACTTAGCAAGCCCCGCCCACCTGGTGCCTTGCTGCTTGCCGCTCTTTTTCACCACTTAGCAAGCCCCGCCCACCTGATGCCTTCCTGCTTGCCGCTCCTTTTCACCACTTAGCAAGCCCGCCCACCTGGTGCCTTCCTGCTGCTCTTTTTCACTACTTAGCAAGCCCCACCCACCTGGTGCCTTCCTGCTTGCCGCTCTTTTTTACCACTTAGCAAGCCCTGCACACCTGGTGCCTTCCTGCCTGCCGCTCTTTTTCACCACTTAGCAAGCCCGCCTACCTGGTACCTTCCTGCCTGCCTCTCTTTTTCACCACTTAGCAAGCCCCGCCCACCTGATGCCTTCCTGCCTGCTGCTCTTTTTCACCAGTTAGCAACCCCCACCCACCTGGTGCCTTCCTGCTTGCCGCTCTTTTTCACCACTTAGCAAGCCCCGCCCACCTGGTGCCTTCCTGCCTGCCACTCTTTTTCCCTACTTAAGGAGCCCTCCAGCCTCTTTTCCTTTGCAGATGGGAAGCAGGTGCAAGTGGATCTAGGTCACCTGGCCTAAGCCTCGCCCCCCTGGTGCCTTCCTGCCTGCCGCTCTTTTTCACCACTTAGCAAGCCCCACCCACCTGCTGCCTTCCTGCCTGCCGCTCTTTTTCACCACTTAGCAAGCCCCGCCCACCTGGTGCCTTCCTGCTTGCCGCTCTTTTTCACCACTTAGCAAGCCCCGCCCACCTGGTACCTTCCTGCCTGCCACTCTTTTTCCCTACTTAAGGAGCCCTCCAGCCTCTTTTGCAGATGGGGAGCAGGTGCAAGTGGATCTAGGTCACCGGCCTAAGTCTCGCCCATCTGGTGCCTTCCTGCCTACCGCTCTTTTTCACCACTTAGCAAGCCCTGCCCACCTGGTGCCTTCCTGCCTGCTGCTCTTTTTCCCAACTTAAGTAGAGTAGAGCCAGAGAAAAACAAGAGGTGAGGGAGAGGGGTGCTGAAAGGTAGGGGAGGAACAAAACAAGCAACTATCATACTAGGCCTGACGACATTTCAGATAGTGCTGGAGGCGGGGTGGGGCGGAAAAAACCAGTAAGAGGAGGGGGGAGGAGACAGACGAGGTTGCTATCATACTAGGTCCAGGGACAATTCTGATAGAGTAAGTGCATAGAAGAAAGTAAGGGGAGGAGATAGGAAATATATAGGCCACGGTAGTGGCCGTGTAGTTATGGTTAAGTTGTTGTTTCCATAGGAAGAGCCTTTTTTCATGGGCCTATAACTCCACTCCCCCTGGACGAATCGTCACCAAACTTTGCGGGAAAAGTATATGGGGCACTCTGAATTTTTATGCAAAGTTTGGTGATGTTTGGTGCAGGGGGAGCAAAGTTATAGGGGGTCCCAAAACGTCTTTTTTTCCTATAGACTGAATGGGGAAAAAACTTTGCGCACGCCTACTGGTCAAATCATTGGACGGATTTTCATCAAATTTGCGGTAGAGGCAGGGGCTTGGTCCCGAAAGCGTGCTTTAGTAAATTTGGTGACAATCCATCCAATGATTTGACCAGTAGGCGTGCGCAAAGTTTTTTCCCCATTCATTACTTTAAAACGACCAAAAAATATGTCTCAATAAATTAGTGATATCTATGTCCGCTCTGCGGTCACATTTCCCTGTTCGCTCCACAGACAAGATACCGATTGGCCAGGGGGGGTGGCGTCATCACTGCGGACACACGAAGTCTTCGCCGATTGGCTACAGCGAGCCGTGATGTGTGTCAGAATGTGTGGATGCGCCCAACATCTTGGATCCGAAGACAGCGCGGTCGCTACCAGAGGCATAATGCTGTTTTCAAAACTGTTTTGCTCTCCTACAGTGCGTGGGAGGATCACAAGAGTAAGAGATGGGTTACATACTGTACTTGTTTGGCCGGCAGGTGTTAATGATGTATTTGCCATGCGAAATGGTGTCTGGGAAATTATTTTGATCTCATACAGTGCTTGGGGAGGTTCAAAGAGTAAGAGACGGATGAAATACTGTACTTGTTTAGGCGGCAACTGTCAATGATGTATTCTTCAGGATGTTTGTACGTGCAGAAAATGAGGAGTCTAATAAGGACACTATTTGTGTCCGTGCTGTGTACAGGCACCTTGAAAATGTTCGAAGGACACGCATGGTGGTAGTGACCATTGATTTTGAGTAAATGTCGTTATTACATCACATTTTCCTATGGGTGTGCTATTGATTAGTATGCCGCCATGGTCGTGACATGCTGCAGTGGTTGTGGCCAGGGCCTAGAGTCTTGAATGCATGGCCAAAGGCCGCCATCTGCAGTGTTTGCTGAAAACAGCGCTTCAGGAGGTGTATGAGAGTAGTGTTTCTCATAATTGAATTTCAATATGTTGTTTCAAAGAAAGAATGTATTTGGCTTCTGAGTGAAGGCCACATGAGTTGCTTTTTTGGTTGAATGCTCAATACGCCCGCGCATCCGAGTGAATGTAAAGGGGCAATTGTTTTTTGACCTTGAGCGAAAAGGAAACGTACTAGCTATTCGCGGAATGAAAGGGTCGAAAAAAATAGCAATTGATAAGGTTATGTTTTAAAAAGTTTGTAAGGGACGTGCAATATCAGTCAACGAAGATTCTTCGATGCGAACGCATTTGTGTCTGATTTGCAGAAAAAGAATGGAGGCAGTAAATATTTTGTAAGTTTACTTTTGGCCACTCTACATTACATTTACATTATCGCACTTCTAATTGTGCTAATATAAATGATGTATTATTTTTCTGCCCTGTTACATTTTTTCTATAATGTTGCAGAGTGCACAGTTTGCACATTTGTAGGGTATGACAGCACTCATCCTTTTTTACCATTACTATTTCTTATTTGAAGCGTTCACTTTGTCGCCATAGCTTTGTGTTTGTTTTACTTCATAACTGAATTATCGTCTTCCTGTGTAGTTGGCATTTTTTCTTCTCTTACGGCGCATGCAGAATCTCAGCGTTTGTAGCCTGCTACTATAGGTACACATGGACATTAGTAACATTTTACTAAAATGTCAAGTTTGAGCACGTACTTTTGTCTAGCACTTTGCAAATTTTTAGTGTGTTGTTTAAAAAAAAATTGGTAGAGGTTGGTTACTGACACGTATTTTCTGTAACCTTTCCCGTCTAGGTATATATTGCCGTACTATGCATGCCATGGATTCCAAATCCCGATTGAGGGCTTCTTCGGACGGCAAATACAACTGCTGGTGAGCGGTTGCCTGACCATAACAATAATGTGGAATGACACTGTAAGCCTACTTTGTCCGTTCGCTGAACTTGCTATTCGGAGCAACGTGACATCATTTATGGTGCTGTAGGCTCAAGGTCATGACGACTTCTGGGAACTCACTGTGGAAACAAAGCGACTTCTTCAACGAAGATCCCAACATTTTTGTATGAGCAAATAAAACGTGCTCCTCATCTTCAACATTTGCAATGCCGCCCTTACATGCATTGTAATCATTGCATTGAAAATGGGATTATTCTGATGGTCTCTGCAAGTTTGTTATTAAATAAACCTACTTTGTAACCTCTAAAATGTTCACGTTTTCTTTTACATTCCACTGTATTATTTCCAAATGTAAGTTGTTAGGTTGTACGTCGCTGTATGTTTATTTACAGGTTCTGCGTCACGCCATGTACTGTGCTTTTTGCAGCCTACCATGTGAAGGGAAGAGGGGCTATGTATGCAATAACCGCCTTCCTGTTCTATGGCGGCCATCTTGAAAGAGGATTTTGTTTTGTGTTACGAAATGCCAAAGCCACCTCGGATTACAACAAGTCAACGTCCTTTTTAGTAGTACACGTTACTGATTTACTAATTTAGACTATTACTGGCAATAATTATTGCGTCTGTATACTTTACTGAGAAATATGGAGTACTTGGAGTGTATGCACATTTTTTATTTTGTTTTTCATTATACTGTGAAAGGTCGTTATTAGCGCATTATTATCTTTCTTTATGGGTGCCTTTATTTTTTGGCATGGCAGGCAATAAGGCAATATGCGAACGGCAACGAGCAAAAAGGCATCAAACGGTAATATAAGTCTGTAGATGTACGGCAACCAATTTTGTCTGTCTGTTATGTGCAAGGTAGCAGCACAGTTTCTTATGCTTTTACATTACACTAGTGCTGCTGTTTCTTAGGGAGGAAGGATGCCTTTAGCTAATGTCTTTTTCAGATAAGTACAACTTTCACTTACAATATATAATGTGTAGTGCTTTGGCAATCGCTGCATACCAATACGTGTTGGCGTTGTGTACGGCAAATGTTGAAGGTGGACGTTCCTATATAAATATAAAATCTATTTCCACACTGTCCATGGGGCATAGATCGTACAGTTAAGCGTGTACTGATTCCGGGACATGTCACAGTGCTGTACGCCAGTATACTTTCATGTCGCATTCTTCGCAAGGTGTATACTGTTTAGCAAACAACCCTTCCTAAAGGGACGTTATGGTTTTGTTGCCCTACTGAAAATCTGTGACATGCAGTACAACATTTTGTTCTTCGCTTCACCTTATACTTAAATTGTCCTACTAAAAACCTGTACAATTCACTAAAAAAAAACTTTGTTAAGGGGATGTTATGGTTAGGTTGCGCTACTACAAACCTGACAAATTCACAAAAAAAAACTTTACAAACGTAACATAATACAAACGTGACATTATGGTTCAAAGTAAAACTGAAAAACCCCTGAAATTCGCCAGTTATGGTAAGCTAAGCAACCATAACTCGCGCCACCACCGTGCACTGCTAAGACGCCACCACCGTGCACTGCTAAGACTAACACCCAGGACATCAAAGATGACATCACAAATGTCATTGATGACATCACTGATGACATCACATGTGTATGTAATTGTCATGAAAACTCTGTACAAGGGATTCTTATTATAATGTTTACCAAAAAGTGTGAAGGATCATTGCAATAAATATCAGAAGCTCATTAGTGCATTAAGCAATGCATTAATATAAATAGCATTCTATTATGAATCTCTATCCAGTATAGTAAGCTACACATGCAGTAACATAGGCAATGTGTGCAGCATACATGATGAAGGTGCAATATTCATAATCTTGCTATGTTGAATAGTGAAATTATAACTACTTTCTTATTAGAGTTTTGCTCAATGTGAAAGATGCAATACCTAGCTAATAAAACCTACTTACTACATGATTGCCTTATTACAGACAAAACACAAAGAGACAACAACACATACAAATATGAGTATATACAGGGAAAGTGAATTAAGCAAAAAAGGAGAAGTAAAAGCAAAAAGAGTACATAACCTAACTGATTATCTTTATGCAGAGAAATGATCGCTCTGTTTCAAAGCTGCTACTTACCTTATGGATGTGTATCACATGATGTGACTGGAACCTAAGGAAAGGAGTGTGAGTACAATGTATAAAAATATGAGCATATACAGGGAAAGTATAGTAATAAAAAAAACTATGAGAAAGTGCTGATAACCCTAATGACTATCTTCATGCACACAAACGATTGCTGTCTTTCAAGCCTGTGTCTTCCGCTATGTATATGTTTCATATGATGTGACTTGACCCCAAGGGAATTACTGTAAGAACATACTTGAAGGATAAGTCTACAAATATAGTACCTTTTCAATTTTCAGTTCTTGACTGTCACTGAACAAAACCATGTGCCCTAGATATGTCAGTAAAGGGAACAAGGGGGAGCCAGACATGTGACGTCATCAGTGATGTCATCAATGACATTTGTGATGTCATCTTTGATGTCCTGGTTGTTAGTCTTAGCAGTGCACGGTGGTGGCGTGAGTTATGGTTGCTTATCTTACCATAACTGGCGAATTTCATGGGTTTTTCGGTTTTACTTTGAACCATAATGTCACGTTTGTAAAGTTTTTTTAGTGAATTTTTCAGGTTTGTAGTAGCGCAACTTAACCATAAAGTCTCCTTAACAAAGTTTTTTTTAGTGAATATATATATACATATCATTGAGAGGTATAAGGGAGTCATGGTATCACAAGTAGACATTGACACAAGAGCTGCAAGTTTTAAAACGTTTATAAATGGTTCAAGTGTGGTTGGAAAACTCCTATCTTGCCCTTTTAATTAAGATGGGAGTGTTCTCAACCATCAAACAAAAGATCATACGGTCCTAGTCAGTCTGTAGTCAAATAAAAATGACTTATACTAATAAACCTAATGCCTGCACTTACTCTAATACAATAAATGTGTAGATGGAATGTATAATGTACGAAGAAGAATCTGTGTTTAGAAGTAATGTCAGTGTGGCTACGCAAAACTTCCTTCCCCATTTTTGTAGCATAGGGGTATGGTGGCACATTTGGACCTGGGGACAGACTCTGGCTTCGGCCCCAAGGATGCAATTTGATTCGTGGACCGGGGCCTTCTTGGCCTTCCACGCAGTCCCTGGTTTTATGACCCCCTCAGGTCTCCCTCACCCAATTCCGAGTTTTTCACTTTCTTAATCGTTCCAAAAAAGGCTCCCCTCTCTCGGGCTCCAGCCTTCTCAATTTCAGCATCACACAGGTTCCCCTCGGCCAGGATCAAACCAACGTTTACTTCACATTGCATTCAAGACTTAACCTCGCCGGGTTTGAGTTACCTTTAACTAGGTTGCACTGTGCAAGGCATAAAATAAGCGTTATCACATCGCAATTTGCGATACGATACCGCTGGTTTGCGCTATAATTTTAGAATCATGTTGCAGAAACTGCGATATGATTTATGGCACTGAGCGCAGAGCTTAAAAGGCACAGATTACTGTGCCTGTTTATTTAAACTCTGTGCTCGGTGCACTGACAGTGTGCAGGCAGCAGGCAGAAGCTCCCGGGCTGGGCTAAATACATTGTATCAGTGTATGAGCCCAGCCCGGGGGCGGCGTCGAAGTCACGCGGAGAAGACTTCAGCAGGAGCACCCCAGCTCCACTCACAGACCCAGCTTCAATCCGAGGTATGGCGTCATGCTGGGGTGCTTAGGGGAGGGTGGAGGAGGGTGCAGACCTTCTGCGAGCCCCTTGTCTGCGGGGCTGGGTGTTAGCAAGTGGCCACGGCTAGGAAGAAATATTTTGCCTGCCTGTTCGGGTGGGAGAAATATTAATTCCAGCCACTTGCTAGTACCAGCCCCACAGTAAAATGGCATGCTTGCAGATCGCCTTTCAAATATTCTTTCCTTCTTGTGATTCGCGAGAAGGAAGGAATATTTGAAATCCACTCTGCAAGCAGGTTATGTTATTCTGCAGGCCTGTGTGCTTGCTTAGAATGTGGCTGAAAATAATATTTCTCCTGTCCGTTCGGGCGGGAGAAATATTATTTCTGCCCCTTTCCAAGCCCCCAGGACTGCAGTAATACCGTAGCCTGCTTGCAGAGGGCATTTAACATTTTCTTTCAGTCTTGTGATTAAAATTGCCACAAGCGCTTTAATCACGAGACTGAAAGAAAATTAAAAATGCCCTCTGCAAGCAGGCTACTTTATTACTGCAGGCCTGGGTGCTTAGAAAGTGGCAGTAAATAATATTTCTACCGCCCGTATGGCCGGGAGATTTATTATTTACTGCTACTTTTCAAGCACCCAGGCCTGCAGTAATAACGTAGCCTGATTGCAGAGTGCATTTAACATTTTCTTTCAGTCTTGTGATTAAAGGTGCGACAAGCGCTTTAATAACGAGACTGAAAAAAATAAAAAATGCCCTCTGCAAGCAGGCTACATTATTACTGCAGACCTGGGTGCTTAGAAAGTGGCTGGAAATAATATTTCTCCCACCCAAACGGATGGGAGAAATATTATTTCTGCCACTTTCCAAGCACCCAGGCCTGCACTAATAACATAGCCTGCTACAGAAGTAACTTTGCATTTTCTTTCAGTCTAGTGCTTAAAGGTGCCACAAGCGCTTTAATCACGAGACTGAAAGAATATTTAAAATGCCATCCGCAAGCAGGTTATGTTGTTGGCCTAAGGTGACCAGACATCCCGGTTTTGCCGGGACTGTCCCGGCAAAACCAGACATCCCGGTTTTGCTGGGACTGTCCCGGCATTTGGTGCTCTGTCTCCCTTTGTCAAGATTATGTTCCCATTGGAAACTGCAGTGGTCTCAGTTTTTTTGTAGTAGGTCTTTATAGCTTGCAGGCAGGAATGCAAAATCTCGCACAGAAGAAATGCTTTATTTTACAAATTAAGATAGTACTAGTTTGTAATAAATGTATTATAATATGTGTTTCTTTGAACAGCAACACTTAAACCCCCTTCTCCTCCAAACGCTACTGAAGTGTAGTGCCTTGACAGCCACTTTCAAGAGTTAGTCCTACTTTTATGCTAGTTGCCATGTCCCAGTTTTTTACTTTTTAAATTTGGTCACCCTACGGTGACCTGATGGTCATTACAAAGGCGTTCCATTACGGATCAGGGTGCACTGGAACCCTGGCTTTCAGTCTCGTGATTAAAGTGCTTGTGGCACCTTAATCACGAGACTGAAGGATTATCTAAAGGCCCTCTGCAGCACCATGCTATTATTAGTATGTGGCCTGGGTACTTAGAAAGTGGGTGGAAATAATTGCCACTTTCTAAGCACCTAGGCCCCGTACTAATAACAGCATGGTGCTGCAGAGGGCCTTTAGATATTACTTCAGTCTCGTGATTAAGGTGCCACAAGCATTTAATCACGAGACTGAAAGCCAGTGTCATGACTCCTACTCCTGGCCTGATGCTCCTTCATGGCTCAGTTCAATAACTGAGCCATGCGGTCCAGCATTTTAGGTGTGGCCAGGCCCAGAGGCACCTAGGATACCTGCAGGCTATATAATCCATGCCCAAGTTGCAGAACACGCTTTGCGTTGCTCTGCTAGTCGCAGCGTGATGTTCACTGCGGTCTGCCGGAATCTTCCTCCACACGCCGGACCCAATCACCTGCAAGAACAAGGACAAGACACTGTTAGCATTTGCTTACCTTCTAGTGAGCCTGCTCTCGTATTCCACTCCGGTAACCCGAACATCCAGCATCTCGGCGTACCTCGCTCCATCAAGGAAACCACTACCTGGGGAAAAGAGACAGAGAAGCAGCATTAGAAAGCATTTATTCTTCACATCTAAAACAGCAAAGATGCTCGCTTACCTGCATTGAACTCGTTTTGGAGTCTACGACCATTCCGGGCCTTCCACCACCTGCAAGAAGAAAAGAAAGGACTGATTACTACGCAGAGTGCTAGTAGGCCGTTTGCTCAACACAACTCACCGCTCTCCATAATCTCGGCACGCACAGTCCGGATTAGCATCGCAGCCTGCAAGAAAGACAATAAACAGGTTAGCACAAGAAAGGCACATAGCGCCGTGCTCCGCGCTCACTTACCATCTCGTGCACAACTCAGGCAGCACGATATCACGAGAACTTCATCCAGACCTACAAACAAAGGAAAGACATTGATAGAGACAATTGCAAAATAAAGAACAAACTGTCAAAGCAAGACTTACCTGACGAACGGAGTCGCAGCAAGTCTGGACACTGAAGGGCCCGCACGAGTGAAGCAACTAGGCAGCGGCGTGCCCATCCCCAACGCACCCCTTCACTGAGTGGCAGGACGGAGAGCGCACCTTATCAAAAAGCAAGCTGAGAAGTGCACTAAGGGGGTCATTGGGCCCATGAGGGAGGTGGGTTCCGAGTTGGAGGAGACAATCAAGCTAAACCTAACTCCTGTGTTTTCAGAACTGGTCTCCAGTCAAATGAGAGTCCAAGGAAAGGGGTCCAAGGGCGGAAGCAGTCCGGACCGGGTGGCGCCCCTGTGGATACCAGGTAAGCATTACAGCCAGGGTTCCAGTGAAACATGATCCATTTTGGAACGTCTTTGTATGTCAGATAACTGCTGTTTTAAAGAACACTGCTATCCATCTAGATAATCTGATAGAAGACTGTGACATGCCAACATTCTGGGACCAGCTTCAAAAATAGTAAGTAGCATATGATGACATCACAGTAGATGTCACATCAATTATACCCAATGAAATGACAAAGAAATATTCTGGGGGGTTAACAGCCGCCGATTATCACTAAACGGCCATGCAGCAGGAAGTTGAAACAATAATACCTACTGAAAAGCTATAAATCCTATGTCAGCAAGTGCCTGCTGTGGAGGAACCCGTGAGAAAAGGCAACAAGGTGATAACACTTCTGTATACCCCAAGGGAAGTGACGGCCGGAAGGGCTCCCGCAAATGCAGCTAAGGCGTTAAACCCCAGAACAAAAGCATATATAAATTGCTGTGTTATTATAGAACACTGAAAACTGGCAACATGGGGTAGTTGCTGTGGACATCCCTGCGGCTCATGGCCCTTATCAAATGAAAAGGCTGAAAGGCCCGGATGCTGTCCCTGATTGCAGGGCTTGTTGTTAGCAAGTGGCTGGCAGTAATATTTCTCCTACCCGTTCCGGTGGGACAAATATTTCCAGCCACTTAAGCACATTGCTGTGGGTAATCAGTTGCTCTTTGCCTGTTTTGTAGACATTTGAATGTGTCTGTAGAGGATGATAACGGGAAAGAGTGAACCTTCACAGGTCGAGGAAGAGAGATTGGACAGGATGTCTTGAGTTTAAGTGGTGAAATGAGACGAGAGGGCCGTGCAGAGGGCTTGAAAGGGAATTGTTATTATTATGAGTTATTTATAAAGTGCTTAATACCCAGAGGTTTCTAAGCGCGTACCCGGGGATCGAACCTGTGTTGCTTCGTGTCTTCATGCTTCCAAGACGAGCGCGTTTCCCCTGAGCTATCCTCCCGAGACCCGAGGGAACAGGAGAGGTAGAGACTGCAGCAGGGTTGGCCAGCTCCTTGCAGATTTTGAAGAGTTCAGCCGAGTTATTAGATGCTGCAGAGACACAGGCTTGGATGAGGGCTCTCTTCTTAGTATGGACAGAGAGTCAGTATTGCCTTTGGAGCAGGCGGCAGGCCAGTTTGTGAGAGGATGAACAAAAAGCCCTTGATTTCCTCTCAGTCACCCTGCACTTGCGTTTAAGGGTAGCCAGTTCAGAGTCGTACCAAGAATTGCACTTGGCTTGGGCTTCAAACTGATCCTCATGACGGGGGCAAGATCATTAAGAGTATCAGAGATCGAAGAGTAGAGCATGGAAAGGGCTGTGTCACGATGTTAGTCAGCCAGAGGCGGAGGAGGGGGAGAGAAGGTGGCCGCGAAAGCCTCAACTGACACACACTTCATGGGCCGGATGTCCGAGAAGGTAGGTGGCAGTGTTGGGATTGGCTTGGCCTGCAGTGTAGAGAGGGAGAGATGAGAGGATAGGAGGGAGTGATCGCTCCAGGAGAGAGGAGTGGTCAGAGGGATGGAGAGGGGGAGGTCAGAGGAGATCAAAATATCAAGTGTGTGCCCTGTAGAGTCGGGCCAGAGGGGAGGAAAGGAAGGGAGAGGGAATCACAGAGGTCACGGAAGAGTACAGAGGAGGAACAGGGAGAGTCTAGATGGATATTGAAGTCGTCAAGAAGGAGGAGTTGAGTGGTTGAGGCCAGGAGGGAGAAGGAGAGGTCCGCCCACTCAGAGAGAAATGAGGTGATCTGACCAGGAGGCCGATAGATTGTAGCCACGGTAAGAGAGTGGCCAGGAGAGAGAGAAAGCCTGCAGACAAGGGATTCTAAAGAGGAGTATGTCTGCATGGGAATGATAGAGGCAGGAATCCACTCAGGGAAGATCAGGGCTACACCCCCTCCAGACCTGGTGGATCTGGGTTCGGAGAGGATCTTGTCACCATCAGGGAGGAGAGTGTCAGAGCTCCTGACAGAGCTGGCCCCGAACTATGTCTTAGTGAGACCGAGGACATCGAGGTCAAGTTCTTCTAGGAGGAGACAGATGTCGGAGGAGTGTTTGACAGCAGAGCGAGAGTTCAGAGTGGAAAGATGAAGAAGGTTGCCAGCTTTGAAGGCCTTCCGGGGAGGGGTACAAATCAGAGGTATGCCCTGCAGAGGTGAAGAAGGAGCCCGAGGGGCGGCAGAAGAGGAGGGAAGAGAGGGCAAGGCAACCAATGGGGGGGCGGAGGGGACAGGAGGAGATGCAAGGCAATTGATGAGGCAAGGGAAGCGCCTATCAAAGAGGAAGAGATTAGCCTGATCGCCTTGGACCGTGACGGTGCCATTTAGGTAGACATTAATGATGACTTTAGAGGAGTCGAAGGGGGCCATAAGGGCTTCCCAGTGGGTGCCAACATTAATTAGGAGAGGAGGAGAAAGGACAGAGCACAGAGATCATATGAAGAGTCCATAGATCTGGCGAAGGAACGACAAAGAGGATGTCTGTAAGGGTCTGTCTGGAGGAAGCGCTGGAATAAGTGTCAGCGATAGGGAGACCAGGGTTGGAGGCCAAGATATCCTTTTTGAACTTCTTCCTACCAGACTTAGTGAGAAGGGAAGGATAGTCGATGGAGAAGCAGTCGGAGAAGAAAAGAGAAACAGAAAGTGCCAGGGGTGTGGTAGCAAGAGAGGGGGGAAGGAAAACGGGGCAGGGACAGTGGGTAAGAGTAGAACAAGTAGAACTGTGCAGTCACTGGGCCAGCAGGTTACAGAAAAAGCATGCAGTACAAGCAAAGGGCAAAGCAAGTTTGCAAAACACAGCTAGATTTGATTTTTAACTAAAAGGCAAAAACACAGCTAGATTTGACCCTAAACTAAAATGAAAAAAAACACAGCGAGATTTGACTTTAAACTAAAGTGCAAAAACACATCTAGATTTGAAATTACAGTTAGATTCAGATGCTAGCAGTGGGTGTATAACGCAATGCAATCAGAGTGCAAACATGGGAGAAGGAAGAGAAGTCAAGAGAGGGTAGGACTGTGTAACACCTTTACCCCATCCTACCAGGTATGATACGTAGGGATTCAACCCTCCCCCCAGCCCTTTCCGGCATTAACACTTTCTCATGGACAACTCACTGTGAGGGAAAACGGACTAACACCAGAGCCATATACCTGACAGGTCGCACTCCAATGGTAAGGCAGGATGAGGCAATTACTGATCATTAAACAGACCTGACTTCCGTCACACTTCCCCACACGGCTAAAAGACGGAGCACGAAAGCACACTCTGAGCAAGGCAAAGTACACGAGGAAGCAGCAGTTCCAAGATGGCAGTTTAATACAAGGTTGAAGACAGCAAGACCGAAGAGGATTGCAAGGAGGGAAGTACCTGGACATTTTCACCAAAAGACTGCATCTTTCATGAGACTTCGAGAATAGAAAATGTAAGACCTGGAATTAAAGCTGAAGAATCCTGCATTGTGAATCCGAGGTACCTGGGGCTGTCCTGCGTCTATAGTCAAGGCAGGGAGAAATGTCAGCCGCCATGGTACTGTGCTTGGCTCCTATAACAAAGCAGCATTAATGAAGTAAGCACAGCCGGTCATTTGGGGAGACTGATACCAGACCGATCTGTGTGGAAACCAAGGTTGCAAGCGGCAACATTGTATAAAGAAGATTATTAAGACAACAGATGAGTGAAAGAACTTTGAAGCTAAGATATGATATCATAGAAAGAGTGGTCTGGCATCACGTGGATGCTCATTTGAAAGTCTTTGTTAGATATCCAACCGAAAGGGTGCGAACGTTAAAAGAAAATTGTGAAATCGAAGTAGTCCTGCAATGGGTCAATCCAAATCCTGTGCACATTCAAAAGTCTTCGATACTTGATTTAAAAGTGACATTGGTCCGAGCCCGGCTGGGGGAGACTAATTGTGTTGAAGGGATCTGAGCCCGGCAGGGGGGGATGCGGGGTGCAGAGGGTAGAAAGTAGGGGTGCACAAGTATGTCTCATAAACAATTGACAATTTTTACCAGTTCTTTTTCTTTTGGACATATATCCCTAGTGGATTCAATGGATGTGTAGTGGTTATTTAAGGTGCAGGCGGGCAGATGTCACAAGGCCACTTGGAACAAAACAATCGCAAAAAAACAGAACCATGTATTGCTCACACAGTGAGCCCAAATGCACTCCTTTGGGAACCTATCTCCCAGTTACAAATGACTAATTTTCATATACACTTTGGCCAAGAGGGCGAGCATGTGAATTCAGAGGTTGCTTTAACATTTGTTGAGTTGAATCAGTTTGCTTTTCAATACGTAACATTCCAAGAATTAAATCCCACATTAATGTAGAACATATACATAAACCCGAATTTTGATTTGTAAAAATAAACCTTGATTGTCAAAATAAAACACAATTTCCAATGTAATTCATATCCGCACACTGATCATTTTTAGTCAATGTAATATGAAAGAAAAAATTATACACAAAAGCGATGCTCAAATGTCAAGCCATGTGTAAAACAACTTTAGTGTTAACAGACTTTCGCATCATCAATCTCTTGAATTAACATATGTCTCCAAGAAAGCCCCTGGTGGGTTTTAAAAGTAACCAACGCATTTCGGATCATAGATCCATCTTCAGGTTTAGGGCTTCAGTGTTCCTATTCAGAATAACTTTCATAATGTAGACCCTATGGGCTAATGGAAATGAACATCTATTTAGTGATTGCCATCATTTGAATAAAGTCTAGACGGAAAGGAGATTGGTAAAAGCTACTGATCTCTCCAAAGTTGTAGAAGGGGTTCAATGATTGACATTATGATCATACAGAGAAATAAATAGTATCAGAACCTTATACTATACACTCATGCCATCAGGTTCAGTATGGCAATAGCCGAGTTGCACCGTTCTACTCACCCAGTCTTCTGTCAGAAATCCTGAGAGACTGGGTCACGGCAGAATACGGTCGGGAAAAGTCCTACGGGATGCAAAATAACTCAATTGTAGTGTGTGTGCAAACTAATCATCACTAGTATTACACCTCAGTGACCATAAAAATTGAGATTATACGGTTGTTAAATACTCCAAAGGAGTAAAACAGCATTAACAGTCAAGAAATCAGGTAAACCACCTAAATACATTAGTGTGACCAGATAGATGGTCACAAGTGTGGCTGCAGGACTGTAAGCCGCTCTTATTTGGATAGAGATAGTCTATTGCATGACCGGACACCTCAAATCATGGTAAGTCTAACTCCTCGTATTGCTAGAGTGCTTCCGATCAGTAAGCACTGCAAACTGCAGTACATTGTACTCACCAGGTAGTACGAGTTCTCCGCTAACAGGATGCGCGGTGCGAGTGAGCACAGCGTTAAGCGTTGTCCTGGCAACCCCGCACATGCGTGCGGGGCGTCAGGACAGTGGCCATCTTTGTGTGGGCACGGCGCAGAAGCGTTGTTGTCAGGACAACCGTATATGGGTCCTAGACACGACGAAGAGCGCCGCCTGTGATGAAATGCAACAGACAAAAGTGAGTTAAATGACAATCGTGCAGCATGTGGATGGATAGCCTATCCAAATGAATGCCAAAGAGGGCTGGGGAACTTCTCTGCTCTCGCTGCTGTTTGCAGAAGATTACGGATAGAGTGAGTCACACTAAGTCAAGTGAAGGCTAAACGGCTGAGAGAAGGCAACCGTGGATGCGCATGGGGGCACAACCGCGGTTCAATCGAATCCGTGGGGTGCCCCATGATGCGTCTCATTCACAGAACAGATAGCTAGTCACAGGGATTAGTATGAATAATCTAACACACGCAATCTAAATTGCCTTAGTACGTTTTAATGTCATATTAGGAACGACCACTATTTTGATGTCTAAATTTGCATTCAGAGTCACTTAACGTTATAATTGCTAATATTCTAGATGCACAAGAATAATGACAGAAACGGTTCCGTCTATACAAAGGAGCCAGTTTCAGATTAGCTCTTGAATGAAACATTCAAACACTAGTTTATGCCCCTTGGGGCTTTACCAAACCATCTGGGATTTAGAGTGGGTAAAGTCAGGAAGAGTGTGTATGTATACAAAGAGTTTTCTAAATGCAGGGCATCTGGCAGCAATCCGACAACAACCCTCAGACTTATCATTTGCAGAGGCCCCCCCTCCACATTTTTTGTATCGCAATACATCTCAGTAACTCCAACATGGAAAAAGAAACGAATCAGTAACTCCAACATGGGAAAAGAAACAAATTGCAGCATAAGGTGAGATACAGAGTAAATAGCCTCAATTCGTCAAGGACCAAAATTCATTATGTTGATTAACATGTCAGGAATATGTTGTCCCTTATACATTTGTGTTATTAGCGGATCACAGTACGTTTCATGACCTATTGGACTGTAAGGCAAACATAAACATATCAGTATTACACAAAGCACATCAAATCAAATTTAGTGTTCATGCCTCGAGGGCTCAATGAGTCCAGAAGTTCAATCCATAGGATTTCTCATAGTAACAATTTACGTTGAACATCCCCACCCCTGCTACCAGTCGTTACTTGCTCTAAGATAACACATTTCAGCTGTGCAATGGTGTGTCGTGCTTCCTCAAAATGGGTAGCTACAGGGGATTTCTGGCTCTTAGTGCGGATATTGGACTTATGTTCAATCCATCTCGTTTTCACTTTTCTGGTGGTCATCCCTACGTAATAGAATCCGCAGGGACATTTCAGTGCATAAACCACATTCTGAGCATCACAGGTGCAGGAGTGTCTCAGCATAATGGGTTTTCCAGAGTGAGGGTGTGCTATTTTGTTGCCTTTTATAATATTGCCACAGTGCTGACAATTATGGGACGGAATCGTGCCCTTAAATTGACTCTGTATTTGTGGGGATGGGACCTCAGCTTTGACCAAACTCTGCTGTTCCGATATGCAAATATTGTGAGTTTCTGAAACAGTTGTTGTAACTGTGGGTCCATTCCCAGAATTGGCCAGTTCTTTTGTATTGCCCTCTTGATTTTCATGCTCTGCATCAAATAGGTTGTGACATATACCAGTGGCTCTCCAGATTTAATTGGTTTAGGCACTAGCAGTGTCTCTCAGTCAATATCTTTCACTTTCCCTGCCACATTGGTGATGATCAAAGGATTATAGCCTCTTGATGTGAATTTAGTCTCAAGCAGAGTGGATTGACGTTCGTACTCGATGTTGTCAGAAATATTCCTTCTGTAGCGTAAGAATTGGCTAAGCAGTACGCTATCAACAGTTCTCTTAGGATGGAAACTCATGGCTAGTAATAGGCTGTTCCAGTCGGTCTGTTTGGTGTAAATCCTGGTCTCAAGTGTGGCATCACCAACATACACCTCCACATCCAGAAAGTGGATAGTGGTGCTACTTGTCTCAGTTGTAAATTTAATCTGAGGGTGCATCTCGTTCATCATTTTGTAAAAGTTCAGTAGTTCATCATGGGGGCCTGTCCATATCCCAAAGATGTCGTCGATGTACCTGACATAGAGTGAGAGGTGTCTCATCCATTTCGGTGATGTTAGAATCTGTTCATGCTCCAAGTAGTACATGTATGCATTCACATAGCATGGTGCCATGGCTGTACCCATGCTAGTGCCTGATGTTTGTAAGAGGAATCAATCCTGGAATTTGAAGAAATTATTAATGAGTACCAATTTCAACAGGGTTAGGACAAAGAGTCTATCGCCCTGGCACTTGTCTGAATTTTTATTTTTATTTTTTAAAATTTTATTTGATATAGTTGAAAATTCAACTTTACAAATGTAATAAAAATACAGTTATTAACAATACAATACATCATTTGCTCATAAGGTGCATTCATGATATATATTTTTTTTAAATCAATAGTACTTCATTCGCTTCTAAATTGCATTCACAGTACTTTGAAGGATCAATGGATGTTATCATTTATCTACATTACATATCATATTAGTTATATAGATGCTTCCCTAAAAGAGAAGGAGGAAGCAAATTAGTAAACATATGATAGAATTTAGCACTTGATTCGATCACAGTTTTTTGGTTAGCACGCACATTCTGAGTGCTATCATGATTCTCTATCTTGTTTCCAATTTATGGGACTTAGAACTCTTATGCTAATATGGAAAGGCAACATCCAAAATGCGAATCGTTGCAATTCTAACAGATATTTTTGCAGAGCTAAAAATGTCAGCCCAAATTTCAGCATCAGAGAGATCATAGTATTTTAGGGTCATACAATTGGCAAGTGTAGCTTGGTCAAGCGCAAAAGCTTTACATTTCACAATAATGTGATGCAAAGTTTCTGTGATGAATGTATCATTGCAAAACCGACAATGACTTTGTTCTTTTTTGACAAGACCTCTTCTGACAAGAATTTCATTGACCGGCCACAAATTCATACGCAATCTCAAGATTTTTGTTCTTAAATTTGCGGATGGGCATTTGACAAGATAATCAGCCATTGTGCGTAATTGCTTATGACCAAAAAGATTCCTCTTGAAATCTTTAAGCCAAAGGCATTTTTCTGAGTCATTAGCCAATCCAATTGGTAAATTTTGACCTTAGCACGATTGGGGTTTGTTAGCAACAGATCAATTGAAATATCTGCATCTGCAAGGGCATTTATGATGGGATTTCTCCATGTCAGAGGAAATGAGTGATTCGCAGTTAGCAAATACTCACCCAAAATAGCTAGGCTATCTCTTTTAGAGACACCCGTAATGCATTTTCTGAACAGTGTGCACATTTTCCAGGTTACTTGTGCTTGAATTGATATGAGACCAAGTTCATATCTTAATACCATGTCAGGTGTGCATTTGGACAGATTTAAAACCGTTTTCCAAAATTTAGCTTCAAGCCGATTCCAAAATATCTCAGGTTTAGGTAACACAGATTCCAGTCCATATGTGATAACTGGAATTACCTTTTGCTGGTAGAAAGACATTATGGGAACACACGTAAATTTGCCAAATTTGGTGTGAACAATATTTGCCTGTGATGTCAGCATCATTAATTTGGTTCGTGTTGCTATTTCCAGGGGTTTTTCGGAAGTTACATTATTAAATTTCATCCCCAGGTATTTGTAGTCTGAGACCACTTGTAGTTTGTGGCTGCATATTGTCCACTGAAATCTATTTTGGAAAGTTGTTTTAGGTCTACCCAAAATGACAATTTGTGTTTTATTTTGATTTACAGTTAGGTTGTTTTCTGTAACATACTGATCGAGTACGGCAAGCAGAGTTTGTAGCCCAGATGGAGTTTGGGAAATCAAGACAAGATCATCCGCATAGAGGAGCCATGCATGCATTGTTTCCCTAGCTTTGGAGAATCAGAATGAGCTGAGGCAAATGCATCAGCTATGTCCAGTAAAAACAGATTAAACAGTGTTGAAGCCAATATGCAAGCTTGTTTTAAACCTCTAGCTGTTGTGATTATTTTTGATAACAGGCCTTCCATGTTCAGCTTAATTTGAACAGAGGTGTTGAGTGCAAGAGGCTCACAATTTTAATCAGAGATTTGGGACAGTCAAATTTCAGCAATTTTCTGATGAGTAGATCTCTATCAATTGAATCAAAAGCCATGCGAAAGTCAACGAAAGCAACATATAGGGGTTGCTTCTGCATGGCATATGACAGCTTTAAGGCATTCAAAATGGTAAGATTTATTGAGGTTCCTAGTCCTGAGACAAAACCAGTTTGGATTGGGTCTCTTCAATGGTTTAAAAGTGACCAGGTGTTCAAGTCACGCAGGACTAGTCTGCCAAAAATGTTGCCGGGAACGTCCAATAGAGCAATCGGACGGTAGCTCATAGGATCTTGTCTATTACCTTTTTTGTGAATGGGGATAATGATGGAATGTGTCCACGATTTCGGTAGTTTTTGATAACGAATGATTAGTCTCAATAATGTGTGTAAGATGGGGACCCACAGATCAACATTCTTTTTTAAAGCAGCATTGAAAAGATCCTCTGGGCCTGGAGCACGGGACATGCTGGATTTATTGATGAAATATCGAATGTCGTCCTCATCAAAGTCAAGGTCGAACACAGTGTCAAGCATGTCCAGGGTCCCAAGCACAGGTGGAGCAGCATATAGATTTGAAAAAAATGATACCCAGTCGTTCTCCGATACACCGTTTATTTGGAAGTTGAGTTGTGGCGCTACAGAGACTGAGTTGAGCAATTGCCAAATTTGAGATGTGACCTTGCTTTGAATGTGATTTAACATAGATTCACCATCCTTTTGGTATTTAGTGAGCTTATATTCCCGCATCCAATTTTTGTAAGCAGTTTTGATGCTTCTCAAGGCTGACCCTTTTACTGCCTGAGGTAGATATTGAACATGTCTCTTTTGTTTTCTGAACAGTGCTTTCCTGAGACAAATTGCATTATAGGAAGCTTGGATTAGTGTTCCATGGGGGTTCTGCTTAGTGGCGTATAATTGCATTAGATGATAAGGTGCCAAATTATTTGCATTGGTGACTTCAGAACCACCTTTCTCATATATTTTTAAATGGTCACTATAATGCACTAATGATTGAGTGGACCATTTTAGCCGATCTAAAGAGTTGTTAATATTGACTGCACCCTTAAAAGTTTGTCTTAGTTGAGATGGAGCACGGATCAGCATAAGCTTGAAAGTCAAGGGCTGATGGTCACTATAATCAGAGGTTTTCACTGCAAAAGTCCGTTGTATAATCAAACAGACTTCTAGAGACAAAAATATAGTCAATGATGGCAGACTGCTTTCGACTAGACCAGGTCGCAAGAGGGGGAGAATCAGCCGCACTAGTGCCATTTAGCATGACCAGGTTCCAAGCTTTTGCAAATTTGTTCCAAAATTCCAACCGTTCTTGTTTTTTTTCTAAGTTCCCATGCAGTAGATGTAAATTCAAATCCCCAGCAACAATAATGTATATAATGCCATGTATCAATATAACATTTTCTAGAGCAGTTGTTAGATTTTTTTAAAAACAATGCAGTTGTAATACCTGCAATATACATTGACACAAGCAATTTTGAAAGGATTAATGTTAATGATGGAGAATTGAATAAACGGGTTGATCACAGGTAATGGAACAAGATGTATATTGGCTAAAGTGTTTGTGGCAGTGAGTAGCCCATACATAGGCCTTCCTTTGGTGGCTCGTAAGGCCGGTTCAAGTTGTGTGTCGTAATTGTTCCAAGTGGGAGGTGTGGAGAGCCAAGTTTCCTGGAGGAGAATAATGTCATAATCACATAGAATACTCTTAAGATTATTGATAAAATGGCTATGACCTTGCGTATTCCAGCTAATTACAGACACACACACTTGCTCTTTAGCCTTCTCTAGTTATAATCTTGTGATGTGGGTATACTCTTTCTGTTCAAGGGTATTCTCTCCAGCGTTATAAGTTGGTGTACAACGTTCTGTTTTTTTAGGTGTTTTAAGGCATGATTTTAATGGGTATTTTGTGTCAGAATTTAGTGAAATTACAAAACCTAAATTAAACAACACCTCCCGAGCTGCCCAAATGATGTTGTGTATGATCAAAGAGCCGGTCCACACAAGGACTACACTAAGGATATCCTTGTTTGGGAACTCAATCTGATCAAGGTCATCCGACTCAATTTCCCTGAGTATCACAGTGTCAGAGAATAGACTAAGGATGCTCTGTCGATTCATGATATATTGACGATCCTGACGACAAGTCAGTAGCAAGGAATGTCTAGTCTCAGATTTGGGAGTTATCTTATTTGAGATCAATTTCGATTGTCTTAAGGGCAGAGTACCAGGAGGTGGAGATGCATGTCTATGCATAGCCTGTGTATTGGTCGTGTTCTTGTTGGATTTTTTTTAAATGGCACGACATTGTTCTTTTTCGAGTTTAACAACCACAGGCGACCAATTGAGTTTTTGATTTCTTCAAGATCATTTTGCATCAAATTATCATTGTTTACCGATCCCTGAGTCACACCTTGACCAACTGGAGGCTCAGATTCGGCAAAGGATACTTGTTTGGAGATGACATTCTTACTTTCTGTGAGCGTCATCGCTGGCAAAGATATAGGTGTACTGGCAGAGTTACATTTAGCAGGGCCATTTGCTACAATGGAGAATTTGGGGGGCTCGAAACTTCGACTCACCAAGTAGCGGTCAATCTCTCGTCTTAGAGTTTGCCTTGATACTACTAAGTCGTCAGGATCTTCACTGTTGTTGTTTGCTAATACATGTGAAGAGCTTGGCATACTGATTGCAGGGATCTCCTTATGAATACAATGTTTAGCGGGCTGATGATCTTCAGCTAGTTTTATCAGTCTAGATGTTTGTTCATTCTCACGTTGGTCAGAGCAGCATATTTGTTTGCTATAGAGCTTGAGACCACCTGAGTTTGACTATTGGCACGTGTCAGATTGTTGATAAACTGCTTTGTTGAGGATGAGACCACCATCTTTAAAAATTTCACATTCTTCGATTTTTTTTTGGGCTGGTAATTTTTTTGGCTTTACCTTGAGTGCCGCCGCTTGATTAGCAGGTTTCACGTCAAAAACAGAATACGTGGATTTCGGGGTTTGGGTCAAACGTGATGTTTTATCCTCCTGGATCAATTGAGGGTCAGCAGGTAGGGAGGAATTAGTATTTGTCGCTGCACATTTTTCTGTTATAATTCCAGCCACGAACGGAACAAAAGTTTTCATTTTAGAAGACTGTGCCTCTGCTGATATTTGTTGCTTATCTGGGGAATCTGATATAAGTTCCACAATTTGACAGTCATCATCCTTATCTGTTTCTGTGTAAACATCTATGCAGACCAAGTCCTTTCCCACATTTACCAGCTGTTTTTTGGCCAGAGATTGTGCTATTTTCTTTTGCAGATCAAAAACGTTGTTAAGTTTTTCGTTGGACTCACAACGCACACACGCAACATCAATAGATAATTTCACTTGCTCAGATTTCAGTGAATCAAAATTGTCTGTAAGACTTCTAAGTGTGCCCATCAATAGATTCAAATAGTTTAGCAAGTGACATAAGCGCAATATTCATGACCTCAAGCGTTAGAAATGAGGTTTTAGGGGTGTTGGGGGATTTTGGAGGGACCTGTGGTTCGTCATTAGTCCCGCAAGGGGTCGGAGGGATAAATGAAACATCAAGCACTGATGTGTTGCACTTGGATCGTTGGAACATATTGGGAGATTGTGACAAATTAGAACTTTCTGTGCTACCTGAAAAACAAGAGTTAGTTGAGCTCAGATCAATTACTGCCTTATTAGAGTCTTTAGTTGCAACTGGAATCACTGGGAGCGGAGCTCCAGATAGAGCGTTTCTCAACAGCATGCTATCTGACATGGAAATAGACATTTTATCATTTTCAACCCCTTGAGAGCCTTTAGTTAAAACAGGAAGAATAGGTACACCTGACCTTATATCAGAAGGAGTTGCTGCTGCGTCATTTAACAGAATTGTTGAAGGTGCATTTATAATAGGCGTGTCCACTGGATCAACATTTCCTACTGTTCCAAATCCATATTTACGAATGTCTGCATTGTTCACATTTGGTATTTTCTTCTTATTCAGCGCTCTTGCTTTAGGTCGATTGGTCAATTGGTGTTGAGCACATGTTAGTGGCAGCTACATTTGTTTGGATGTCTTCATGAAGGGACTGGGACTCAAACCTGATACTTTGCCTAATATTATCTGGCATGGCTGTTGTAAGACGATATGGACCGTTTGAACGCGAGACCATGTTCCTAGAAAAGCACTTCACAATGGCCACGTTATTTAACAAAAGGAGTTCGCACTGCTGTTAATTTACAAATGCAAAGGATAGCAAGATCAAGTGGTTAAAGATCAAAAGCGGTCCCGCGGAGCCTCGGACGCTGCAGCGAAGCGGAAAAGTGGGACTCCACGGGACTCGCTCGGGTGCGCACGTGCGGTACGCCCGGCTCCTTCCTTTTAAGGACCCGCCTCCAACAACAAAGCCAAAAAGCCTTGTGGTAAAGGGAGTTCCAAGAAGTTCAAAACTTGTTGAATGCACAGCGGTCTCCAGCAGCAAAGGCAGAGAGTCACGGCAAAGCGGGACTCCACGGGACTCGCTCGGGTGAATTTAACAGGAGCCATTCAATTGCTTCTAGGCCAGCTTCATGTGAGATGTTGGTGTAGAGCGATGTGACATCCATGGTGAACATCAGGTCTCTCCCTGTCACAAATTGCACGCTGTTCAATTTCTGTAAAAAGAGCATTGTGCCTCTGACGTAAGTAACGGTTCCTGAATCAGAGGTTGAAGGATCTTATCCAGATATTGGGCCAAAGGTTCAAGGATACTTTCTGTGGCTGCTATAAACCTCTGGGACGTCCTGTGAATCCAAATAGAGCATGTATATAAAGATACTCAGGGGAGAAATGTGGCACTCAAGGGGAAATTGAGGACAAGCTCTGTCACACTGTGCTCGGCCTACGCCCCCAATCAAGGCCAATTGTACTTCTCTGAAAACCTGTTTGAGTTTCTAGATAACTGGAGGGAGGGCACACTGATTTGTGAGGGGGATTTTAATGTAACGGCAGACCGAGAGTGTGACTGACTCCCAGTACAACAATGCACCCTTCCCTCAAGCAGTCTCCAAGGAAATAGATTCAAGAGCCAGCTGAGAGAACATCACCTAATAGACACCTAGCGCACAACACACCCGGAGGGAAGGTCCTACACCTTTTTTTCATCACTGCACGGTACTTTTTCGAGAATTGATTATCTCCTGTTATGGGATGAAATCGAAAGCGATATCTTAGGAGCATCCATCCAAGTAGTCGCTTGGTCTGACCACGACTTATGTACTTTGGATTTAGACTTAGGGCCCCTTCCAACTCCTGATTATAGGTGTCATTGTAATGACTTTCTGTGCAGAGACCCAATATTCAAAGAAACTCTCTCCAATGCCATTAGGGAATACTTTGAAATGAACGACACAGACGGAATGTCGTTGAATACGGTTTGGGAAGCTGGGAAGGCCACGATAAGAGGCATCTTGATTTCAGAGGGAGCAACTAAGAAAAGGCTCTGACTGCTCAGGGAGGGAGAACTAAGAGAAGGCATCACCCGGATGGAGCGCACCCTTAGGGAGCATCCCGCTAATAACGAAGACAGGGTTATGAGAATTAAAAAGATGAGGGAAGAATTAAGGGGCATATGGAATGGCAAAGCTCTTACACAACTTAAATATCTCAAGCAAAAATTCTTTGAGAAAGGGGACAAAGCCCACACTATGTTGGCCAATAGGCTCCAAAAGCAGAGAGTGGATAGAGCAGTATTTAAAATTAAAGAGGAGTCAGGTTCCCCCCTGGTACTCCCACAAGATATAGCTGACCGATTCTCCAGATACTACTCAAGGCTGTATACTGCAGAGAACAGCAGCTCCCACTCGACAATTGAGGAATACTTAGCTGCCCTTCCCTGTCTGCCCATACTGGCCATGCTTAATGCCCCAATTACCGCCATAGAGGTTCAGGCAGCTATCTCAGCCCTTAAGGCGGGCTCGGTGGCAGGGCAGAACGGGTACACGCCGGCCTTTTATAAAGCTAATTCTAGCACACTCTCACCATTCCTCGCCAAACTGTTTAATTCTATCATGGAGTCTGGACAGGCTCCCAAGTCCTTCACCGAATCTATAATCATCCCCAAAGAAGGTAAAGACCCCTCAGACTGTATATCGTACCGGCCAATCTCCCTAATAAATGTAGATGCTAAAATGTATTCCAGCATCTTGGCTGCCCGCTTGGCACAAGTCCTCCCCCAAAAAGTTCACCCAGACCAAGTAGGGTATGTGAGGAGTTGGCAAGGGGCAGACAACATTAGAAAAACCCTAAATTTAATACTCAGAGAAGCAGGAGAAGACCCTCTCTTACTGTCAGTAGACGCCAAAAAGGTGTTTGACCGCATCGAATGGCCATTCTTGTGTGCTGTCCTAAAGTGGGTAGGGTTGGGAGCTATGTGGACGCAAGGTGCGGGAGCGTTATACCAATAGGCCCGAGCCATAGTTTCTATCAATGGAGTCTCCTCACATTTTTTCTATCTCACCCGCGGCACAAGGTAGGGCTGCCCACTTTCGCCCCTAATCTATGCCCTGGTGGTGGAGCCTTTTGCTCAAGCCATACGGTGAAACCCCATGATCAGAGGCATCGCTCGGGGGGGGGGAGAATATAAGTTGGCAATGTTTGCTGACGATATCCTCATGTACCTCACCAGCCCATCGACCTCTATCCCCGCCTTCTTTGGAGAATTGTCACGATACAGAGCCCTTTCGGGTTTTAGGGCTAATCTCCAAAAAACCATAGCAGTACCTTTGAAGAAAGCTGAGCTATTAGAGCTTTTAAGAACAAATTGGAGTTTCAAAGTACAAACTGACTCTGTCCGATATTTGGGGGTAAACATAACGGTCTCTCTCTCAGATCTCTTTAAAGCCAACTATACTCCTCTGTGGAAAGCTATTCGGAATGATATCTCTAGGTGGCTCAAACTGCCCATGTCTTGGGCAGCGCATTTCACCACTATAAAAATGAATATTCTGCCACGGTTTCTGTTCTTATTCCAATCCCTCCCCGTCATTGTCCCAGAGTCCTGATTGGCAGAGATGAAGCGCACACTTCTAAGATTCCTATGGGCCAACAAAAAGGCAAGTATCCAGTACTCCACATTGATCTGGCCCAAAGAGGAAGGTGGTATGGGTTTCCCAGACTTGGGAGAGTATTATAGGGCAACACAACTTCCGGTCCTCCCAGACCACCTGTGGGAAAACCTGAAAAAACAGTGGGTAGCAATAGAAAATAACATTTTTGCACCGGTCACGCTGGGAGAATGGTTGTGGGTACCATTATCGGTTATGACGCAAAGAATTAATGAGCATTCCAACCTTAAGGTATTGTGGTCCCTCTGGCGCCCAGCTCGAGCCATGCAAGGCGTCACGTCTTGGCCCTCCCCCTTAGCTGCATTTGGTCCCCACACATTTTTGATCTGTTAAGTGTAGTCCAGCGATTTCAGCCCTGGTACGAAGCTGGGCTCATCTGTGCAGGGCAGCTGTGGTAAAAGGGTGTATTTACTACCATGGAAGAATTTAAGATCGACCTGCAAGGTGTAGGGGTGCCTCCCATGCTTTTCCTTCAGTTGAGAAGTGCCCTGAACGACGCCCGTTGGGGCGACTCCTTAAAGCGCCGCCTGACGCCATTTGAACAAATACTAAGCGCCCCCCAAATGACAAGAGGTCTTTTATCAAAAATGTATAAATCATTGCTTTCAAGAGGCCACCTCTGGAGCCCGCCATCAGAAATTAAATGGGAGACTGAGCTGGCTATAGCAGCTCAACCAGAGTTATGGAAGGGGATATTCAGAGCAGTATGGGCGTCGTCTATTTCCATGCAATATAAATTGCATAATGCACATCTTCTGATGAGATGGTACTTTACACCTGTAAGACTGTCTAAGATGTAGCCAGGCACGTCCCTCTACTGCTGGAGGGGATGTGGAGAGCGTTGTGATTATTGGCATCAATGGTGGCAATGTGATAAAGTGCAGGTGTACTGGAGAGAGGTGCTGGCTTGGATCCGAGTCATAGATGGAATTTCCAGGGAACTGACACCCGTGCTCGTGTTGTTTGGGGTAGAGGCAGATGAAGAAGATTTAGTGTGCCTGACCATCAAATGGAAGTTGGCTGTACTCCCCTCAAAAAGGGAGTGGCTAATCAAGGCACATTCTATTTTTTAAATGGTGAGCCTCACATCTGCAATACATGAATCGCATAAAAATATAGACATGATATGGTTGCCTTTTCTTAGAGTATTACAAAGTATTTTGGGAATCCACAGACTAATCAAGTTTACTTACTGCTAGAATCAACAAACCATGCCAAAGACATTGCCCCTTGCTGCCGGTCACCTGTTGACCTTTTGTCATATATTAATGTTGCATGTGGTGGTGCGAGAGACAATTATGATAACCAGCGTAGAATAAGGACTGGACTGTTAATTGCTCACCTTTCATTTGTTCATTGCTTCTGTTCTTCAACTTGCGATATGTGATGCGTTGGAAAGGGGGGGAGGGCAGAGGGAAGGGAGGGAAGGGTTTAAAGTACAAGGCTTGTGTCGTTTTTTTGTGTTGTGCCTCGCTCTTATTCAGTTAATGCAACAAGATACCACGTAATGATACTGTGAAGCCAACATTTGTCAAATTTTCTTGTTGAAAAGTAATAAAAATATATTTAAAAAGAAGAGAATTAAGACAACAGATGAGTGATTGAACTTTGAAGCTAAGATACAATACCGTAGTCAGAGTGGTCTGGCATCACGTAGGTGCTCATTTGAAAGTCTATGTTGGGTATCCATCTGTAGATGTAGGTTTAGATAGGTGTTCATCATACCCTTTTTGGAGTTCAATAAACACCCTTGAACTGTGGTCACTTGTGTCTATCTTACTGTTAATGCCATGCCTTCCTTACAGAGCGCAAGCGGCCTAAGTTGCTACGGAGCGCACACAGCCTAAGTTGCTAGGGAGTGCACCTGGCCTAAGTTGCAAAGGAGCGCACGTGGCCTAAGTTGCAAGGGAGTGCACATAGTCAGGGGAGAGAGCGATTGCCCGGGTTTTGCGAGGACCGATTGCGGGAGGAACGCATGTGCAGAGGGAGAGGGGCACAAGGTCAGGAGGTGCATGGAGTGTAGCAGAGCTAATGCTCCCCACACCTTCTGACCTTGCGGCTGCAGTAAGGAGGGTTCTTAAAGGCTCGGAAGCATGGATGTTGCATAGCGTGCTGCGTGTAATCAGGCAGTGTCTCCTGCGCACCTGCTTCGCTCAACACCACAGTTTTGTCCTGAGAGGACTTTTCCCAAACAGTGTCCAAACCTCAGTTCTTAATGGGCCTGGAAGCATGGACGTAGCGTAGTGTTCCACGTTTAATCGGGCAGCGTCTGGTACGCACCTGCGTCGCTCAACACTGCGGACTATCCTGCGAGGGTTTTGCGCAGATGTTCCAAACCTCGGTTCTTAAAGGCTAGGAAGCGTGGACGTAGCATGTTACACATAATCGGTCAGCGTCTCCTGTGAACCTGTGTCGCTCAACATCGCAGCCTGCGAGGGCTTTGCCGCAGAGGGTCCGAACCTCGGTTCTTAAAGGCTCGGGAATCTTGGATGTAGCGTAGCATGCTACGTGTAATCGGGCAGCGTCTACTGCGCATCTGTGTCGCTCAACTCTGCAGGCTTGTCCTGCAAGGGTTTTTCAATACATAGATACACAGACACTCCAGCAAGCACCCCAGATCTTGACTCAATCCCTTCCCCATGCTGAGGCTGTGGGTACTCCAGACCCAGTCACTCTGTGTCTGATGAATTTCTGTCCTACGGCATTAGTGCACAAGAGACCTCTTCAAGTGCCTGCTGGTGCGCTATGAACCCCCATCAAGCCACAAAACAGCTGTGTGTTAGAAAACATGGATTAAACTGCTCTTTCGGGAGCAGGAGTCTACCTTTTCAGTTAAAATGTCACATTCTTTGTGTGTTTAATGTAATAAAACTTTTCACACATAACATTATACATCAATTCAGTCAAAATCATGAATCCATATACTATTACGCATTTAAAATATATGCATATCCATTCAATTGCTAGCTTTTTATTAGTTCAAGTATGATGATTAGGCATTTTACTAGAGCTATGATCAACCCAACCTGCCTTCCTTCCATCAAATGATACCTAAAAGAGTCTGCATTTAAAAAATACAAATCATGAACAAAGCTTGTGAAAATATTCACTCTTAATGGGTCAGTTTATACTGAACAACTTAGCAGGCGCTTTAACGTTTCCAATTCAGTTAAGTCCTTACACAATAGACAAAGTCAATTTACATTGGCTATCCACTAATGGGGACCTCTCCTTTCAAGCGTCCCAAGGAAATTGAAACGAAATCTCATAAAAATGTATCTGTAACACTTGTCGGGAAACCTCAGTGGATACTTTGGTAAAACATTAACGGGCATGAACACTTTGGCGTATTCAGAAAATGATTTAGATCCTGCTATTTGGGTTACTTGATTACATCTCTCATAAAACAGCTATTTTTTTCACTTATAAGGATTCCCAAAAAGAGACTGGCAATTGGAATCAATTGCTGAAAGTATTCAACAACAAATACTGCCAGTGGCTTGCATAAATTGGTTGCCATAGTCATGTTTAAGCCTACATAAATGCAAATATTTTCAATGTATTCAGTCCAATAATTGACATCCAAGAAGGGGTGTCTAATTCGTGTTGACAGAGAATAGGGAAGTTTGAGAATTTTTGATGCATACCATTTGGGAGGAATCATCATCCCCAACCAATAAGTTGAAATGGGTAGAACTTTCCAATTGTTTTTCTGATTTGGGCAAACAGTGGAGACAATTTAGTTTGTAGTCTTGATATATATTTTATTGCGCTAGACGTATCATAAATTGGGCAACCCAGGAGCAGTAGTATAATTTTTCTGTTCAATGATCACATTTAAAGAAATTTCCAATGCTTCATTTGTAAAAAAAAAAAAAAAAAAATAGGTGCCAGGGCCCATATTTCTTTTTGCATGCCTTGCCTGTTACACATATAATATGATATGATATGGCATTTATAACACGCCTATTCACAAGTGTTTCAAGGCGCGACGAGGCAAGGGAGGAGAAACAGTGGGAAGATAGAACAAACGGTCCTACTATGCCAGGTGTCATTCAGATCGCGCAAGTGCATGGGTGGGGAGAAAGGGAAAAGTGCCTGGGGGCAGGGAGAGGGGAAAGTGCAGTACATGGGATAGAAGAATAAATAAGATAAATAAAAGCGGCCAGATGGTGGCAAGTGCAAGGTAAGAGCAGAAATAAGTGCTGGAAGGGGGACTGTAGAGATACAGAAAACAGTCCCTAGGTGGGGGGTTGCTAGGGAGGCAGGGTAGGTGTACAAATGGCGGGGCCTGGCCCCAAGATCAGAAAGGGTGGCCAGGTAACCAGTGCAGATTCAGCCAGGAATTTCAGCAGGGGAGAGAGGCAGAGAAGGCAGAAGCAAAGAGGAAGGTTTGAGGTGTTTCCAGAACCGGAGATGGTTCTCCTCATGTTTCAGGAAGGCAGGAAGGCTGTTCCAGAGGGAGGCCCCTGCCGAAGAGAGAGATCGACCACCAACTCGTTGCTTGGAGAAGCGACTGACTCTGAGGGAGTTGGAGGCAGATGAGCGGAGAGCCTGAGAAGGAAGGTATTTGGGAAGAGAGAGTTGAAGGTATTGCGGCCCGAGGCCCCAGAAGGCCTTGTGGACAATGCAGAGGGTTTTGAACTTAATCCTTGTTGCCACTGGGAGCCAGTGCAGAGATTTCAGTCCTGGAGAGATACGATCCCTGGGCTTGAGGCCAAGGACAAGTCTCGCAGTCCTGTTTTGGATAAGTTGCACAGGGCGGAGAGTAGAGGCAGGAAGCTTTAGATAGAGGCTGTTGCAATAGTCCAGCCTAGAGAGAACCAGAGCTCTGGAGATGGTGAGCTTCTGGGGGAAGGAGAGGAAAGGAAGAATACCTCTGAGGAGGTGCAGCTGGTAGTGTGACTTCTTAGAGACGTCAGAGATGTGAGGAGAGAAGGAGAGTGTGGAGTCGAAGATGACCCCAAGGTTTTTAGTCTCGCAGGTGGGAGCAGGAAGAGGGCCAAGGGAGGCCGGCCAGAGAGCTGCAGGGAAGGAGGGAGTAGTTGTGCCGATGAGTAGAATCTCAGTCTTACTGGCATCAAGGCAGAGGTCATTGGCGGCACACCACTCCTGGATAGCAAACAGACAGTCAGAGATGAGGGAAGGAGAGGAGGAGGCCGAGGGTAGCCTGAAAATGAGCTGGGTATAATCCGCATAGCACTGAAAGTTGGGGCAGAGAGCGGCGATGCAGTGAGCAAGGAGTGGCAGGTATTGGTTGAACAGCCAAGGAGAGAGGTTAGATCCCTGGGGGACACCACAAGTAGAGAAAAAGATATCTGAGAGCAAGGACTCAAGTTGGACCTGGGAGGGTTGGTCGGAGAGGAAATAAGTCAGCTGCGCCAGAGCCTGTCCAGTGATACCCAGGTTATCACGGAGACGGTTGAGCAGGATGGCATGGTTGACAGCGTCAAAGGCAGAAGAGAGATCCAGCAAGATGAGGACACACAGAATGTCCTGGGATTTTGAGATGAAGTGAGAAGCCAGAGCCGTGCAGATGGCCTGGGAAGGGACAGGAGAGGTAGAGACTGCAGCAGGATTGCCCAGTTCCTTGCAGATTTTAAAGAGTTCAGCCGAGTTGTTAGATGCCGCAGAGATGCAGGCTTGGATATGGGCTCTCTTCTTGGTGAGAACGGAGAGCCGGTATTGCCTTTACAGCAGGCGGCAGGCCAGTTTGTCAGAGGATGAACATGAAACACGCCATTTCCTCTCGGCCACCCTGCACTTGCGTTTTAGGGTGACGAGGTCTGAGTCATACAAGGAGTTACACTTGGCTTTGGGCAGGTTCTCATGACGGGGGCAATGATATCAAGAGTATCAGATATAGAAGAGTGGAGCAAGGAGAGGGCTGTGTCAGGGTGAGAGTCAGCCAAAGGGGGAGGAGGGGGCGAGAAGGTGGCGGCGAAAGCCTCAACTGACAAGCGCTTCATGGGTCAGATGACCGCGAAGGTGGGTGGCAGTGATGAAGGTGGCTTGGCCTGAGGGGTAGGGAGGGTGAGGTGGGAGGATAGGAGAAAGTGATCACTCCAGGAGAGAGGACTGGAGAGAGGGACAGAGAGGGAAAGGTCGGAGGAGATCAGAGCATCGAGAGTGTGCCCTACAGAATGAGTTGGGCCAGAGGGAAGAATGGCGAGTGAGAGAGAGTCGCAGAGGTCCAGGTGGATGTTGAAGTCTCCAAGAAGAAGGAGGAGTTGAGTGGTTGAGGCCAAGAGTGAGGAGGAGAGGTCAGCCCACTCGGAGAGGAAGGAAGAAATCTGACCAGGTGGCCGATAAATAGTAACCACAGTAAGGGAATGGCTAGGAGAGAGAGAGAGCCGGCAGACAAGGCATTCAAAAGAGGAGTAGGTCTGCATAGTGAGTGACAGGGGCAGGAATCCACTCAGGGAAGATAAGGGTAACACCCCCACCAGCGCGGTTGGGCCTGGGCACAGAGAGGATCTTGTAGCCGTCAGGTAGGAGTATGTCAAAGCTGCTGACAGAGCTGGTCGTGAACCATGTCTCAGTGAGACTGAGGACATCGAGGTCAAGTTCCTCAAGAAGGCAGCAGATATCAGAGGAGTGTTTGACAGCAGAGCGAGAGTTAAGAGTGGCAGTGTGGAGAAGGTTGCCATCCTTGAACGACATGGAGGCGGGCAGTTCCCAGCCCCCTGTTGCTGCCACCCACAGCTGCTCCCGAGAGTGTCAGCATATTTGGAATTAGAGCTACAACTCCCAGTGGCTCATTCTAGGTGATATGTGCACTACCCAAGGAATGTGTGGGTTTTACAGATACCAAGCAACATAACGCAAAATAACATACCATACTAGCTGTGACTTGAAATAAGGGAACGATAATGATGCATTTAAAGAAGCACTCAAATAGTTAACATTTGGTCCTAATTCTACAAGTTTCAAGTAGAACACGTTGACCATATATCCATAGAAAAAGACTAACCATGCTTTCCTCCTATAGAAAATTGATGCAAAAATGTGGAAAATATCTTTCCTGAATTGATGAACGTGCCTGTCAAACACTGCAGATAGTTCTCCCTGCTTAGTTTGGCACTTATGACAAGCAATCCTCTTTGGCAGTGGCCTTTTCCCTGGCCCCTGGAATCTTTTTAATTGATTGTTTATTTGTATAGCTTCTATGCACAATGTGTTTCAAAGCGCTTCAAGGAGGGAGGGAACGAACATGGGAGAATACAATTACATTATTACGAGTCCTTGAAACAAATTAGAATGTGAAAAGAAAACTATCATAATCAGCCTGGTGACATTTCAGATAGTGCAAGCGCAAGGAACAATTAAGCAGATGAGGGGGAGGGAGGAATGAGACAAACCAGCAGTAACATTACTATGCCTGACAACAATTGATGTAGTGCATGAATAACAGGAGGAGGGGGGTGTGGAGAGAGGGAGGAGGAGAGGAACAAACAAGGGACTATCATAATAGGTCAGATGACGATTCAGCGGAGTTCGAAGCAGAGTTCAGTTTGCTTCCTGTTTCCTGGTGAGAGGGTGTCTAGTGAGGAGCTGCAGCAACGGTGGTCTTGTGTGCTTACACATTTAATTCCAAGCCCAACCTACTTATACGAACTCCCCGCGCGGAGCGCGGTGCGGAGTTCGAAGCAGAGTTCAGTCTGCTTCAGTACGCTACAGGAAGCAGTGCGAAGCTTGGCGAACATCTGCTACCAGCCACAACGAAACGAACGACGTCGAGCGGTGAGCAAGGTCCCCAAACGCGGCATAAACTGTTGCAGCAGCGGAGAAAACTTGAAAGACAGCTTGACTTGACCCTTGAGGTAAGCAATGTAATAACCAACATTGACATTGATGTTGACCCTGAAATAGAAACGGCCATTCAAACTTGTACCGATTACCCGATTCCCTCACTTCGCTTCTTAGCGTCGCAGCTCTTATCCCAGCAACGTGAAATGCAAATTTCTTCTCCTAAGGTAATTGCAACTGAAAACTTAGAATTAAATGCTCCCAAAAATGAATTAGACAAAGCTGACAATGAGAAAAATTATGTCCCGTTTCATCCAAACACGAATGCCTTCCATGCACCCCCTCCTTCCTCAACTTATGTTGACGCATTGGAAACGCTGTTCGATTTTGATATTACCGACATAACAGATCTTGATCTGCTCGAACTGCATTTGCCTTCGGAGGCTGACCAGTTTCCTAACAAGCATAGTACATGTGATAAAACAGAAACACAAAATGGATGTTCTGCTGATGAAATTCATCCAGTTATTAACGCAGATGGTAATGTCCCCACTAAAACAGCGGTAATAAATCAACTGTTATCAGCAGTCAACCACTCAACACTAGTAATAAGCAAGTATGTCTGCTTACCAGGAGAAATTGCACCAAAAAATACAGACATTAACATGCCAATTAGAAGAGCTCAGACATCGGAGAGCCCTACAGACCTGGATGAGTCCATACCTCCTCACTTGCTTAATCAACCATGCAAACTCAACCGAAACGATGCGACGATCGGCTACGGAAATAACATCCAAAATGGCACCACGTCAAAAATAAGAGAAAAACTTGGCGATGAGATCTCTATCTAACAAAAAACTCCAGTAATAATTCCTTCTACAAAAACAGGCTCCAATAAGTTTGATGCCGCCGCACGCGAGGCACGTTTGACAGAACGATTAAAAGCGGATTACTTACAAATTCAAGAACGCTTAGAATTAAGCTACATGCAAAAATATGCAAACGCTCCAACAACAACAGAGATATCATCTCATACAAGCAAATCAGGTGGCAGAGATAAAAATGGCCAAAATCTGACTCAGGAATTTTCACCAAAACAACTGCCGCCATTTGCAAAACCTAGACTGCAAATCTGTAATCAACAAACGATTTCAGAAACCAGAAACAACTTAAAATCCAAGAAAGTACAACATGAGGCGACCAAGGCGATGAATGCGACCGAATGCACGCAAACATCATCATTATTCGGGCCTACTGAGAAAGAGACAAAGGAAAATGTGTCAATTGCAGCCAGTGTTCAGATACATAACAATGTCCTTGCGACTACTTCAATTGCCTTGCTACAGTTTATGAAGCTTTATGAGACAATAAATGATACTATACAAGATCAAAGCTCACTATTAGCAACGATGAATAGCAAAATGCAGATTCTAGAAAAATTCGCAGAAAACCTTTCGCAAAGACTAGACCATGAAACAGATTCAGCGCGCAGCTGCCAATCTCGCATAAATGATATAACAAAACGTGAAGCATGCGAAAAGGCGAGCTAATCGATGCTGTTATTGAATGCATCAAGTGGATGCGACACAACGTCTCTTCCTGACAAACCTGTAACCCTTACATGTGTCACGGCCAAGGCGATCTCCCGAAATCGAGAATGCCATCGAGTGAAATTTCTTTAGCGACTGAAAACAAGTCGAGCCCGGCAGCAATAACTGCAGTTGTACAGGCAACCGGAAATGATGACACCTCAAACTCACAATTATTACAAGAACGTTCCAGCCAAAAAAGCATAAAGTCACAAGAATTAGAGAAAACGGGAATACCAGCACCGCAAAAGATCCAAGAACATGTCGCCTCAAAAGCTGCGACTTTAATGGAAAATGACAATGATGAACAGAATATACCAACTAAAGGAAAAACCATTACAACAAAGAAAGCTTCTTTTGGTATTTTCACGGGAGCTGCAGGATCAATATCTCAGCCAATAGACTCATCCGCCATCGCAAAACGGAAATCAAAAGGTGCCACCTCTAACAAAAATAACAGAAAACCACTGGCCAAAAGAGTTCGCCCAAATAATGCCAAAAAATGTATTCGAAATCTGACCACGCCTCCAAGACTCGGGATGTTCGAACGCAATGAGAAAATTGCAGACAATCTCAAACAACTGTCGATCGTGCCAATGGTGGCGAAAACAGGTCCTCCACTAATTCCAAAATCAAATAAAAGACCACGTTTAGAAATTGAAGATTCCGAGACCTCGGATAACGATAATTCAATTGACTTAAATGATCTTTCCACCTATTCCATCGACGATGAAGTGAAACTTGTGGTAGAAACTGAAAAATTGGCAAACACAAAACAAACAAATCAGGAAACAAGGCCAAAAATCGATGAAAGCCGAAAAAGATCCTCCACTGGAACTCTCAAAGAAGATGACAAATCCTATGCAGAGAGAGTAAAGAGAAATTCAGGCAATACGATGCAAGAACTCCAATCAGAAGACCTGCAGAAATCAAAGAAACTCCACACACAAACAGGATCAAGAACATCTCTAAACTTGAATCCTAGACAAACAAAAGGGCAATTGCTACAAGAAAAACGAGTAACATTTAAATTTGCAAAAAGCCAAAGTTGCCACTCTAAAAATGAAGTGTGGAAAATTGAGATAGACAATATTCTGGAAGAAAAAAACAAAGTCAACTTAAACAGAAACAACATAATGAAGCTTTTGCACAGTATTCCAACACTACGATCCGACGATATTGCGATTGTGGAGTATAAATCAGAAAATCGTTCAGACTGGGTGATTCTGCATATGAGGTCAAAATTCGGAGCAAAATCCATAATAGAAGCAAAGGATGACTTGCTATTTTTTGGATTTGATGTGAAATCACACTATGACAAAGAAGATAATTTCGATGAAATTGATGAAATGCAAACAGCACATTGCTCACATGAACAACATCAACGTGACCTAAGGAAACGATTTAAACGTTCATCAGAACTATTCGTGGAAGAATCGTATAAGCCATCCCAGTTACACTCTGGCAGACAAAACAGAAATTCAAAGAACAACAACTAGCTAAAAAAGACACCGGAACGTAGCGTACACCTGCTGATGTCCTGGAATACTCGAGGCTTCGACCACCTCTTTCAAGATTCCACCTTGATAAATAACAATCTCTTCATTATATGCCTTCAAGAGACATGGCTCTGTACGATGCCAAGCCGTGATGGTTATTCAATTCATCAAAATGCTGCCGGAAAGAATCTATTTGGGTGACCATACTCAGGTTTAATCACAATGGTGAAACATAACAATAAATGGAAAGTGTTAAGTTCAAACAACCCAAATTTATTTACACAAGTTACGATTCTTGAATTAAATAACCTGGCAACAGCAAAGATAAAACAGATGATTGTAATAAATTTATATTGGAACCCAGTCATGATATCACAGAATGAATTAATTGCTGCAGTAACCAAAGAAATTGACGACGGTTTATTAACTTTTGACGATCCATATTTCCTAATCTGTGGAGACCTAAATTATTTCCGCAAATGATCATAACAAATATGGAACTCGGACAAATCGTGGCCAACATTGGGCTGGAGAGATGGCGTTGAGACAATGTGTGATGCTAAACGGCTGCACAGAAGGAGACATTCCAGCTGCCAAAACATGGCATCGAGGTACATCCAAAAAAACTATCGATTATATTTGGGCTTCAAGAAATTTACTAAACCGAATTGATAAACTAACGATCAAACCCATGGAGAAAAGTGATCATGACCCGCTAATGCTCTTTTGGCGAATGCCCACAGAAGATAGTCCTAACAGATACACCTAAGCTCTTGAAATAAATACCGGGAACAACAGACTACGCTTAAATGGGTAGCAAATAACAGACCTGACTTTGAATCTGGCACGTTGCAATCAAAATGAAATCGGAGTTAACTACGAACCGCTGTTGCAAAAATTCAAAACCAAGTCCAATGGGAAGAAAATTGATCTAGCTGCCCCGAAACATCCTTACAGTCTCGCAGTTGGAGACGCAAAAAAAAACTTGGCAAAAATCTCAGAAGCATAAGGAAAACAAACAGAAAAGATCAAGCAGGTCAGATACATAAACGACGTTGACGGCAACGTTACTGAAACTGGCTTAAATCCTTTAACGCAGTGCGAGACCAGGATCAGGCCGAGCAAATGCTAAAGTTAATAATGACAAAGGACAGCTGGCATATCTGGGAAATATTAAACACAGGCCAGCTCCAACAGTCATTTGCCATGTCAAATGGAGTAAACCCTGAAAAGTGGGTAACACACTTCTCAAAGGTCTTCAAGTCACAGAATCCCACAGAAACACCACCGGGAGTGGAAAGAGATTCAACTTGGTTTGTGACAGAAACGCAGGAAGAAATGGAAAAAAGCCATTCAAAAATTAAAATACTCTCGAGCTCCGGGGCCCGATGGCATTTCAAATGTGGCTCTTAAACAAAATAAATCGGAATGGGCTCTTTTCATTAAGATCCTGTTTGAGAAGATAGAAAAGGCCAAAACCCTCCCTGATACGTGGTCGAAGTCCGTGATTGTTCCAGTATTCAAGAAGGGTGATCGTAGTGACCCTGTAAATTATCGTCCCATCGCCCTTCTGGACACAACCGGCAAAATATTTGCTACATTTCTACAAACCAAGCTAGCAAAGTGGGCTGAATCTGCAAAGATATACGATGAACGACAAACAGGCTTCACAAAAGGAGTAGGCATAGAGCTAAACCTGACACTACTCAATATAACAAAACTAGAAGCCTTGAAGAATGACAAACACCTTTTTGCAGGTTTCATAGACCTTAAACAGGCATTCGATTGTATCAACAGAAAGATTTTATGGAGCAAATTAAAAGCCTGGGGATGCCCAGAAAATCTATTGCAACCAATAAAGGCACTGTATTCAAACACCACAATCAGAGTGAGATTAAACAAGCAGGTAGATCTAACGGAAGAAATTCAAACCAAAAGAGGAGTCAAACAAGGCTGTCCACTGGCAGCACTCCTATTCAAATTATACATTGCCGACCTACCAAAGGCTCTAAAAAAACAAGAACATTCCTGCCAAAGATCAATGGAAAACCGGTCAGTTGGATAATTTATGCTGATGACATTGTGCTCTTAGATCAGACACAAATAGGACTTCAAAGACTTCTCTCAGCCCTACAGCAATTTCTGACGGAAAATTATCTTGAAATTAATGTTGAGAAATCAAGAATTTTATCCCTAGGTCGGAAATTCGAAAGAAAATTCAGCTGGAAGGTAAATGACAAACCAATTCAACAAATCGATAGAATTCGATAGAATTATCTTCAATACATCAATCCAGGAATGGTGTTGAAAGCAAGATCTGCGATCAAGGATGTTGATGTTTGCTGTACAAGGCGTGAAATTGCACGCAAAGTTTGGCAAGTTCACATTGTCTCCGGTACTAACTTTTTATCTACAAGTAACGTACGAGAGGGGCACCAGGGGGTCTCAGAACTTAAGACTATGGGACTTGAATATAGTCACTAAAGTAGCCAGCGGAATGGTGTTGTCGGGATGAGATACATTCATGATCCGCAAATATTGCGATTTAGGCTTTAACTAGGAGCCTTGCAGGACCAACCTGTACATCCCCCATTTATAGTTTGGTTAGGTTACCGATAGTGCGGTGACGCCCTACTGGGGTCTTGCCCGGGGTACCAGGGTAGGCCCAAACGCGGGGGAGCCTGCGATCCAGGGATGGAGCTGGGCAACTTTTGGGGTTGGTGTAGGGTGGAGAGGAGGGAGGGAAGGGGTTGTGTGCTGTGGTTTGTTATAGTTGGGGTAGAGTTATGGGGTAAGCCTACACCTCACGGGAAATTAAATGAACCATGGGAGTACTTAAGATAGTCACTTGGAACGTTAGGGGGCTCAATAGTTATCTCAAGCGGAACAAGGTAATGATGTACCTATGCAGACAGACAGTGGAAATAGCCCTGTTACAAGAAACTCATTTAACGAAAGACAAACTAGAAGTGATACGGAAAAAATGGAGAGGGACAATGGTGGGGGCAACATACTCCGCCTACGCAAGAAGGGTAATCACATGGGTGGCCCCACGTGTTCCGTTTCAGTTGCTGAGCTTGCAGGTAGAGGTGGACGATAGGATGGTGATTATGAGAGGGATGGTGGAAAACAGAGAGATCTGCATTGTGAATACTTGTGCTCCGAACCAAGATACAGCTGCGTATTTTAGGACCCTGTATAGTAAACTCAGTGGCAGCGTGGGGGAGCCATATTGTGGGGGAGGGAGACTTCAATTGTGTGTTGAACCCCACCATAGATAGATCAGACACTAAAATAGTTAGACCCACCCCGGCTGCAAAGGCACTACATGCTCTATTGGCGGAGTTTGGACTTACAGATGTATGGAGAACATGCCATCCGCAGGACAGACACTATTCACATTATGCGGCCCCGCAGGGCCTACATACAAGATTGGACTATGTATTTGTCACTCAGGAGTTGCTGACCGAAATACCGCAGGCGGTATACAAAGCTAGAGTGCTCTCGGACCACTCGCCACTGTTGCTAATATGGCAATACCGACCCCCTAGGGGAAGGATACCCACATGGTGATTGCGTGCAGAAGCTCTTAAAGACAGCGTATTTAGGGAGGATATGCGGGAGGAAATAATAAGTTATTTCGAGATAAATACTGGCAGTGTAAAGACAGCGGGCGCACTCTGGGAAGCTTTCAAAGTGGTGGTGAGAGGAATCGCCATAGCCAAGTCTAAAGGACTGCAGGATGGGATTCTGACCGAATTACAGGACTCTGAGAAGGAATTGGAGAGGGTATTAGAACGAGGCAGTAACACTAAGGCAGATATAGAAAAGGCTCTGGGCCTGCAGCAGAAATGTGCAGGATGTTGGGAGAGGTTATGTAACCTTAATTATAAAAAGTACATAGAAAGACAACATGCTGGAGGCGACAAACCAGGAAGACTCCTGGCATGGCTTTACAAAAACGAGACTCCTAGGCCCCCAATTAGAACAATGGTGAGAGATAATGGCGATGTAGTGGATACACAGGAGGGGGTTAACCAAGAATTTGTAGACTACTATAGACGCTTGTACGGAGACGAGACGGGAAGCGAGAGAGGGGAAATAAGAGACGTATTGGAAGATATTGGGCTACCCCAAATTAGTGTAGAAGAGAGGGAGGTGCTAGATGCCCCGATTACTCTAGAAGAGTTAGAAGAAGTGGTGAGGCAGCTGCCCAAGTGTAAAACCCCGGGAACTGATGGACTCCCGAGTGAATTTTATAAGGCATATAAGGCAGAGATTCTCCCCCGACTGCTGGAAATGCTTAACGAAGCATATGAAGTTGGGAGACTACCGGAATCGCTGCGCGAAGCAGTTATTATACCACTCCCCAAGCCCGACAGACCTGGGAGTGACTGTGGTTCCTATAGACCCCTATCAATGTTAAACCAAGATAGTAAGATTTTAACAGCGGTGTTGGCAAACAGATTGAAAAAGGTCATAACCAAATTAATCCACCCTGATCAAACAGGATATGTCCCAAATAGGAATATTTCGAACAATTTGAGGCGACTCCATCGAGTGATTGAACATACTGAAAGGAACACTAGTGAAATGGTGATAGTGTCGCTGGATGCGATCAAGGCATTTGACTCGGTCAAGTGGCCCTGGCTGGAGGTGTCCCTAGCCAGCTATGGTATGGGACCAGGATATCTTCACTGGGTAGAACTTCTATATAGCGAGCCATTAGCGAGAGTGAAGACAGGAACTGTGATTTCTGAAAGGTGGCAACTTGGTAGGGGGACCAGACAGGGATGCCCCTGGTCCCCCATGTTATATATTCTGACTTTAGAACCCCTGGCGATTTATCTGAGACAGCAATATGAAGAAATAGGCATTGTTGTTGGGGAAACATCACATTTAATTTCTCTATACGCAGACGACATGTTATTGTATTTGCGCTACCCAGAGGAAAATCTGCAGTATATATTAGAAGTGATAGATAGGTTTGCTGAACTCTCAGGTATAGCCGTGAACCCAATTAAATCCTGTGTGTTTCCGCTGGGCAGATATAGAGGGCTCTCGGCGGAGAATTTGACGGTACTCCAGATACCGTGGGCGACCACAACCTTTAGGTATCTTGGGATAGATATACATCATACAGCAGAAGCCGAACATAGGCATAATACAGAAAGAACGGTTCAGAAACTAGAAAACAGCATGAAGTTCTGGGCAAAACTCCCCTTAGCAATGAGGGGACGGGGGGCGATGCTCAAGATGGTGGCATTGCCCAGACTATTGCATTGCTTTGTGAACATCCCATACTCCGTACCCCGGCAATTCTTTACTAAACTATGCAGCATATGCAGGTAATTCCTATGGCATGGGATCAGGAACTGGGTAGCCCTATGGAAACTCCAAAACCCACATGAGAAAGGAGGCATCAAATGACCTAACTGGGAAATATATTATGTAGCAAGCCAGTTGCAACATGTAGCCAAATGGCTCTCTGCTGAGCCCACCTTAGAACATAGGCTGCATCAAGGAGATTGCACCCCATATTTTTTGAGAGAAATTATATGGTTACCCAAGCGGGAGCTAAAAGGTCGCCCAGGGATGTTGGGTCTTGGGTGGGGGATGTGGCAGAGGGCGTGCCGGTTGATGGATAAGCCGGCCCTGTGCACCCCGCAAATCCCACTGGTTACAATGATGGGAACAGAAGAGCAACTTAGGTTAATGATTAGGAAGTATTGGGAACAGGTGGGAATAGCAACATTGGGGGATGTGTGGCAAGAGGGGACAATACTGGAATTTGAGGATCTGGTGGAACAAACGGGGTTGAGCACTGGGCAATATATTACATATCATATGATGGTGCAACAAATTAAAGATACCTGGTCCGAAGTGGAACTTGCAGAGGAACCGGACACCACACTAGATGTGATATATGATATAGCAGAGGGTGGCATGAAACGTCTAGAGTGTACGAGATGATGATGACCCAAGTGGGCAAGGAAGTGGTGCAGCTTAGACTGGCCTGGGAGGAGGAAGTAGGAGATGTGATGAGTGACGGGATGTGGAAAAGGGCTCAGGGGTATCATAAGAAAGTGTCGAGAAACGCTAGGCTGCAACAAATACAGTTGTATATAACGCACAGAGCATATCTGATGCCATTAAAGGTAGCTAAATTTAAGAATGCTGGAAGCCAGGTGTGTCCCAAATGCAATGAAGAAAACGCAGGAATGGTGCATATGTTCTGGGCATGTCCACAGATAGCGAAATATTGGGGAGATATAGCACAGAAAATGGAAGATAAGGGAATCCGCATGAAGGTGGATAGGGCGTGGGCTTGTTTGTTGGGAGGGTTTCCCAGACCACGGAAGCTTAAACATGTGAGAAAATTGAAAGATCTGGCATATATATTGGCGAAGAGAAGGATTGCAATGGGATGGAAAGCGTGCCACAAGCCCAAAGTGGAGACGTGGTGGAGGGACTTGCAGAAGTGGGCGGAGGCAGAAACAGTGGCATGGCAGGAAGCGTGCAAAGGAGACATAGAGGGTGAAGCCAGAGCCCTAGAGGGTTGGAGACAACTAATAGCAGAGCTATTTTGGCCCCCACGTATGATGGACCAAGTGATGATGATTCAATAAACATGGCGGGAGAGGCCTCCCCCACCGCAGGAGGTGGAGACTAACAATGGGAGACAGTAGGGTTGGGAGGGGGGCAGGACGGGGAAAACAGTGGGCGATAAAGTAAAATGTATGTGTATTTAAGAGCAAGATATGTAACCACTGTATGTTGAGTTGGGTTTGTTATTTGTTGTTTGAATAAAATCAATAAAATGGTTTAAAAAAAACAAAAAAACTTTTTATCTACATAAAGTATTTCCAGCGATTACCTTTGGCAGCGAGGCAGGCTGGAATATAAACGCTCAATTTTGGGATCAAATAGAAGCTATATTTTGGCGCAAAGTTTTGAAATTACCTCGAAATGTATCGGTTATTGCAATCCGACACGAACTAAGCATAGAAGCCCTACATTGTACAGTGGTGTGGAAATCAATAACAATGCTGCGCAAGATGCGTCAACAACCGTCAGCTAAACCATATGAGATCCTAAATAGAAGAGCAACACATCCTGTGAACGATTTGCTTAGATCTTGGGAAGACAAACTCTTAAAGATATTAAAAGAAGCGGACATAACTTTGGAGCAAGTACTAGAGATGCCTCAAATCGTAAAAAAAACGGATGTGTCGAAGGAACTGGATCATCAACGAGGAAAAACGCTCGAATATGAAGACAACCTGTAACTCTGGTCTATCGACACATGAAATTGGCGTGCTCCCAAAATACCTACTCAAATTTCCATCTCGATACCACAGAGACCAATTTATCAGATTGCAACTGAACCTATATAAATCAAAAGAGATATTGACACTGAAACGAGATCTAAAAACATCGGACAATCGATGCCGATTTTGCAATAAAGATGTTGAATTGATAAAACATCTGATAACCATCTGCCCTGAAATGTCTTGCAGAACGGACAATACATATAGGGAAATATGCACCAAGGAACAATAACATGGAAGAATGGTGGAGCTACCTGATCTCTGGAACGAATGAGCAACTGACGTGTGGAGTAATAAACTTCATGGATAAAATCCTGCCCAATCAACCATGAAACTATAACTTCTACTCAACCACTTGTTCTTGCTCTAACTAATGACTGCTACATGTGATTGACACTAAAAAGCACACACAGTTGCTCATGTGCAGTAACTATGAACAAAGTTACATAGACAAAGAATTGACAAAGAATTGATACTGTTGATGATTGACAAAAAGTTTGTTTTTTTTATTTTCAAACTAAGTCAAAAAAAATGTATAATAGTGCTGGGGGGAGTGGGAGGAGAAGACAAGAAGGGAAGGGGGGACTGACAAGCTGCTATCAGAGGTCATGGGACAAATGATAGGAGTAAGTGCTAATGAACATAAAAGAGGGGGAGGAGGAGAGGGGAGGGGGAATTACTATGCCTGACTGCAATTGGGATAATGCCAGACTTTAACAAGATAGAGAAGGGGGGAGATGGCAGGTGGCTGCGAAACACATGCGGGTAGGATTACTATACCTGACGGCAATTGGGGTAATGCCTGAAATTAACAGGAAGGGGGAAGGTCAGGGGAAGTATGGGGCAACCAAGACGATCACAGGAGAATGGGGGTGGGTGAGGGGCACAAAATACAGTCGCAGGGGGAAAGGGGGTTGGGTGAGGGGAACAATCACACTCAAGGGGGGCAAGGGGGTGGGTGGGGGCACAATCACACTCACGGGGGCAAGGATTTCCTGTTTTCAACCCACACCGCTGTGGCAGTCCTGCTGGTTATTACAGTACCTGAGCTGCATCAATGGCATGCAGGCTGCTGTATTGGCATGGCTAGCAAAAGCACCCAGCATTGACTGCCACTTTTCAATTCATGGTTATCCATGAAAATAGAGAACTAGCACTGCCCTGCCCATCTGGTTCATGAATAGGAATGCGCCGGCCCATGATGTTGTTTCTTGTTGTGTGATGTAGTGTTGTACTTATCTATTTGCACTGGGTGCACACAGTGCTGCTGATGGTAGAACACAGCTATGTCATATGGAATGTGATGGGACCTGAAGGTTCCAAGAACTACAGTTGGGAACACAGGATGGGAGAACCTTACTGAAAGGATGTCATCTGTTTAGCTCCCTGCCCCTTTCTATATAACTAGCCCTGTAACTCTGTAACTTATAAATAAATATACTCCTTTTATATATACTGGTCTCCTGTGCCTTACCTGAATCCAGATGTCTTCTTACCATCCCCGATACTACATGTGACTACGACTGACTGGTGGCTAAAATAAAAAAGTTGCCAAAACACTACATCAGGGGTCTGCCACCTGTGGCTCTCCAGATGTTTTGGGCTACGATGCCCATGATCTCTCACCATTGACTATGCTGGCTAGGAGTGGTCGGATTTGTAGTCCAAAACATCTGGAAGCCAAAGGTTGTAGACCCCTGCACTACATCATAATCAAACTAAGTCTGAGATAATAAGTGCCAGGGCTCAGAAATAAGTGCAAGGGCTGAGCCCTGACAAACACCCTACAAATTAAGCACTGGAAATTTCGGTTTCATACATTTGACTGCACGTGTGTTAGAAATGTAGAAAAGGGCAGACGAGGAATTGTATTAAAACCCAGTCACCCACTTATTAAAAACATCTTGACTGAACTGAAAAATGTACACGACCCACGTCTAAACTTTTATAAGCAAGCACTTACGAACGCTCATTGGTGAGTTTGGGATTTGAGATACACCAATTGTCATGAAATGATCAGAAAACGCAAAAGAACACAATTTAAATCCATATTTGAATATATATCCCCAAAGAAATGTGGTCAAGTATGTGTTTGGAGAAATAGGATTTCTATAATGGGAAATTGAAACAAAACGTTATATTTTGTGGTAAAAGAGTCTGACAGACTTGGTAACCTGAAGCGGCAAGAACTACACCTCCCACAAGTCCTCCGGTCCCGCCCCGGCACTGAGGGCGTGCGTTGCTCAGCTTGCAGTCCGAGGGTGGCCTCCCAAGTCTCCACTGTCTGTCACCAGCCTCTGTCGGCTCAGGAGGGGAAAGGGCACGCTGGTCTCAGCCTCGCACGCAGCAAGGTGTAGCTCACGATGGGCATCAGGGTGTTCGTGGCCTCGTCTTCCTGCTCCGTGCTGGTGAGTGGCGCTGCTGCAGGGGCGAGGGAAGGCTGTGCACAGTGCCACTAGCTGCCAGCCACCTGCTGCTGCCGCGGGTGTGCGAGGATGAGCCTGCCCGGGCAAAAAGCAGCCCCTCGCTGTCACCCCACTAGCTGTTCATCACAATGCTTAAAGATGGGTGTGGGGTGCTAGGCTTTAGTGGCGTGGCTACGTTTATCCTCGTTTGTTTTTGTTTGAATTCTTCGCCGTTAAATTAGAAAGATGAATAACCAGCGCACCTTTAAAGCACGACCAACACAGCCAATCGCTCTTTGAGCTTAAACGATAAAAGTTGTGCCATTCAGCTGTTCTCGGTGGATGCTTTTCTCAAGGATAAGCTTGACGGAGCCTAGATTGATTCGAACCAATGTTTGAAAATAGCGCTCTTTCAAATGGCCTCAATTCGCGGAGCTACACTCGTTGTTCATGGAATAGGTTTCCAGCAATTTCCATGTGCTTTCTTCTGACGTGGGATCGGAGATTTCCACAAGTCTAAGTATATGGATATTGTTCCATGTGGAACGCGGATGTTCATGCCTTTTTTTTCTGTCTCGTGGACATTATATTTTCCGTTTCCGTGTCGCATTTCCACACCTAACTAATATTTATATTTCCGTGGTTTACATAGCGACGCGTCTTGACATTTTGCCCGGTAGGTGGCGATAGCGATAAGCGGTAACCGCAAACACAAGGTCTTGCTTGGTCTGGCTGTAGCCGTTGCCACCCTCAGCCCCTTTGCCCTTTGCCCTCTGCCTAGCTGTCACCCTCAGCCCCTTTGCCCTCTGGCTAGCTGTCACCCTCAGCCCCTTTGCCCTCTGGCTAGCTGTCATCCTCAGCCCCTTTGCCCTCTGCTCCAGAGTCTGGACGCCATCAGGGCAGTGACGAGTTACTGCGTATGCAATTTGCCGGAAGTTCTAATTTAATTGGGCTTTTTTGTTTGCTGTTTCAACCCGTGACGTGCATTATTACACTGCTAGCAGTACTATATTTAGAGGCTTGGATCGGTGTCCCAAATGCAGTCCAAACAATCGATAATGCAACAATGATTTCATATTTGCTGTGGATTTTGCCATTTGTTGTCATATCACAAAATCGAGGGAACACGGATAAAGGCAATGCTTAATAACCCCCTTGTAAACTGCTTTACAATATTCCCGTTCTGCATGTGAGGGTAGCCATAACCGGTGGACCAAGAGGATGGTGGCTGAGCCCGTTGTACCCTCCCCCATGTATCACACGAAACATTGAGTGTTGGCAATAAAAGGCTGGTATTTTATTGCACATCATTATGTAATAACACAAATAAACAATCATAATAACAATACATAATGTGTACTTTAGGCACAAGGTCCAGAGGTTGCTCCCACCTAGCCCTTCATCCTGCCTGGCTCCAGGAGTCTGGGGGGTGGGGGAAGAGGGAGTTGTGGTTTTTCTGTTTTTCCTAACCTGTGGCTGAGCTCTGCCAGCCCTTTTGCTCTTTGCCCTGCTACCTCTCCTTGCTTATCATGCCCTTCTTGGGCACAGGTTACTTCCCCCCCGCTTTTTTTTTCCTGAAGGATTCCACCTCCGCAGCGCTGGCTAAAATATATAGCGCTTCAACGCCCATAGGCTTAAGTGCTCTATATAAATAAATATGGAAAAATAATTTTTACCTGAAATTTGTCTTAAGTGCCAATCAGTCTATTTTGAATTGATGTGCACTTTTGGGGTAGCCTCGTAGTGAATTGTGATGAGTTATGTTACAGTTAATTGCTATCGTTGTTGTCTCGAAGTGCTGTTGACATGTCTGGGGGATTGTAAGTGCCTGTGTTTATGTGTGGTTGGTTATAATGTGCCCTAAAAGGATTATGTCGGGTACCGTGTATGAGGCTTGGAAATTACTGCAGTGTTCTTCTTACTGCATCTAATGTGTACTTCTTTAGGCGCGAAAGTTGTTTGCTGCATGAAACACTGGGTCAATTGCCAAGAGTTATTCCAGAGATTAAGATTTATTCTCAACCTTCAAGACACATCTCCTTTTTGTTTTTGGTTTGAAAGTGAAGGTTGTCTCAGCAGAGTTTGCGTTATGAAAACATGGGTGCAATGCCATGATGATTAGGACATTGACCGAGGTTTGACGGGTAACTGGTAGCGAGCACGCACAGTGCTGCAGAGATGTGGTGTCCAAGGTCCACATGGAACAGTTGCCTGGCTGCTGAGTTCCACAGATGCTGTGGTTTCAGGTGCAGATGTCTAGGCTCAGATTAGTGCTGTCTGCAGTAAAGCTACTAAAAAAGGTACTATATTTTATTCCAGATTGCTTTCATAGCGCTTCTATTCACGGGTTGTCTGGATTATTGTAATGCCACTTTATTGGTCCAACCGGCATAGCTTCTTAACCGTTTGCAGAAGTTCGTCTAGCCAGAAGTATTGCCTTTGGCCGGCCTGTTTCATCAGCTCGGCGGGATCTTAACTGGCTCCCTATTTCATCGCAGATTCAGTTTAACCAGGAGTGCATAACATGCGGCCGTCGTGGGCCGAATGCGGTCCTTTCGGACATTATTTATGGCCCTCCAAGTGACCGAGTTGAATGATAAATTGTTACCTGCCTAAAGTCAGTCAGTCCTAAGTCTGTCATGTCATGTGTGTTAAGACTCTGTGGTCCATTGTTTGTCTTTGCATCATGTCATGCACAGTTTTATTTCGATTTAAAATATCTCAGTCGCATAATACAAATAAATCAAAACGTAAATGGCATTAAAAGGATATGTATGTGTTTATATTAAGAAAGTAATAAATAAAGTCATTTTCAAAATCCATGTTTTTTCTCTCAAATCCACACACTGATGCCCCTACAACCTTGCTCATTCCAATGGAAAGTGCTGCCCACTGTATGCGACTTGTGTGGCACATTCAGCCCTCCAGCGAAATCAGTTGTGCACCCCTGGTTTAAGCCATTATGTATTATTATCCGAGTTTACCGTGGATAGGGCTGTTTGTCTTTGCAGGAGAAATGTCTGCCTTACCTACCAAGACAGACACTGCATTCCGCCTCTGCTGTTTTTAATGGCAGTACCAGCTTATCGGGTTGGAATGCTGTGGCGGCGGGGCCTTTTTCGGTAGCCGGCTTTAAACTTTGGAATGCTCTCCCTTTCTCCTTGCGAGGTATTTCAGACTTTGATCTATTTAGGGCCAGACTCAAGACTCACCTGTTTGCTTAAATACATCCAGACTCTGTGTTTATCTGCAGCTCAGAGCCGTACCCAGAATTTTCCAACATCTTGGCTTGAAGCTTGAGTAGTTGGGCCCACCTCGGTGACATTAACAGCTGTAAATGCCCACACAGTGCCGCTGACTAGGCATTTACAGATTTTGGTTGGGCCTTGCCCGCTCAGGCCCTACCCTGTCTACGCCTCTGCTGCAGCTTGATGCCTTTGATGATTTTTGTTTGCGCTACACAAATGCAGATAGATGGATAGATAGATCTTTGGGTACCTTGGTGTGGCCTATTCATAGTCCAGGCAAGAAACAAGTGCTTGGTGAAGGAAGCCAAGCAGTTCAATGTCCAAATTAACCTATTCTAACCCTACCACTATTAGAACAAAAAAAGCACAGGAGAATGACTCCCTTCTCCTGTGAGCTGGTCGTTTGCCAAGTGCAGTTCAATAAAGTATCCTTGAGTAGTTCTTGTTGGTTTATAGTCAAAATGTCGACAAAAAAATGTCGACATGCAAAAAAGTCGAAAAAAAAATGTCGAAAACAATAATGTCGACATCCTATACATAGAATGGAAGAAGTCAATTTATCGAAAAAAAAATGTCGACAAAAAAAGGTCGATTATCATAGACAATAACCAGAAATAATCATTGGGGGGGTCCCCCCCCCAACCACCCAACCTCACCCTCCATCACGAACCATCCCAGCACCCCCTCCCCTTCCCTTCGTCCGTAATCACCCACTTGTCTGTGACACTGGATAAAGATAGGTTACGAAATGGTTAACACGCTAGATGACATTCCTGAGTAAAGCACCTTGTTTTTTGATAGCAGGAAACGGGTAACGGCTGTGAAAAAACCGTCATTACCTGACAGAACATCTCTTGAGAGGTTACTTCGGGCAATTGACAGCATTTTTTTCGTACTTTTTTCTAGCGAAAAGGTAAGACGCACTACCATTATGAAAAATTACGTCTACAATAAAGGAAATAGTATACAGTACCTCAAAAAAATTATTTTTACGTGTCGTTTCAGGTGATAAAATGGAAAACAAAATAGAATTTATAGAAAGCCAAAAAGGAAGTAAGCAGCTGGTATGGAATGGATACATATTCTGTAAAGAACTTCAGCGAAAAGAGAGAATATACTGGCGCTGCACAGAATATAAAAAAAATAAATGTTCAGCCCGCGCAGTAACAGTGGGAACAGATGTAAAGGGAAACGCTGAACACAATCATATGCCTGATCAAACAAATATAATCATCAGGAAAACATTAACGGAACTTAAAAGAAAAGCAGTAGAACATGAGGGGGAAACTAGTGGATCGGTACTCAGGGAAGTTTGTGGCCAATTACCAACGCATGTAACAGCGCAATTACCAGCTGAAAAGTTGATGCAACGCACTATGAACCGAGCAAAACATACCAATGAAAACCTACCCCCTCCACCTACATCCTTTGAACATATACGTATTCCGGATATTTTTAAGATTACAGCGAGAGGAGAACATTTTTATTGTGGCGAAATGGGAATAAACAATGAAAAAATCTTGGTGTTCGCTACCTCTGAAAACTTTCGCCATCTAAGTCAAAGCAAATATTGGCAAAGTGACGCCACGTTTAAAGTATGCCCCCACCCGTTTTTTCAATTTTATACTGTCCATGGAACAATCAATGACAAAACATTACCACTGATTTACTTTTTGATGCCAAAAAAAACAGAGGACGCTTACAAAATCGTATACAATAAAATTAAGGAAACTACACCAGATTCACAACCAGAGACAATAATCATGGATTTTGAAACAGCACAAATCAAGGGTTTTTCATGCGTGTACAAAGACACTACAATAAAGGGTTGTTTTTTTCATTTCACTCAAAGTGTTTGGAGAAAAATACAGAAATTAGGTTTGTCAGCAAAATATACGGAGGACAGTTACTTTCAGATTAACGTAAAAAAACTTTTTGCATTGGCTTTTGTACCGGAGAATCATGTTATTAATTATTACGAACATTTAATTGACAGTGAATACTATAAAAATCATGAGAATGAATTAACAAATTTACTAGACTACTTCGAAAATACATGGATAGGCCAGTTAACACGGAGTGGCAACAGACGCCGACCAAAATACACAATTGAGTTATGGAACTGCTACCGCAACACCATGGAGAACAAACCCCGAACAAATAACGCATTAGAAGGCTGGCATAGCCGCATAAGTAAAAATTTCAATACCCAAAATCCAAGTTTGTGGCATTTCTTGCGAGACTTAAAGTTAGAAGAACAACACCAAGAAATGAGAATTTCGCAAACAATTTCTTTGGCAAATCAGGCACCGAAAACCAAAAAATACAGAGACTATGATAGTAAATTAGTGCAATTAGTACAAGCATTCACAGTAGAGAACAAGGACATTTACTTAGATTCCATAGCTTTTAACTTAAAATGCTAAAAAGAGTACTTACAGTTCATGGTGGCCAAGATTCCGTGTTAAAAAGGTGAAGAATCCCCCATAAAATCCATGGATCCAGGTGCAAAATGACGTTGCATTAATCGTGAAAAAGTACCGTTTTCTTGTTGAAATCCACAGCTTCAGTAAAAAAAGGTATCCAAACTCACCGAAAAGTGTCCAAAATCCATATTACTCGAAAGTCCAATAATCAGTTCCGGGTAATCTCGCTACTCCATGAAAATAAAAACTTCCAAAAAAGCCATATCCGAAAAAAAAAATCCACCATCCGTACGACAAAATCCTTGAAATCCACATAGACCCGGTCCGTCAGATGAAAAACCATGAAAAAAATAGTGAAATGCCCAAAAAAAAAACAAATCCATGGAGCGAAGGGACGAGGACGCGACCGCGGTAAAAACAAGTCGAAAGTGAGCTTTAAAAATGGCGCTCACGTTTACGTTGTGCTACGTACCTTACGTAGAAAGTCAAAACAATTATAAGTTAATAATTATAGACATACATTTTTAGCTCTCGAGCGCCATCTACTGGTTCTTTATTATATAACAAGTTAAACTGAATTACAAAAAGGTGTTGTATTTAATTATATATTTATTAAAGTAAAAGTATTGTTAATTTTATTTATTTATTATGTTGTACAGTTACGTTTACTTACACATACTACTTTCAATTTAATAAACATACTGATATATCAAACTTACCATCAACAACGTATTTGTGTGTATATATATAGAGAATGTATTTATGCTTTTATTAAATGTCGACAAAATAATGTCGAAAATGTATTGTGTCGACATTTTTGTATGTCGACATTATACATTTTCGACATTATTTTGTCGACATTTTGACTGTCGACATTATTGATGTCGACATTATGACTGCACACCGTTCTTGTTAACTACTTTTTATCGAATCCCACAGTTCTGATGCTGGGTTCTTCAATCACTTGATCACTCTTTCCTTCTTGTTCTCTTCTTGTCGTATTGTAATTGTTTGTCTCTTTCCTTTCATGGGACAAGTTTATTCCTTTCTCTTCACAGATTTAAAAAGTACCCCTTATTCAATGTCTCTTTTTATCTTGACTGGGGCGAGTATTCGTGTTCCAGTAGTGATTCTCGCTCTTTTCACTTCTTCTTAACACTTTATCTTGACTGGGAGCGTTCCAGTAATGATTCTCGGGTCCTCCTGCCAGGTCTCCCACTGTCCCCGTTTCATGGATTGTTCAGAGATAACGTCACTGTGTTTCTTAACGTGCTGGGATCCTCTCTTTCACTTGTCAGGTTGACTTATCTTTTCTTCCATTATCTCGCATATGGCTTCTCTGTTCGTTCTTCGCTCGGTTCCTCAATGGAAGTGGTAGCGTTGTTCGTGGACCCACTGGTCCATCACAACTTGCGGTCATGCCTCCACTTATCTCTCTCTGACTCGGGACGCGTTTCGTCCACCTCAGCTTTTCACGTCTCCCCTCTTACAACGTGGCACATTGCAAGCTGCCCATGGGCTTCACATTTGCATCGGACATGGCATGTCAAAGTTTCCTTCAGCATAACACTGCAAGCTGACAGGTTTTCCCCTCCCACAATGTCTCTGTCTCTAACTTTTTATGACGTTGCCATGGGGCCTTCCCGGCACAATGTCCAAGTCCCTCTTCTCTGTTTGATTCATGCTCTGTATTCTTCCAGTGGTTTTCTTCTCAGTACAATATGTTTTCCTGTGCAGGCACAGTTGGGGTACTTCACATCTTTCTTCACTGCATGTTATTGAGGGGTTGGGGGGCAGGGATATGTTGCTTAGGGAGTTCCTCATAAGAACGAGAGTCCTTGTTATTGGAGGGGGAGTCTCTCCCGGTGAGGTCCCATTTGCCTCTACCCCTAGGCAGGGTATTGCTGAGCGGGCTCACCTCCTTAGCCTCACAGGGAAAGGCTCCCCCCTGGGGAGAAGTGACAGAATTCCTCAATTTGTCGCTGCCCCAATTTGATATCATGCTAGTGAGCCATGATCACTGATGTTAAGGTGATGTTTATTACGGGCTAGCTTAGCTTGGCGGTCTCCAATATTCAAAGTAAGGGAGTAGCCAAAAAGCTGCCTTCCTTTTTATTCGCTTGAGTAAGGGAAGCATCTGCTCTCACCAGAACATTTCCTGGGTACCCTGCATCAAATTGGCACGCGCAGAAAAAAAAGCCTAATTGCATGGTGTTGTACACCAGGGGACCTTTGAAGGAGAGTGTGGTTAGAGTAGCCACTGTGGGCAGGTGAATCTGAGAAGGGGTTCCACCAGCTTGGTTTTTCTGTTGAGGCTCCCTTCCTGTCCCTTCCATTTCTTATAGAACAAGGCACTGTGGGTGAGAAGGCATGGATCGCTTGTTGCAGCAACAGGGATAGGATCCGTTGCAGCAGGTTTGCTTGGCACCAATCCCCTGTGACATTTTTCCTTTATCTGGAGGGGGTCTCCCACCTCTTCCCAGATTGAACTTGGGACATCGGTAAGAAGAGGAATATACCTTTAGACCTCTGTTAGGAGCTTAGTCCGTTCCAAAGTCTTTTGTCATAGTGGTAAAAACAGAAAGCATCCATGGCAGAGAAAAGCTCTGCTCCTTAAACCATCACCAGGGCACATTGGGGTGAACTGCTGTGAACAGCTGCTGGACTGAGGCCTCATTTGCTGGCTGAACGGGATCCAGGACACTCGCTGGAGGTGAAAGAACTGCCTGCTGGTGCCAGTCAAGGACCCTGAATTGGGAGTGCATCAGAAGGACTCGCTTTGCCCTAGACACCCGGATTGGGCCTCACAGCACCCATGCGTCCTAGAAGAAGCTGCAATCTTGTTTTGTCATTTCAAGGTGTCTTTGAACCACCAAAAGACCAGTGGTGCCGCTTTTGACACTCTAAAACAACTTCAAACCTCTTTCTGCATCTTTAGCCACACAGACGCCAGCTCGACCTATTTCTTCAGACCACATTGAACAACCCAAACCAGAGTCTTGACCTTTCAAGGAGTACCTGGCTTGAGCACGGAATCGACGTGTCGGATGTCATCGTACTCGCCGTCATGAATGCCGACTCGACCCAGAAGAAGCCTGCACTTTCAGCTGACTCAAACTCTCTCGACATCGGCTCAACTTAAGTTAAAGCGCCAAGAAGCCTAGCCCGGTGTTGTCAAGCCTCCTAAAGGCAAGAAGAAGGTATTGCTCAGAGGCCCTATTGCCTTAATCCACACTATGGGACTTTAGTGACATGTAAGCCCCCTTTTCCACCTTGATGTTTCAAGCATATCCTTTTCAGCAGTGACATTGGCGCAAGTTCGTGCCCGAACACCCCAGCTCAAGTGCCCAGAGTGCCATACTATACAACAGTCTGCATTTTTGGAGTTCTCTTTACAGAGGTGTTTGCTTGTCTGTATTTAGTTGTTTTTCATTTTCATTGTTTTCTTGAAGCAGAGGTGAAAATGAAAAATTGCTAACCATAAAGTCACTAGCCACCTCAGTTCTAAATATACACACATCGTCCCATTTCTTACTCGCCAAGAGTCCTAATCACCACTGGCAAGTGCACATTTTGACCCCTGATTAAAGTGTGTGTGTATATATATATATATATATATATATATATATATATATATATATATATATATATATAATCTCGATTGGACATTCTTTAATTTTTGAGTCTTTAGTTGTACTATTGCTGTTTGGGTTGCTACTGTTATCTCCCCACATGCCTTCTGAGAGTATAGTCAGTCCTTGGCCCCCGTTACCACAAAAGGCTAGCGGTATGGTTCCATGTTCTTTCATCGCCTGCAATTACAACGCCAGGCATTACAATGTGTACATTCTAACAAAAGCGTTTGTTGAGTGGCTCCAACCTTAACAAGCCACAGGTATCATCCATGGTACTCCTATTTCATGCCCTCTTAATCCTCCAGGGATTATTATAATTTTTTTTTGCACTCTACTTCTCCCCAGCCTGGATGAGGTTTAGCTATTATGTGCATGCAGCACAATTTTGAACACAGCGATTCAGTCCACGGAGCACCAAATGACTTGCACATATATTAATTCCGGCTGGTTCTTCCAAACCCTTGATGCCATCACCGGGATCCAACACCGTTCTGGTGCATTTCCTAACACTTGCATTTGGCTAGATCATTCCATTGCTTTGGCCAACTTGCATGGTATCCCTACAAAATATCCCCACCAAAAATATCGCCGTACATATGGCTGTTTGTCTCGCCATAGGCGATATTTTTTGGGGGGGGGATAATTTGTGGGAGCGGGTGTTGCGGGGTGTCCCGCGCAGGGTCCATGGGTCAATATTGCTGCAGAAATATGGCAATATTTTTGTATCACAATATTTTTGCGGGGATATTAACTATGGAGCCACTTCTGGACAGGGCCACATCAGTCTTGAGCCCACTCCCCAAGTGATTAGCCTGAGCCGCTTGTGGGAGAAAGGGAGGGGGCAGGTGACGAGAGACAGTGGTTCTGTGCCAGTTTTTAGGCAGGAATGGTGTGCAGGGATAGCTTGGTATAAGGCCAGGGAATCGAAAACCTAATTAATTCACTGATAAGGACATCTGTGTGTTTCTTGCTGTGGCTTGGACCAGACCAGGGAAGGAATTCGGCCGGCACAAGATGGAGCTGTGCTCTGGCAAAAATGGTCTTGCCGGAGCGCCTTTCCTTGTAGATCCGAGGCCCAAACCTCCCCAAGTTGAGGAAGCTCTCTGCCTCCGACTGCCTCCAGTCTCCGGAACACTGCGGTTGGAGTCTCATTGGCGACTTAACAAGCTGCACCCGAAAGTCCTTTGCTCACCAGGATTGCCCAAACTCAAACAGTGAAACGGTCCAAAGGTATATATGTCTCAGGCTTGGCACACGTTTTGCTGTCATGGTGACTATTCTGACAGATGAAATGAGCACCGTACCCAGTGTGCATTGCATGCTCAAAAGGAATGCACGTTTGAATTGCTATCACAGAGAGGTTTGATAAATTGGTGGTCATTCTTATGTTCCCAAAATGCACTTTGTATTAATGCCAAACAGCCAGCATCCTATATTCAGGGCACCCACATTATTCAACACCTAGCTCCGCCCTTCAATCCCACCCTCACCACTGACAATCCACACACTCCTGCCACGCGCCCAAAGTGGGATGTGGGAGGTGGGTGGTGGTGGTGATGGTCTGGGGACAGGGGGTTACCCCAGTACATTTCGTCCTTTTACAGCATTCGACCAGTTCGTGTTTGCATGGTAACACAAGCTTTCCCTCCAAATCTCCCCGGCTCGCCCTCGGTGCTGGTTCACTGTTTTAGGTATGGCAAAAGTAGGTGCGATGAGATGCAGGGGTGGGATAGTCCATTCGCTAGCAAACCATCGTATTTGACCTTCTTTAGTATTTGTTCTTATCAGTGCTTCTAATTCAATAGAGCGGGGAAGTATTCCAGTTTTTGCCACACTGTCTACTTTTGAGCAGGGTGGGTGGGAGCGCAGAGGGAGTTGAGTGCAAAAACATTCAGTACTTAAGCAAAAATGCAGCGATCACAAGGTCAGGGAGATGAGTCGGCCTGCCAGCTCTAAGCAGGATAGAGTTTGTTTCATTGCATTTGCTCTGATGTTGCAAATGAACTGTGGCCCACACAGTACATGCTGTTCTCTTGTTTTACATATCTGCTTTTAACTAGAAACGTCTCCCGTTGCTCGGCATAGTGACCTTCGTAGAGACCAGAAAGATATATTGTGTGCAGGCCTTTAAGTCTGCGTTGTGTTATACACCGAGATCATTTTATGAGTTGGTGTGCAATATTTCACGAAAAGTGATTAAAATGTTGTGGCCCGCATGCCTTAAGGCCTTGTTATGTATGTTGGACTTCTTTCTCATCAAATGCTGCCTGTAAATAACAAACCAATGAGAATGGGATGCCAGGACGCTCCCTTTACCTCTGAAACGTCACGCGCTTCTTCATAGTCCACTTCTTGCTCACGTGATCTACTATACACTAGCGAGCTTCTTGATTTTGTTGTCTTCTTTTGAATAAGCAGCAAACTTGCCGGCATGTGATGTGGCTTCCCTTACCACTCCACTGTCTCACAAAGCTGTTGAGGTTCATTCATATAGTGAAGATACACAAGCAATGATGACAATTCAGACTCTAAACTGCTCACACGTTTTCCTCTGCAGTAGTTAAACCACAGCTAAACCTGAATCGGCGCTTCCATCCTCGAGCACCGTGATCTGCTTGCTTCTTTGATGCAGTGGATGTTAATGGTGGAAGGGCCACTTTTTGTGTAGAGGAGAAGAATGATGATTCATGTCCAGGTGGAAATGGGCTGGGAACTGCAGTAGACTTGAGCTTTCACGTCACTGGCCTTGACCGTGATTAATAGAGCTCCCGCGGGACAACCTATAGATGGTGACTTGTGTGGAAAGGACATTGTCCTAGCAATTAAGCACAGTTCCTAGATTTGCCGTTTTGCAACCTGACATTTTTACCCCTGGCCACTCGTCAGCTCCGTTCTCCACAGGTACCCAGCACACCATTCGTTTATTACTCGCCAATGGCTAGTGGTGGGTGCACGTTTTGAGGCCTGCCCTTGATGTTAATCTTGTATAATGTTTGAAAACAAAATTCCATATGCATTATACAGACATGTTGGAATGGCTGACTCACTGAGAAGCCTGTTTTTATTAGCGTTCAAACAATTTTCTGTTGGCCCCAAGGTCGAATGTACAATTTTCTGGTACGCTTGAAAATGTGTTAGATCAGCATGAGTATGGCTGCATGTCAATGGAGAGCCTAGATTGTGGGTCTTTGTGCATCTGATGTGTCGAGGCATCCAAGCGTGTGTTTGAGATGGCTGGAGATGTGCCGTGGTACCCTGTTTAATGCCATGGACAGAGAAGGTCATACGCAGAATGTCTAGCCTTTCATTTTATATTTATTCAACTCTTTTATTGAGGTTTTCTTAACCGATAAAATGCTTTGCCAAGCATTTGGTTGGCAATAGCTTTCCACCTTCTCCTCTTTGTTTCAGTGAAGTTCTTATTTGTTTGTTACATGACACAGGCTGAGCATTATTTTTAGTGCTCGACTTAGAAATTGTGTTGCAAATTGGTGTGGCACGAGACAGGACAGTTTTATAGCAGGAAGATTAGGAGAACATATTTGAAAGCATGGCTTGTCGCTAAGTGCTGGAATTCCGTTACGTGTTTTCCCTGAACTATGATAGCTGATGCCTGTCACACAGAAGGTCGGAGATGGGTTTTCAGGCCCTGGGTACTGCAGTGTCAGGAAAACGAGCAAGTCCAAGGTACCCGCATGAGTTTCATTGCAGTCATCCTCAGTTTGAAGCTGTGGTGCATTGATCGGTCTGTCATTAGTTATCATGAGCGTCTGTGTTAATACTCAAAGGTTGTGGGCTTAAATAAAACTTCAAATGGTATGTTGATGCAGGATGGGGTTGGTGAGTTCCCCAGTATGAATAAGTCTGATCGACTCGCGGATGTTGGCCTTTCTCAAAAGGGGGCTGAGGGGACTTCCAGTGATCGTAGCCTGTCTGGTGGCGGTGATGTGAAAGGTGAAAAAAGTAGTGAATTGAGTGAAATCGTCTTCATCGGTCCCCCGCTAAACAACTTGGGCCAACAATGGCTCAAGATATGCACCTAGAAGGATTTGATCGACAACTCCCGGACTCAGCAAAATCCTTAGACTTCACCGTTGACAGCAGCCTGTCCTTCCAGAAACACATAGCCAAGAAGGCCCAAACAGCCTGGCTCCGAACCTCCACCCTTCGCAAAATCAAACTCTTCATCCCACCTCAGGACTTTCTGGACTGTAGTGCAGGCCCTTGTGGTCTTGCACATCGATGGGGGAAATGCCCTCCTGACGGGTCTCCCAGCTGCTCACTTGGCTCCCCTAAAAGCAGTCCACAACACTTCAGCATGTCTTATTACAGGTGCACAGAAATTTGACCAACTCGCCCTGTCCTACGCGAACTAGGTTGGCTTCCGTTCCAGGCCAGGATACTGTTCAAGACTGCATGTCTCATCTACAAAGCAGTCGCAACTAGCACATGCACATATCTGGCTTTGCACGCTCCTAGTGCAGTAAATCGGCCAACCGGCTTAAATCGCAACTTGTACACAGAGACGACCAGTAAACAAACCCACTCTTGTCACACACATACCCTCTGAAACGGGATCCTGCTGTCGGCTCGGACTACCCCCACAATTCTCGAGTTTTGCAAATCTCTCAAAACATGACTTTTTCCACAACACCTGACCAAGGACTAATTCCAGTGGACACACATGACTAATTACAATGGACACACATGCTGACTCACAGACCTCCGCTCAGTCTGCTGGCTACCTACACTCTGTACAGCACTCCACTGTTCTCGAGCTGGGGCTGCACTTTGAACAATATAATACAAATAAAATGTAATTGTTTGTAAATGTGAACCCTTTTGAGTCCTGATGAAGTCTAATTGTGGGGGGGAGGGGGTCTGTGATACCGATTTGAATACAGGTTTGCCCACTATACACATACATTGGTTTTAATGGCTTCTGATAGTTCTTCTCCCTAAAGGTAGCTATCGGATTGAGCAGGATTTGCACAAAAATGCAGGCAATCCTATTATTTCAGCTGCTGAATTAAGGATGCTCATATTACACGACATGGGATAGGAATTGACTCATCTGAGGGCAGGAAAGAATCATTTAACACAATGGGAAATCTGATTTGAAATGCGTTGGGTCAATCAGATATTTTCTCCCTTGTAAACATGTGTGGACTTAACAGCTTAGTGTATGATTGTTGGGTACTGTATCCCCCGTAAATAACGGGCAGGTGGAATCATATGGGCTTAGTCTCTTCATACATTTTCTTATCCTGTTAAACTGGAAACCTAGCCTCCCAATTTTGCAGTTTCGAATTACTATTCGAGAGTTTGCCCAGTAAAAAGCCACCACACCTTAACTGGGTGGTTGCCACACATCAAGCCCATCACTCACCCAAACACTACTAAGTATCCATTGCCCCTCCTAAAATGCTTCACATAGACCATCCACTCCTTGCAAGCCAAATCCGGTTAGGGTCTACATTTTAGACTGAAGTTATACTTTCTGAATGCAGCCATTCCTTTCAGTGTGAAAAAACCATTCTCCGTGCCACCTAGCTCTGCAAGAGCATCGTATGCCTCTAGGTAATGGAAACGCAGGCAATAATGTCAATCTGGAACATGGTGGTTATCATTAAATACCCTCTGAGTTGGTTCCCTTATGCCAATCTCTGGATCATACGCAGTATGCAAGTCAGAGCCTGCACACGGTGTTCCTAATCCTGCCAACCTGTGGCCCTCTGCATTAAGTCATTGCCCCATAAGTCAACTGAGAACAAGGAGCACGCTAACCTTGCTTAACCTTACATTTAGGGAACAGGGATCGTACACTTTGCTTTGTTGCTTCTGTCTATGCCAACCCAGCAACAGTCTCCTTCTCACACGTCCTAATCTTGGACTAAGCCTCCTTCTGGAGTCAGTTTGGCAGTCCCAAAATGATATGCGGGGATTTACCTCCGGGATGATAAATGGATACTGCAGGAATTTTAAGCCTATATATCTCTCAGGATTGCCTGAGCGCACTCTTGAGCCCCTCAGACACCCAACACAATTTGATGTCTATTCTACATTTCTTGTAAAACTGCCGTGGAATCCTAATGAGCACATTTACCCGGTTCTTAGTGATAGCATTGAATGCAAAAGCATCAAAAAAATGCATTTTTTAAAACATTTTGTTTTTAATGGGGGGGTCCCCCCAAGCCCCTGTTTTTTTACCCCTTAAAACCCATTATAATAAAAATAAAACCTTTTTTAAAAATGCATTTTTTCGATGCTTTTGCAATCCATGCTTTCTATTCGAGGAAATCACTGGATATCCATTTACCCAACTCCTACTTTTCTGTGTCTCATCTCTCTAGCTGATAGCCCATATATACACACACATGCACACTAATGCAAAGCATTTCCCCCACCTTACCCCCTCCTGACGTCTGCAATCTCCCTCCCTCTTGCGTCACTCTCGCTTTACTTCCTGCAGGTTAAGGTCTGATGACCCATGAGCAGGAGCACAATGCACCAGCGACAAGGATTGGTGCTTTGAAATTAATATGGTGGTGATTTGGCACACTACAAAAGCATAGTCGCCTAACATATGATGAGGCTAGCCAGTCCTGTACTTTTCTTCCAAGATTAAGACTGGATTGCACAGATGCTCCATGGTTCACAGTGTTTGCGGAGCGAGCCTCTAAAGGTTCGTGCGATTGGTCATCATCTAATCCTCCGCCATATTGTGTCTTAAGACCAAAGGGGTTTTATGCTGACAGGCTCGGTTTCTTTTAATCAGGAAGAGTGTGTGGGGTATTCTCAAAACCTTACCAGGGATGGCTTGGGTTTGTTGTTTACATAGACCCTGCCCACCCCTTAAGGGCAATCCAGTGATTAAATGGGACATTTCAACTGTTAGTTTAAATCGAACTCGTTAAACGTGTGATGTGTTTCAAGAAAGCTATTTGGGGCCTAATTCACAGAAGCGTTTTGTAACAGCAAACCCCATTGGAAAATGTTCTGTGAATCAAGGCCTCAAGGTTTAGAAGGGGCGCACAAATGCAAGAACGTGTTGTAGCTGGGCTCTTGTGTTTCCCACCTTGGAGTTAGTCACAACGTTTTCTGTCGCCTGCTTCTGATTTGAATCTGCTGCATTCATTGGAATCCAAATGATGCTGAACTTTACAGAGCAGTGATTTTATTAAACAGGTCGGGTTTTGTTAACCCATATTTAGTTCTCCCCCCAACCCCCCCAAAAAAAACAGTTAATCTTTTGGCAGAATTAAGGATCTGCCAAGACACTGTTCGAATTCATCTTGTTTCGTGGAAGTCCATTTACATTGTACTTGCGAGTATGCACACTTGTAGACTTTGCAAACACGTTTTTCTAGATTGTCAAGTAGTTGTCGATTTTGTTCACTCGTCTGGTAGCACTGCTCAACTGTTTTTTTTTTTCTCTTTCGTTTGTATACACATTTGGTATTTGTTCCTATTTCTGGGGGGGCTCGATGAGCATCTGTTTCACAAGAACTAATGATGCTGCTGGAGGAGGGGTGGCACGTGTTAATTTTAATCCCTGAGCTCAGTCACCTGACGTACCTTGGTTTGTAAATCTGCCTGACCTGGCCTTTAAGATTTAGCTTTGCATTTCCTTGTGCACATTGGACCGATAGCTAATTTTTTACCTGAGGCCAAATGAAACCTGTAGTGCGCCTTTTCCCGAATCATGTGGATACATCCAGTTTGGCCCGCCTTTTCAGTCCTCTTGAACGGTTATGCATACGGTTTTGCCTGGCCTGGCAGCGGTGGGCATATCCTAATGGCTACCTTGCCAGCCAATGAAGTTTTGCCTGGCGAGGTATCATCTAGCATATCCTAAATGGATGAATACTCCTCACCAGCTCTTTTACCATATTCCCAGCCCCTGCCAAGTCATTTCTCTACGGGAACGCTGCAAGAGCATGCTATGCTAGGCTACGTCTGCACCTGAATGTACAGACGTTGACACCACCAGGAAAAACAAGTCCAACATATGCGTAAAAAGTATCATCAAACTTACAGACTTCACATGAATGCCACAGCAGCAGCTACAGTGAGTGTATTCAACCACAAACAGTATTTTGTGGGAAAAGGGGTCCTCGTTGTTTAATCTTGGACAACTTGCTCTCACTAAATACCTTCTTTCCAGATCCTTAAGCTCCTCCGGCTCCAACTCTCTGCGTGTGAGGTGCTTTTCTAAGCAGCGAGCTGCTAGCAGACCCCTCTCCTCGACTGGCTTCCTCCTCTGGAACAGCCCACCCTCGCCTCTGCATCTTGAGCTGGATCGCCTTAAATTCCGGAAGCTCCTCAAGACTTTCCTCTTCACCACCTCCTTCCCCCTCTCACTCCACACCCCACACCCCACAGTTGGTGAGATTGGTGGCCCGCGACCTTATGTGTCCTCCTGGGTCTCGGTCTTCCACCCATCGCCTTCAGCCTTCCGCACCATCCAAGCACTTGCCTTCATGCACCCTCACAGGCCTGCACCTATTAATGGCAGGTGATGACTCTGAACCAAGCGATCTCCACCAGGAACTTACTGTTGCACACCTGACTACTTGGCACCTCCCTCTGGGGAACTCCTAGCACTTACCCCCTTCCCCGTCTCTTGCTCTCGCTCCCCCCCGCCCTGCACATGCATGTGCTGAATGCTCACAAGACCTAGTAGGACCACCCCTTTCCCCTGATCATCTGTTTATTCTTTTTGCCTTTGTTACCATGTTTCCTCCCCTTTGCCCTGTGGGCGCTTTGAAACACAATTTCGATGTATAAGCGCTTTACAAATGCACAATAAAAGATCCTACCAGGTGTTCTGGGCCCCGAAGACAGATTTAAATACCAGAGTGCAGCGTGGAAGATTAACGAGGTATAAAGACCATAAAGCGTGGTATGGACCTTCTACAGAGGCGTTGCTAGGGATGGTGGGGGGGTTATGGGGCTATAGCCCGGGTCTTTTGGTTGTAGCCCCGGATAGAAGCTCAGGGGCTACAACCAAAAGACTAGCTATCCTCGAGTCCCGACAGTCTCAACAACCAATGGAAGACAAATTTAAGTATTTTTAATGACAAAATTATAACCTGCAGGTGTATTTGTGTGTATATTTTTTTAAATCAAAAACATGTTGCTGCAGGTGGTGGGGGAGGATCAGTATTGTCAATTTCTCTAGGAGTTGGTATCTGAGTGGAAAGAAGCAAATGTGTGTCATGACATACGAGTGGTTGCTGGTGTGCCGGTGAGACATGAACATGCTGGCAGTGACACTGTGCCCAGGGACAACAGACGGAGCAATGTGGCGGAAGATCTGGCATGCGACGTTTCAAGGCATTGCTGAGCAGTAACAAGCCTGAAGGCGAGAAATGGCAGTAAGCGCTGTGTGACGCAACAATCAATCTGCAAACTCTTACCATTCTTAGAGCCCACGATGCCTGCTAATATACAGTACATGATACGTTTCTATGCTGCTGGCAGGATTTGGGGGCATCTTGAAGTCCAGGGTTTGACACGTTCTAAGCCAGTACCTTCTGCCATTGATGGAGAGCCGTGCTTTTAGTGAATGCGGTTTTCATTTTAGACAACCACCTATTGCAGTGTGGCTGGAGTTGCCAAATGGGAAGATGTCTTTGGGGACCATGGGCCCAAAGCCATTACTACACTGCATCCAAAATCCATCCACAGGATGCTGTATGGTGGCGGGAGAGCATGATGCAGCCATTGAAGTGTGGTGGGGGTCGGGGGGAGTAGGGTTCGCAGCAAAACTAGAAGCCAGCATCAGGAGCACGGTTGTAGGCCCTGCAGAAGTTGCTGTGTGATGACCTGTACCTCCTCCCCACCTAGAATGGGTGGTGATGTAGGAGATGCTCTAGCATCATGGCACTTGTTGGCAAAGGCACGAAACAAAGTGGAACTACTTGGAGATAAGGTTAAGCAAACACGATTGCCTTTGTTGTTGGTTGTTGCCATCATGCTCAGTCCTTGATAACCTTGCACATCTGCAGACAATTTCTGGTGTTTGCAATGCATGACTGGCATGGAACGGCAGTCCTTTTTGTATCTCCGGGGACCTAGGACCATTGTGCAGAACTAGACATTGTTTTCCCAAAGCAGAGCGTTTTGCCAAATGCATTCTGCCCTTTTACCTACTTTTGTTTTTTTTAAACTGCGGCCAATGGACGTGCACCCCTTTTCCTCTTGATGTGGCCGCCTGATAATTGGTAGATATTCTGCATGTTCCTTGTTGCTCTTTGGACTTTTCACAGGAGTCTGCTTGTTCCCAGAGTCTGGTACCAATGCTCCGAATCCATTCAGAAACGAGTACATTTAGTCAGCCTGGTATGCATCTGAGGTTCCACCCCTACCCATGGTGTACATTTGCCAAAATCCTTTCATCTGTAAGTGTACATAAGTGTGTTTTTGAACCTGGTTGGATCTCTCCCATTATTATTATTTTAGGCATCATCGTAGAATGGAGTATTTTGCAGCAATGTAATATCTCAAATGTATGTTGGAAGGGACTGGAGTCCCCATGCAGGCCTTACCAAAGTACAGTGGAAGGAAGTCCTGAATAGCTAAATGCCACTGTGTATTAGACAGAATGTCTGCCCTATATAAGCACACCCGAGGCCTTTGACAAAAATAAGCGTGCCTCTTGGTGACCACCGGAGCACAAAGGGAATAGATTATATAGGGCAGCCATCTTTGTGGGTGCTGTGGGGAATTTTCAAGTGTTGACGAAGTTATTGAATCCGGCTACTAGTTATAGGCACTATGTCTCCATGTAGGATTTTCTTTCGGTTATGTATCCACATATGCTGTGCTCGGGCTAATCTCGCTTCCTGTGGTGACTGGGATACAATTTCTCTGTGATTTATAGAACATTATTTTGTTGTACTAATTTTTCTCTTAGCTGAAGTCTGTCGTTGCTTTCAATGTTTTGTGCTGGATAATGAGAGTGTAGCCAGAACTATTATCTAGATATATTTGTGAAATTGTGTTTGCATGTTCGGGCTTGACTCCAGCCCCATAACAGTTGGTGGGCTGACATCTCAGCCCGAGGTTGACATACCAGTCTGAGGTGTACTGGCGATAGTGACATTTGACCAACCCCATCCACTCGCCCTGCACAGAGGTGGGGCTGGGTCCGCCCTGTGCTATCAGTATAGGCGGATTCGGGAGCTTGCCGATTTTAGCAATTTGCATTTATTTATTTTCAAAAATAGGAAATTAGGACACACCATAACATACACAAGGCTATAGCCGACCACCAGGTGCATGTCAGCTACAGACCTGGGCAACGCCGGGGGATACAGCTAGTATCTGAATACATTTGAGAAAAAGGCCTCTGGAATGATATAGTCCCTGAATAGCTGTAGAAGGTTCTCTATTGGATCCGCTTTTTTCATCAGAAAGCCAGAGGAGGCGCCAGGGATCGGCTTATACAATGGCTGACCACTCACCTTTCTTACTCTCCACACAGACCATCTGGCTGCTAATCCCAAAATTAGCATGCAAGACTCAAGGGGACCTACTACTTGCTTAAATCACCCCATGCCTCTGGACTAACCTCCCAGAATAGTTGGCACTTTCAATCCTGATACATTGTATGACGCAGCTCAAGACCCATTTGTTCCAGTAAGACACACCAGGTAACTCTACCACTAATATCTGCCAAAAGCAGTGAGAAGCAATTAAGTTATTATTATTATTGTTATTAGGGAATTTATTGATCACGGGCCTAGCTCCGGGAAGCAACGGAGCGCTTTGCAATCACAGGGGGAAGAACACAGTGACGGAAGCAGAGAAAAAACGAACGGGGGAGCTAACGGGAGGGCGAGGATGGGCAATTGGCAGTAAGGGATCTAAAAGCAACCACGGGAGGAGACCGTGGGGAGCAGATCACCTGATCTCGGGTAGGGTGGTGAGTGCAAGATATTCAGTAAGTGCTCTACAAATGCATAAAGGTTAAAAATGTACCCATCTTTGGGAATGAAAGGTGTGTTTTTAATTACACATCCCCTATATTGGGAAACCCCCCTAAACCACAAGATTGATGATACCTGCTGTTACAGTTGAAAAACGTTTTTCCCATTGGTGTCTTGCTAACTGATGTATTTGCGTTATGTCTGTGATGGTTGGTGTGACAGACTTGATGATAAACAAATAAGACTAGTTGAATTAAATAAAACAATGACATTGTTTTCTTCTGTTTTGAACACTTTATTTTTTTATGTCGGGTTGGCTCTGGTTTTGTAAAGAGTCTGTAAACCTCTTGGGAGAACCTGCGGTAAGCTGCCCAGTTCTTTCTCTGGGCAACAAGCTCGTCTTCCCCCGTTTCTAGTGTTCTTTGACAAAAGGGTGTTTCTGGGCCTTTTTCTCCGCATAAGAACGCAGTTCTTAGACTTTGGGGCACTTTCTCAGCAGGCACCATGGTTTCTGAACCCAGTTCGCCAACGTTGGGACTCTCCTTTGCAGCAGCCACAATTCTGTTATGTCCAAACCAAGAACCGTGGCCATTCTGGACTTTTAGAACTCTTTACCCACAGGCAGCGTTCAAACAGTATTTATATTAGCATTATTTTTCCCATCATACAACGTTGGCCAAGTCACAATGAATTGTTTGATACTTCTCAAGACTTAGTTCTGGCAGGAAATGTTGTGCATGCACAGTTTGGCAACGATTAACCTGTGTCCCGCCTGTTCAAAGTGCTTTGATATTTCCAATCCAGTGTCTTTTACTTCGTTGGCCCTCAGGATACTTTTGTCTCCGTCTCTCTGTGTCTTGTGTGCTTTCTGATTCGGTTGCTCTCGTACATGGTCTCTGGCTTTGTTGCTCTTGAGCGCGCTTTCAGTTGCGCACCTCATTTTCTTCATATTTTTAGAACTCCCTTTACCATCAGCCAGCATTACAGACACACAGCTTGTGTACGCTGTGGTTGCCAAGGTTAATCTGCTTTACTTTGCCATTGGCAGCTTCTGCCTCCCTTCAGTTCTTAGGTAATCACTTTTTCCAGCAGGCAGGGTTTGCATACAGCTTGTCTACGCTGTACTTGAGCTTGGCTGGCCTACCATTGTGACTTCTCTCATATTCCCTTGACTTCCTGGACTCTCAAAGTCTTCCATTGCTTTGAGATTTCCATCATACTCTGCTATTTCATGGACTTCGCAGCTCCACTTGCAGGTGCTTTTTCTGCTGGCTCTGCAGTATGGTGAGGCTTCCATGCCTAGCGGCACACTAGTCACCCCATCTCCCTCAAGAAAAGCGGATCCTTGCTTTCAACAGAATGTGGCCTGTGTGGTGCAGTGACCTTGCCTCGTTTGCAGTTGCTTAGTTGGTGGTCGGGGGTTCTCCACTCAGCCCAGGGCCTACTCTCTGTCAGCACTCTGGATGCTCTCAGTATCATTCGCTTGCAGGCTACGTTTTCCTGCAGACTCCGCTCATTGGCCAGTGTTGTTGCTGGCCCTGCTCTCCACCCTTGGCCAGGCTCTTTACAGTAGGATTACTTTGACTCCTTTCCACACTGCAGTTGGGCTTTTGACTTAGCCACTGGACCTCTTCTGGGGTCAGAGGACCATAGAAAACTGACCTTTTCCACGAACTGCAGATAAGCATGATTTAAATTGAATGATTTTTAAATGGCAATTCCTGCTTTGTGCAATTACATTATAGTAGAAAAATGTGGTAATGTGGTCATAAGTATTTATTGGGTCATTTGCTTGCTTATTTTAGTTTTTCTACTTATACGTTGTTATTTGGGCTCCTTTGATAGTAATAGGGCTGAACATCTTCGTGAAATTATTTTTTTGCCATTTAAATTTTAATGAAAAAGAGAATAATGATACACTGACACATATGCCGGAATAACTCGGACACCAGCGAACAATCAAACAGCTCCTGTTTCGATAGCATTTTGCCATTACCATGGATATCCAGTCTGTTACAGCACTAGACAAAATAAAGTGAGACAAAAAAAACGGGAAAAATAAAATCAACGATCTGAATATTGCAGATTTTGCAGCACTGGTGATTAACAATTCAGTAACATCAACAACATTGAATGAAAGGTTCCCATTCTACAAGGAACTTGGGCATCTCGCCTCATAGCCACCACAAAACATATTTTCACCCACCATTCCTTTGTCAGGTGTGGTCGGAGCCCTCCAATTACACGCTACTACTACTCTGGCAGCTACCAAAAAATGAGTAAGATATCTGCCCAATTTTACTGCTAGCTTGTAACGCCCCTCTAGGTCCTCATCAACCAGCAATGGCACCAAAGGTTACATTGGAAGATGTATTCCACTGATCCTCTTAATTTAAGCCAGAAATTACTTCTAATAAGATTGAATCAGTGTACAGGACCTCCATATATTAAAGAGTGTCCCTGGGGCCTGCACGCCCCTCGAGCAACAAACAGAAATAGTAGGGTCCATTTTATGGGGTCTTGCAGGGGTGAGATACCACCAGAACAACAGTTTAGAACTACTATCAGCTGCACACACCTGAATGATTTACCAGCCCTAGTCCACACATTGCACCAGGTGAGGTCCCCTATCGGGATATTCAAATCCCCTCCTCCCCCAACCCCCCATTTTGACTTGTAGGCATGAGGGGGCTTAAAATGACGGGCATTGAGAACAAGATACAGCGAAGAAGCCTTACGAGAGGGAGGATCCCCAACAAGGGGATCTTCAAATGGGGTGGTTTCATGTTAAGCTTGATGGGGAAACCCTCATGGATTTTTTAGCCCAGATAAAATGAAAGATATGAGTTTGAATTCCCAAACAGATGCATAAGGACCTGCAGACAGCAAGGGCTTGGAAGGTGTGTAACAATCGTGATAACTGGGTCATCTTAAGGGCCGTCACCCTCCCAAGCCATGAAATATCGGATTGCGTTCACCGTAGCAGGTCGGCTTTGGCTGAGGAAAAAAGGTCGGGATATTTTTAGTATAAAGCTGAGAGTGAGTAGGTGTGATCTGAACCCCAAGTATTTTGAGACCGCAGTCCATTGAAATTCAAGTGCCCCCTGAAGTAATTGCACTGGTTTCTGGTTTCTCTGAGATATTAAGAATTATGGATTTGATATAATTAATCTTGAAGCCAGAGATCGGATAGAATTATTCTAATAGAGAAGCTATTTGGGGTAGGGTCGTCAGCAAGTGGTGCATGAAAAAGAGAAGGTTGTCGGCATAGAGTGCGACTTTATGCTGGTACCCCGCTGTGTCGACCCCACGTATATTATCCTCCAGCCGAACCTTCTTTACCAGGGGCTCCACTGACCATGCAAACGAGATGGGACAGCAGACACCCTTGACGGGTCCCCCTGGACAGGGCAAGCTGTTCAGACAAGGCTCCATTTAATTTTATGTAATTGGTTGGGTGGATACAATTAGCCTGTTTTCTTTTAATAAAAGTGGAACCGAACCCAAAACTACTCAGCACTTCAAAAAGATACGCCTAATCCAATGCGGTCAAATGCTTTTTCAGCATCGACGGACAACACAGCTAATTCTTGGTTATGCCGCTTCGCGTACTCTATCGCATTTAAAGTCCTACAAATATTGTCAAATGCCTGACGCCCAGGGATAAAACCTGCCTGGTCCATTTGGACAATGCGCTGGAGAATGTCTGCCAAACGGGCCGCCAGAACCTTTCAGTAGATTTGACAGTCGTAATTTAAGACCACGATGGGTCTATATGATGTACTAAGGGTAGGATCCTTATCTGGTTTGCTAAATAATGAAAATAAGGACTTGCCCATTGTAAGCCTGATTGCCCCTGTGTCAGTGACGCTATTAAAGAAGGTGACCAAATGGGGGGGGGGGAGAGGCGAGGAGATAAACGATTTCTTGTAAAATAGATCTGAATAGCCATCAGGCCCTGGGGCCCTGCTGTTAGGGAGTGTACAAATGACTTGAGTAACCTCTTTAAATAGTATCGGTCTGTCGGTCCTCTGCAGAAATTGAAGGTAAATTCGCCTTTCTAATGAATTGCTTCTGGGCCGCAATATCCCAACTATCAGCGCCTAAGGATGCATAATACTACACGAGAATGCGCATTTTAGAGGCTTCATCATCCCTCAGCTGCCTGTTGTTGTCCTGTTGTTTAGTAATAGTGTTTTTAGCTTTCTGGGCCTTCAATTTGTGGGCCACGATTTGCTAAGCTTTATTGGAAGTGCTAAAGTAAAATTGCTTGGTTTGGAGTACTTTATGGGAGACATCATACGCCCAGAGTGCTTTAAATTCAGAGCTGGCTATTTGAAGCTGCCTACAGACCCTTTGTGCACCCCCCTCTTATATTACAGCTTTAATTCTTGTAACCACCTCTCGGCTTTCTACCTTTGGGACATACCTCTGCTTCCTTGCAGAGTCCAAACGAATACGCTTGGCACACAACGTGGGCTTAAGAGCATCCCAAACCATCACAATTGGTGTATCCCTGTGATTCTTTTGTTGTTGTTGTTCTTGGAAATATAAAGCTATTCGCTCTGAAATGGCAGTACTATAAGCTACATCAGTAAGCAAAGAGTCATTTATTTTCCACAAAGCAGGTTTTCCTGGCCCCCAGAGCAAACGCACCTACCCAAAGCATAATATGAGCGTGATCAGAAACTACTGCCAACTCTATCTATAGTAGTTTCAGTGACATTTGGGACTGCAGAAAGGGAGACCAGAAAGAAATCAAGCTGGGAATAACTGCGATGTGCATGTAAGTAGGTATAATCCCTTTCTAGAGGGTGTGGAAACCTCCAACATCTGACAATTGTAAATCTAACCTCGCTTGCTTAAGGGATTTAGACCTGGTTACATCAAGCCCTGCCGTTGTGATAGACCTGAGTTAGTTGCAATGTTGGTCAGGACCTTGCGGTCTGAGAGGAGGGGTATGAGGCGGTCCTTGTTAAGATTTTATGTGCAGGGTGCTAGGGCTTCTGGTTTCACTGGGGGGCCTGGCTGTTTGCTGGTGAGGATGCCAAATGTGATGGTCAGACCACGGGTAAATTTTTGTGGGATGGCTGGCCAAGTTGCAATTAAGATCAGCAATCCTGTCGAGGATTCGACCCTGGATGTGGGTAGGTTCAGCTGTTCGTTGAGCGAAGCCGCCGTGATCGAGGGCTGTGGCTAGGCTTTCAACGTGTGTGTCTCTGGGGTCACTGAGGCCAAGTTTGAGGGCTCTTCAGATTAAAATTTGTAGAGCTTGGTTTAATGGTTGGATTGATTATTTGCATGAGGTCTTCCTCAAAGGATAGAATGGGCTTGGAGGTCGGTAGATGAGGTGGAGACTGACAGTGTTGGTATGTGAAAAAGTATGCTTAGTAGAGAGAATTTCAGTTTGAGATGGGCCAAGAGTTAGTGAACCTGATGGCGATAGATTAGTGCGACACAACCGCCTCTGCTATGATTTCTGTCATGCACAGGAGGGCATATCCTTGGGGGATGGCAGTAGATAATGCAGAGCCTGCTGCTGGGTGAAGCCAAGTTTCGGATATGGCCAGGAGGCCGAGGTTGTTGTTGGTGGTGAGATCATCATGTATTTCAGGGGCATGGGCAGGGACTGATCTAGCGTTGATGTGGGTGCGTTTGAGGGGGCAGGTGCGTAAGCGGAGGAGCTTGTTTCTCTTGTAGATGTGGGACTGGTGCTGTGGAGGGAGGAGTCAGCTGTTTGAAGGTGAACAATCTCTTGGTGTGGAGCTGGAAGCGATAGTTTCTAAAAGATAAAGTGGGGTTGAGAGGAGGGGGTTGCCGTGGCGCCTGCAGAAAAGTGAAAACAGTAGGGCTTACATGATGAAAAGAGTTGCGGGTGAGGACAGATATCTGGAGTGGGAACAGCAAGAAGATGTTAGCTACTCAGTCCTAGGGGCACCACATCACTGCACTTAACACCGGCGCACAACACCACGCCCTTTGACTGCGCAGGTTTTGCTGCCTGGTCTTTATGCGATCGTAGCTGGAAATAAGCATACGTTGCGTCTGTGTGGCGGAAGTGTAGGCCCGACAGATGGTCGGCCAGATTCTTGCGCACCTGCGGTGGACAACACTGTGCCCTTTGCCTGCGTGGGCTTTGCCGCAGCGGGCTTCGGTTCCTGGTCTTTAAGCAATTGCGCCGGAAATTAGCGGATTCCTCAGTCTCCACTTCTCTCTCGCCTGTCCAAAGAAGGCCACCTGCGGTCCTTGTGCCTGCTCTTCTTAGAGTGCACTTTAGACCAACCCTTTTGAGGGGCATTCTGTTCAAAGCTTTTCTGGCAGTTGAAGATCAGCTCAGGGAATCTTTAGCACTTCTAGCGCCGCAGCAAGGGACAGAAATTGGTTCTGGACACCTTTTGTAGTTGAACATAATGCGGAATGGGTACCCCCAACTGTACTGGATATACCTCTCCAACCATTGAGTGAGCGTTCTCATCTGACGGTGCCTCTGGATTGTCCGCTGCGCCAGATGCTGGAATATCTGCAATTCAACTCCTCAACGATATGCTGGGCTGCGCCCTGATTTTCTGAAAGATAAGCAATCTGGAAGAAGTGGATCGTGGGCAGCACATCCGGGATGAGATTTTGGCGTTGTTGGAAAGTTCTAATAAACTCTATACGTGTGATCTAATGCTAGATTCACTTGCTCATCCTCCCTAAATATGCTGCGAAAGAGATTGCGCACGTATGCCTCCAAGTCCCGATCTAAGACGTCCATCGGGATCCCACAAATCTGGACATTATTTTTTCTAGAGCGGTTGTCGCTATTTGCAAACCGCTCATCTGTGACAGCTTTATGCATCTCCAACGCAGCCACTCTTGTGTTCAAGCTGATCGAAGGAATGGGCCTGATCACAGAAAGCGGTTTCCAGGTCACCCAGCCAATGTTATGCGTGTTGCACGTTGTGAGTTTGCTCCTGGAAAGAGCCTTTCAGTTCTTGCAGGGTAAATGCCCTTTTTTTTTTTAGATTGATTGGAGTAGTTGCGCAAAATCCCCCTTAGTAGCTGACTGACTATATTCCAGTGCAGGTATCTCTGGTCAATGCCTGCTGACCAGGATGGGGCTGATTTGAAGGGATGCCGCAAATCCTTAATGGAGGTCGCAGACTTGCTGGTCTTCATGGTGAGGTATTCCACCTTACACCAGTCCAAACCAAAAGCATACAAACCGCTAATCAGAAAGAAGAGGACTCCTCCAAGGATAAGCCAGTAGTGCAATTCCAGGAACAGCTGGGGACCTGTGCTTCAACTTACCCTCAGTCAAGCTGTAAACTTTCCACCATGCAGGGGAGGGGTGGGGTATAATGGCAGCATGCAGAAAGAGTATTCCAAGCCAAGAAGACGCCATCAGTACAGCCCCAAGGAGAGGAAAACGGGCTGCTCAGGCCCTGGCCTCTAACTAGAATAAGAGTCCGCTCTAGCACAGTCACAGAGATTTAGCAGGGCACTCCAAGCCCCAGCCTGCTCACCGACCTGCAGAGGTGCATTGTGCTGCAGAGAAAGGCAGGCCAGTGCACAGGAGCCCCTCCAGGCACGGAGGAGTGGTTCATGCGCCACCCATCTGGACTCTGACACGCCGTCCAGCCACTGAGACTCCGGGAGCCGCACACGAGCAGGCGAGGTACATCTACATTGTGCACCTCTCTGCATTATGCCAGGAGCCACCCAGAACCCGCAGTAACAGGGCAGCTCGAGCGTCGAGCGAGGATCGGCAAGCTCTCTGCAGCCAGAAGAGCACCCGCGAGGCCTTGCTCCCCTCCAGCCCCGCTCCAGCGCTCAGCTCGATGGGATACTGCAGCATCTGCAGATGCTGGTCCCGGGGGAAGTCCCTGCAGCACACGGGCAAAGCATGCCCCAAAATCCCTAATGTCACTGGGGTTCTCCTCAGGAAGCTGGTGTGACAGCGATTCGGGGATGACACACCCCGGCAAGCCCAGTTTTGTATGCACCGCAAAGGCGGATATTTCTTAAGCCGTCAACAAGACATGGCTGCCATGCCAGGCAGGCCCCGATTGGCGTCTGGGCTGAGGCCGCCACAGGACCCAGCAGCTAACCGTTGGTTCCACTGTAACTCGGATGGCTTTTTTTTTTTTAACTGTTGCTCTTGAGTAGGAAACCGCTGGTATGGAAGACGTCCGCTAACTCTGCTCCAGCAATGACAATAAAAATAACATGCCGTTTTATTGTAATCCGAATTAGCTTTGTAAAGCTTGCGACAGAAATCCATCAGCAATGATGTGCAATACGGAGCTTTTTTGACTTATCCTATGCAAAAAGATACTGTTATTCTCTTTCCTTGAGCCCTACTGAACAGATCACACTTTCCAAAGATCTATGCATAAAAAAAGTATAGTTGACACATGTATTTTGGTGGGCCCGGTCTACGGTAACACCAGCATCTACAATGTGATTTGCCAAAATAGGAGCTACCAGAGTACCATGTGCCTTCCTGAAAGAACCTGCTGGAATCAAATCCATTCCAACAGGCTGCTTTTAACAGTGGGCATCCTTCATTCAAACTCCATTTGCCTGCACGTCCTCCTGGGCTAGTGGAAGAACTTTGGTTAAATACAAATATAATGGTTTATGTAATGCTATAGTGGCACATGAGGAGATAGACTTCAAAGTGCCAAAACACAACTTGATGTCATTTTAGTTAACTGGTTTCCTGTGACCCCTTCAGCAACAGTGCCAATTGTGTATTGCATCTGGTCTTGGGGGGGGGGGGGGGGAATGCCCACCCACACCAGATGATGCACCAAGCCCTTTGTTCTCTGCTGGGAAGACTTGACCTCACTTTGGGAGTGCGAGAAATATGTATGGGGGCCTGACTCTAGAGTGTTAAGCAGGACTATCAAGAGAGAGAAGAGAGTCAAAGGCTACCCGTGTCATTGACGCAGGGGAGGTCACTTTGTGTTTGCAGTGAGGCTAGATTCTTATATATACGAGCTCATAAAGGATCACCAAAATCAGGAATATCTTAAAACAAAGTTTAATTTTGATTTTGGTGATCCTTTATGAGCTAGTATATATAAGAATCTAGCCTCACTGCAAACACAGTGACCTCCTGTGCGTCAATGACACGGGTAGCCTTTGACTCTTATCTCTCTTGATATCCCTCACCTTGAGAGAGCAGGACATACCTCCCCATGCGTGGGCAGAGGGCTGGGGCTTCAAAGGGGCCTATGCAGCACAATGAGGAAGTCACACCAAGGAGATAATTACTGGTGTCCTTTTGATCCCTTGCAGAAAGGGGTGTGTAGTGCAGCTAGTTGGGAGTACCTGTACACAGGAAAGAGTCGAGCCATCTTGAATGTGCACAGACCAAGCTCCTTCCTGGGACCTCTTCCCTAATTTCGACAGACAACGCACTCTAGGAGCTGACATCAAAAGGAATGACCATTGTACAACAGCGAGTATTGGACACCTACAGAAGCCTTGGAATGGACAAACCTGCTATGGCAAAATAATTCTGTAAGTGGGTGAGAGCCCCCTCTTCATTTGAATCCTCCTTTGATGAACTAGATTTGGCTGGAAACATGTTAGTGTAAGGACTGCCCAAGTCTCCAGCTATTGCGGTGAAGGTGTGGATTTCCAGGGAGGGTGCAGACCATGGTTATGAGGGGAACATTTGAAGTGACCTACTGTTTTTAAAAAAGGCTTGACTGCAGCAGGACACTGGTACCCATGCTTCTGCCTGCTGAAGGGGCAAGCTCTGCAAGTCAAACTATAAACCTTCCTGGCAGGGAAGAGCAGAAGATGACCTTACCTTTCTTCAGATGCCCAGTGGAGTGTATTGTAGCAACCCACGAACCAAAAGAAGCTGCCTTTGGCGCTCTGGCATTTTGAGCTGTTGCAAACAATCCTAATGGCTTCAAACCACTGCAAAGAACCAGCAGAGCTGCCTTTGACACTCTCTATACTTCGAACCACTTGAAACAGCTTTTGAGCTGCACTGTTCTGAATATTGCTTGTCTGCACTACGTTTTTCTAGTGGTTGCTGCTTGTCAAATGGCATCATGTCGAGCTAGCTTGACTGACTTTAAATGAATTCAACGCATCCCAAAGTGCCAGAAACCCTGGCTCGAGGCTGTCAAACTTGTGAAAGAATACATTAAGGTATCAAATAGTGGTTGAGTCCAGCCCTACAGATAAGTGGTGTATTGGCTACTTTTACTCCCTAAAACTTTTTTGGGGGAAAAATACTCCCAGCAAAAAATGGGAAACGGACACTTATGACCTTGTGCCCCTGTTTTCACTCATACAGCCTTATGGATATGTTTGGACCAGTAGTGCACGTAGTACCACAGGAAGAAACAACTGCCTTATCGAAAGAAGTAGACATGTATCTTTTAATGGGCATGAATAACTAGGTGCAAAGAAACAATTATTAGAAAAATATTTCCATTCTCCAGTTAAAACATATTTTGACTTGCTTATAAAACACTGCCACTGGGAATCAGACTTACATTTTGACTCCCTAAAAAAAATAATTTTACTCCCAACTTTAAAACGGGTAGTAAAATGCTGCTACTTCCAAATATTATCTGAAACACGGGCTTGAATCCCCCTGACCTTGTTCTTGGGGCCATAGTGACATTAAGACCCCACTTCATACCTTTTTAAAACACACATTCTTGAACTAGGTGACCGGTCTACAGGGCCGGTTACCTGCAGACTCCTGTCCTTTATACCCATGGAGCCATTTTCCTGTAAAGTCTGCATTCTCTCTGCATTTCATTACAGCAGTGGGTTTTTCATGTTTTTGTTTAATGAAAGTTTTATAGACCTTGATTTCTTTTTATTTCGTTATTTAGCGTGTTCTTGTTTTGGATGCTTCCATACCGCCTCACACCCTCTTGAAGTGTGACCACTCCTGTTGTAGAAACGGTGTGTGGCTGAGTATGAGTTTAGAAACCACTACTGATCCGTGTACTCCTGCAGGGTAGTAGCCGTTTATTCACAAAGATTTTGTAATCCTCCAGTCTCCCAATTGACTTTTTTATTTTTTTTAAAAATGTTTTAAAGCAAGTTGCATTGGATTAATTGTACAGGCCCTGTAGGCGAGCCAGGTCACGCCAACATAACCCAAAATGTCAAAGTGGGGGGACTAAAGCCCATTTGAACACGCTTTCTGCTGAAGTGGCAGACTATCAGTAGCAGTGGGTTGGCTGGTTATTTATTTTAGTTTTTCAGTGCATGCTTTTCGCTGTCCATGCCTCTTTGTGTTGCAGCCAGTTAAGGGTTGAATGACTGTCAGTCCACAATGCTAATCGTTTCTTTCGAGCAACGCTGTGGGATTTATAAATAGTTCGGCGTTATGACATTATTTATGAACGCTCCCGTTTCCCACGAGAATGGGCCATTGTGTTTGTTGCGAGTGGCGGTCCTTTTGTACGTGTGAGTGCAGGGGGTAGAGTGCATGGCGGGAAAGATTAGTGTCGCAGAGATTTGTTTTAGCTCTGTATAATTCGCTGCGTGCGTGTGCTTTTCCAGTCCTTTCATGTTATGACCAGCTTGTTCGGTTCTACGGCTTGGCGTAAACCTTTCTGAAAGCTGTGTTTGCATGCAAGCATCCCCTAAGCACCAATTATCCTCTGCAGTAGGCGACAGTGGGTACACATTGAACGTCTCGGCCACGAACAATGTCTCCTCACAGAGCACCCAGAGCGGAAACATTGACTCCCATCTGAGGCCTTTTCTTTACAGCACATTAGATTTTCTTGCCACTTGATCATCTGTTTACGATATCTATACACGTTAATATAGTAGGCTAGCGATTATCGCTGTCATAATAATAAATACGCTATTTTAAACCTTGCTTAGTAGGAACTGTTTTTTTATACTGGTGTGCTTCTGTAGATCCATTATATAATAGATCGGGGTGTATGTTAAAAATGTAATTAATTAAAACGTGCAATATTTGATTATGATCCCAATGTATCAGTATTCCTTCATGTGAATGTTTTTTTTCCTGAGATTTTTTTTAAATAATGGGTTAAAGTACACATTTGCCAGCGCAAGTTAGAGAATAATTGGGTTAAACAGCATACAATTTACAATCTGTTCTGTAGGGGAAAACATGAGAAATGCTGATTTTGCTCCAAGCCTGATTAGTAAATGGTTTTTCCCATTGTTTAATGGCATGATGGGCTGAAAAATGATGGTCTGGAGGGTTGTGCCAGAAGTGACCTGTAAAACACGCTTTGAGTCATTCAGTTCAACCTTTGAATTAAAATCCGATTTCTCCATTAACAGAAAAAAGCTCTCTAAAAATCAGTTATTACACAAAAAGGTAAATACATTTGACTATATTAATACCTAAATAAATAAAAATATAAGCGCCCATTCCCATCAACATTCATAAAATCTGAAAGATAACATTTTATTTAAACAGCTGTAAAAGTGCTCCTCTAACAAATTAATAAACTGTTCTATGGATGGGCCCCAGTAGCGTATTGGGCCCCCTTTTACGCACATCAACATTTTGACAGGTGGGAATGCCCCCTATTTCTGGCCTTGGTCAGTCCCCCTTTTGATATGGTTTTGATATAAAATGAATATACATTTGATATAAAATGATAATAAAAATATTGATTGGATATAAAACGTATATTTTATATAAAGTGGGTATAAAACGGTCATCAAAATGTTTTGATATTAGGTTGAGATGATTTGATATAAAGTGTGAATATAAATTTGATATAAAAAGTGTATAAACATTGGAGCATCCTGTGATGGTGCTGCCTGGATGACTATGGAGGGCGAAATTGGCTCTGAAGACGGGGACAGTGAATTTAGGGTTTTGCAGAGTGATGAGGCAATGTTGTAGCGGGGTTGGCCTTTAATGTTGTAGGAAGCGTATACAAATTTTATATAGTATAGATGAAGTTATGATTTTATAATTTTAATGACACAGGCTAGAGAGTTAGCTTCAACGGCTAGTAACATTTAAACGTGGATATAGCTTTGATATACAATTATTAAGCTATGAATAGGTCTCGACCGGTACTAAGGCATGCGTAGGGACAGGGGTTTATAACGCTGCTATATAGCCTTTGTGGTATGCCTGGGGAAACACGGGTGCCTTTGCAGCTACCCAGTGGATGTTGGGTGTGATATTCAGGAAACAAGGATTATGAATAGTTAGTTACGACGAGGGGAAAACACCCCCTGGGACTTTCAGGGCTTCCAAGGATAGTTCTACCCCTTATTATCTTATGGAGAATAATGAGTTGGAGGCCGCTCAGGGCTTGATTGTGGATTGCGAGGCCGTTGAACTCTGCAAGAACATGGCTACACTCTGTTGGCAGCGAGATGCATGCAATGTTATGGTTATGGGGTGGTCTGTTGGAGATTGCATTCAAAACATTAAGGAGCATGTGCCCATAGCAGCTGCTTATCAGGAAATGGCTACCTAGGATGGTGACAACGTGGTTCTGGACCAGCTGCTGGGTGTTTGGTCTGGGTGACCATTCGTTGGCCTATGTGTGCTCTTAAGATAGTGGATATGAATGTATGGTTCTGCAGGCAGATGTGGCCATGATGCCGGAGAGTAACCTCGTCTTTCTGGGGCCTCAGTAAAAACACGGGTTTAAGAGCCTTGGCTATCGGATGGCTTGTTATCCGGTTGGTATGTTTTAAAGCAAGTGTTTGTATTTTGTAAGGCGTAAGAACTAATCGTAGTTAAAACTATGCGTCTGTTTTTTGCTTACAGCCTGTAGCTGATAAAGTGGACACTGGTGAGGAGAACCAAGCTGTACTAGAGATTATTAATATTTATTGTGCTTGATTGAAAATCCAGGAGACGCAATGATGGCATGTGTAAGGCCTGTGTTCCGCTAATGGCGACTGATAGCATTAAAGATAAGCTTGCATCAGCTGTGACCTGGATTGATATTCTGGCCATTCAGGGTTTTACGACCATAGTGGTGAAAATGTGTTTAAAACAACACTTTCACAGATGGTGATCGGGGCACAAAATTGATGACCCCAGCAGGATGCTCACGAATGTTTGGCAATATCTTATGCGGATAATTCGCTACCTAAAATGTGTCGCATTTTGAGCTCTGAACACATTGTACAAATGATGCGAGTGATACAGTCGCTCACACAGCTAAGGATTGTAAATGGGGCAGAACGATGAACGCCTAAACATTGTGGGCTATACAATCGGCGCTTAACCGCCTTCTGAAAATTAAGCAGTTTAGACCGGGGTGCCCAATGTGTCTTAGAAGCATTGTTGAGAAAACAGTTCACAAGTGGGGGATAAAGTATATCAAAAACAGTATGGTTGAGCAACGTGCATGTGACCCCGTAAACAGACCTACGAGGATTGAGACTGTAGATGTGTTCATATGTATTTGCCCTTATTTACAGGAAATAAAAAAATGAGCATCTGCTGGAAAGCAATCAATTTAATGTGAAATTCGCCATTTGATGTGTACAACAATTATTGCTGGATTTACTTAAAGAGCATTTGAGTACTGTATGTCCAAGTCTGTTGTGTTAACTGGAAGCACCAGCAGAGATATACAGATGTGAATGTAGCAATCTTTCATGTATCACAAACATATGCGCCAACAAAAGCCATCTGCTAATGGACAACTACTGGCAAAAGCACTACAAAGGAGGCTTGGGCGATTTAAGGTCGCTGGTGGGGCCCTCATTGCGATTGAAGGTGGCCAAACTGCAACAGAGTTTCTGATGTGTTCGAGGACACTGGCTGTTTGACAGGGATCTTTATGAATGTTTGTCAACCGTCTCGAGTTTGTGTACGTTTGCTTAGCGACGCAGTGAAAGACAGTCTGTGTATGAAGTAATTGCTGATACCATGAATCTGTAGCCGAAACGATCGTCGTGCAGCATCTGATAACCCAAAATATTCAATGTGAATAAAATCTGAATGAAAATAGCTATTTTAAATTTTAATGAAAAATCTGTTTGTATTTTTATGTTCATTGGTTATGGGGCGAACATGTCCGGGCAGGAAGTTCTCGAATATATTAATACAAAGGGACGTTGACCGGTATGGAAGGGTGTTAAGAGCTTGTACCATAATCTCGAAAATAAAAAAGCCAACATATGGTACAACAACAGAGTTCTACTTTGTGTCTAAATTTAGATCATGTGGTTAAAAAAATAGAAACTGTTTCTTTAGCCCATATCTGATTGTTGGGCCCCACCACATTCTAGTGTTACACCACTGAATACAATAACTTTAAAAAAAATCAACAAGCGATGGGTGTTATTATACATAACTAGGACCATGTAATAAAGAGCCAAGCCATTTATGAAATCAAAAACAATTTCTTTATATTAAAGACATTTACTGGAAGGAATAAGGGTTATGCACAGTCAGTTAAATGCAGAGAGGAAAAGTTTTAATGCAAAGGAAAAATAAACAACCAAATCTGACAGCTACGAAGGGGCACATTGTATGTGGGGACATAAATGATTCAGAGGTATGAGCAGCAAGGGCACACTGGAATAATGAGGGAGTGGGCAAAATGCGTGAAGCCGCCCGGTGCCAGCATTCTTTTAACAAACACAACACTAAGCGTCTTTTGTAGAGTGATTGTGCTAATTTCCCACAGTTATTTTTATCGCGCACTATACCACGATGTGTAACGACGATAGATGTTACACACATCTTTCTGTACAAAGCTCTGCACCAGATCTTTCAAACTGTCAAAATGTGTTGCAAAATTGTTGTGAACATTCAGCGTTATACCTCTCTCACTTTCATATTGGCGGTTCCTAGAGATGTGCGATAGTCGTATGTTTTAGGCTTTGCAAATAAAAACTCCACATTATACTTGCCGAGAGCTAACTCTTAAGTTAATCCCCTAGATAATCGCAGGTGGGCGGGTTGACATCTCTGGGGCGGCTGATAAAAATGCTATTGGTGTCGTGGTACAGAACCCGCTCTTGTAATTGTTCCATTACAGCAAACAATTTTAAGCGAGTGCGAGTAGTTGTGAAAGCGGCTATGAATATGTCCCTGTTGTCCGTAAGACTGATCAGATAGGCGTGAAGCACATCGGGATCTGTGATGATGGTTGTGTTTGGCAAACGAATTCTTTGCGCAAATTTACCCCACAATGAAATAAGGCATAGTTTTGCCAACCATTGCCGAGCGGGGTTGTTCAAGATGTGTTTCATACGCAGGTGTGTGCCCTAATGTTTATAATAATCATCTATGTAGGACTGTTTAGCGTCATCGTTCACACACCAGAAAGGAAACCCAGTGGTCTCTTGTTTCTGCTGTAGGAACATGCAGATATGATCACAGAAGAGCTTGAGGTTGACTGTTTTAAAATACTTTATTTCATGTATGCGCCCCAGGCGATATCCCTGTTTCAAAGCCTCCTCGAGCTGAATCGTGCACAAAGTCCTGGTCAGCCGTTGCTCTTTATTTGTGTGGCCGAAACTGCCCTGTTTTGTCTCGTCAGATGTGCGGCAGAGCAGACATATTAGTTTACATCTATAGGGGTAACACGGGTATGTAAAGACATCTATGTGGGTAGACCTCGCAACTGATTAGGCAGAAATATTGTTCTTTATCACCAAAATGATTACAGATGATCTCTGGATGTCCCACAAGATAGGGTTTGTCATTATTTACAGAGGGCTATAGACTGGTAAAATCTAGGTAGTGTATTTGTTCCCCCCTCTGGGATGCGATGATGTAACTTTAAAGCATTTGTGCGGCTGCTATATAACACATCAGGGTTTGGGGGTCGGACAGGTCTCTCTCTTTAAGAAAACACCACACATCAGAATTCTTCTGCACCATCGCGCCACTTGTGTTCCCAAATACTGATGACACGAACACCCCGACTGACTAGGAATGTTTGCTTTAACAGAGTGCGTCTATATAGCTATTCATAAGTAGTGCCCAGCAAAGTCTTGAAACCTATGGCGGGGTGGCAATCAGGACAATCGTGATAAAAGCAGCCATTGAATTCGTAGGCGGTTTCCGCTCTCTGAACCACCACATGCGTAGCCTTCCAACCAATAGTGGCTGTATAGTTTCTGACTTACGCCAGTTAGGGCTTGTTGTATAGAGATGTTGTCGATCCCTGAGATGTATAAGAGCCGCTGACTAGGCAGCGTAGAATGTTTTTGCTGCCTATGGTATGAATCCTGTTGAAGCAGCGCACTTTTTTCAGGTTTTAGATAGTTGTTTGTATATTTGCATAGAACAACCAGCCAGCGTGATGCTTTTAAAAGGATTGACGTATGACACATGTAGCCCACCCTTTATATGTGGTTCACGACAAGTCATTTGAATGATCCCATCCCTGAAAAAATTACAAGCTTGTCTGTAAATGTTGACATCTTCTTGGCAGTAAGCCCTTAACACTTGGTGAAAGTCTTCAAGAGGCAGAAACAAATTGAGTCCTACGATCCGAAATCAATATTGATGGAAATCCATGTAACTGGACAATTTGTTCCAAGAACACAGTGGCGAGAGTTGATGCAGTTGGAAGTCCTTTCAGAGGGATGAAATGGGCCATTTTGGAGAATAAATCCATAATGACTAAGATGGTGTTGTAACCATTGCAGGGAGGAAGATCCGTGATAAAGTCCATCGATGGTGTATGCCAGGGTGCTGGTGGAATCATTAACGGACGTAGTAACCCAGCAGGATTTTGCTTCTGAGATTTGTGCTGTGCACAGACACCACAGGTTGTAACAAATTGGACAATGTCTTATCTCCAAGTGGGCCACCAATAGTTCTGTTTTACCTTAGCCTGTGTCTTGGCTATTCCAGGATGTCCTTCCACTAATGAATCATGGTAGTTTGTGATGATTTGAGTTTGCAGTTTCTTGTCCTGGATATATAACCGTCCTTGGAAATATGGTAGATTGTTTTCGATGGTGTACCAGTCTCCCTTTAACAGCCATTCCTGTTTTACCTGAGTCATCTGGGATTGTAAACTGGTTTTTAAGTCCTCTAAACCCATGGTTGCAGCGATCGTGGTTTGAATTCGTTCTTCAGGAATGATGGCCACGGGATCAGATGCTGTAAAGGCCTCTTTTTCCTCACTCATGCGTGATAATGCGTCTGCTTTTCCATTCCGTATTCCAGTCTGTAGGTAATAATAGTCGTATTCTACGAAAAAGAACGCCCAACGAAGTTGGCGTGAGGATTGCGCTTTGGCGGTCTTTAAATACTGTAAGTTACGATGATCTGTGATGCCGGTGACTGTGTGTCGTGCCCCAAGGAGATAATGTCTCTACGCCTTAAATGCAGCCTTGATTGCCAGTAATTCCTCATCCGTGATTGCGTAGTTCAGTTTGGGAGCCGAGAATTTGCGGGACCAGAATGCGACGGGATGTAACTGTCCAGTTTCCGGGTCTCTTTGGGATGACACCGCTCCCATGGCTATGTTTGAAGCGTCTGTTTCTACTACGTATGGTAGGTCTGGACGAGGATGTCGAAGAACCAGTGCTGTGGTAAATGCTAGTTTCAGTTTCTGGAAGGCTTTTTCAGCTTCTGTGGACCAATGGAATTTCTTGTTCTTCCTCAGCAAAGAAGTGATTGGGTGACCAATTTGCGAAAACCCAGGAATTAATCAACAGTAGAAATTAACAAAGCCAAGCACACTTTGTACGCCTTTCGTGGAGGTTGGTGAGGGCCACTGGAGGATTGCGTGAACTTTCCGTGTGTCCATATGCACTCCCTGCGGTGTGAGCATGAAACCGAGACATTTTTCCAGATTGGCATTTAATTGGTGGTGTTGAAGTTTTTCCAAAACTGCTCGGACATGACCCACATGTTCTTCATTGGAATTGGAGTAGATGAGAATGTCATCTATGTAGACAAGTGCGCAAATGTCCAACAACTCACGAGTACATCATTCATAAAGAATTGAAACGCTGCAGGGGTGTTTCATAACCCAAAAGGCATGATTTGGTATTCGAAGAAGCCGTCTTCCATTTGTCTCCTTTTTTTACTCACAAGGTGGTAGGCCCCTTGCAAATCAAACTTGGTGTAAATCTGAGCGTGTTTCACTTGATCCAGGAGCTCGGGTATAAGTAGCAAAGGGTATCGGTTTTTCAAGGTAATCTGGTTGATGGCTCTGTAATCAATGCAGGTCCTCAAGTCCCCCTCCTTCTTAGGCACGAAGAAGAGGGCCGAGGAGACAGGAGACTTGGATGGGCGGATAAAACCATTTGCCAGATACTGATCCAGGTAAGTTTAAAGATGTTGGTTTTCTTGCACCGTTAAGGCATAAATCTGGCTGCAGGGAATTTGGGCTCTGGGTACCGGGTCTATTTGGCAATCATAGGGTCTATGCGGGGGCAAAATGTTAGCTTGTTCTTTTTGGAAGACATCCTGGTAACAGTGCTATTCAGGTGCTAAGGTGCCAGTGAGGCCCAGCATGATACTCTTCTTGGGTTTTTGGTTGATGACGTCTTTGTTGTAGCAGGTGTCGGCGCAGTCTTGAGAAAAGGTCAGAACTCTGTTTTGCCAGTCGATTTTAGGATTATGGGTCTCTAGCCAGGGCATTCCTAATATGATCTGGAACTGGGGAGCACCAATGAGATCAAAGATGATGTCTTCTTGGTGCCCATCCTGCAACATAAGCTCGACTTTCTCGGTGCATTGTGTCACCGGGCCGGATGATAACTGATATCCATCCACTGCAATGACATTATCCGATTTCTGCTTTTGTTGAAGAGGAAGGCCTATTCGTATTGCCAGATCTTGGTCAATGTAGTTTCCTACTGCCCCACTGTCTATGTATGCCTCCAAGGCATGTATCTTTGACGGCTGCTTGTGATTTACCAAAAGTACCGGAAGAACTAGATGTGAGATCTGTGCGCATTCCTTTTTCTCGTTCGACAAGTGGACCCCTAACGCTTGTCGGGCATTGGAGTTTCCCCGAGTCCACTGCTGCTTCGTCGTTGTTTTTATCGTTTGCCCTAACCATTTTCTTGGTAGGTTTCACCAGGCAATCACAGAGGAATTGGCCTGCTTTCCCAAAATATAGACAAAGTTGTTGTCGTCTTTTTCTCTTTCTGCCTTGGTCAGCGGACTCCGTAACCCACCGATTTGTATTGGTTCTGAGTTTTCATGTGGTTTGGTGTGGGTCTCGCTGTGTCGCACAAAAAAAGGTCCTCCCTTCTGTTTCGGCTCTATCCATTTTCCTATTCTGCAACCTATGATCAAGTTGCACTGTGAGGTCTATGTAGTCTGCACACCCCTCACGTGGGTTCACAACTTACGCCAACACATCCTTAAATTCCCCACGTAGCCCTCGATAGAAGTGTAGTCCTTTTCTCTTCTGGCCAGTTGGTTTGAGCTACGAGATGATTGAAAGCTGCAATGTAGGTTAATAGATCATGATTTCCCTGTCTGAGCGACAGCTTGTTGTCCAGGGCTTTTCCCTGAGCCTGTCAGGCAAACAATTTCTCCATCTCATGTTGGAAACCCCCAAAGTTCAGAAGCAAAGGATCATCTTGGATTACTAATGGTATTGACCAGTCTGCCGCATTACCCCCCCTAGATATGAGAGTAGAAATGCCACTTTGGCTTGATCATTAGGAAAGGCTCCCGGTCTGCATAAGAAATGTAGGCGACATTGGTTCATGAATATGGTGAACTTGTTTGGGTCGCCAATGAAGCGTTTAGGCACTGCCCCTAGAAGTACTACCTGAACCGTTGTGGGTTGTTGTGACGGAGCAGCGTGGCTTATCCCAGGCAAGGGAACCTGTCCTGCTTGTGCCTGTAGCTGTAACGCTCACCTGGTATCCACGGGGACGCCCTAATGCCCTGGTTGCCAGATTCACCCTGGACCTTCCCGATTCTGGACGATGCCTTCTATGGATTTAGGAACAGATTTTGTTTCCTCCCACCAGCCCCCTGGGCTTGGCCTGATGGCCCACTCCTCACCTTGTTATGATGTCTGGCGTGCTCTCCGTCCTGCCTTCTGTGCAGGGGCGCGTAGTTTTCTGCGGGTTGAAGCGACTGAGTTAACTTCACTGGTGCTAACCCATTCAAGTGTCTTTAAGGAGGTAAGTCTGGTTATAGCAGTCTTAAAATGTCCTTGCTTTCCTTTCTTGCTATTAATGTCTTTTCTTTGTTTGTTTCCCCTTAGGTGCACAGAGGTTCGGTGGGTGCCCTACTTGGATCAGGCTCCTGCCAGGATGATGGACGCAGGAGCGTATGATGGATGGATGGATGGGTGGATGGTAGGTTAAGCGCGAAGTGTGGCGCGGTAATGTCTTTTCTTGCTAACCTGTATTCTTTTTTTTTTAACTTGTTTATTTTTGGTTAACACACAGGAAAACAAAATTTGCTTATACATTCAGCACTTTTTAGCAGCATTAACACATAGTTGAATATCCCCCAATACCCATTACCACCCTTTAGTTCAGTCTGCCTCTTGTGGACTGTCTCTTCGCCCATTAAGTTCGATCCCCGACTTCTCATCCCCTGTCATATCTTACACCAAAGAGTCTTCCACCTCTATCCCCGAGCTTCCATCTCCGTGTCCTGATTCTGGCTGTCTCCCGGGGCCTGCTCCCCTGCCGACCCAGCCTGTTCCCCGTCTGCAGCCCGCTGGGCATTTTCCACCAGACGTGGTTTGTATGTCAGCGCTGGGAAGCGCAGGTCGTAGTCTATCACCGGAGACCAAATGTTTGTGAAGCAGTGGAGGCGGCCTCCATTTGCCGCCATGATCTTCTCAGCGATGAAAATGTCCCAGACTTTCAACCACCACAGCACCGCTACGGGGCCATCCGGGGACTTCCACGTCCGGGCAATTGTGATTTTCGCGGCCAAGAGCAATTGTGTGATGAGGGCCGCAAGCGCGCCTGATCTTGGGTAAATGCCTGGAATCGGGGACCCCAGCAGGAGTGGTTCCGGTTCTAGTGGCAGGGTGAATTGGGCAATGTCTGCGATGGTAGCGATGCATGCATTCGGTCCAAAAAACTGTCACCTTCGGGCATGTCCACCACATGTGTAGGTAGGAGCCTGGCGAGCCGCAGCAGCGCCAGCACTGTGGGTCCAGCGACTGATTGAAGTGTGTAGTTGAAGCGGTGGGAAATACCATCTCAGGAGAAGTTTATGCGCACATTCCAGATTGGTAATGCAGAAAGAGTATGAGTGTGTGACCAGATATCGGTCCATGCCTGATCCTGGATCGGATGCCCTAGATCTCTCTCCCACTGCGACGTATAAGTTGCTCTAGCTGATAATAGGTTCACCTGGAGTAGTTGATGCAGCGTCGAGATACGCCCTCGGGCAGGACGGTCTGCCACATTTAATTCCAGGGCGTCGAGGTCTCGGGCAGCGGCCATACAAGTCTGGGGTTGTGAGCACCAGTGTCTGATTTGGCAGTAAGAGGACCTGTCTGACTGTGAGAGATTAAAAGCTCTTTTGCATTGGGCGAAAGTCAGCGGCTGGGTTCCTTCGAATAGTTGGCCTAGGGAGCTAAGGCCTCCGGCTATCCAGTTTCTGAAGTTCGCGGGGGAAGTTCCAGGATAGAAGGCCGGGTTGTGGAAGACTGGAGCTGAGAGGCCCAGGTCTCTCGGGATGCCTCTGAATTTGCATGCCCAATCCCATGCCTTCAACGTCTGCTTGGTCGAGGATAAGATGGCTGGCCACGACTGCCGCAGAGGAGTCGGTAGGTGCAAGAGAAAGCGCAGGGGGAGAGGTATCCGGGATTGTTCTATGTCCATCCATTTGGGGCGCCCCGGCGCTATGGTCCAGGCCCGGGTGTGCGCTATCTGCACCGCCATTTGGTATTTTTGGAGGTCCGGGACCCCCAGACCTCCCTGGTTCGGGGCACACAGCATGGTCTTTCGTGGAATGCTGGCTTTCTTCCCCCTCCATATGAATTCAAATATCTTCCTCTGAAGTCTCTGCAGCTGGTGGCGAGGGACTATGATGGGAAGGGCCGAGCAGGCGTACAGGAATCATGGCAATAAGTTCATTTTACAGGCCGTGATGCGACCTATTAATGATATTTCCTGCGTAAGCCAGGAGTTCAGGTCTCTTTCTAAGGTTTTAATCAGTGGTGGGAAGTTTATCCGATAGGTGTCTTCAGGATTAGTGGGAATCCAAACCCTGAGATAGGGGATGGATTTGTCACTTAGTGGGATCACGCACTGGGAACTGACGGATTCCTTATCTCTCTGGACTAAGCCTATCCCCAATGCTGAAGATTTCACGAAATTGATGGCGAATCCTGACACCTTTCCGAATCTATGGATTTCAGCTAGGGCGGCTCTCAAGGACTGGGAGGTGTCTGTAATGGTTAGCATCACTTCATCGGTATAGAGCGCGATCTTATGCTGGGTGGGGCCTACTTGGAGGCCTTTGATTCTAGCGCTGAGGCGTATCCGTTGGGCCAGGGGTTCCATAACCATAGCAAAAAGTAGGGGAGAGAGAGGACAGCCCTGTCTGGTGCCGCATGTCAGGGAGATAGGGCTGGTCAGTAGGTCATTCACACAGAGAAGGGTGGAGGGGGTCGGATAGTTCGCTAAGGCTAGCTTTATGAAGGTGGGCCCAAAGCGGAACGATTCCAGGGTAAGGCGGAGGAATGACCAGTCCACTTTGTCAAAAGCCTTGGTCGCGTCCAAGGCTAGCAGGGCGAGTTTCTGTGAGTATCGCCTGGTTATCTCGACCAGGTTGAGGGCTCTACGAGTGTTATCCGTGGTGGCTCTGTTTAGAATAAATCCTGTCTGGTCTGGGTCTACAATGTCCGGAAGAATCTTCGCTAATCGGGTTGCCAAGACCTTTGAGTAAATGTTTGCGTCTAAGTTTAATAAAGAAATGGGTCGATACGCCGTGATCTCTCTGGGGTCTTTTCCTGGTTTCAGCGCTAGTACTGTGATCGACTCTTTCATCGATGGGGTGGTTGATCCCGAGGTGGCGAAGGAATTGAAGAGTCTTCATTGGGGCTAGGAGCTGGGGTCGAAAGAGTTAAAAAAAAAATCGAGGAGAGAAACCATCCGGCCCCGGGGCTCTTGATTTTAGGCTTTTAATAGCATCGTCAATCTCCTCGCTGGTGATCGGGATCTCCAACTCTTCTCTCCTTGAAGTTGAGAGCTTGGGTAAGGCGGCTTCCTGCAGGTAGGACTGCTGCTCTCCACCGGGTCTTGGGGTAGCCGTCATTGTCTCCGTCAAGTGGACCTCTGCAATCCTCAACTTACCCCGATCTGCGAACTGGACAGCACCATGGGGGTCTCTGAGGCCTATAATAGTATTCCTCCTCTTGACTCTTACCAATTTTTCCACTTGGAATTTATCCGCCTTGTTTCCTCTGGCATAGTAACTTTGTTTTGGTTAGAAGCTGGGCTGTGTCCTCCGCGTAATGGGCCTCTAATTTCTTTCGAGCTGTCTGCAAGGCACGGTAAGTTCTTGGGGACCAGTTTCTGGCCTTACGTGTCGACTCCGCCTCCAGGACCTTGTCCTCTAGGATGCGGCGGGACTGTTGTTTTTGTTTGTGATAGGCCGCACCTCGGGAGATTAGCACCCCTCACCACGGCCTTCATCGCGTCCCCTGTATTCGCCGGGGAGGTATCTTCGTTTTTATTTTCTTCAAAGAACTGCTTTATTGTTTTAGCCACTATGTCTCTGGTGGCCATATCATTTAGGATCATTTAGGATCGGGTCATAGAGGGACCATCTGCGTCTTGGGGACGGGTCAGGGTCATGAGCTCTTAGCGTTAACATTATGGGTGCATGATCTGAGTGGATTCTGAGACCTATGAGGACTCCATCTGTGCCAGGATCTGCGGGGATGCCAACAGGAGGTCGATCCGTGAATAGGATCTATGTACATAGGAATAGCACGAGTAGTCTCGCTCCTCTGGGTGGTGGACCCTCAAGGTATCCACCACGTCTAAGGTTTGGAACATTTTGAGTAAAGCCGTTGCCAGGCCAAAGTCTCTGCGGGCCAGAGGGTGTGATCTGTCTGCTAAGGGATCGGTGACTCAGTTGAAATCTCCCCCGATGATGGTATGGCCCTCAGCGAACGGCAGGAGGGAGCTTTCCAGGACCAAGTAGAATGCCTCGTGGTCGTCATTCGGGGCATATGCTGAGATCAAAGTGTATAGTTGGCCAAGTATTCGGCACTTAACTGCTACAAAGCGGCCCTCATGGCACTGCTTAGTGTCCAGAATTTGCGGCTTAAGGCCTTTGGCGATTAGGATCGCTGTGCCACCCTTCTTCGTTACGCCAGGAACTGTAGTGGGAATTGTTGGTCTCGGAGCCTTGTGTAGTCAGCTGGAATCAGATGTGTCTCCTGTAGGAAGACAATGGAAGCCTTATCATTCTGAATCCGTCTCAGAATCGCTTTCCGCTTCTGTGGGGCGTTGAGGCCTCTGACATTCAGGGTCAGGAATCTTAGTTTCTGGTGTGGGGGGGGGGGACTCCTGGGTGTCCTCCGGGATGGGGTTCTGCTCTCCGCGGGGGGGATGGTGGTATTCATTCTTCATCTCGTGGCTCAGGGTCAACAAAGCTTTCCTGTGGCTGGGTTTCCTGTATCCTCCAACGGGAGGGTAAACTTTTCGATGGATGGGCCAACTGGGCCCCAACTGTTCCCCTAGCCAACAGGGCTGGGGTCCAACCACTATGTGGGGTTGGTCTCCGAGGGTGAGTTGGTGGCATACTCCTTGGAGTGGGGTATAGGCCGCTCGGGACCCGCAGCTTTACTGGATCTTGATTTCTTCTCTGGATCAACCTGCGTTAGAGCCCCGGACTCGGCTGTATCATTTTCATCTTTCGGCGTCTGAGTCCTCGACCAAGGTTGCTGTTCCTGGGGTAGCCGCTGCGGAGACTGAGCGGACGAGGCCTCCGGCGAGCGTGGGTGCAGAATGGACTCGGCGTCCTCTAGGTGGCTGATTCTGCGCTGGGTTCCCTGGAACGTGAATTGGAGAGTGGAGGGGAAAAGCCATCTGTAGCGGATTTGCTGGCTCTGTAGAAATAGTGTTAGGGGTCTAAGGGATCTTCTTTTCTGTAAGGTTGTTAACAAGAGATCCTGGAAAATTTGCAGTAGGGAGCTCATGAATGAGAGTTCATCTTTGGTGCGGCTAATGGCGGAGATGGCCTCTTTAGTAGCGTAGAAATGGACCCTGGTAATTACGTCCGGGGGGGCCGTCTGAGTCCACCCTCCGTCTTGGTCGTAGCCTGTGAGTGCGATCCTGGATAAGTTGGGATGTATCCATGTTTGGAAGAAGGGCTTGAAAGAAATTGCCAATGTATTCTGGCAACTCTTTGTCTGAGATAGTTGATGGGACTCTGATGCACAGATTATTTCGTCGTGCCCTGTTTTGTAGGTCTCCTTGTTTGAATTCCATCACTTCATTCTTGGTCTGCAGCGCCAGGACCTCTCATCTCATGTCTAGGTTCGCGGCGTCATGGCTCTGGGTCAGGTCCTCGACCTCGCCCAGCCTCTGTTCCACCTCGGTCAGTCTGTGATCCGTCTGATCCATCCGCGTGGTAAATTCCGACATACAAGACCGGAACTCCGTCTTAATGTCCTGCATGAAGGCCTGGATGTCTTCCTTGGTGGCTAACTTTCCCTGCTCCTCAGGAGCTTTTTGTGGAGTTAACTTCTTCGTCCTGTCCGCCGCTAAGAGCATGGTGGAGATGTCCGAAGGTTTGGCTGCTTTCGTTGGCTTCGACATTGTGTCGGGCTTAGGAGATCCGGGCGGCAGTGATTGCAATGCTTAGGGTTCTCGAGGTGAGGCTTACTGAGCCAGAGGGCCCGAGGTCAGAGGGGGTAGAGAGACTCGGGAGAACAGGCAGAGCGTTAGACGGGATTAGGATCATCAGGCTTTGCCTCTGTGGCATTAGAAAGAGGGCCGCAGTGTCGGCGCGGCCAATGTCGGGACTCAGGATACAATATGGGCAGCGGGAGTGGGCCGGGGCGCCCCAGGAAGTCCCATAGACGGGTGGAGGGGGTTCAAAGCGGGGCACCGAGAGAGCTCCGGTTGGACAAAGGGCGCCGTCAGGTTTTCTCGGTAGGAGCGGGTGGATATAGCCCCTTCAAAACTTAGGAAGGTTCCTACCACGTCCGGGTTCGCTGAGTCGGGCTCAGGAGCAGTAGATCAGCAGCCGCTTCTGCATAGGAACTTCAGGGAGGTCCGTGGGCCCGGCTTATGGGAGGCCTGACAAAGGAAGTGGGCCGGGGTGCCTCTGGAAGGAGCCGGGCCGTCTGATGGAAGCGGGCCTCGACTCTCGTGTCGGAATCCTGGCGTGGGGTGGCGGGGCAAAGCGAGGCCGGTCGCTAGTGAAGGCCGGACTGGAAGTTCCAGAGACGCCACCTCAGTGTGTTGTTCGGGCCGTCCCTGGAAGCGAGGCCAGCTGCCCTGCCGAATCTCGGCGGGTCCACTCCCGCTGCTGATCCGGGTGGGCGGATGCCGGCCTTACCACCGCTCTCGCCCGACTCCTCAGGAGGGAGCCGCCGCGGCTCCACAAAGCTGTGTGGGCAGCGGGACCACCGAGATGGGAGGAGGGGGGCCGCCTCTTCACTGCGGAGACGTCAGCTCGGGTCCAGCCGCAGGGGATCCGCTCCACTGCTCCCTGTGTTCCGCTGCGGGGACGGCAGGATGATTACTCTCTGGCCGCCATCTTGGGAGCTGTGTGAGGAGGAAGGGGGCCTCGGAACAACGGGCCGAAATCGGACTTCAGGGATGATGCTGTCGCCTCGCCAGGCAGCAGTCTATGCCTCAGGGATTCGCCTTGCTTATGAGCCGGGGGATGCCGCGAATCGATCCATTAGGGCTTGTTTATTCATCATCGCCGCGGGTCTCGTAGGGAGGCCATTCCAGGAGCGGCTGCATCGTTCGCGCTCCAGGCCACGCCCCCCGCTAACCTGTATTCTTTATTCCTTTTCAGATCGCGATAGTCTTTCTGGTTGTGTGAAGATTTCCGGAGCGGAACAGGTCAAGAAATGCCCAGCCAGGTGAGGATTTTGTGATTACTGCCGTGAATGCCGTGTGTAACCTGTTTTAACGTTGTCCTTCTTTCTCTCTCCCTCCAGGTGCTTAGTTCCGGTGCGTGTGTGGTGTCTTGATGATGATGCTGCTGACTGGATGGAAGACCGCGAACAGCAGGAATCGATGGATGAAAAGTTGCAAGTAAGTAGACTGCTAATGATGTTCTTTTGTCTCCTCTGCAGGTCCGCTATTCAAGGATCGCCGGGTGCTGGTCTCTGAACACGATGAGCGTCACACTGCTGGCTGCAGAATAGCGCGAAGCACGTTCTGTAGCTTGGGTGTGGTTTATGTAGCCCTCTGTAAAGTAGTCCAGGTAAAGTAGTCGGGGCTACCACACCCTAAAACACTGCACCGCACAGTCTGGTTCTTAGGAACTAGACTATGTGGGTGCCTCCATGTTGGCTGCAGGCCTTCACAGAAAAAGTAGTCCCTTCAAGACAATGTCCCAATCTGAACATGAGCCTGACACCAAAGGCGCCAGGACTGACTCCAGGAGAGTCTGATGATAATGCAAGGCCCTAGGGGCCCCAAGTGAACCCTGAGTCTTAACCCTAACTGGCATGTGACCCCTCCTAAGGTGATTCTCCTGCCTGGTCCAGGCTTGTCTGGAAAGTTTCGATGAAACGTTCTAATTAAACGCGGTGCATGAATGTTCTCACTAGGTTCCCAAGATCTGTCTTGTTCCAATCGACTAGATAGTATAGTTTGGATCTGGTATATTTGGAATCCAGGATTTCTTTCACTTCGAATTCGGGTTCTCCAGCGATCATTATGGGTTCAGGTGGTGGTTTAACTCGTGTACCGGGTTGTACTGATTTTAGCAGTGAGACGTGGAATACTGGGTGAATTCGCATGTTGGCTGGTAATGCTAGTTTAACTGCTGCTGGGTTGATGATGGCTTGAACAGGATTATGTCCCAAATAGCGAGGGCGAAAAGTCTGGGTTCCTTTGGTTGTATTTTACGGCTAGCCAAACTGTCTCCTACCTGATAGTCAGGGGCCTTTTTCCGATGTTGGTCAGCAAACCTTTTTTGCTTGTTCTTGGCTTGGATTAACTGTTCTGTTGCCTTTTTAAAGGCCTGAGTGATGTTTGCATGAAGAGTCTTTACAGCCGGCATTTCTAGACTGGGAGGGCTGTCTAGTTCGGAAGTACGTGGATGTCTGCCATAGAGGGTGTAGAAAGGTGTTTGACCAGTACTGGAATGCAATGAATTGTTGTAATCATATTCGGCTATCCATAATAGATCTCTCCAGGTTCCCCCGACTTGGTGCAGCATGCACTGTAGGTATTGTTCGAGAGTCTGGTTGGTCCTCTGTTTGACCATCCGTTTGGGGGTGATGGCTGGTGGATAGCCGGATGTCGATGTGAGCCATAGCGCATCACTTTTTCCAGAAGTTGGATACGAATTGGCTACCTCGATCAGAGACCAGGACTGAAGGGAATCCCTGCAGTTTGATAATGTATTCCACAAACACCTTTGCTAGATGGGATGCATCCGAAAGGCCTTTGAAAGGGATAAAGTGTGCCATTTTAGAAAAGAAGTCTACTGCTACTCCAATGGTATTGAACCCTTGGCTGGGAAGTAAATCGGTAATGAAGTCGAGAGAAAGTGTGTGCATGGTGCCAGAGGTATTTCTAATGGTTGCAGGAGGCCAGCTCGTTTTTGCTTCAATGACTTGTTTTGTGCACACACTCCACATGACTGAACGTATTGGATGACGTCTCGATGGCAAGTGGGTGACCAATAATTGCATTTCACTTTGGCTAGAGTTTTGGCAATTCCGGGGTGACCCTCCATCAAAGAATCGTGATAGTCCGAAATGATTTGTTTTTGTAGCTCGGTTTTGGGCACGTACAGGCGTTCATCAAAATATTGCAGTTGATTTTCAACGGTGTATTGTTTTCCTTTGGTAGGCCATTCCAGTAACTCGCTCGGGGTTATTTCACGTTGGATCACGTTTCTAAGCTCAGTTTGTGTTAAAGCTGTGGTGATGCCTAAAAGCTTGTCCTCAGGTATAATGGCCACTGGATCTGGGGTTGCATATTCTTTTTCATCGATGCTCATGCGAGATAGTGCGTCAGCTTTCCCGTTTCTTACGCCTGGTCGATAAGTGATTACGTAGTCCTACTTGGCGAAGAAAAGGGCCCATCGTAATTGGCGCGAGGATTGTGCTTTCGCTGTTTTTAAATATTGTATGTTCCGATGATCTGTGATTACAGTGACTGTATGCCTGGCCCCCAAGAGGTAATGTTGCCATGCCTAAAAGTCGGATTTTATAGCAAGCAGTTCCTTACCGGTGATGGCATAATTGAGTTCAGGGGGTGTGAATTTTCGTGACCAGAAGTCCTTGGGGCGCAATTGGCCAGTTTCTGGGTCTTTCTGAGAAAGAACCGCTCCCATAGCCATGCTGGAAGCATCCGTTTCCACAATGTAACGAAGATTCGGACGAGGGTGTTAGTAAGTCCTGATTCCCCTGCCAGAGCGGTAAAATCGGGGCTGAGGTGAACCTTTCCTTAAGTTCTTGGAAGGCCTTTTCGGCGTCTTCGGTCCACATGAATTTTTTTATTGTTTTTTCGTAGAAGTAACGTGATCGAATGCACAATCTGAGAGAAGTCTGGGATGAACCGACGGTAGAAGTTTGCAAAGCCCAGCATGCTCTGGACCCCTTTTAACACGGTCGGAGAGGGCCCTTTAAGAATGGCATCCACCTTGTGTGCATCCATTCGAATGCCTTTCGGAGTAAGAACGAAACCAAGAAATTCTACTTGGGCTACGTGGAAAAAGCATTTTTCAAGTTTTGCCTATAGTCTATGTTGGCGCAGTGTGGCAAGGACAGTGCGGACATGCTTGTCATGGTCTTGTTTTGAGGTTGAATACACTAGGATGTCGTCTATGTAGAACAGAACGCAAACATCGATCAATTCACTTAAGACGTTGTTCGTAAAATATTGGAACGCCGCCGGGGCATTACAAAGTCCGAAAGGCATTACCTGGTACTTAAACAACCCATATTTGGTATGGAAGGCCGTTTTCCATTCCTCTGCTTTTTTAACTCGGTCCAGGTGGTACGCACCTCTGAGGTCTAACTTAGTATAAATCTGGGCATCCTTGACTTAATCCAGCATCTCGGGAATAAGTGGCAGGGGGTAACGGTTCTTCACAGTGATCTGGTTCAATGCGCGATAGTCAACACAGGTTCTCAAGTCCCCTTCCTTCTTTGGTCCGAAGAATAGGGGACTGGCTGCCGTTTTTTTTGTTTGGGCGAATGAACCCATTTGCCAAGTACTGGTCCAGATGGGAATTTAGATGCTGGTTTTCTGGTTCTGCGAGCGCATAGATTCTGCCACAAGGGATCTGTGCACCAGGTATGAGGTAAATCTGACAGTCATAGGACCTATGCGGTGGTAGTGTATTAGCTTGTTCCTTCTGGAACACATCCTGGAAATCTTGATATTCTTCAGGGAGAGTACTAGTTGTGCCAAGTGTAGATATGCCGATTCTAGGACTCGTAGGAACCTTGAAACTGGATTTGTTTTCTTGGAAATAACAGGTGGAAGCGCAATCATGAGGAAAAGTCAATTTTCTTGCACGCCAATCTATCCGAGGGTTATGAGCAACTAACCATGGCATCCCTAATATTAGCTGAAACTGAGGCGCCTTGATGAGATCAAAGGAAATTGATTCCCGGTGTCCATCCTGGTACAGCAGGGTTGTTCCTGCTGTACATTGGGTTACTGGTCCGGAAGCAGTTTCAGTCCCATCCACCGTGGTTACCTTTTCTGTGTTCGGCTTAAAACATAAGGGAAGCCCCCTCTGTGCGGCCAGATCTCGATCAATATAATTCCCAACTGCTCCGCTGTCTATGTAAGCTTCAACGGAATGCATCCTTGGAGGTTGTTGGTGATTGATTAGGATCACTGGTATTGCAAAATGTGAGGTCGGTGGCTCATTCTTCTCACCCGACAAACTGACCTACTTTTGTCGAGCTAGGCAGCTTTCCAACTCCTTACTCTCATCCCTTTCTGTAGCTCCCACAATTCGCTTGGGGCGTTTTATCGGACAGTCTTTTAGGAAGTGCCCGGATTGTCCGCAGTACAAACATAACTGCTGTTGCCTTCTCTTGTCTCTTTCAGCTTTTGTTAACGGTGGTCGTATGCCTCCGATTTGCATTGGCTCTGTTGTATTCTCTGACGTGTGCGGAGTAGCATCCTTGGTTCGTAGATGCACAGCCCGTGTATCTGATCTGGACCGATCTGCTTTCCGATCTTGTAGTCGATAATCTAGTTGCATCACCAGGTTGATAAATTCACTACAGTCTCTAGGTGGATCAACTACCTGAGCCAAGACGTCCTTTAATTCCCATTGAAGGCCTTGCTGAAACAATGTGGTTCTCTTGTCTTCAGGCAACCTGGTTTTCGGCCACTAACCTATTGAAGGTTGCTATGTATGTTAGTAAGTCCTGATTCCCCTGCCAGAGCGGTAAGAGTTTGTTGACTACAGCTTGTTCATGGGTGTGTCGAGCAAAGAGCTTTTCCATTTCTCTTTGGAAGCCCCCAAAGTCACGTAGTAACGGATCATCATAGCTCACAAGTGGCACTGAGCAGTCTGCTGCACTACCGCTCAGATACAGATATGACAAAATAAATGCTACTTGTGCCTGATCGTTAGGGAATGCGCTCTGTCTGCAGAGGAAGTGAAGGCGACATTGATTCATAAATGCAGCATACTTCCTTGGATCACCTGAAAACCTTTCTGGCAGTGCTAATGGTATTGTTCCGGGTAAGGTGATATGTACTGGATCGGCAGACGACGTGGTTGTCTGTGCCGGTGGATTTGTCCCGGGTAATGGAGCTTGCCCGGCCTGTGATTGCAGTAGTTACCTGTTGATTTCTTCGGTGCAATTCTTGGTGACGACAAGATCCCTTCGCAGGGTATTAGTCTCTTGCCTAGTCGAATGCACTTCGGCGTGTAATTGTCCTCCATGGCGCCCAGGTGGATAATGTTATGAGGCTTTGCGTTCTGTTACGCTCACCTGGTATCCACGGGGACGCCCTTATGCCCTGGTTGCCGGATTCATCCTGGACCTTCCCGATTCTGGACAATACCTTCTATGGCGGTCTGGTCTGAAAACACAGGAGGACTGGACTTGGGAACCGATTTCGTTTCCTCCCACCAGCCCCCTGGACTTGACCTGATGGCCCACTCCACACATGTTATGATGTCTGGCGTGCTATCCGTCCTGCCTTCTGTGCAGGGGTGTGTAGTTTTCTGCGGGTTGAAGCGACCGAGTTAACTTCACTGGTGCTAACCCATTTAAGTGTCTTTAAGGAGGTAAGTCTGGTTATAGCAGTGTTAAAATGTCCTTGCTTTCCTTTCTTGCTATTAATGTCTTTTCTTTGTTTGTTTCCCCTTAAGTGCACGAAGGTTTGGTGGGTGCGCTACTTGGATCAGGTTCCTGCCAGCATGATGGACGCAGGAGCGTATGATGGATGGATGGATGGATGGTAGGTTAAGCGCGAAGTGTGGCGCGGTAATGTCTTTTCTTGCTAACCTGTATTCTTTATTCCTTTTAAGATCGCGATGGTCTTTCTGGTCGTGTGAAGATTTCCAGAGCGGAATGGGTCAAGAAATGCCCAGCCAGGTGAGGATTTTGTGATTACTGCCGTGAATGCCGTGAGTAACCTGTTTTAACGTTGTCCTTCTTTCGCTCTCCCTCCAGGTGCTTCGTTCCGGTGCGTGCGTGGTGTCCTGATGATGCTGCCGACTGGATGGAAGACCGCGAGCAGCAGGAATCGACAGATGGAAAGTTGCAGGTAAGCAGAGACTGCTAATGATGTTCTTTTGTCTCCTCTGCAGGTCCGCTATTCAAGGATCGCCGGGTGCTGGTCTCGGAACACGATGAGCGTCACGCTGCTGGCTGCAGAATAACGCGAAGCACGTTCTGTAGCTTGGGTGTGGTTTATATAGCCCTCTGTAAAGTAGTCCAGGTAAAGTAGTCCGGGCTACCACACCCTAAAACACTGCAACTCAGTCTGGTTCTTAGGTACTAGACTGTGTGGGTGCCTCCACGTTGGCTGCAGGCCTTCACAGAAAAAGTAGTCCCTTCAAGACAATGGGCCTCATTACGAGGTGGGCTGTAAGGGATTACCAGCACCGGTAAGGGTACCGGTGCTGGTAATCCCTTAGCGCCCTACTACGAGTTCCCTTTGCGGGTCCTTCCTTAACGCCTGTTTTTTTTCAGGCGTTAAGGACGGGACCCACAAAGGGACTCTAGAGATAACGGTACCGCAATTTGCGGTACCGTTATTAGTGCCTTCCCCATTCCTATTGAGCCCAATGGGGGCACAAATGGGAATGGGGAATGGCCCTGGTGAATGGGGAATTACCGGTCCCGCCAACCTTGGAATGGACCAGTAATTGCTCCATTCACCAGGGCGGAGTCGGAATGAGTTTGGAGGCAGCCATGGCGCTAATAGCACCATGGCTACCTTCAACCTCGTAATGAGGCCCAATGTCCCAATCTGAACATGAGCCTGGCGCCAAAGACTGACTCCAGGAGAGTCTATGATGATAATGGAAGGACCTAGGGGCCCCAAGTGAACCCCGAGTCCTAACCCTACCCGGCATTTGACCATGCCAGTGGGGTTTTGGGTCACGGGTCGTGACAGTAACACCTGTCTTGCTATATCATCAGTTCTTTCCCGAGTTACGATAAGATCCCGCCTTAATGCACTGGTCTCTTGTCATGAGGTGTGTACTTCAGCCTGTAATTCCCCTAATAGTTGGGCCAACATATCTGTTTCAGAAGTTTCCATAACGCCCAGGCAGAGAGTTGTTGAGGCTTTGCATTCTGTTACGCTCACCTGGTCTCTGCGGAGGTGTTGGGGGCACGGTTGCAGCCCTCCCTGGAGTTGGTTCACCCCCTTCTGGTTTCGTTCCCTGCAAATCAGCTATGGGCGGCGACAATCGGTGGCACTGTTCCTGCGTGGATTTGGGAAAACGTGAATGCGCTGCTAGGGGGGGACTGTGGTATCTCCCAACCCCTTCGACCCAAGGTGCGATTTCTGTGGGCACGTACCGGCCCATAAGGCTCAACTGGTAAATGTGAATGATGAGCTCTCCGTCCTGCTACTTCTGGCAGGGGCGCTTGTTGATGGAATAGAGTTCCTTCATTGAGCGCGCACTTAAAGTATTGTCTGTTAAGTGTCAAACCTTGTCTTTTGCAGGTGCTACGAGTTCGGATGGAGTGCGTCGTGCCGCGGTGCCTAGATGATGCTGTCTGCGTTCCGAGATGTTTGCCGTTGAGCCACGTTCCAGGAAGAAAATGTCTGCGCTCCGAGATGTTTGCAGGTGAGCCGTGGTGTCAGGAAGAAGCGTACAGGTGAGAGCAGGATCCTCCAGATGGTAAGTACAGATGAAAATGACAGGACCTCTCCGGATAAGATGAATCCCAGGCGACAGTAAGCGTTACGCTGCACCGAGGTGCAGAATAATGTGAAGCGTGTGCCTTGGGGTTGGGCTGGCTTTTATAGCTGAGCTCTTAAGGCCACACCCCCTAGCACAGTCCTGCTTGCCACACCCTGCCTCTCCTAGAAGTTGCACGTGCAGATGCAGATGGAGACCACACCCGGACTAATTAAACACACGAGTTCTTGAGAGTATTCCTGCCCATAGTAAGAGTTCCTGTTCCATTCCAAGCACTTCTGCCCATAATGCCCAAAGGCGTCAGGACTTTGTCCAACCAGGCCCCCATGTATTAATGTCCGAAAGGGACGTGCGCCAACCATGATGCCCCCTGCTCCCCCACTTGATGGTGCCGCTCCTGTGATCCTGGGCAAGTGGCCATGACACATTGTTAAAGTAGAGTATCTTGATGGGTCTACCAAAAAACTCCTCGGAGACCCAGCTGTCCTCCAAACCCTACACAAGTGTTTGTCGGAAGCCCCAGCCTCTCGTGTACTTGCAAAGCTTTTGCATGTATATCGGCATCTGTTACGCTTCGCGGCTCAGACCTATAAGACCAGACGCCAGGCGGAGATTTAACGGCCGTGATGGAAAAGCAACAATCTGCCTTTGGATTTTATGATGTGGCTGGGAAGAAATTTGCTTGAAGGTTTATAGGCACCGCAGTAGCGTGGCCTGACAACTAGCGCCACGATTTGTAGTGGTGCAAAACACATGATCTCGGTCTTACTTTGGAGGAGCTTCCGCAAATTCTCCAGAAACTGCAAAGCGCAGAAAGTATCACGAGGAAATCGTCTTGTAAACAAGGGGTCGACAGTTTTCAATATCTGACAGACCAGTGTTTCAACGGCTTTCGTTATGACCGTTAGTCCATGCCCCAGGGAGCGCAATTGATCCAAGTTCATGAATCTGAATTCTTTATAATGCTCCATGGCTGAGAATGTTTTAGAACTGCTTTGATAGGTCTGCACCCTTTCCAAATAAGCTGGAGCCTCCCGTGGCAGGGGGTGGGTGGTTGGTGCCTGTGGTGTGCAAGGCCGATCGCGTCGATATAAACAAGGGTGCTTTTTTTAAAGATTGTAAATAGCCGACGCCTCCGAGTTCGAGCCCTTCCCCATTTTAAGTTTCGCTCCACTGAAATGGATTACCACTCCTGCTCTGAATAATTATCCCATCTGTAACAATACCAATGTTTTTTTTTATTTTACCAGTGCCCTAGAGGCACAGGGGATGTGTGCTCGTGTTTGAGTGTTTTTTTTTCTTCCGTTTTCTAATAATTCTGGTTTGAGGGGGTGTCGTTAGTTACTAGTCACAAGTCTTTGCACTCATCTGGGATGTTTGATAATAGGACAACGCTTGGGCATGGTATTGACAGTGGGTGGCGGTACTAGGAACAGGTCTCTGTGGGATATCGGTTGTGCTGTGATTTTCTGAATATGAGGGGTTTGGGGCTAGTGTGCTGTGTTCAACCTTTGGGGATGTGTCTAGCGTGTTGCCCCCATGAATGTTCCACAAGGTGCATCACAAGCCCCCCCCGCCTCCTTGTAGCCAACATTTTCTTATAACTTTGTTTTAAAGTAGGCCCCCCTGTCTGGATTTTATGACACTTGCGCATTCTGTTTTTAAATTTGTATTCTTTTTAATAACTGTTGTATACACGCAAGTATCCACAGTGTCATCTATAATAATACTAGCGCCAAGGTCATTGGAAATGTTAATGACACCAACATTGTAACCCGTCCCCACATCATTACCACAGCCATTCTGAGTTTTTGCATTGGCAAACATACATGCACCTGTTCGCTGACCATATTACTGACACCCTGCTCTTGACCATCAAATATAGGCACTGTAACATAACCCAACTGTGCAGCTGTACCATCACTATTCGTTATGAGGTGTTTCGAAAGCTGTATCACTGTTAGTGTGTGATATAGATGCAAGCTCAGGGGGGCATCAAACACAATGGTTGGAATACTTATACTTATAATACAGTAATTTGCCATCTTAACAACACCAGCATTGTACCCCACCACATCGTAATTCTCCCCCACTTGAGTATCAACAGAAACAATATTAATGACACCAGCATCTTTGGTGTCAGCAGTATCGATACATGCACCTGTTTCACTGACAATATTAACAATGCCAACACCCTTAAGAAGCGCCTGAAGTATATATCACAGCTAGCAGGTGCAGTGTCTGAAAACTCCAGGGGCGGCTGCCTTGTACTGAATTGTACCCCATAATCCTGCAAAGCGGTCATTAACGCATCTAACTCATTCACTGTGTCAATATGGGTAATAAGAGTAACACCCGGTTGTACATACCCCACAACCCCTCATTCACCACCATCCGACTGTCTTCTGCAGAGGTTGTGCAGTCTCCCCCTTGTGCATAGATGAAGAATGGACAGTCGAGTTGCCGACAGGTTTCATTGTTGTATCAGCTATGTTATCTAACATTTTGACAACTTCAGAGCTGACAATATTATTTTCGCCTCCAAATCTGCCAACAGTTACCTTCTCAGAATTAGTTATTGGTGCACAGCCTTCGTTGTCGCAAATTACAACCACATTGCTTGTGACAGCCCCCAGCTGAACACACCTGTTTGTAGTTATCGCTCCCTCCTTCTCAGGTATGTTATTTTGCATTTATATAGCGCCTTATATACCATTGGTATGGTCTGAAGGCGCTGGTAGGTTGAACGCCCTTGGGAACCGAAGTTCGTGTCAGTAGAGAAAGTAGAGAGTCCAAAGGTGCGTGTGCGCACCAGGTATGTGTGCAGCTGGTGCGGAATTCGTGTAGTAGCTGCTTGATAGCGTGTGGTGGTTGAGATCAGGAGTATGTGTTCGCTCTGGCAGGATTTATCCAGACCGAGTGTGGCTGCGTTAGGCCTGAGGAGAACGCCTGGCTGGGGGGTGTGAAACCAGCAGTGTTTACATAGTGATGCGGAGTGAGCGCGAGATGTTGATATGAGAACAGTTATACCGAATGGTGTCATGGTATCTCTGTGTTCTAGTTGAGTGGTGGTGTAAATAAGAGAGTTAGCGTGGGGTGTGGTATGATGGGATGTATGCTCTTTCAAATGTTCCCTGCATTCCAAGGCATATCATGTACGTCACGCAATTCAAGTCTGTTCTATGCACTTTTATTTGTTTCAGGCGTTCGAGATCAGACGTTTCACTCATCAGCTCTGTACGCTCATCCTGTCTACACGCCCATCCTGTCTACACACTCATCAGTCTACCCTGTGTCTTATCCTTGGACCCATTTTTCCTGAGCTGCAGTCGGGACCCATGACACTGTGGCTCTCTCACAACATCAAAATCATTCTCAACATTGTGCCGTGACCTTTGCTGCTTGGAGCATCCAAAATGTACATCACCACACCGCAACTCCCCCCTTTAGAGCCAGTCTGGCCTGCGGCTGTGCACTTTTAAAACATTTCACTCCTAAACCAGTGAAAGTTGTGCCTGAAGACGCTGGTAATAGAGGCCCTCCCTTCCGAACGGGCAAAAGAGGTTTGGGAGTTTAAATGCCCTGTGATATCCGTCAGAGCCATTGAGTGCACCGGTGGTGAGGGGGCAACTCCAGTTTGAAACCAGGCTACCCCCTACATCGCTCCAGGGCTGACAACGTGTTATATGTGCTATCGCCATTGCCCGACCCTTTGAACTGGTAGAACACAGGGGGGTAGCTTAATTTGCCAGAACGCCAGTTTGGTGTCCATTTGTTGCCCCATTCCCAAGATACTGGTTGCCTTGGTCCAATGTGGGAACAGCACAGAAACCATAATAGCCCACTCAGGTCTTATACGTTCCTTTGTCACTGTTTAGGTCCCCCAGACATTCCATTGGCCCTTGCTGGGGTTACAATTCATTTGTGCCCATTGCAGATCCGGTGAGAACATCCAACACCATCACCTGCCCCTCAAAACATCCAGGATTTGTTGAATCAGATGCACTAATCTCCATAAATCCAACAGCCTGCATAATGTATCATCCTGCCGTTAAAATACACACTGTCTCTAAAGAAATACAAAAAAGAATATAAAAACATAATAGATCTTTTTACACAATGACAATTCCCATCAATACATAACACGTCTTACATAGCATATCAAGTCCAATATAACATTGCTGCACTTGCCCCCAACAATCTGCGTTTCCCTTAGACAAAGAGAATACACATTTAGTTTTACTTTTGTGCCACTTTGCATGCAAAGTAAAATAAATTGTAACGCATACTTAAAAGTATACAATTAATTCAACACAATCTAGAACATGAACTGACAGTCATGAAAACTTAGACAGCTTTTACACATTACCAAACACTTCTTTGAAAAATCCAAATATCCATTTACATGTAACAGCTGACACTTGTCACCTTAAAAAATGTCTTGCGCTCAGCACTCTATGCAACTACGTTTCGGTGACACCATTTCCGCAACATGTGTAATCTTTGACGAAACTCGAATGCTAACTTTACATTGCACGCATTGCCAAATCTGATCATAATCAAAATTTTACCAAGTTTATCGGCACGTGCCATTTTTAAAGGTTAATTGTTGCTATATTACATTACTGACTTTTTTGCCTTACTATAGTCTGGCTCTTTGTAACGAGGACAACCTGTGAATCTGCAAAGTTTGGAAAAATGGCACGATATTACAGGCCATTTAGCACTCCACAATCAAGACGGATGATTAAATATTAAGGTTTATTGGCATGTAAAATATAAAACACATTTTCAAACTTGCACAGTTTTTGTCATGCGAGCCACTCTGGCTGCTGAAGATTACATTTGTGTTCTAAAATGTCATCTCTGCAGGATGTAAGTTTATAGGCTTGAAAGGCCTACATTTGAGGCATTACCTAAATAAACCCACATACCCATTATTTATACTCATTTATACTTCGTGCATAGAGCAGTGTAGGCTTAAATAATTGTACAGGGGTATAAGAAAGGGATTTTACCCCCTCCTATAATTTTGACCTCATACCTTTCAAACTTTAATATTTAAGAGCTGAATTAATTTTGTGACCCCCCCCATAAATACTTACAAACACCTCTACCCATTATCCTAGCCAATATGTAAATCCACAGAACACAGGCTAGCGCCTTTGAGTGTCCTTTAAACACTAGTATTTAATCAACCTGCCCCAGAAAAGGGTGTGCATTATCAGTGAAATACAGTATTGCACAAGTCTGTGCTCTTTGCATTTGAATACAATCTAAATAGTTTATACTTACAAACCCCTTTACACATTATCCTACCCAACATGTAAATCCACAGAGCCCTTTAAACACTAGAATCCTATATAACCAGCCTGCCTCAAAAAGGCCTAAATATCAATAAATACACTGTCACACAAGTCTGCAAACGCCTTTTAAACAAAGGTTTTGTCAATCCTTCAGTATTGAAAGCCCACAGAAATTGTACATTTTAAAACAATTAAAATACACACAGTTGTTTAATTTAATTAAAAGTAAATACAACTCCCCTTTTTTTGAGTATTATCCGAATAAAAGACCAGGCCTGTTTACTATCAAAAAGGCTTGCAGGAGTTCCCAGTCGCAGCCCTCTGCCCCAGAGCCACGATTAAATCCAATTAACTCGGATAGCAAGGTTTCCTTGCAGCGTTACCATCAGCTGTTCCATTCAATTTGTCATGCAGCAGTAAAAACACCAGGCCAGAGCTCTGCCAGAATATCCAAGCCCAGACAAGAGATACCCCTATGCAGTCAGCATCTTCCTTTAAGGCGTGAAAACACAGACCGCTCCCTGAACAGTTTTCTAATCCACACACTCAGGTTTCCTGAACCCATGTAACAAATGTAAAATTACCTAGCTCCACCTGGCCAGTCATATCTAAGACTTTTGTGTGTATTTCATTCTAACATGCCTGTCATCTGTGTTTTTCTGCTACGGTCTCCGAAAATGCGAAAGTCTTGAGTTTGGCAGCTAAAAAACCCCACCCCACCATAGCGCTGTTTCGCAGATGATCAGCTCTGTCATTTTTCTCTGGCAGACACAGCATGTGACCCTGCAGCCCTTTCAAACAGCAATCATTCTACAAGACCTTTGCAGTGTGTTAATTTAGAAAGAAACCACGCATTGACAAAGCCAATAGAAGGTATTTTTATATACATAAAATAAAGTAAAAGTTTAATGGTGAGTGTTGACGCTGTATCAACATGGTTCAACAAACGTGGTTCAACATCTCTGTGTTAAAATACACCTGAAAATTATTAAGAAACAAGCATTGAAAAAGCCAATAGTTTTATGCAAAACTTTCACTCTTCATTTAAAAATTGTCCAGAAACGCTTTGTCCAGATCAGTTGTCTTTTGTGTGGTGAAGACACTTTGTGCTCTGTCATTTATATTTTGTGATAGCAATAGTTTGGACTTTGGTGTAACCCTGGCACTGCTTTAATTATTTAAAAGAAGCATGCTTTGTCAAAGGCAATAGTTTGGACTTTTATATAGGCTCTGTGAAACACATTTTGCTTATAAATCAAATTCACACAAGGCTGCTGTGCCAGCCTCTCTTTACAATCTAAATCAAGTCTATCCTCGCTGTTAAAGCTAACTCTCTAGCCCATGTCTTTAAATTATAAAATAATGTTATCTATAGAATTTGTGTACGCTTCATATAACATTAAAGGCTAAACCTCGCTCCGGCATCATCGCCATGTCACTCTGCAAAAAATCTAAGTTCACAGTCCTTGTCTTCAGAGCTCACTTTGCCCTCAATGGTCATCCAAGCATCACTATCACCGCCTGCTCCAATGTTTTTATACACATTTTATATAAAATCTATATTCACTTTATATCAAATCATCCCAACATAATATCTAAACATTTTAATAACTCTTTTATACCCCCCTTATATGAAATATACACTGTATATCAAATCAATATAATTTTTATATAAAATGTATGTTCACTTTTTTTTATCCAATCCATATCAAAAGAGGGCAGGACAAAGGTCACAAAGGGAGCGTTCCCACCTGTCAATATTTTTATGTGCATGAAAAGGGCCCCCCCCCTACACTACTGGCTCTTAATCACCTTAACCAAGCAGGCCCACCACTTAAGGAACAAATGCACACTTGTACGTAAAGTAAGTGTATTGTACAATCATCCGGTGAGGATCTAGATGATCCGGTCAGGTCAAACTAACCCAAGTCTCGCCGAACCACATAAGTTGACACATTATATACATTTTTACAACAGTTAAAACACTCTCATATATTTTATTATTTTATTACAATCCACCCCCCACATGTGATTGGTCAAAACCTATACAAAGAAAGCCCATCTTTCTGCAATTCATCCATTCTCATTGGTCAGATATCTTTACTACCATCTTCAGATCGTATTCATAGTACACCCCTCTTTGTGATTCGTCCATGGTAGGTAATGACATCCGCACATGGTTAGACATGCATATGCAAACATTCATTACAGGTCACAACTGGCCTGAAACCTTTTAACCCTACACATAATTGCACATGGATGAAATGGATACTTCAAATGACATGAGGAAAGCAGAATAAACAGGTCCCCTTTGAACTGGCGAGAACTATCTCATCCACCCCAACTTTACTGGCATCCCGGACCACTCTAATCTAAATAACTCCCATTTCAGCATGCATGACCCATCCTGAGAATACAATCAAAACCCCTGAGTATTGATCCCTTTGGCCTTGCATCGCTTCACCCTGTATGTATTGCTGGTCAAAACAAATGATCGAAACCCTTCTGCAAGCTCCCATGCACTTAAGAGATTACTTCTGCTTTCGTGATGCTGCCAGGCCATAAAGACCCAGGCTGGTTTGTTAGCTGGGCTGACCATCTGTGAAGGTCGTAGTTACTCATTTACCCTTCCTGTGGCCTCAAACTCTGCAAAACCAGTTTCTCGAAGTCACTTAAAATTCATGTTGCGAAACCCTGGCTGCTGAGTTTAATCAATTTTAATAAAAAGCCCACTACATTTAGATTGATAATTTCCTGTGTATGTATATCATTGTGCATGCATGTTTTTATAACTGTCATGTTTCGTCCTTGCATGCGCATTATAAAAACTCCACGCTGCCCAGCCTCTCTGCTCTTCATCGTACACCATCTCTGGATCATGTTTTATATATTGTTTGGCGGTTTTGACATTTCTCTTTCTATGCACATGCAAATCTAATATGTATTGATCTTGAACGCAACATAACATTTAAAATATCCTATTCAAATTTAACTACACTAGATACATATGAAATTGCAACATTGCGTCCATTTTGTGGCACCCCCAGTCACCAATATGTCGCACACAACATGGGCCCCTCTTCATCGTTGGGAACTTTTCTGACCACCCCAACACTATAAATGATCTTCATCTTGTTACAATTCATTATAAGGAACAGTGCATCCAAATGGAGCCTGATGGTAAGTGACATAACATGGGGCTTTAGACATTTACCTTGTAAATCAGCATAATGTTTTCAGATAAATAAAAAAAATGACCCGGATCTTCGGGGACTCTCATTTTACAAAAACATCTCTTGCCCCTTTTCATTCGCTCATTTAAAGGCAGCATGTGCAGGCAAGTCCTCGATACCAGTCTGGGACACAATGCAGATTTGATTTTGCACAATTTTCTTCCTTGCCCCGCATTCATGAGGAGGCTTGCATACATCTTCATAGAGGAAATGGTGTGCATTTTCAGCCTTTTCATACCAAAATGTTTTATGCTTGAGGGTGCATTTGAAATGGCTACATGAAGTAAACTTGTGTGCGTCCAAGTTTATAAAATCCTACCTTGTTAAAAGGTTGCACCCTTCTGTGTACCAAACGTATTTTATTGTTTATCAAGAACAAGAACATACATAAATTGAGTCTGATTTTCACCCGCCACCCACCCACTATGGCAGGATACATTAACATCACACATAACATTGATTCTGTCATCACTTCTCTTAGCATCGTAAATTCGCTAATGTGATCAAATATTGAATAAACTGGGCCCAGACCTCTGGCGGACGGGCATGCAATGGCAGAGTTCGAATGAAGGCAGTTTCAACCTCTTGAAATAGCAACGTTCCAAAGCCATCCGTGTGCTTTGGGAGGCTGACCCTGTCCCCAAACCATAGCCACTCTTCTGAGAGCTACCACAAATAACAGGCCCGCAAGGTGCCTCATTGCAGGCTGTATGGCCCTGGTGCATCCCAATAAAGCCAAGACAGGATCCGGCTCCAACAGTTCCCCAATAATTAGGAAGACGACCGCTTTCCAGTTCTCCATCTCCTGCACTTTATACTCGTTTATACATATTGTGGAAATATCTATAGTACTGTCATCTCTAAGCATGCAATTCTCTTATCTTGTCAATTCAGTCACATGTTTGTGACTAATCACTGTAATAACTTCTTATTTATCACTGCGTTTGTTAAGCCATTTACATGCTTGTGACTATTGTAAATTGTTCATTATCTGTCACTGTGTAAATCATAAGCAACCTTGTACTATGCGATGCGCCCAGATACCCCAGGGTTGGGTGCGCTTTATAAATAAACAATCAAGGAGATTTTAGGCAATACCTCTGATCAGAAACCCGTGGGCACTCCCAGGCCAAATGTAGAAATCCTGCTGGGGCAAAATCGCACCTGGCGCAGGCAGCTGGGGTAGTAGGAAAGTGTCTGTGGAGTCTGGCCGGAGTGTGATATACCTGATGCAGGAAGTTAGTGTATCAACTTTAGAGTTTAGGGATACTTTCTGAGTTTGTCTCAGCACAAATACCCAGTCTTCATCTTATATGGTTTTCCCCAGGGCTGCTACCCACCATCTCCTTTGGGCTTCTGCGTGCCAGGATGTTTCCGACATAATAGTACTGTAAATTTGCGAGACCAAGCACCCCCCGCCTGAGCCTGGATCACCCCATGCAACAGTGGCCACACGGGGATGGAGTGAGGAGGGAGGGGAATAGGGTTTGAAGACCGTGTCTTAAGCGAGTACAGGTAAATATCCAGCACCAAGTCACCCCCCGCTCCCTTACGTGCAGAACCGAGAGAAATATATCATTAACAAACCAATCCCCAAGGGTTTCAATACCTAGTTTATTTGCCCACAGGAGGTAGATCCATTCACTAGTTATGGTCAATCCTGGCACATATCGTGCTGGAAAGAGAGGTGAGTACACAGTGTGGAAACCCAATTTCCCAGCCATTATTTTTCCAAACCGTGCAGGTAATCCTAACAATATTCAGGGTATTGGGCGATGCTTGGGATGTCCCAAGAATCATTGAAAGCAGCGTGTCTGGGGCAGTATGTGCTCTCTCCACTTGTACATGCGGCCTTACAGAACATGTAGCATACCAGTGTCTGAGAAAGTGCACCTGTGCCGCTCAATAGTACTGCTCAAAATCTAGTAGAGCCAGACTCCCCTGCCCCCTTTGCCATTGGTTGTATCAATGTGGTATATGCCACCCTCGCTGGCTTCCTGGCCCATAACCGATCTAGGATAAGCCTGGGTAAACGCTGGAAAAAGCTGCTTGACAACAGCAAGGGAACCTTGGGTATTGAAATTTAGGGGAGTATAATCATCTTGACGATGGAAACCCACCCAAGTAATGTAAGTGGGAGCGACCAACATCTCGCCACTACCTCCTGAAGTTTCCCGATTGTCCTCCAATAGTTGTCGTGATACAGGTTATCTCGATTACGAGACACCAGCACCCCCAGGTAGCGGACTCCAGTCGTCTCCCATCTAAGACCTAACTCGTCAACAAATCTTCCGGTCTCCTCTGTGAGGGTGAACACCACATACATGCTACGATTTATCCCCAGGCCCAAAAATCCCCCAAACCTCAGCACCTCTTGCATCACGGGCCCAAGGTTATCCACCAGATTGCCAATATGGAGGCCACCTAGTCGGCGTATAGCGAGATAATCGGCCTGTGTGGGCCAAGGTCTAACCCTCTCTGCATGCAATGTTCTTGCAGGATTGCCGCCAATGGCTCCATTACGAGGTCAAACGGAAGTGGGGTCAGGGGGCATCCCAGCCCAGTCCTCCTTCCCATCTCAAAAGCATCTCCTCTCGCTCGCCCATTGACAATTTTGGCCAAGCAGTTGTCATATAAGAGAGCAACCAAACGGATAAAGTAAGGGCAGAGTCCCAGTTTCTGGAGCACTGCAAATATAAAAGGCCATTCGACAGAGTCAAAGGCCTTTTCAGCATCTAAAAAAAACAGCAGTCGCATCGGTCATTTGCCCCTCAATAACCCCAAAAAGGCAACGAAGAACGTATGTGATGTTCCTCCCAGGGATAAACCCTGCCTGATCTGCCAGCACCAAGCCGGGCATCAGCAGGAGCAGCTGATTTGCAAGGATTTTACTGTCGACATTGATCAGAGAAAATCGGTCGATATAAGGTGCAGTCCTAGGGAGGTGTCCCCTGTTTATGCAGAAGTAATATGTTTGCCTCGCAGAGCATGGGGAGGAGTGACCCGGTTACCAGCAATTCCTCATACACCTGTAGAAGCACCTGGGGGCAGAATGGGGGCATACGTTTATAGAAATCTCTGGTTAAGCCATCCGGGCCAATGTGATTTCGATCCCGAGAGCTCTTGAATTACGGTTAGGATTTCTTCGAGTGAAATCTCTCGATTGAGAGGTTTGCTGAGATGAGCCTTGACCAAGTACAACTCAACCTCGCCCAGATAGCGCTGTAGGGCCTCTGAATCCTGCACGTTTTTGGATCCCTACAGGTCGCTGTAGAACACTCTGAATATCATGGCTGTGCCCAGCTGTGTATGCACTGGTTCGCCCTGGGAGTCTGATGTACTCCACATGTGAGCTCCATTTATCGGCCGCCAGTAGTCGGGCCAGTAGGGCCCCTGGTTTCTGTCCCCCTCTGTACTGGCGTAACTGGTGGCCACGGCTCAGGAACCGGACTTCCCATTCGGCGTTGGTCCTGAACGTGTCCAGCTCCTCTCGGAGCTTCGCCAGGGTCTGGGAGTCTGCCAAAGATGCATAGTCTACTTCAAGATCCTTAATCTTTAATCCAGGATTCCCCATCAGCAAGGTCCTTCCTAATGCCCCGGATGATCCCATCTTCTTTACACACCCCGCTGATGTAGCATTTAAAACTTTCCCAGAGCACCCCAACTGAGGAGACGGAGCCCTTGTGTAGAAAAAAGGACTGAATTTCTTCCTGGCTATTCCAATATTTGCCAAGGTCTCCCGGGCTCACCGCTGCCCAGGGGAGAGAGAGGGGAACCAGAAGCGGGTAATGGGCTTGGCCCCAATCACACCCCGTAGTCCAATTATGCTCTTTGCTCCAGGGTTGGGCTCTACACCACCTCTGCACCCCTGCCGAGCAGCGTCACACCACGGCACTGCTGACAGCTCGCCGCGGCACACCGGATTCCTGCAGCCGCCTGCCAGCTGAGTTGAGGAGGCAAGACACTGTCCAGATGTTCTCCAGGGGCGGCTCGCGGCTCCTACACGTACGAGCCGGCTTGCCCCCAGAATATCCGGCTGCCCCCCAACCGCATCAGCAGCGCCAATCAAGTTTTTGGTGCCGGAGGTGGGCTCCAGACTGCCTCCACCTCCGGCAAGTAGTGTACAGGGCTGCAGCACTTTGCTGGATTGCTCCAAGGGTCCCCCCAGAGTGGATTGTTCAGCTGACCCGGACAGAGATCATCCAGCTGTCCTCACAGTCCGGGCAACCAACCACGGGACACACACCAGACTCTGCCTGCAAGGCCCACCCCTTTCCCACACAGCCACTTCTATGGGCCAGCCGTGTCCAGGTCTCTGGTTACTGCCAGCTATGCAATCCGGGGGGAGGGGCGCAATACTCTGCCTCTCCGCACACGTCCGTTTTAGATTGTGCCTGCCTCAAAACTGATATATTCAGGATTTGTCAGAGCCCTTGCACGGAGCTCAACATGAATACCAAACATACTTATTAACTGTAGATGATCCTACTATTTCCCCCTACACTTTTAATCCTATTTCCTGACTATCCTAAATGTATATTTAAAAAAATAGGAAGCCAAACCTCAGCCATGCAGGAGTTTGCATCTCTACTGGCCAGCCAAACAGGTTCTCTTCCTCTCCTCCTCTTCTCTTTCCTCCTGACTACCTTCCTTACTCTGCTTCCGTTCATAACCTTAGTGTCATCTTTGACCTATCGCACAACATCACTCTTCATCTCCAAATATGCACTACAGCTTGACCCACCCCCCTCAATATCAGAAAAATACATCAGCTTCTTCCTTTCAATACTACTAAACAGCTAATCTCCTCCTTAGTCCTTTCTAGATCTGATTACTTTGGCAGTCTCCTCTATGGCCTTCCCAACAATGCTTTTTCATCTCTGGGCAAAGTCCACAATGTCGTGGTCCGCACACTTTTCAACCTTTCTCGCTTTACCTCTACCTCCTCTGCCCATCACCAGAGTGACAGGCTATCTATAAAAACAAAGCTCCAAGTATAAACTTCTGATAATCTTCAAAACTATCCATGGCCTCGCACCACCCTACCTATCTGCTCATCTCATTCCCTACTCCTCCTCGCTCGTTAAGATCATCCACAGCTTACCTCCTTGCCACCACTCAAGCACCCTGTGCGCCCTCTCACTTCCACTCCCCCATTATCGAATGCTCTTCCTCGCCCTTTCCAAACTACTCCAACTCTACAACTATTTAAATCCAACCTAAAAACTTTCCTTCTTTCTGAAGAACATGTTTCCTAGCTACTGCACCACCCTGTTTTCCTCTCTCCCTACCATCCCTACCATTCATGAACAACCCTACATCACGTTTCTGTCAACCCTCCAACCTTAACTCAGCACTTTCTACACTGTTCCGTCATTAAGTCATCTTCCAGGGCCGCAGGTAGTTTCTGGAATAATACCCGGGAAAGGGGCGACATGAGTCCTAACATCATGTGCCCATCCTTACAGATGGAAGGGTGGTCTTTAGGGGACCAGGTTTATCGGGTTTAGGTCTATGAAACTTGGAAATAAGGTGATGAGCAGTGATAACTTTTACAGAGACCTAGGACCTATCATCGGGACCATACCCTTTCTAATGTACCAGGTATTGCATGACATTTCAGACATATCTGGAATCCACTATTTTCTGGAGTTCATGCTCCTCTTGTGGATCTACAGTTGCAGGGAGTTGCTCTAATCTCCTTGGATAAAGAAGGGATATCTGTACTAGTTTAAGAAGACGCATAAAGAACTGTGTGTATTTTGTAAATATTGGGAAATTGTAATTCCACAACTATGGGATTAATGACTATGGTGATTGGGGGGGAGGGGGTCCAATGCACCGTGATTTGAGCTTTTGACTACAAGCTGGCATCTTTGTTTGGTGGACAACCAGACTTTTATCATGGGCGTGATGATCTGGGGCTGGTTTCCTCTTCGATTTGCGTATTTGCAAGCTTGTTCTTGGGTGATGCTCAAATGAATATGTGCAGAATCCATTCCTGCTTGTATCTGAGAAAGCCATTTGGGTACACCAGGTGCCTTAGTTTTCCGAGCCCTTCCTATAGGAAGCGAACATGGATAATGTCCATGGAATACATAAAAAGGGGTGTCTTGAAAAGCAGTATGAAATGAGTCCTCCTAAGTGAATTCGGCTATAGGTAGAGGTAGCATTCTATGCTGATCTTGATCTTGTTCTGTGACATAGCTATGAAGGTATTGTCCAATAGTCTGATTAATGCGTTCACTATGCCCGTCACTTTGTGAATGGTATAGAGAAGGGAAGTTTAACTGGACACCCAAGAGTCTGGAGTTCTCTCAAAAAGGCAGACATTAATTGTGACCCTCTTTTCCCCCAACCATCCCCTGTCTGTAATGATGGCTTCAGGGAGACCATGCACTCGGAATACATGATGTAGAAACGTTTGTGCCAAAACAGGTGCAGAGGGGATGGATGCTAATGCTATTTTGGTAAAGGAATCCACTATGGTCCAGATTACGGTATGTCCCTTCTCTTTAGGAAGCTCTGTTATAAAAAGCCATAGAGCAGTGTTCCAGGGTTGTTGAGGTATTAGGGTAGACCCAGCGGTACCTTACTTCCTTTGCTGAGGCGTTTTGGCTCTGGCACAAATTTCACATACTTATACATATTCTTGGACATCTTTCTTCATGGTACCCCACCATGCGAATCGTTGCACCTTATTGTAGGTCTTTCGGATACTGAAGTGTCCTGCCCCTGTGGAATCATGGCACCAATAAAATATGCTGTGCTGGCTAGCTCTTGTAGGGAGCCATTGCTTGTCTTGATCAAACAAAAGGCTGCTGTCTTCCTGATGTAACTGATTGTTTTGATGAACTCCTTCAGAGCTGATAAGTAGGTCTTCTAGAGTAGCTTTTCTTAGTGAAAAGCAGATGTTCAATGAGGCTTATGATCTTCTCTGGAGACACAAAGGGAATACCTTCAGATCCTCTACTTCTGTTTTGTATGCCCTGGAGATGGCATCAGCTGTGATGTTCAGTATTTCCGGTTCAAAGATGACGACCACGTCAAATCGAGAAAAGAAGTGTATCCACCGGGTTTGTCTCTGTTTGATAGCTTTGACTGTTTTAAGAAGCACACATTCCGGTGGTCTGTGATGACTGTGATAGGATGGCGGACTCCTTCCAACAGCAGTCGCCAAAAATCAAAGGCCTCCTTCATGGCTAATAGCTACTTTTCAAATATGCTGCAATAGCGTTCGGATGCAGAGACGGCGTGAGAATTGTAAGCCACTGGATGAGGTGCTTCGGTGAAAGGATGTAGTTGCAACAATAGGGCTCCCATGGCTTGATTTGAGGCGTCGGCTTCCACTGTGTATGGCAATGATGGATCTGGGAGATGTAGCACACAGGTCAACATGAGTTACTCCTTTCAGATGTTAACGGTAGCATCTGAGACATCAGTCCATACATAAGGGGTCCCTTTTTTTTAAGAAGCGTTGTCAAAGAAGGCACCACTTGGAAATAGTTTGGTATAAATCACTGATAAAAATTGGCAAATCCCAAAAATCGTTGCAACTCGTTTATAGTACAAGGTATAGGCCAATTCAGAACGACCAAAATCTTTTGAGGATCCATTTTAATGCCTTGTGGTGTTTAAAATATAATCCAAATAAGCAATCCTTTCCTAGTTAAAAGAACATTGTGACAATTTAGCATAGAGTTGATTGATGCAAAGTCTCTGGAGCACTTCGCGAACATGACAAACGTGATCTTCATAGGATGAAGAAAAGATCAAAATGTCATCTAAATAGATCACTGCATATACAGTGGTATTTCCCTAAATATATTGTTTAAGAAATATTGAAATGATGCCATACGCATTACAAAGGCCAAAGGACATCACCAGATACTCGTAATGCCCATGCCTGGTCTGGAATGCAGTTTTCCTCTCTCCTGCGGCCACACGTATACATTTATATGCCCCTTTGAGATCTACTTTGGTATATACCTTACTGTTTTTAGCTTGATCCATCAGAACTTGGATCAACGGCAGTTAGAACAGATTATTTTATCGTGATGGCATTGAATCTTTTATAGTCCACACTAGTCTGGACGCCTTGTCCAACTCAAACAAAAAAAAGCCACCATGGCTTGGTCGGATACAAACAAAGTTGGGTCGATTCAGAAAATTAATTTTACACTGGGTAAAAAATGGCTTTAATTCTTTTGGGGCTCTCCAATATTTCTCTGACCTAGGTGGAGAGAGCATATTGGCCCCTTTTTAGCCTGGAGAAGGTGCCATAGCCGGTGTTGGAATAACACACTCAGGGCGAGGAATGTCTCCTGGGGTAACAGGACGTTTGTCTAATTGATTTACTGTTTTCTGTAAACAGTCATGGTTCGAAAAAGAACGGCCTTCTCTTGCATAGTTGCAGTTTTTGGACTGCTGCAATAAGATCCTTCAGTACCCCCTCCATAATGCCAAGTTGAGAATAGTTTCTCCTTTTAACTAAAGTATGTGCTGCACATGGCTGGGTGCATTTGAATGGTCTTTCAGTAGTGGGAATGGGCTATGTGGTGCTTAGACTACCACAAGCTGCCAGTGAGGAAAAGGAGCAGGCCCAACAATAAGACAGACCAGGAAATGGCACAATGAGTGCATGGACTCATTGTTGGAAGCAGCGTAACTGTTAACATTATAAAAATGGCTGTGCTACGGATGCTGGCTGCGAAATTATGAAAACTGCCATCAGCAGAGCTAACTGCATTAATGTGCATTACGTTCTAGATATATAAGCCATATGTGCTTGGTTGACTCTGCCACTGTTACACCAGACTAAGCCTCAACACCTCTTCCATCAGAATACAGCGACGACCTATGACACAGATTCGGTCCAGCTGGACACATAAACAGCCTCTTGCACTCACGCAATCTCTGGTTCTCCCTCAGCAACCTTCTACATCCCTGATCTCCTAGGTTGCTTACTGGACCCCAGCCAGCCCATCTAATGCTTTATCTTGGCCAAATGCACGCACTCACACATTCAAAGCGTTTGCTGACCATTTTCTCATACTCTGGACTTCCGTCACCGAGGGCGTTCACACCACAAGCGCGTTGGGACCATGTTAATGGGAAAAGGCACTGTATAAATGATGACTACTACTGCATGTGTTGTAACGGAGGCATTATGGATTCTGTGTGCTAATGTGCATAACATCATGAAATGGAAGCTATATGTTTTTAACACTGGTGCTTTTAAATGTAAAGTATGGAAAATGGGCAAAGGAAAGGATAACCACACGAGAAGGATGTGAGGGAATGAGACTGAACGGCAAAAGGAGACAATGACTGGGATATAAGAAGAAAGGAGATGATTGTGCCTGCCTTTTTGTGCAGAGGTTACATTCCTTATTTGTTACACTTGCCAGTGCTCTGCATGTTTGCTCCCAGTACTGCTGATCTTGCTGCACTGTACTTAAATTCAAGAGTGACTCGTGCCCCCTTAGATGGTGGCACTCTCAACATCTCAGATCTTTGGTTTCGTTTACCTGCTGTAACTTAACATTGTCAACATTACCGTGACCGTTTCTGTTTCCTTGAGCTGCCCCACAGACCAATGTTTCCAGAAAAAAACATGCGTTTTCTTTGGGCCTGCATAGTTTAGTGGAGGAAATTAAAAGCAGGTGACCAATTTTATATAGCGTGCACACCACAAACGGATCGCTTATTTTAGCAGAATCACAGTGTTATTATTGAGCCAAACCTTTTAGGTGTGAACTGTGAATCTCTGGCGATATATTTAATTATGGTTCTGTGTTTATGTATGTAACACACCCAGCGGGCTTGTCGTCCTAAAGTTAGAGCACTAAGCGAGGCAGCCGAGCAGGAAATAAAGTCAAGCGTGTTGAACAGGGTCGGACTGGGGCTTAAAATTGTCTCGGGCACCAATGAAAGTGACCCACAATTGCACATTTCAATTCATTTCTTTTGTGACAGACTGTTTGAATACCCAAGGGGGATTTTTTGATGAAATGTGATGCAAATTGTGCAATTTCAAGAATATTTACTCAGCAACAATGGTCAAAACTACTAGCCGCATAGTGAAGTAACTCATCAAAGTGCCCCACACTGGCCCATATTAGCATTTTGCGTTTTTGATTTGGCCATTGTCCTATTTCTGTATAGGCCAGTCCGAGCCTGGTGTTGAATAATCTGTATCACATCTTTAATGGGTCTTGTGCTCATCTGTACAATTTTGATTACACTAGATATCATATTTTTGTATAAAATAAAGCCAGCTGTTGCATTTGAAGTCTTTGTTGTGTTTCAACATCAAAAGCAACACTAAATCGCAGAAATAGAATACCTTCATGTAGTATGACTGTTAGTGGGTTTGATACCCATTTCACTTAAGAATACAGTCCCAAATGTAGATGTTCATGCAGAAAGAGATTGGAAAAATAAGAGAAAAAGTAACATTCTTTTAAAAGGTCTATTTTGTCACAGACGTTTTAAAAGGTTTTGATTCATTCCCTAACATAATTCAACCTTTAATTCGCAGCAGTCCTTTTGCTGTCTGTCTCTCTTCTCTCTCACCTTGATCACCCTCAGTGGTGTAACACAACATGTGGCACCCCTCCGGCGAGCTGTGCTGAGGGGGCCCTCCCCAAACTTCACAAAGAACCACAGGCTGCACCACAGACTCGCATGGCCACCAGGCATGATGCGCAATGACCTTGCTGTCCACGGTAGGAGCTGAGCATTGCAGTAGATGAAGGAGGTACATTTTGAAATCAAACTCTACATCATTCACCTAGTGTAAGAACAAGTGAGTGGAAGCGTTGGTCCCCTGTTGCCCAAAAGTACCAGCCGCCTCTGTACATGAACTAGTAAAATTATTATGCACATGCTAATGGTAAAGGTAGCTTTTTGGTGGCAAGAGAATGGGTTAATCCTGAGGGGGCGCGCTGGCATTGTAAACCATTCAAGGTCTGTGGTGACCGGTGAATAATTTTTACTGGAGGGGCATTAACATCTCCAACTAATTAGTGTGAGCAGCCGAGCATAGTGCGGGAGACCTAATAATGTAGCCGGTATGGGGGAGGTTCTCTTCCAAGAAAATCTTTAAAATAATGTAATAAAATGGTCCATTTTACAGTATCGTATTTGAAAGAAAATTGAATAAAAAGCTGTACAATATATATGGTTCTCTAAGGTAAACCATGAAATAAAATAGAGTACATACTGTTTCACCAACAGTGGGTAGGAGCACTTTACATTTTCACAATGCCATTCTCCACAACACATGCTATCATTGCCACTTTAAGCTACCTCTATAAAGCGTGTTCACAATCTATTCATGCCTGTAATGGTAACTGTAAATAAAGTTTATAAACCTGGAGTTTATAAACCTGGAGACACAATCTATGGGGAATTCCAAATCACTTTCATGAACATGCGGACACAATATATGCTAGTGTGGTGACTGTAAATTTCTCTTGATGCTGCAAAATCAATCTATGCCAGTAAATGTCAATAAAAAAAATCAGTTCTATTTTTTTTGGAACCTCTTAAAAATACATACATTTATCTCTCCTGTTTGTAGGGACCGAGTCGGGGCCTTTTAACCTTATTAGTTGAAATGGGACCGAGCAGCTGCCCCATGTTGGCAGTTTTATGACACAGTGATATACTCCTTTAATTCAGGACATTAAATATGCACTCTGCAGGATGCCTGTTATAGGCACCTTTTACTTGTACTCTAAGGCCAACACCTCCTTCAAGCCTCTTGCAATATACAGCAATGGTTTTATCACTTTGTTGCCTTTTTTACTCTGGTTTCCTCTATATTTTGCTGTCAAAAAGTGATACATAGCTTTTCAGTGAACATTTAGTATTCCAGCTCCCTGCTGGCTGCCTGCCCCTTTATAATCTGCAGCGATGAACCCCTTTGCTGCATTCTCTTGTTTCTATTACAATTTTTTTTTTTTTTTTTTCTCTCATTGATTTGGTTGAAACAAATCAACCTTTCAACAAAATTACAGAACACAGATAAAATATTATACAAAAGATAAAAATGACATAACAGTTGAATAGTGTACAGCAGAACACCACATCTGGTCATATGATTGAGAGAGAACTGTCTGACTGAATAAGCACACACAAAAAAAAAAAAAACGCATAAGGAAACATAAACATGATGACGAATTATCTCTGACAGACCATTCATTGTTTCATCTCATAGTTATTTAAACATAAAATTAAAAGGCCAACAACTAGATCTCAATGAGTGTGAGAAAATGATAATTCAAATGAATTTGTTAATCAAACATCTGGACTTGTCAGGGACAGGCTTTCAATAAATTTGACAACTGCAATTTGAATAGGCAAGTACGCAGAATTCAAAATTGTGTGCCAACATGCCTCATATTCTAAAAAACCCAAGTGCCGGCAATGACGTCCCATAAACTTGAGTCTATGAGAAGTAAGAGCAGGACACTCAATGATCAGATGCTCTAAAGTCTCCGGTTGGCAAGTGTTCCTGCAAAAACGGCAAAAGTTATCATTAACTGATATTATCTTGCGTCTGTAAAGAATGGCTTTGGTTGGCCAAAGGTTAAAACGTAGACGCATGATTGCATAGCGGATATGGACTGCTGGAGCTTTAACTAGATAGAAAGGGAGTGTTTTCATCTTTTTTGGAGGAAAGCGGAGAACATTACCATCACAATAAGTTAGGCACAATTTGTTTGTATTAATCCAATCAAATTCATACAGCTGTTGCTTTGCCTTATCAGGATTATTAATTAATGTATCAAGAGAGACTTCTGCCCTACTTAATGCTGAGTATGCAGTAGTCACCCATGAGGCAAAGAATTTTTGAGTAGTATGAAACATATGAGATGCAAGTTCTGATAGTAGTGTACGATCTCTGGATGCTAATAGACATTTTCTGAAAAGTGCACACAGACGCCAAAAATATAAGGTTTCGAGTGAAATAAGGCCCAACTCGTATCTAATCCACGAAATGGGGATACAAGCTGGTAAACGTAATATCTTTTTCCAGAATTGACTTTCCCATATGTGGAAGGCGAGTTTAGATTGGCATGCAAGAGTTTCAAGACCATACAATATTGAAGGCACCGCTTTCTGGTTCCAATAGGCAACAGCTGGTAGAATAGAAAATTTGCCATATCTGGACATAATCAAACAAGCTTGTGACGAGGCCGTTGTCACCTTTTTCAAAACTCCTTCCAAGTGTGCCTTAAAGGAACCCCGCAGTTCGAATATCATACCTAAATAGGTGTATTGAGGGACAATCAGCAGATTTACCTGATTAATGTTCCACATGAATGATTTGTTTCTTTTGGTAGGTTGATGCAACATTATCTGAGATTTGTTGGTATTGATTTTTAAATCATTCTGAGAAATATAAGAGTCAAAAGCTGTCAACAGTTTCTGCAAGCCAATCTGAGTTTTTGACAGTAATACCAAATTGTCAGCATACATTAAACTTTGAACATGTTTATTATTAATTTTTGGAGAGTCTGAACCAAGATTTTGAAATGCGAAGGCTATATCATGAAGAAAATAGTTAAAAATAGAGGACGCCAGAAGACAGCCCTGTTTGAGCCCACGAGCCGTAGGGATAGAGGAAGACAAAGCTCCATCGAGGCTTAGTCGAACGTAAATACACATATCAGAGTGGAGAGCCAAGAGGATATCAAACAATGTTTGCGGACAATGGTCACGTTTTAATTTTTTAAAAAGAAGAGAGCGAGAAATGGAGTCGAAAGCAGAATGTAAATCAATGAACGCCAGAAATAAGGACTGTTTCGACTCTTGACATTGGGCTTTAATAGAGTTCAGTGCGAAGAGATTAACCTGGGTACCCATACCCGTAATAAAACCAGTCTGGAACGGGTCTCTATATGAATTCTGAAGCGTCCACTTATTAAATTCACTCAATACAAGTTTAGTGAAAATTTTACTCGGTGAATCTAAGAGTGCAATTGGACGATAGTTCTGAGGGGAGCACCTATCACCTTTTTTAAATATCGGGATGATAATAGAGGATTTCCAGGATAAAGGTATGGAACATGAATGCATTATATCTTGAAAGATGCAGTAAAGTATGCGAGCCCATCTGCCAGGATTTAATTTCAACATAGCATTGGAAATGCCATCTGGGCCAACAGCTCGAGAGGGACTGGCTTTTTTAATGATTGAGGCAATGTCCTCTATTGTAAAAATCAGGTTCCAATAAGGGGCTCTAACAGAGCGAAAGGAGTCTGGGTCAAAGGTGACATCAGCATAAAAATTTGTGAAATACACAATCCATTGTGATTCGTTTACAGCATTTAATTGTGCGTCAGCATCTCTATTATATGCATGATTGTGTAGAAGATGCCACATTTGAGCCGAGTTTTTGTTGGCGAGGGATTTTAGCATTAATTCACTGTCGCGTTGAAACATCAATGATTTATGACCCTTGAGCCAGTTTTTGTATTGTGTTTTCAAATGAGTTAGCGCTTGCGAACGATCGCAGGAAGTGGAGTTTTGTATCTGGCGCTTTAGACGCCTAAACTCTGTCTTACGTTCTTTAACCGATTGATCATGGATGTGGGGGTGTTTAGTTTGAAGTTGCCTGGGAGTAGAAATGGTGTGCGCAAACGGTGCAAGTATATCAGTGTATTGAACACCCACTGAATGCAAATTCTTTTGAATTAGTGACTCAAATTCATTTAGTCGATGATCTGTCCATGTCAGTCTAGATCTGGCTGAGTTGATGGCAAATCCAGAACTGGCTGAGGAAAATTTAGAAGCAGAAAATTGCCATGAGATAGTCAGGAAAAGTAGCTTATGATCACTACCAGGATAGGCAGTGATTGAGAGATCCTGACAAAATTTGAACAGAGGAGAATCTACAAAAATGTAATCAATTGTACTTGCACTGTTATTGCGATACCAAGTTGATTGCGGAGGTGAATCACTTTTAAGGGCTCCATTGATCATAATAAAATTGCGTTCGTTCATGAGGTGGATCCACCGGGAGCTGTCTTTTGAATATGGGTTATTAGTAATACAATTCATGTTGAGATCCCCAAGTATGATGGTGAAATTGGTGATGTTCGCCATATTGATAATATCCAACAATGAAATAAGACCAGAGTAAAAATCATCATCAGAGCAAGCAGCAGGGTTTCTGTACACATTCAACAAGGCGAGCGAGGCAGTTTTCAAATCAATTTTGACTAGTTGTAGGTAGGCCCCAAAGGAAGCCCATGCGTGTACATGAAGACCAGCCTTTTGGAGCACAGCAACCAGTAAGCCAGAAGTAGGTCTGCCTTTAGTTCGAATGGCCGGTAGCAAAGAGATTTCATACCCGTCCCACACCGGGGGGACTAAAAGCCAAGTCTCTTGTAAGGTGAAAATGTGATAGATATCAGGCATGGATTTAATGGAAACATGTAAGTGATTGTGCCCCCTGGTATTCCAACATGCAAGATTCAGAAGATTGGTATTCTGGCACAATGATGGTTAATTCTGAGAAAAGATCCGAGAATCATGCATTGTATTGATGTCATTTCTATCAAGTTGTTGTCTTTCATAAATGCGTGGATGTGGGATGGGGACACTAGTTTGGGGTGTGGTGACAGTCGGCTCAAGTGCCAATAGAAATCCCATTTCAAACAGAGTCATTCTCGCTCGCCAAATGGTATTGGCAACAATGGTCGATGGAATCCATAGTCTGATAACAGAGTTGGAAGAGGCAGAGATAAATTCAATTTGTGCTATATCAAAGGTAGTGATATCCCTTAATGCTTCAATGTCACTAAAGATATTTAAGACACTCCTTCTATTCAAGTTATAAGCAGGGTATGGGCCATCTCGACATTTTAAAATAAATGTGCAGGGCGAGAGAGAGGCGGAGGCTTGAGCGGATTGGGGAGGAAGACGTCTTATTTCAGACTGGGGGGGCTTAGACTGGCTGAGCTGGTGCGCGTGTTGCGAATGCAAGTCTTTGAGCCCAGACACTTGAGACTCAAGATTGTACTGCTCAAGACTAGAGGAGTTGGTCGTAACAGGGGATTTAGAAACAGAACGGGGGGTGTCTGGCATAACAGACGTGAGTTGAGGCATGGGAATTGCGGAGAACCTTTCCTCCAGAAATTTGTCAACAGCTTGCTTCAACTCATTTAAAGGGTCTAGATTTAAGGCAGATGACACAGCGGCGGGCCGACTAACACTTGGGGCAAAGGAGACAGTTTTTTTGGGTGGCATATCGATTAGTACTCGATCAGCATCTTGATCTGACGTCTCAAGTGATGCAACCAAGTCGTCCAAAGGGGGGTGGGGAGCTATCCGTGCCGAAGTAACAGGCACAGCAAAAGCCGTCTCCTTTGGGCTTACAGCCATTGAAATATTCGCTTGCACCAGTGCAGGGGCAGGGGTGGCTAGGGGTTTTGTGGGGGGAAGAGTCTGGGGGGGAGCTTTCGACCCCGCTTCCAAAGACCCACCAATGGCTTTAAAAAAGGCATTCAGAGTGTTTTTGTTGCCTCGACGAGGCATCTGTTTCTTTGTTTTTTTCAATACGGCATGGGTATTTTTTAAGATCGTTGTGGACCTGAACTTTCCGGTAAGGGCTGCCGGCGTTACTGCCAAAATGGGATTTGCAGGCGAGGAGCCCTCAGAGGAGGGCAATATGTCAGTGGGAGCAAAGGCAACAGACTGTAGAGGCACCTCAGGGACAGGCACCGAGGCAATGTTATTTGTGACTGGCTGAGTGTGGGGTACAGGAACAGGTGTCACAGAGCTAGAAGAGGTGTCAAGTGCACAGATAACATTGTGAAAATGTGGCAAGGAAGATGGAACATTCGCACTTTTCACATGTGAGGCGCAATTCGCGGGAGGCGCAGCTGTGCCTGTCTGTCTGTCTGTCTAGAGTAGTAAAGCTACCACAGGTAATAATGGAGGCCACACAACTCTCTATTGGCCGTGTAGATGGTAAAGGTGGAGCGGGAAGCAACTGATCATTGTGACGACTCCAGTGTAGGAGTTCCTCCAGCTGTAAGCCTTGGGTGCTAATTTTTGTGTTCATAATGTCAAACAATTTATGCATTCCAAGAATAGAGGTATTGATGGCTTGCAAAGCTGCTTCAACACCAATGCTGGAGCCTGTAGCAAACGTATTGCGGGCAGGAACAACAGCACGAGGCGTAGGAAGAGCGAAGGAAGCAATTGCAGAGTCTATCGGAGTAGGGTTGGGATGTGGTGGAGAGGGGCTGAATTGGGCCATATCACACTGGGAGTGTACTGACTGCAAAGTTTCATGGTGACTAGCATATAATGAAATGCTGGTACTATCTAGTATTATAGGAGAACCTGGAATGATAGGCGAGAGGGTTTGGTTAGAGTTAGTGCTAAATTTCCTCTTCACGTTCCGTACATTCAATGAGGCAAGCATCGTTTTGTCGGAAATGCCCGAGTGCGAACAGAACTCGTCAGAGCAATAGATGGACCGGAGGGCGACACACACGGGACAGGTTGCTGACCCATAGTCGGAGTGTGGGACCCAGCAGACTCTTGTGGCAGAGAGAGAATGGTCTTGGGGGGCCCAACCGACGGGCCCATGTTAGAAGTAACAAGAGTGGCACCGACAGGGGTTCTCGGGGACAGAATGAATGCTGGAAATTTCGTCTGAATAAGCCCAGTGCTTGGACAACTAGGCTTCGAATGTAAAGCAAAATCTGGCATATTTGATTTCAGAGAGTACGGCACAAAAGACATTCGTTATGGGATGAGACTTGTACTGACCTGGGGGAGCTAGATAAGGACTGGGTAGGGTAACACCAGCGCTAGAGAGACAAGCCGCAACCGCAGTAACGCGGTGAAGCGGTAAAGCGGAACTTAGCCGTGAACTTGCTCGTGCGCGCGCGCTGTGCGCGTAGGCCTGTCTTTAGTAGGAAATGAGGGAGTGAGAAAACCCACCTTTTCCTGGGCAGGGCTAGCAGGAAGTGTCAATCAGAAGGCTGGAGTAACCAGTAAAGCAATCCGCTTCAATTTGAGAAGGAACACTATGAAGCAAACAAACAAACAAACATATGTCAAAAAGTTGCAAAAATGCTGAGGAGCTGAAAACTCCCTCTAGTGGGCTTAAAGGTCCAAGTCCTCTAGCCAAAGCAGTCACCTGGCTAGGCGAGAGGTAGTCCAATCCAAAGGCAAAATGCAGAGAAGCAGCAGCTACAAAGTCCTCATGAGCGGTAAAGCGGAACTTAGCCGTGAACTTGCTCGTGCGCGCGCGCTGTGCGCGTAGGGCTGTCTTTAGTAGGAAATGAGGGAGTGAGAAAACCCGCCTTTTCCTGGGCAGGGCTAGCAGGAAGTGTCAATCAGGAGGCTGGAGTAACCAGTAAAGCAATCCGCTTCAATTTGAGAAGGAACACTGGCTAGGCGAGAGGTAGTCCAATCCAAAGGCAAAATGCAGAGAAGCAGCAGCTACAAAGTCCTCACGAGCGGTAAAGCGGAACTTAGCCGTGAACTTGCTCGTGCGCCTATTACAATAAGCACCCCACGGGTGCCTCAGGCAGTTTTTTTTCCAGCTGTAAGCAATGGGGCACCTAAGCTATGATGGAGCTTACACGAAGGCCACTGTAATTGAAGCCACAACAAAAATGATAAGTGGTGCCTTTCTGTCATTTGTGGACCTAACAGGGGAAAGGGAGATAATTCAGTCCCTTCAGTCTTGAGCCCTTCAGTCACTACCGCAAAAAGGCAACCCCGCTGATCTATTACTAAAGTCTGTGGAGGCTTCATTTAACAATAGGACACAAACTACTGTATCACGAAAAAAAGACAGCAGTATGTATATGTGGTTGCGCATGAACACACACACTTGTATTAGTATGTATTCACATGCATAGTCTTCTCGTTCCAGACGCATTTTGTTTTGCTGATCTTAATTTAGCTGCTAATTGGTGACACAAATTGGCGAACGTGTGGCAGCTAGAGACTGTGAGAACTTCCACCTAGGAAGGTGAGAACAGGTCCTGCAATATGAAGTGCAGAGTTAGGAACACATACTAAAACCCTTCCATATGTTTATTACACATACAAAAAGGCCACACAGACAGATAAAGGAGTGGCACAGGTATTACAGATTCACGTTCTTCTTTTGTTATTATTTAGAGCATGCACCAGCTGCCGGCCCTGCCTCCATGTAGGTGCGCAGTCAGGGAATTGGAATAGGCCCCAAGCCTTAGTGGGACCACTGTATCCGCCACCATGTTGGCAGTCCTATGAAACTACAAGTTACGCCTTTCTTTCGGACTTAAAATGTGCGCTTTGTCGTGCGCACATTACAGACTGTAGTTGATGTAGCCCTTTAGGGGCTGTCACCTCCCTATGACCCCTGGTGTATCCAGCAACGCTCTTATCACCTCACTGCCTTTTTACTCTGGTTTAGTCTACATTAACCCCTTGATGACAAAGACTGGTTAATGGCAGTGGACATTTGGTGTTTCAGCTCCCGCCGGGTGCACGCCCCATGATAATCTGCACCATTCAAACCAGTTTCCTAGCTGTATCCATTAAAATGTATGCACTCCATGGGTGCTTGAGACTGTTTTTCCCAATCTAGGCAACTCCTTCCCCCAAAACATGTTGAAATGGGGCCCCCACAATTGCTTTAAGGGGGCCGGGGCTAGGCGGGATAGACCCAGCACCTAGCTCTCCAGCGAATAAACACCTGGAAACTGAGGGTGTGCACGGGGGACAACCCCCAACCCACCTGCGAGTAATCACCCGGCATCTGAGATTGCACACAGGTGAATAGAGTTACGAGCAGACAGATAGGTTGTGACAGAAATCCGTGCATGAAAGCCAGCACTTGACTCCAAATGTTTGCGTGTGTCAAACTAGTATATCGCGCCTGGTTTTACCATTAAGGGTATTATTATCGATGGAATAAGCAGGAAGGTCAGTGTGCATTATGCGCTAAGAAGGGGTTTGCAGGGTTGAAGCAATGATGGGTCCTATTTAAAATGTTATGATTATTCTTGTTCTCCCAGACTACCTTTTGATATTATGCAAAGCAGCCAGTAGCTTCCTCATTTAAGATTTCATGGCCAGCTGAAGATGTATGTAGGCCCGTAGTGGCTCCGCCCAAGCCCCCAACCCTCTACCATGCCCAGCAGAATTGACACACCACCTAAAGTCAGAATGTGTCGGATATGTACAGGATGGTAAGCAACTTTGCCGTTCTGAGCATATGTGTACTCCTTGAAGCAATGGCGTAGCACAACATTTGGGGGTCCCCCTGCGAGCCATGCTGAGGGCCGCCTCCTCCACCAGTTCGGAAACAAGTCACGTGTCGCACCACACTCTGGGCCGGCTAGGATTACCACACGTACGCAATACGCACAAACATACTGCTGCAGGGGTATGCCGCACACTGCACTAGGAGAAAGATATATATGTGTTTTAAAGAATTATACAGCACACATTTTCTGAGAAAAATTGGGGGAAAAAGCCAGTGTTTGCTATTGTTTTGTAGGTTAACACCAATCCAAAAATCCAATACATGCAAGTCACCAACAGCGCACAGGAACATGAATGCTTTGCTTTTAAAAATGGCATGCCCCAATGAAAACATGTCCAACTGGCTGCACAATGTAGACCAGTCTAGACACGTAATAACATATTACAGTAAAGCATGCCAGGCCACATTAAGACACACCTAGACTGGTTGAACCAAAATTCCAGTTGAAAAAATAACACTTATGATTGTTTTATTTTCTAGGCATCTGTGAGAAAATAATGTCACATTAAGAAACATCCAGACTGGTAGCCCTTAAATGCCGGTCTAGCCAGGTAATTGCGCTTAGCAGGACTGCTTTATCACAGATGCCCAGTTAAACGAAATCAAGCCAAATTAAGAGAAGATTAGACTGGCTGCACCAAAATGCCTCTCTAGCCACTAATGCCACATATCATGCATGTTTAGCCTGGACATGGATGACCATTAGGATTTATCGCACAATCCTCACCCCCCGCACCCCACCCATCCCCTCTCCCTCCCACCCCCTCCTCCAACCCCCAAAATTTGCTCCTCGGCCCAGAATTACCTCCATGTCCCTCTTCCTTGTTCTAGTGCTTACGTGTGAGGCACCTTGTCTCATTTATTTTTAAATTTGTTTATTGGCATTTTATAGTGGTATCAGTTACATGACATTCAAATGTGCCTTACACATGTAAAAATAACAATGCATTTTTAACTTAATATTAACATTATAATAAACAACAATAACTGTCTCCTTGTTTTGTTCGTGTGTTTCAGTATCACATGTCCCGGGGGGGTGGGAGGGGAACGATCGGGTAGTATCAAAGAAGCGGGGGGGGGGGGGTCCTCGGTAGCTTCACCTTGGTTGCCCTCGTTTGTTCTGTGGGTATGCTTGGTATGAGGTCCTTAGTTCATGGGGGCTTATCAGAGGGGTGGAACATGTGTCTGGTGAGTTCTTTCCATGCCTCGAGCGCCCTGCTGGAGTCGTCAGTGCACCTGGCGACGCATTCCTCCCAAGCCTTGGTCTCAGCTAACACCCATTGTTCCGTTTCGCTGTACCATACTTTGTACTGTGGTCCCGCAGGTTTTTTCCAAGACATTACAATGCTTCTTTTGGCCAGTATGCACGATATGTCCATGAGTCTTACCGTGTGCTTGAGCTTGGCTAGTCTGAGGTAAATTCCTGATAGGCACTCCTCGGGTCTCCATTTATATTTGATCATGCCTACTTTCTCGCACGTCTGTTTTACTTTGTCCCACAGTGACCTTGTTTTGGGGCATTCCCACAGCATATGGATCAGATCAGCTTTTTCCCCCACATGTACCAGGTACAGTTTGGTTGTGCTTGCTTGTTAAATTTAGCTATTCGACTTGGGGTTAGGTAAGTTCGGTGTAGTACGTTCATCTGTATCTGTCGGAATCTGTGGTTTCTGGACACCTCTTTGGGGAATGTGAGCGCTCTGTTCCACTCCCCCTCTGTCATTTCTCTGCCTATGTCCACTTCCCATTTATTTTTCATTTCCATGCTTCGGGTATTGGGTGTATCGCTCAGGTGGTTGTATATTCGGGATATTGGTCTGCAGCCCTCCCCTAGATTGTATAGCAGCATTAAGAATGGATCCGTATCCGGTTCTTCAGGCCATGTGTCCCATTTGTGTCGTGCTGTGGTGCAGACTCTTTGATACCACAGGAATTGGCCTGTGTGGATGCCTTCCTTTTCTTGTAGTGAGGCAAACTCTTTGACAGTGCCCTCATCGAACAGGTCTCCCCAGGTGTAGACCCCGTCCCTTTCCCATATTCTGATTTGTTTCAGGTCCGTGACCGTTGTGCATAGGTCTGCGATCAGTGGTACTTCTGGAGCATAGGGGTTCTGCGAGTGGGTAAGCATTTTCGCTCTGCGCCAAACCTTCCTCCCCAGAGCAGCTAGGGAAGGTATGTTTCCCAGTAGTTGTGAGGGTGCCCAGACCAGTTCCTTCAGTTGAAACGGGAGGATCATGGCTTGCAGCAACAGCGTTTCAGATGTCGGCTCGTCGGCTAACCATTTGGTCACGATGCTGAGCTGGGCTGCCAGGTAATATTTTTCCAGATTTGGAAGTTGAATTCCGCCCTGTTTGTATGGTAGAACTAACGCCAACAGCGCTATCCTGTGTCTGTTTTTCCACCATAAGAACTCTTATTATAGTCTCAAGCAGTCAGAAAAAGGGTTTGTTGATATAGTAGTGTACATTCTGGAACCCGTAGAGAAATCGTGGGAGAACAATCATTTTGACTATTGAGGCCCTGCCCATCATCGATAGGGGGAGTTTCGCCCAAAAGCTCATTGATTTGCGCAGAGCTGGAAGTGCTGCCTTTGTGTTGTGTTCATGCATCAGTGCAGGGGTGTGCATTATTTGGACTCCGTCCGAGGTATCAGAATGAAGTGGTCTGCAATTTTATCCCCACTGCCGGGAGTACCTGCATGTCCTCATGTTTCAGGGCCGCTAGGGGGAACAGGCAGGATTTCAACTTGCTGAATCGGATTCCAGAGACCCTTGAGTAATTGTCCAAAACTTCGAGCATGGTGGGCACATTGAGGTGTGGGTTTCTGACCTATATAAGGACATCTGCGTAGAGTGAAATGGTGTGGTCTACGCCTCCCAGCCGCCTGCGTCGAAAAATTGCTTCCCTAAAGTAGATGGCTATGGGCTCCAGTCCCAATATGTACAGCATTGGGGATGGTGGACAGCCCTGTCTGGTCCCTCTGCATATGTCCCAGGCCTCTGACACAGCTTCTTGGGGGACCTGGTCTTTGTGGGAGTATAGGTGTGCATAAAAACGTTTAAAAGTGTCATTTATGTTCTGCTGTGTGTGGTGTATGTTCCCCTCTTCATCTCGCAGTGAGGTGGTAGGGTGTCTGGGGGTGTTCCTTTTGGCAGAGCCAGGCCAGTAGCCTGCCCGGTCTGTCCGCCTCTACATGTGCTCTGTTTGCTTTGGCAATGTAGTCGAATGTTTCCAGCCTGCTCCACGCAATTGCATAGTTCTCTCTGAGTTTCTTGAGTTCAGCTTCCCCCTGCTGGGTGCTTGTGGGGATGGCCTCCAGCCCTTCAATCTCCCTCCCCACTTGGTCTAATTCTTTTCTGAGTAATTTCCTGATCCTCCGAGCCTTTGCAATGGTTTCCCCCATATCACTATTTTTAGAGCGTCCCACACTGTGCTTAAGTATTCTACACTGCCCGTGTTGACTTCTATATAGTTGTCAATAGAATCTTGTCATTCCATCTAAAGGCTGGGTCCTTCAGGGCTTCTACAGGCATTTTCCACATGGGGATCGGGGGTCTGGGGCCATTGTAGTTCCATGTCACTAAGAGTGGGGCGTGGTCAGAGATGGTTCTTCCTAAGTATTGTGCTCCTTCCACCTGGGGTAAGTGTTCCCTGCCTATGAGGATATAATCTAATCTCATGTGTAGATTATGCGGGGACGAGAAGTATGAATAACCTCGCATTGCTGGGTGTGTTTCTCGCCATGCATCCGCCAGGTCCAGCCTATCTATCATGGCGGCCAGGGCTGTTGTGGCTGCCGATGGGCCTTTCGGTTGGGGTATGGATCTGTCCAGCGTTGGGTCACGTACGCAATTTAAATCACCCCCCCAGATAAACAGGGCGCTTCTGTGTTGTGCAATTCTGGGGTACAGTGAGTTCAGGTAAGTCGGTATGTTGTTATTAGGGAGGTAAGAATTCATGATGCATATTGCTGTCTGCTCAATGTGTCCCCATAGCATTACGAATCTGCCTTCCGGATCTATCTCTGACTTGGCCAAGCGGAATGGGAGCTGTGGGTGGATCCAGGTGTAGACTCCTCTAGCATATTTAGAATAAGTGGTGCCGAATCCCCCCCCAATGTGTTTGGAGTTTGGTCTTGGAGTCTGCCGTGCAGTGGGTCTCCTGTAGCAGTGTGTAAGTAGGCCTTAATTTTGTTTCTGCGGAGGTACGTGCTCAGGCCCCTCATTTCCATGTCATTATTTGTATTGCTGTTGTGGTGGTTCGAAGAGGATATTACGGTTGTCCTGCTTCCCCATCTTGATTGCTCGTGCTCGTGGTTCGGATATTGAGGACCCCGCCTGTGTCTGAATTAGGGCACGGGCTCCCCCGCCTTCCACTCACCTCCTCCCCTCCCCCCGGTACCGCCTGGAGACTTACCAACAGTAGTAACGTTCATTCTAATGAATGAGAACAGCAAACTATTCAACTTTGAACTGCCCCCAGCAGTTGCTTCCAACTTGCAGCGCTCCGGGGTTCCCGAGCCTTTTGGACCTTTCCAGGCCTCCCGGTGCGGGTAATGTGTTGGCAGTTGGCCCACACGTTTTCTGGAAGGGTGCGTCGACGTCGTCGGCGCATGTATGGGTCGGTGCGCTCCTGCCCGATGTTGCTTTCGTAGTACTATAGTTCTTGATGCGGTCCAATGGTTCTTTCTTAAATTGTGCAAGCATCGGTCGTTTCCTGTTACTTTAAATGTTCAGTGGCCTGTGATCTCCTTCGCTGTTCCTTCCTTATCTGCGAGATTGTTGTGTTCGAGCCACATATTTGCGGCCGCAGGAGTTTCTAGGAAGATGGCTTTTCCTTTATACAGTACTTTGAGGCGCGACGGGTACATTAGCATGTACTTGAGGTTAAGTTCACGTAATCTTGCTTTCACCGGGATAAATGAATTCCTTGCCCGTTGCACGGTGGGAGTGTAGTCTGGATACATGACTATTTTGGCATCCTGTCTCTTGATTTCCCCTCCTTCTCTCGAGAATCGCAATATTGTCTCTGTCGCGTAAATTTAGGACTTTTGCAACCATTGGACGTGGGTGCAAGCCCGGGGTGGTCTTTTCTGCAGGGACCTGTGGGCTCGTTCTATCGAAAATCCCTGGGACAGTTTGCCGGCCCAATTTCCTGCTGTAGCATTGTCTCTATGAACTCTGCTGGGTCCAGGCCCTGCATGCCTTCCGGGACCCCCAGGATTCGGATATTGGTGCGGCGGGCTCGTCCTTCCGCATCTTCTGACCTCGCCTCCAGCCGCGCTACCTTCAGTTCAAGGTCCTGGACCTTAGACTTGAGATCCGTCGTGCTTTCAACATTGTCCGTTAGGGTGGCCTCCGCTGTGGTCACTCTTTCAGTGAGATTGCAGGCATCTTGTCTCATCAGCTGCATGTCCGATTTGACTTCATCTATTTTAGTTTCAATAGACGTGCGTCGCGCTGCTATGGCTTGCAGTACTTGCGTATTTGTAGGGTCGCCTTCTTGGGTCAGTTCTTCTGTAGCCCCTGCGTCCTGCTGTTGTTTGGGCCTGACCGTTGTGAAGGAGTCCATTGTTACGGTTTTCGATTTGCCCTTGGGGGTGATATCTCTTGTCACGGGGCATTCAGTTCGCCACCTTGTGTCGGGGGTAGTTGCCCGGTCGCTGGCTGCAAGTTCAATGGCAATCTTTTCAGGATTGAGTGGTTGTTAGCTTGTTGGCCGCAGAAGGGTGTATCGTCTCCTCGTTATTGTGCATGCCTGCAGCAATGTTAATTCGAAATAGTGGCGGCCCTATTTGTTTTTACGTGGCTGGTCAATCGTGACGTCAACCCCCTGATGGTTCAGTCCTTATTTCTGTGGGTCTGAGGCGTGTTGACCAGTAGACTTTTCCCGGGGCCCAGAGCACCATAAGAAGGGTTGGTTACCGTCATGTCCTGCCTGTTATGGCGCAGCTTCCTTTCTGCTCGTGGTTGGTGATTGTGTTGCCTGTCCCTTCTTGCTCATGGGCAGTCTTAGTACTGGTGTTGTTAGGCCGTTCATTGATTGGTGGCCTTGATCATGGGATTTAGGGTGCAAACTGCGGCAGTTCAGGTAATGTTCAGGTTTAGCCGTATGTGGAGTTTACCTTCTGTTTGTATTTTGCGATGTTATATCAGTGCCACCCCGGGCCCTCCGAGTTGCTCTTGGGCCCCTCTGTCTTGCTGCTCGAGTGGCCACTCCGTTTCCAGTGGAGCTATGTCAGTGCCCGGGCTCAGTTGTCTGTAAATGGCAGCGGTCCTCCGTGGGTCTCCGTCTGGGTCTCCGATGCAGTCCGCCTCCTCGTTCTCTGGTGACCTTCAGCGGGTCCCGGCGGGATTCGCCTACCCACTCGCTTCGAGTGGGTGCGGTGCAGGCTCTCCTTCCTCGCCTCGCTGATAGGGGTCTGGCTGGGCAGTGGCCATTCCGTGCGGTCGCTTACCGCATTCGCCGCCTTCTGTTTCTGGGCTTCCCGCCCGCCGGAGCCGTCTCTGCCTCGATTCGTGTGTCAGGGAGCAGGGTCGCAGGCTGTATCCAGCGGTGGGAGCTGGTGCCCTCCGCAGTGCCTTCAGTGTGCAAGGTAGGGGGTGTCAGTCTGTGTTTTCTTCTCTTGGCGGGCAGTCTGTTCCGTGTCGTTGCGGTCTACAGCATAGCCGCAGGCACCGCCATCTTGTGAGTCGGGGGGCTTCGCTTTACTCTCCCCGACTGCCTGTTGTATCGATCCGATTTTCTCGTGGAAGCAGCACGGAGTGTAGGGAAACGGTTCCCCTCCACGCTGCTTCCAAATTTATGGCCATATGTCAAGTATTAAATGAACCATTCGGTCCGTTGCAGGAGCACTGGCAGGTTCCGTCTTTATGCCATGCGCGCTGGCCATGCCCCAAGGCACCTTGCCTCATAGGTACATACTGGCACGAGTAAGAGTGGGACTAGGAGTAATGAAAATTACAGTAACTAAGCCAGGCATTACCTCCATGTCTCTCTACCTCTTCCCAGTATGTGTGTGAGGAAAAGTGCCTCATACACAAGTACTGTGATGAGGAAGAATAGGGCTAGGAGTAATGAAGATTACCAATAAGTAATCAAGGAATTAAACACAAGCAATAGTGCAACACCATTGAGCTGACTGGGCTTCATCGCCTCCCCTCCTCCCCCCAAATGCTGGGCTATGTTGACTCGACCTGGCTGACCTACGGAGCCATTGCCGGACAGAACAGGACACAGATGTTAAACGGCGCCTGGGTTTCGCTGTAATCAAAGGCCTGGCAATTATTAGCGTAAAGCTTTACACGGTTAGTACCCGCATTCAAATGCTTAATTTTTTTCAGGCAGTTGAAGTCCTGATTTGGGTTTAGTACTTGCATACCAGGGGAGTGATTCGAAGGGTAGAGAGGGGACAGACGACTGCTCATTCCCACAGCAGTCCATAAGTGGGTGCTTTCAGACTTAAAGGAGAGAGTTAACTGCTTTTAACATTGAAGCTGCACTATAATAGTCTCATTAGAATGCGTAAAAAGTTAGATGCCCCCACACAAATAGATTTGCCCCTGCCCCACCGCCTTTGATGTTAGCACCTCTCTGAACATTTTAACGGTTGGGCCCCCTCCCCCAAAATGTAGCGCGCACACACTTGCGCACCCACTTGCGCACGCACTTGCGCACGCACTTACGCACGCACTTACGCACACACACATACGCACACACACATACGCGCACGCACTTACGCGCACGCACTTACGCGCACGCACTTACGCGCACGCACTTGCGCACGCACTTGCGCACGCACTTGCGCACTTGTGCACGCACTTACGCACTTGCACACGCACACACACATACACACATACACACTTACACACACATACACACTTGCACGCACACTTAGGCACGCACACTTAGGCACGCACACTTAGGCACGCACACTTAGGCACGCACACTTATGCGCGCACACACACTTATGCGCGCACACACTTATGCGCGCACACACTTATGCGCGCACACACTTATGCGCGCACACACTTATGCGCGCACACACTTATGCGCGCACACACTTATGCGCGCACACACTTATGCGCACACACTTATGCGCGCGCGCACACACACACACACACTCTTAAAGAAAATAAATATTCTTACCTTAATCTGTTGGTCCAGGGAACGAGGCCTTCAGCTCCCTGCAGCAGCCAGGAATGCGTGTTCCTGTCATCTGCAGAGGATATTGAGGCCTCCATGTCATGCGGCGGAGTGGAGTCATATTACTCAAAAAAAAAATGGTTTCTTTTTGAGGTCGCTCTGACTTCATAAAGAAATTATTTCCGTTAAAGGACCGAACTGTAAGATAAAAAATGTCTTTATGAAGGCAGGGTGACTTGAAAAAAAAAAATCTTTTTTTGTCATAGGGCTCCCCCCACACTAAGATCTCCTCCCATGTGGCCAGTTGAAGGCAGCTGCTACCAGATCCTGACCCTGTGGGTGGTATTATGAGGGATGATCACATGGGAGTTGATGGCCATCGGGGAGATGTGGTGACCCCATCAGAACAGACGTGGTATTCTTCTCTTAATGAGGAAGACCCTATGATTCCTAACGGCATGTTGTCACTTTACAAGTCCCTCCGATTGTAGGACCCAAAGAACCCTTTCTGCAACATACTTTAGGCAGAATAACAATCACACCTCAGGTACACATGACTCACATTTAACATCCTTTGTCTTTGATGGTTTTGTCCAAAGTAAGGGTCCCAAACCAAAATACCATTACACATAATGCTCACTTAACAGCTCCTGCTTCTAATATTTTTGTTTCAAACAAGTATTCATAGTGATGCAGTTTTAAAAAGTCTAAAACTCCTGTGGACTCCAATTACCATAACCCCTCCAGTACTGGGACTAGGAAGAGGAAAAAAGCAGTCAATGTGGAGCAGAAGAAACACCAAGCTAAATGTGAAGACTGGTTACTGCGATGGAAATCAGCTGTGCAGGACATTTAAAAATGCTGTTCCTTTTCAAGTTGAAGGAGAAGAAGGTGGAAATGCGAGATGAAGAGCGGGCGTAGGGGGAAGCAGAACCATAGACACACAAGAGCAGACTGTGTGGAAGGAGGCAGGTGCTTCCTACTGGCCAGGCGAGAGACCGGGAGAAGCACAGCAGGTGCTGCAGGTGAACCGCTGATGAGCCGGCAACAGTGGAGAGGCTGTCGGGGCGGTCACAGTGAAGAGCAGCAGTACCACCAACGGATGAAGGAGAAGCCGGTGGGAGAACCGCAGGAGGGGCGTAGATAGTTGTTCAGTTTGGCACAGCAAAACCTGAATGGCAGGGGTAATCCAAAAACAGTCCGTTAAGAGTTCCAAGGTCAAAAGCCAACCAAGTTCGTCAAAACCAGGGGTAATCCAAAGGAATCCAAAACGCAGTTCAAAAGGTCCTGAAACAGTATCCGTGAGCTTGACAGAGGAATCCAAGAAGAACAGTCCGTAGTCCAGAATCGAGATGTGGAGACAGGAAGACGCCGAACAGTGCCTGATTGGGTCAGCTGTGAAGCACTGAATGAGCGTTCCTTCTCCAGTTTTGAAGGGGCCTAGGAGTGTCACATGGCCCCATCACGTGACTGATGAAATAGCACGTTTCTGTATCACATGACCCAAGATTTCAAAGACGCTGCCGGGTCTTCCTGGAGGCGTGATGAAGCAAAGAAAAAGGCTGGCGTCTCCGTCGACTATCTCCAAGATGCCAGGGCAGCTGCCAATGTCACAATACGTGAGAATGACCATAACGCATTGGACACCCTTGTGTGTTCTTGTTGCATAGCCGCTGCCGTGCTACTTGAGGGAGTGATGACCTGAGGTTAGAAGTGGAAGGCAAATCAGGACCTGAGAGGGAGGGCTTAGTGGCTGCACGGGTATTCATGTGCGTAAGGTGACCAGTGGATGGCGTAACAGTCCGTTGCTCAGTTCCGTTTTTCTGCGCTTCGTGGGGCCTTGGAATATCGTTGCTCAGTTCAGTCAGATAAATGGTTCTCGATGGCTTCTTCATCGGAACCGACGACTCCGCGGTCCGGCTTCAAAAAATGTCAAGACTGTGGTAAGAAAATGTCGATAACGGATCCACACAGGATCTGCTTGTGGTGCTTGGGAGTCGAGCACCATTGTTCTGAGTGTGAGGACTGCATGCCCATGACGGCGAAAGCCTTGAAGGAGCGCAAGGGGAAGCTCGAGAGAGGTAAGTCAGTCAAAACCTCCTTGAATTTCTTCGGTTGAGGCATTAGTCTCCTCGCCGTCGAAAGCATTCCCATTCTAGGTCTCGAAGTAGCTCCCACCATTCGTCGAGATCTAGACACTCAAAGAAGAGACGTCGAAGATCCCCTTCCTCGTCATCTTCTGTTTCACCAGACAGGGTCTCCTGCCCCACAAAACACAGCTCTCAGGCTGAGTGGGAGGAATTCAGGAAGAAAATGCTAAGTGTCTTCGAGAAAGCGGCGTCGACCCCCTCGAAGACAGCTGAGGGTGATACCCCGGGAGAAAAACCCAAAAAATTGAAACGCCGCGAGTCGCTGTACCCGGCGAAAGAATCCACCCGAGAGCGCCACGGGCCGTCGGGTAAGAAGGCACCATCTTCGACGCCGTTGTCGAAGATCCCTTCGAAGCATGGATCAGCGCCATCGACGCCGTTGTCTAAGGGTTCTTCGACGCATTGGTCGATCGAATCGACGCCATAGTCGATGCCGACATCGACACCGATGAAAGAGAAAAGCACGGCTACTTCACAGCCAACGGTGATACCAAGAGCCTCCGGCACAACGCTGAGACCGTCGTCGACATCCTCTAGTAGGATCCTGATCCTCTCGAGTTCTTAGAGGCCTTTTCCAGTTTTCTCGACTCCTTTCTCGGCGCCTTCGAAGTCTGTCACATCGGCATCAACGACATCGACGTTTTCTCGCCCAATAATGACGGGTTTGGGTTGCAGAGGACCACACTACCTGTTTCGGAGGATTTTACCTCTGAGGAAAAAAGGTTGAAAGACCTACAGGAATCATTACATGAGGCAAGTGGGTTGGACACTTCTCCAGAAGTGGAATTTGTCAAACCAGACCCAGGGGAACATGCCGAAACAGCCTATAGAACCCTGATGGCAAGGATTATTGAATTTATGTGTTGGTCTGCGCCTTCACCTGTTTTTCAACCGGATGACCTGACAGACATACTAGACAAAGGTCCACAGGGGGATCCTGTGGTCCCCTTCCATGCAGCCTTGCAAAGGAAGATTTCATCTAATTGGGAAACTCCTAAGTTTATCCCTGCAGTCAATACAAGATTGTCAGCCAAGTATAGGGTAGCTGCGGCTGACCCTGAATACTTATCAAAACACCCGACTCCAGAGAGCCTGGTGGTTCAAGCGGCAACTTCATCAAGCAGCAGATCCGCTTACCCTACTGTCCCACAGGATAGAGATGGCAAAAGGTACGATTCTATGGCAAAAAAAGTATTTTCTGCTTGTAGTATGGCGTTGAAGTCCATCAACGCCACCTGTACGCTCGCCAGGTTCAGTCACACACTGTGGGAGTGTGCTTCATCAACGGCTGACTGCATACCGGAAGGAGAGGAAAGGGAAGCCTTCCTTAACATCATCAAAGATGCCATGTGCGAGTCACTTCAAACTGGCATCGATTCTGCTGACAGTATCAGCAGGGCCATGGCGGCAAGTACGACAATCCGCAGGCATGCGTGGTTGCAAAAGTCTGGCTTTGCTCCAGATGTACAGGCCAGACTTTTGAATATGCCCTTCAACGGCTCTTCTTTATTCGGTAAAAAGGCTGATGACAGTCTGGAAAAGTTGCAGACCTCTAAAGCAGCGGCAAAATCTTTAGGAGCTGCAATCCGCCAAACTCCTTTTCGCCCCTCAGGAACCTCTGGGAGAGGAAAGTCCTTTCACTATTATTCCGCATTCGGGAAAGGCAGAGGACAGCCGGCTCAAAGAGGCCAAAGGAGATCCACCCAAGGTGGACGGGTCAAAAGTACTAAAGCCGCAGCAGCAGCAGGTGCCTCTTTACCCTCGGCATCTGCATCAGCCGCCCCCAAACCACTCTGAGGTCTTTCCACACAACACCTGTAGGGGGCAGGTTAACTCACCATCTGACGGAATGGCAGGCTATTACGTCAGATGCTTGGGCATTGGAGACAGTGCCCAGAGTTACTGCCTACCCTTTCTACACATCCCTCAGAGTCATCCGCTGGGGCACAGCTCTCTAAAAGTTCCAGATCCGCTCCTCTTGCAGGAAATTATAGACCTGCTAGAGAAAGGTGCCATAGAACCGGTAGCTGTAGCGGACAGGAACAAGGGTTGGTACTCCCCCCTACTTTCTCATACCAAAGAAGGACGGAGGACTGCGACCCATCCTGGACTTACGAGAATTGAACAAGTTCCTCCGGAAGGACAAATTCAAGATGGTAACTCTCTCTCAGATCCTTCAGGCCCTCCAGCTCCAGGACTGGCTGGTATCTCTGGACCTTCAGGATGCTTATTTCCATGTGCCAATCCATCTCAAACACAGGAAATACCTGAGGTTCGCAATTGGCGACTCTCATTATCAATTTCGAGTTCTGCCATTTGGGCTGACCTCCGCCCCGAGGGTCTTCACCAAGCTAATGTCGGTAGTGGCTGCGAGTCTAAGGAGCGAAGGGATCCACGTCTACCCCTACCTGGACGATTGGCTGATCAGAGCTGTATCTTCAGAACAAGCTCAGATCCAGCTAGATTATGTCTGCCACTTCCTTCACAAACTGGGCTTCTCCCTCAATTTAAAGAAGTCACAGATGATACCATCACAGGGACTCCAGAGCGGTCCTGGATACTTCCCTGGGAAAAGCCTCGCCACCAGAGGTGGGCTCAAGATATTCTGCAGATGGTCAACAAGTTTCAAAATGCCCAACGTCTCCCAGCCTTCGACTTTTTGAGGTTGCTAGGCCTCATGGCATCCTGCATCTTCTTTTAGCCAGAGGCACGCCTGAGAATGAGATCTCTTCAGTGGGCACTGAGAACTTGGTGGTCGAAATTCTCAGGGAGAATGACAGATCTCCTCCGGATTCCGGACAAGGTAGCCCACGACCTTCAATGGTGGGCCTATCCAGAGAACATCTTGAAAGGAGAACTGTTTTGGCAACCATGGCCGGAGATAACAGTAGTCAGACGCCTCACTTACGGGCTGGGGAGCCCATGCCAACGACTTGACCATTAGCGGTCGTTGGTCTCCATCGGAGTCCAGACTACATATCAACCTGTTAGAGTTGAGAGCGATCAGACTAGCGCTGAAAGCTTTCCTGCCATCAGTACAGGGGAGAAATGTCCTGATAATGACGGACAACACGGTGGCCATGCACTACCTCAACAAAAGAGGAGGCGTAGGATCACTGCCACTGTGCAGAGAGGCAACACAGCTCTGGTTTTGGGCAATTCAGGAAGGAATCTCTCTATCGGCAGTTCACCTAGCCGGAGAGAAGAACTTGACAGCGGACGCTCTGAGCAGGCAGAGCACAGTCTCCCACAAGTGGGAGCTAGCTCAGGAAGTCCTTCAAGAGATCTTCGCCCTTTGGGGAACCCCTCAGGTGGATCTGTTCGCCACCAGCACCAACGGGAAGTGCGATCTGTTCTGTTCAAGGGAATTTCTCCCGAGAGGAGCTCTAGGGGACGCGTTCGTAGTGGACTGGGAGTTCCCACTCCTTCACGTGTTTCCACCAGTCCCTGTTATTCCTCAAAGGATCAGGAGGTTGAGAAGATTCCGGAAAACCATGATCCTAATTGCCCCGGACTGGACCAGGAGAACGTGGTACCCGGACCTTCTAGATATGTCCATCTGTCCTCCAATCTGTCTTCCACTCAAAGAGAATCTTCTCTCACAGAAGGGAGGTCAGGTTCTCCATCCAGACATCAGAACCCTCAACCTTCACGCTTGGCTTCTGAAAGGCTGAGGTACAAGGATTGGGATCTCCCTGATGACGTCATGGAGGTGTTGCTTTCGGCCAGAAGGCCAGCACAAAGTCTTTATACCGCTGCCGTTGGAACACATTTTGCAGCTGGTGTAGAGAAGGGAATATCGACCCTTTTTCATGTGGTACACCAACGGTGTTATCGTTTCTACTCTACTTGGCAAACTCGGGCCTTCACGTTGGCACTGTAAAAGGCTATCTCACAGCGCTTTCAATCTTCAAGCGCACTGCGGAGGAACCATCGTATTTCAAACTACCTCAAGTAATGCAATTTCTCAAGGGATTAACTAATGTTTATCCTCCAAGACCATTCCAAGTTCCCTTATGGGACTTAGATTTAGGCTTAAATTTCCTAATGGGTACTCCATTCGAACCACTCCACTCTTGTTCGGTGAGATTTCTCACTCTTAAAACTGTCCTATTGGTAGCGCTAACATCTTCTAGGAGGGTGAGCGAATTACAAGCTCTCTCTTGTAAACCCCCCAATACAATTTTCCATAAGGACAAAGTTGTCCTACAGGTGAAGCCTAATTTCCTCCCAAAAGGTGGTTTCTGAATTTCATATCACTCAGAAAATTACCTTACCTTCGTTCTACCCTCCTCCCCATCCGGGGAAAGAGGAAGAAAGGCTACATAGGCTGGACCCAAGGTGAGCTCTGAGCTTTTACATCAGCAGACTGGCTAGGATTAGGCAAGCAGACCAACTGTTTGTAGGATACTCAGGTCACAAGTTGGGACTACCCATAACAAAACAGACCATTTCCAGGTGGATTATTTTGGCCATTCTGGAATATTACAAACTGGCAGAGAAAGAGCCACCCCAACATCTTAGGGCTCATTCAACCAGGGGTATCGCAGCCTCTTCGGCCCTCCAAAGAGGGGTACCGGTCCGAGACATATGTGCGGCTGCCACATGGTCGTCCGCACAAACATTCACAAAATGTTACAACCTGGATTCCTCCACTAGTCAAGAGACCTGATTTGGCAAAGCCGTATTACATTCGGTTCCTTCCTAAAAGGGATACATGACATTATTACTCCCACCTCCAATAACATGCCACTGCTATGGGAGTCTATCAAAGATGAGGAATACGTCGGAGGACACAATCCCTTTGAAGAACAAGTTACTTCTTACCTTGTAACGTTCTTTCGATGGGATGTTCCTCTGACGTATTCCTTATCGCCCCTCCCATCCATCCCCGCAGTAATACTCCCCTTGTGGTTGCAGCTTACGCTCCTTCAAGGTCGATAACCAATTCAGGCATGACTTATCTTATGCTACAAAACAGAACGGAGCAACGGACACCGTGTGTGGCTATTTATGGGCATGTTGACGTCGGCGCCGATACGGTGGCTGTCGAGGGACATCGACTCGGCGGACGTCGACACGCAGCGCCCTCTACAGAGAAAAGATTTCCGAGGCCAGCAAGCTGGGGACGAATTATCAAAGATAAGGAATACGTCGAAGGAACATCCCATCGAAAGAAAGTTACAAGGTAAGAAGTAACTTGTTCTTCTCCCTATTCTCAGTGTTTCATGAGAGTCCTGAAATTCCAAACCTAATGTTTGTCATTCCATGTTTTGAGCAGTCCAAACACTTTCATGACATTTTGGCTGTAAACGTATTCCATGACAAAAATAATATAGCCTTAATGACCAATCACAAGCAGGGGTGTTTGGCGTTGCTAGGTGTGAAGAATATCCGGGGCTATGCTAATGTCAGGACTCGGGGCTAGCTAGCCTTTTGGCTGTATCCCCTGAGCTTCTATCCAGGGCTACAACCAAAGACCCCCTCTCCCCACCCCCACCTACCAACAACGCCTCTGATCACAAGATACTGAACCACATTCAGTTTGGAAGGGGTCATTATTCAGGGGCATAATGACCTCTCCTGAAGACTTTAAGTCTATTGGAACACAGTGGTAATGGCAATGTAGGTTGAGAACCTTTCCATGGTGAATAAAGTAAATACACAAAATGTGTTAGTAAATTAAATGTAGCTTTGTTTTGTTGCATTTATAATGTAAGGATTTCAATTGTTACTGGGACATTTTTAGCATGATCAAACTTTGGGTGTAATGGTAAAGCCCGTGGTTTCTCTGCATGAAAGTTAAAGCATTGTTTCATGTTTTAGCTTTCACTTTGATGCCTTAAATCGGATGTTTCCTGTCACGTTGAAGGTGTAGTTAAAAAAGATTGGAGCTCTAACATTCTTAACAATCTGGATGGAGGAACCCAGAGGAGACTATTAAGGAAAACCAAAATACCATCGTGTTCAAAAGAAAAAAAATCCCTCTGAGTTCACAACCGGAAATCCGGTTTTAAACCGTGTAAGGAAGTCGTGACTGCTCGGCGTCTGTTTTATAGGCTTTATTGTTTCTTTTTCAGAACTTTGAGGTCCAAAAATTGCCTAAAGATCAAAATGTTGTCTTCAAAGATGACACAGGCTGGGCCTATGTTAAAAATGGAAGCTGCAGTATTACATTATCTCTAATATAATTATACAGTGGAGTTTAGTGCCAGGGTGCAGATGGTTGGCATGGAAGGGGTATGGTAGTTGCAGCAATGAGCCCCCCGAACCCGCTGTTTAAAAAAAAAAAAAAAAGGCCCACACACAAGGCAGTGCCCATTGCAACATCTTAAAGGAATAGTGCGCTCAAATATTGTATTGTCACAAGCATTCGGGCATGTGGTTTTGGGGCCAGAACACTGCTGAAGGGAGACACAATTATGTGGATTTCAGGGATGCGGTCTGCTTCAAGGGAGCCCGGAGACACTGGGTCTGGGGAAGCCATGTGAACAATGGCCCCTGTGCGGAAGATACCTTTGACGTCTACATGGTGTTTGGCACCTTAGCCGTTTATAATTGAGGGGGGGATGGATATTTGAAGAGGAGGTGAGCGTAAAAGGGCACCAACGATTATTTCATGTCCTTCATAGACAAGTGCGCGTGTCCTTGATTCACTGAAAAATGGAAACAACTATTCATAAAAGCTCTTTTCTATTTTATTTTGTTGCTGATGTTGATGGCACAAATATACTACACATTGTATAATTAGGGTTGCAGCACAGTGTGGGAAAATCCCCTGTACTGGCCACTGTCACTGGGGAATTTGGCGCAAATGGCTCCAACGACACAGGCGGGTATTACTCGTCGAACACTGTATCCAAGCCTCCCATGAAGCCACCATGTAAACTATTGGCCACCGGCCTGTACCACCTGTGGAAGAGAAACATGCATACTGTATTTAAATGAACCTGATAAGTGTACAAACCTTAGTTGAAAATGCATCCTGTATCCGATGGCATAGTTGCCCGATCAAATCTTACTTCATGGATCAATCAACTTGGGCTTTAAAGTGTAGACACATTACAAAAGTGAACACCCATGCAATCCATAAAGTTTGGGGCACAGAGAAATATTGTTTCTTAGTTGAAATTGAAAGACACGTAAGATGGCCACTATGATTTCCCCAAAGTGCGAGAGATGTATTGAATTGCCAAACTACATTCATTTGGCAGTGATAGATCAAAGTTACGACAATATAGGAGACAAACAAGAAATGTTAGTGGCCTCAGTGGTCAAAGTGACATCAGTTCTAGAGTACACTTACTTGTTAATTGGATTGCGAGGGCAAACTGTTGCACGAAGTTCGTGCATAAGCACCATCATAATCCTCAACACGGACCTTGTGAGGCAGGCTGCCCTGAAGTCATGCAGCTCGGTAACGCATAGCGGCGGTGTCTCTTCTTCCGATATGTAGTCAAGCATCCAGAGTTTTCTCTGCAGCAGCAGTTCTCCTCAGTTGGCATGACCTTGCACCGATTGCAGGGACACCAGGTGGAAACGTCTTCCATGCGACTAGGCTCTGGCTCAGGATCCAGTGATTTGTCTTCCCAACTGTCATCCGATGCACCATCGTTTCCGCATCTTTCTCTATCAACTAATTCTGCCTTGGAATACTCTGGCTCGTAGTGGTAGGGCTGTATTGTTAACACTATACGACCAAATTAAAATTTATAGTAATGCTAATGCTAGTACAAGTATCTGTTCGCACGGGCTCCGAGCAACGAAGATAGCTGAACAGAGCAGACACGAGTCACAGGCTACACAAAGAAAACAGTGAAATGATTGAAAAAGCAACTCTGATGTTGTCTAATGTGAAACAGTCTGTTTATACTTATTGAGGAAAGGCGTCCTGCCATTTCCATGGAGACACGTCATTAGCTGGCGCACATTGAACGTTGACACGAGATGTTCATTCGCGTTGTGAAATGGGCCATACACGTCTAGTGATGTCAGCTTCAGGGGCGGGTGATATGATTTAGTGCCGCAGGGGCACTTGAGCTTAGGGCGATCGATCCACGGATAAGATTAGCACAAGATGGCCACACCCGCTCATTAATATTGCAGCTGTAAAAGTGCGGAAAACTAAGGTAAGGTGCATAGGAAATGTTTTTACGATTGATCAATTTGCTTAAAACCACATGCCCGAACGCTCGGGACATTTAATCGCAGGCATTTGACAAAGAACCAATTCACTATTATTTCTTAAAGCATATCCAGGTGGTAAGCCACATACACTGCTTCAGTTCACTTTCACCAACTAAACGTAGGCTACATTTATGAATTACAATAGCATAATTTGCAGAAATGCCATGCTCGTTTGCGCCTGGATTGATGGATCTCCCACAAATGTGACACATGCGTGGAGGACATGGTTAACTGTCAAAATGATTTGTTGTCGCCGATTATTCGGTTCTGATTAGTGTGTAAAGGCGCCCTGTATTTAGCTCATGAATCGTAAACTAAGGCAGTGTGCGCGGTACACTGCCTGGATGTGCCTTAAGAAAAAATGATCATAATCATTTTTGGGCAGACTTCTTTCTCTCATTTTCGTGTGTTCCTTTTCACTGTCACCAACCTTAGTTGTGGTGTTTACATAATGGTGTACCAGGCATCCTGAAAATGTGTATATATTATAATAAACACATGTAATATTTATTTATAATTTTGGATAAAACTGCAACATACAACCATCTCTTTACTGAATATTTTTTGTGTGAAATTGCGATTGCAATTAATCTGGTCTGTTCATTTAACACTACAGAAGTTTTGATAGCACTTTGATTGCATCCATGGTTCTTCCTCCTAGCTATCTACCATTTTGTTTTCCTCTGCTGGCAAGGAGCACGGTACAAGCAGTTTGCGATCTTGAGCATGCACGTTTTCTTATTTAGTTGACGAAGATGGTGGTTTCTTTAAAAAAAAGTTATTGAAATACAGTAGGGAAAAAGTCAATGTGATATTTCGGTTTGTTCGTCTAGATAAAGAAGAGACAGCAGGAATTGGTGAGGTTTCTCGAAGGTAACAAGATAGAGTTCGAGCAGGTGGATATTACCATGTCGGAGGAGCAGAGGCAGTGGATGTACCGAAATATTCCTCAAGAAAATCGCCCTGAAAAAGGCAACCCCATGCCTCCGCAGATATTTAATGGTGATCGTTATTGCGGGGTGAGTACTGCTCATTCTTTGTATTGTAACTGCTCATCACACGAGCCGTCCGTGTTAAGGTATCCCTACTGTTGTATTGCTTCCACATCATCCAATTGGATAGACCAACACACTGGAATGTTACAGCAGTTCCCGAGCAGTTAATGCCCACCAGATGAGCAGTTTGTGTTTATGCACTTCTCCTGCGCATGTGCACACTTGGATTATTCAGACACCTTACCTGGGGGGAGATAGTTAAACATCCGGTGGCCAAACTACAGAGGCCCTAACAAACCTGTGAGGCTTGCTTGCCACTTGCCTGTGACGTTTTGTTCATAGTTTTGGAGGCCAGGAGAAACTTGTTTTCGTGCCAGAACACAGAAGTATTCAGTTCAAGGCCCGTATCTGCTTTCAATGTTTAACTGACAACGCCCTGCCTATCTCAGACATGTTAATGGCGTGCAGTTTTCAGTCTGACATGCCCACACATAGTATCAACTATAGAAATGTGAGCTCCTCCTTTCCTTATCAAGGTGCCAAAATATCATGTGACCTAGCGTTGAGTAATTCCTACCATTACATGGCTTCCCTTCCCGCGCTGTGCATTGTTAAAGTACCATCTCGGGACAGCACAGCAATAGAATGACCAGTGCCTAGTCTTGATTTGGTTTGTTTGGTGATTATAGCCATGTAATAACTTGGATAACCGTTCTTTCCACAAATCCAGTTCATACAGTACTATATTTAGTGGCGAGGCATGACAGCTCATGTTGTCTGAATAAAACCAAAACATGGGAGGGTCCTTTGGCCATCTAAATGTTGATATTCTGATGAGGCTAGCTGAGGCAGTACCCACTCTGGACTTTGAAATAATCGTTTATTGGCATAGTAATCCGATTGCAGACATACAGATGGGAGTGAAACTAGGATTTTAAGAAAGTCTGCATAAAATTAAGACTTCCTTTTAAAAGGTGTTTTACTATTACTTTTAAAGGGGAACAGAGTAAAGGTCACACGGGTAAATACAAAAATTATTCAAATCCCAATTGATTCAGAGTGTGGAGAGGGAAGAGGCTCAGTCAGATAACCAAATTATAACATCATATTTTAATATTTATCAAGAGCATCATAATAGCATAAAAATATTTATTACATTCACACAATAACATCCTAAAATACATTTAAATGTATATCCACATAGACAAAATATCAAAGAACAAGACAAAAGCAACCTAACATTTACTGGTAGATGTAGTTCAAATCCATCTGTATTTCGTGAGCAGTATATGTTAATCATTCTGAAGGTGCTGTCAAAAAAGTGCTATTACTTTTACCTGGACACTCCCATACCTTCAACCAAACTACTGTCCACTCTGCCTTCTGCTGTCTAGTTGTCTGGACTTTGATGGGCCAAAACCAAAAAATGTGGCTGCATTTGGAGGCAAAACGTCACCATAAGGCCAAAACTATTACTACTGGTAAAAGAGAAGGGACGTTAATGTTAGTTATTTGTACCGCACACCGTCACCAACTGAGTTGGTCCCCAGGTGCTCTGGTGGAGCTGCAAACAAGAAAGTGGGATGGGTTAGTAGGTGAAGCGGGAGTAGGATAGTGTGAGGAGTGGTGTTCTGTTGGCAGCTTCAACTCGGTATACACTGGTGCTGAGCTTTGGTGCGAGTATCGGATCGATGTCAGTCCTCATGTGCTGTTGGTGCGGCTTGTGTTGTTGCGGTGTTGTGAAGTGCGTTCAGGTTGTTGTGCGAGAGATGGTTGTGTGAGCTTTTTGAGTGAGATAAGTCTGCAGAAATGCTGAGTTTTTTTGTTAGTGAGTTTAACATGCTAACATTCAGAACTCTGTCAGAGTGTGGTGCTCGCTAATCTTCCCAATCCCATCAGGATGGGCAAAGGGGTTACGCCGGGCAGGGGTTTAGGTTTGTGTGACACGCTCCCTGTGCTATTCTAACGCGCTCTGTAAGTATTCTAATTCTGATGGAATAAGTATTGTGGGGTTGGGTTCTAGGTTGGTGCATCGCGCTCCCCGTTCTATTCTAACGAGCTCTGTAAGTGTTCTAATTCTGATGGAGTAAGTAATGTGGGTTGGGTGTCTATTCTTCTCCTTGGGTGTTGGAGCAGGTGTTGTGGTCTCCTCTTACAAACTTTCTGTCTTAATGTGTCTGCTGGGAGTTTGGATATGGTACGGCTGGGAGTCGTTTAAGTGCTTTCGTCTCGGTCTGAGTATGTGATCAGTCTATAGTGTCCTCCTTTTGTGGCTATTTCTCATAATGTCTTATGGTCTGTTGTGGGGTCCGTTCTTTGGGTTCTGTGTATGTCCATTTTTGGGAGTGACCGAGGTTGGTATCTTTATTCATCGTTGTTTAGCGGGTGGGCATTCTTGTGCGTCGCTTTTGTTGTTACGCTGTGAAGGGCCATGATTTGAGGATGTGTGAACATGTGTTCTCAACAGGGAATATGGTTGTAGCAACTGGCAATGCGGTGGTATTAATCTGCCAAAATATTATTTATTTATTTCAGATGAAGATGCCCTCCGCCATATCGACCAACAATGGTTTGGTTCACAATGTGAATTTCAATCATCAGTGTTATAACATGTCACATGCCCAGGTTTCATGGCTTGGGCAGCGTAGTGATATATATATGTTGGTGGTCCTTGCACTGGCCAAAGGGTGTGCAGGGGGCATCCGGGACCCATTCTCCCGTTGGGGAGCAGTGGGGGTTTTGGGTCCTGCACCACTTAAACAGTGAGCTGGTCCCGGGATTTAGAGTGCCCTCTCCCTATATGAAGGGCCAGGGAAGGTTTGGGGACAAGCGTCTGTTGTGGGATAACCAGAAATATACTGTCTAAATTTTCTGGAGTCTAAACTCTACAAAACAGTCTGCTCGCAAATCTGCTCAAAGGAGCCACAAATGTATATTCCAATCTGTTCACTTTATCCATGATCTATAATAATTCACACCAGAAGATTATTCATAAAGTACAACTGTATTAAAGACAACTGTTTAATACTCCCAAATGAGGAAGACTGTACACATATGTGTTGGGTTTGCTTGTGCATTTCGGACATTGTCTGTCTTCAGGGCAAACCCCACATGTAATCCTCTCCTATCCCATCAAAATGCATTTATCCCCAATACACAGGTCAATACAAGAATAGAATTAATAACAGGCGCTGACAACCTCTACGAAGACTACACTGTCAACAACTACGAAGACCTTGTCGAAAGAGCAATACCAAATGACCCTGCACGACTCAGTCAACGACATCGGCTCTTCCAGTGGCTCTTGGGATAACCCCGCAGAGAGCTGGTCTGTCGACTGGCACCCAAGGGAACACCCCTCAATCTGGATATCGAGCTGGTAAGCCTCTTGTCTGTTTTTTGAGACAAAGAGTTATGTTTTAGTGCACTTCTCATTCAACCCCAAGTAAGACATGCCTCCATCTATGGCAACACCTGCTCTCTTGCCTCCTCACCAGCCAATTCTATCAGCAAGTTTGGTGCTTCTATCAGGACCTAGAGACATCTCATTGGACATCCTAGCCACTCTAAAAGCTCTAGTAACTGAGCTTCATCACAGGTTACACAACCTTTCAGTACCACAGACACCTCAAATGTAGCAAGCACCACAGCTGGGCGTAAGTGTGACAGCTGCTTCCCCCAGTCCTATGAGGCAACACAGGCTTCAAAGCCACTTCAGCAGACAAATACTGAGTTGGAGTAGGAAGCCACAGGTAATCAGGTCTCGGTCCACACCACAGACACATGGATGGATTAATTCTGTGACATTATCCTGGCGAACATGACGGGATCCTGCCAAGGATTCCTCGCCAGACGAAATTGGCTTTTTTCACGCCTTGATGACTAGCGCCACAAATATGTACGGCTTAATCCCCGAGGAGCAAAGGAAAGATATTTTGCTTTACCAAAAGCGAGAACTGCACAGGAAATCTGTCACATCTAGGAACAGGGCTTATTAACCATGATCAACCCCTACTCTGCGCTTCCCAAGGAGAGGTTTCGCATAAAGTATAGAGTCTCAGACACGGCACCCACATGCCCAAGGACACAACCAACTCCAGATTTGGTGGTGTCAGCAGCGGCCCACAAGGGTTCCACCAACCTCTGGTCTTCCTGCTCGGTACCCTCGGACAACGAAGGAAAGCACCCAGATGCCTTCGGGAAGAGGGTCATCGCGACAGCTGCCACTTCCATCAAGGCAGCTATTGCCATAGCTGTCATGTCCAGATATGACCAGGAGCTCTGATTTTAAGATGGTTTCCATCTGCTCATTCCTCCCAGACGATAAGAAACGGGAGGCATTCCCACTCCTTCCTGAAGGAGAAGTAGCTTCAGACCACGCAATATCTGTCTTGGTGGGCATAGCTGACACTGGTTTTAGACAACTGGGGAATGGTGCTTTGTTTTGTAGACGTGGCTGGCCCAAAGCTACCAATTTCCAGCCAGAGGTCCAGGCGATGATGGTCGACATGCCGTTCAATGGCATTGATCTGTTCTGAAAGGAGGTTGACAAAACATTACAAACCATCAAGACCACCACATATACAGACTGTCACATATACGGAATGTGACAGTCACATTGGAACTTTACAATAGAGGCACCAGCCCTTTCGCTCAGGGAAGTCGTGTTTTTCAAGAACTACACACAACTACAGGTTCTATTGGTAGTCTTCCTACAAGGCCCCTTCATTCTCCAGCAGTGGATCTTTCATAGATTTACATGCTGTGAATATTCCTCGTTGTCAGGCCGGGAATCCTCGGCAACATGGAGCAGTTTAAAACTAAACTGAACACTTTCAGTCACTTTTGTGCTCTTAGTCATTTTGGGTCACACTGCTCACAGCCAATAGGAACACCTCCCCTGTGTGCCATCTTAAGATTTCATACCACACGTTAGTCTAAGGAGTCCTCAAAAATCATCTCTTAAACATTTCTACGAATCATTTTGGTTTTTAACATCATTTCCTCAAAAAATTGATATTTTTCGATGTCTACTCAGCGACCAGCATTGGCGGCAACAGTGTTGGCTCTGTAGACCGATGCAGTTGGGCCTACCTCATGGCTTAATCCACGAAGAAGAGCCTGTTCAAGGCCTGCGCCCGATATGGACTGAAGAATGTCTATGTAGAGTATCATCACAACGACTTCCTCTACTGCCTTTGCCCTCACCATGGCATCAAAGACTGTAAAATATGCCAGCCGTTCTTCAGCAAGACGCAGAAGGATCGACATCGTCGTCTCATCGTGTGGCTCAAGGATGCGAGTGGGGCCTCTGACTCTGTATAGGTACAGAGGGGTCGGCAGGGAAGGCTAGTCAAGGCCTTTTCCTTCGCCCCAGGGAGACGTCTTCATCTAAATCCACGTCTAAATCTGGTGGTCACTCTTTGCCTTCAACATCAAAAAATTGCTCGTCCAGATCGGCGACTGGTGCATCCTCTTCGACGACCAAGACTTCATCCATGTCGTCTAACCCAAGGCCGTCGACACTGTGCAGCGGTGCCCCAGAAACGAAGCAGTCTGCCACGACAATGACTATGGTGTCATCGTCGAAACAGCCACGAATGCTGCGTCATCGAGAACCTCATTGACGGCTGCGATACCCTCATCGACGGCACCGCCGATGAACCAGTCGACGGGGAAAAAGTGCATCTTCCCATAAGATTGTTACCACCCCGATTGTAACTGGCTTCACCAACACCCAGACCAGCACACTGTCTGCATTGATGACCCGTCCACGGGCATCATTCCCCAACCTTGGAGTGGCCCTGCTACCGGGAGGTATTGTTGTCTCGGAGCCAAGTCCTTCCTAATCTGAAGAGGTAGAGGAAGCACATGAGGAGGTCATCTTTTCACCGCCGTCATCTCCAGCACGCAGGACATCGCCTTCCAGATGGTAATCCAGCTCACCCTGGGGTGAGGCAAGCCTAATCACACTACCACCATTACCTGCTCTGCATTCATCTTAGGCACAGGACAGTTTGCCTTTTAATGCAGCCGGCTCCATTGCTGCATCCACAGGGAAACCTGTCGCTGGTAATTTTATCCACATTAACCACTCTGCTGGTAAGCTTGCAACAACGGCTGCCTGCACCAGCCCTGGTTCTGGAGCCTCCTAGGCAACATCACCCTGATGTCTCCGGGCCCTCCAGGGAGATAGATGACACCCCTCTCCCTCCCAGAAGGGGCAAACACCTGTCAGTACCTCGGAGGCTATCTGGTACTGGAATAGACACTGATCCTGACCAGTTGGATGGCGGGTTTTCCACACTGACGAGTTTGACAATTTCATCGTAGGTGATGGGGGCCTAGATGACATTCCACTCAGGGACTCACCCCCTGATGAGGTAGGGGCCTTCCACGCGCTAATGTCCAGGACGGCCAAGATGTTCGGCCTTGCACCGGAAGAGCAGCGCAAAGAGTGTGCTATACCAGCGCAGAGAACAGTACAGGAAATCTGTCATTTCCATCCCTCTGTTGGAAGACTTCTGGGAGGATGGTCTGGTCACCTTGCTGCACCCTGCAGCTGCCCAGGCTAAGAAAAACCGGTTTGACAAAAAACAGAGCCCCAGAAAGCACTGCCTCCGCACCCAACCCACGCCAGACTGTTTTCCCTGCTGCTGCCAGGAAAAGGTCAGCTAACCCATTGTCATCCTGCTGTCCCTCCAGATATTACCACTGCGGCCACGACTATCGAGGCGGCAAATGCAATGGCCATACTTGCACGCTACGATCGAGAGCTGTGGTACAAGATGGGTACCCTGCTAATGCTTCTGCCGTATGACAAGAAACAAGAGGCCATGGGCATCTTTCATGAGGGCGAATTGGCGTCGGACCATGCTATCACGGTCTCTGTGGACATTGCGACACTAGTTTTTAACAGCTTGGAAATGGAGTGGTTCTATGCATGTAGGGTTGGTTCAAGGCCACAGACTTTAGACCTGATGTCCACTCCAGGGTCGTTGATATGCCCTTTGACGGATCTGCCCATTTTGAGAAGAAGGTGGATGAAGCGTTAGTCCATAAAAATGGGCGCAGAGACTGGTCGCTCCTTTGGCATGCTACAGCAAAGACGCCAGTCTTTTCGTTCGGGGAAAAGGGCGCTATGGCAGGACTGTGTGAGATAACCACCCCACGTACCAATCTTCCTTCTCTTACAAGACCCCATACACGTCCGTGGACCAGTACAGGAAAAAGTCCCAGTTCTACAGTGGATCACAGCAGCGCCGCGGCACCTCCCAATTTAGGGGCCAGTCCGGCAAATAGACATGGCCAGCTTCAGCAACCCCATGGGAGGACGACTGTCTAGGTTCATCGACAAATGGGCGAACATCACAATCGACAAATGGGTGCTATCCCTCCTCCAGCAGGGCAACCCCCTGGAGTTCGTGGACTATCCACCATACATTCCTCCCGCACACAAACCAGAAAGTTGTGGCATCTCCTGCTACAGAAAGTACGAGCTCTGCAGCTAAAAGGAGCAGTGGAGAAGGTTCCGGAGGATGGGCTGGGCAGAAGAGTCCCCTCACGCTACTTCCTGGTAAGGAAAAAGTCTCTGCACAACAAGTCAGGGGGTTGGAGGCCCATATTAGATCTAAGGGTGGTCAACAAGTTCCTAAAGGCACAAACGCACAAGGTCACACTGCAGCAGGTATTGTCCCAGCTACAACAAGGAGACTTATTTGTGTCCGTTGACCTCGGACGCCTACTTTCACATCCATATTCGCCACTCACACCAGCACTACCTACGCTTCGTGGTGGCAGGAGTACATTATCAATTCAAGGCCCTTCCATTCAGCCTGCGGTCTGCTCTGTAGGGGTTTACCAAATGCCTTGCACCAGTGGTGGTGCACTTGTGACGGAGGACAGTTCATGTCTACCTGTATCTAGACGACTGGTTGGTGAGAGCCCCTCCTATCTGCCGGCAGAAACCAACACCACCGCCACCATCATCCAGTGTCTACAATGGCTGGGTTTCTGCATCAACTTCCCGAAGTCATGCCTGGTTCCATCACAACAGGCACTCTGAGCATGACTCAACACCCAGACCTGCACCGCCAGGCCCTCGGACGAAAGGGGGACAGTTCTTCTGGAAAAGGTGCACTGTCTAAGCAGCGCCCAGGTAGCACCAGTCCGCAACTACAAATCCCTGCTGGGGATGTTGTCGTCATGCATCCCATTGATCACCAAATGCCGGTTACACTTGAGGCCGGTGCAGTAATTCCTGGATGCCCGCTGGATCCAAGCCTCCGGGTCCTGGGACGACTGCATTTCTATGACACCGGTGTTCAGGCATAGCCTTTGCTGGTGGTCAGTGAGGGAACATCTGGTGCAAGGCGCCCCCTTTAGGTTGCCAGACCACTGCCACAATGGATGCTTCATTGGAGGGCTGGGAAGCCCACGGCAGGACCAACATACCAGAGGCCTTTTGTCTGAGGAGGAAAAGGGCCAGCACATCAACCTGCTGGAGCTACTGGTGATTTCTTTTTTGGGCCCTGAAGTCTTTCCTCCCCCCTGCTGAGGGCGAAGGTGATACGGATTTACACTGACAACACACCATCTATGTTCTATGTCCGCAAGCAGGGAGGAACAAGGTCCCCGCAGCTTTCCAAGGGAGGCCCAAGCCCTATGGCATCTACAGCACTATGTGTTTCTCATTCCCCTTCATCTACCGGGGATTCAGAACACTCTGGCAGACTCACTCAGCAGGGAGTTGCGCTCTTGTCACAAGTGGGAACTACAAAACGACCAGCTTCACCTGTTTCAGACGTGGGACACTCCAGAGATTAACCTTGTTGCCACCTACGACAACATTTGCTGCAAGACCTTTGGCAGGCGCTTCCCCCATCCGGAGAGCTTGGGGGACGCCTTTGTGCTTCCACAGGAAAGGACGTTTCTGTATGCATTCCCCTCCAATTCCTCTGGTGCCTCGAGTTGTACACACCTTCAGACTGTATCAGTGCAAACTGATATTAGTGGCTTCAGGGTGGCCAAGACCGTTTTGGTACTCAGACCACCTTGCCCTCTCGTCAGCAGCGCCAATCAAGCTGCGCCCGCACCAATCGCTCCTGTCCAGGAACCAGGGGACATTTCTGCACCACAACCCGGTCTCACTCAATCTGATGGCCTGGCTCCTTTGTTCTTCAAATTCAGAGCTTCGTCCCTTCTGCAAGACTGCCAGGAGGTCGTGGCCCAGGTAAGAGCTACGTCCAGCTTGAAGTGCTACAAGAGCAAGTGAAAACTTTTTCAGGTATGGTGCAGGAGCCATCAACTGCGACCTCGGACCATCCGGCCAGAGGATCTGTTGTCTCTGGCTCAGTCTGGCTTGACTCATTCCTCCATTAAGGTGCACCTGCCGGTGATCTCCAGGTACAACTGCTCCACAGGGGCGCCATCCCTGTGGTCTCACCGGCTGGTGAAGGAGTTCATGCATGGGCTGTTCCGATCTTTTCTACCTGTCTGTCGCCCAGCACCAGCTTGGGAGCTAAATGTGTTACTCGCAAAACACAAGAAGCTGCCTTTTGAGCCCATGCACCAAGAATCCATTAAACATCTCTCTTGGGAAACAGCATTCTTGGTGGCAATAACTTTGGCTACGCGAGTAGGTGAAATCCAGGCGTTTTCCTCAAAACTGCCCTATTTGACGTTTCACGAGGACAAGGCTATTCTATGTACTAACCCGACCTTCATGCCTAAGGTGCCATTCTTTTTCCATCTCAATCAGCGGGTGGTTTTTCCCATATTTTATGGCACAGTCTCCAGTGGAGCAGGCCCTGCACACGCTGGATGTAGTGCGCGCCCTCAAGTACTATGTGGCTTGTATTAAGTCATTCTGTACAACAGATCAGTTGTTGTTTCATTTCGACCTTCGGGACCCGGGAGGCTCTCTCAAAGTCCTCTATTTCAAGATGGATTGTAGCCTGCATCTCATTCTGCCATCAGTAGGCCGGCAGGCTGCTTCCCGGCAGACCCTGAGTGCGCTCCACCAGAGCAGTGGCGGCAACCACTGCTTTCCTCTCTGGAATCCCGCTGCCTGACATCTGCCGTGCAGCCACCTGGAGTTCAGTGCATACGTTCACCAGGTTCTACTGTGTCGACAGATTCCGCAGAAGAGTCTAGAGTTGGCCAGTCGGTTCTGCAGAATCTTTTTGCATGAGGTTAGTAAGTCTCCAGTGTTAAGTTATGCTGGGAGCTTGCCTCTGCCCATATGTATTGTTGTAATACTACTTTGTAATCTATTCACAGCATGTGAATCTATGAAAGATCCAATGCTGGAGAAGGAATTGGTTACATACCTGTAACTCTGGTTCTCCAGCATTGGTATATTTCACAGATTCACATGCGACCCTCCCACCTACTCCGCATGGCTCATCTTTTGGCACTTACTGCCACTCACGTGCGCTTGCCAAATCTGAAGATGGCTGACAGGGGAGGAGTTAAGGGAGTTGTATCTATCGGCTGTGGGCACTAAGACCAAAAATGACTGTAATGGAGCACTAAAGTGACTGACGTTTTTCAATTTAAATATAAACTGCTCTGTTACTGAGGATTCCCAGCCTAATGATGGGGAATATTCACAACATGTGAATCTATGAAAGATAGCAATGCCAAACAGTTATTTTTACTTCTGCGCGGTGTGGAGAGTGCGCACATTGAAACATCTGGGTATCGGAGATGAAGAATTTGACATGTTCAGAGAGGATGGTGTTCCCCTGACCATGATGGGGAACACATACTACATGTTGGACATTAGAATGGCGGTAGAGGAAGTAGTGAAGAGTTTGAGGTGAAGGGGTAGAAAAAACACATCTGAGGAGGGTTTTTCTGTATGCCGAGAACAGTCTTTTGAAGGATGGTTGGGGAATCCGACAGGGTTATTGGTGTGGTAAAGGAGGGGGTTAGCACTGTTTGGACGGACAGGCTAGCCCGGGGTACAAGAATGCGGAAAAGGTATGGAAGAAGGACAGGCTTTGGCTAGGAGAGAGGATGGGGATAAAGGTAGGAATGGTGGTGAGGGGAGTTGCAAGGGGAAGAGAGGGATGGGGGTGCTAAAAGGGAGTTGATGAATTAATTGTTTTCATATATGTGTTAATGTTTTGGTATTCTGTAAGGCCAATGAGCCGGTTGGCATGGTTTTGAAAGCTGTGGACTTTAAAGCCATCTTTTCCAATATAAGCACTATTTTGTGCAGTTTAACCCAATGAGCTCATGATTCAGAATGACACTGACTTCAGCCTGTTGCAGACAGCCAGTGAATGCGCCATCTTGGTGTCTTTTATTGTTCATTGTTGTTAGCAGTGGCACACACCACAGGAGACAGTGGGATGTCTGGGATAACAAATGGAGGGCGTGGGATCAAGATAGCAGGCGAGTTATTTACAGTTGACCCACATGAAATTCTGTGTCATCCAGAGTGTTTGGTATGAAAGGTTGCTTCCCTGCCCCCCCCCCCCCACTTCCAGGATCCGTGACGTTTGTTCCCTGCTCTCCTCGTAGGCCGCAACTGCCATGCTGTCACCTACCGACTTACCGTTCCAGTTCCATGCCCCCTGTAGATCTATGTAGTTCAGTGTGGGGGAAGGCTTCGGCGTTGTGTGCAACCTTCTTGCGTAACTCTTGAAAATTAGGCTGGGTTGGGCGGAAGAAATGAGAATTTTGATGGCAGTTGTTTGGGGGCCGGAAAGTATTTTGTTTTACTGCGTTCCTTGCTCATATGGGTATTGAGGGCTGAAAATGCTTGCTTAGTGAATTGTTTGTTTTTATGATTCTGACTGTGCGGCCTCTGTCCATGAAGGAAGTTAAAAGCAATCCTTATGTTGGCAATGTGTTATTACTCCAGAGTGGGTTGGGGCAGGTTCTATGTACACAGCGATTTTTCCTTTAGTTTTATGGCGATCGTGGTGACCTCTGTGGGGGAAAGTGCAGGCATTTTATGCATTACATTTTTAACCCGTGATAGCTTGAAGGATTTACTTCATGATGTTTCCTTCTTGACCTGTGGTTGGGCAAATGTGACGTGGGATCTCATGCCTTCTATTCGTAGGGCTGTTGTGTGTGCAATGATCTTCTCTAGGATTAGCTCTGGGCATGTAAACGTACACACAGGATTTGTTTATGGTAATCGAGGGGCACCTGGACCCTAGCCATGCAGAGGCCTATCCCCTTCGATTCCCTTCTCCCGGTAATCGACAGTGCATGTTAACTGTGAGTGTGTTTGTGATTTGTCCATGCGCTTTGAAAGTATTAGTTTAATCCTCGTTTGTGAGTTGTCTCAGTGGGATGGGATAAAACCAAAAAAGTGTTGTGGAAGGTTTTGAATTAATCTGAACCACTAGCATTGCTCTGGGCAACCTTCCACACCACTGTGTTTTATGCCGTCTACGCCATTCCAAAAGGGGTCCAGGTGGCAGCCTGAGGTCAGTGGAGCACCCGCATTTGCATCATTGTGGGCAGAAGGATTCTGTGACAGTTAGATCCAGCCGGGCACCCTTGCAGCTTTACTTTCTGCAGTTTAAATGTTGTCGGGGCGAGGTGTCCCACGTGAGTACAGACTTGAATCTAGGCCGTTCTCTGCTATTATAGGATGGTCGGCATATTCCTGTTTTCAGCTTTTTGCTTCCCTTTTAGTCTGTGCATGAAGGCTGGCTCTCCTCGGCTACCAGACCTGGAAACACTGGCACTGAGGTGGAGAGCACTGTTTTGGAAAATTAAATGGGGATTATTAAAGCTTTGGAAGCATGTGTTGTTTGCTCGTATGCCACAAAGGAGCAACTGCAAAGGATTTTACGCTTTAAATATGGAGAGATGGCATTCGTTATGTCATATTTAACTATTGCTAATTTGCAAATGTAAACTGCGCTCTCGGGGAGCACAGTGATGTGTGTTGGTCGACAGTTCAACAGCTGGGGCACATACGCAGGATCATTTTGGGTTGGGTACACAATACATCTTTGTTATGTGTGACCCTCCCAAATGTATTGCCTTTTTAATACGGGGAGTGTTGTGTGTGACCCTCCCCAGTGTACTGCGTCCTGGCCCGATGGCCCGAGCTAATAAAAGGAGCCCCTGCATGCACATGCAACAGAACGGCTGCAGACTCCAACAATGCCAGTGTCGACGACACGAAAACGCAGCGAAATGGAGGAGGCACCCCGATAATCCGGGCAGTGTCCTCCCTGGGGATCCCCTGCCCTCCCCCCCCCCCCAACCTTTGTGGGAAGGAGGGGGAGGCACTGGGGCAAAGTGGCGGCAAGGGAGGAAAAGACCGCGAAACGGAGCACGGCAAAGCCAGAGAAAGCCCGTGAAGCAGAAAGCGCGGCAGAAACCAAGAGAAGCCCGCGAAGGGCTAAAAAAAAAAGGGGAGGGGTTTCCCCCTTTATAACGAGTGGGGTCCGCATGGAAGACAGCATCCAGCTGCACCCGTGGGACACCCGCTCGTGGTACATCGGATGGAGGTTCTCGTTTTGGAGGTTTCGTCAGACGTTTCGTTGTTTGCTTTGAAGAAGAGGAGCTCACTCAGAGGAAGGCTGCATCCCGGGAGCCGTGTCGCTGTGGCCGCGCCGCCTAGATAAGCTGTATGAACATCGGCTCCGCGTTGCGAGCAGCTGCGGCGCTTCATAGAAGAAGGAGGTAGCGGAAGTGATAGCCTTAAGCAGCGCGGCACCAACGAGGGGAGCAGCCGGTGGACATTGCAGCCGACCAGGTAGACCTCGGCGAGGGTGCGGTACCGCCTACCGGCAGCGGGAATCTCGGGTGAGGGAGAAAGAGAGCAGACTTGTGCGCGGCGCCCGTGCGGAAGTCTGCGTCGACATCACCGTGTCATCGGAAGCAAGCAGCTTGTTTTCGTTCTGGAGCAGCGCCACTCGAATCAGCTGCGGTGCATCAAGGAAGGAGATCGCTGAGGGGAGTCGGCGCAGCATCGCAGCTCCGACAAAGGGATCAGCTGGTGCACAGTGGCCGCGGCGCCCTAAAGGGGATCAGCTGGTGCACGGTTGCCGCCCACCAAGCAGGGCACGACGAGTGTGCGTTACCGCAACAGGAAGCAGAAGGTGCCGCCTGGCCTTGCCGGTTACCGCCCTGAGGAACACAGCTACGTGCTTCTTCAAGAAAGCACAGTGGAACGGGAACACACAGGCAGCAGCCCCCTGCAAAGGGTTCAAGCGGCGGGAGGGCAAACGTTGCCGGTGGCTCGCGGATCAACAACAGAGCAACAAACTCGTCAGGAAGAGCTAGCTTACTCCAGAGACTAAGAGGACCCATAGGAACATGGACATGGATGCCTTTATTGCAATGGCCAAGTTGGTGGTGGCAAAGCACGGCAGCAACTGGATGGAATTACTGGTCAGTCAACCAGGTGGAAGCCAGGCTGGCACCAGTGAAAGGCCCGAATCACCATTAATGTTTCAAGAGGATGAAGATTTAAGGGACCAAGAAGAGGAAGAACTGTTGGAAGAAGAGGAATAAACAACAGGAAAAAGGAAAAGGGTGATGACAGAGAGGGCCAAAGCAAGTAAAGAACAAGCGGCGAGCAACAAGAAGGGGAGGGCTGTGCCCGCTAAGACCAAAGGACGGGCGCATGAGGTTGTAGCCATACGGGCACCTGCACCTGTGCCAGCACCCATGAACCAGGGACCACCCAACACGCCTGAAGCCAGACCGGTGGCGGTGAGGGAGAATGGACCACCTTCCATGGAGGTGGTGAAAGGTATGGTGTTGCAATGTATGCAAGCCTTGGGGAGTCGGGGCAATGGGCCACTCTTGAGTGGGAATGTTAATGCATTTAATCAAATGGGGAATGGGGCTACTTTTTTCAGCAGAATGATGTAACACCTGTCCCGGGGGGGGGGGGCATTTGGGAATTGCCAGCCAACTGGAAGCCCCTCTAGAATTGGGGGTCCTGGGACAGGGGTGCAAGGGACGGGGGGGATGGCCTAATACACTGTCTTTGAAATGGGGGGGAATGACCGACCTATGAGTCAAGGGCCTGGCATGACAAGTAACAGGGCCTTTGGGAATGTCACAGCAGTACAGGTCCCGCAGGGCCAGCAGCCTTCAGTGTTAAACACCGTAACCCCATCGGTTGGGGCTGGCACAGGGAATCAGTGGGTTTCAACCACTGGAGGGGTTACTCAGCCAGCCATCTGGTGGGGGCAAGGGGTAGCCGACATGGGAGTACCCCAGGTCACCATTGCTGGGCAAGGGGGAATAGGGAGTACTATGACTCAATATGGGAGGACAATGCCCGGTTTTGCACCAGTTAGGGTGTCAGTGAATTCGTTGTCATGGCACATACCAATGTCAGTTAAGGAAAGGGTGTGGAAGAAAGAATTCATAGAGATTTTAGGGTTTGTGGGCATGGAACCGTTAGGTAACGGGCTGAAGGAATTATCAGAGAAAGAGAAGGAGAAAAGGGAGGAGACACCCAAAACTGACACAACCATACACAATTGGATCAAAACCTTTTTAATCTATACCTCTATAATGATGGAAAAACACCCACAAGACGCCTCAGCAATGCTAGCTTACTGCCACTACATACAGGACATTTATCTAAAAAGAGGAAGCGAAGGCTGGCTTCAAAATGATCGGGCATTTCGCTTAAAAAGGCAAGTATGGCCAGCACTAGCGTGGGATGAGATGGATGTAGGAGGTGTGGTGGATAAACTTGTCCTCACGAGCGAAGGGAGTGAGAAACCCACCGGGGAAAAGACGCAGGTTGTATGGAGGGGCAGAGGTGGTTACACCAGGCGGGGAAGGTCGTCCTTTTGCGGGCACTCCTCCTGGAGTAACAGAACCAGCTACCAGGGGGAGCAAGCCGAATGCTGGAGGGTCAATTCAGAGGAAAGCTTGCCGATTTAAACACCCAAAGGGAGGAAACAGCAAGGAGCACAGCTCCTCAAACAGCGAAGGGAGACTCAGAGGCAGCCCTAAAAGCAAAAGCAAGGTTAAGAAAGAATGAAGTCAACAATGTGCTGTCAGAAGTTACCCTACAAAAAATGTGTAATGAATTGATTAAAAGTGGGCTACCAACCCCGGTTAATATACAAGCTATGACTCCATGGTTGAATACGTATCATAAGATTGAGGATGCCAGGTTGTTGTGGGAGGGCTTCAGGTGGGGGTTCAAGATCCCATGTTCAGACAGGAAAAGGGGCACCGAGGAGCGCAACTTGCGGTCGGCATTGGAGATGCCGGAGGTGGTGGGGCAGAAGGTTGCCAAAGAGGTAGACTTGGGCCGGGTGGCTGGCCCATTCACGCACCCTCCATTCTCCAACCTGGTAATATCACTGTTAGGGCTGGTTCCCAAACAGGAGAAAGGTCAATACCGCCTGATACATCACTTATCATTTCCAGTGGGGGAGTCGGTCAATGATGGGATAGGAGATGATAAATGCAGGGTGCATTATGCCTCCTTGGAGGATGCTGTGGAAATGGTGAGGGCGGCTGGAAAAGGGGCACTCATGGGGAAGTCAGACATGGAGTCTGCATTCAGGTTACTACCCATACATCGCGACAGTCAGCATTTGTTGGGTTTTAAGGTTCAAGATCTGTATTACTTTGATAAATGTCTGCCAATGGGGTGTGCCATTTCTTGTGCTTATTTTGAGGCATTTAGCACCTTTTTAGAATTCACGGTGAGACAAGAATACCAGAGAGGTACAGTGCTGCATTACCTCGATGACTTTTTGTTCATCGGGAAAGCGGGAACAGCAGAATGCCAGGACATCATGCATGTCTTTCAAAGGTTGATGAAGGTAATGGGGGTACCACTGGCTGAAGGGAAAACGGTGGGCCCAGCAACCTGCCTGACTTTCCTGGGAATTGAAATTGATTCAGTGGAAGGGGTTTGCAGGCTACCACAGGACAAGGTAGCCAAGCTGAAGGCTTGCATCAAGGTCCTAAAGTCCAAAAGGAAGGCAACCCTGAATGAGCTTCAACTCATGGCGGGGAATCTCAATTTTGCATCCAAAGTCATCCCGGTGGGTAAGGCATTTGCTAGGAGTATTGAGCTGAAAATGGTTGGACTAAAGCATGCAGGGCAACATGTCAGGTTGGGGGCTGAAGTACGGGAAGACCTGGCAATGTGGGATGAATTCTTGGACAGTTTTAATGGGGTTGGCATGTGGAGAACTAGAACCAACAGCGAAGACAGGCGTAGGTTATTCACTGATGCATCCGGGGCGCTAGGGTTTGGGGCAATCCTTGACAACCAGTGGTGCGGCGCAGCATGGCCAGAAGAGTGGCATCGGCTAGGGGTCACCAAGGATATCGCACTGTTGGAGCCATTTCCCATTGTGGTGGCATTTAAACTGTGGGGGGAGCAGCTGATGAACAGCAGAGTTATGTTATGGTCAGACAATTTAGCGGTGGTTCAGATAATTAACCAAGGATCTGCCAGCGGCATTAGGGTGTTGCGATTGCTAAGAGAACTCAACAAATGCATGCTAAAATTGAATATTGAAGTGCGAGATAGGCACATTCCCGGAGTACAGAAGACAGCAGCTGATGCTCTCTCTCGTTTACAGTGGGAGAAATTTCGAGAGTGTTGCCCGGAAGCAGAAAAAGGGATGACGCCGTTCAGAGCAATGTGGTGGGACATGATTGGGGGAATCTGAGTTCCCTAATTCAGACGACATTAGCACCGGGCACGACTAAAAGATACCAAGCGTGCTGGGAACGGTATCTGAAATTCAAGCAAGAGGAGCTCGGAGGAAGCGATCAGTAGACGCCTTTAAGGGCCTTTGTGGGCTGGGGATGGCAAGAAGGGAAAACCAGGTCATGGATGGCACATCACCTGGCAGCCATCGCCCATTTTTCAAAGTTGGAGGGGTTGTGCGATCCCACCAAGAGCATTATATTTGTATGGCCATGAAAGGGTGGGCCAGGCAAGCGAAACCCCAAGGGGACGAGAGGCGGCCCATTGATTTTGTCAAATTACAGAGGGTGGTGGCCAGTCTAGAGCAGGTCTGTCACGGGGGTTTCGAGGTAGCCTTGTTCAGAGCAGCATTTACCTTGGCTTTCTTCAGGGCTTTCAGGGTAAGCGAGCTGATCCCAGAGAACAAGGGGGTGAAAGGCGCAAAGTATTTTACAGATGCGGGACGTACATTACTCTGAAGGGCAGGTAACCCTATGGCTAAAGAGGTCAAAAACGGATCAGGCAGGAAAAGGGTGTACGGTGTTCTTATGGCCCATCACGGGTAGCTCAGTGTGCCCAGTCATGGCCATAGCAGGGTTTCTCAGGGTGAGACCTGCATCGGGGATGGATGCCCCACTCCTTCATCATGATGGGTCTGCGCTAAGTCGCTTCCAATTTAAGAGAGTGATGGAACTGGCACTGGAAAGAATCTGGGAGAAGGAAAGTGTGTTCGGAACACATTCATTTCGGATCGGGGCCGCGACATCAGCGGCGGACGCAGGGATGAGTGAAGTGGCAATCAAGCAGATAGGCAGATCGAAATCTGGTTGTTTTAGGAGATACATTAGGCCTGAAAAAATGTAAGGATGACATACCTTCTTCTTTTCCTCCTTTAGCACCAGCCCGAAGGAAGAAGATATCGGTATGGGTGGTAGGACACTCATTTGTGTCTAGGGCTGGGTCCAGCTGGACAGCGGAGCAAGAAAAGTTGCCGGCAGGCGAATTCAGGATTGGGTGGCATGGGGTGCCGGGCATGAAATGGGCGCAGCTGCAAGGACAAGTGTGCAAACTGTTAACCAGCAGGTTAAAAACTGACGTCCTGATCATCCATTTAGGGGGGAATGATTTAACTAGCTTAGGAAGAGGGGCTCTCATGCGGGAGATGATGTTTTCATTGCAGGAGCTGGCTGGACAGCTGGGGGAGACTGAGATAGTCTGGTCGGAGATCATTCGTAGATTAGATTGGAGAGGGGCAGATAACCATGCTGCGGTGGAGAAATCTAGGTGCAAGCTTAATTGTGCTATGTCCAAGTTCTGCAGGGGCAGGGGATTTGGGCAGCTTAGACATGGTCTGATTAATTTAAAATATCCTGAATATATTTTGAAAGATGGGGTACACCTGTCACCAATAGGTATGGAGTTGTTTTTCTGGAATATTTGCACAAAGATTTCGGAAATGTAAGAGGATGAGCAAAGGGAGGAGCCACGGTGGGCAGAAACCCACGCGTGGCGTGGCGGTGTTTGGCCGGACAAACACATGAGACAGACTCCGGAGGAGCCAAGGGAAAGCAGGAAGGGTCTTCGCTCTTCTCAGACCCAGCGCCCCTTGGGAGCCTAAGCGGCAGGGGCGTCGGGGAGGAACAATTACGGCTCAGCTTCCCCCAAGGAAACGGCATTCTCCCCGCCCAGGAGCGCCTGCAGGGCCAGGAGAGGCTCGGACACCAAGGTGGGGAGAGTTGGGCCTACTAAGGGACTCTTGGGAAAGAAAAGGGGGAAGCAGGTTCTTGGGACACGGAGCAGTCGCCGCATCTTGCGAATTTTCCACAAATGTGTGCAGTTTGGTTTTTGTTATTGTGGAATAAATTCTGCTGCCTTTTTATGCCAACAAACAAAGCAGGTCTCATTCTACGCTTTCTTGGGGAAAGGGGAATGAGCATGGGTATGTGTTGGTTACAAATGGACGGATGCCGGGGTTATGCCAGTGTCGACGACACGAAAACGCAGCGAAATGGAGGAGGCACCCCAATAACCCGGGCAGTGTCCTCCCTGGTGATCCCCCGCTCCACCCCACCTTTGTGGGAAGGAGGGGGAGGCACCTGGGCAAAGTGGAAGCAAGGGAGGAAAAGACCGCGAAATGGAGCGCGGCAAAGCCAGAGAAAGCCTGCGAAGCAGAAAGCGCAGCAGAAACCAAGAGAAGCCCGCGAAGGGCTAACAAAAGAAAGGGGAGGGGTTTCCCCCTTTGTAACGAGCGGGGTCCGCACGGAAGACGGCATCCAGCTGCACCCATGGGACACCCGCTCGTGGTACATCGGAAGGAGGTTCTCGTTTTCCCACCCACCACCCCTACGAACAGAACAAGCATGAGCACCTGGTTGTCGGCGTCGCAGGATGACTAGGCGGTGTGGCGGTGTGGCGGTGTTTGGCCGGACAAACACAGGAGACAGACTCCGGAGGAGCCAAGGGAAAGCAGGAAGGGTCTTCGCTCTTCTCAGACACAGCGCCCCTTGGGAGCCTAAGCGGCAGGGGCGTCGGGGAGGAACAATTACGGCTCAGCTTCCCCCAAGGAAACGGCACTCTCCCCGCCCAGGAGCGCCTGCAGGGGCAGGAGAGGCTCGGACACCAAGGTGGGGAGAGTTGGGCCTACTAAGGGACTCTTGGGAAAGAAAAGGGGGAAGCAGGTTCTTGGGACACGGAGCAGTCGCCGCATCTTGCGAATTTTCCACAAATGTGTGCAGTTTGGTTTTTGTTATTGTGGAATAAATTCTGCGGCCTTTTTATGCCAACAAACAAAGCGGGTCTCATTCTACGCTTTCTTGGGGAAAAGGGAATGAGCATGGGTATGTGTTGGTTACAAATGGACGGATGCCGGTGATATGGAAGTCCTGTTGTCTCTGTCTCTCACTTTGTGATCACGGTCCTGCAGGTCCCGGCTGGTCTGGGCGCCCCAGACCATCCTGGTGTTCTGGGTCCAGCCCAGGCACCATCCATCTGGATGCTCCCGGCATCCATGGTGCCCCTGGCACCAAGGCTGTGTCCTCACGCTTATCAGGGTCCCGCCCTGAGACCACATGTAAGTCTGGGTGACCCGGGCAAACCAACACCGTGCTGGGCCCCCCAGCACCTGTGAAGCCGGCCCTGTGACTACCGCCTACCCCACAATAATGGCGACGAGGGAGGGGAAACCCTGCGATGTGCCCCGTCCCCTGCTGTCCTGCATTTTTAAGAAAATGAAGAAGGGAACCGAGAGCTGGGCTCTGCCACTGTCGCAGTGTTCCCCGGAAGAAGAGGGGATGCCCAGCACCCTGCCAGCGGACACCTGTCTGGCCACACTCTGAACAGAGGGCTCGTGCAGCCAGGGTGAGGGTCAGCCCTCAGCCCCTGAGGCACCCGCAGCCCCTGGGGCTGACATCTTGTACATAGTGTCCATCTGCTCCTGCTGAGGTTGAAAATACCCAACTCTGCAGTCGGAAGCGCCTACCGCAATGGAGAAGGTCGAGCAGCTCCTGTGAGGTGAGGCGAGTGTGCGGCCTGTTGGGGGCAGCCCCATACTCATGTCGGGGGCACCCGACGGGACCCAACAGGGGCGGCGATCAAACCGCGGACACAAAGGGGGGGTCACCCCACCCAATCCGGATCACCGGATCTCTGCACATGGCCGGGTGGCAACCGGCTTACCGCGGCCCCGGCTCTGGGGGTACCCAGGCCGGGGTCGCCTCCCCAACCCGCCTCACATGGTTGGGGGACCCACAGGAACGGCGGTGCCCGGCAGGAGCACCGTCCTCAAGCTGGGCCCCGTCCTTGGGCCCAGCGCATGCGGCGCAGGACCAACATGGTGCCTGACAAAGAACGACGCTGGAGTCAGCCAGATGGTGGTGAGACTGACGAGCCGGAAGCGGCTCGCTTCTTTTATTATCTTGGTCACGTGGCTGCTGCCACGTGACCCCTTACAACATCCTGGGAGCTACCATGCTCCCAGGAGGGGTCACAATGCAACACGGCCCACCTACACCCTATGTTAGTGGTTGGATGAGACTGCGAGTCGCAGCTAAGCCCACGGGCGGTAAAGAGGCTGTCCACCACCCCCAACCGCATACCGGGGGCGCTGAGCGGGGAATTGCACATTGCTCCATGTAGGAGAAAAGAGAAACACGTGTTCCTGCCATTGGAGCTCCTGTAGAAGAGGAGCTTACAGTGCTCCTGGGGGAGCGAAGAAACTAGGCGGAAAGAGGCTGCTCGCGCCAACTAACCACACCAGGCAACATTCTGCTGTGCCAGCAGCACCATCAGCAGTAGTCCTGGGCCGCCTGGTGGTGAAAGCAATAAAGCGATCCATGCCGGCGCTATGAATATTAATTGCGAATGGGCCTTGTATGATGCTGGGCTGACCTGGCGGTGAACCATGGACCATGACCAATGTCAGAGGCGCAGCAGCTCCATGTCGGCGGAAAACAAATGGGGGTCCCTCTGCTTTAATAGTGATCCCGGGGCTCCGGCGGTGATGATGTGCGTGCTCCTGTCATCGGAGCAAAGGAATGTAAATTCCGAGGCCCAAAGGGTGACGCATACAGAGCTCCGCGTCGGAGCTAGGGAATAAAAGGCCGTGCCACCCGCAACAGATCCCGGGCCGCCCTCTGGTGAAAAGATGTAGTGCTCCATGTCAGCGGCATGAGCATGAAAGTAATAATGGCCCCCTGCAAATCCCCGGCCAGCTGGGTGGTTAAGTGAAAAAGAAAGAAAAGAAAGTGATGAAATGATGAAAGTGCGCGTGTAACCCCTACAAGAACTGTAAGAAGGCAATGGGGGAGGGGGAGGAGTGTAAAAGTGATTGGGTTGCAACTCTCATGAGTGCTTCTGCGCCCTCCCATGCCAATAATACTACTGCCTGGGGGAGGGAAAGAGCCTTCAGTAACAGGCCAACAACCCCTGCCTGCGAGGGAGTGAGAAGGTGAACATTGTGTGCCCGTGAGCTCCTGCCGGAAGGGGTGTGGGGGAGTGCTGCACTCCAGCTCCAATGGGAGTGCAGAAGTGATGCAGCCCCGAAGAAGTGTATCAAGCAAGTGAGGGTTGCAGCTCTGTACGAGTGCTTGATGATGCCACTAGAGGAGTATGCGTGCGAGTAGATCGCTAGGACTATGAAAGTGGCCGATATTGGAATAGCGCAAACTAGACAACGTGTCCAGTGTCCCAGCGAAGCCCTGAATAGAGGCTTCGCCATCTTCAAAGGAGTAGATGGCCTTGTGTTCACTGCCAAGAAAACCGTGTATGGGAGGGGGACCTGGGCCACAGCACTGTCAGCTAAGTGGGTGCACACTGAGGGCGCTGGCTCCACCTCGCCACAAGGGAGCAATGGCTCTTCGTTGTTTGCATGTGAGAGGAGCGAACTGTCAAGTATTACCTAAAGACCTCCATACAGATGTGCCAGAACCTTTTTGAACATGAAAGTCCGGTCTGCTGATAGATTTGGGTTTTCTCAGCGCATAGTTTAAATTAAAACAAAGTTTACCCATTTGTGGTAGCTTTCGTTAAAGTTTAACAAAGACAGTAGGCTGACCCATGCACTCATGGGTGAATCGGTTTGTGTGATCGGCCCTAACTTATTCAAGTGAGCCAAGAGGTGATGGATGTTTACATTGGGACAATCGGTGTACCCCTCTCCACTTCTACTGCACCCATTCACTCTACCAGACGACTCCTCTCTCGTTGTACCATATACCCTATCGAGCTACCTCACACCATCATTTTACACCACACTCATTCTCTCTACTGCACTCCATCTCTTTCTATCACTCCATCTCCCCAATATATTTCCACTCTCTACTACAATCCGCCTATGTCTACTACTCTTCCCCTCTCTTTGCACACCCTTTCTCTCTGCTATGCCCCCCTCTCTTTGACACACCATCAGTCTCTACCACACTGTATCCCTCCCCTTCTGTCTACCTTCTGCCACTCTCTCGACACCACAATCTCTAATTTTCTTCGCCACACACTCTCAACCATCTTTCTCTTCATACCAAGCTTTATCACCTCACCTCCCTCTCTCTCTAACATCTTGAACTTATTTTCATCCTACCAACAATCCACATTCGCGCACCCTTTCTCCGCAGCATCTACATTCCTGCGCACACACCCTTGGTCTCTCTTCCGCACCCTCTATCATTGGCTTCTTGCTCCCTGTATCTTACAGCCCTGCACACACCCCTTTCCTCGTACCTTGGCTCTTTCTCTCACCCTCTTGACTTTGGGTCCCTGGCTCTTCAGCAAGGACACATCTAATTTACATCTCTTTTGCTCTCAATGCCACACCCATCCTAGCTCTCACTAGCACCCCAACTAGCTCACTATTACACATGTCTGACTCGGGTCCATTCCTACCAAGTCCTTGGAGATACTGATCAGTAACCATTTGACAGACATTTTTGTTTCATCAGTTTGTGGATTTATAATTGCAAAACCCAAAGGAGTTTTGTAGGGTGATATTATTTTGCAGTCTGCTACTTGCAGACTTCCATTCAGGATGAGGGAAAAAGTAAGTCTCCCTTTTTTGATTTGTGTGTTGGTTTAATTAACATGCTTGGTCCAAGTAATTTTGTTCTATGCCCTTAACTATTGAAAGTATAGTTGCAAAAACAAAGAATGCGTTTTTAGGCAGACATTAAAAACAAGCATTGGCAAAGCCAATGGATATAGTAAAATACTTTGTACACCCCCATAAATTGAAGTATTTTTTTCTTACTAATAAGTGCCTTTAAGCATTAAATCTATTGTCTTTGCCAGTGCTTGTTTTAAAACAGACGATAGGTGAAATTAACATTCTGCTGTTGATTGTTTAAAACATGGGTGGGAGATGGCTATTTGCACCTATCCAATTTCCAAATAGTTTTGTTTTTTAATTTTTTTATACAGGAGATGGGCTCTGAGCATATATTGCGCAAGCCCAGTCTCCCATAAAAAATGGCCCTGCCATAGCGCATAGAAAAGGGGCTTACTTTCTATGGAGGATGCAGAGGACTAGGATGGAACACTGCAAACATGCCAACATTCTGGAGGCCCTGAGAGGGAGATTTGAACACAGAAATCGGGAGAATGTTTTGCATTGAGGCATGTATGCCATTGCGACCAGAGCAGAACGTCCTGGTCCACAGGTAAGTGCGGAGGGAGGTGTTTGGGGGAACCAGCAAAACAATCGCACACAGATGGGGATATGGGATATCGTTGTGACGGGCAGAGAAATCGCAAACTTGGAAGCTGTTATTAAAGTGATAGCATAGTAAAGAAATTGTGGGCTGTCAGGATCTAAGCCCAGAATCGATGTTAACAAATTGGGTATTGCCTGAAATACAGAATTATTGAAGCATTGGCTCTCCGGCTCCAGGGGAAGTGGTTTTGGTTCAGTTGCTGAAGGATGCCACCTGGCAGTTGGTTTTGCTAATGCTTGTATGAGACTCTGGCATATTTACATCTCCTCACCATACTGTATGTTCAATGTTCTAGCATCATCAGAAGGATTGTGCAATTCAAAGAGGTGGAATTCTTAGTAGTGATACTTTGCAAAGGGCATGTCACAATATTTGAATACGTTTTAAATTGTGTTTTCGGTGCCTGTTAGAATCTGACATCTTTGTAGTCCTGACATATACCGAGTGTGTATGTGCGCACTTTTCAATACAGGGCTTTCAAAATAAATGTAGGTAATGGCAAATGATTAAAATTGGGTGCTCCAGATAAAAAAAAAAAAAAAAAATTTACGCATTATATTTACAGTTTCCTTTGGGACACGTTTCAATTGCTTTGGAAATTGTGTGGGGCGTGGGTGGGGGCTGGAGCTGTACAACCGAGTTAAGGCTGGTCTGCGAAACAGTAGGCGTGGCATATTACGGTTGCAGATATGGCGTGTGATTTTATTTTTTTGTTTGGTGAAGGGCATTCTCCCCAACTCCGGAGTGCAGGGGCTGCCATCTAGATGTTAACTGGAGAATGTCCACACAGAATGAGGAGGAAAAGAGAAGCAAATATACTTAGCCCTAAGAGCGACGGCCAGAAGGAGCCAATACTCCCAAAACACTCCTGTAAAACATGAGCTTTATTCCTCGATAAAAATCATTCAAGTCACAAGAAGCATGGGCAAAGCCAGTTGTTTTGGCTTTTGCAGTTTTTCATTGCATTTTACCATTGTAGTATGAATTTGTCTGCCTAATAAAGGATGGGCCTTGCTCAATGAGCATGCAAGTTGAAGGGCTGGTCATCACGTGATGTTTATTAGAGGAGCAATTGGTTTCTACTGGCTGAATAAACACTTTTGCAGCAGCGGTTGAGGCACAAAGCCTGTCATCTCGCACAGATGTACAAGCCCTGGCTTTTTAAAGAATTATTAATCAATAAAATGATGTAGGAATTCCATCTCTGAAAGGGTAATCGGCTAATCCAGTCCCATTTCATAAGCACCATACCAAAAGCATAGTGTACACCAGTAGTCTGATCTGCAGCGCCTGCTCTCCAGAGGCACAGGGCCGGTTCAGAGGTCACAGGTACTCATCTGATGCCTGCAGTGCCTGCCAAGTCTCTGCAGTATAGGGACTGCATTTAAGATATGTAGCTTTTGGAACAGATGCCTATCTATGAGAATGCTATAGTGGTGTCACGGTAAACTGTAAATCTAAGCCATACCTGAGATTAGGGTACAGTGGCTAGAATCTCTGATGATTGTCACGGCCACAGCAGTTTGATAAGTTACATGCCAGCCAGCCAGCTCGGCTGTGAACGGATTGTGTATTCCCTCTGGCCAGGCTGTCCTTGCTGCTGTCAGCAACACTGTAGCCCTGGGGGTGGCCTATGTGTTACTTTATGAGGGAAGGTAACCCCCTCTGCAGAGGGATAGCCATTCCACCGGAAGCTGCCTTGGGAACAGGAATCAAAGGGCACACCGATTCCTAAAAGGAGTAGCCTCATGCCAGGGTGCTGAATACCAAAAGGGCCTTTCAATCTATTGAGAAGGGAAGGGTAGGGCAGGGTTAGTGTAGATAGAGGGATCTCCTGATGGAGACGGAGAGAAGCAAGGTGCTGTAACCTTCCTTCAGCTCTTTCCTTCCTGTCCCCTCCACTTCTTGTAGTACAAAGCAATTTGGTTGTGATGTCAGAAGGTAAAGTCCACTTGTTTCAAGAACAGGGGTTGGACCCTCAAAGCAGGCTTGCTTTTGTCCAATTACCTTTTGCCTTTAAAAAAGGGGTTTCCCACTCCTTCATTGATTCGCTTTTGGACAAATACTTAAGGAAGAAAGTATTGGACCTCTGTTGGTGGAGTTGATCTTTCCAAAGTCCTCCATCAGTTAGGTGAAGGCTGAATGACCAAAGCAGAGGCAAGCTCTGCTCCCTAACATCCTCTGCACACGATTGGGGTGACTGCTGCTGGAGCAAGACCTACCTCTCTGCCAGCCACAACGGTACCCAGGACTTCCCCATGCTGAAGGACCTCTGCTTTTGTGTCCGTCTTGCTCTTGTTATAGGTTACAGAGCGTGTCCTGGTCTCAGTAGTTGATGATTTTACCATGCTGGTTGACCAGGGTGGAGTGGGTGCTCTGATATTATTCGATCTTTCTGCAGCATTCGACACTGTCAACCACTCCATCATATTCTTCGGCATGGCTTCGGCAGGCCTCTGGGCTGGTCTTAGCTTGGTTTTCATCTTTTCTGCCTGAAAGGGGCCAATCTCTCTTCCTCCTTTTTGCTCTTGAGGCACCACTTTCCTGTGGTGTTCCTCAGGGCTCCTCCTTGTCCCCAATGTTGTTTAATATCTTTATCAGGCCACTGATTGGGCACATCTGCTATTATGGTTTTCAGTGCTACTCCTACGCTGATAACACTCAGATACTGCTGCATTTAGATCTCGACTGAACTGATGTGTCTTTGCGGTTGAGTGAGTGCCTGAGGGTCGTGGGAGAATGGATGGGCCGCAATTGGTTGACGATCAACAGGGACAAGATGAAGATTCTGGTGGTGGGCTCTCCTGCGGATCCCTCTCTGTGGTCCCCATCTTTCTGGCCCACGACTTTGGGTGATCTACCTTTCCCTGTCGCAGTGGTCAAGAACTTGGGAGTCTATCTTTCTGCCTCACTTTCTATGGCAACTCAGGTGAGTGCAGCATGCAAAGCGGGCCACTTTTCGCTGCAGGTGCTGCGCAAGGTGCTGCCCTTTCTTCCTCTCCATCTGCGTCCACGGGTGGTTGCCTCGGTGGTCATCAGCCGGATTGACTACTGCAATGCTCTGTTCCTGGCTCAACCTCTCGGGCTCATACATCGGCTACAGCTCCTCCAGAATCTGGCTGCCAAGGTAGCTATGTCCATTCCCTATGGATCTCACATTAGCCCTGTGCTCCGTTCCTTGCACTGGCTCCCTGTGGCCAAAAGGGTTGAATTCAAGTCCCTGTGCCTAGCCCACAGAGCTCTCTCACCTAGGAGCCGATTATCTGTGAAGTAAATTTAATCGCTACATTCTGGGTCACTCTGGAAAAGCATTCCTAGTGGTGATACCTAAATTTTGCTCTCTAAAGTAGGTGGCTGAGCTTTTTCAGTCTCTGCTGCCAAACTTTGGAACAAGTTATCTGTATTTTTGAGACTTATTGAGAACCATCTCCTTTTTCGTCGACTTCTTAAAACCCTTCTGTTCTAGGCCATCTCCTTTCGCTGTACAGTAGCTTGTCCACTGTGTCCTGTCTTCGCGCCAAGATGCCCTTGTGTGGATGTGCGTGCTATACAGTTTGTAACCATAACATGTTTGGGAGATCAAGATCCTGAGAGCCAAGACAGCCAGGAGCCCTATTTTCATCACCTCGAACCAGTCTAACTGCTTTTGAACCATGTTCACTTAATTTCCCCGCTGATGCTGCCTTTGGCAATCAACCAAAATCTTAAAACCAGGGTGCTTGCATCTTGAGCCAGCTCAACGCTGCCTTGCACCTCTCAGAGCCTGTCACCTGCTTGTCTTGAATGAACTGCTCATCACCAGACTCGACTTGAATTTTTGGATTGTCACTCGCAGACTCAAACCAACAGTTACCAAACAGCTCAACCTGGCTCGACCTTGAAGTGCCGCTTTGTCGAACCACACATCGGAGCATCAGGATCGACCATCGAAACGTCGCAGACCTTCGACTCAAACCACTGGAGCATCACTTGACGACCCTACCCAGCGGTTATCACACAAATTGAAAGTTCTTTCCTCTGAGGTGCTTTTATTTCTATCTAGTTAATGTTGGATACAGTGTGTTTAATTAAAGCATATGTATCTTATTAGAACCTTTATTGGCCGTTCTTTTCTTTTGGACTGTTATACTTCATTGTTTGGGTTGCTACTGAATCATATTCATGCCCGCTTGAGATTAGAACCCTATCTTGGGCCATGTTACCACAAAATGCAAAGGAGGTATCTGTTGACTCTGCCCGTTTCATCTTTGATTGGGTTCAATCTTCGTTTGTTGAACTGTTGAGGGGCTGAGTAGGCGCTTGAGCCTCTACTCATCCTTCTATTCCCACAGGGCAGAAGTCAATTTGCCACAGCGATGATGGCCCAGCACATACAGTTGATCGCTGCACCATATGGCATGACATCATCAAAGTTAAAACAAGCCTTTAAGCCCCAGATACAGAGGGCCATAAACATTTTCCAACAGCATGGTTTAACCCCTCAGAATCTATGTACTAGCGGGACAGAAAATAGGGCCATATCACTCTTAAATAAAATAGACAAGCACCAGACTCTACACTGAGATGTAGTGCAGCAGAGAAGGCAAGAAAAAAACGAGACCTAAAGAGGGGAAAAGAAAAAATATACGAAGCAATATGGGGGCACTGTGGTGGGAAATAGGAAAGGGGGACGAGGCACTAAGAGTGTGACTCAGACTCCATGAATTCCCAGGCTTTGCAGTCATTTCATTTGTTTGTGCCTGGGCTGAGACAGGTTGGCAGAAAACGCAGTGAATGACGGGACACAAAATAAGATCAGTCTGTGTTGGAGCCAAAGCATTGCTAGTTGCCATACCAGCACAATATTCTGCTCCTGTACACCTTTCCCCTATCTCCTCTCTGTACCTTGTTTTGGGTGGAAAATGGCGCTAGCTAGGGTGCAACAATATGTGCTAACAACAATAAGCAACTAAGTATCAATTACAGAAATGACCCTGAACCTTTGTGAGTCAGCCCTATGGAATAAAGCTTTCCTTTGGTGCTTTACTTCTCATAGCCAAAACAGAATTCATGCCAGACCATGGCAACTTTTGATAAAGCAGGTGGCACAATCGCGAGGGACTGTTTTAATTTTAAACAAAATCTCAGATTGTACATATAATCAAGCATGAGAAAAACAAAATGTAATGGAATAGCAAATTCGTTTTTAAATATGTGGAATTGCACTTGTGAATGGTTCCTTGTGCAGTTAATCTGAAAAGCAGCACATACGCTGTTGGGTCCAGAGTCCATCTAAGTATCTCTGCTTTTGAATTTGCCACAGATTTCCCATAGTCTTGTCAAGGGTTGATGGAGTGAAATGCATTTCATTCGTGTTTTCAATATGCACCAACTATGTTCCTGAAGGCACCTGAGCACCTTACCAAACACGATTGTTCATACAATCATTCGAAAATCAGTTCCAATCACAGAAAATCTACAAAGATAATTCCTAAAGCCTGCCAATATCTGTTCAGCGTTTCTTGCTAAATTGAAGAGCTGTGAATGCAGAAAGCTCTTTGCAAAATACCTTTGATTAGACACAACGTAAAAACGCTTTTTACGGCAGATGCAATGATAGTTTGCCTGTAAACCTGTTTTAGTGAAGTGGACAGAATTGCTGCCTAGAGCATTCCAGAGTTATTTCTAGTATACATGTACAGTGCAGTGTGATCCCACTGTCTATCACCTACTAGACCACGGCCTAAGGTCAGGCGCGCCTCCCCCCAACTCCCTCACTTACTCACTTAGCAGGGCTTATTTGAAACCTTTCTGGTGAATGAGCTAGCAGCAAAGTTTGCAGACGTAGCCCCAACAGGGAATGCCTCGGTCCTCCTAGAATTATTCAGAAACTCAGCTATGAAGCTGGTGGACACTTATGCCCTTCTAATAACCAGCCTCACTAAGATGAAACCTCCCTCTCATTGGTACACCCCCGAACCTGACTCTAATAAACACTGAATCAGGGCCCTAGAGAAACAGTGGTGTAAAAAAACTTAACCCTGGAGATTTTACCAATCTCAAATCTCTTCGCGTCAACCGTAGGATTCAGATTACCTAGACCAAAGCGCTTAGTAGACCACCACCATTGCAGCAGCCACTAACCATGCAAAGCCCCCTGTGAAGTAGTAAAGCATTGTAATTGTACCAAACCCTCACCAGACCCTGAGGTGCCAGCCACTCAACTAGAAAATAGGAAAAATTAGACGGAATCAACAACTTGTTTATAGAAACAAATAGACAAAATCTGTCAGATCAAAGAATACACCGTCCACAGCAATAGCCCCTCGCCCCTGCACTCACATGGCCCCTCTGGACGGAGTTCCTCTCCTCAACCTCATAAAAACGGCTTCCCTGAAACCCACTTCCTACTCTGACGATCTGATTCCTGCCTCCTTTGTTAAATTAGTTAAATAATTGATGGGCCCGGCTCTCAACAACCCTCCTCAGCATCATTAATACCTCCCTCACAGAAGGGTATTACCGGACTGCTGCAAAACTGGTCTCGTAGAACTCTTTTTAAAAAACCGTCCCAAGACCCAGACGACTTGGTCAACTTCCGGCCCCTTACGAATCTCACGTTTTATTGGAAAATTCTTGGAAAATGTAGTCGCTACACAACTACTTGCTAGAATCGAATAACTACACATCCTAAATGGCTGTCGGTCTGGGTTCTGCCCCAAGTGTAGTGTCGAGCCATCCACCATCCAGGGGGTTGGATGATAACCTCCAAATCATAGATGAGGCTGACTCATGCCTCCTTGTCCTCATTGATCCCTCTGCTGAATTTGAAACAGTCGATCGCTGCATGCTCCTCTCCCTCCTCGTTCACAGGATGGGATTCTGTGGGACTGTCCTAAATTGGCTTAGCTCTTACCTCTCTGGCAGACACCAGGCCATCCAGATGAACACATTGTATTTTAACGGACTCCCAGTCCTTTGTGTTTTCCAGTCCTCGATGCCGACTCCCTACCTCAAAGGCCATCCAAGGCTGAATTCGTACTCATTGCCATCCCCCCACCCCTGCTAAACAACGTGTTCAGTGATGGGCACCTAGGGTTTGATCTGCAATTTTTGGATTCAGCCAAATCCTTAGGCATTAACATTGGCAGCAGCTTGTCCTTCCAGAAAAGCATGGCCAAGAAGGCCAAAACGCCCAGGTTCCAAATATCAACCGTTTGCAATATCGGACCCTTCATCCCACTGCAGGACTTCTGGAACGCAGTACATGCCCTTATTGTCTGGCACATTGATGGGGAAATGCTGTCCTGACGGGGCTCCCAGCCGTTCGCTTGACTCCCCTAAAAGCAGTGTAACATGTTTTATTACGGGTGTGGAAATTCGACTGAATCACCCCCATGCTACGCCAATTACAGTGACTTTTTCTCCAGACCAGGATACTGTTCATACACCGTGTACAAAGGTGTCACGAGTAGTACAACAGCGCACCTGGCGACTAAGCTCCACAGATCTAGTGGCACACGCTCCTCACGCAGCAAATCGACCAACCTGCTCGAATCACAACTCCTCTTCAAAGAGAGGACCAGCAAACAATCCTCCTTTTGTCAAGCACCCACCCTCTGAAACTGGACCCCAGTATCTGCTCGAAATGCTCCAACAATTCTTTAATTTCACACATTTCTCAAAAACGTGGCTTTTGCAACGAAACCTGGCCAAGGACTAATCCCAATGGACACAAAGCCTGACGTAGAGACAGCAAATCACAGTACTGCGCAGCGGGTTAATAGATGCCAGCCCAAACGCTGGCCATCCACACCCTGTACAGCGCTCTGCTACTCGCGAGCTAGCTCCGAGCTTTAAACAATCGCCTGAGCCACTATAGGCTCAAGACTTTACTATTGTAATGCGCTCTTTGCAGGTACCTCGGAACATAACTTTAGGAAGATACAGGTCATTCAGAACAATGCCCCCTGAGCAGCGCTGAACATCCCCAAACTCGAACACATCACTGCAGCAAGGAGAAACGCCCATTGGCTCCCCATCTGCGAGAGGATTAGATTCAAAACACTATCCATCACTCACACTATCTCCGGAGGCCCCCATACCTCTCAGAAAATCTCTAAAGCAATCTCACCCAGACCCACTAGATCGGCCTATGCCCATCGCCACATTCAGCCCAAATTTAAACTGGCCAGAGCTGGAGGCTCAAGTTTCCCAACCATTGCAGCCAAAGTGGAACTTGACCCTGCCAACCATGCGAGTGCATGCTCCTACTGTGCCTTCTGGAAATATCTAAAAACGTTACTATTTGCAAAATGTCTGAACTGGCTTTGCATGGTCTTGTCCTACTGCTGATCCTGTATTTTGTGATACACTATTCATGCTCTGTTTTGTGCAAGGAACTGGCCACTATTGGTTAGGTACGTTGCACTCGTGTGTATGAACACATGTTGTGTCTTCTAAAATAACGAACTGCTCACTTGAGCATTTACCATCTGTAACCGTTCTTGAATTGACTGTAAAGCCAGTTGATTTGTTCTGAACTGACTAAACACGCAGAGAGATAAAGCACTCGTTTCTTTTTGTATTATATTTGAACTGGAGCAGAACGCTCTGCTCAGAAACGACATCTCCCAGGATCCCTTGGGCTGCTCATTAGAAAACATCAGGCGCTTCAACGCCGGCACTTCTGCGACAAACCAGTCTGTGCCAGTCCGTGCTGGTGTGGCCCTGGTTACTGGCCAGTCATGCCTGTCCTGTGATAAACCTCTATGGTATCTAGGTACGTTACAGGACTCACATTTGTCCAACATTCCATCTTGTCTCTGCTGCCTCCAAGTCAGCATGCTCAGTCTACTCTTTGCGCCTCCTGTCAACATGGGCTATTCACACGAGCTCAACCTCTTGCTAGCAGCTCAAAAGACAAGACTCATGGCAATGGTGCAGAAATTACTCACTTTAAAAAAGATCGGGCATCAGCTGCGGAGATAGATTCCAGCTGCTTTATAGTTACAGGTACCCTAGATCCTCCAACGCAAGCTGCCAATCCCAACTTGAATGTTAATTCTACACACCCCTAAGTAGAAACGACGTTGGGCAACGTGACTCCACTTCTATCATTAGAAGTCATGACGAATTCCTTACTTAAGGCTAAGTCTTCCTTACCTTTACACAATGATCCACATGACTCCTTCACTGGGGATAACACTACAACGTCTATTACCTCTAGCCTTCATGCCAATAGTGCTGCCTCTGTCTACTAGAGGATCTAAATTCAATCAATGAAATACTACCAAAGCCTCTAGATGCTTCCCATCCTTCCATCATAAAATGTGCTTTGTGGAATACGAGGTCTCTCAATACACATGCCTCCGACATCCATGACTACATCTTGGAATTAGATATCGGCCTATTATTTCTAACTGAAACTTGGAACACTGATAGTGGACCCATGATATCTCTGGCAACCCCTGATGGATACTTTATCATGTGCCAAAACAGGGCTTTAGGTCAAGTGGAGAGGGGACTGGGGTTGCAATTATTGCCAAAAACAACTTGAAGCTCTTTTGGTCTCCCATCTCGAACTCTGATTGTGAAATCCTTCATTTAAAAATTAATCCGACTCTGTTCCTGCATTAACTTTGTGCTCATCTATTGCCCTCCCACTTCTATGCCCAACTTTAACTCCAATCTGGTATCAATTCTCAGTGAGATGAATGGTCCAAACTGTTCAATTCGGCTGGCTGGTAATTTCAAACGCACGCTGGTTAGGCAATGATCAGGCTAAAGAGGCCCTTGCACTAGTCTCGGTCTTGAGCAACATTGATATTACTGTGCTGAACCATGACCCGACTACCCCTCAAGGTAACACGCTTGACTGGGTTGCTGCCAGGAATCTTGAAATATGTATCAATAGCACTTCCCCATGTATTTGGTCAGACCACTTTTCTATTGCTTTCCATATTGTGCTTTCTATGCTCTTCCCCAGAATAAAAAAACCACTAGCCAAACTCATTTCTCAGAACTTTAATAAGATTAGCACCATCAATCTATAAAGCTGTATGAGCCAGGTCATGCTCTCTTCAGACGACCTAGACCAGCCCTCCTCTTTAGTCACGATTTACAATGCTATTGTAAGTGACATGCTCAACAAGGTAGCTCCACTCAAGTCTAAATCAATCGGAGGGAATGTTTCTCATCACAAATGGTTCACCTCATAACTAAACTGTTTAAAAAAGGATAAAAGGAAGGTAGAAGCCAGATGGTGGAAAGATGCCTCTAATACTAAACACTAATTGGAAAGCCCTTGATAAACTCTATCGAACAGCTATCATTGAGGCTAAGAAAAACCTTTCTAACAACCAAATCACAGGGGCAAATAACAGTATCAAGAAACTCTGAGATTCTAAAGCTCCTTAAAAACCCTAAAGCTCATCAAACTTCTATCTACCCCATGGGCCTAGATTGCTCTATAGTCCAGCAGGCTTTTGAAGACAAGGTCTCAAAGGCCCGCGACAAGATAAAGGCTACTCTGCTCACACAACATCTGGATCCTCTCCAGGAGTCAACCCCTCCAACAATAGGGTCAGAGCACTTTGAATTCCACTACATCTAAGATGGCAACATGGTCAAACGTCGAGTCGCAAGGCGTCCTTTCTTCCCCGAAAACATAATTCCCCCACCCAAGATTATCCTTGATAACAGACAATTGTGTCCCCTTTCTTACTAGATTGGTCAATTTTTCATTTGATTACAACATAGTGCCAGAAAGTATTGAATCAGTCACTGTGACCCCATCGCCGCCTCTTAAAGAAACCTGAGCTGGACACTCTAGATGCAAACAACTTACGGCCAATCACAAACTGCAATGTGTTGGATAAGATCGCCACCACAGAATTACAGGAATTTGTGGGCGGGGCTGGTATCTTACACCCAAGACAATCGGGCTTCAGATCTTACTAGAGCACTGAAACAGCCCTTTTAGATCTCCAAACTCGCATGTCGAGTATTATGGACAGAGGGCATACTGGTATTCTGATCCTCCTGGACATATCAGCAGCAATTGATCGGTTAGACCATGATCGCCTGATTCAGACCCTGGAAGATGTGGGATTTTGTAATCAAAATGTAATCCATTGGACCCAATCTTTTCTTTCCAATCGGGTGGCTAGAGTATGTTGAGCTGCTTCCCTTCATCCCCCTATTACATGCAGTGTCTCACAGGGAGCCTGCATGTCCCCACTACTGTTCAAGATGTCAGAGAGGGCGGATATACAAATTGGACAATTTGGGGATTTACTTTACCAACTATGCTGGCGACACCCAATTGGTATTGGAACTGTCTGGTGATTACACTGCTGACTCACATAAAGTTACCCAGACTTATTACTTTATTGAATCTTGGATGAATACCAATTGGTTGTGTTTGAATGGCAATACAACCGAACTACTGGTCTTTTGTTTACCTCACACAAAGGCTAATTTAGACCCTAAATTTCAATCATTCTTATTAGATGACAATAACTTCCCTGTCTCGAACAAAGTCAAAACGCTAGGGTTCTCCCATGATGCTACGCTCTCATCAGAACCCCATACTAACCACAGGTAGCAAAAAACGGTGCTTATTTCCTTCACGTGCTAAGGAAAATACAGCCTTTTCTTAATGAGGAAAACTGTGCCTCCATAGCTCGAGCTATTGTGCTGTCTAGACTGGACTATTGCAACTCTCTCCTGATTGGAGCCACAAAGTAGTCACCAACAAAACTGTAAACCATTCAGAATGATGCAGTGCATGTAGCAAAAAGAAAATTAAAGCAGGAACACATCTCCAAGTACAGACGGGATCTCCATTGGCTCCCAGTTGTCACCCGTATTTCGTTCAAAGCTGCAGTCTTGGTTCACAATTGCCTTTATGGTATTGCCCCGTCCTATCTGAAATCCATGATCCGCCTTCATGTCCCTTCCAGAGCACTGCGTTCACTGGACAAAAGCCTTATCAAAGCGACTTGCTTTAAAAGGTCTAGGTAAATCCTTCCCTACAATCTCAGCCAAGGTGAGGAATGACCTTCCTTCCAAATTAAGGCTTGAAAAGAACAGAGCAAATTTTGCCGAAAGCTAAAGACACTCCTATTCCGATAATCTGTCCACTTTTCCTTGGTTCTCTGATTGCGCTTAGTGTCAAGTCTTTTATGGCTTGTGTCAGAGTTTTGTGGGTGCCCTGATGCCTGCGGACTACGGCGCGTTACAAATAAATAAAAAGAGTGCCTTGATGCCCAGGGGGCTTAGTGCGCCATACAAATGAAAACAAATAATAATAATAATTGAAATATCTGGAAAAGGAGCTCTCAGGTCGGTATGTGAAGGCTGCAATCTTGTGGGGAATATGAAAGGACTGTAAGGCAGTGAAGCTTCACATCTATGTATATTGTTGTTTTTTAAGACCCCGGAAAGGCATCACATACCTGTAATGCCCATACAAGCTCTTTTATAGTAATGCTGTAGCAGTTGCAGCTGCCTTTCAGGCCTGCTGGAGTTTTTTTCAGAAAAATGTAGCTGCATTGTTTGGCAAAGATGGAACAGAATATCTCTTTACAAATTCTTCCAAAGGTGTGAAGTAGAACCGCCATTAAAAACAAGGAAGTCATGCTTCAAATGTAGAAACATAATCTGTTCTCAATCATTGTTTGTAATGCCTCCAGGGCTTCCTAGATGGCTAGTCCCTGAGTTGTCAAGGAAAATCTAGATCAGTCTTGCAACTGTTAGCTACACAGAGATCTAGATTGTTTAAACCAGCACACATTTCTAGCTTGTGTACGGCAAAGCCTACCCAAAGTTTTAATCAGGTTGGAAGAAACAATCCACATTTTATTTTTATTTAATTTTCTTGTTTAAAGTGCGGACCTAGCTCGAGAGCAGAAAGCGCTGTGCAAGATTTGGGTAACCAGCGTTTGGGCTGGCATCTTTTAACAGTAGCACAGTACTGTGAGTAGCGTTCTGTGCGTCCATTGGGATTAGTCCAGGGTCAGGTGCTGTTGAAAAAGCCACGTTTTGAGAGATTTGTGAAATTGGAGAACTGTGGGGGCATTCCGAGTTAATACTGGGATTGAGTGCCAGATGCGGGGCGCCTCGCAATAGGATTGTTTGCGGCCCCTCTCTTTGTGAACTATATGTGATTCAAGCATGTTGGTCTATTTGCTGCGCAAGGAGTATGTGCCACCAGATATTTGGGGATTAGCTTCCCTGTACGCTCGTGTGCTACTCGTGACTGTTTTTGAAGATGATACATGCAGTCTTGAACAGTATCCTGTCCTGGGGAGGAAGCCAATGTGGTTTGCATAGGACGGGGTGATTCTGTCACATTTCCATGCACCCGTAATAAGATGTGCTGCAGTGTGGTGGACTGTTTTTAGGGGAGCCAAGTGAGTGGCTGGGAGCCATGTCAGGAGGGCATTTCCCCATCGATGTGTGGCACCACAAGGCCCTGCACTACGGAAGTCCTGCAGCTGGATGAAGCGTTTGATTTTGCTAATGGTGATTTGGAGCAAGGCTGTTTCAACCTTCTTGGGTATGGGTTTCTGGAAGGCAGGCTGCTTTCAATGGTGAAGCCTAAAGATTTTGCTGAATCCGAGAATTGCGGATTAAATCCTTCTAGACACATACCCATTGAGCCATTTTTAGACAAGTTGTCGTTTAACAGGGGTCCAATGAGGACGAATTTGGTCTTGGCGGAGTTTAAGTTTGAGGTAGGCAGTTGACATACATGACTAGATGGTGGCTAGGTAATCACAGAGACTGATGTGATGTGAGTTTTTTAATCTCATGTACAACAAAGCATACAACAGAGATGTACAATCATCAGCATATTGGTGGATGGCTATATAAGGGTCTTCAAACCGTGTACCCAGAGTCTCCATGTAAAGATTAGAAAGGATCCGTGAGGAAGGAGCCTTGGGGAACTCTGAGGAAACTGGGAATTGTTGTTGGTTATTTATAACATGCTTAATACCCAGAGGTTTCTAAGCGTGGACCCGGGGATCGAACCTGTGTTGCTCCACGTCGTCTTGCTTCCAAGGCGACTGCGTTGCCACTGAGCTATCCTCCCGAGACATTTTAGAACAGTGGAATACTTTGAATACATTACTTGAAAATTATTTCAAAGTGATGAACTCAAATGGTCCTTTAGTTCACCTCTGCACGTTCTTTACAGAACCTGGCGGCCGCAAAACGGCATGGCCTAGGTCATAGGAAAGGGCAAAGTGCAGGAAGTTGTCGTTCCCTGTGGAAGAATACTGCTTATGGGAAAGTCCAGAGATTGGTTTGATGGACAAAGAGGTGGCATATTTTACACAACATTCTCTAGCATCTAGGAGGTTTCTGCACATTTCTAATGCAGACTGACTGAATTGCTGATTTTAGTTCACTTGCATTGAGATGAGACCATTGAAGGTTTAACAGATGGACCTTGCATCGTCAAAGATAGCTATAGAGAACTGATCAAACATTTTATTTACTGTTCTAAATGTGCAGAGATACTTTGAAACAAAGTTTATGTTAATTGAAAGTCTTAAACAGCATACTTGTATGTTCTCATTTGAGTAACATTTATTTTTCTGCTTTAAATCCGGTTCCTGCCCAGTTCTTTATTGGTTCCAATTTTTTGGCTACTAAATAAAATGCTTTCTTGATGTCTCCGCTATACCTTAAGATTGTTCAACTGCCTTAATACCATGCAAAATTATTGTCGTTTTCATAAGTTGCTGACACCAAGTCATGAGTTCCTGACAAAAAATGGAAATCTATATCTAAGATTCTCCATGTGATCTATACATGTTATGGATACAAAAGAAACCATATCACACAGGCCTGACTGGATGCCCACTGGATCCCGGTTAAGGGAAGAATCACATTTAAGACACTCACACTAACACATAAATGTTTAAGCCTCTCGCCCCCTCCCCTCTCCCCTACTTATCTTAAACAATCATTAGGGACACCTCGCGTTCCAAGAGAACTCGCTACACCAACCAACTGCGCATCCCACCTATCAAGAGGGCCAACGCGGGGGGGGGATTGGTTTCCCTCACCGAGCACCTAAACTTTGGAATGCCTTGCCTGATGCTCGCCGAGACCTTCCTCGCAGCTTTTCCGCAAAGCCCTCAACACTACCTTATTTAACTAACCACTCCACCTCAAGCTAGCCTGAACCCCGCTTCTGATGTTATGCCTGCATTGGTACACGCATATCAATTCACACTTTCACGGAATGCCTATGTAATGCCTGTAACTATGTACATTTCTCCTAACACTTTGACATGTAACTAAGTATACTTTATCCTGTAACCAGCTATGCTTCAATGTAACAGCGCCACAATGCCTCAGGGCTGCTCTGCGTTATACAAATGTTAATAAATAAATACACTGTTCTGTCCTTTAGAATGTGATGCCAGACATCCTCCACACTCAAAACAGCTACTCAAGCAAGAATGTATTGCACCCTACTCTAGGAGGACGGTGTGACTGATTGCCATCCGCAAGGGTGTGAAATCATCTGTTTTTAAATTTTGTATTTATAAATAAAATGTAATTCTGTTTCTTGAAGGAGTCTGCTAATCAGACCCCAAACCCCTTTCAGACAGCTCCATACCAAAAGTGTAGTGCATCTGTTACTTTGCTGCACCAGTCTCCTAACATCTGCAGCCCCTGCTCCCCTGTGGCACAGGGCAGGTTTCAAAGATCACATGTACATCCCTAATAGCTGCTGTGACCCAAAGTAATTACAGTGAGAGGTAGCATTTTAACTTCTGTACCTCTGAACTAAAATGTAATGCTTGTTGCCTTATCCGTCTGGTGGAAGGTTTATCTTTAAGAATAGGGTATACCTAGTTATGGTATGGTGACTGATAAGAACACACAATTATTAAAGCCACACACATTTGATGATATAAAAGTGTCAACCCTGTGAGCCCAGGTTAGTGGTGTCAAGGTGATGTATATTCATGTTTTGATGGGATGACAAACCTTTGGATGATTGTGGGCGCTGGATGGATTCAATAGTCCAAGAAATAGCAGTTTTGCCTTTGGATTTAAGTCATAGTCAAGTCAAGAGTTGTTGGTGCATGTGGTTTTTTATTTTTGTTGATTTACCAGAACAAAAGATCATCAGAGTGGCAATTAATGCCAGTTAGTCAACCTTAGTGAGTGCAAACAGCCGACGCGTGTTTCGACCTAAGTCTTTTTCAAGGCTGTGATTTGTGAATTGATTGGGTGGATAAGTGAAGTACACGGCGCAGTGACATTATTTGAGACAGCAAGTAGATGTGACATAGTCAAACATGGATAAGGTATTCCAAATATGATCACATGTTATTATCAGGTTTTGCATGAGGTAAGTGTAATTGCAGTCATGATAAATGAACAGTAGCATGTGGGTTGAATTAGTAAGTGGTGACAGTGAGTGGTGGTGGTAGTGGTTACAATTAGCAAGACATTTATGTTCAAATTGATGCGTATTAACATTAATGACAGATTGTACCATTAGTTCAGATAGAGCACGAGCAAAGTACCAAGGGAGAGAGAGGAAAATAAGATCAGTTAGTTACAGGTGAAGGCCAAGCTTGGTTGTTAGGCAATGAGGTGTGGAGGAAGGGGTGGTTAAATCTTACCCAAGTGAGTATGGTAGTTGGCTCTAGATAGAGCTGGTATCTGGTCCTCCCAAGTCCAGGTTGCAGTGGGGCTGGGTAGCCTGGTCTGTGAAAATACAGGGGAATATATTTAAAAATGTGTAGATTGGGTCAGGTACGGTAAGCACGCACCGGGATTGAGGGTGCTTGTGAGGGTGCCTTAGTAAAGAAGGTCGGAGTGGGTGTAGAGGTTTCGGCAGGTATGGCTGGTAGGTAGAGTAGAATTAGGGGTTGGCGCCAGGGGGCTGTGGTGGAGGCACAGGCACCCTGGCGACGAAAAGGCGAGTGGGGGCGCAGGGGCAAAGGGATTGTGGCGGTAGCCAGCAGCGGCTGTTAAGCAGTTTACATTGGGCTAATGCTGGGTGTCAGCGCAGGTGCCTCAGATGGGGTAGTGGCATCTAATTCGGGACCCGTAGCTTGCTAAGTTGATCGTGTTGAGCGTGGAGGCGGGGTGGCCTAAATGAGTGGTGAGGTGGGATTGCGGGCATGTGGCCGGCCAGGCAATAGAGGCAGCCAGGTATCGGTGGGCTGGGCATGTGGCGCCGGTTAAGTACTAAAGAGGCATGGTTTGTGCCGTCTGGGGAGCGCGAGTGGATGGCCTGTGTGGTCCCAGGTTGTGGGTTGGGTGGGAGTAGCCACTACAGTGTCGGGGCATGGCGCTGGTGCCGTGGGGGGACGGACGTTTGGGCCAGGAAAGATCCCCTGGTAATCTTACCTAGTGCCGGAGTCGGCGGAGAAAGCCGTTGTTCTCGTGTCAGGAAGCGAGACCTCGATGCATGTTAATGAACACTTCCTGAGTAAGAGTAATGCTCGATCTGATTGGTAGCGGTGTGGAATAAGCTGATAGGCTGCTGAGCGCAAAGCCCTGATTGGGTAGCCTCAAGGTGCATGTTGTTGGGGAGTTAGGGAGACATGTCGTGTCTGATGCTGTTGAGGAAAAGGCTACTCTCCGTGCGATTAGAAGAAGTAGTCTTGATAAAAATGTATGAATAAGAGTAATAATAAAAAATTGGAGTTGCTGGATTCGTGGTCGCAATGGGACATGGAGTGCAAAGCGCAGAGTAAAACTTGATGGCTGGTAGGGGGTGCATGTGCCCAATGCCCCTAATAGAGGAATAGGAGTCGTCGAGATATATGAGCAGCAGGGACAAGAGTGGAAAATAGAGGATGGATGATTCCATGGGATGTAAGTCTCACAAGAAAAATGAGGGGGAGGAGGGGAGAGAAGGGGTCCCAGTTATGGGATGGGTGTGGGGAGTAGGGACTGTTGGGATGTGGGGCAACCAATTGGTCCGGGATGTGGTTGGGGGGTGGTCAGGTTGGTGTTGCGCCCCCAGTTGGTGGTGAGCAAGTATTCAGGGGTGATTGGGTCAAGGCCTATAGTTTTGACACTATATGAGCGTACTTCATGGAAAGCTAAGTTCAGAGTTCACATAGAAAAGTGCACAAGTATATTCACAAGAAAACATGAAAATCATGGTCACTGTTTAATCCAATGGTGACGGCCCAGTATTTGCATATTAGCCAAGCTTCTCTCTGGCGAAGCTGCAATTCCCTGTCACCTCCTCTTGCGTCTGATGGTATTGATTCAAGTCCCACGAAGGTGATATTTTCTTTGTTGTCCAGCTGGTGTTCTTCTTGCCAGTGGAGAGCCAGTGGGTATCTAGTGTCTTGCGAGTGAAGGGAGCTGAGGTGTTCCCTAATTCTTGTTTTGAATTCCCTCTTGGTACTTCCAATGTATTTTCTATTACATACACATATGATAGCATAGATTACATATTTGGTTTTGCAATTGATATATTGTTTGATTGCATGTGTGTTGGTTTCACTGAATTTTAGGTTCTTTGAAGTTGTGGCGAATTTACACATGGAACATATGTCACATATGTAAATTCCCACTGGTTTGTTACTCGTGAGCCAGTTGTCCTTTATTTTTGGAATTGGTGCCATGAAGGATGGGCTTAAGATGGTCTTGAGTGTTCTGTCCTTATTATAGGTCATACTGGGTTTGTCTGGTATCCATGCTCTGATGTCTTCATCTATTGATAGGATATGCCGATGTCTCTTCAGGACCCTCTGTACTTGGTAGCTGTCACTACAGTATTGGGTGATATATCTTATTTTGTTGTCATTCACAGCAAGATCTCTGGTGTGTTCCTTTGGAGTCAGTAAAGTGCTGCGTTCTCTTTTGTTTGACATTGTTTTTGCTGCTTGTATTGCTTGCTCCGGCTAGCCCCTTTCCGAGAAGCATCTGGTGAGTACTGTGCATTCTTCTCCATAGGCAGGCAGCAAGCTGCAGTTCCTTTTTGCTCGTAGGAATTCTCCTTTGGGAATATTGTTAATTACTGATTTCTTGTGGCAACTTGATACATGTAATACTGAATTCACTTCAGTGGGTTTCCTGTAGGTTGTTGTCGTTAGCTCTGTTCCTACTGACATGATGGTTATGTCCTGAAAGTCAATGGTAGTGCTACTTGAGGTTCCTGTCAGTTCGATGCCAAAATTATTCTCATTCAGATATTGTTTGAATAAGTCCAGTTCTTCCATAGTTCCGCACCAGATCATCAAGATGTCGTCTATGTAGTGCATCCAGGTATGAATCAGTTTGTTGAAATCAATGTTGGCAAAGGCATGCACCTGTTCGTAGTGATGCATAAATACGTTAGCCATTGATGGTGCATATGTGGCCCCCATGGCTATGCCTTTCGTTTGTCTGTAATATTGTTGATTGAATAGAAAGACAGTGTTAGGGAAAATTCCAGAAGTTCTTTTGGTAGTTCTAAATGTGACCAGAATGATGCTGAAGCTTTTGCAAAATGTATATTCATGGTTAGCATGATGTCTCCAATGCTCCAAGTGAGAGAAAAACCAGGGAACTGTCTACATTTCAATCCATGGGAGGAAGGGTATCACCTCCCCTCACGCCATTGGAGCTCTCACCAGAAGATCTCTTGGGAAACCTGCTTCAAAGGGGCACTTGCATAACAAAAGCCTGCCTCATACAGGGTGTTGCACTACGAAGTGCCTTTGAAGTCAGCAGGCATGGGAAAGAGACAGAGTTGGGAGTCGCAGTAGGCAGAAGATAAAAGATAGACCTGGTAAGGGGGTTCCAACATCTTGCCCTCCCCCCCAACCCTCCTCCATTTCCTACAGGAAAAGGCACCCTGTGATTGTAATAATGCAATGGTCACTTGTTACTGCAAAAGGGATTTAACCTTGGACTCTAAAGTAAAGGAGACAGTTTTGGACTGCTGTTGGGAGTACAGTCCATTCCAAAGTCGTCTACCATAGAGGTGAAGACCAAAGGCATTCGAGGCAGAGGAGAACTCTGTTCCCTGAACATACCCATTAAACGGTGGGGATGACTGCTGTTCGACCAAGGCTTCACTGCTGGCTGCCCTGAAACAAGGACCCTGTTCCCTGAAGGTGAAGTAGTCATTGAAGGAGCCAGTCAAGCTCCCTGGTGGGGGAGTGCAACAAAAGGACTTAACTGGTCCCTGGATTGGGCCTACCAGTAACACGGAAGGAAAGGAACCGCTCTGTTCCCCGATTCCAACGTTGAACTGCTTTTGAGCTACACTGACCCAGACATCGCCTGCCTGTCCAGATTTTGTGCCTCATGCTATTATTCCTTGCTGGACCCCTTTGTCCAGGTTGCCAACCTAACACCGAATAACTACTTCTGGAAGCTTCTAGAATACTGTTGAGCCCCCAAAAAACAAGGTACTATGAAGAGGCCACATCATCTAGATCGACTTTTGGGACCATAGAGCCTTTAATCCTTTGTCTTGAAAGCTATATCCTTTTAAGTGACATTTCTGAAATGTTTTACCTGATCACCCCTGCTCAAGTACCCTGGGTGCTATTCTATACCAGTTCTATGTTCTCTTACATGGTATTTTCTGTGTGTTTTCTAGATGGGTATTTGCATTGTTTAATTAAAGTATATATTTGTATAGACCCTTGATTGGAAATGAATGTTATTTTGCAGTCTTTGTTCCATATCACTTCAGACCCTTCTTGAGCATATAGCCTGCCCTTGGCCCACATTACCACAATAGGAGAATGAAGTACACCGGTCAGGTTGTGTCTGTTTCACCTTTGTGATTGGGATCACTTCTGGTTTAGTAGTAGCGTAGGGCTGACTAGGCACTGTATCCGCAAATGATGCCTGTACTTGTGCCGAACAGTAGTCATTTCCTCACAGATGATCTTGTTCTGGTATCTCCCTGAATCATTTCCTTATCGATCCCGTGATAGTTGGCATGTAATAATTTTCTAATGAGATGCATGTGGTCGTCAAACGCCAAACCTTTTTTTAGATTCTTTAAGAAGTGTCAGGCTGTTTGGTTACTATTTACACATATTAAATGCATGACTATACAGAGGTCAAAATATTTGTATGAAATGTCTATACTTTGGTCGAAACTTGTTTCAAGATCTTTATTTTTCTGTGGGCTGTGTTTGAGGGTTTTAATGAGCTCCACCCCAAAAATGTGTTGTCCCCACTCCTTTTAACCTGCTTCTTTCTCTGTTGAAATGGGCTTCATTCTTCATTTTAAAGCACCTGTAGTCGACCCATTCTGGTCCCAGTGGATTCCTAAATCTATTATTTTCCTGCTAATCTCTATTAATTTTGTCTTTTTAAGGAAGCACAATTTGCCATGGAAAGTTGATTATGTTATTGCACCACACAACCATGTATCAACCTTTTGAGTTGCCAAGGTGGGTGAAAACCAATATATCGTTTTTGGCACGCGAGAGCCCGTTGAAGTATATGGAACAGTAAGCTGCTTGTCAGGCGAGTTGACTGACTCCATGGCGGGTGACACCAGCCAAATAACCGTGTTCGTGAAGAGGGATGGACATTGCTGGTGGCTACTTAGCTCCTTTTCGTAGCTTGGAAGAGCTTGGTTAGCTTGATTCAGTTCGCTACCAGAAAGAGTAACAACAAACGGGTGCACCACGGGGAAAATGAATATAATCAAGTAGTAAGAAAAATAGTAGGTTGTGAGCTGTCCTAGCTACCCGCACTGTAAGCATCCATATGATTTAGAGAGGAAAACAAGGGGAATCAGCAAATATTGTTTCAAAGAGTGGTGATACTGATATCATATAAATGTGACTTTATTTTCAACAGTGACATGTGTTGCTAAAATACACAAGGAAAACCAAGATAAATCGAGTCAGAAACTTGAAACAAAGTGACAAAACAATCCAAACCAATGTGAGTCAATAAAAAATATGTGCAAAGTAGTAACCTATGATTAAAATAAAGGGTCCACCTAACCGGCTTCCTAGCGTGGGTCATCTGATATCACAGGCAGGAAAGGTAGGGAAACGAAAAGGAAAGACTGAGAGAAAAAGTAATAATTTTATAAGACATTGCTTCTTTGGTGTTTGAGTTCCAAATTCCTTCTAAATATGAAAACAAAATGTAATTCTGTTCCGGAGGACACTATTTTCACTGACCTAAACATAAATGTGCGTGAAACTTTCAATCAACTGATGCATTTAAACATAGATTTGCGTGAGATTTCAATCGAAAACAAGGGGGGCTCTTTTTAGGGAGTTTCAACTGTCTATTTGTACTCAACACTAGCCCCCTCACCCCATGGGATATGTTCCAGGGGGTGGGGGAGCTAACGTTTTTTAAGGGCCTGTCGTCTGCCAGAAAGGGTAACTGGTGCCATACAAAATTTTGAGCAACAAACCTCTGTTTTGTCAAATGCGAATGAGCATTGGGGTACATCCCTAAAGGGTTTAAAGAATAATGCGTCCTAGATAACGGAATAAATGTTGTAGTTGCACTTGTGACTGTGTGGTAGTGTTCCCTCAAGCAGATACAGAAACCCCTCCTAAATGTACCAGCAAAAGAAGGGGACCTGCGCTGGGTCAGGGAACCCCCCTAGACAGTTGGCTCTTACACAAGACCTTAACACTCATACTTTAGAGAGTTGATACACTTCTCCAGCATGGGGTCTGGCATGGATTCACATGCTCATGAATATTCCCCGTCGTCAGGCCGGGAATCCTCAGTAAAGAAAAAAATCAGTTTCAGTTTTGTTTCTGATCTGTCTTTCTTAGTAGTAACCAATCACTGATCTCTGGGTCATACTGCCCCCAGCCAATGACTGCTGTCTACCTAAGCCCCTCCCCTGGCAGCCATCCTCATATTTTTACTGCATGTTCAAGTGTTGGGAGTCCTCGTGTTTAGCTCTCGGACTTTTACTGCGTTTTCACGTTTTTCAGGAGATTTTTCTCATTTTTCCGGTTAATCGAGCCTCAAGCTCCACCGTTTCTACTTCCAATAACGGGGACCCGTTTTGGAATTATTCTATGCCCCTCAAGGGTGAAGTTTTCGGCAAGTTACGCTTCTTGGAGGTTTCCTGAAGATCTGTGGCCTACCTCAACGGACATGGCCCAGGACAAGGGAAGCTCGACGCCCGGATCCAAGCTGTTTAGGAGCTGCCCAGGATGCGGATTGCAAAATGTTTTCAAGGAGGACGAGCATTCGAGATGTCTCTACTGCTTTCATGAGGACAAGACGCACGTGGAGAAGGACTGTGTGCATTCTGCAAGAACCTGTCGGAACGGACCAAGCAAAATCGTGGTTCCCGCCTCGCCGCCTGGCTGGAGAACGGCACAGCAGGTGAGAAGGCGAAGAAAAAGTCTGAGCGGTCTTCTAAGTCCTGTGAGGGCGCCCCGGCGACGGGGGCCCAACAGAAGGCTAAGCACTGCGAGTCCACGGGCACCGGGAGCGCTGAAAGGTCGGGCTCCTCGGCTGCCAGGCAGGGCGCAACTTCCCCGGCACGATCAACCACGAGCCAGCGCTCTGGTTCGGGGAAGAGGAAGTCCGAGAACCCGGGTAAGCTTCTGGAGAGGCCCTGGTCGATCTCGAAGGGAGCCGGGGGGGAGCGAGGCGATGACCCCCCCCCCCCAAAACGAAGGCCCAGGACGCACCTAAGGTGGTGAGGGCCTTGATCCACCCGGCAAAGGCCTCTATCGAGGTTGTCACAGCGGCCCTGGCGAAGCCGGCAGAGGCTACGCCAGTTGAGGCGGCCTCGGGGCCCAGAGTTTCCCTGCCGCCGCAGAGGGAATCCTCTTTCCAGACCATCGTTAAGACCCCCGTGAAGACCCCGGCAGAAAAAGAGGGGGGGGCGCGGTGGCCATTACGGACTCGGATTCAGCCTCCGAGGAGGGTCTGGTGGAAACCGTGAAAGGCCTCAACGAGAGGTTCGAGAAGGTTCGATCCCAGGGGACGGTTCCCGCTGATGTGATCGATGATAGCGACGATGGCGACGACGAGAGCCCAGTGGAGCAGCCACCCCATCCGTCGCAGCCATTACCCGAGCCCCAGGATAGCTCGGTGGCCATTTTGTTGGCGATCCAATCCTTATGTACTGAGATATGGAGGAGGTTACCACGGACCCTGACGGAGGATCCAGAACCAGGCCTGTCGGGAAGCCCTCCGAACAAGCGGAGGAGAGTCCACCCCGCTCCGCCCTTTGTGCCCGCGAGGCCTGTGGACCCCTCACCCCCCTCGCCGGACCCTAGGGAGGATACGGCGATGGATACAGCAACGGGGACGGACGACGATGGCAGCGATGACACAATGGACATCCCGGCATCACCCCCTTGCCCCCTCGGGCTTCTCCGCCCAACGAAATTGGCTCTTTTCACGCCATGATAACCAGGGCACCCGAGCTCTTCCAGCTCTGCCCTGAGGAACAGAAAAAGGAAGGTTTTCTTTACCAACGACGGGAGGCCAAGAGAAAGACGCTCCTTGCGGTGCCATTGCTCGACATCTGGGACGAGGGGCTAGCTATCCTCAAGAACCCTTCCACGACACCTGCCAAGAGGGACAGGTACGAGAAGAAGTACCGGGTCCCCGATGCCACCCCCTTGTGCCTCAGGGCCCAGCCCACACCGGACTTTGTCGTCTCGGCAGCGGCCAAGAAGAAAGCAGCGGGTGCGGCGGCTTCAACTTCCACTTCCCCGCCGGACAGCGAGGGCAAGAAGTTGGACTCCATGGGACGACTAGTCATCTCGTCGGCGGCGACGAAGATTAAGGTGGCCAATACCTTAGCGATTGTGGCCCGTTACGACAGGGAGCTTTGGTTCAAGATAGCTCCTCTGCTAGACTTCCTACCGGACGACAAGTGGGCGAAGGCCCTGCAGATTCTGCAGGAAGGAGAGATGGCGTCGGATCATGCCAGAACGGTGGCAATGGACATTGCCGATACCGGATTTCGCCAACTGGGCAACGGGGTTTGCCTCCGGCGATGAGGATGGCTCAAGGCGACAGACTTTCGCCAGGACGTCCAGACCAGAGTTTTGGACATGCCGTTAGACGGCAACAACCTGTTTGGAAAGACGGTGGATGAGTCCCTCCAGGCCATCAAGACAGACACGGAAACAGCCCGAGTCCTAGGAGTCCTTCAGCAACGGCAGCTCTTTCGGAGCTCTGGAGGCAGACGGGGAGCCTCCAAGGGATCCAGCGGCGGCTCTTCTACTTACCGCCAGGCGGCCCGCTCCTCGTCCCAGGAGGTCTACAAAGGCTGCGGCAAGCAAGGAGGGTCTCGCTGCTGTCGGCAAGGAGGCCAAGGCCTCTTCCAAGCAGGACTGAACCGGCCGTAGTGTCGGGCCCCCACCGAAGCACCCCGGTGGGAGGCCGGCTGACGAAGTTCGTCAGCGTGTGGGAGTCCATCTCCACCGACCGTTGGGTGCTGGACACCCTGGCCCGTGGACACTCGCTGGAATTTCAAAAGAAGTGTCCTCGCATTCCTCCCGTGGCCAGGAAGGAGAATCGCGTCCCTCAACTGCTGTTGGAGGTAAGGGCGATGCTCAGGAAGGGTGCCATCGTGCTCGTCCCCAAGAGGCTCCGGAGTATACTCAAGATACTTCCTCGTCCGAAAGAAGACAGGCGGTTGGCGCCCCATCCTGGACCTGCATCGGTTGAACAAGTACATCAAGGCACAGAAATTCAGGATGGTCACCCTCCAGCACGTGCTGGGACAGCTGGAGGAGGCCGACTTCCTATCGTCACTGGACCTGGAGGATGCTTATTTCCACATCCCCATTCTAAAAGGTCACAAAGTTCCTCAGATTCGTAGTCTAGGGGCGTCACTACCAATTCAGAGACCTGCCGTTCGGATTAAAGTCGGCACCCAGGGTGTTCACCAAACCCCAGATCGACATGTTCGCGACGGCGACGAACTCCAAGTGCCAGAGGTTCGCCAGCAGGTTCGCCCAGCCGAGGAGCATGGGCGATGCTTTCTCGTTCCCTTGGGACGGCCTGTTCCTGTACGTGTTCCCTCCGTTGCCGTTGCTGCTCCGTCTCATCAAACAGCTCAAGAGGTCCAGGTGCAGGATGATCCTCGTCGCACCGGCGTGGCCGAGACAGATCTGGTTCCCGGACCTTCTGGACTTGTCAGCGTCCCCACCTATCAAGCTGGCGACGGACGCGGATCTTCTCTCCAGAGAAGGAGGCGCCATTCTCCATCACGACCCGGAGTCGCTGAACTTGCAGGCTTGGCTCCTACAGCACTAGAGTTTGGAGTATACGATATCCCGGCTAACTGCAGAGAGGTTCTTGCAAAAGCCATGGCGTCCTCAACTCTCAAATGCTATGGACATAAGTGGAAGAGGTTCTCGGTCTGGTGCCGTGCACAGAAGATTAACCCTCTGTGGATTACGGCCCCTCAAGTATTGCCGTACCTACTGTCGCTGGCCAAAGCTGGACTGGCTCACGCCTCCATCAAAATACATCTGGCTGCCATTTCCCGATACCAGGCTCATGGGGGCCCCATTTGAGCCTATGCATTCGGCGCGTTGAAGTTCCTGTCGTGGAAGACAGCATTTCTTGTGGCCATCACCTCTGCACGACGAGTGGGAGAGATCCAGGCCCTATCTTGCAAGCCTCCATACTTGACTTTTCACGACACGAGGGTGGTGCTGAGGACGCACCCCACCTTTATGCCCAAGGTGCCGTCGGACTTCCACCTCAACGAGCCCTTGATGTTACCAGTTTTCTTCCCGTCGCCTTCGTCTCCGGCCGAGAGGACTTTGCACTCGCTGGATGTGCCTAGAGCGCTGAAGTTCTACGTGGACCGCACAAAGTTTTCGGAAGACGTCACAGCTGTTAGTGAACTTTGGACCTGTAAATCAAGGGAAGGCTCTCTCGAAGGCTTCCATTTCTAGATGGCTGTCCGGCTGCATCATGCACTGTCACTGGTTGGCAAACTGACCGCTGCCCAGCCGTCAGAGCCCATTCGACCAGAGCGATCGCTGCTACCACGGCGTTCCTGTCTGGTGTGCCCCTGCTGGACATCTGCAGGGCTGCTACGTGGAGGTCGACGCACACCTTCGTGAGATTCTACTGCGTTGATCGGGACTCCAGAGGGGAGTCCAGGGTCGGCCAAGCAGTGCTGCGCAACCTGTTCGCTTAAGGTGAGCCTGGTGAGGAGGTAAGAGATGCTTAATGTTGAGTTGTTGTATTGCTTAATGTTGAGCCTGTTGCCACCTCCTGTGGTTGTTCATGTTTATACTGCTATGTATTCTTATATTCATGAGCATGTGAATCCATGCCAGACCCCATGCTGGAGAAGGAACAAGTTACTGTAACTGTTCTCCAGCATGGGTCTGGCATGGATTCACATGCGATCCCTCCCTCCTTCCCCTCTGTGGCTCTTCACTTGGTCATACTGACACTTTACGTGCTACCAAATCTGAGGATGGCTGCCAGGGGAGGGGCTTATGTAGAGGGCAGTCATTGGCTGGGGGCAGTATGACCCAGAGATCAGTGTTTGGTTACTACTAAGAAAGACAGATCAGAAACAAAACTGATACTGATTTTTTTCTTTACCGAGGATTCCCGGCCTGACGACGGGGAATATTCATGAGCATGTGAGTCCATGCCAGACCCATGCTGGAGAAAAACAGTTACAGGTAAGCAACTTGTTCCTTAGTGACTCTACCCCAGAATGCAGGCAACAACTAGATGGGGGACGACCCACAAGGAGGGACTAGCCCAACCCAAAGTCCCACCACCGACCTGTAAGCCCTCCTCAAATTTTGGACCGAACAGCTGGTTCTTATGGAACCTGGAGAGGAAGAGGGTGGTTGGTACTCCACATGGTCGTGGTTCTTGAAGCTGCCGCGCAGGGTTCATGAGGTCCACCCACCTTTTAGAGAACTAACTCCCAAGTTAACTATCCCAAAATTGCAAACCTGAGTTCCCTTAAACGAGAGGGAGGATGCAAGCCAGGGCCATGATTTGTCAGGCACAACGACCACCATCCAGGAGGGGAGCAAGTCAATCCTAAAGCCTGCACCGTGGCTGTAAACTATTTTCAGAAGTGAGGCGCACCAGCCAATCCCTATCCCTTCTACCTACACGAGTCCCGTTGCAACAGAGGGAGGCCCCAAACTCTATAAAAGCCCAAATGCTCAGTCAGAGTTAGGAGGAAGAGCGCATTTGGATCTGGCTGAAGATGTGAACAGAAGACGCTAGACATGGAAGGCTGGATGAGAGTTTCCTGAGCCTACTGGGAGCAGTAGAGAATAGGCTGACTCAGAAGATTGGGTTAAGAGAGAAACAAGGATGCAGAGGAGTTCTAGGAGACTAGAGAAAGACCAACCCAGAAGGTGGGTATTTAAGACCCAGCGGTCTGGGGAAAGAAAGGCCCAAAAGGGGGAGAGATAGTGGAGAATTAGGGGACCCTGACTGTCATATGAGAAGGGTCGAACTTGTGAATAATTTTGGATGACAGTAGATGGCTGCAAAATACACTGACGGTGATGAGAGCAGGAGATGGAGGAATGAGAAGCTGGATTGGAGGAGATGAAAGAAGTGAAAGGGTATGTTTTGTTTTTGTTTTTATTTATTTGTATGGCGCTCCAAACCCAGAGGTAGAAGGGCGCTTAAGAATTTGGTTACAGCGTTGAGAAGTATCATTGTGTTGCATACTTCGTACAAGTTTATAATATATACATATATATATATATATATATATATATATATATATACAGTGAACAATAAACGGGGCATATGCAGTACGTACAATATACAATTTTCAATATAAATACAGTGTCTAAGCCAGTTACCGCACGGGTCTGGTTTTAATGGCGTTATTCTTTGTTTAGAAGCCAGCTGCTTCCTAAAGATCTGGAAGGATTCGACAGTTTTGATGTTAAGCGGTAGGGAGTTCCAGAGTTGGGGGGCAAGCACTGTGAAACTTACCCCTCCGGCTCTTTTTAGGTGGAACCTGGGCACTGATAAGCAAAGAGTGTTGGAGGACCTGGTGGATCTGGTGGCAGGTTTCAGGGTGAATTTATTAGCTAGATATGGTGGTGCTAGGTGATTGAGGGATTTGTGCGTGAGGCAGATGGTTTTTAGATCAATTTCTTTGGCGTATGCAGAGCCATTTGCAGGCTTTCCTAGTAGCAGAGATATGCCCTTGTCTGGGAATGTTGAGGGCTGCACGCAAGGCGTTATTTTGTATAACCTGCAGCTTGTTGAGTACGGATTGATTAGCACCTAGGTACAGGCTGTTACAGTAATCCAGTTTGGATTGTATTAGGGCCCTGGCAAGGGTGAGGCAGCTGTTGGGTGATAGGAAAGGTCTGCTGGCCCTAATGAGCTTGCAGGTATAGGCAGCGGCTGAGGCGGTCATATTGGTGTGTTTGCTGATTTGGTGTTGGCATCTAGATAGAAACCCAGGGTTTTTACGCTTTTGGCTATGGGGATGGCATAGCCATCGATGGTGATGTTGTTGTAGCTAGGGTCAAGTTTAGTTAGTGTTGGGGGAGCCGACGATTAGGAGCTCTGTCTTCTCATCATTCAGGCAGAGACCATGGGAGGCCATCCATGCCTGAATGATGGAGAATATTTTGTTGATCCGGTCGGAGTCTTCTTGGTAATTACCAGAGATGGTGAGGAGTACCTGGGTGTCATCTGCGTAGTTTGTGTAGGTGACACCCAGACGGTCCAGTTGGTCAAATAGAGGCTTTGTAAATATGTTGTACAAAGTGGGGGATACACAGGATCCTTGTGGGACCCCGCATGTGATGGGGATGGGATCAGCTAGAGCTGTAGTGGAAAAGACTCGCATGGTTCCGTTTGCCAGGAAGGATTGTATCCATTTGATGGCAGAGGAGGAGAAGTGGGCTGCGGTGGTAATGTTGGGTAACCTCAAGGGGAGGTGAAGATCGGGTAGCAGAAGAGCCATTTAAGTACTAAGGGAGCAATTAGTAAAGGGAAGTGTGCAGATTAATTTTATATATAGCGGCTGGCTTACCGTGGCCACAAGGGAGGAGACGTTAGGCTGAGGTTCAGTGATGACTCTGCTGGATTCATCACAACTGCCAAGTATGCTATTGAGACTGAATTAATTTGTAGTGTGAGGGAGTATGTTTGAGAAATATTTATTTCCCATGGAAGTTGGTGGTAAGATTAATGTTGGCAATGCTGGCATTTGTAGACTTCATTTTCTTTGTTGACTTGAAATGCTGGAAGCCACACGTTGGCTTTTCTAACTTTAGTTTACTTTGCTTTTTTTTTTATAGGGCTCCACCACGTAATCAAGCAAAACAAAATACAATCCTCAGTTGAGCTGTGTGTAGCCCTTCGGCTGGCTAGTGCGGGCTACATCGATTGTCTCCTGAGGGAAATTAATAGAGACACAGACACAAGTGCGGAATGGCATTTTATTTATTAGTACATTTTCATGCGTTCCCGAACACCCACAGGGCCTGCTTCCATGTCAGCCTGTCAGGCCCGGCGGGTTCTGAACAAAAGATCTCTGGCTGTGTGAGCGTGGCCTGAGGAGAAAATCAGGACCATCCAGCAGTCGGCCTAGGACCAGGCAACGCCACCTCACCCTTGTCTGCCTGCCCTGGAGCCAGATGTGATGGGTCCTAAATGAGCAGCTCTCCCTGGCCACGTATGCCAGGAGGAGCCTGAGAGATTGGTGGAGAGCCGGAGGCTAATTTGCTGTGGCCAACAGGCAGGGCGGTGAAAGCATTGAAGTTCAAGGACTATGTGGCCCTGGAAGAACTCCAGCAGCCTTGCCGGAGCATGGAGAGGCAACGGCGGGCTCTCCTCCCGATGCCACAGGCACAAAAGATTTAGATGGCAGTCTTTGCCCTTTGCCAGGTGCAGCAGTAAAGGGAGCTTTCCCATGGCTACGGGGACGTTGCCTGAAAAAATCAATGCACGATTGGCATGGCAGTGTGTGGCAGCTCCCTGAGTGCACACGGCTGCCATGAAGCTTGAGATTGACCGCTAGGGCCGACAGCAGTGTACTCTGCACCCCCTGCTCTGGGGTGGCAAAGGAATATCTTGAATATGGGCAGCAGTGGTTATCACACCGGCCACCATTGAGACTTTGGTGTGGCACAGGCTGCCAGCAGTGTCAGCACCACCCCACGTGGTAGTCCAGGTACTGCAGAAATAAAGGGACCTCCCTCACTGGATCCTGTGATGTGGCAGTACCCCACGTGGTGTACTGGGCACTGCAATGAAAGGAACTGTGCTTGGGGCGGGGTAGCCCTCGGGAAAACCATCAAGTAAGGGCTGGTCCAACCCCATAACATCAGGACAGGAGAAGAGTATTGCAAAGGGGTGTGACTGACTGCAGCGGTTAGACCCATGTATATATTGTATACAGTTTGAAAAGTAGATAAGTATGTATTTCTTTGTGTGCATGTTTGTTTTCATTACAGTTAAGTATTTGGGTATGTAGATAGTTACTTATTTATATAGATGGCGTGTTCAGTAGTTGGACAAAGAGTTATATTCAGGCGTGAGGCAGGACGGGAAAGTGTCGGTCTGCCAATCGCCGCCTATGATGGGTCAGGGGGGACAGAACACTGGGGGCCAGATCTTGGCCTCTTATCCATAGTTTGTGTTGTCAGGTAGGTAGAAGGGTTCTGTCCCATCAGTTCAACCCTAAGAGTCTTTTTTTGACCCTGCTAAGGGAGGACGAGCTGGAGGGTCAGATCCCTAAAAGAGGGGGGGGGGTATAATGACGGGGTAAGAATTGAAATGGAATAGGAATGTTAGGGTGTGTTTAGTTATTTATAGTTTACTAGCAAAAGTACCCGTTCTACGAATGGGTTCTGTAGACCGACATGAGAACACTGATCAATTGTTGAAAAAGAGTGATCCTGTAGGTCGCTGTTCTGATTTGCTAATCGCTTAACTGCAAACTGCACTGAGAATGGGTGTGTGTGTGGCTGGCTGACATAACCCGGAGCAGACGTTGGGGGGAGGCAAGAGTTGGTGTGCTACTGCAAACTGAGACCTCATGTGCCCTCTTCCCACCTGTCGCCTCACCCTGGCATGGTGCGGTTTGTTGTGGTGCAAATATTTCGGAAAAAACTACATTTTGTTACCAGATTAAACATATGTTGGGTGTTTGAGTCAAAGCAATAATGCTCGACTAATTTCAGACTGCTTTTCGCAGTGTGAAAATAAGGTGTAACAACTTCCCAAAAATATATTTGATTACCTAATAGGAATATATATTGTTTTTTTTTTGTTTAAGGTCACTTTTTCCCATTTAATTGTGCATTTACAAATGTAAACTAACAAGTATGGTTTGCCTCAAATGATGGAATATTCATTTACTTTCTAGGTAACATTTTGGAGGTAGGTTGGAGGAGGCAGAATTAACTTGTATCAGGTTGGGGCATGTAATGAAATTGGTGAGTGTCCATCAAACCCAGCGATAGGCAAGAAAGACAGGGTGAAGAGGTAGGATGTTAATTTTGTAGTACCTGGGCAGGTGCCCCTCACTAATATTAAAAATCTATCTTTCAAAGGGGAAGCTGCTGGCCGTATGCATGATGTTTGTGCTGCCCTTGACATCGCTGTGGGTTTTGGGGTGGGGCATTTGCTGCATGTAACGCCCATCCAGAGGAGTCTTCCATCCCATGCAAACGGTTGCATCGGCGAAGGCTTAGTCTAACAGTGCCCTTGAAATGCCAAGCTAAGATTCCCCACCATCCCTCACCTTACTTTAGAATAGGAACTGCTATTGTGGAGTAGATTGATACAGGGTGTTTTTGCACCCCCATTTGACACGTGAAAGGATTTTGGTCTGTTCCTTTTGGCACAATGCAAAGATGATCCGTTTGGAAAAAAACACACCAAATTTTAGTCTGACCTGTGTTTTTTTTTTTTTTTTTTTTTAAATGTTATTAATTTTATTCAAACCAACCAACAATACAAACCAAACACGCAGTACAAGTTACAATCGTTACATTAAACATCATTTAGTGTCTAAACACTGCTCCCTCAGTACCACCTCCCTTTATGAGCCTATTTGTGCTTCGCATTCAGTATCTGCTACATGTGGCAGGGTCTCACTTCCCTTGGATTCTGCTGGATCCGATATTGTTCCAAAGAGTTCTGCTATTAATGATTTCCATGCCATCGGGGTACCCGCTTCTTCTTCCCCACTCGTGTTACTTGCCTCTTGCCACACCACCGTTTCAGCCTCCGCCCATTTTTGCAACTCCCTCCACCACACCTCCACCTGTAGCTTGTGACACTTTTTCCATCCCATGACAATCCTCCGCTTTGCAAGCACATATGCTAAATCTTTACTTTCCCAACATGTTTAAGCTTCCGCAATCTGGGAAACCCTCCCAGCAGGCAGGCCCAGGCCGTGTCTATAACGAGCGTGACCCCCTTCTCTGCTAGTTTTTGTGCTTCTTCTCCCCAGAAACACTCAATTACTGGGCATGACCAAAACATGTGTCATGTCAGCGTTTTCCTTGTCGCACTTGGGACACGCCTGTCGCTAGCATTTCCAAACTTGGATATCCTCAGAGGAGTCATATATGCTCTATGCGTTATGTACAGCTGTATTTGTTTTAGTCTGGCATTTCTTGACACTTTCTTATGATATCCCAGGGCACGCTCCCACATCCCATCCTCCATCTGCCCTCCCGCCTCTGCTTCCCAGTCCAGTCTCAAATTCGTCAATTCTTTCCCAACCTTAGCCATCAGCATCTCATACAATCTAGAGATCTCATGCCCCACTTCCGATATGTCATATATTGTCCCCATAATAGCGTCTGGTTCCTCTGTCAACACTGTTCAGGCCATGTTTTCCGAATTGTCTGCACCAACCTATGATACGTAACATATTGGCCCATATGCAATCCCACCTCCTCCCCCAGTCCTTCAAAATCCCTGATGTCCCCTCTTGCCAAATATCCCCCAACGTTACCAACCCAACTGATTCCCAATAGGTTCTAATAATCACCCTCAGCTGCCTATCTCCCCCTGCTAAAGCAACCAGCGGCACCTGCGGGGAGCACGGGAATGGGTCTTCCATCATACGGCATGCTCGACGCCACATTTTCCACCCAAGCACCATCATTCCAGGGCGCTCCTTCATTTCTGTCTCAGGCAACCAAATAATTTCCCTTAAGTAAAACGTGGCACAGTCCTGCCCAAACAACCTAAGTTCTGGGATCGCTTCATCAGAGAGCCATTTGGCCACATATTGTAGTTGACTCGCTACATAGTAAACCTCAAAATTAGGCAGTTTGATACCCCCCTCCTCATAGCGGTTCTGTAACTTCCATAGCGCCACTCTATTCCGGGCACCATGCCACAGGAAGTCCCTACATAAACTGTTCAGTTTAGCAAAAAACTTCTTGGGTATCACATGTGGAATATTACTAAAATAATGCAGAAGCCTAGGCAGGACCACCATCTTAAGCATTGCCCCTCGTCCCATCATTGCTAAGGGCAACTTCTCCCAAAACTTCATACATTTACGGATTTTCTCAAGGGCTATCTCGGTATTGTGTCTATGTTCCTCTTCTGCCGTGTGATACACATCTATTCCAAGGTAACGGAAAGAACCAACCGCCCATGGTGAGTCTGACCTGTACTTGTTGGTGAAAATGTGATACATCTGTAAGTACACAATGGACTATTGTTTAATTTTAAACCTGGTGTAATGGTGCCATGCACGTTTTCTGAAATCAGTCTACTGTCCTAGCCTCTGTACAGGGTCACACATGCCCTATGTATCACATGAAATCTTGAACTGATTTCAAAACTCTGGAATCAAGTTTGAGTCACCTAACCTAGTATTTTAAAATGTGTGGCATTTGCTGTTTTGTGGCATTTTCTTTAAACTTGCAGTTACATTTTGTATTAGCTTTGTCTGGAAACTACGCTTGATGCTGTAATGACTTCAAACTGTAGAATATATTTCAAATTATATTTTTGGTATTTGTATAGAGCAATATCTCCTATTCAGCTCACACGCCATGACAATCCCACCCCAGAATATGGTACAAGAAACATGCTTTTGTTAATTTGAATAACCTGTTTTCTTTAAATAATCAAAAAATTAATGGTGGTCTCCTAACCTTCAGGTCTGGGGAAGTCACTCAGTAAAATCCCATAAAAACAGGTGGCTTGTCTGCAGAAAAGAAAGCTAGCCTACCTGCCATTACACCCCTAATGTTTACATTTACAAGGCACCCAAACATCCTTTTGTTTAAAAGCAAATCAGGATAACTATTCTAGAGAAAAGAATGCAATCTTCCCCAATATAAACATACACCATATTTAAAAAATAAAATAACCAATAACCTTTGCAATATTTATTCAATTTATGCGCCTTGAAACACTTGTGTATAGGCGTGTTTTATAAATGCCATATTATATATAATATCATCACTTCATTTTCTCTGACACCATTGACCATTGTTGGCATCAGAGGAAAATATTGGTTTCACATATGATCTTCTTTTACTCGGCTGATTTAGCTCTAAAATGTTTTACACCACTAGCTTGGATATAATTATAATTGTTCTTTTATGATGCGCTTAATACAAGAGGAAGGTTTCTAAGTGTGGGAGTCCCACCCACGGGGAGCGCCAAACTCATGGGCCTCCCCAAGTGTCAGCTGACCCTGGCACCAGGTGGAGCTGCCCATCCTGCAGATTGTGGTGCGCTCTCTGCCTTGGCCTGTCGTGCTCCTTCTACTTTCCGGCATCAGGAACGCATGATGGACCTGGACAGCCACAGTGAGGTTGCAGTCAAGCGCTCTGCTATCCCTCAGTGACTAGGGCCGGCCAGGCTGACACCTCTGCAGGCCGACACCTCTGCACTCTCTGCTCTTTCACTCACAGCGGGCCAACCGAGTAGATGGCCCGCCCCCACTGCTCTGGGCCTCTCAGTGGGTCAGTTTCCAGCATTGAATTCCACTGCGGGGACGGAGGGTGCCGGTCAGCCAAATGGTTGGCCCCAGCGAAAACTAACCGGGTTGCCAGCTTCAGAAGGCGTTCAGCATTTAGCGCATTGGGACACATCGCACCACCATTGCCAGACACAAGATATATATGCAGGAGTTTAGAGAGGTATTGCGCGCCCCCTAACCTCTCCCCCCAATTGACATTATTTTCTATTACACTTGAGGAGTAGAAAACACTATTCGGGATTTTATTTTATGTAAACTATGGTTTTCACAGATCAATAAGTATGTCGTCCCTTGAATCTGAGTCACGTTTTACACCATGCTCACAAACCCAGATCTAAATTGCTTCTGTGAAAACTTTGGGAATTAATACATACTGGACTACTATCAGAGACCAATATGCTCTGCTCAATTTTCAATTCAAGGGCATTCTATTTTAAACATGCTTCCACAAAGGTTCCCTTAAAGGCCATGCTCCCTCTAGTGACCTAACCTGTAAACATGGCTCCCCCAAAATACTTGCAATTGATATCTGGGATTTAGTTAATTCATGGAACATGTATCAAAGTGTACTGTGGTTCTTGTTCTGATTTTTGGTTTGCCTTTTTAAAGGCTCACAATAGGTAAGGTCATTAATGGCTCAAAGCAACTCCGCCAGGTGCTTTTACTTTCAATCCGTCTTCCGTTCCCCAAATCCCTCTTGGCCAATCCCATTATATCTTGGGAGTATTTGGCTCCCTCTGTAAAAGTCTTCTTAAGGAGGTTTTCCGTTCGCTATATCCAGGAGAAACGCCCAATCGGCTCTTCTCATGTTGGACAAGCCCTCTTCCTCTGCTGCTTTCCCAAGACCGCTCTCAACTTGCCATGCATTTAACTTTAACAACTCCACCCATGCAACATCCTTTGATGTGGCTATTTCTGATTGGACAGGGCCTCTGATGGGTCCCCATTTCATGCTCACACCTACCATTCACCCTCTTTGCATTGGCCCAATGTATGTTTCCATGTCATGATGGGGTGTATCTCCCTAGTGCTTCTTTGTACTTCTCTCTTGCCCCATGACATTTAGACCTAAATAGTCAGAATCAGTTTCGACATCCTAGAGGTTTTTGTTGCTGCAAGCTTACTATAAATATATATATCTATATCTGAGGCTTGTGGAATCTGCTTAGATCACATGCTTTGCATAGGCCGACATCTACTGGAAGCTGCAGAGTATTATAGATTTGCGAAATTCGAAAAGGGACATCGACAGGGCACCCCTAGTGTAACGTCCACTGTACCCATGGTCATTCACTTGTCGAGGTCCCTCAGATTGTTTTTTTCCACCATCATTGTCGGAAACTAAACACGGAGTTCCTTTCCGGCTAACGCCATTTATTAACTAAGAAATTAGAGCTAGCTATTCTTTCTGTCCTTTATAGCTGTTCCTCGACAACAACTTCGACGACGGTTTCGAGGTCAACCTTAGTCAGAAGCAGAATTTGCCTTGTCGAACCTCCACACGGCCTTGGAAGGCCGCTCCAGCCCTCAGCCCATACAGTAGGGAGAGTGGGGAGGGGGGGTGGTACATATTTTAGCGAGCTAAGAGGATGCATATTTCCCCTTCTCGCCTTCTAATCGCCAAGCTGGCCTTCCAATTAGACACGGAAAATGCACCTTTTTAAATTTTGTCCAAATTGTAACAAATACTTTCCCTGGAAGGACTCTCACTGGGTGTGCAACCTCTGTCTTCCGAGGGATCACAACGAGGACCACTGTAAAGCTTGCAAGGTTTTTAAGCCCAACACCCTAAAGGACAGAAAAACAAAGCCCTGGGCTCACCACGCGATGCAGGCCGAGGCTGCCATAGATGTGGAGGGTGCTTCTAGCGACGGCAGCATCGGGTCTTCAGTGACGACTAAGGCGAAAGGGAACCATCGAATTCCCACGTGCAAGCCCCCGACCCCAACAGACAGGCCGGCGGCCCTGTTACAGGGACGACACCTGGCGGCATCGTCACAAACAAGTAATCCTACACAAAGCACACAACCCAAGGACATAAGTCGAAGTCGACTCCGGCTACACACGACGTTGAGGGGAAGGTTCACCAGTTCCCTATCCTCTGGGCATTTGCAATCGCGTTTGCGTCGCAACAGGCTCCGAAGTCGAGAGATAGATCCGATTCAGGCGCTGTGTCCAATACTGCTGCCGAAGACCGAACGTCGAGCGACGTGGCTCCGGCTCGCCCAGCCGCCGAAAAACTACAATCTACAGTCACGTCGAAATCGGCTGAATCCCAGCAGACTTCGAAATTGGCTCATCTTGTAAAGAAACATATGCCTGAAACACTGCTAAAAGGGCGGTCTTCGAAACTGCACACATCGAAGAGCCACAAATCCCATAGGAGAAAGAGTGTACCAAAGAAAAGTGGCATAATCCAGAGAGTAAAGCAGCCTCACAAACTCCCCACAGCATTGCCAGGGGCAGAGGTCCTATTTCCCTTTTCCTCCACAGCTGGACTCTTGCCCAGGTTTGGTGCCCAAATCCCCAAGTCCTCAGAGGACCTCAATCTTTGTCTTGGTCACCAATGGGGTGACTAGTGTGGCAGAAAATAAAGTTCGGGTGTGCCCTGCTAGGGTACAATCCAAATGGGCCCATTTGGTTAAATGACTATTTAAGAAAATACTGCTTTTGACCAAAAGGAGCCCTGTCCCCCATCCTTCCTTCCCTCTCAGCTCAGGGCAAAGTAAAAAAAAAAAGTTCACTTTTACTTGTTTGTCCGTATGATCTCTTTGCATAGTGCAAGTGCATGCATTTCCCTTTCTCCAGATGTGCATTAATAAAATAATTCTTCGTGTGGGTTTTGTTTAACTTGACCCCCGTGGGGCCCAGCTGGATCGACTACATGCGTGTCCCCTAAGAGAAACGTACAAAATAAAGGCAGACGCCAGGGTTATAATAAAATAGTTTATTTAATGTCGTTTTTTATGTGTTTTGTGTGTGTTTTTTGGACGAATCCGTCCAACCGACCATGGGCCTGAATGGAATCTAAGATGAGGACAAACAAAAGTACAGCACTCTCCTGCCCAAGAATGGGCTCGGCAGGGGAGTAAAGATTATACAATTTTGAACAACTAGAGCCATTGGCGAGAACAGTTAGAAAAGAAAGGGCAAGAGCAAGGGAGATAGAAGAAAGAAACTACTCTGTGGGGGGGCGCTGTCTCGAGCGGCCCCCCTGGGGCCTGAACTTTTGAGCCAGGCCTTGTGTGCTAGTGACCCCCTTTACCTACCGTTGGTCCAGGCTGCACGAAGACAACAGTCCAGGCAACCACGGGCTGTGTCAGCTGTAGCCCAGCCCGGGGCCAGATTAGATGTAAAAGTAAAAAGTATTAATGGTGCATTACATATCACAAAACAGAAGATTGGCAAAACAGATGCACAATCAATGCGGATCAGGTCGTTTAAATAAACCGTTTCAAATGCTTCTTCCGTGTTTAATGCTCTGTACGTCACTCCCATGTTTACTCTGTCATGTGACTGCCATAGAGAACCTCCTCCTCACATGTAATGCCATCTTGGAGTGGTGTATGTTTTTTATGGTGTGATGTGTAGTAAAATGGTCCTATGGAACTATTTTACAAGAAAGAAATTTGAAAAGCTAGTTATGGCGTCAAATGCTGCATTGGTAGCTGAAATTCTGTAGTAAAGATGTAATATTCCTCTTACAGGTCAGTAGTGATGTCAAAACTAGCCTGTAATAAGACACCTGTTCACAGGCAATTATGCGGGAATTGCAGGCTGCCATGTATTATGTTCTGATCATTTGGAAGCCTCGCCTGCCAGTGCTCCAGTAGATGAACCGCTTAATGCGAGCCGCGCCAATTCCTCCTATAATGGCTTCCTTTTAGAGCACGATCAATAGTAAGTTGTTTTTAAGGAGACAGAGGAGCAAAATGAATTGAATTTATAGGACCTGTAAAGTGAAGCCATGCTTTCTTCTCGAGATGTGACCCATTAGAATTGAATTGCATGAATGTTATGTTTTACGTGCTCTAGTGCCAGCCACAGCAGATCTTTGAATTCTTGAATGCAGGGTATAAGAGGAGCCATCCATATCCCAAGTAGCAGGTTATGGAGGATTGAAATGTAAAACGTACCACACTTTGTAAAAATCGAATCTAATGTGGTGATTTTTATTTTCCTCCATAAGAGGTCAGATGGGTGAAAGGTGAATAACCTAGACGAGAGCGCAAAATGTGCCCACTAATATCAAGATGACCAAGTCAAAATGGACTATTTGGGTGCAGAAAGAAAGAACGAGTACAAGGTTTACCCTCCACAGTGATTAACAGTCAAATTAAAGCAATGAGGAATGAAAAACCAGACATATTCTTTAAAAACGGGCAACATTGTATTAATCTAACATAGGCAGTAAGGTTCTATAACTGTTGGTGTCTTTTATTTTTCTTTTATTTTTGTGTTGGCAAATGGCAATCATCAATTTGTTTTTTGTCAACTTTGCTGATTTTTTAAACATTTTTTATTTTTTACCACAAGCAGAGGGGGGAGGGGTCGGCCCCTGCGATACCCCTCATTCCTCACCCCCCCCCCCGCCTCCGTACTGTATGCCTTACCCAAACTTAACATCTGCAAGTTTGTGGTGGAAAAAAGTTAGGCAAAAAAGAATCCGATGACATTGCCATTCTGCAAAAGTGGGGACTACTCCAGTAATACAGTAAACTAACCACTCTTGGAAGGAACCGAATGGGCGAAGTGGTTCAGGGCTGAAAGGTGTAAGATTGAAAATAAGTGTTCAGGCACAAAAAAAGCAGTGAGATAGAACTTTACAGTTTTGAGAGAGCAACAGCTGAGGCCAATCAGGCGTACACTGTATCTTCCTCAGTGGGCGGCCATTAGGCGATCCGGGTTATCTTGCCACAGGTGGTATTTCCACTGTGTACGATGGAGGGGAGCAGAGTTTTCCTCCACATATGCTTGATGCGCACTTCCTCTTTTATGTGCATGCCGCTACCTCTGGAACCGTAGTATGCCCCCTGGGGGAAGCAGTGAGACAGATCTTTCATGCTGTACGTAATTCATTTTAGGGAGATCCATGTTGCCTCCACCACCCCCTGCATTTTTGTGGGTTGGAGGGATTTCCTTTTTTGTTATACTGTCATATAGCACGGAAGAATGGATTTGGCTCACAATCTGATGCAGTCTAGCCCTTGGTCAACATTCCCAGACTTACTTTTTGTAAACAGTTTGGAAACCAGTGCTGCGAAGTCTGTGCTGTCAATTGTAGGGCTCACCTCCCTAAGGGGGGATCTCAGGCTCTTTCGGAAGGATGGTTGGTGTCTGCATTTAATAAAAAATGTGAGCAGTTCTATCTTTTGGTGCGGCCCGGACAACATTTTTACTCCATTGGGGGCAGGGGTGGAGGGGGGCGGCATACATTTTGGCATCCACTGGAATGGAGCTTCATCTCTGGCACAGATGAAAAAGATTGTGGTAAAAAGCAGCACACACAATGAGCTTCATTTGGTTGGATATAGCTGCTGGAAGCAGCTGGTGTTTATCCCTTGCTGGTTAGAGCCCTCTTGGCTGGTGCTGAAGTGTTGATTCAGTGCTTTTCTCATCAGGATCTTCATTGTGCAAAGATTCTGACAGAGACTATTGAGACTTTTTCTCTGGTGCGTTTGAAAGACTGAGGCTGGGCGGGCTTCTGATTGATGCCAGTATGAGTGCAAGGGGCCCGTGAAGTGGATCGCCGCTTGCTGTTGATGCTTCAAATTACCAACTTAGGTTCCCTAGACTATCATCTAAGCGTTGATTCTGTCTGGATCAAGGGGTGTTTGCCTGTACCATTTTTACATGAGTTGCCTTAAGTGAACAGATGATTGGTGATGTTTTGCGAAAGTGTTTTAGGCATCATTTGCAGCAAATCTATCGAGACCTCATGAACTGCATCAGTGCATCACTCCCAAGTAGTCAAGCCATTCTGGCAATCTAGCTCCTTTAGACCATTAGCACATTCACTAGATGGGTTTACTCAGGAGGCTCCCCCCCCCCCATTTGCCCCAAGTGGAGCGTCATGCTAGCAGGACATCGGTGGTCCTGCATTCTAGAAAATAGGCAGCATATTGCTATTTTTCTGAAAACCTTTGTAACCCTTCGAAAGGGCTGTGCTAAAACGGGATTCCTGTTGGACACAGGTATGTTCTCAGTATCTTAAAGTATGAGGCCAGAGCCAGAGGACTATGCATTAGGTAAGCCTCCATTTGATTCAATCCGTAGTGTTCGTGCAGAAGGCTTGGACAAAGAGGAAGCTAATTGAAAACGGTGGTGTCAGTGCATGACACTGATTTTTCAGAGTCAACCGTTCCCTGGGGCATTGGTGTCAGCTGAAGAGCACGCCTATAACTTACATAGACAAGGTAACGTATGGATAGCAACAATGCAAGCTTTACATAAATGCCTACCAACTGCAGCACTGGTAGGTGCAGGACAAAGTCTTACATGTAGACAACTGTACAGTACTTGCAACATCAGTGTATGCCTTCACAAGATTATATGTACATCAGTCTGATACATTGAAGGTTCCCTCTCATATACAGGGTAGGTGCAGGATAGGAAGCAGCAAACACACACAACAGGCAACGCAACTTCACAGACCTTCACATACACCCGTGCAGTACTGGCAGTAGGTGTGCATGCCTCCTGGACACAGAACGGGGCACAGGCACTCGCATACAAACATATAGACACACAGGCACATAACCATGCACTTCATACTGTGGCACAGCTAAAACAAGTCCTCCCTCCCCATCCCCACACTCAAGTGGCACTGGTAGTGTAGCTACTATGTAGCTGATTTTTTTCAAGTCCAGAGGCAGGCGATTCCGAGGATGTACAACGACTAGCATGTGAGGAGTGAGGATGGACAACAGAGGAAGGGAGGCTGTTGGCTCTCTTCAATATCTGGTTCTTTTGCTTAAACTGTTTTAGTAAGCCCTAGTTTCTGGTGCTGCAAGGCTAGTAGGGAAGTGCCCACCAGTGGCAAATGGCATGGCCAGGGTGAAAAGAGTATGCAGAGAGCACACTTTGGTAAGTAGATACTTGAAACGGCAGTTTACAAGGCTCTCTGCACTGGTGCTTCTTGTTGGTTGGGCTCTGTGCTCCAGATGTGGGGCTGGTGGCAATGTCCAGTCCTCACTCCATGCTACAGAAGTCTTTGACCTCAGAAAAAGATACCTACGCACCAAAACCCATGTAGCCTCTCATCCCATGATTTTGGAGCGCTCCTCCCTCAAAGCAGGTTAACTGAGCTGGTGTAGGCAGGCAGGCAGGGCTGGTACAATGCTTACTGCCCACACATAGAGCCCTCAGACAAGGTAGATTACTGCCATAAAACCATGCCGCTCCATGTCCGCCGGCCACCCCACCTTCCAAGGCAATTGCTGTCAGAGCATGTGCGATTTCCCCCTCCTTATATTCTACCCGCCTACCAGCAAACAGATGGCACCAATAAAATAGGACACACTTAGCAATCCTTTCGGTCTAGTATTTCAAAAGGCGTATGCCTGAACAACAATGAGCGCTAGTGAAATCCTAGAAGGCCCTGAAGAGTCCACCCAGTCCCCAGCAAAAACTTTGAAGTCTCCTAGCTGGCCTCTCATCTGAACTTTAGGTAGATATTCCATTGTGTGCCCTAGGAAGTTAAGCCAGACATTGGCCCTCAGTACGGGTTTGCTGGTAACCCGCCGGTAAATCCGACAGCCTACCATCAAACCTGCCTTGCTGTCTGGGATAATGTGGCTGGCGGAGTAACGGTAAATTCCCATTCCAGGACTTCATGGGAATGGATTGCCGCAATCACGGGCACCTGTGATACCGGTGACAGTGATCGCAGTAATTATCTGCTGGTAGGGGCCTGAGCTCCCAGCAGATCAGGCCTGCCGGTAGTTCACAGACCCTACTGGTAGACTTGGAGTGAGCCGGTCCATTAAAAATGCCAGAACCAGCATTTATTCGGCATTTTTACCAGACCGGCTCACTCATGAGCCTCATTGAGGATAAGACTACCCATTCAGGGATAGTCAATCTCTCTTCTCCCCTTCATGTCCCGGTATCACACAGACCTTTTCCGCTTTCAAGAATCAGGCGTACATTTTCAGAACTCTAAAGCTGTCTCTTCTGCATACAGTTGCCGAGCATACCCTGTCTATATATGCTGTCTTTGTGACGTCTGTTCAACTATTCAGTATCCTGAGGCTTAAGCGTGCGTTCCCTCCTTGTGCTCCGTCACTCGTTTTCATCAAATTAATCTATTTTAACATGTCTGCTTTCTGGATTTTGTATGTGAAGATCCTTGCGTTACTTGCAATTGAGATGGTGTTTCCATTGTGTTGGCTTTCCAGCCAGATCTGGTAGCTGCCGCTGCGGCAATACACAGGAAACGATTGACCTATTCACATCAACACAACATTATCCACTTTCTTCCCTGAGATGTCTTGAGAATTAATCTAATATTTTGTGATTAAGTAAAGACTTGATCTAATTCATGTTTCCCTTGTTTTTGTTGTCTTTAGGATTACGATTGCTTTTTCGATGCCAAGGAGAGCAACACTGTATTTTCATTCCTAGGTCTGAAACCTCGGCCAGCTACAAAGGTGATTTCCCCCTTTTTTTTTGTATACCATTTAAAAAAATATATTTCATGGATTGCATTTCCTGTCATTGATAACAATCTGCACTTTACCAATTGGTAAAAATATGATCGAACTGTGACGATGCAAAAGGGTGCAGTTTCCTACACCGGCCCACTTTACTGGATAGAGGGGCAGCGGCCTCTGGAACAGGTCTCCTGGCGAAGCGGCAGATTTAAACTAACTCTTCATTCTCATCTTAACCCGTTGCTTTATATCCCATGAAGTCACTCACCGACACACCTAGGACATTGAGTACCATGCAGTACAATAACATGCACTACCAATACCTCAAGAACGTAGTTTTCTTATGAAGGTTGGCCAAAGGCAGTAGAGGGCAGGTTTGATAGAACGCCTAAGGGCCTGGGTGCCAGGAGTAGACTAGACGTAGGCAGGCTGAATGTGCCTGGTGTTCCATATTGGTTGTCGATCCCCCTTTCCTGGTTAACAGAGTTAGAGCCAAGGAACTTACTTGTCAGCGTACCCCCAGGAATTGTCAGAACTTGCAGGCACAACTAACTCTGTAGGAATGTTGTAACTGTTCCACAACCTGGCTCTTTTTGAATGGTGATTGTCCCTACACCACCTTCCTAGTTCTTTCTGTATGTGATGCCAAATTAATTGCGATTTAGTATTCAACATTACACAGCTACGTAGTCCCTTTGTCCCCACTCACAAAGAAACTGGGGCGCGGACACTATACTGTTTTTTTCTTTTCTCCTGGTCTGTGCATGAAGTCTCTGTGCCAACAACAAACGCAGCTACATATTTTTCATTAAAAGTTCTAAACCAATACAGATAATCATCAGGTTGACAAGTGTTGGATGCCGAAGCCAACACCGTTTTATTTCTGCATGACCCATGGACTTACAGGACTTATGGACGGAGCAGAACTGCAGCCATGACACTAGATGATGTTGCATCCATAACCATGTTTAGGGAGGTGGCTTGGACAGGGATCAGATTGTTTGGCACGCACACAGGAGCCCATAAGGCCATGCAATTGTAACGTCCGTCTTTCCAGGGGGCAGGTACGCCTACTTCCTGGCTCAAGTGTCCTTATTCAAAGAGGTACATACCACACCTGAGAACCCAGAACGAAAGTCACCTGGCACTAGGTGCCGGATCACGCTTTATACAAGTAATGGAAAATCCCTATTAGAGGCCATGGTCATGTCACATGGGTAGGCCGAGCGTTAGTGTACAGGTCTCGAATGGTGCTGTAAAGCCATGATTTCCATTTTTAAAATTATTTTTTTATTTATTGGTGAAATTTTTGTTGTTACATTACACACTGATCATTAGTCAATGTGCAGTATAGCAGCCAGTGTTTGATGTTACAGTCAGTTCAACCAATAAACATAAACATTTCAAACAATTAACTAACGCTTGCATGTCTGGTACAAATAATTGCTGGCTGTTAGTGAGTAGTTCAGTGAATCTAATATAGGCCAGTCAGGTGCTCCGCGGTGGTCATGCCTGTGAAGGGGTTCTAAAAACCCAACGTTCCAGTTTATACAGTAGTAAAAAAAAAATGGATATACAAATACAAGTGGGTGGCATTCAGGGTGGTTTGTTATCCGAGCGATAAAAGACAGATTCAGTGAGGATTTTCCATGCCTCAAAACTAACTGCTAGATCATCATCATATGTCTGTAACGCCCTAAACCATGCTTTTGTTTCAGCCTCACACCAAGTTCTCTAAACCATACATCAAACTGCGGGCCCTTTTTAGATTTCCATGACATATCCAGCCACCGTTTAGCTAGTATGCATGCTAGATCCATTAATTTAGTGGCATGTTTGTGTTTGCACGGTCTAGGGTATATGCGCAGTAGACATTCAAGTGGATTCCAATAATATCTGTTAATTTCAGCATCCTTGCAAACCCAACTAATTTGGGACCAGAAGCAGTGCACCATTATACATTTCCACAGCACATGCATAAGGTGAGCATCATCCCCATGACAAGGGCAGGCAGAAGTCGCACCAACTCTAAATCTAGCCACTCAGCTGTGGGTCATATGTGCGGTGAAGTGCATTAATTTGGATTAACCTGATTCTAGCATTACAGGACACATTCTTAACAAAGCTCAGCGCTAATTCCCATTTGCTTATCTGTGACTTCTGAACCAAGTTTAGCCACCTAATGTGCTCTCAATTTTGTAGGTTTAACGCTAGCTCCATCTAACAACCGTTAATACAGTCTGGATACCGTCCTCCAGCCATCTCCCAAATCGTACACTAGAGTGATAAAAGTATTCTCTGGTGGCTCAGCAGGCCAGTCACTCCAGTTATGTCTAGCAACCTTTGCCACTCTCATGTACCTCAGGAATTGTCCTCTAGGTAATCCCTCCCATTGCGTGAGACTGGCCAGATCCTTGAATGACCTATTTTCTTTTTACATACTACCCCATGTGGTTATGCCCACCTTTTTCCAGCATTAGGTAGCCTTCAACTCTTCTGGGTTAACACATGTACCTGCTAGTATCAGAGCATTAGAAGAGTAGGGGTATTGAAGCCGAAGTAACTTCAGTGTCCTGGACCAAATCTGTCTGCCTCCCTGTAGTGTCAGGGCCGAGGGTCAGTCCAATCTGTCAGGGCACACAAGGCCTCCCTGAGCCACGCGGGTCTCGCCAGTGTATGGAGTAACTCATGCTCTGATGTGAACTCATCTGACAACCACTTTACAGTAAAACTTAGTTGAGCGGCCAGATAATAAAGTTCCAGCCGTGGAAATTGTGCCCTCCCATCCCCGTAGGGCAGGGATAGAACATTGAATGCCAGTCTATGCCTTTTGGGGCCCCACAAAAAGTCCTGAAGTATGCTTTCAAGGTTGCGAAAGAAAGCAGCTTCTATGTAGTAATGTACAATGGTTGAAACCATACAACAATCTTGGAAGAATAATCATTTTAGTGATGGCCACCCTACCCATGAGAAAGTGGGGTAGCCGAGAACAGAATGTTATCGACTTCTTGACACTCTCCACCGCCCTCTTCGTGTTGAATACGTGCATTTCCCTGGGGGTATGTGCAGTTTGTATTCCCAGATATTTAAAGGAATGCGTTTCCCATTTCAGCCCCCATTCAGGTAACGATATGTCTTTCTCACTTAGTCCTGCCAGAGAAAAAATACATGATTTCTGTCTGTTAAAGGAAATCCCTGATAGCCTGGCAAAGTCCTCCACCACATCCAATACTATCTGTAAATTCTACTGTGGTTCACACAAGTGGAGCAGCACGTTGTCTACATATAACAAAATAAGATGTGTGTATCCCCAAAGTTTGATGCCTGCCTCCAAATATTATTTTCTCAAGTACACAACCACTGGCTTTAAAGCTAATATATAGAGCATGGGCGAGTGTGGGCACCTCTGTCGTGTTCCCCTTTGTATGGTCCATTGTCTCAATATCGGTTTGCCAGACGTAACCCTTGCTGTTGGGGTGGTATATAAGAGTTTCACCCAATGACTAAAGTTCCCTCCAAATCCAAAACCATGTAGTGCTGCGGTTATCCACTCCCAATATAGTGAATCGAAAGCTTTGACAGCATCCAACAACGCCGCTACGCAAGATTCAGTGCAATAGTTAGTTTTGTCGACAATGTGCTGCAGTCTATGCAGATTCAGGCTAGTGTTTCGACCATGTATAAACTGGTTTTGGTCAGTGTGTATCAGAGTTGAAATGCATCTACGGAGGTGTGCAGCTAATATGGTAGTGAGTAGTTTTACATCATAATTCAGCATGGCTACAGGCTGGTATGAGTCGCACATCTCTGCGGGTTTTCTGGGCTTGAGTATAGGTATTATCAATGGTTCCTGCATGGTGGCCGGTAGCATACCTTTATTGAAAGCCTCATTAAACATCCTAAGTAGTATAGGGGTCAAAGTGGTGTGATACATTTTATAAAATTCTTCCGGGAAGCCATCGCTTCCTGGCGTTTTTTTGTGGCGATGGAAGATATCGCCTCACCCAGCTCTTCTTAATGTGATGGGTTGATCCAGAAGATCCCTTTGGTTAGCAGCGAGTTTCACGAGTCGGATCAGTGCAGAGACCTCCGCAATGTCCTTGAGGTATTTGAATGTCGTGTTTGTATAATTTAGCATAAGTAGCAAATATATCATTAATTTCTCCCTGAGCCTTCCACTGAGTCCCACACTCATAGTAACGTGGTCTGGGCTGTTCGCGCCTGCAAAGCCAAGCTAATAGCCTCCCTGCTTTGTCACTGTCGGTGTGTGCCCAAGCCGTTCACGTGGCGTAGTCAAACCTTGACAGTCTCTCCCATGCCTGTAAACAATGGGACCTAGTCCCTTTAGCTCCCCCTCTGCTGTCTTTGGCTCAGGGTGCAGTCTCTCAAGCCTGCATATTTTGCCCTCCAAAATATCCAGCTCCTCCCTCGGCTTCCTGCAAATACCTCCAGCACCAGCAATGATTTCTCCCCTGGTAACCACTTTCAATGTTTCCCAAACAGTTCCCAAACTATCTACACATTCAATATTATATTAAAAAAGGAGACCAATTTTGTTCGAAGCTGTTCTCTAAAAAGGGGATCCAGCAGTGCGTCCGTGGGCATTCTCCATGCAGGCATAGGGGTTCTGGGTGTACCGTTATTCCATGTAACCACCAAGGTGGAATGATCAGATATTGAGCGGCCCATTTATTCTGTACTGACAAAATCAGCTAGTGCTCCAGCCCCCATGAAAATGTAGTCAATTATGGTGTGCAGTTTATGTGGGGATGGGTAAAATGAGTACCCTCTAACTCCTGGATGCATGTTCCCTCCAAATATCCACCAAATTAAATGAGTTATTGCATTATTCAAGGCTTTAGTGGCTTGGGAGGGGCACCTTGGGGTGGTACAGGTCTGTCCTGCATTGCCTCATATACACAATTAAAATCGCCACCCCATATGAAGTAAGCATCACACTTTGAGACAATGTGGGTGCACAGTTTCCGAATGTGGCAGGGTATGGTATGATTCGGGGAAATAAGAATTCACTATGGATATTTCTTTGTTACCAAGATAACCCCTCAGGATTATATATCAGACCTCCTGATCTCTATCCAAGTCCAATACATGGCATGGCACATGGTCAGCTATCCATATAAGGACTCCCCTAGCAAATTTAGAATATGTGGCCCCATAGCCTGTCCCACCCCAGCAGTTCTGAAGAGCCTCTTGATCCTCTGCCATTAAGTGGGATTCCTGAGGCAGAGCAATAGAAATCTTTTTATGGTGTAAGTAGCATTTCACCCTGTTCCTGCGCATATATCTTCCAAGACCCCTCACATTCGAAGTCGATAATTTAATTTGTGTCGTAGCCTGTTATGCGTTTCTATGTGGTCATAGTAAAGGAGACAACTAATGCAATTTGCCATCCGGCGGAACAGGCGCCCACGTTCACATAACCAGCATACATGTTGCTACCATATTTGCCAGGGACAGAGTGTTTTCAACTCCCCAATTACCCCCGTGGCCAATAAAATACATTTCAAGCATCCCACTCCAAATTGGGTGCATCAAACAAAACAAAAACAGACCCCTAAACGCGGTTTACAAACAGTGCCCAACAGAGATCCTCCGTTCAGACACCCCCAGTACCTTCCAAGTATGGCATTGCTAGCAGGGACCAGTGTAGTGAGTCGGCAACAATTTGCTGTCGACTGTCCCTGTGGACTGGGATTGTCTGAGCTTCATCCAGTGGACGACCTTGACCGCCCCCACTGATGTGCCGCTTATCCTGGCAGTAAATAACATAGTCACTGCAGACCCAATTACCGGTGCTCATCTTCCTGTGTGTCCCCGCTCAAGTCTGTCTTAACTTATGTCGGTGGTATTTCGAAGTGACACCCAGGATTGGTTATGCAGCTCGGTTGTCCAGACTACAGTGGCACCTGATAGCATTTAAAGTTCCTTACTGGGACTCTGTTGTCTGATTTGACCCATGACCGAATGTGTCGGAGACCTGCTGCTCGAAGCCTCTGTATTTCCCTTAATTTTTAGATTATGTTCCATCCACATGCTCACAGCCTCTGGGCTTCCAAAGAAGTGTGCCTTCCCATTATATAGCACCTTCAGTCGTGCTGGATACATAAGCATGTGTCCTGCTTGGCGGAGCCGTGCCTTGACTGGCACAAACCTGTTCCTTTGTTGTTCTAAGGGGGTGTAATCCAGGTACATGTCGATATTGGAGCAACCTCTCTGTATTTTCCTACCCTCTCTTGAGAACTAGAGAACCACTTCCCGGTCTCTCAAGTTCAGTATAATAGCTATGATTGGTCAAGGGTGGGATTCAGGTGGGGGGGTCTCTTTTGGAGAGATAGGTGAGCTTGCTCAACTGTGAATCCCTGTGACAATTTCCCAGTTCCCACATCCTGAAGTAGATTTTCGATGTAGGCCATAGGGTCCCGTCCCTCAGTGCCTCTCAGTAGTCCCAGCACCTGTACATTGTTTCTCCGGGATCAGCCCTCTGAATCCTCCACCCTCCATTCCAGGATAGCATTTCTCGACTGCAGTGATTTCATCTGGGCGTCCAGATCTTCTGTAGTTGTGGCAGTGTCTTTTAATAATAATTGCTTTGTGGTCTCTCTCTCCACAAGTGACCGCACATCCTGGTGAAGTAGTTGGACAATCTACTTTCACCTCCTCAATCTTGTTCTCCAAAGAGGATCTCAGAGCAGCTATGCCCATACGCACTTTGTCTTCCCGAGGGTCTGGTTATGATGCCTGTACCGCAGCTTGTGGTGTGTCTGCGTTTGGGTCTGGCGTTCGAGGCTTTCCCTGACTGGCAAAATACTCCATAATTGTGTCATTGTGTTTATTCTTGGTGGGTGACATATCAAAGTCGTTTGCCAGTACTGACCTATGTCACTCAAATTAGTGCAATTTCTCTGAACGTGCCAAAATGTATGGTAATGACAATTTCAGCAATGTTTGTGGAATGCACCACCCCCACTTCTCAGGCAACACAAGATCTGGCCACAAGATCTGGACAGTAATAATATACCGTTAGCCAAACCTCTTGGACTAAGGCTCCAGGTTGTATGTCCCAGATGTGACTGTCACTAAACCCCCAAGTGGGAACAGAGCATGTATCACCCAAGTAAACGTTATCTACAGTGATCCAGCGCAAAAAGCGACATCTGTTGTGGGGCCCTCTGCGACCACAGCCATGCACGCTTTTGCCAGGTAATTGCGTTCTAGTTGTAGAGTCCACATGGATGGATGGGTTGCCCAGCGCCAGGTCTCGGTTAGCGCGCCCACGAGTCAAGTTCCTACCTGCCAGAGCAAAGTACAATTGAGTTCACAGCGACGGCCCACCTATAGAGAAGTTCTTATCAGATGCAGGCATCAAGGGCAGCCCCCAAGTGGTTGATTTATTCAGTGTACTGTATTAGTGAGTCCCGGCAAGGGCAGCGCTGCTCCCGGTGTATGTCCCTCGCATACAATGAATCTCACCGTTTCAAGAGCAGTGGGGGCCTCTCGCCTCCAATCTGGGCCATGCAAGGGCCAGCCGCGGCAATCCCACCACTGTGTCCCCAGCTGCTACAATACAATGTATTTGTATTTGTATTTCTTTATTTGTATAGCGCGCCTGGCCCAAGGGCATCTCCACGGGAGATCTCAAATCTCCGGCTCCATCGATGCACCGTCCCCCGAATTCCAGCAATCACTGCTACAGAACTCTGCGCAGGCGCCACAAGGGTATCTGCCCAAATGACACCGGCACCAGAGCACTCGTGCCACCGTCTGCACCTCGGATCCCCCGCAAACCACGTTCCATCAGCTTTTCTAGCCCAACAGGCGCGAGCAGGGACAGCAGTTCTCTAAGTGTCTCGGGAGTGTTCCATCTGCCATTTTGGGGCTCCGTGTTCGGGTGCTCGCCGCCGCTCCTCCCAGAGTCTTCAAGCCTCGGTTTCCTTCCAGCAAGAAAACACCAATAACTATTCAGTTATGCCCTACTAGCAGGGATCTGCAGTGGTATTCTTTTCGCCGTTTCACACTCCAAAAGGTTCATTTATTGGAATCCCAGTGCGAGCCCTAGCAGTTTACACCCTCCTTACATGAGCCTAGGCCACGCCCCAAATCCATGCCTTCTATGCACGGAGAATGAACTTATCATGCCTTCCAAGGGAGGAGGATTTACCTGCAACTGACTAACCTTTCGCTATAAGCCTCTTTGTGTAAAACCTTAAAAAATAAACACACACACTCACACTCACACTTACTTCTGTGCTCGGACTCGGTCTGACTTTTTTAAATGTATTTTTTTTCTTCCTATGGGCATAGTCTGTGGTGTCCCCAGAAAAGGTCTTTGTAGCTGTAGCTCTCGTTTCGAAGTGTGATGGTTTATAAATACTGAATGATTTACATTGTGCCAGAATAGCGTCTATAATAAATAGCTTAAATAACAGTATGCTAGGGATCACATCCAGGGCTTGTAAATAATATTAATTTGATCACGAATGTAAACATTACCTCTCAAAAAACAGTGCCATTTGAACAGCAAGGGCATAACAATCACCTACCCTTCTCTAGACAAAGGCTGAGTCCCAGATTTTGGTCAGCATTCCGAGGTTGAAGACTTGCTTATCATAGTTCATGATCAATTAGGGTGTTAACGAGTATGTTGCTGTAGATGAAGGCGGAATTGGCTGTTTTGGTAGTTGTCCATTAGTTAAGCCTTTGTTCAGACTCAACAGATACGTGCTGGCAGGAGATCTAATGTAATCCAGAAAGACTTGTCACATTCTGATCGCATCCATTTGTTAAACATATTAACAAAGGAATCGATTACATTAATTTAGAGCAATATAAAACCTTTCAGTATGTGTATGAACCCAACTTGTTTGCAACCGCTGTTAGAATAGCTCCATCAAACGGAGTTATTTGGACTAGTCTCGCAACAGTTGGGAGTGCATACGTTTTCCTTTCTGTTGAGCCCTTCAAAGAGCCCCGAGACCAACTGTGAATCGAAGTGTATAAAAAATAAATAAAAAAAGTGAGGGGACCTGTGTTGCCGTTTAAAAAGATGCTGGCAAATAATAAACAAACAACTTACCTTGCTGAAGCACAAAACCAATTATTTCAATATTGTTCCCCAAAAATATGTCCTTTTTACTCCTTATTTTGTAGTCTGCAGTGTTCTTGGACGCTAATGCTCCTCTCGCCTTTTTATTTTTCTGCAGGCTGCTGAGCTCTAGAACAACACCTGGGAGTTTACGCCGATCACGTGCTAATGGTCGCTATTACGCAGAACAAACCACTCTTCCTAATCGGATCACTGTGATTTAAGTCAACATGCGTCGAATATGTGCTGCTTGCTACAGAAGAGGAGTTTTCTTAAGACTGTAGACTGTGAGGGAACAGTGTGGCACATGGACAAAATGGCGGCTGTGATGCTTTTTGCAGATCTGGTTCATGGATGTTCCACGGAGGTCTTGTATTGAGTAATGTGCAAGTCTGTGACCAATGGCACCTGCATTGGCGTGGAGTCCTATCTCCCAACTGAAGTTTTTGGGCCAATTCAGTCTTGTCAATCACCCACCCCATGTGTTATTGTCTCCTGTTCATTGTGCGACAGATTTAATTGTATACTTGAGTACTTGAGGAATCCGGACCATCTGAAACAGGTGTTAAGAAAATGTTTGCTATGGCTATTCGTTATTGGGGTAGTAAGTAGCTGTTTTGATGGGGATCTTGTTAATCATTCAGAGGCCTTGTAGGGTGGGCTAGCTAGTTGATTTAGTTGGTCAACACTTCTACAAATAATTACAGGAAAACCACTTTTTGCAGGGATTTTGGTGGATTGCTGTGCTTAATGACAAGATCATTTTTCACACGAACACTGAAAGTTTTTGTTTGCCATAATATTGGTGGTTTTTTCAGGTGATTTTTCAAATGTAGCATATACTTAAATGCATATATTGATACTCCTGCTAAAGAGAATGTTTGCACAAAATGTTTGAGTCTGGTTTTAAAGTGTGGCTTGTTACTCCCTGGGGGTCTGCCATTGTTTGTATAATGCAGCCTGTTGGCCTGTCTCGCAGAAGACTTGTGTACCCACATGATCTTACCATCACTTACCTTTTTGTGGACCAAATGTAGTGTTTCGCCCCTTTACAAAGTAGCACATTGCATAAACTGATTCATCGTGGCTTATCTCCTTTCAAGTTTCGTGTACAACATCCAGTTTTCAGACCTTAAAATACTAACTTTTTTTTTTAAATATCTTGCACCAAAGGCAGACTTGCAGTGCTAAAAAGCTCTGTAACCTAAAACATATATGTAACCTAAAGCATATCTGCTCAAACCTGCCTAATTTTGCAGAGAAAAATTGTGGACCTAAAATGAACCACGATCAGCAAGCACAGGAAGAGCTTCCACTTATATTGGTTTTAGCTTGCCTTCAGTTCCACTTTGTGGTGCTTAGAGTTTTCTGGTTTAAACCAAAGTGTGGCCTCGTGATTTTCTGGGCATGGCCTAGTACGATGTCCCATAAGATTGCAGATATTTATCTCCTCTCTCATCCTGGAGATCCAAACAGCAGTGGGGTGAGCTCAAGTTATATTTTTTCATATCTCTTGCCCCATCTTGGAATATGTTGGGCAGAATACCCCCAATGGTAATTCTGTTTCCAAGAGCCAAACAGCTTATATCTAGACCGGGCTTCTTACTGGAGTGGTTAATTGGGTGTCACAAAAGCAATCCTCATGTCTGTGCCAAACACGGACTTATTCGTCTCATCATGTGACTAATGATGACGTGCATTATCATTCCAGTCTATAGCGCTGACCGTTTGGCCATTTGCTAGTTTGTCTTGCCGTGGCATAAAGCAGCCATGAGGTTCCTGGTTTCTTTGGTGCAAGGACTTTTTCTTTCAGAACCACTACAATCCGGTTTCTTCTCTTCGGGTAGGTTTTTTTTTCACACAGTCCATAAAGTGGCATATAGCGTATGATTCTTCAATTCGTTGGTACTGAAAGAATACCTTTATGGTTTGATATTCCTGGTACGTAAAAAACCTTTTCTGGTATTCCTGCCTTGTTAGTGAACCGAGAGATTTGTTGGATGCATAACTGAGCTTTAAGTAGAATATCGACAAAGAGGAAAGACATTTATGTTTGGAAAGCATTGTGTATATGGGATGAGTACTTCTCATTCTCTGCTGTTTGTGAAAGCAGCAATGGCAACTTCACGAATTGTTTGCTGAATAGAACCAAGCGACTGATTTGAACTGGGTAGACTGCTCAGCAGTTTTAGTTGGCTCTCACAAGGCCAGATTTTGACATCGGCTTTGATAGTCTGGCATTTAACATACTAGTTGTTCTTGGTTTGAGTCCTCTTTTAGGTCCACCGCCACCCCCTCCAACACCCTTCCCAAATCATGGCCTTTCCTTACCTCAAAACAAGCCCATTTGTTTACTCACTGTGATCCTGGAGTCATTTGAAGTGATGATGCAACTGTGCCATATGCTGTGTGCCTGTTCAACTCTCCTGTGTCAGTTTTAGTTTTTGCGCAAAGAACATATTATGAATTTATTGTTGTCGTTTTTTCCATTTTTTTTAATGGCTGTGGTTCCTAACTTTGGGAAGACAGTCCTTGGCCATGTTCTCTGCGAATGATGAAACCATTCCTGTTTTAATGTCTTAATATTGGAGTTGTCATCAAGGGGCAGCGTTCAGCCAAAGCAAAGCCACCTCATCAGAACCATCTGGTTTTCTTTTTGATCTTTGTGGTGTTCTTGTAACCTAGCGGCCAAAACCTTTCCTTTGGAAAGTTCATCAGTAGTGGTCGCTCACAGACATTCCCTTCCCAGTGCTTCTCACAATTCAGAAGGAAACCAAGTAGTTATAATATTAGCTTCTCTGTGCATGTCTACAGAAGATCAGCCATGTCTTGGTTTTAAAGCACACACAAATGGAGGGAGTTGTAAAATCCCCTTGTTTTAATAGCAAGTTCTGTGTTTTGGGTTTGTTTTAACATTGTTCTGCCACATCGCAATAGCAGTTTAAGCTTAAACCCACTGCTGCATTCTGGTAAAACGCCTCTATGGGTTATGCACCTTCTGTAGAGGTCTGCGTGTACCTGTGCCAAGGGTTTGAATCCCTTGAGGACAGTTCTGCCTTCATCCTATCGAGGCAGATGTCCTGTTACTTGGTGTGTTTGGTAGCCATACATTTAAAATCGCACCACAATGCGGGTTGTGGCAATCCTACATTTTCACCAATTTACATGAACTTGACCCTTTCCACAGCAGTCGAGGCACAATGTTTTCCATTCAGAGTTTGATGATGAAGAGCAATGCTAGGATGTCCCAGAGAATGTTCGTTGGTGTTTCTTGGGTCCTTTTACTTTACATCCCTTCCTTACCATTGGTGCTCAAACTTTTGATACCCATTTACATTGCGAAAGAAATGGTGTCCTGCATGTTGGTGACCAATTAGGATTGATGGGTCTCTCTAACTCTAGAGCGCTTCCTCAAATGAACTTCTTGGGTAGACCACTAAAGCTAATGGCACAACCTGCATTAGAAGCACTGACAAAATGGACGACCATCCTGGTTGATCAGCAGTGGTCAAGCTTGATATTCCGGGGGCAACAAAAGCATGGTTCTTCATGCTTTCGATGAACAAATGCGCAGCGAAGTATAGAAACTGAAAGTTTTCAATAAGCACAGTCAGTCAGTAACACTGCCATAGCAAACCTCGACCATGTGTATTTTCAGCATCTTTACAGTCCCTGCTCGTCGGCCCTTTTAAGATACTCTTCCACGTGTCTCTGGAGTGTTCAAGCTGCCATCTGCTCGTCACCAGTGTTCAAATGTGTATATTTTGTAATATTGCACCAAGGGGAAGTTGTTAGAGCATGTTTCACCCACGCATCTGTCTTGTGTTTGTATTTTATATGTTCAATAACAATAAATTGTGATAAAATTGCATTCGTCCATATGTCCTCGGTGTGTAAATATATTCCCTAATATGGGAAGTTTTTCATGCATAGTTGTTGACGTCATTTAGCCTTCTTGCCTTGATTCTGTTAACCTGTTCTCGAGCCCCATTTCCAAAAATGTGCATTGTTACATTTGAGCAAAGGCTGGATGTCAGTGAATCATGCAAGAAGTCTTCCAGGCAACATGGCACACTTAAAGTCCCATAGAATGGTACGTGGCAGTGTATGTCGATTCCCTCTTGGCACATGCCAGGCTTATTTTATTTGGACCTGGATTGTGCTCGTGCAAACTACTTTGCAAAAAATACACATCTGTACAGAATTGAGTGAGAGGTGAATTTGAGAAAGCAAGTGACGTGCTATGTGGCAGAACATGCTCAAGGGCAGACGGATGAACCTTGAGCATTAAGGGTTTTAAGGCCATCATAGATAATCTGGAAAATTAGGCTGGGCATCAGTTGGTCGAGAAGGTTGGTGGGGCAGGGTCTGTGACTGGGTGCAAGGTATTTTTGCACGTTTTCAAATGTTATCAGTAAAAATGCAAGTCCCTTCTTTCCCTAGCCATGATGGGGTTGGGTATAAGGAGGAGGGTGGGGTAATGAGGGGTTAATCCACTTTTTTAAAATGTTTAAATGAACACCAGGGCTTGGGTTTTTGCTACTGGTGGAAAAATTGGCAAAAATCTTCCCAAAGTGCATTTGTAAATAAAAGGATACGAAAACCGAGGTCCTAAAACCATATAGAAGTCCAAATTTGTGCGTAGATCATTGAATCAGGCAAAGATAACTGAGTGATTTGTGATGGTACGAAAGTCCACAAAGGTTGGCCAGTGAGAAAGAGCAATAGGTAAAGACTGTGTACCAGCGTAAATAAGATTTTGTAAAAAAATAAATTAAAAAAACTGCAGTAAAGAGTATAGATTCACTGGTGACAATGATCTGAGAGGACGAGTTAAAAGAAAATGACTGGATCAAAAGAAGGGCCGATGGAAGCAAATGTGTGAAATATATGCATATGATGGCTTCATGTACATTTTCATGAAGGTCTTTTTTAACCAAAGTTATGGAAACCTGGTGCAGTATTGTTTTCTTGTATCCTTGTGATGTGGGCAGCTGGTCTGACATTCCAGTGATATGGTGTTGATGAGCAAATGTACTGCAAAGCTACTGCAGTGAAGATCTTCCGAGTGGTACTTGCCCTCAAACCTGGCCTGCCTCCTGATGAGAGCACGAGGCCTGAACCCTCTGGAACACTGGGCTGATTCTAGCTCAGCAGTCAACGGCACCGTGCACCCACCATGAAAAACCAATGAGGAAAAATGAAACGCTATGAATTGGAATGGAGAACTGCATGTTACGGTGTCCCAGTGCTCCCCCAGTTACTTCTCAGTCAGCTAGGAAACTGATGTAAAAACGCATGCAATTATTGACGTGCCCCACATCCCGCTGTCTCTTTTTCCCACCCCAAGGTGCCGTCCCTTCAGACCAGGATTGCATGTGGTGGGAGGTCCGAGGCAGCTGCCGATTCATGAGGCTGGGCTTTCTCTGCTTTGCTTTGGTATTAGGAGGGAGAAGAGAAAATGCCATCTCCTTCTGCCGTGACACAATCAGTGGATTATGAATGCCATACATCTCTGTTGTGAAGCTACAACAGGGGGATATGACATTTAGAAAAGGGAACCTGCTGATGGTTTTTTATGTAAAATAGTTTTTCAAAGAGTTGTCACTATAGATAAAACACAGTCCATATGTCCTCACAGTTCAGTCCATATGTCCTCACAGTTCAGAATCTCCACCGCTCTACCTTTCCTATACTGCTGAGGGTGGGGGGTTGAATGATACTGTTAATGGTGTTCGTGCCTAGTCATTTTATTTCTGCTTGTTTATTTTCGAGGTTTGCTTTCACTTCCATTGACACTAATGATATGTGAGCATGCGCACTGTCAGGATCACCTTTTTGTTTGCATACTTCTTTCAGATTCTATTATGTTATTTAGGCCAAAATATTGGTTGAGTGTGACCCGGCTTGATTGCCTTTACAATGAGGGCCGCCCTGTGGAGGACACATACTGGGTATTAAACCCCTGTTTTATTACTCTTGATTGCTAACCTTGTCCTGTATCCTTTGAATTCTGTGGAGACAGTGGAATTGTTGGATTCAGGTAAGGTGTCTTGGCTCTTCAACGCACTGCCTGATTGTCCACAGGCCATTTGGGGGAAACAGTCCTTGTGAACTCATCTTGTAGCGGTAAAACGATTGCACGCATTTGCCTAACCGAACACTTGAAATGTAATCCTTTGTTTAGCGAAAAGAATGCATTTTTAAGCATCTTGCCACATTTATGATGTGTAGAACAAAACCAAACTGGAGAAAAAGCAGGAATCTGATGACTCCAAGCAGAATGAAATCCAAAGCATTGTGTGTGCACTGCAGTACTTCTTTCATTGAAGGATGAATAGTAAAAGCTGTATTTTATAAATAATGTTGCCTAGTGGTAAAACGGCGCATATTTATTTTCTAATATTACATCCTCTACTGTCATGCATCTCATATAATCTGCAGTCCTGTTAAATGTTTAGGTAGTGACTGAACTTTTTAATGTTATCATGTCTATTATAAGTATCTCTGGCAAAACAAAGGTGATAGCTGGGCGGTTTCGAGTGAATCATAATGTTGTAGCTGGACTCAATGTGTTATTCCAGCTGGAGTTTACATCCTATGTATGCATACAATCGTATGTACAGTTGTGTGTTTCACCTTAGACCAGCCCTGCAGGTGAGGCGTGTATTGGCCACTTCTACTCCCTTAAAATAGGGAAATACTCCTAAAAAATGTAATTAGGGAGTAAAAGTACTCCCAACAAAAAGAGGAAACGGACACATAGGAGCCTAGCATTCTGATTTCACCTACATAGCTGTTTGGATGAGTAGTGTACATAGTGCCACAGGAAGAAACTCTACTATTATCACTGCGCAATCTGAAAAGGTAACCATGTATCCTTTAATGTGCAGGAATAACTGGGTGGAAAGAAATATTTATTTCAAAACGTTTCTATTTTACAGTTAAAACATATTTTACTTGCTTATTAAATACTCCCATTGGAAATGTGACTTTTTTACTCCCTAAAGAATATTTTTACTCCCAACTTAAAAAAATACAGAGTAACATACTCACTCCAAAATCTTATATAGAGCACTGCATTAGACCCTTAGGACATCATGGCCAGGTGAACTGGAACGCAGTGAAGTCCCTAACAGCAGTTGGTGACCCAGGATGTGATGGCTGTGGGGTTCTCCGATTGAAGATCCATACCGATTCTGCTGTGCCCAGTTCTCTTCATGTCCCATAACCTCTGACATTGCTCTGAACAACCCTCCAGACCACTGTTCTTCCACCTGCCATATGCAAATCAGGGTTGCTACCAATTCCGGAGTGTCAGTTCAGCCTGAAGTAGTAGGTACTATCCCTTCTCCACAAGATTATTAGCAAGTAACCTGCCCGAATAGCATAATCTGTCTGTTGCAAAAGGGGGCGAATTCAGAGTATCTTCAGGAGTAAAAAGATGTGCAGTTAATTTTCTGTGGCCAGAGGGTTGGAAAAGATGTGGGATGTGGTTGGTATTCAGAACAATGCAGCTTTGTTGTACAAGTGCAATTTTACTCCGTGCTGGGCAGCAAATCATGTGACATCCCACGTTAAAGTCACTTACGTTTTTCATGCAGGCATGTTTGTGAAGTTCAGCTGGGTTTTAATGTGAGATTGGTTCAAACTTGTTTCCTGTAGATTGGCTTGAGTGGTCCCAACAGGTGAAATGTCTGAGAGGAACGTCTTCCATTAAGGAGCTGGAGCTCATAATTGAGTAAAGGATGTTCACAGGAGCAACGTTTGTCGCAGGACATAGGAGATCTGGAATGTATATTTATCTGCAGGTATTCATTCAATCCATGATGGTAAATGGGATTCCTGTGTTGCACGATGTCTGGATCGCAGGACATAGGAGATCTGGAATGTATATTCATCTGCAGGTATTCATTCAATCCATGATGGTAAATGGGATTCCTGTGTTGCACGATGTCTGGAAGATGAAGCGATGCATGATAGTGGCTATGTGGAAGAAACGCAGCAGATGCCTTATACATGTCAGCTGGGAAATCCTCCGCCATACCCTGTCAACATACCCCCATTTTCCAGGAATGTACTACTTACAGGAGTCGCGCACCTTTTTGGAACACTCAAATCCACTTCGTACAGTTTCTGGGTCCTGATTATCATGTCTTTCTAGCTTTACGCTTGCTAGACCAGTCCTCTTTGCTGGCAGAGCATCTTCATTGGCTGGATGCCAATGCCAGACTTGACCTTAAGATGCCAGAAATACCCGACATTGGGATTGGTATTGAGGTTCTGTAGCATCTACTTTAGTGTGCAGTGATCTTAGCACTAGTTCACCTGATGCTTCCGCCAGTTTCATTGCCCTAGGAGTACCCCACGCTGACCTTTGGTCACTATGATTGGAAGAACACAACAGCGCTGATGTAGAGATTTCAATTCCTCTGTTGTTTCTGAAGGAGCTAAAACAAATAAATCAATGCAGTAAAATAGCTTTGCCACCGCCATGCACCAGCCACTCTCGTTTCTCCCAGTGCATGGCTGGCCCTGGCTTCCAGACCTACTTCCCAAAACAAAAAAGCATCTCTCCTTCCCACACTGATCTAGTTACAGAAGGCTCAAACTTTTGAGATGCTTCCTCAAACAAACCTTTTCCAACCAACGTTTGAGATCAAGACGCATTTCATCGTCAACATATTTATACATAGCTTACAGTCTCATAGAGATTTGACAACAGCACTTTAACTACAGCATTATTCATAAACATTTACAACTGAGAACATGTATAGATATTTTGATGTGCATTTGAAAATAGCGTGATGGATGTGAATTTAAAAATGAAGCCTCCCAAGAGCTCTTACTCTAGTAGAGCCGATTAGACTTGTCGATTTTGGCAGCAAAAATTAAAAATGGATACTTTGTCAAATACAAGTCTCTGGCTGTGTTATGTATATCACCTGTAATGTTTTCCATTGTTAGCAGTTCCCATACTCCCGTTGGCCACTTCACTCGCGGCCAGCTGCAGCTTGGATATATGTCCCTTGTGAACTAGCATATCCATATGGTCTGGGTGCCAGATCACCACCTAGCAGCAATGCTGTCTGCTCTTCCCCAATCACACAACCTATTATTTCAGCAATGCTTCACAGGACTGCAAGCCGGAACCCCAAGAATGCATGGCACTTCCACCATGTATGATCCAAGGTTCCCTCCCTTTCATGTTTCCTCAAGCATAAGCTGGTCCAGTTAGGGTATTTTTCATTTAGCATATTTGTGGTCAGATCTGGGGCTTGTGCAGATATTGGGGGTAATTTATAGAAATTCGCACAAAAGTGGCGCACGTGGCTGGCGCACAGTGTTCCCGTCCGAATGTCTGCGCCAGCCGCGTGCGCTAAAATCGATTTCCGCGCACAGCGTGTTCATGGATTTTAGCCTCCAAAAGCAGCCGTGGCGCAGAGTGGCACAGCGACCCTGCAGCAGCGCTAGTTACGCCCCCAAGAACACCCTCGCGCAAGAAAAAGCCATCAAAATACCCAATCCAGCGCAAAGGGCTGCGCCAACCCTGGACCAGTTTACCGGACTGCCAAACAGCAAACGCCAAGCGGGGAACATGCATTATGGGTTTCGCGGTAACTTCCACACGCGAAAGGGCCTGTGCGAGCGGGGTACGTGTATAACTGTTGTTCGTGTGAATTTATACACGCGATTGGCCTGGGTACGTGTATTTCAGGGGCTCGCGGGTAGTTTCCCACGCGATTGGGCCTGGGGGAGCGGGGTACGTGTATTTCAGGGGTGCTCGGGTAGTTTCACACGCGATTGGCCTGGGTACGTGTATTTCAGGGGTGCGTGGGAAGTTTCACACGCGATTGGCCTGGGTATGTGTATTTCAGGGGTGCGCGGGAAGTTTCACACAATTGGCCTGGGTACGTGTATTTCAGGGGTGCGTGGGTAGTATCACATGCGATTGGCCTGGGTACGTGTATTTCAGGGGTGTGCAGGAAGTTTCACACGTGATTGGGCCTGGGGGAGCGGGGTACGTGTATTTCAGGGGTGCGCGGAATGTTTCACACGCGATTGGCTTGGGTATGTGTATTTCAGGGGTGCGCGGGAAGTTTCACACGCGATTGGGCCTGGGGGAGCGGGATACGTGTATTTCAGGGGCTCGCGGGTAGTTTCACACACGATTGGCCTGGATATGTGTATTTCAGGGGTGCGCGGGAAGTTTCACATGCGATTGGGCCTGGGGGAGCGGGGTACGTGTATTTCAGGGGCTCGCGGGTAGTTTCACATGCGATTGGCCTGGGTAGGTGTATTTCAGGGGTGCGCTGGAAGTTTCACACGTGTTTGGCCTGGGTACGTGTATTTCAGGGGTGCGCGGGAAGTTTCACACGCGATTGGCCTGGGTGCGTGGGTAGTTTCACACGTGATTGGCCTAGGTACGTGTATTTCAGAGGTGCGCAGGAAGTTTCACACGCGATTGGCCTGGGTACATGTATTTCAGGGGTGCGCGGGAAGTTTCACACGCGATTGGCCTGGGTACGTGTATTTCAGGGGTGCGCGGGAAGTTTCACACGCAATTGGCATGGGTACGTGTATTTCAGGGGTGCGCGGGAAGTTTCACACGTGAATTGGCAGTGCGGGTCCTCCCAGGTGTCCCCTCTACCCCCTCCACGGCCCCTGCAGGCAGCCCACACCACAGAGGACTACCCTGCACCCCTGGTCATGTCCCGCAGGCAGCCCATCCACCATGGGCATGCCCCTCAGTCAAGCCACATGTCACGTTGCAATATGATCACCAACTCATGTCTCCCAGCACCCCCACCCCGCAGCAGTCAGGGGCACCTGACAGCAGGCCCCCACTCATGTCCACTCATGTCCCCCAGCACCCCCACCCCCCAGCAGTCAGGGGCACCTGCCAGCAGGCCCCCACTCGTCCCCCAGCACCCCCAGCAGTCAGGGGCACCTGCCAGCAGGCCCCTACTCATGTCCCCCAGCACCCCCCCCAGCAGTCTGGGGCACCTGCCAGCAGGCCCCCACACATGTCCCACTCATGTCCTCCAGCACCCCCACCCCTCAGCAGTCAGGGGCACCTGCCAGCAGGCCCCCACTCATGTCCCCCAGCACCCCCACCCCCCAGCAGTCAGGGGCACCTGCCAGCAGGCCCCCACTCATGTCCCACTCATGTCCCCCCCGCCCCCAACATGTCAACATGACCCACAATCATGGCCCTCGTGTCCACCAAAATCCCACGGCACGCCACCCCACCCCTGCCCAAATAACCAACCAAGCATAACATACACCCCACATTGAAATGCCCATTACATGAAACAAGCCAAATGGCATGTATGTACATCAGCACATTTCCGTCACACACACACACACAATGGGTGCCAGTGAATGTGAACACCCACATCGTGACATGCATGAAACCAATGAGAGAATACCACACATTGAAGTACGGGAACAAATGTATTGAACAAAAAATGTGGTGAAAGAAAATCAAATACCAAACAATGAACATTAGGAAAACAATGCAGAATGTCACATAATGATAAAAAAAGGAAATCGGAATCAAAAATATATGAAATCAAAAATGTCTCAAGTCTCCTTCCAACAAAGCAAATCCAAACCGAAATGAAAAAGTAAATTCCATTGCTCCATGGAAAAATCAAAAAAGAAAAAGACGACAAATGCACACTCCAACTATTTACAAGGATGAAATCCTGGGTCCATGAGCCCAACTGTCCAAAGGAAACCTACAAAAAAGCCTACAGAATAAACAACAAAAATGTGGGGCATAGTCCATGCGCCCCAAAGGGAAGAAAAAAAGAAAGGGCAAGTCCAATGGCTCACTGGTTGATGTCATGGGCCAGGGCATCATCGAACTCCTGTTCAATGGCTTGGAGGCGGGCATGTTCACTGGCCCTGAGGTCTTGCAGGGATAATGCAGTGTCCAGCTCCAACTCCCTGCAAATACCCTCGAGGCACTCGGCTCACCTCAGCGCCCTGCGCATGGAGTTCTCCGCCCTGACCATTGTGAGCCGTTCCTCCTCCGCCCGCCGCCGCTCCGCACCTATCTGCTGGTGTCATGATGCCTACCTCTAAGGAACCAGGCCGGGCCCAGCAACCCCAGAGGCAGCCATCATTTCCCCCAGGAAGGTCTCAGCGGGCCCAAGTCGGGACCCTTTGGACTGAATCCTGGCGCCCAGGCTCATAATCGAGGACATGTGTTTAAGTGCTTGGGTGTACACTTACCTGATGCAGACCTTGCTGCAACATCCAGGCCCCCTTGAGGCCTGGATGGGACTATTTTGTCTCTAGAACTACTTAACCACACGGGTGTGGCCTGAGGAAGAATACATGCCTGAGTGGAAGGATACATACCTGGGACTTCTTGAAAGGCTATTTAAACCACACCCGATCAATAACTCACGCTTTGCGTTGTTCTGCATCTAGCAGCTGGACGCTCACCGTGCCTGCTCCTGCTTCTGGACTTCTGCCACGCCCGCCTGCATCCTGAAACACCTGCATGTGGAGAAGGAGAAATAATTGGACAAAAGAAGAGCCCTTACCTGTTTCAACCTCGTCCAAGAGTCGTCCCGTCGGCGATCCTGAAAAGGAAAGACTTTCATTTTAAAAGGTCAACTCACCCGTCGCTGCCGCGCCGCATTTCACTCACCTTGCTGCCAGCCTCCATTGCCAGCGGCGCTCGTCCGGATTCGCTGCATCAACCCGGCACCTGGGGGAAAAAGACAGAAAACAAAGGTGAGAGTGAGAAGAGCATAAGGAAAGCCAGAGCTTCCATTTAGACTTACATGTTTGGGTCATACTTCATTTCGGGTCTCTGCCGCATACAGGCACCTGCAGACCCCGGCCCCTAAGGGGAAAAGAAAGACAGCGGAATTAAGAGAGAATGAAAAGACATAATAAAGACTCTCATTAAAGACTTACTGGAACTTACCTCTCGTTTCGGGTCTATGCTCGTTCAGCATTCTGACCCCGGCCCCTATGGGGAAAAAGACATCTGCATTAGCGTTTAATATTGCACTCAGAGGAAAAACATTCTTTGAACACTAACCTGAGCATTCTTCATCGTTTTCATCGCTCTTCTCGGGATCCACGTTCTGCTCCTGAAAGAAAGACAATAGAGACTTTTTATTCTCGGACATTAGCAGAACCAACATGGATGTATGAGAGTGAATCCAGTGAATTAAATGGGTTTCAACGCGCCCCTGCACCAGAAGCAGGAAGGAGAGCTCGCCATCACAAAACCAAAGGTGAGATTCTAGGGGAATTACAGAAAGGGGGTTCGTTCAGGAGGTGAAGGGAGTGGGAAGCTGCACATTGCCCCGCAGATCATTAACGCCCCTCCCTTTTCACATACAGAAGAACTGGCCCTGCCATACTCTGAGTCCAGCGCCTCCCCAGAAGAAGCAACTTCATTCCAGGCCTGGTCAGCGCCTCTGTGGGAGTCAGGTGAGCGTTACAGCTGGCCCAACCGCTGCCACACGGAAGACACTCCCATTCCAGGGTTCTCCTGCCCTCCGGCCTATGCCTGCCCCTCTGATGTAGATGGCCCCGAGCCATGATGCCTCCCACGTCGAGCCTGCCGCTGCCTCTGACGCAACTGCCTCTGCCAGCACAACGGCATCCAGGCTGATGGAATCCACCGACGTCGTTGTTCACGTGCCCTGCCCAATAATGCCGGCACATCCTCCATCTGCTGGGGTCCAGTTGCTCGTGTGTCCACCCCTGCTGGACCTCCGACTCCCGACTGTGGCAGGGATGGGAGCCCCACATAGCTGGCTGCGTTGGTCGGGGCAGGTCCACAGGGGGCCCTGGTGGCATCTGGGCCAGAGGACGGCATGGAGAACGAATGGCGCATAGCCTCCACAGAGGAGGAGAGGGTCGCCAGAGTGGCCGACATATGTACGAAACCCCGACCATGGTCGCTCCCAACTGGGCCACGTTGGCACCCTGCTCTTCGTGATGACGTGCGTGCTCCCCCCGGAAAGCACGCACGTTATCACGAATGACACCCGTGCGCAACGCGACACCTATCAGGACCTTCTCCATACGGCCAGGGGTCCCCTCGTCCGCAGGTAGAGGAGTGTCAGATGACATGGACATCCCCCCTACCTGCGGACGTGCCTGGGATGGGGCATCCCTGCTGGTGCATGGTGGTGCAGTCACAGTGTCAGGGACAGTGACATGCACAGGCTCCTCCACGGCGACCTGTGCTGCCTCCTGCCCCTGGACTGCACCACTTGCACCAGTGGTACCACCCCCACCAGGCCCTATGTGCAGCTCAGTAGCGGCCTCCTCCTCCTCTGTGGAAACCACCAACCTGGATGGCTCCACACCGTCTTCCGCCGTTGCAAGCCCCTGTGGGGGCTCACCCACCCCTTCCGCTGCAGCCGTGGGGGCATCCCCGCCGCTTTGCTCCACAGCGCCGTCTCCGCCCTCTTCTTCACTTGCCGCTGTGTAGAGGGAGACATAGAACACAAGCATCAGGGTACTGGACAATGGTCCCCTAGACAGGAAGCAATGGCAGATGAGTGGCACTGTCAAACATCACTTCCATCATGTCCCTCCACAACACATGGGTCAGTGCAGGCAAAACACAATCAGTAACAGGCATGGCGCATGCTATGGACATTGGCATACATGCCCAAGGGACTCTTGAAATATACAATGTTGGTTTGAAACTCACATGCATCATGGGTCATGCCTATCGCATGCACACACTTCACCGTAGTTTCATCCATCTGGCCTCGTACACCCCAGGCACAGTGGATACAAGGATGACTAGGCTGCATCAGTGAATCTGAACATTGTCACAGACATGTGTCATGCATCCATGGCATTCACAAGTCACAGACACGCAGGTCAGACACACAGACATGGACACCATACATGTACATGGCATCAGCACCCATCCCTCACCCCCACCCATGTCTGGGAACAGAGACTGGCATTCTCTCATGTGTCCATTCCGCATAGAGCTCCCAATGTTGCATTTAAACATATGCACCAACCATGTGGTTCACACATTACTGGTCTCACATGCATGACCATGATGTCCCTGCACACACACATACGTACATGGCCTATGTCACACATACAGGCAAGTATCAGACAACCAGCACACTGCGACATGCCCTGTCTCACACAGCAATGCTTGGCCACTTACCGCTCAACTCCAGACGGGTCTGCCTCTCAAGGATCTGGGCGTGGAGCGCTGGGCGTATGCGTTCCAGGGCCCTCAGCTGGATGGTACTCATGCGGCCCAGGCCCCCCTCCACGAGGCGCCATGCCTTTTAGAGGGTCCTGGACCTCAAGTCCTCCTAGCGCTTCTTGACTTGCTTGATGTTGCGGGTTGCCACCCCCTCCACGTTGATGGCAACCACAAAGTCGTCCCAGATCCTGTCCCGTCCTTCCTTGTTGGCGCGTGATGATCCGAAGAGGGCATCATAATGCCCCAGGACAAGCTCCACCAGGACACCAACATCCTTCTGACTGAAGCTGGTGGCCCTCTGCCCCTCTGGCTGGGGGTCGCCAGTGGTCTCAGATGGTGTTTGCCCCGACATGGCGACCCCCGAGGCAGGCGTGGGTGGGCAACTGGGTCCTGGGGCTGGGCTGTGGAGCGATGGTATACCAGTCGGGAGTCTTCTGTTCCAGCAGGGGTGGACACAGCAACTGGACCCCTGCAGATGCAGATGTGCAGGCACAAAATGGCAGGGCACGATGGCAGCAGGCAGGCAGCAGCAGATGGCTCATGGGAGGCTGGTCGGGGCTCTGGGGGGCAATAATTCGGCCTTTTGGGCAGGAGCGTGGTCTTCCGTGTGTTTTCACGTGGCCAGCTTGATACGGAGTGATGTGGCACGTGAAATTCTTGCACGTCAGCGTGTAATTCGAGGAAAGTCCCTTAGCGCGTAGGCGCATCAGCACGCATACGCGATTTCATTGGTCCAAAGGTCCTCAGCGCGTAAGCGCGTCTGTGAAGTATCATGCACAGGCCTGTACGTGCTTTTTGTAGGGTGCGGTGTGTGTGTTTTCCAGGCGTTGGGGTTCACACGCTATTATTTCACAGCGGGTGGGTGTTGGTTACGCGTTCTTCTACACGCAAGCAGACGGTGAGTGCTACCTCGCTCGCCCAGGCCCAATCGCTTGTGAAACTTCACGCGCACCCCTGAAATACACGTACCCAGGCCAATCGCGTGTGAAACTTCACGCGCACCCCGGAAATACACGTACACAGGCAATTCGCGTGTGAAACTTCACGCGCACCCCTGTAATACACGTACCCCGCTCCCACAGGGCAAATAGCATGTAGAACTTCCCGCGCACCCCCTGAAATACACGCACACGCTATTTTTCACACAGCGGGTGTCCGTGTTTGTCGCGTACCCCATTGCACGTCATTTGTCCTAGAGGCCCACAGTATGGGACATTCTACATAGCTGTATATACCTGCTTTTTGTGGGCGCACATTTTGGCGCACATTTTTTTCATGCGCATGGACGCAACCGCCTGCCTTCGTGTGGCGTACGTGTTTAGGCCTGTGCGCGTCTTTGCCTGTGCGCTGTTTTACCCTATTCGATTCCATGAATAGGTGTTGTAGGCGAGTGTGTGGGCGTTCCACGCACTTGCCTCCTGTACTTCCCCCGTGACACCCACATTTTCACGAGTTGTTCCCCATTCCGCGTGTCCCGCCCCGTGTTCCGCCTACTTTTGTTATGTGCGCCGTGCTATGTGCACTTTCGCTGTGGCCTTAGCGCACGTCGTTAGATGACCTGTGCGCCGGCTTGCGCCGCGCACTTTTTCAGCGCACATCCCAGATTTTATTCGCGAACGGACTTCCATGAATAGATGTGCGCTGGTTTCCCTGCGATATTCGCACTTGCACTGCGATTTTCGCTCTTTCACTGCGAATCGCACGTTTTCGCACGCTTGCACCAATATTTTCAGCGCACATTAATTCCATGAAGTTGGCAGCAGAGTTGAAGCTGCAGTCTGTGGCAGTCTACCCTGTCAGAACTGAGTCTCTCTGCAGTTGCAGTCACCAGCATTTCCAGTGTGAGTGGGAGGTGCATAAAACCCCACCACAACCGCGGAGCGGCCGCGGAATTTGGCAGCAGAGTTGAAGCTGCAGTCTGTGGCAGTCTACCCTGTCAGAACTGAGTCTCTCTGCAGTTGCAGTCACCAGCATTTCCAGTGTGAGTGGGAGGTGCATAAAACCCCACCACAACCGCGGAGCGGCCGCGGAGTTTGGCAGCAGAGTTGAAGCTGCAGTCTGTGGCAGTCTACCCTGTCAGAACTGAGTCTCTCTGCAGTTGCAGTCACCAGCATTTCCAGTGTGAGTGGGAGGTGCATAAAACCCCACCACAACCGCAGAGCGGCCGCAGAGTTTGGCAGCAGAGTTGAAGCTGCAGTCTGTGGCAGTCTACCCTGTCAGAACTGAGTCTCTCTGCAGTTGCAGTCACCAGCATTTCCAGTGTGAGTGGGAGGTGCATAAAACCCCACCACAACCGCGGAGTGGCCGCGGAGTTTGGCAGCAGAGTTGAAGCTGCAGTCTGTGGCAGTCCGTGGACAGGATGAGCAGCCCAGCAGGATGGTACCTAAACCACCGTCGGGCCGGGATCGGGAAGATGGACGAAGACTGACGAGGAGTGTGAGTGTATCGCTAAGCAAATTAGAGCCAGCCAGGGGTTCCTTATCCCGAGGCTGCCCGCCCCATACCCTATCCCTCACCAAAGACTCCAGATACGCTCGTCAATCTAACTCTTCTGGAGAAATCTCGTCGGCAGACAAAACATTTACACAACTGGGGTCTCCTACCCCAGTTAATAAGTTCACTTTTCCGCAAGCTATCTCGCCTAAGCCTGTGGCCGACGACACTTACGTGAAGATGGCACCGGAGGATGTTCCTGCGCTTACAGCGTCTCCAGCATCTCCAAGCGGCGAAGCCGAGCTCTCACAGCTACCACTGCCCGCAGCAGCATATACTCCCGGCTCGCCCCCAGTGCAGTCTGCCGAAGGGCTGACTGCGAGGGACTGGCCTGCCGGTTCGAGTTGCACTGCTGAGGGGCAAGACTGTCGCCCTCGGAGAGGCGCTGGGTCCCCACTCAGGGTACCTCGGCTGGGACCCGCGGAATCGAGTGTCTCGACGGTGGAGGTGGTGCTCCCCACGGCCGACATCCCGCCGATGAACTCTATAGAGGAGCCGCGGGTGCCGGATACGGTGGAGGAGCCAAATTCTTCATCAGAGCTGCGGCGGATTGCCGTGTTATTCCACGCTGCGGAAAATGCTGCCCCGCCCCCAGGGGAAGGTGGAGTCAAGAGCCACTTAGAAGAAGAGGAAAATGAAAGAGGAGGAGAGAGAGAGAAAAAACAAAAGAAAATGTTTTGGTCAGCGCCGGAAGGGCAAAAGCACCGTACTTTGATCTCAGAGTCCAGCGTCCAAATAGATGACTCCATTGTTGAAATGAATACCACGGAGGACTCTACCTCCTCCATTGTGACCCCTCCTCCAAAGAAAAAAATCAACAAAGGAAAGCCAGGGCCAAAAGTGTCTAATTCAGCAGTGCTAAAAAAATCTAAAAGCATGCAGCAAAACGCCCAAAAAAAAAAAACAATACAAAAAAGAAACCACCTGCACTAAAGACTGTGTCGAAAGCAGTGCTATGCAACTCCCTGAAGGAATACTTCACCAGCCAAGGGAAAAGGAAATACGACGTCCTAAAAGAACTTACGGACTCAGAGATACTAGAAGTCTCTTGTGAGCATCTAACAGAACCATCTCAGAGCGTGGCTGATTCAATTGGCTTCAACAACTATAATAAAGTCCTTGGGCCGTTTAATTTTTCAAGTGTAGTAGAGGTTCCCCTGAAGACAGTGTGCTCGATTACCTTACCGGCCCCGGCAAGTCCAGTTCTTAATGTTAACCCTACGGTTAACACCAATGACAAAACCTGTGGTCTTGTTTGTCCAAATTTTTTACCACAGATTCCGTTATCGCTTACTTCAACAATATTGCTGAAACCGCAATCCCTTTTGCCAAACACATCTCAATTGGAAAGCGTGACGGATCCAGAAAGTCCAACAGATCTTTACAACGGAACCCTACTTCAAGGAAACGCTAAGAGAAACCAGACCAGTTCCCCAAGAACTTGCTCCCCACATCAAGGGACTGTATCCCCGATAGCTAAGGCCCCGAGTTGTAGAGCGGGGAAAAAGAGTCAGGAGCAAAACCCTCAGCTTCCCTCAATTCCCCACTTAACAACCCCAAGAAGAAAAAGTAAATCAGGAGAACAGCCTCAACAAGAAAATCAGGAAGACTTGCATCCTAAGCGGCTGGATCTAGCAACGCTGATGTCTGCAATCACTATTGCCCTAGCCCCGTTTGGCAAACTCTACGAGGCATTAAGTGATTCATCAAAAGACCATACTACCCTATTAGCAATGATCCACACAAAACTGATTTACCTGGAAGGTTATATCGCAGCAAAGGAAAAACTGGATTCTGAACTCTTTAATAAAATCCTGCTGACATCATCTAAAACTGTCTCGACGCCAAAACAACCAAGCCAGAGACCGATTGAAATTAAAGACTCTACAGACCAAGGCTCACAAGCTGAACCTGTTCTTCAGCCGACGCATCAGTTGACAACTAGCCTCTGTGGGGCGGCCAGTAACCTACCCGATGCCAATTCTCTCGTGTCCCAGCTTAAACATAAAAAGAACAAGTCCTTCTCTGTTTTGGTGGGTACAACTAATTCATTTTCGTCGGCAAACGGGGGGAGGGGTCCCTCCACCATTCAACCACTTCCTAAAGAACGTCCAGTGAAAACGAACATCCCCAAAAAACCTATGGATACTCTGAACAACCTGTCACTCCCTTCAACAAGGAGGGACACAGCGAAGGTCCTGGTACACAGAGATAAAAATACAGATTCCAGAGAACAAGAGACCACTACTCCGCAATCACCTTTAACGGGACCTTCGACCAGGCCCAAAAATAATCACCTTAAGGTCAAAGAACTTCCATTTCGAAATTCAGCTGTAGAAAACCCAGCAATTCCATCTAATCAAAGAAAGTCCCCAATCACAACGGAAGATTTCATGAGAGACGACCATTTCATGAACCTCACCATTCATTCATCACCGGCAAGTGAAGTGGAACTACAAAATTGGCACCAGGAAAAACAGTATTTGTCACTTGAAAAGAACAAACCTGCCTCTTCCCTACCGCTAAAACGAAGAAGACGGAGTGGTACATGCATTGATGACTATCCGCGAAGATACCCAAGAGGTCCGAAGGAAGGAGGTCAAGTTCCATCTCCAACAAAACACCGCCGGAAAGAACCAGATTCAAAGGAAGACAATTGCCGCGACTCAAACAGGAGAAGATCTTCTACTAGTCCTAGAAGATACCGCACTTCAAAAAAACAAAATAGCCCAATTAGACAAAAAGTCTTTTCAAGAGTCCATAGATCCGAAAAAAAAACTTCCATCTACTATCTTCAAAATTGAACAAATCCCACAAAACTCAGAAGTAATAACATTGAACAGAGGTACAATCCTAAAAATTCTGAAGCATTCCAAGATTTTAAAACACCTGACAACGGCAGACTTAACCCTAGTGGAACCCTATCATAAAGGAAACAAAGCTAAGGCTTTTTTTCATGTCAAACACCAAGCGGTAAGGAGGAGTAATAGTGACGATTCCAGCGATCTCCGCAAATGCGGGTATACCATCACTGAATGGTTATGCACAGCAGATAAAGAAACCAAGACTGGGCAACACCGACGAGCTACTCAAAGCAAATCAGAAAGAGAAAGAAACAGGAGTACCGGTGACTACAGTAAACCTTCAGGTCAACAGACACTCTTCAGACTTAACAACGATAAAGAGGGGGGAGGCCCAAAAGAGAAAGTAAACCAAACACCTGTGGCAGTAGTAAGCGATAAAAGAGAAGAACACAGTACAAGCCCAGTTCCAAAAGATTTATCGGCGACATCAAGTACCGAGATAAACACGACAGCTGAAAAGTCAAGGTCAAGGCCCCAACAAGCAGGAAACACCAAATCATCATTTGCCCCTTTAAAACAACTTCTTGTGTGGCTCCCTCAGGCACCAAAGCCATCAACGAAAAAATATCAATCATCATCAGTGAGTCTGAGAAATAATGACTCCATCTCTCAACTACTCTCGAGAGACTCACAAGCCTTAACGCCCGAAGAACGCCCGGATATTATGCTGATGTCTTGGAACACAAGAGGATTTAACCACCTTACAAAACCTGGTGAGGTTAATCTTGCAGATTATGACATTATCACCCTGCAAGAAACATGGCTCCTAGAAAAACCAGGAATCGATGGATTCTCAGTCATGGTAGCACCAGCTAGAAAGGGTCGTGTGGGACGCCCCTCTTCCGGTCTGCCGATAGCAGTACGAAACAGAGTAGGTCTCACAATCAAGAAGCGTTTGGGAGCCACTCAAAATCATCTAGCTGTGCTTGTCGAATGGTCACAATCCTCTGAAGCAACGACTGATGAAAATAAAAATAGAAAAAACAAACAAAAAGAGACACATTGCCTCGCCATTATCACGACGTACTGGAACCCACAGTCCATTACGGACGAGAAATTCCTTAACATCATTGAAGCTGAGATAAATCGAATTCTAACAACCCAAGAAGATACGCTGATTATAATAACGGGAGACCTGAATGCAAGATGCCCAAGAAAGGGACAAGACAACATCTCCACAAAAGAAAAAATCAAGGCAGATTCTCGAGGGGATAAATGGCAGTCACTTATGAACACCAGAAACCTTCACAACATTGAGAAAGCACTCCTCCCAACGAACCCGATCCCGTCTTGGGAAAGAGGCAAGCAAAAGGGGACAATAGATTACATTTTTTCCTCAGAGGCCCTGTTAGCCCGGATGACCTCGTTTGAAACTTTGCGCTCTGGGGCGAGCGACCATAACATCTTAAAAATCCAGCTGGCCATCCAAGCGAGACGCAAGACTTTTTCTATCTGAAGCCTCGGAACCTACCCTGCAAGGAAACCGACTCAAACTCACGAGCGAAAGGATTAGAGAACTGATGAGTGCGTATGAAAGGCAGCAGTACAGACAAGTGGATCCTCTAAACCATCTAGCAGACTACCAACCTCTGCTAATTCCATATTATTCTAAAACTCAAACAAAAAGAACTGCAATTAATCCTTTTCACGAGTACAACCGACAATTAGTACTTAAAAGACGAGAGCTCCGGAAATTGAAAAGACAAACTTAAGAACGATTGACGCTGTGAAACTTTATATCCAAGAGCAAAAAATCTACAAAGCCTGGTTACGATTCCATCGATTTGCTTTATACCAAAAGGACGCCAAAGAAATGCTTAAGAAATTAGCAGACAAAAATTCGGGTGCGTTTTGGCAACTGATAAAAAAAAACGACGGCACCGATATGTCATCTACAACCTCAAATTGTGTTGGAGAGGCAGCATGGATATCCCACTTCTCGTCCATTTTCAAACCCCCTGAGACGAAAGTTAAGAACAGAATATCGCCAGTTGCAAACAACGCCTGGGAGGATCTTTCTGACATTGACGACATCAGGCTAGCCATAAAAAGGCTAAAACCATCCAGAGCGCCGGGCCCCGACGGAATTACTAACATCGACCTAAAAAACCATCCCGCAGAATGGGCCTTGTTTATTAGCAAAGTGTTCAAGAACTGTACTCTGTCTAGATCAATTCCGGAGTCCTGGTCTACTTCAGTTGTTGCCCCCATATATAAGAAAGGGGACAGGTCGGCCCCGGTCAATTACCGCCCAATCGCCTTGTTGGACACTATTGGAAAGATCTACGGGTCGCTTCTCCAAAAAAGCTTTCAATCGTGGTCCAAATCAGCAGAATGTAACGATCCCTTCCAAGCGGGCTTTATGAAAAACTGCGGAACCCAAGTCAACATATTGATTCTCAGCATTTTGAAGAGCAAAGTCATCGAAGGGTCCGGGAAGATCTTTTTAGCCTTCATAGACCTTACCCAGGCTTTTGACCAAGTCGATCGAGAGCTGCTATGGACCAAACTATCTGCCTGGAACTGCCCGGCATCATCATTGGCACCGATTAAAGCTCTCCATACAGCAACTTCTATGAGAGTAAAATTGAACCGTCAAGGGTTACTTTCTGAAGCCATATCGACCTTCAGAGGGGTAAAGCAGGGCTGCCCCCTTGCACCGGCCCTGTTTATCTCCTTTATGGGGGACTTCAAAGAAAGCGCAAGCCAAATAAGATCTTTTCCACCTAAAATTGGCCAAACACCTTTAGCCAGGCTTCTCTACGCCGACGATATTATCCTTCTCGATCAAACAGAAATTGGCCTACAAAGGCAACTTAACAACTTGGCCTCGTATATATCCGCTAACAACTTGGAAATCAATAAGGAGAAGACGAAAATATTGATAATAGAAAAATGCCAGGGGAAGAAGCAAAGAAAAAAACCAAGCTGGAACATTGACAAAGTACCCTTGGAGAGTATTAAAACCTACAAATATCTCGGCGTAATGATTGACAGCTCCAAATCTGAACTCGCCATGCAGCACCATCTGTGGGACAAAACCCGAAAACTAACAACACAGGCGAGGATCATAGATAGGAAGTTCGGACGCTTCTCGTTGATGCCGGTGCTCATATTCTACAAGGGTAAGGTAGTTCCTTGCCTGGTCTACGGAGGCGAAGCCCTTCCCACCCTCCTGATGGCTTTATGGGGAAAACTGGAGGGGTGGTGTGTAAGTGGAAGCAGTCACTGCAGTCTCCAGCTTTTTCGTTTGGAAATCTGTGCAGCAACTTGGTTGGAGTCCTACCTCTCTGTTCACCACTACTGGCTGTGCAGGAGTTAAAAACTCCCAGGACCGCGAAGCGGAGCGAAGTGGTGTGTAAGTGGAAGCAGTCACTGCAGTCTCCAGCTTTTTCGTTTGGAAATCTGTGCAGCAACTTGGTTGGAGTCCTACCTCTCTGTTCACCACTACTGGCTGTGCAGGAGTTAAAAACTCCCAGGACCGCGAAGCGGAGCGAAGTGGTGTGTAAGTGGAAGCAGTCACTGCAGTCTCCAGCTTTTTCGTTTGGAAATCTGTGCAGCAACTTGGTTGGAGTCCTACCTCTCTGTTCACCACTACTGGCTGTGCAGGAGTTAAAAACTCCCAGGACCGCGAAGCGGAGCGAAGTGGTGTGTAAGTGGAAGCAGTCACTGCAGTCTGTGCAGTCGGCGGAGGCAAGGCGGGGAACTCCGTTGGACTATCCACCCACCCATAACTTCCAGGTAAAATCTGCATTGCCTTAAACTAGCACTGCCCTATTGACATTTTTGCGATATCTACGAATTAGTGCAGTGGAACTGGTGGATTTTGTTATTGTCCGTCTTTTAAACTCAGCGAGTGTCCACTGTAATTGCTTGAGTAATTGAAACGTGTCGGTGTTTCCTTTACACGTTTAAAACATCTGAATGAGCCGGCGTGCGTGAGGAGTTAGAGATACCTTGTAGAACTGTTACGGGATACATTCCCGTTCGAATACAACCTCCATTCCATTCCATCTCAGCGCGGGACGCAGGAGAGGGGCTGAGCGGCGACTGCGGGCTTTGAAGCCTTTGAGCCGCCGGCTGTAGTATTGCGATTACTCTACGTGCAGGCCGTGGGAGGAGCGTCATTTGGCGTCGGCTGGGCCCCCTAACAACTGAGCCGATCGGCTCCATTGCGGCTTGATCCTTAACTGTCAAAGCGGGGGTGGAGTAGAGCGGCGCCTCTAAACATTGCAGCCGCAGAAGTGTGCTCTCACAGTTTCACTGTGCTCTGCGTCCACGCGTGGGCTTGGTTCTAACACACGCAAAAGACGCAGCTGCTCTGTGCCTTACATTTCCCCCTGCTGGCGGACCTTTGAAATTTCTGACATCTAATCTCATTTTTGCTCTCTATTTGTGAAACCGCCTCATGAAACTAAGGAGCACTCCATCTCAGGATGAGACGGGACCCCTAGAATGGGAGGATCCGCAATTGAGGAAACCTCAATTGGAAAGTGGAGCTAAATGCCCTACTGATGAAAACAGTACGGACAAAATGGCAGAGGTTGGGGAATCGCAAACACGAATCCAAGCGCTTGTGCATGTAAATCCATGCTTCTCCCTTGCCTCTACGCCTGCCAGATGTGTAGAGACCTTGAACTCTGAACCCTCCCTAACTGATAAGTGGAAAAAAGGGCTAGAATACACGATAACAACAAACAAAATTCACAAAAAAATAAAAGACCATTTTGGGGCCACTGAAATAGTGCCTGAGAAAGCCACTCGTGAACTAAATGATATATTATCAATCCCCTCAGAGGATGCCTGCCAGCAGGATGTTTGACAATTGCCACTCTGCTCTGGACATGAATGCTCCAAGACTGAGCACTCTAAATCTCTCAAGCACTGAAGACATCCAAATACTTGAAAGCCCAGCGCAGGTTCTCCAACTGGCTGAAACACCTGCTGTATTTAGCCCAAATGCAACACAGGAAGAAACTGTAGCTGAGAAGACAGAGTCGAATATCAACACATTAACTGCTCTCAGCTACGTGCTGAATTCTTTGGTCTCTGTTTTTGAGCTCCTGAAATCCGAAGTCCAAATTCAATCTGGGTCCATGATGGAATTAACGAAAGAGGTAGCCACTTTGGATGGTTCCATAGCAGGTTGCTGCAATGCCGTTAATTCATGTGTTTTGCCGAAGTTACAACTGATACAACTGGAATCCACCAAACAAGGTCTGGATATCACTGCAATACACAGGTCCATTGCAGATATTCATAAATCCAAAGAGGCCGATAGATCCTTAACACAGGAACTACTAAACCAACTCCAAATGTATAATCGAAACTCACAGGGACACGTGGGAACAGAGTCTACGGAGGCAGACCCCACAAATGATGGCGAATCATCTCTTTCAGCGTCCACATTGGAAGAATTTATGAGACTGGCAAACATGAATGAGGACCTCTTTCAAGTGGTCTCAATGGAAAAACCCTCAAAAACCAATATCGCCAGTCAGCTGGACTCTCAAGAGGTTGCAACAGAAGAAGTGGCACCTGCAAGCTCACATCAAGATAGAAAGAAAATGAGGAAGAGGGCAGCAAGAAGGACCAAAAGAAACAAAGAAAAATCCGCACAACGGAAAAGAGACAACTCACAAAAAAAAACAAAGAACCAGAGTAAGGCAAAACAAAACAAATCGGTCACCAACCTTTTTGTTAAGAGAATTGGAAACAATCATTTGGCACCCACAGAGGAGGAGAAGAAGTCTGGCGATCTAACACCCCCCATCTGTTCATTAAGGGGGGGGATTCACAGAGCAAATATTACCACACAAATCCTCCTCAATCTGCTCATGACAAAGAACTATCGAACACCACTAAAGACATGGCTGAACGCAATATGCTTACGAAGGGATCCCAAACAGAAAACCCGCCGGATAAACCAGCTATAGCTCATGTACCATCTAAACCAAAGAAGTCAATTCCTTGGGCCCCCATATTTTTGAAAGGCAAACAAAAGTTGAGCAAATGTGTCACTAAATGCTGGTGAAAATGTGGTGGTGGAAAAGTCTAGCGTGAAGATTGCGCCAATCTTCTTGAAGAAAAAGAAAAATAGTGCCCGACAGATTCTTATTGTACCGAGTGACTGTGAACCAAATAATAGTGCAGATGCGAGCTCGCGAGCCAGAGCCCAACCATACTCACCATTGGACGCTCTGGTAAAAGTAATCTCACATAGGGAGTCACAGAGCTTACAGCGTTTGGAGGCAGAGCCGACAGTGAGAACGAGAAATACAAATGACATCATGGAAGCAAGATGGAATAGTGGGGAGGATGCAAAGGTCCACAGATCTGAAATCAGGAAAGCAGTAGATGCTTACATGCAAGGTCTCTCCATTCCTCCACTCACAAATCCTACTTCATTAACTAATCACCATAAATCACATAATGATGTTGATAAAATCGTGGAAATTGGGAACCAAGCACAGAAGGGAATTGAAATTGGAGGGTCTGTCCCAATGATCCAAGGAGCAGCAATATCAGTGACCAGCGCCACAAACCTAAATGCAAACACTTTAAGGATCCCCACTCCTACACCCGATTCTGACTTAACTTCCCATCCATCATTGGGCTTACCTACAGACTTTTCAAAAGATGTATTAACGCTGATCAAAAATGCACTAGGGGACTTGGTTGTGAACACAAAAGAGAAAACGAACAATGTGATCCCTACAAAAACTGTAAAAACACATGATATGTTGGGAATGGGAAAAGTCACTCCTCGAGTGGCACCGTGCTCTATGATTGTGAAATGCAGACCAGCACCATGCACGCAATATGACTTGAATAGAAGAGCGATACTAGCAATCTTCTCAGACATACCGCTGCTCGAAGACATAAACTCAGCTGATTTAACCTTGGTGGAATTTATCTCAAATCAGAACTTAAATGCAGTACGAGTATGGTTTCAATCCAGAGCAATTCGTAATCTGGTATGGCAGGCGAAGAACTCATTATTCGACCTAGGTTTTCAGCTGGATACAGAAATGGAGGACACATCAGAACCTAATGCGTCAAACATTGCAGAACTCATGTCAAGGGTAAAAACTGACGTTGCAAATGGCCAAGATTCAAATCAATTGTCAAATGACAGGAATATGTGTGTATGTAATTGTATCAGTAACTCAAATTAGCTATCTAATCTGACAAAGTTATCCCCCCTCACTTTGGTGAGCTGGAACTCGCGGGGATTCAAACATTTGCTGAATAACAATGAGAGTGGCCTAAACAAATTCGACATAATTTTGCTGCAAGAAACCTGGTTACGAAGTCCCATACTCTGGTCAGGATATCAAACACACTTGAACCCAGCTAGGAAGCCCATTATAGGCAGACCCACTGCGGGCCTGCTGGTGGCGGTAAAGGATGAACCAGGAACAATGTCACAGATATGGGCTATGCCGAATACTCATATGCTCCTTATAAGGGCGGTGATCAACGATGACACCTACGCAATTCTGAACATATATTGGAATCCAGCAGCTATTACTACGGAGTGCTTCTTTAGGGACCTGAATTTGATATTTGACATTGTGTCTGCGGATGATAAGATTCTGTACTTCATTTTAGCAGGGGATTTGAATATGAACTGCTTGGCAGCAAATGGGTCACATAAGAGTGAGAAACTGATACAATGGAACACAATGGTTACTCACAGAAATCTGCAAATGCTGAATGGTGCATTTAACACTGACATGCCCCCCGCACCAACTTGGAAGAGAGGAAACTCTACATCTACAATTGATTATACATATGTAAACTGTGCCCTATGGTCAGCAATGTGCTCCTTTTGTGTGTCCTCGTCTGCGTTAAGTGACCATAATATGTTGTGTGCTAGTTGGCAGGCCAGGGCCAAAACTAAGGTTAGTAAACCAGAGCCAATAGGTGGCGGCTGCATTGTGGTAAATGGTGGTAAGAATCGACTCTGATGGTCAGAGAACGCCTTATGGCACTTCAATCAAATTTTACACGATTCAACTAACTCCATTAATTACCAAACCTCAGACATAGGATTGACATATAACAACACAATGCAACTATTTAGCCAACAGAAGGCGGGTCATTCCAAAAGAGTGAGCCATATCCATGTTTTTGACAGTTCTATACTCACTAGGAAAAGGGCTTATCGTGCCGAGGTAAGAAGTTTAGCAAGGCTTCCTCTCGACATTAGACTGGATCTAACTAAAAAAGCACGTTTGAGTTACAACAACTGGGTCAAAGGACATCGAGCAAATCTTTATCAAAAAGATGGAGCCATTATGTTGTCGACTCTGGCTGATAAAAACATCTCAAAAATGTGGGCAATATTAAATCAAACCACTAATACCCGACAGTTAGATCTGCAATCCACAGTAGTTGAGGCACATCAGTGGGTAGATCATTTCCAATCCCTATATGCCTTACCTATAAACACGATCTCGACCCCAAATGAACAAGAAGTGATGAGGTTTTGGTTGAACATTGATCAGAAGGAAATTAAACATCTAATTATGACCTCTAGCAACTCGCGTGCAGCAGGCCCCGATGGGATTTCAAATGCCCTAATGAAAAAACATCCTGAAGTTTGGAGCTCAATTCTCTACAAGATATTCGCCACAATAAATAAGTATCAGAAATTACCCAAAACTTGGACGGAAGCCGTTACAGTTCCGATCTATAAAAAAGGCGACCGCCAGTTGCCAACGAGTTATCGCCCAATCTCTTTATTGGACGCTCCGGCGAAAATATTTTGTAGAATAATACTAAAAGAGCTTAATGAGTGGGTAGATCAAAACAGTCTAAGAGACTTATTTCAGTCAGGCTTTGTCAAAGGCATGGGCACAATACCGAACATTTTAGCACTTTCGATGATTCAATCGGAGCAAGCAGATGGTGGGCTCCCCTTATATCTGGGGTTCATTGATTTCAAATCTGCCTTCGACTACATTGACAGAAACATGTTAATAACCAAACTCAGACAACATCGATGTCCAATTTCTCTCACAAATCTAGTGGCATTACTACACACCTCTACATCTATGCGAGTTAAATGAAACATGGGAATAAGACTATCACCTGCCATCCAGACCCACAGAGGAGTGAAGCAGGGTTGTGCTCTTGCCTCTTTCCTATTCAACTTCTATATTCTGGATATAGGCCCTGTCCTAATGAACTGTGTAACAGATGCGCCTCGTATAGGCTCTCAAAGGGTTCCCTATCTACTATACGCAGATGATCTGGTACTATTATCCTGTACACCTATAGGCTTACAAAACATGTTAAATCAATTAGGCACATATGCAACATCAAACAACCTTGTGATCAACACAGCTAAATCTCAAATATTAGTGTGCAAGAACAACTTCACAAAAAAATATCACCTTGAGTGGTCTCTTCAAAACTGTGTATTAACCAAAGTCGTCAAATATAAATATCTTGGAGTTTATATTGAACATAAAAAAAACCCTAAGTACCACGACAACTGAAACTAGGGTAAAGTTAAACTCCTTGATTTCACAATCAAAAATCATTCTCCGAAGATATGGGAAATTCACAGTGAAACATGTTGTGCAATTCTATAAGGCCAAAGCAATTCCAATTCTGCTATATGGTGTTGAGGCCCTGGTCCCACAAAATCGTAAATTTTGGGATAGCATAGAAGCTAGATATTGGAAAAAAGTTTTAACACTTTCGCCAGGAACACCTTTGGCCATATTGCGACATGAATTGGGTCTGATCTCCCTATATACCCATGTATTATGGAAGCAATGCGCTCTTCTCCGAAAAATGTTGGATGGTATGGGGAAACGCAGCCTTCTACATGTATTGGCCCAAAATTTATTAACCACCAAAATTGGTATGTCGTTGAAGTGGAGAAATCATACGCTAAATGCGATTTCTGATGCTTCAGTAACGATTGAGCTTCTATTGACAAATCCTGATCGTGCCAAAAACAAAATTCACCAAGCAGACTGGATATTCAACATGTCAATCTGCTCAAAACTTAAGGATTTTAACCCCGAAGCATTTGGTGTTAAAAGGCATGGGGTAATATCAGAGTATCTACTAAAATATCCATCACCTACATGCCGTCAGAAATATCTAAGATTCAGACTAAATCAATATGAAACTAATGAGATTTTATATAGAAGGAGAGTAATATCAAAGGATCAGAATTTCTGTCGGCACTGTAATGACAAAGGACAATGCGAAACATTGCAACATCTTATAACTGAATGCCCCGCCCTATATAACATAAGAGCAAAATGCTTTGGAAATAAATTGTTGGTCCAGAGTGGTACTAGTCACAGACAGTTATGGAATCTCTTATTTTCTAACCCAAGATTAACAATACAGCTTGCAATTGTGCAATTTCTTAATCAAATATTTCCTGATACGAAGACTGCTTGTATCTATGTGAAGTAAAAGGCAATCTGGTAGTCATAACATTATACATTTTATTGTTTTATGCTGCTTTGTAATGATTTGTAATGAGATACAAAGAATGATTGACTTTCTTTTAACGTTGTAAGTATGGAAATGTAACTACAAAAATGATAATAAGTGTAAATATTTGAAAAGTTGGTTTACCAGCTAAAACAAATAATAAATAAAAAAAAAAAAAAAAAAAAAAGAGGGGTACTTCTGGCGGAAGGTCCTCCAGCTTCCGAACTCGGCACCGATTGCAGGTATCAGAAGGGAGCTAGGTCTTCGATCGCTGAAAGCAGCTAAAGAGGCAGGAGAAATGTCACTATTTAGGAAAATACTTATGCCCGAGTCACCTCCGCTATACAACCTGTTAAATACAGAAATGAGCATCAACACCTGTAAAATGCTGACCACATGGGCGTCTAAACAAAGAGCTATTCTTGAGAACATCGCATGCACAGAAGAGACATTGATTGGTAACCGAGTCAAAGTAAAAAAAAAATGGACCAAGAGGACTGGGTTGAAACCCACACAATGGCCAAAAAGAACAAACCTCTAAAACATCTCCCGTCTCAACCTAAAAAATTGGATGCGATTCCTGAAATAATCAAAAGATTTCCGGACAGAGCTCTCCGCTTAACCCTTCTAAGGGCGAGATTGAATCTTTTGCCTACCAACGAAATACGGGCCATAAGAGGCCTTTCTGACTCAAACCTCTGTCGACTGTGTAACACACAATCCGAAAAGGAGTCAGTGAAACACCTTCTCATGAGATGCCCTAAGACCATCAAATGGAGAAGAGCGTTTTTAGGTCCTCTACTGAAACCCTTTTCACAGTATGATGAAGAAGTGTGGTGGTCCCGTTTAATGAGTGGCTCACGGACCACGTGGTCTATAGCAACAGCCAAAATTCTTAATGCTGCGCTGGACGAATGCGCAAAGAAAGGTTTGGTCAACGTCGGGGAATAGTACTGAATCGAACTGAAACGAACTGCTAACTGAAAATACCCACAAACGGACAGGCTAACAAGAAAAAAACAAACGAAAAAAGGAAATTAAGTGAAAAGAAATGAAACGTAACAATTATTTTGCAAAATCATAAAAATGATAAAAGCAAAAAAAAAAAAAAAATCCATGAATCGGCCTGTTTGTTTCATGTATCTCTTACCATGTTTCCTCACTAATCTCTCTGTTTAGGCCTCTTTGCCAATCTTTTTTTCGTAACTTTCTGAGCTGCATTTGTTCTCACATAACAGTAGTTTGCAAATTGTTGATATTAAACGCCTTGTACCCGTAGCTTGTGGCAGTACCTTTTCAAAGGGAGCGATCTTTCTAGTCCCACCTGTTCTGGTTTCGTGCTGCATCGACTCGCCCAATGTTTTACCGGCAAATATTGCATTCTGTCAGTTCCCTCCAGTCCAAATGCTACCTTGCATTCCTGAAAGCTTCTTATTTATCCTCTCACAAATGGGTCCCCCAATTTTCAGAAGCGCCCCCTTCCACTTTACAAAACCCCCTTACTCCCAACATGGTAACAAAGGATGTTTCTCCCAAATTTGCATGAATGGAGATGGCAATGAGTATATCATATGTTTGTGGGTAACCAGTCCAAATAAATGTCTTTGACTCCACTATTTACGTATGTTAAAGCATCTCTAGTTATTGTATGGAACTGTGACATATCGGCCACGAACAGCCGGGAATGTTCATGAAGATTACTGTTACCAGAAGCCTGAATTGGACCTGTTTGGCCAGTCACCCTTTTCCTGCCAGGCGTCTGTTTCCCTGCTTTGGGCGAATGAGCAGCTTTTCTTTGGTAACTTCCCTCAAAGCTTTACAGACTCGTTGGTCTTGGGGGGCATTCACATACAAAATGTCCACAACAACTACAGTACATACACGGCTGTTGCTGTCTTTTCTTTGGTGTTCCCTCTTTTCTACCGTTAAATGGCCAGGAAGTTGTCCTCTCTGGAACCTTCATTTAGTCGTCGTAGTGATTTATCCGTCTTGACCTTAAATATTACACAATGGTTCCCTGCACCGTTCATTGCCTCTTGCTTAATCTGTGGTCTCTCTGGACTACAGGGTTGATGTACTCTGCTTAAGACTCCGGTAGGTTAACCCTTTATCAACATTTTGTCAACATCATTTAGTTCCACACCTTCAACTCTTGGTAAAAAAAGGAACATTTGCTTTTCTTCGGGCCAGTTTGTCTTGACAAACAACCTGTTAATGGTAGTGATGTTGGAGATCATGTTTTGGTTCCCTGAAAGCTAGCTCATTGTCTAATGACTGAATGTGCATTTTTCAATAGTAGCTTCTCAAAAATCTTTTTTCTAAATTCCTGAAAATATAATATTGGATTATCCCTTTCCACTAAGGGCTTGATCAAATGGGAGATAATACAAAAATACTTGTGAACTATCAGTATGGAAATGCCTGTGGTTTTCAAATGAAGTGTTGCTGGCAGGATTAATGAAAACTGTATTTTAACAGATCCTTTGTGGAGTACTATGATGGAGCTAGGCTAGTGGTCTAGTTGGTGTGGTTGAGACCTAGATGAGTGTGGGATTAGCGGAGGCTCCTGTCTCCCCATGAGATTAAGGACAAGTGTTCTTCTGTGGCAAAGGTGTTTGTTTAGCCTGTAGAGTATATGCATACGATGATCAAGTGGTCACTTCATCCTGGTACATTGCACCTCAGAGCGACTATCCCTAACTTCAGCTTGTAAGTAGTAAATCAGGACTACTAGGTCTCAAGTCATTGGCCAATCTGTGGTGCTGAAGGGTGCTATCTGTGTGCTTGGTGTTCTGTGACGCCTTACATGAAAATGTGTGAGGGTGATTTGGAGTTCACTCTGTTGCATTGAAGTCCCTCAATACCAGTGTGAATGCTCCCGATCCAATAGAGAATATGGTGTGGGAAAAGCATTATTTGGGGGAAACAGTGATTGTTCCTACAGGGTAGCTTGGCCTTCATGAATGCCTACAGGCATTGTTCCCTTTGCACGTAATGAGGGGTTTGAGCTGCCTTATCCCCAAACCCATGATACCCCCTTAGTATTTGTGGAGGGGATTGATGTGTTGAGCTGTTTGTTCCTTCACTCTTTAGGGCCTATGGCTGTATGGCTGTATCCGGATTCTTGTGTTTTAGGTTGCTCATGTCTTGGTGAACCGTCACTGTTATGTGCAGTTTACTTTTGGGTAGAGTTCGAAAACACTTATGTGCTTACTCTTCATGCTTATGCTGTTCTTGAGGATTCATACATTGGTTTTCTTAATTCAGCCGAGTCCATGGACTTAGTCCCAAAGGAAGTCATGCATCGTACAAATAAGTGCACTCGCACATTGAGGCATGCAGTGTTTATTAGCATCTTCAGAATTGTTGGCGGCTCGCCCGGAGTGTCCTGGTGCTATGTGCTATCACATAAACTATGATCCCACCCAGTCTGACAGTTTCCTGGCCCATAGGGGCAAATGTGGATGAAGGAGTAAATCGGACTGAGGTGGAAGATAACCCGGTCCAGATGCAGGAGTGCGGGACAGGTAAGGCACCAGTAGATGCTCAAGAATGCCAAGCATGAGGATTGGTGGGGTGAGGCTTTTTTTAGTGTAAACACCAATATGGCTGCTTAGAGACTCAAGCTACCACAGGATTACAAAGAATGTTGGTTATTATAGTTCAGTATTGTGCCACATCGCAGGATTCTGTCACTTCTCCCCAAAGGGTAGCCTTTCCTTGTGAGGCTGGGAAGGTGAGTCGGCTGTGCGATACCCTTCCTGGGATTAGAGGCAGGCAGGAGCTCACTGGGAAAGACTCCACCATTGGGGGCAAGAACTCCTGTTCTGGCGAAGAACTCCCTTAGTCACATCCCCAGCACCGTCCCTCTAAGATACCCTGTGAAGAGGAGGAGAAAGCCGTCAATCAAGTACTGTTACCTAGGAATGAAAACTCACCATGTACTGAGACGGAGAAAATCAATGGTTACAAAATGAATATGCACCTGAAAAGTACTGAGGCCAAGAAACCAGGTGGAAGCATAACGATTATGACAAAAAGGGCAAGAAAGGACACCTATGTTACGCTGGGGAAGCCCTAAAAGAGTGTAATAAAAATAGAAGACAAAGAGACACGGAGAGAGAAGGTTGCCCGGGAGTTTCAAATGGGCCTGCAGAGGCTCAGTGACGGAAGATTGGGTGATGTGTGTCCCAAATGAGCCAGGAACTCGGAGAGAACTGTATCCACACAGAGAGGGAGAGGGACAAGGAAGAAGCAAGCAAGCTGAGGGACACAAGTGGTCCCTACCCGAAGGGAAGAAGTAATGGTGGCATAACGACGAGCAAGTTGTGGTGGACTGGGCAGTCCATAAACAACGCTGATAATGTTTGGCCAAAGGAGGGCCCAACCAGGACGTCAAAGGACACAGGAGAGAACTTCTGTGAAAACCCAGAAAGAAAGGAGATCTATCCTGACAGTGGAACTAGTGGGTCCCCGTTGTGAAGGCAACCCAGTGATGGATGATACCTCCGAGGAAAACGGGTACCCGGGAGGAGAACCCTGAAAGTTATTGGGAATGTTCATACTGGTATCAGTGGAGACCAAGTATCCCAAAATTATTAAACTGTGCATACTCCTCTCAGAATAGACCAACTACCAAAAAATAAAGTGAATGATAATTGTTTACTCATACTCGTCCCAGTGAGGAACAGGCATGGAAGAAGAGTGAGAATTATTACTAGAATACTCATGCTCTTCCCAGTGAAGAACAAATCTTAGCATTACTAGCGGAACATTCCTACTCGTTCCAGTAAAGAACAAAGCTTAAAAAAGACTGTGAATCATTACTGGAGCATTCATGCTCGTGCCAGTAAACAGCAAGTGTTGGAAACACATAAGAAGAGTGTGAATTGTAATTGAAACAGTATTGTTTGTCATAATCAAGAAAATGATTGCACATTGAGTTAAGAGAGAGTCTCAAGTTTGTATAACAAGAAAAGAGTAAGAGCCCCAGGACAGGGGGTAAAACAAAACCAATATGATAATAAGAGAACAAAACAAGTGAAAAGGAGAACTGGAAAAGCCCAATATCTGAAATTGACGTCTTTGTAAAAGGAATTACAAATATTTCGATAAACCAAACTTGCTAACAAAGCAGCCCACATGAGAAGGGAGTCCTTCTCTTGTGCCTTAGTTATTTTGATAATGGTAGGGTCAGCAGAGATTCGTTTTTGGACAGAGGATAGATCGATCTTTGGGACTCACTGACGAGCACCCTAGTTAGTTTGGTTAGGTAGGCAACGCCTTAGTTTAGGGAACGTTGTTTTCAATGGTATAATGTTCATTCAACATGAGGTTTTGTTTTGTCACATTTTTTGCCGAAAGGTTTGGGACGAAAAAACTCTTCCAAATATGGTTAAGGGCAAGTAAGGGGTAGGGTGAGGTTGGGGAAATAGGGAATAAATAGTAGGGGAGGGGATCACCCAAACAAAATAAAAAAAATAACATTTTTGATGTGTTTTTAGGGGCAAATATTTGCGTCAAAAGACGATACGAAATAAAACTGGAGATGAATGAACATAGAACCGTTTTCAATATTCTTTTAAAAATCCTGCCACTGTATCCAACTTAGCTGCTTCTAGTGCCAGAAGTGCACCAAACGGCCCTACTGGCCTATGCCTGACCCCAGGATGGGAAGGATTGGCACCACTTCCACTTGGCTGCTCCTGATCTAAGTGGGCAGTGATGGGAGACCTTGGGGTTATGGTGGGGTCCATGACTCCTATCCAGTAAGAGCCTGTCGTGCACGTGCAGTGCATTTTCAATGAATCCCCCATTCTCTCCTGTAACTTAACCTCACTGCTACACCAAACTGTACAGTGTAACCCAGCATACAAAAAACGGAGGATATAAATCAGCACCTCCTGTGTAGTAGACAGCAGCCCAGGAATGCCAGCAGATGTGCACCCCATGGCCCAACATCTCAATTCCTCTTGCAGCTGCAAGATTTGTGAGTAAATTAATTGTTTCATATTATTAGAAAGTATATCGTAGCACAGAGCATCACAACAATAACCCACCCATCGGCCTGGAAGAATATATTTGTATTATGAGGAAGGGGCAGTACAACAGAATAATGCAAAGACTTAACCATCAAATGAGCAGTACAATGCACAATGCACTGACCTGTATACCTCCATCTTGGGCTGTGAATTAACCACGGGAACCTTCCATCAACCCTTGCAGCCTTCACTTGACCAGACCTGAGTTTAGTGCGCCCAAGGAATGCCTTTCAAGTTAATTTAAGATGTCAGGTTATCTCAGGGGATATGAGGAAGGGATTATTGTGATCAACATCACTTTAAAGGGTGCTAAGAGTACCATGGTGGTTTTTAGCCCTAGGTCTCAGTCTTATCTTGCGCCCTGATGCCTCCGGGCCGGATGGTGCGCGTTACAAATAAAACAAAAAACAATAAAATAGTGCATGGCAGATGTGAAGTCAGATCAAGATTTCCGTTCTTGCTACTTAAGGCAGTCCACATCCCTAGCCATGCGTAGGATCAGGTTGTGGTTCATGTAGTTTAGCTTTAGTGCAATTATCAGTTTTATCCCAACATATTTTTTAGGGAAGTCCAGGCCAGACTGTTCCTTACCATCCCAAGAATAAGACTACCTACCACACCCACCCACTAGTGTTCTGTCACGCCAGATAGCGTCAGTTGATTCAGGAGTACTGTGAGACCAGACACGAATGGGATGCAGAAGCACAGCTAGAGGAGACTTCCATCCCAGGCGTGTTCAGCTCATGCACAATTCAAGAACACCTGGAACCAGAGGCGTCACTAGGGGAGTGTGAGGGTTGGGGGAGATATAGCCCCAGGTCTTTTGGCTGTAACCCCGGATAGAAGCTCAGGGGCTACAACCAAAAGGCTGGCTAGCCCTGAGTCCCAACATTAGCGTAGCCCCAGATCTTTTCCAGACCTCGCAACACCCCTGCCTGGAACTGCAAAAGGGGCCATAGCATCTCCCAAATCAGTCAGCAGCAGATGACTGTGGCCTCTACAAGAGCACAACAGCCACCAGAGTAACACGCTCGATAGTGTTGCAGTTCTAAACTAGACGTGTGCGCTTGGTACATGCCAAGGGCCCACAATAAAAAGGGAGATCTCGACACAGACCCCATTTTGGCTCTGTAGCACCATAGAGAAAAGGGGCACTGCCAGCACCCTATGAGAGACACAATCTGGCAGTGAAAGACGGCATGTACATATGGTCCGTGTGATTCACTTCCCTGCTCTACATGCATGCATATAGGTTAAATTGCATCATCTGCAGTTTTCAGAGACCCCAGCCCCAGTAAATGAACAGAAGCCTCCCGGGGCCCAGCAGTCCAATTAGACTGTAGCCATTTGTGCCTGCAGGGATTCACAATGGCAACAGGGTATCATCTGCTGGGAGGATGAGGAAGGGCACCCGGCGCGAGGGGCACTGCAGTGGAGAACAGTGCCAATCTCAAGAGTCTTATGGATGTACCAAAACATAGATACTCGGTTCACAACAGCAGCAGGTGACAAACCGGTAAAAACACACAGTATACCTGTCCTGAATAAATGGTATGCCCACATGACAATTCAACTTTGTATAGGGTTTTAGACATTTAAAATCCTGCATGGATGCGATGCATTTAGTTATTGACAATTGAACATCCTTTCACTTACAATACAAGTGGAGCCACGTCTTCAGTTAGCACGTCTTGGCTTACTCTAACCACATGACCTGTTCCCCTCACATAAGACTAAGTTGTTGAATAGCCACTAACCCACGTGAAACCCACGCTGTGCTTGGAACGAGCTTGACCCTTGTTCTGATGACTGATGGTCCACATCCCTACTTGTTGTGTACCCTTGTTCTGAATACATACCTGGGTGGCAGCCGCACAGTCTTATGGTCTGTCAGGGGCCCCCAACCTTTTGTGGGCAGTGAGCAACATTGGTTTATTGAACAACAACCATGCCCTGATGAATACATTGTTGTTCAGGTGGTGGCAAATTGATTGCAACACAAATTGTAACGGTAGTAAATTTAATTTTACAGATACTGTGTTAATGTTCAGCAATTTAACAGTAAGTCAAGGTGCAAATCTAGACAAAGAGAATTTGCAAAGGTTTTTAACTGAATTTGAGATTTAGTTGGTGTTGACAAGAAATGTAAATGGCAACTGGGGCATTTCCAATCACACAAGACCATTAACACGAGTCCAACATATAAGATTTAAAGTGCACTTTACTGAGAGTTTAGCGATGTTGTCGAAGGAAAGTTTGCTAGACCTTGGCAAATGAGGCATTTGTGAGCATGTTAAGCCAATAATAATGGTCACATAGTGGAGCCTTGAAAGACCAGTGTACAGAGTGGTTTAGTAGTTCTAACTTTGATCTTTGGAAGAATGTATTGGCATTAGAATTAGAAATTATAAACGAAGTTCATTGGCATATGCGATCTATCCAATCATGGACAATTCGGTTACCATTATGCTTTTTTGCACATTATCCAAATGCCAGATGGGTAAAGTATCAGAAGATTACCATTTCTTACCAGGGCACTGCAACCAAGTAGTGGATGCTTATGAATTTTTATATTGGAGGGTGGTAAATGTTTGCCCCGAATACCCAGGTGTGACCGATTGGAACGAGGCAGCCCAAACCAACTAAGGGAATGGAGGTTTTCCTTGCCTTTCCCCGCTAATTTTTATTTTAAATTATGGGTTAAAATAGTGCATTTTACAGCACACTTTCTAGGAAAATGTGGGCAAAAAGCCACACAGTTTGCAATCAGTTTTTACGGTAGTACATGAAAAAACGCAATACATGTAAGTCACCCACAGTGCCCAGGAGCATTTTCCTGCATTTCATCATGTCTTTGCCAACCACACAGGCCATTTGTGACAGAGGGTGGCCCGCAACAAATAACCACTGACTCAGACGCAAGTCCAAGGGTTGAGAAAACAAATTCTTGATCAGGTTGCAGCGTAATTATTGCTCCGCATTTAAATTAATGGGAATTTGTCACTATTTTAAGATGGAGGATTTTTGAAAAGGGCAACTTCACCTTAAGAGACTATCGGAGACTATATATTTTCAAAATGGTAGTACCTTTTAGATAATATGGTTGTTGGATAGCTATCGGATTCAAAATTCCATCTTTGTATTCTGATAGATGTTCAGTCATGCCACCTATTCCACTTAATATGGGTCTTAATGGTGGGAAATCAATGCCTTCTTTACATATTAAGAAGTATATACATGGTGTATTTGGGTGTTTCACATAGAAGTAATCCTTTTCTTTTGTGCTCTCTTCTGAAAATGCAACCAATGTGAAACCTTCATTAAGAATGGGAAACCATGTAGAATGTAAGGTGCAATAAATCACACGAGTAAATGCACTAACTGAAAATTGAAAATATGAATATGGATAATAAAAGATTACGTAGACCCTTAAATGAACGTTTTATGAATTCATTTAATTAAATATGGGATCCTAAATTGTTCAAATACGTTTAAAGAAAAATAGAATCTAAATGACTAACCATGTTCAATATGCAGTGCACCAAATCACACAAATAATTGCATTCACTGAAAAATGTTGAGATTATCTAAAGAATTAATGAAGTTAGGACGACAGAAGATTTTGAAATACTTAAATGTGTCTACTACATGTTTTAACTCAATCAAACATGGGATCTTAAACTATTTCCAGTATCAAATTGAGATATATAATACACAATAAGAAACATGGTATTAATGAACATGTCATTCACGCATTACTATGCGCCATAATGTCATGTAAAAAGGACTGATGTCATGGCCTCACTGTGTAATATGACGCCATTGCGTTAACGCCAAAACACTGTACACATATCCTAACTCAGCTAACACTCTGTGCAAAGAAGGCTGAAAGGACAGAAGACTTTTTCATTGAGGTAAATCTGTATTATCTTTGAGAAAACCATACTATTGGGTAATACACTAAACAAGTATTTTGTGATACAGGGTGAAAAATGAACGTATAAAAATTAATGCAAATTTGAAATAGAATGAGACGCACCGAAATATAGGAATACTTTTGAAAACAAGATACATGTAGTAATTTAAGTGAATACTGCTTACGGCTAATTTGGTTAGTTATTAAGAACTAAGAAATGGCTGTTCGCCGGATTTAGAAACATTAGGTTTAGATTGTTTCTTAACCATGATCTGATTTTGCTTGTAATGGATCATGTAACATAACTTTTTTTTAAAACACTTGGAATTACAACATATATAATTTTTCATTATTCGGTCACTATTATTTTGTTAGCCTTTAAGAAGATCCTAAGGATTGAAACATGTGTCGGCTAAGAATTATAACAGGACGAGTTCAATCACAGAACAAAGCCAAAAATGTGTTATTGTATAAATATGACCACAGTACTAAACAAGATTATAATTTTGAGATACTTCATTTATTTATGAAGTTATACATGAATCTGTGATAAACATTTTTTTTTAGATACATATATTAAAAAATTCGGATATGATAAGTTACAAAATCCAAATGTGTACTTTGTTTATTTCTTTAAAAAAAAGTGGTGACATACTTTTCATTTGATACAGAACTTGGAGCGCTCTTATAAATGAGGTAAAAGCGAACTAAACAAGTCAAGGGTGTTTATTGGCTTTCAATAGACAGACGAGACACAGAATTTGAGTGTTCTCTGGCGTTCTCGGGACTTGGAGGTGTGGGCGCTAGGGCTGTCCCTCTCTGGCTTCTACTTCCCAAACTTTTCTCTCCTCCCTAGCCCAGGCACCCATAACGGGGATGTTGTTCTAGTGAACAGTGCCACCTGTCTGTTTGGTCCTCTGACTGGAACTAATGATGTGTTACCTAAGAAGATGGCTACCGGTCTCTCTAGGGGTCTTCTAGCTGTCCCTAACCTAGCCCGCTTCGTACTGTAGGGGTGTTATGGGATGGTACCCCCTTCCACCTGTGTCATGATGCCTACCCCCGGAGCATCACGCCAGGCCCAGCACCCCCGGGAGCAGGCTCATGTTGGACATCAGTCCTGGCGCCATAGGCGCCAGGCTCATAAAGGAAGGTGTTTTGTGCACTTACCTGATGCAGACCATGCTGCAAGATTCAGGCCTCCCTGAGACCTGAAAGGGACTATTTTTTCATTGGGACTATTTTGCCACTCGGGCGTGGCCAGGGAAGGATACTTACCTGGAACCACTTTGGGGGCTATTTAAGCCACGCCCAGACAGTAGCTCACGCTTCGCGTTGTTCTGCATCCAAGCAGCTGAACGCTCACCGTGTCTGCTCCTGCATCTGGTCTCCAGCCACGCCCGCCTCGATCCTGGAACACCTGTAAGGATAGAAGAGAAGAGAAAGGTGAAAACCAAGAATTTTATCAAACTTCTTACCTGCATCCGGAACCTTCACGCCAGCGTTCCTGAGAAAAGACTTTCATTTAAAAGCACTGCGTTGCTCGCTGCAGCGCCGTGCTTCACTCACCTGTCCTCGGGAGTTCTTCTGGCTCCACCGCGACTGTCTGCACCGGTCGCCACATCTCTGCGCCTAGGGGAGAGAAGAAGAGACAAAAGGTGAGCAGAAGGAACATATGAGGAAAGCCTAATTTTCCGCCATAACACTTACCGGTCTTCTGTTGGTGGACCATTCCTCATTTCGGGTCGGCACCGCTTCGTTGGCAGGTACCGCACCCCGGCCCCTATGGGGAAAGGACAAAAGACATTACTGGGGGAATATAAAGACATTAAGAGGGATCGCCCCCATCGCTAACTCACCTGAGTTTACCATTGGCAATTCAATCCCTCAACGCATCGCCTTCATTCTGCACCTGAAATAAAGGACAGATCACAGGTTAGGAAGACAACAGAAAAGGAGGCTCAACACTTGAACTTTTGTAATATTCATATTTACCGCGTTCCGCTCGGAAAAGTCAAGTGGATTTTGCCATCTGAAAACCAGTGAAGTAACTGGACAAACACGCGCCCCTGCACCAGAAGCAGGATGGAGAGTTCATCCTTTCAAACCATAAGGTGAGCTTCAACCAGGGATTTCGGAGGAAGTTGGAGAAGAACGAAGGGGGGAAGGGGGGAGCAAGCACACTATTCTGCAGACTGTTAATCCCCTTTCTCATCTGCAGAAGGATATTCCTACTGGCCAGACAAGCAAGATTTGAGGGTTCTGTTCAGTCGGTGTTCCGAGTTCTGCGCATCATGCTCGAAGAGGCCACAGCAACCCAGACTAGACCAGCGCCGCCGTGGGAGTCAGGTGAGCGTTACAACCTGTTCCCAATGCAAACACGGTCACATCTGACCCTTCCCTACACTAGGCCCCAAGAAGTTCTCCCACAGTACTACTGTCCCTCCGATCTCACACTCCACCTTCCTACCTCCACCCTTGGATATACCCATTCTCCTCATTCCTCTATCTCCAACCACCACTCTACTACCAATACCTCTGCTAATATCTCCTCCTTTCTCACTCCTACTCCACCTTCCACTCTCACTCTGTTACTACAACTTCCATGCTACCACAATTACCTCTCCACTGTTCCTACTACTCTAACTAACTCTCTCACTACTGTCACTTCCAATACTTTTGCTACCGCTCACTACTGTCCACTACTACCAACTAACACTTCCTACTACTCCCAACTACTAATCCCTTCTACTTTATCACTATTTCACACACTCCTTACTCTCGCACACAAACACTCCACAAACCCCCTCTCACCAATAGCTTCTGCACTCTTGTTGCTCTCTCCTCCTCTGGTCTCTCGGGCATAATACTCCACCTCCTGTCCTCACCCAACTAACCAACACTAAGCCACTCACACAAGCTTACTTAAATACCCCACCCCTTCCTAGGATTGGCCACTTACATCATCTAATAGTTTACCTGGCTGAAGGAGTGTAACAGGGGAAGGCTGTGCCGAGGACTTAAATGAGCTTGTAAGCCCCACCACTTCATGTAGTCCTGCTGCCTTTCCAACATAGGTCATGTAGTGATCCACAGGAAACTGCGTTCCCTATGTCTCTTTGCAGGCCTAGTTTTTATTGCATCTCCCTGGTGGGCTAGTGGAGTTATTACCACAGCCCCCATGAAGGCCTTTCATTAATAGAAGTCCCTGGTGGCTTAGTGATGGTTCCCTGAGCACAGGCTCGAGTAGAATCTGTTTGCTGGGGCCACGCTCTTGCTGTGTTGTGCGATGGTGGTCCTTCCGGTGCTGACTCTGCCTTCTCTCCGCTCCGGTGCTCTGCAGGCTACTGTTGCGCTGGGACAACTGGCACAGCTTGATTTCCCCGCATTCCGCTGCCTGCCTTCGTCCGGCATCTCGATGCGACACCGTCATCCCCACTACTGCAGATGAACGTAAGGAGGGCTGGGAGGAGGATTCTGTTCACAGGCATATCAGCACCTGCTGGGGTGTCGGGAATCAGGGCTTCCTCCCTCCCTTCCTCCCTCCATCCCTCCCTCCTCTGACAGAGCCTGTTTCTCGGCCCTGTCACACTAAATAAAAAATATGTTCATGCTGGCAGTGAGCATACATGCCCATGCAGGGTGCACCAGTATATGTCAGTATTACCATATAAGAACCCCCAGGCAGTAAAAAATGTCATGACACAGAATGGAAGTATATCCAGGCTGGTTGTACCAATGCAGACCAGTTTAACTACAGAAGCATTTGGGCAGAGAAGAGTGAATATTAATCCCAGCGCCAACCCTTTGTTAACTTATAGTTTTTACTTCCTGTTAAATACAGCAAAAAAAACTTCAAATACCTAGTCTAGGCTGTGATTCACTAGACAGTCCAGTAAGTTATAAATGAAGCCTTGGTGATTAGGTAATTTGCACTCATTTTCAATTTTAAATACATCCCTCTTTCAAAAAATATCCTTATAACATCTGTATTTGTTATTATTGCACATACATCACACATGTATTTTCAAGTGCGTCCTCAAAATAAGTGATACCAAACTGAAAAGTGCCTTCAAATTGCATGATCAAAAAAAATGCCGTTGCATTGCCTGCCACTTTTCAGATTGGTATCACTTGTTTTGAGCACATGCTTGAAACAACTGTGTGTGTAGCGATTGGGCCTGTTCTTCATCAAAAAGATCAGCATGATCCTCCAACCAATAGTTAACAATTCCACACATCCCACCTTGCAAAACCACGACTACCTGGACAACTTTTAAGACAATCACTATGGAAGACCTCAGTTCCACCTTAGCCTACCCCAAGCCCACATTGTACATGGACGATATCCTCCCTGCCCCCGTACTCCAGACCCTTCGGACTAAATAACGCCTCCCTTCCCTGACAATCATCAACAGCTTCCTAGCTCAAGGCATCTTCCTCTCGACCCTCAAGACTGGACAAATCCTCCCACTTCTCAAGAAACCAAATAATAGTGGGCTCTGGAGGACACCACTCCATGAACCCCACTTTTCGTGTTACACAGCACCTTCCGTACAGTAACACAGGGTTGCCTTTGAGACTTCCCCCTGACTCTATTTTCTGGGGCTGACTACTGTCCCCCACAAAACAGGTAAAGTCGCCATTTACTTTACATAGTCATTTAAAATTACAGACCCATTACACCCCATCTTATATGGAGTACTGGAAAGGGGTTAACTCCTATCCCTTTTTGTCTGTGCCTCTCTGAGCTTTGTTTTGCTCTTTTAACATTCAGACTTGGCTGGTGGCAGTGGTATCTACCCTATCTTTTCTACCGCGATTATATTATATAAACGTGGTACTGTTCCAGGCTATCATAGTAGCCTTGAACATAAACCCGCTTCACCAAATGCTCTTTCTTTTGACTCCGGTCGGGTTTATTCGCCATTTCTTTTTGTTAAAGTCATTCTTGTGTTTTACTTTGCGCGGCAAACCAGGTTTGCCTTCTTTGTTCACCGTCTTTTGGCGGCTTCTCTCAAGAAGCCCTCTTCTTGGCGCCTGGGTGTCTAGGTGGGCTGTATGTGAGGGAGGGGTGTAGTCACCCCCTGCACAGGGTATCCTTGGAAACCGAAGTCGCACTTTGTCATGATTGGCTAAGGTGGTTGTCTGTGCCGGACAACCCCCCTGCTGGGTGATTGACAGCCAGGCTCTGTAAATGGGTTTTTTTCGCATAAAAGGCAGGACTCTTGGGCTGGAAGTCAGTCGCCACTGGAACTGCAAGGAACCGAAGAGAAGCAGAGAAGAAGACGGCTGCTGCAACTACTGAGTCCCGGTGGAGCCCTGCTGCCGTCCTGGCCTATCTACCCTTTGACGACAAGAGAAGATCCAGTCCGGAGTCTTCTTCCCTTGAGCTTGGTGAGATTAACCAGCTCATCTTCCACAGGCAGAGGATCCTCATCTTGGTCGAAATCGCTGCACACAGCTGTAGTGGTCCGGATAGCCATCTGAAGGGCCTCTCCTGTTTTAAAGGAGCGCTCCTTTTATTCCCTGTTGCTTTTGCTGCTGCTGGCCTCATCCCTTGGTAGTGCAGATTGCTCCAGACGTCGTCCTTCTTGTCCCCACGACTGAAGTCACAGAAACTGTGAGTCTGCAGGAACTACCAGGAACAACTGCCGTGGCACCAGCACTTCTTCACGGGAATAAGGTACTGTTTCCGACCTCAAGGAACTAGGGTGAATCCCTTTTCTCCTCATCCAAGGCTTGCCATTGTCTTCCTTCCCTCTTATAACTTTTGCTTCCTCTGTTGACAATATCCAAGTTCTCCTGGAAATCCTCATTCATGAACTATCTGACTGTGTGATCCTCGACAACAGGAACCCGGTTCCACTTGACACTGGCGCAGGCCTATTGACTTTTATCTTCCTGTCAGAAAGGGTTCTCTGATTCTGTCTGTCTTGACAAAAGTATTGCCTATGATGATTTTTGTCCCCAACTCTCTTTTGTTAACTCAGGTGCTAAGTGTGTTTTTAACTCTGGTAACATTTCTTCCCGCGGGTATGCGTATCTTTAGTAAGACCGAACTGTCATTACTGTCAAAAAGTGATCGCATATGTATTCCTGGTAATGCCTTTTGTTTCATAACACTGGTCTGTCAAATCATAGGTACTTACCTTGAGTTGTTCTGCAGAAAGAGAATTGGTTGTGTGTAGTGTATTTGAAATGTGGTTTTACATTAATAGAAGTGAAGTGTTTTACAAACAGATGGTCTAGAAATAAATGTACTTTTACTTTTCAACGAAAAACCTTGAGTCAGTGTTTGCTTGAGTCACAGTAATTGTGGTCCCTTGTGTAATCTCTACTACTGCTCATTTGTTCTTGAGATAAGTCTGGCTGCTCTGCTACTGCTACCACTTTAACAGTGTAGTACAGGCGAGTACCAAAGGTGAACTTGTATTACCACTTGTAGTCTTAATTGTGTGTAGTGGTCCCTAAGGGCACTGCACAGGATTCTGCCTAACAACTGAACCCTTACGGCTCCAGCAACTACCACCCAATCAACCATCTTCCCTTCCCAGGAAAGATCCTTTCAAAAGCAGTAGCCTTACAAATCCTCCAACACAAGAGCCAGCAACCTCCTTCAGTCCTACCAATCTGGCTTCAGAGCCAAATTCAGCACAGAAGCAGCTACCATCAAAGTGCTTGACGATGCCTTTAAAATCCTCAATGCTGGCCATCCTTGCCTCCTGGTTTCTCTTGACATCCCAACAGCCTTCAATGCAGTAGATCACAAGATACTCACTGACGTTCTATATTGTCTCATGGGCATCAGCGAGATTTTCCTCAGCTGATTCAAATCCTACCTTGGAACTGTCACCAGTTCGTCAAAATGGATTCTTCAAGATCAACTTTACCCATCATCCGTGAGTCTTTAAATGGGAATGCTTGGAACTCTCCTGGCTCCACACAACCTCCACATCCATCAATACACAGATGATTTTCAGGTCTAACTCAAGATATCCTCCATTGAAGAAATGTGTAGGCACATTGATACAGTCCTGGATGCCCATTGCTTACCTGAAGCTCAACCTCTTCATAGACAGCATTCTTACTGCTGCCCACATCATTGAACACTCTGACATTCAGACCTGGCTCTCTGCTATGAACCTCGGAGGCGTCACACCCCAGCTGGCTACCTGCACCAAGTAACTTGGGTTTGACATTGACAGCCACCTCTACTTCAAACAGCACATATCAAGGAAGACACACATGGTTGGTGCCAACTTTCTCGCCTGTGGAAAATCAAGCTCTTCATCCCAGAAAACAATGTCTGATACATTGCCCAAGTCTTGATCCTTTCCCACCTGGATGGTGGAAATTCCCTTAAAAAAGGCCTTAAGGGGACTACCCTGGCTGACCCGAGATACCTTCCCAGGTACCTGCCCACCCTGCAACCCTCCCGCACTACCTCCGGGCCACCCCTCGCACTCGGATCTGTATCTGTACCCATACAGCCCCCTCCCCCTTTGCCAATTGCTGGCTGCACTACCACTGTTTGTTGCCTTTATTATTTATTTATTATTTATCTGTTTCTCCTTTGCTCTGCACTTTCCACTTCTCCCCCCTTCCATGCACTTCTCCCCATCTCCCTCTCCCATGCACTTGCGCGTTCTCAATGTCCATGGGCCTAGTAAGGTCGTTGTTTTGTTCTCCCCTGTTCCCCTCCCTTGCCGCACTCTGAAACACTTGTGTATGAACGTGATAGAAATACAATATCGATATCAATATGTCCTACATGCTGCAGCACAGCTCTTCAAAGGAGTTCACAAATACATCCGCATAACCCCGACCCTCATTGAACTGCACTGCCTCATGTGATGAATCCTGATCTCCTCCCATGTGGCCAGGGGATGGCAGCCACTACCTGATACTGACCCTGGGGTTGGTATTATGAGGGAGGATCACATGGGAGGAGATGGCTGTCAGGAAGATGTGGTGACCCCATCAGGAGAGCTGTGGTATTCTTCCCCTCCATGTGAAGAATACCCTATAATTCCTAGATTCCTTATGGCATGTTGTCATTATACCAATCCTTCCAGTGGTAAAACCCTGAGACCTCTTCTTGCAAGACAGCCTAGGCAAGATATCATTCACACTTCATATGTACATAATGTTCACTTAGCATCTCCTATTTCTGACCGTCTTAATTTGAACAAAGATCTAAAGCAAAACAGCTCTACAAAGTCTAAAACTCTTATGGACTCCAACTCCCATAAAACCTCCAGTACTGGGACGAGGAAGAGGAGAAAGGAGTTAATGTGGAGCAAAAAACACACCAACCTAAATGTGCAGACTAGTTGTTGTAATACCAATCAGCTGTGTGGGACATTTAAAAATAGTGTGCCTGCGAATAAAGCAGATAGGCTATTAGTGCGGCTACTCAAGGAGGAGGAAGAAGCAAGAGCGATTATGCAAATGAAACCGAGAAAGGGCGGGGAGAGCTCAGAGTCAAACGACATTATCCAGGAATTTACGTCATGCTATACAGAACTATAGAAGTCAGACAATCCTGTAGAGCAGGAGCAAGTGAATTCTCTGAAGGGATGCGACCTTCCCGCAATAACGGTACAAGAGAGAACGGAGTTGGAGCAAGATCTAATGGTGGAGGAGGTTTGTAGGGCTATATTACAACTCCCCACCAATAAATCCCCAGGGCCGGACGGCTTTTTGGTCGACTTCTATAAAACATTCAGGGAACAAATGCTCCAACATATGGTCACAATGTTCCATAACTTCGGGGCAGTGGGAAGGATCACCCCCATGATGGAAGAGGCTAAGGTGGTTTTACTCCCGAAACCAGGAAAGGACCTAGCATGTTGTACATTTTATAGACTCATTGCACTAATCAACATAGATGCAAAAAGGTATACGAAAATACTAACTTCCCCGATAGACCAGCTTCTTTCCAAGATTAATTCACACCGATCAGGCAGGGTTTATAAGGGCCAGAAAAACTGGGGATAACACTAGGAGAATAACACATTTAATCGACAAAGTCCATAAAAATAAGATTCTGGCCTTATTGATCACTCTCGACGCTGAGAAAGCATTTGATAGACTGGAGTGGCAGTTCCTGTTCCAGACCATGGCAAAAATGGGGTTCGGCCCCAAATGTATGTCAAAGATAAAAGCTAACTGGGGGTGCTGTTGAGCGACCAGCAAGATGGCCGCCTAGCTCGTAAGCTCCGGGACCCACAAGCTACAATCTGCAATAAACGGCACAATCCGGCCACCTGTGCCCTACAAAACGAAGCCTGACTGCCCCCTCTACACAGGGCACAATCTGTAAAAAAAAAAACATTGCTGCTGGCCCTGCGCCTCCTGAGATACGGCCGAGAACGCCGACCGCCAGCACAGGCCTGCTGGGCCCAACTCCTTGTGAACCGGAGGGCGGTGTGGCCTCGGCGGCCCTGAGGGTCGCGCTGACGAGACGGCGTGGCAGCCCGCTGAGGTGCCCCACTGACCTGCAGCCGGAACCCGGAGCTGCCGTGGGTAAGGAGGGATATCGCCTCTGGTCTATGCCTCCGCTGGGGACGGCCTCTGCCTTTCCGCCGCAGGGCCCTCCTAAGGGCGGGTGGCGATGGCAGGTGCATCATAGGGGAGAGGCTGCGGGGCTGCCATCACCGCTGTGGCCTCGCTTGGAACCCCTGTACTCCCCAGCTTATCGGCGGTGGGGGCCGCGGCTTTCCCTTCTCCTCCCTCGGCCCTGGCGTTCCCTGCCACCTTGCTGGGCACGAGGGGGAGCTTGTGCCGCTCCGCTTGGTTCGGAGCTCAGAAGCACTCGCCGCGGCCGGCCCCTACCTGGGGGGCTCGGCGCAGAGGACCAAGCAAACGCGGGGTGCTCCCGGCTTCCCCCGCGTGCGGGCTGCCTGTTTTTCCTGGTGTCCGGGCTCCGCTGAACGGGAGCAAATAAAACCCATACAGTGGGCGCAGCTGTCAGAACTATTACGTGCCGACCTCTCAGGAAGTGGATTCAACACTAGAATACCTTCGCATCTGGAGGCCCCGCACATCCATGTGCTGCTAGTCTGCTCTGGTAGAACTGTGAGAGAGCGGGCGCTGTTAGGTCAGCATTAACGCCAATATATAAGCGCAAGCAGCTCAAAACACACTACCTTGTCATTTGTGTGGCCCCCCATGTCCACTCCATCAACGGCATGATGCACAGCGCTAATGACTATCCAGGAGTTCTCCAGGCCCCCCTATTACTGTCTGCTGCACCTGTGGCTATTGCCAATCACTTGCTTAGCCCACCAGGATATGACGGTTCTGCCCAGCTGTGGCCTGCAGCTCCCCTGACGCCATTGCCCATCCACGGCCTGCCCACCCCCAACTAGTCAGGGCAAACACTTGCATCACTGGGTGCATTTCTCTACACGCCACAACCACTTGCTAACTGTCACCTTCACCCTGAGCCTCTTAACATATGAACCCCACCAAATCCGACAGATTGGGAGCTACCCCCTACTACAAGCATGCCCAATAGGATGCGGGGAACCAGCAAAGTAGGTGCTATGGACAAGTTTGCCAAGGCGACGCCCAGGGTGGACCAAGCATCCCCCTCCACACCACAAGATGATGCGAATGCCTTGCCGGAACCCCCCCAGCCTGACTTATCTGCAATGATGGAGTCCATGGCCAAAAACTTTGTGGCCTTCCATGAAAAATTGGATGACATTAATGTGAACGTTGCCGCCTTAAGAGCCAAACTAGATCATCATGGGGCCAGGATCACCGAGAGAGAGCAAAGAATGGGAAATAACGAGGACAATGTCCACGCCCTGCAAAAGACGGTCACGGAGCTCGTCCGCGACAGGAAACAGGTCAAGGCCAAGTGCGATGACCTCGAATCGAGGTCGCAAAGAAATAACATTCACATTGTAGGGGTGCCCGAATCGGCGCTAAAAGGGCGAATGGAACTGGCGGTCGAACAACTCCTCAAAGACCTCCTGGGTAGTCCTGTGATGTCACCATTCTTTACGGTCGAAAGAGCACACAGATCGCTGGCACCCCAGCCTAAGCCTGGAGATTTCCCCAGGCCAATAATCGCTAAATTGTTAAGCTACAAGGACAGAGACCTCATACTACGTCTGGCCAGAGAGAAAGGGGAGCTGAGGCTAGATTCACAAATTATTAGGATCTTCCCCGACTTCTCAGTGGGGGTTCAGATGGAGCGACGCCAGTTTGGCGGTGTAAAAAAAATGTTGAGAGACAGGAAAATTGAATACGCGATGCTCTTCCCTACCCGCCGAAAAAAACGGTACTTTTTCACTGTTCCGGACGAGGCAGTTAAGTTCATCGAGGCACAAATCCCACTGGTGGATCCCCCGGAGGATCCAATGGACGATGACTAAGATCTGGGCTCCCATGCTTTAGTGGCAACCCCTACAGGCCGTGGTAAGCCTGCAAACGGCCCCCCGGTGGGCTGACTATTTCCCCTTTCCTTGCTCCTCTGTGGGCCTAATACCTTGCATCAACATCTCAGGAACACTGCCTGTGGAAAGGAACATATCCCCATTTGGCCTGTTTGCAACGTCCTTTTCCTGGCCGTTCCTAGGAAACTGAGCCTCACTGTTAGATGCCGCCCTACGGCATCACTTGCTTTGATCTAGCTACTGAATAATATGTTTGCTTTACCGTAACCTATGTTCCATCAGCCGGTTTGAAGTTTTGCTTGCTCAATATGCATTAATATTGTGGGTCCGATGACAGCGGCAGCCCCCACTGCGGCTGCAATGCCGCTTGAGGCGGAATGTTCATGTATGAGCCCCTGTTGGGCTACTGGTCAAGCGTTGCCAAGTTGGGGAGACACGCAGTTGGCCACTGGGGCGGTGGGCACTATCACACTGCTTGTTTGGACTGGGCGGTGAGGGTGGGGAGTGGGGAAGTTGGAGAAGGTTTCATGAAAACTAGCAGGAAGGTTATGACATGCTCTGAAGGGAAGTGTGCCACACATGGTTGGAGACAGAGATGGATCCTTTAGTTGGGATGTTCCATAATCTGTCACAATGGCTATTAGAATGATGAGATGGAACGTTCGGGGATTAACAAATTACACAAAGTCCCGCAGGATCACGGCATATGCACAAAGACACGGGGTCAAGGTGCTCCTCTTGCAAGAAACCCACACTCTGAAACTCCTAGCAACAAACCTGGCACAGACCTGGGGCCCCAACAGATTCTATACCCAATACACTACTCAATCCAGGGGGGTCTTGACTCTTATCCACAAATCGGATAAATTCACGCTCCACACAGCCCACATTGATACAGACGGCAGATACGTGATCCTCCATTGCACGCTGGATAATGTAGAATTCTTGATAGCCAACTCATATGGTCCCAACACCGATTCCCCCGAATTCATAGATGCAGTAATCGATATCCTAGCAAGATATGTAGAGGTCCCCATCATATGGGCGGGAGACATGAACCTTATACTCGACAATGTCCTGGATAGAACGACCACCTCACGCAGGGTCACCTCCCGTGCAGCCAAACAACTCCTTAAGCATATGGGTTCCCTAAATCTACATGATGTGTGGAGAGTCCTCCACTCCCAGGAGAGGGACTACACTTTTCACTCAACAGTACATAGCAGTTCTTCCAGAATTGACATGTTTCTACTGTCAGGGTGCCAGGTAGGTAAGGTGACAGATGTTAAGATCCCTCCACGAACGCTCTCTGATCACTCTCCTGTATTGCTACAGATACAACTGGGTAAGACTCGGACCGCCCGACCCCCCCTGGCGCTTTAAATCTGATGCGCTGTCTGACATCGTCTTTAAGGCTGAGATCCTATCGGACATAAACGCCTTTTTTGAAAATAACAATGCACAAGACACCACTGAGGGTACCCGCTGGGAGGCATTTAAAGTATATATTAGGGGGATGTGCATCTCCAGGGAAGCAGGGGTTCTCAGGTCCGTAAGGCAGGCCCTGAACAACTCGGAAATTAAGCTTAAAGCATTGGAACAGGAATATGCTTCTACACCAGCCCCAGCAACCCTAGCGAAAATTAGAATGGAATTAGAACTATTCGAATCTCATGCCCTAAGCGAGGTGCAATACTATGCTCGCCCCGTGGCTGCCCAAAGGTACGGTGAAGGAGACAGACCTGGGAGAACCCTGGCTAAACTAGTGCGTGCAGAAGGGGGTAGAGGTCGGGTGGATAGCATTCTCAATGAACAGGGCTTACGACACTGGTCTGACCAAACCATCATAGACATTTTCGCCAGCTTCTATGCCACTCTATATGGCCCCCAGCCAGAACACACAGCCCATGACCTGGACGACCTACTAGAAAGCATTCCCATGAGTATCATCTCCCAAAGCACCAAGGAGCAACTTGATGTCCCGTTCACAGTAGATGAGATAGTTTGGGTAATTTCAGACCTCCCCAAGAACAAGGCCCCTGGTCCAGACGTCCTCTCTTCTGAGTTCTACCAGGAACATGTGGCCGTTCTGGCTCCGGTACTATATGGGGTCTGGACCGAATCATTGTGGGTAGCCACTCTCCCTCCCTCCTTAAGAGAAGCCCTGATCACTGTCCTCCCTAAACCGGGTAAACCCCCAGATGAATGCGGTTCCTACAGGCCTTTATCGCTTATCAACACGGACACGAAGATTTTTGCTAAAATAATAGCGAACAGGTTCCTTCCATTCATGCCCCATCTGGTCCACGCAGACCAAAATGGATTTGTCCCTGGCCGATCTACAGCACTTAATATCCGCGTATATTCAATGTGATGGCCAGAATCGACCCAGAGGCGGACGCAGTGGCAGTCACACTAGACGCCCAAAAAAAGTTTGACATGGTCTCATGGCAATACTTGTGGGCCGTGTTGGAGAAAATTGATATTGGACCGAATATGATCTCCTACATAAAACTCCTGTATACAGACCCTATGGCCAGGGTGCTGGTCAACTCCAAAGTCTTCTCTCCCTTCGTGCTACATAGGGGCACTCGCCAGGGATGTCCGTTCTCCCCCATCCTTTTCGCGCTAGCCATCGATCCCATGGCGGATCATTTTAGGAATAGACATACTCGTAAAGGTATTTGTCTACGGGACACACCTGAAATCATCTCACTGTACGCTAATGATGTACTTCTATACGTGAGGGACCCCTCTACATTTCTAGACCCAATCATCCGAGACATAACTAAAATTGGCACATACTCTGGCTTCACCATCAACTGTTCTAAATCAGAAATATTCCCTCTCACTGCAGCGACCCAGCAACAATCCTGCAAATTCCCCCTACGTTGGTCCCCAGGGGGCATCAGATACCTCGGGGTGCAAGTATCACTGATTGCTGGTGGATAATTATGAGACCGCGGCACAGCTCATTGAGTCCAGAATGATCAAATGGCGCAATCTCCCATTGTCCCTTGCAGGCAGGCTGTCCCTACTTAAAATGATCGTGGTTCCCAAGCTCCTCTATATCTTTGCCAATGTCCCGGTGTGGCCCGGGAAACACTATTTCAAAAGGCTCCACTCTGCGTGCGCCCAATTTCTCTGGCATTCTGGAGCCGTCCGTAAGAAGTGGCAACATATGACCCTACACTACGAAAAAGGTGGTTTCGCAGCCCCTGACTTAACATTGTATGTACTGGATTGCGGCACAGGCTCAGCATGCCACACACTGGTATGCATACCAGAATCCGCCCCCACATGTCAAATTAGAGAAACTCGCTAGCAATGGGAACAATATCATGACCTTAGTACTACACCGTACGTACCAGACGGATGCCCCTGCAGACCCCGTGGCCACCACGATCAGAGCGTGGACTAGCATTCTGGACTCAAAACGAGAGCATTTCCCATATTACAAATGGCTTGCCATATGGCAATACCCTGGTCTCCCCCCCCCACACACGACCAACACCTCCTCCGACACTGGGGAAACCTGGGCTATTGTGCACTAACTGATCTATTCCCCGACGGTAAATTCATTACCCCTCAAACATGGCGGCCTGCACACTCCAACTCGGCGCTGGAGCTATTACAATAATTCAGGCTAAGAGCGGCGGTCCGTGCTATGTGGCCCTCCTACCCAGATGAACCCCCAGACTCACTAGAACTCCAATACATATCAAATTCTGCAGGAGGAAGGGGTATAATATCCTCTCTGTATAAAATGCAACTAGGGAAACTAGAGGAAGCATCCCCAAAACCGCAGGAAGCTTGGGCCAGGGAGCTAGAAAGGGAAATCACTGAAGAGATCTGGAGTAAAATGTGTGCGCACACGTGCAAAGCGCTACATTCTGCTGCATACAATACAAACTTCTTAACAGACTTTTTTATACACCATTCAGAGTTGCGAAATTCTCTCATACCCTGACTCATGAATGCTCAAAATGTAAATCTGAAGAAGCAGATCACATACATATGTTTTGGTCCTGTACTGCGCTGAGTAAGTTTTGGCTGGATGTGACGAAAGCGCTCTCAGAGGTGATTGGGTCCCCGGTGGACCTTGACCCACTGGCCTTGCTATTTGGAATTTGGGTTGGAGAAAATGCCAAAAAAATGTCAAAATTCCTAAATGTGAGTACTTGTGTTGCAAAAAAAATTATATTACAATGCTGGAAGCAGCGCTCCCCCCTCCCCCCCTCCTCCCCCACCATGGAGCTGTGGCTGAAAGCCCTTACTTGGGTACAAACATGTGAAGTAGAGTATATTGGATCACTACCCGCGCCATCTTGCCCCAAAAATGTGTGGACTGAATTCTGCAGTTATTTAAATAGCAGAGACGAGGTGGAGTGGAGCTCCACCCCCCCCCCCGACTGGTCCGTCCGACTCGTCATAAGAACTGAGCACCTCATGACCCCCCATCCCACCATGCTTCCCTCTCCCCCAATCGGAGCCACTTGTAATAGATCATGATGTAATGCTTACTTATAACTTGTGATTCTTGTTTCTCTCTGTGTAAAATGTGCTGTACCTGCCTTAGCCGTCTGCCAATAAACAAAAGTTAAAAAAAAAAAGATAAAAGCTAACTATTCAAATCCAACCCTGCGACTGTTGATTAATGGACAACTACCGGGCGCTGCAAGAGTTTCAAGAGGTACTAGACAAGGGTGCCCTCTGTCTCCATTACTCTATGCGGCCCATTTAGAGCCTCTAATGGCCACTATAGGGACTTGGGGGACATAGTGGGAGTTCTGTTTGGGGGATGCACACGTGAAGTAGCTGCATTTGCGGATGACTTTTTATTAACACTGAGAGAACCGGAAAGATCGATAAGGGCGTTGGACAAGGAACTGAGTAAATTTGAGCTGGTAGCAGGGTTAAAAATAAATACTCATAAATGAGAAGTACTAAACCTTACGTACCCGTGGAGATGGAACAGGAACTCAAAACGTCCTTCAGGTACTCATGGGCCATCAAAGCGATAAGATACTTAGGGGTTAATTTCACAAAAGACATTGACTCATTATACACGGCAAACTATCCCCCCATAGTAGATGAAATTGGGGAAAAACGAAAGGAGTGTAGCCCACTGTCCTTCGATCGGTAGGATCAATGTTTTGAAAATGGTAATTTTATCGAAACTGCTATATTACTTAACAGCACTGGCAATTAAGGTACCGAATCCCTTTTTTCAAGCTACTCAGAGGCATACAGGAAAGTTCATATGGAACAGTAAAAAACCTAGGGTAGCATGAATAGTGATGATGATGCCAAGAAATAGCGATGGGATGGGAGAGCCAGATGTCGGGGCATATCATTTTGTGGCACAAACAAGGGTGCTCAGGGACTGGTTAAAAGACGACAGGCAGAAGGTCTGGGGACAAATGGACGAAGCCATAGTGGGGAGTCACCTTGGGGTGCTGTGGAAACCCAAAAGGGATAGACCAAGCAACATGTACCATAGCAAGATTGGAACCTTAGCAGGAGACTCTTGGGATGAAGTAGTAAACTGAGCAGGATTCACAACATTCCCATTGCCATTCACCCCGATATTTCACAACCCACAATTCTCTCTGGGAATGAGTGGGTCGGCATTTAATGAATGGGTAACAGGTGGATGTCTTAAACTACGGGACTTGTTTGAGGAGGGGAGAGATTAAGTCTTTCAATCAGTGAAAACTAGATTTTTCGGTGAGGGAAGGGGAGAGATTCCACTATGCACAATGAAGGCACTTGGTGCTACACCCTACGATTAGGGAAGCAGCGACTAGGTCCCCAGTACCCTTTGAAAAACTGCTTGTATCGGATTCTGGGGACCAACATATGGTGGGCACAATTTACAAACATATCAAACAGAATGCGGCGGGAAGCCATAGACGGAATATGAAGCAGTGGGAAGTTTCAGTTGGTGGACCGATCGATGAGAGGGAATGGGCCCAGTTATGGTTAAATATCCCTAAACTCACGAGGTCAATCCAAGTGCAAGAGATATGGGTAAAGTTAATGTTCCAATGTCATCTCACCCCGGTACGACTCAACAAATGTTTCTCGAGGGTATCTCAGAACTGTTGGAGGGAGTGTGGGGTGTTGGGGACATGGAAGCACATTTGGTGGGAGTGTGTGCATACTACTCGGTTTTGGGACAACATAGAAGGGGCCATTGAGGAAATGTTGGGGCTGAAAGGAAAGGGAAATAGAGGCTTGGCTATCTTGGGACTAGGAGGAGCACTTGGGGAATTGGCAACGAAAGCTCAGCGAAAGGTGTACGTGATATTAATGATGGCAGGGCATTGGTCGTTGCACAAAACTGGAAACTGAAAGAGCCACAGATGGAACACACATGGGTGGGAAAGGTATGGCACTTCGCCGCACTGGAGTGGGTGTCTTACTCTCTTCAGTGAGACTATGCAAGTTTTCTTGCAGACTGGGACCTGGTGATACAATTCGTAAAGAAGGGCTCTAGAGGTGCGTGGTGCCCAGTGAAGATTAAAACTCCTGGGACTGAGTTAATACAGTGGGTCATCCTTAGGGAAGGGACAAGGAGGAGGTACAGAGACAGGCGTAGGAGTAAGGTGAAGATGAAGAAGTGGAATGTTGACGTTTTAACACCAAAGGACTGGAGAACTTCAGTGGAAGGGAATCAGGAAGGGGGTGAGGGGGGGTGGATACAGGAAGGGGGGAGCTGGGAAAAGTTGATCTGTTTGAAAAATGCCAATAAAAATCTATGTGAATAGAAAGAAAAATGGTGTGCCTTTTCAAATAGAATGTATAATGTATAAAAGGAGGAGACGAGAGATGCAGAGCGAGCGCAGTGGACTGTAGAACAGAAGGCAGACACACGTGTGCGGGCTATTCTGGAAGAGGCAGGAGCTTCCTACTGGAAAGGAGAGAGACCGGGAACAGTATAGCGGGTGCCGAAGGGAGACCACTGAGGAGCAGGCAGCAACAGAGAGGCTGTCAGGGACCCAGTCACGTTGAAGAGCAGCAATTCCCCCAGCGAGTGAAGGATAAGATGGTGGGAGAACCGCAAGAGGGTCTGCAGAGTGGGTGATACTTCCCACAGCACAGACTTCACTGCAGCCAGACGCCATGGGTCAGAAACGCCAGTTTACACCGGTGAGTCTGCCCAGGAGTAATGGGACCCACGGGGCATACCGACAGGCGTACAAACAATTGAAAACCTGTTTTGAATATCAACCAAGTAATATAGAAAGACTGAATTTACACAAGTCTCCATATATGAGATGTCGATATGGGGAATGGTGGAGTAAATGTCATAAGCAATTGACCTTAAATGAAGCAATTGAAAGGCAAGATCTGTACAAATCTTCATATATAAAAAGTCAATATGGGGAAGAATGGAACAAGCCAATGAATACTAACAATGAAGTTAACAAACAAAACTTGAACAAATCTGCATATATGAGCTGCCAATATGGGGATTGTTGGAACAATTAATACCTGAAGCCAATAGAGTATAAACAGTGAAATAGTGCAACTTTGTTATACTTAAAGAGAAAGAGAATTGAAAGATAAAAGAAAAGATTGTAAGGAGACCTGGTGAAAGAGGTACATTAGGCAGTGAGCCTTTGAGCGAAAGATATCTGGCAGGGGAGTACACCAGGTAATCCATCTAGAGTTGGAAAGGAAAAAACATTGTGAAAGGTCACTGGCAGGAGAGTATTCCAGGAGACCATCTTTAATAAGTTGTTGTGTGGAAGAGACACTGTTGCCATCCTTAAATGCCATTGCTTGGAAAAGAGACACTTTGTTATTCTTAGGCCTTATGAGCTTAAAATGGCTCGCCTTTGCGGATGATATCATCCTCTTTGATCCAACTCCAGGCGGCCTGCAAGCTATTCTTAAAGTGTTATGTAAAAGAGATACTTTGCCATCTTTACAAACACCATTACTTAAATTGCTAAGAGATACTTTATCCATCCTTGAAAAAAACACCATTACTTAAGTTGCCAAGAGATACTTTTGCCATCCGTAAAAACCCCATTGCTTGGAAAAGAGAATTTTGTCATCTTATTGAAAGTGTTATGTGAAGGAGACTTTTCTACTACTCTTAAAGAAGCACTGATTGAACAGAACAATTTCAATATTCCACCTGGAATAGTTCAGGGGAAGGGAATCATCCCCTGGATACAAGGATTGTTTTGTTAGATTTACATATTTAGGTTTTTGTCTCCGTTTTGAACTCAGCAAAATGTGTGCATTTACCCTGCACCTTTTTTTGTTCATTTTTAGTGTGAGGGTCAGATACGTTTTGACTCCAGGACAGTTTGCCCAATTCTTTTCAATTTTTTAAAAGAAATGAGATTTTATTGTCAGATATTCAACAATTAACCGAAAGTACATTACATCACAGTTGCCAGCTATTATAAAACATAAAGTAAACAGCATCCATATAGGTGTCACATTTGCACATGTTTACTCTCTTCCCAGAATCCCCTTAAAAGTCCGTGCACCGACCCTAGCGGAGACCGCCCCTGTAATGTCAATCAGCAATTTCAATCTAATTTATGTTTTCATGCGCCCCCCCCAACAGCCTCCCCCTCCCCGCACCCTTTTCCCTCCCCTTAACACATGATAAACTTCAGGAGAACAGATCTTCAGTGCATGGTAAGTGCATGTCAGCACTCAACCCTCTGCTTTCACATTTTTTGATTTCTTTTTTTTTTTATTTTACCTGCAGCAATGTCACCACTTTTATGGACAAGGGACTTTCAGAGTTGAATCATTGGGACGCTAGTTTGCTCTGTTCCCTATACTCCAGAAATGGGAGCCACATTGAGTCTGTGTGCGAATGTGATTCCATCAACATTGCTGTGAGGGGGGGCGTGGCCAGCTAGGCAGACCATTCGGACGTGAAGTCTGTGAGCTCCTGCGGCCGCCGTTAAACATCCTGATTAATATCCTGCCCAAGCAGCACAAACTACGAAAAGAAATGCATGCAGCAATGGGACATAAAGCATAGAGACAGATGATTGAGGCAAACTGAAGGATTGGCTCTGCTGAGGGAGATTGACCAGTGGAAAGTTCCGGCCCGACAAAGCCACAAACCATCAAAATGGCAGACGGGGCGAGCCGATAATTGCAGACAACTGACAGCCCTGAAGCAGACACATCCTAACTGGCAAAGCACTGAAACACACTCTCGTACCCGTGCAGATCGACCACTGATCCACTGCTGATTGGATCTAACCCTGCTGTGGGATTGATCCAGGATAGAAGGACCGACGGCCACAACTGCGGGAAACATCCGACAGCGAGCTCCCACAGTGTTCGGAACCCCACTAGCTGGCCCCTGAGGCCCTGCAGAGCACTGCTGTAGAGGCGAGGCTGACAGCCTGGAGGGAGAGGCGAACCCGACCCATCCAGGCCCCCCTCTGCCCAGGTGACAACACCCGCACCGGTGGGGAACGAGAGGGAGAAGAGGAGGTGCGACGGCAGAGAACGGACACTAAAGGCAAGTGTGGCGTGGGGGATTGTCTGGGGCTTTGCACACACGACTGTGCCGACTTGTACTCTGCCCTGTCTGCTTGTGATAGTCAGACATGGGCAGCCACAGAGCTGTGCTGCCAGAGAAGCACCCCCTCCTCGCCCCTTTCCATCTAGTGAGTTAGGCACCGGTGGGCGACAGGCCACCCCTCCCATCAACGCGAGAGGCACAGCTTCACACACTGAGCTCTGGTGAATACCAGTGCCAGCGCTGATGAACTAATCTGATCCCATTGCACTGTGATACGCATACACGTGGGATAAGGAACATAGTGGAGCTACAAAAGACGCCTTACTGGATTTTACCCAAAAAGTATAAACTGTTTGCAACAGCCCCACAACCTGTTCAGACAGCAATGTAACTGCACAGACCCATGTTCAAGAAACGATATCCCATTCTGCTGCTGAGTCCGGCCAAATAGAGTGTAGGATAGCCTGGAGAAGGAACTGAATCTGACACAAAAGACCCCTTTCTCCAGCAGCTTCTGCAGTGGGTCGGGAAGTCGGTGGGTGCGGATGGGTCCTGGATGCCCTAACCTCACAAGGATGCAATAAACCTGCCAAACCGGCCCCAGGTCCATACGGGATCCACTGGCCGAACGCTGCTGCCTTGGCCCGGTGCACGGAAGGGTAGCCCCTTCCGTACCACAGACATTCAACCTGACGCTGCTACCCAACACCCATTGCAACTTTAGACACTGGAGTAGGGGCTACGGGCCTATGTTCTGAATCTAGCCCTGGCCGCACATCCCTCGTGGCATAGATTTGATTCCTGCACCCTGAAAGTGCCGGACCCACCTGAACCGACACTGCCTCAAGCTCTTGAAACCTTACGCAGACACGGCGATCACCTCAGCTCGAGGAGGTACCGGACCGGGAAAGGCCACATGCTGTTGATGGAGCCGTTGCCGACATGAGAACCAGCACTACCCTAACAGCCTAACCGGACACACTCCTACGACAGCAGTGTGATTGCTCCCAGCCGAAGCTCCCGTCACTGATACCAATGTAAAGATCTGGCAAAGATTGGCCAATGGGGGGTGGAGCCCGTAAAGCCTGCAGAGTACAGTTTACCACACAGAGACCACCTCGCTTCTAACAATATTGTCTACTGAACTACAAAATTGTGCCCCCAGCACCCTGGAGAAAATGATCTTTGCGTACCCCCTCTATACCCGATAAGGAAACAGCTGTACCATACATAACTGGCTGATCCAAACAACTCTGAACCAATGCGCATATCGGCTGGGATCTGGACGCTGTGGGAAAGAACGTGTGCCCTTGGGTGCACCGGCCTCAATTAACACTAGCCGACCTTGGTAACAGGGATGGTGAGCACAGCTACCATGGGCAAGGATAAAGCTAAGAAGCAAGCTGTACAACACAAAATGGACCAATATACTACTTTGTCCACACAAAGTCAGGACGAGCTAGAGCCGAACACCAGCGCTTCCAACCTAGAAATCGCACTGTCCCTGAAAGACGTCATGGCTGCCATAGCTGACTCGCGTGCCTCCATGGAGCAAAAAACGGACGGCATAAGTATGGACGTGTCACACCTGCGTCATGACCTACAAAAGCTGACGTCCCGCACTGGGGAGGCAGAGCAGCGCATCTCTGATGCCGATTATGTTATACGAGAGATGCAACAACAACTCGCCGGTGTCAAAACAGGACTTAAAACAATAGCTGAAAGAATGGACAAAAGCGAAGGCCGATCTAGGTGCAACAACGTCGGGATCCTCGGCTTGCCCGAGAATACAGAGGGGCCTAGCATGGAGATATTCCTTGAACAGTGGCTCATGGACATGTTTGAACCTGACTCCTTCTCCAAGTTTTTCTCGATCGAGAGGGCACGCCGCATACCATCCGAAAAGCCGATCCCTGGGGCACCTGCCCATACTGTAATAGCGAAACTCCTTAATTATAGAGATCAGGACGCATTGCTTCAGAGAGCGAGAACCAAGGGTACATTGACGTACAACGGTGCTAGAATTGCTTTCTTCCCCGACTACACAAGAGAGGTCCAGAAAGCAAGACAGTCTTTTGATCACCTGAAGAAACAACTGCACATCCTCAATGTCAAATATGTCCTCCTCTTCCCAGCCCATCTTAAAATATATCATAATGGAACAACAGTCCATTTCACTGATCCAAAAGAGGCCTGGCGATGGCAAGAGAATCACATTTAAGGAGACTGGAGAACTCTGAGAAACAGACGGAGAAACCCGCAAGCCCGACAAGAGAGAGGCCGTTTGCTGCCACAGCAACCAGTGGTGGACCCCCAGGACGAGGAGATGGGGTGACAGTGGGTGACAATCATCTGGCACAGATTACACAATGCTGCATGTTGACCAAGGATGGAAGACATTATGGCGGCCACTAGGAAGGCCCCCCCCCCGCGTTGAGTTCTAGGAGCACCAAGCCAGGAGGAGAACTGGTTTGTTTAGCTGTTGTCCACTTTGGCCGGTATTGATTGTTGTGAATAATTCGGGCGACAGATACTTCTAGTTGGCTGTAGTATAGGGCGGGGGATGGGTTGTTTAATGGTTGATAGTTTTGTTACCCCTTTGGTCCGGAAGGAGACTCTCACGCACACTGTAAGAACCCTACGCATGGTAAAACTGTTGATGCACCCTCGTGCAATATGTGAGAAGATACTTACTGTCCCAATCACCATACTGAATGGCCCCCATAAACACTGAAGTTAGAGCCCTCCGAATCCTGACCTGGAATGTTAATGGGCTGGGTGGAGCAATCAAAAGACGACTTGTCACACAGTTTCTAAATAGACACGCACCAGATGTAGTCTTCCTGCCCGAGACGCACCTGGCTGGTACCACGTGCAATCTATTCAAACGTACCAATTACATAACAGGCAATACACGCTGGCTTCACCATGGGTTCCCGTGGCCTCCTTGTACAGGTACATAAAAGACTGCCCTTCACTCTTACAGGAGTGACACAAGATACTAGCGGTAGATTTGCACATGTCACCGGGTCACTATGGAACTAGACCATCGCAATGCTGGTGGTCTACCCCCCCCGGCACTATTACCTGCGCTAATAGAGGATATTAAGCCCATAATCGCCGGAGATGAGTCCGACTTTATTATTATTGGTGGGGACTTCAACGAAGTTATGGAAGTAGAAACAGACCGTACACACCTAAGGGGGAGAAACCCCTCCATCCGCACCAAATTAGCCACTTTTACCACGGCATTAGGACTACGCGATGTGTGGCGGGACTTGCACCCGGGCGTGAGGGAATACTCATATCACTCTGGGTGCATGCTTCACTGTCACGTCTGGATTACTTCTTCCTCCCAGCACCAGAGATACACAGGGCATCCAAGGCGACCTTACTACCCCAAGGCATATCAGATAATTCCCCTTTGATGATTGAGCTGACTACGACCAGACCACGCCCTCCCTCCCACATGGTGCCTAAATCACTACTATCTGGGTTTCCGGGAGCTAATGGAACAGGTACATCTAGCTACAACGACATACTTTGAACTGAACACTGGATCAGTAGACGACCCGGGTGTGCTCTGGGAGGCATATAAAATGGTACTGCGGGGCGAGATTATTTCTTGGACCGCGGCACATAAAAATAAAAAACACCTGCAAAACATGATCGAGGCGGAACGACAGGTCACACAAGCCGAAACAGATCACTTGAATCTCGACCAGCCTGAGACCCACCGCACACTAATGCAAGCCCAAAAACACCTCCAAAATGTGGCATTAGACTGCGCTAGGCAGGCCCATAGAACGATGGGAGACAGAATCTATGAAACGGGCGACAAAGCGGGCAAAATGTTAGCATGGTTGGAAAAGAGAGATGAGGGTAGTCGCCAATTAAGGATGATCAGGACGGAGAACTCAGAATCACTGGTAACTGACAGTGACATAGCAGAAGGCTTTGCCTCCTACTTCCAGACTTCTACAAACCCCCTATGACACAGATTGACGTTTCCATTCTGGATGGGGTCACACTTCCCTCCCTCAGCATGGCACAACAGATCCTTTTGGAAAAAGACATCACAGAAGAGGAAATCACAGCAGCCATGTCTGAGCTTCAAACCGAGAGAACTCCTGGACCAAATGGCTTCCCAATTGAAATGTGGCATAAACTGGGAACGAATGTGATTGCTTCACATCTGCTGTGAATGTTCTCACACTCTAAAACCCAGGGCGCCTTCCCCGTAGACCTGCGAAGAGCCACAATAATAGTAATTCCCAAAGCAGACAAACCGCCGGACCACTGCAGCTCTTATAGAAGAATCTCCCTTATTAATAGCAAGACCAAAATCTTGGCAAAGGTGCTTGCTAATAGACTGCAACAGACTATAACATCACTGATTCACCCTGACCAATGCAGATTTATGCCGAAAAGGTCTACCCGCATGAACATCCATAGATTACACTCAGCATTAAAAAAGGCTTCCACCATAAAAGGCCCCCTGGCATTACTCACAATAGATTTTGAAAAGGCATTTCATTCGGTGCACTAGGAGGCAATATGGGAAATAATGCTTTGCATGGGATTCGGGCGACTATATCTGAGTTGGGTACAATTGCTGTATGAGTCTCCTGAAGCAGAAATGAGTTAATGGTTGGCCCATGAAGACTTTCAAACTGGGAAAAGGGACAAAACAGGTGTCATGATACCTACCCCCGGGCATCCGGATCGAGTCCATCAGCCCCGGGAGCAGGCATCCAGATACTCATTAAAACCCCAACAGCCCCGGCTGGGGGCTGTTTGGATTCAGTCCTGGTGCCTTAGGCGCCAGGCTCATCATAGAAATCAGTCCTGGCGCCATAGGCGCCAGGCTCATAGACTTTACTTACCTTATGCAGACCATGCTGCAAATGAGTCCAAGCCAACGTGCGGCCTGGATGGGACTATTTTATTACAGGGACTATTTTTAACTCGGGTGTGGTTCTGGGGAACTTCTTACCTGGGACTACTTTGCAGGCTATTTAAACCACGCCCGAACAGCAGCCCATGCTTTGCGTTATTCTGCATCCAGCAGCGTGACGCTCACTGTGTCTGCAAGTCAGCATCCAGTCTTCTGCCACGCCCGCCTCGAATCCGGAGCTCCTAGACAAAAGGAAAAGAAAGGAGAAGAGGTAAGATCATGGACATTATTTGATTCCTTACCTGATTCCGGACCCAGCACATCTCCGAGCCTGGAAAGGACATTATTTCAGCACGCGTCGCTTCGCCAGCAGCAGCGCCGCATTATACTCACCAGTCCACTGCATCTTTCGACTCGGCGCTACCTCCATCATTTTCTTCGGTGAAACCCAGCACCTGAGGGGAAAACAAAAGGAATAACAAGGTGAGCCGAGAAAACCAACAAAGGCAATCACTTTGCCACCATAGGCTTACCTGCTTTACCACCGGAGGTATTATCCTTTAATTCGCCGCATCTTCCTATGCCGCACCTATAAAGGGAGAGAAAACAGCAAGTTAAACTCCTGCAACTTTTACCGGACAGTGTTTGGTAATACAGACTCATACCTGAACGCCATCAGCTGCCTCCAGGCGATATTCTTTTGGACCCAGCTGCAACCTAACGAGGGAATGGAACAAGAGTGAACATCGGGCATATTGAACTCTTTGAACTTTATAGACACTGGAGTCAATATTCCTCCGGAACTCCTCCAGTACCTTCAACCCAGTGAAGTAACTGGTATCTACGCGCCCCTGCATGCCATGCAGGATGGAGAGCTCATCATTTAAAAACATAAGGTGAGGTTGCCAGGAGGGGATATCGGAGGTGATTAGTGGGGAGAACGAGAACTGTTGGGGGGCCATCACTAAAGTCCACGGGTGGCTAAATCCCTTTCTCCACTTGCAGGAGAATACTTCTACGAGTCTTCACTATGCATCACATTGGTGGAGACCGCAGCTGTCCGGGTCCGATCGACGCCCCTGTGGGAACCAGGTGAGCGTAACAACAGTGGTGTCCCCTATTTGCATTAATATTCGCACTGGTTATTGAACCTTTGGCGGTGCTGTTCCGAACATCAACGTCATGTACCAGCTTCTGCTGGCCAGACAACTGGGAGGATAAGGTCTCCTTGTACGCGGACGACCTCTTAATCTATTTGAAAGACCCGCATAACTCCTGCACTGTGATAACGAACCTCCTGAATAGATATGGAGCATTTAGTGGACTCTGGGTGAACTGGTCCAAATCAACACTATTCCCAGTAGACAAATCAAAATTCGTGGTACCAGATAACTGTCCATACCGAATTGTGATGAACCAATTTCGATACCTTGGTATACAAGTCACAAGTAACCTGAGTGACTATGTGGACAAAAACCTCCACATGATCACGGCTCGATTCACAGAGGATACCCGCCACTGGGTCTCCCTCCCACTGACCCTGCTGGGTAGAGCACCGCTCTTCAAAATGATGACACTCCCCCGTTTCTTATACATATTACAAAACGCCCGTTACACATCCCTCAGAAGGAATTTCAAAACATCGACAGCATAGAAGGTTGTTGTGGTGCGGTGGACCATATTGCATTATGTACCCTCCAACGTTCCATATGGGAAGGAGGGATTGGTCTCCCACACCTACAGTCCTACTACTGGGCCAGCAAAATGGCTGTGGTTAACGATATGCTACACAGAGAAAAATCACTGCCACAGAATAGAGTCTCAAGCATTGAAGAACAAGGCAGGCCCCAGATTGAACACCTTTACAATGTAACAATCCTCACATCCCCTCGAACCATGCTGTTACATATCTCACTGGTCTGGAAAGCAGCGCACAAATACGTAGGCTGGGAGGTAATAATCTCCCCACTACAACCGCTGTGGGGTAATAGGAATCTTCCTGAGGTGAATAAACTCCCGAGATGGCACAGTTGGACGACCCTTGGGATCAACACAGTAGGGGACATCATCACTGGAGGTAAACTGGTGCCTTTCGAATCCCTAGTAACCCGTTTCCACCTCCCACTCACCGAACACTACCACTATACACAATTACAACACGCATTGAGGTCTCAACTCCAAGAATTGGCAAATATGCCTGAAAGCCCTCCTCTTGAGAGGAACATAGTTCAGGCAAGAATCGATGCTAAAATCACATCCACAATGTATAATGTAACCTCCTTTGCCACGACCAAACTATCGAGCCTGAAACTGAAATGGGAGAGAGATCTCAGAACAATACAATCAGAGGATTGGGTGACGGCCCTGATGTACCCATCGGGAGGTGACAATCTCTGCCAGACTCCGACTTATACAGTTTAAAATACTGCATAGGATATATTACCCTAGAGTGGCGCTCTACAGGTGGGGGAAAATTACTGATCCGCAGTGCCTCCGACGTAAAAGGGAAGAAGGCATCTTTTCACATACTATGGGAATGCGACAACATCCAATGGTACTGGCAGCAATGCTGCAATGAACTTTCACGTGTACTCTGGAGGGAGATATGCAGAGACCCGAAACTACTGCTGCTTGGGATGGAGGAGGAGGGAAATCTGTCTAGATATGAGAAACTGTTTTTATCAACGACCACAGCACTAATCAAAAGGAACATTGCGAGGCTCTGGGCTTCAGCGGTAGTCCCCAATACGAACAATGGATTACAGACGTGAATGTGTGCATTATGATGGAACGTAGAGTATATACAGCTAGAGGTTGTCCAAGGAAGGCTGATAAGAGATGGCAGAGGTGGGAAGACACGCAATGAGTATTGCAATTGTTTGGGCGAGAGACCTAAAGTACTGAACGTAGGGGAAAGCCTGATCAACTTCTGGTGTAAGCAATGAGAGACTTTTCGAGACCCAATCTTTATGTTTGTATGTTTTTTCTATGCTTTCCTTTTATGTTCCTATGCTTTATGTGCATGAGTGATATTTCGTAGATGGTCACTTAGGACCAGGTTTGACCCTGAGGTCCCGTAATTTGTTCATCTTATATATGCAAAACAATAAAAAATATGTTATAAAAAAAAAGAAAATGAAATGTTGAATTGTGAATACTTTATATGAAACAGTTCTGAGTATTTTTATAAAGTATGAGGCAAAGCATTCATACATTTTTTGCGCAGGACTATTCCTCTCTGAGAATGTTTAAAAATCCCTGAGAATAATTAAAACAAATAGATTAGGTAGGATATTCTTTGACTTAAAAATAAATTGTGTTTAGTGCTCTCGTTTTAATAATTGTATTAGTATTTTATGTACAATATAATCTCTATGTTAATCATTATTTTAGAGCTAATGAATGTGCTAAGGGTTTTGTTTTGCTTGTTACTGTGTAAGGTAGACTTTGATCAACCGTATCACAATAAAGAAGAAAAGAATATTTGTTTTGGCAAAAAAAAAGAAAAAAAGAAAACATTGCTGTGAGGCTTTCCATGTCATATATCTCTTTTGCTTTACACAGCCGTTCCGTTTTTTTGACTGGAGTATTGCATTCCTCCAATATATGGTCAGACACACACGAGCTGCTAGGAGTAGGTTTATGGGCATGTGTGGCAATACCAAATATTGGTCTCCTACGAGCTCCTTTCTGAACAAGACCAGGAGTAGGGTCACTACACTCCCTATTCCGTCTGTCATGAATCCAGCCCAGGATTTCCTTCCAATAAGTTTGCACTTTGGGACACTCCCACCATTGTTGCCAATAGGTGCTAATCTGTGAGCATCACCGCCAGCAGTACAGACTCATCCCCGGGTGCTTTTTCGCCAGTCTTTGGGGTTGAGATGCCACTGCATGTGGAGTCTACCATTATGCATTTTATATTGGACCGGAATTGTGGACTTCCAGACGGCTCTATAAATTGCGGCCCATCCCTCTGGGTTACCTTCCCATCCCAGATCCCTCTCCCACAGCGCCTGAGTGTTTGGTGCTGTTAGGTATCCCCTTTCGAGCAAAGCGCCATAAAGCTTTGTAATTAACCCTTTAGAGCCCAAGTGAGTGTTGAGCACGCTTTCAAAAGGGGTGAGACGCTGCTGGGGCAATTTGTTCCACCGTGGGTCAGCAAGTGCACTCTTTTGTTGCAAGTATAGCAATGTTTGGATATGTTGACCTTGTCTAACTCTTCCTTGGTCAGGAAGATCCCCTCCTTCCACAATAGCCCCACTCTTACCAGTCCTGCTCATATTGCGGTTGGAAACGGATTGGGTCTGCTATTGGATCTCGTACTGGAGGCGCCCAGATGCAGCTTAGGTGGGATGGCCATGTGGTGACCCCGTTCATATCCAAACCTTTTTTTATAAAGGTTTATAAACCTTTTTTTTACTCCTAGGATTGGCTGTTCACGCACTCTCCTCAGTAGCGACTTTTGGGGCACCCATAACCACTCTCCCCAGGTGACTGGAGCAAAATACTCCTTTAGCTAAACCCATTGCTTATCTTCTGATTCTCTCAGATGGTCAGGTGCAATTGCACTACTCTATAATACTCGTAAAAGTCTGGATATGCCATGCCTCCCTTGTCTTTCGACAGGATTAACGTGTTGTAGGCCACCCAGGGCCTCTTCCCTTCCCATAAAAAGGTTAATAGAGAGTGCTTGACGTCCGTGTGGAAGGAACTCTGGAGCACAACAGGAAGCCACTGAAATGAGAAGAGAAGCCGCAGGAGAATGTTCATTTTAATAATTGTGAACCTACCTGCCCAGGAGAGTTTTAGTTTAGACCATTTCTGAATATCTTTTTATTTCCGCCCAGAGTGGCACAAAATTACCCTGGAACAGGTTCCCTAGTTGCTTTCTAACAGTTACCCCCCAATATCGCATGTCGCCGTGGCTTAACAAGCCCCAACCCCTCAATTGACTTTCTAAAAGGGATCCGTTTTCCTTCAGTGGGAGGATGACAGTCTTGTTTAAATTGATACAGGAGCCCAAATGGGTTCCATATTCCTTGATTGCTGCTAAAAGAACTGGAATGGACAGGGATGGGTGTGTCAAATATACTAGGACGTTGTCCGCAAGCAGCACAAATTTGTATTCTTTCCCAAATTTGGTGATTCCCGCAATAGAAGCCTTTCCCCGGATGTCCTGGGCTAGAGGCTCCATCACTAATGTGAAAATCAAAGGCAATAGGGGACAGCCCTGTCTCGATCCCTGGCTTAGAGCAAAGGGGGGGAGCCACGCCATTGGCCACTATGTTTGCTCTCATCTTACAATATAGGGCCTGCGCGCCCCTAATCCAGCGCTCTCCCAGGTTGGCTTTTCGTAGTACCCGCAACATGAACAGTCATTCCACCCTTTCGAATGATTTTTCAGCATCTCCTGAACTAGGGTGGGGTCTGCATCCTGGGGGCTAATCAATGCTATTATGTTGACTGTTTTGCGGACGTTCTCAGATCCTGGTCGCCCCTTCACCTAGCCAACTTGGTCGTTATGTAGAAGCCCCAGTAGAACCCCACTCGGCCTGCTCTCTAGGATGCTAGCATATATTTTAGCATCGACGTTCAACAGGGATATCGGCCTGTAGGACCCGCACTCCAGTTTGTCTCGCCCTTCTTTGGGGAGAACGATATTGCAGGCTTCCCTGAAAGAATCTGGGGCTTGGCCTGTCTCCAGAAGAGTTAAGAAGGGGGCCAAAGCTCCACTAAAGGCTTTATAGAACGCTGGGTTGAAGCCATCCTGCCCTGGCATGGCGCCAGCTTTTAGATTCGAAATAGCAGCACTTACCTCCTCTACCTGTACTGGAGCACTTAATTGCACATTGTCTGAGGTAAGCAGTGATTTGAGCGTCAACGTTTCTATGAATTTCTCCATGTCTTTATGGGTCAATGGGCTATCTGAGGAGTATAAGTGTTCATAAAACTGGGTGAACTGGACTGTGATTTCAGTAGGCTTGTTCAGCACTGCACCCTGTTGGTCCCTGACTTTATACACTGCTCTTTCAGCCCTTTGCCCCCTGAGTCTAGCTGCTAATAGCGTGTGGGCTTTGTCCCCTTTTTTGTAAAACTTTTGTTTGATGTGCCAGAGGTGTGTTAATGCTTTACCACTCCATAGCTCTTTAAGCTCCTGCTGAGCTCTTTTATTCTGCCAGTGTATTTGCTGTGTTACCTTTTTCGTTTGCTAGGATTGCTTCTTTGTTTCGCTCTGAAGAGATTTTTCCTGAAGCAGCCTAGTTCTCTTTGTCGACGTCCACTGCTCTATCAGTAGGCCCCTTACCATGGCTTTTGCTGCTTCCCAAACTGTGGGGTGACGGGTGGTGGGTCGTCTATGTCATTTTAGTGTAAAGAATCCTTTGATTTCCCTAAAAACCTGTTCTTTGAATAGCACGTCATTGCATATCTATCTTTTGTCTGTCACTTTACCCAGCCTAGATCTAGGTGTATGGTGCTCATGTCTTGATCTGACCAACCGACTAGTTCAGTTGACGCCTTCACAAGGTTATGTTCATGCGCCGCCTCAAGGAAGATGTAATCGATGCGGGTGAACGTTTGGTGTGGGGGAGGGTAAAAAGTGTATGCCCTAGTTTGTGGGTGACAGGCTCTCCACATATCCACCAGGAAGTATTCTTGCACAAGGGATGGGAAAACCCCTGTCCCCGGGGATGGAACAGCTCCCACCCTCTGACACCCAGTCCAGGGTCTGCTCCATCACATATTAAAGTCCTCACCACAAACCAGTGGCCCTGTTCTCCATTTGTCTAGGAAGGCTAAAAGCTCTCTACTGAAGGCGATTTGTTGGCTATTTTGCGCATAGGCTGGGCATAAAGTGACTGCTCTAGATCGAATGGTCCCATTTATTACCAGATACCTCCCTTCTATGAGTCTATGGGTTTGAGTAATCTGCATTCCTAAGGATGCCCAATATAGAATGCCCACACCCAGCCTTCTTTACAGGTCCTGATGCCCAAATGGCTCCTCCCAATTGTCTCTCTTTTTGGGTGAACTCCTCTCCACACCCAAACTTGGTTTCCTTCACAAAGAGGACATCTAGGCTGGACTGGGTGAAAGGTCTCAACAGCATGGATCTTTTTTGGGGTGAGTTCAGACATTTCACTTTTAATGACCCAAAAAGAACTAGCCTTAGCGTGTGTTTTTGAGGTGGCTTTTGCCGTGATCTGAGGCGCCCTGTCCCTCCTCGTGATTGCTGTCCCTATGAATGTGCTGCATGCTGTTTTGTGGATGTGTGATTCATACTGAAGTCCTGCGGTTTCTGTTCCCCCTCCCTTTATCCTCCCTGGAATACCTCCCCTTAAACCTCTCTTCCCCCCTCAACCCCAAAAAACAAAGAGACAAAGACTCCCTCATGGTTGGAGATGCCCTAAAAAAAATATAGAGCCACACTAATGGGGACTCACCCCGAATCCACAAATTGGTTAATCTTAACATGTGCTCTTTTGGTCAGCACCACCATTTTACAATCCACACTTAACAACCCAGTCTGTCCACGGCTGGTTTTTCAGGCATTTCAGAGATCACTTGTTCGCTTGCCCTGGCCCACCCCTTACCATTTTAAAGAAAAAGAAACAATATGCCTGTGCCTGACCAGTCGTTCCCCCTCCCGGAACCTTTTGTACTTTTTGGTACTCTTAGTGCGCCCTCATTTGGGCCAGGGACCCATTGGCTTCATGGATGGTTCTGAGGAGGACGGAAGTTCCTCTATCTCGACTCCACCTGCTCCCTCTGTTAAACCTTGAAGTAAACTGTTTGCTTCCTCTGCCGATACCACCCTCTATTCTTTGAGATAATAGATAATGCAAAGAGAATGCCCCACATATAGCGAATTCTCTGGTCACGTAGCCAAGTGGTGAGTGTGCAATAATCCCTCCTTTTGGTGAGAGTAGTGGCCAAGAGGTCTTGATAAATTCTTACACGTGTGCCCTCGAAATCGATGTGGTCCTGCTCTTGCTTTCTGCACAATTTCGACCTTGTACTTGTAGTGTGTGGCATTTTTCTAGAACTGGTCTCTGCCCATTTGAGGAGCCTCCCCGCGGTGTACTCTTTCAAACTCCAAGTCCGGCGTAAGGGGGGAGGTGAAAAGAGAATTGACTATGGCCTTCACCTGCCTTTCGAGCCTCAATGGGGTTTTGTTTGGAGCTTCCTTGAGTCCTTGAATGCAAATATTGGATATTCTCACCTGATTCTCGAGGTCATCAACCTTGGCTGCCAGGTCCGCGTTTCTTTGTTGCAGGTCCTGGAAACGGGCTTCCGATTTCATTTTCACCAAGTCACTTGACAACTGATAGTTTTCCAGGGCTTCGACTTTGTCCTCGATTTTGTCGACTGTCTTGCAGGGCTGTCACAATAGTTGCCATACTGCCTTTCAGGGACGTGATTTCCTCCAGGAGTAGCCTAATGTCTGCCTTAGTGGTAGCTTCCTCATCTGCAGCCAGAATGCTTGGCAGCTCTGTTGGGGGTTGAGATGCCATGTTTGCTTCTGTGCAGTGAAACCCCTGTAGCTTCTGTGCAGTTGTAGCGTTCAGGTCTCCTGGCATCACCACTTTTGGCGGACAGCACTGATGGTTGCCTTTTTTAACTGCGTGTGGGAGCCAGCGTTTTGGACCCTTCTCCCAGGTGCCTGCGGTAGTCTTGAGACGCACACCTTCAATTGGGTCTCGCCTGTGGGTTTTCTCCACAGTCCAGCGATTATTTTGAGTCAGAAACTCTCCGGTGCCGAGAGGGCTATTGCGGCGTACTGCTCCACACACCCAGTGCCTTCCTGACTTTGGAGCTTGCACTGTTCCTGCCTACCGCTGGTCCCGGGGGGGAGGCGGCTATGGGGAGGTATTATGGGGGGGGGGAAGTGTGCCTTTGGAGCCGTTCTGCCCTCTCTGCAATGATGTTGCCATACTACTATGGTGCCTGCTTTTAGTTTACCACAATGTACAAAGGGGCTGACAGCATGCAGGGCTTCTTATTTACTGAGTTATCCGCTTCAAACTCACAAGGGGTCAGGCCCAGCCCCACCTGGACCTCTGTAATTGCACGATAACTTGCGTGGCCGTAGCTCCACGAGTGCGTGAGAACGGTCGGGCGGGCCTATGTTGCAGGCTCGTTCTACTGCATGGTCCAGAGGGAGAGGTGCGGGAATGTTGTGGCTGGACCCCGAGAGCACCCCCAGGCTGTGTGAGCCTTGCGGTCTTCGACTAAAACGCACGCCTCTGTTGGCTTTCTCACCTTTTCCACCCGATGCTATTCCTCGACACTAACCTCTCGTGGGGCACGTCTCGCCCGCTGGCTCCGGGCAGTACTCGCTCCTCCTCCCTCTCTCCTTGCCGTCCCATGTTGGCAGTGCGGTTTGCCTGATTAGCTTTTTGAACCTCCTGGCGGGCTTTAAACCCTTGCCTCTGCTTCTTCTGTTCCTATTGTGTGTCCTTGGTGGTCCGTCGCTCCACAGGCTGGGTGGGCCTGGGTACTCTTTTGAGAGCCTCTGCAGGCCTTACTGGGGAGCACCTAGTGCGTGCCTTGTGCGGAGGGACTGCTCCTCCAATTTCATCCAGCAAAAGTCCTGCCGGGTGCTGGCCGCTTCCCCTCTGCTTTGACCTGCTTAACTTCTTAAATGGGCTGGGTTAACTTCTGTACGCCGCCATTCCTGCGTGGGTGTGAGAGATGATAATGGCTCAGGAAGCCACGTCGTCTGCGCCCCCTGGTGGTCTCTCTAGTTTGCCAATTTATTTGTATTATTATTTTTTATTTTCTTTATTTTTTTTAGAAATCTGTTTATACAAACAAGCAAACCAGGCAAGCAATTAAACAAAATAAGAACAAAAAAGGTTGCATTTCAGGTACATTACACATTTATAGGACAACACTGGAAAAAAGAATTAGAGGTACATAGAAGAACAATAAATTGCGGGCGGAGGAGGGAGGTGGAGTGCCCCAAGTCACCGGAGTTCACAGGCCCAATAAATTCTATGCCGTGGGCATACCCTTGCCAAGTATTCACCCGCTCCTGTCCATTTCCCCCAGACCTTCTGGAACTTTCCCAGACAGCCCCTGACGATGTAGATGCGTTTCTCTGGGGATGCGCATCGGTCCATTTCATTAGTCCAGCGGCCGAGGTTTAGTCTGTCTGAAGATCCCCACTTGGAGGCCATAAGCCTCTTGGCCCAAAGCCACCAATAGAAATGTCTTTTCATGCTTAGTGAGCTGTTTCCCCCAAGATTCCCAGTATTACAAGTTTCAGATCTAGCAGAACTGGGGTCCCCATAATACTAGAGATTTTATGGATGCATTTTCACAAGAAGTCCTGTATTGTATCACAGTCCCATACCATGTGGTAGAAAATCCCTTCGGTCCACCGTCAGCGTAGGCATTCTCCGTTATCCACCACCCCCAAGCTAGCCATTGCTGCACAAGAGTAATACGCCTAGTGCAGTATTTTATACTGTATCAAGCAGAGTCTGACATCAATACCCACTTCCCGAGGGAACATTAGTGCCACAACCCATTCCTCCCATTCCGGCAGGCCCACCACCCTTTCCCATTTCTCATGAAGTCTGGTTAGTTCCTTGGTACAGCGTGGATGTGAACTTTGTCGGGAAACAAGCATGCATGATATTAGCTTCTAATGTGGAGCAAAAGGGATCTCGGCCAGTGTGGGGAATTGGGCACGAATGGCATGAGCGAATTGTATGTTTATGTAATGTTCCCAGGGGGTAGTGCATACTTCCCCTGCACGGCCTCAAACATCAAGAGGTGCCCATCTTTTACTGCGTCTTGCAAGGGTGCGTATCACCAGCTCTTCCCACCTTATGAAGTGCCTCAGTTTTCAAACCTCAGGGATGTGCATATTGTTCCATTGCGGTTGGTCCATGGTTGGTCTCACCACCCACCCGATATGCTAGTGAGTTTCTAACCAAATTTGTCAGACATGTTTTACCATTCTAGACATATTAAGTGTTTCCTTCTACTTTCTGTACAACACTCGAGGGGCGGGATTGTGCCCATGCTCCTAATCTCTCCCCATATGTGTGAGAGTCCCAAGTCCCCATGGAGCCATTCATTTACCACTCTAAGCTGTGCAGCCCAGTAATATGTACGTAGGCAACGCAGACCGATTCCCCCTTCCCATACGGAGCTCTGCAGTGTTTTGAGGGCTATGCAAGGTTGTTTCCCACCCCACAGGAGCTTCCAAAGGATGACGTCCACAGAGGTAAAGATCGAGTGTGGGATATGAAGTGGGACTTTTTGGAGAACATATAAGAATCTGGGGAGTGATAGTATTTTGAAGAGCCGCTTTGCCCATTCGTGTTAGTGGGAGGGATTGCCAGTGGGTTACGTTGGTCCCGAATCTATCTATTATCGGCTGTAGGTTACGATGGAGGAAGTCGTCCGAGCTGGGGTTGATGTGGATGCCCAAGTATTCGAAGCTCCTGATGGAAATCTAGTATGGACAGTGTTGTGGGATCGCCTCAGCCTCACCCTGAAGGGGAAAAAGTACAGTTTTTTGTTTATTCACCTTGAGGCCAGAGAAGTCTTGGTATTCTTTGAGGATGTTTGATATTATTGCGCAAGAGATCCTTGGGTTGCTCATGTGTATGAGTAGGTCATCGGCATAGAGTAAAACCCGGTCTTCCCCTCCCCACGGCCACACAAATCCTGACCAGTCCATAGCCGCCCTGAGTCTAATCGCCAGTGGCTCTATAGATAGTGTGAATAGCGGGGGGAGAAGGGGCAGCCTTGTCTGGTTCCTCTCCCCAGCATGAAGGGCCTGGATGACGTCCCATTCACTCGTATCACTGCTTCGGGAGAGTTGTATAGTAAATTCACTCAGGACATGTAATTAATCCCAAAGCTCATGCCGCCCAACCCACCGAATCAAAGGCTTTTCCAAAATCCACAGCCAAGAGTGCAAGCGGATCATGAATTGCAGTTACTCGGTCAATGGAAACTGTACCCTCTGCAGGTTCAAACGAGTGGACCTAGATAGCAGAAAGCCACATCAGTCCGGGTGTACTAGGGAGTGTATGACCCCCAGCAATATGTTGGCCAGGACCTGAGCAAGGACCTTGGCTTCACCATTGATAAGTGATATTGGCCTGTAGGAGGCACAGAGTTCTGGTGTTTTCCCTGGCTTTGGTATCACCACAATGGCTGCCTTTCTGAGATCATGGGGGAGACACCCTTCCTCCTGACAGTGCACAAACATGTGGTGCATGTGGCCTAATATTGGTTCCCCTAGGTGCTTCCATTTCTCCACTGGGAACCCATTGGGTCCCAGCATTTTCCCAGATTGCAGCTGGGACAGGGCAGCCGCCAATTCTTCTGTGATATCTTCTTCCAGTTTCTGTGCCTGGTGCTCTGAGAGCTTGGGGATCGTTATTGTGTCAAGGAAGTGTGAGCCACCCATTTCCCAGACAACCCAGGGGGAGTAGAGATGTTCGTAGAAGGTGGCGAATGCCTCTGTGATCTCGTCATTATCGGTCAATAATTCCCCTCTGGGTGAGCGTATGGCACGTACGTGTCCCTTATTGCTGTCCCTTCTTTCCAGCCATGCCAGGGTCTTCCCAGCCTTGTCCCCCATTTCATATATCTGATTGTGTACAGCCCAGTGGGCAGTCTGCGCATTGTCTTACGCCAGATTCTTTAGGATCTCTTGCACTGTAGTAAGGGCTTCGCATGAGGAATCCGTCCCTAATGTTAGGCAACCCACCTCTGCTCTTGCCACCTGCTCCTCTGCTATTTCGTAGGCTTTCTGCCAGCAATGGGCCGACACCAAAGAAAGAACCTGCCCGCAGAGAACCGCCTTAGAGCCTTCCCATAGCATGATCGGGCTGGTGACCGAGCCTTCGTTAAGTGTGAAGTATTCTTCTGTTTTTTGGGAGAGTCTGTCTGCCACTACCGGGATACCAAGGTAAAATGAATTGAGATGCCAGGTGGGTTTAGTTTTGGCACAGCCATGTTTTAGCGTTATGCTCAGGGGGGAGTGGTCTGAGATACCCCAGGCCAGGTACGTGGCTGTGAGTAGTTTGTGCATCATGACATGCGGGAAAAAAAAGTAATCTGTATGGGACAGGGACTTATGTACATTAGAAAAGAAAGAGAATCCAGAGTCTGTGGGGTGTAGCTTCTGTCAATCATCCACCAATCCAAGCGATGTTGCGAAGGAGCTCCTATGCGTTCTATCTTTATCCACTTCCATCACCTCGTTAAAATCACTCCCCAGCACCCAGAAGTCTGCTTGTTTATCTAGCATTGCCGCTTGAAGGTCATTCAGGAGTTCCAGTGTGAGTGGAGGGGTGCATATACTGCCGTAATGCCCCACATGCTGCCTCCAATGTCACCAGTTACCACCACAAAGCACTCTCTCAGATCCACCTGGACCCCCCAAGCGGAATGGAACCCTTTTGTGTATAAGGATCATCATCCCCCTTGCCCATCTAGAGAATCCCGCATGGAAGGCAGTTGCACAGTTAGACTTTTTAAAGAACCTGCATTCTGTGCCGCGTGTCTCCGTAAGGAGTGCGATGAGTGTCTATTTAGGAACTGGAGCACCCTCATGTGTCATTGGGGTTCAGGGAAAATGCTGGTAGGGTGTGAGGCAGATCCCCCACCGCTCTCAATTGCCTACTCCCCAGGGGTCCCCCGGGTGGCATATAGATCAGTGCCCGATCAACGGGCCATATGAATGTTGTCTGTTCCTACGTTTAACCGGAGCCCGCGAAGCGCCTATCTGCACCCTGCGTTCAGCCCCTCCACCAAATCGTGCGACTGACCAAAACAAACTTTAAGTACAAACATCCAGAACTTTTCCCACTGGCGCCCATCTTTCTCGGCCTCTCAGGGGCAGAGGCAGGGGGGCAATTCTGATCATCCATTTCTGTCTCCGTCTCTTTCTGTCTGTGCAGGGGCTGATGATTCCATGGTTGGGGAGTGCGGCAGGTGTGGGGATTGGTCCCCTCTTGCCTGTTTCCCATGCAGTCCCCTGGGTGACCGCGGTGGCGCGGATCCCTTAAGAATCTGAGTTTCGAGCCATTCCCTTGCGTCTTTGGGTGAATATAACAGATGGGTGACTCCTTCATGATGCACCATAAACTGTGCTGGGAAAAACAGTGCGTATTTTATGGATAAGGACTGAAGCTTTTTCGTCCCAGAGTGAAAGGATGGGCGGGCTTTTTGGACCTCACTGGTGTAGTCAGGATAAAATCTGATACGGTAACTATTGTAGGTGATGGGGCTGGCAGTCCGGGCCATCTGGAGTATGGCATCCCTATCTTGGAACTTCATGGGCTTGGCAATTATAGTGCGTGGTGGGGCTGCAGGGACCGGGCGTCCAGTCGGGATTCTGTGCGCCTGTTCAATCGAGAAGAACTTGGAGAGTTTCTTGGGGGCAAACAATTCATTGTCCTGGGAGGATAGCTCAGTGGCAAAGTGTGCTCGCCTTGGAAGCAAGATGGCACGAAACAACACAGGTTTGATCCCCGGATCCGCGCTTAGAAACCTCTGGGTATTTAAGCGCGTTATAAATATGCAACTAAGACAACAACAGCAAAAATTCTGTAACAGCGCCTCGGTGCCCCCGGGCTGTGTGAGCGCTTTAAAAATGCAAAAAAAAAAAAATGGAGCCATTGATCGAGGAAAGGTTCCACACTGGGCCCTTCTCTTTTTCAGGGACCCCCAGGATACATATGTTATTGCGGCGTGCCTGCCCTTCATTATCTTCTGCTATGTTCTCAAGTTGGGTTACCTTCTGGGTGATTGCAGCCAATTGTTTCTCCATTTGTTTGATGGCATCTTCCAAGCCTGAGATCTGCTGTTCTGTCTCCCCCATCCTGGAGGCCAGGTTACAGAGATCTTGTCTAAGGGAAGGCAGCTCTGCAGACAGGCCGCCGATCTTGCCCCCCAGCGACGACCCTGATTCCCTAATGGACAACATAACATCAGCGAGAGAGATAGAGGGGTCCTGAGGTTTGTCGCCCATGTCTACCGTCTCAGAGGCTTAGGCCATAGGCTGCTGGGAGGTTTCGGGGGGTAGGGGGCCCACTGTGAAATTGTCAGTTTTACTTTGATGGGCCTGCTGCTTGGTTTTTTCTTTAACCATTATGCGGGCCTGGTCCTGGTCACTGCCGCTTAGTCTTTCAACCTCCAACGTAGGCACCCCACAGTAGTGGCTCCGTCTCCGTTGGTTCCCTCAGCTGTGTGGGAGGATCCCCCCCCCATTTACTCATGGGGTAGTATGCGTATTATGATCCGTACTGCTGTACAAAATCAGGTTCACCAGTGGGGATGTCTGGATATCTGGGAGTGATTGCGGGTGGTGGGGAGAGATTGTGCGGGGGTGAGTGTTATGCCCAGAGCTGTTCCTGGATAATAGTGTGTTCCTTCCCCAGGTTCCGGGAGCACCTTAGGGCAGGGTATACTCAACGCCCACTCATAAAAGTCTGGTCTGGTGTGGGAAGCCAATCCTCCCCAAGCTAAAGCAGCAGGCCCTCTGTGGTAATGTATTCTCTGCGTGAACACAGTGGTTCTTATTGTTTAACCACGAGTTTAGTTGCTTGTCCAGGTATTGTTATAGTATTACAAAATATGCAGGCATCCCCAGCACAGCCCGATGTTAGAGCACTTCCTCTTTAGCTCCTATAGGGCTATGGAGACCACGCACTTGTCCTCCCAAGCTCCACTAGTTGCTGGCCACTGCGTGGCATCTCCTTCCCTCCCATCCTGCGTGAGGGCTGAGGTGCGTGGCCGGGCCGCAGTTGCAGTCTCTCCCTCGGCAGATGTGCAGCCCCAACACCCCCCGGCTCAGTGCACACCAGTCAGCCCGATCTTATGGCTGCTGCCCTTCCAGCAGGGCACAGCGCCGATCAGCAACGCAGCAGGGGTCTGCACACATGCTGCTTTGTGTCCCCTCGATGTGCCTGGCTTCCACGCACACCCCCCACAAGCCCACACAAGTCTTCCTACCTTCGGGGCCACCCGATCATTGCTGGCTCCTTGAGCCGCCAGCCACCACCATCGGTCTCAGGGTGGGCGGCCAGATGCCTGCAAAACACTGATGTAGAGGGATGGGAGCCTTCAGCAAGTTCGGCCTGGCACCCAGCCAGCCAAGTTGGTGTCCGTCAAGCCCTCAGAGGGGTTGTTCAGTCCTTGATGGGGTTCCTGGCAGTGATTCCTGTCGGGATTGTCACAGCATGTAGCTGCACTGTTCCACCGGTCCTTTATGGGGTTTTCCGCTTTGAGACTAGGATATTGCACCAGGATGTCAGCGGCTTCTCAGAGCGAGGTAGCTTACGACCGCATGAGCGTGCCGCACATGCGCAGTCCCCCATTTTGCCTAATTTTGACGACGAGACACAGGCTGATCTTTAGTTTTGTTTTCATAGGCAGGGAAACTCTTTAGGATAGGGACAGAAAGGCCTTTAACCAAACCTTTTTAGTTTAATAAAATGTCTAATGTTGAAAACATTACAACTTTGTGCCCTTCTCTAATTTCTGACCCCTCACACTCCCGCTGCAAGAACGTATCATCTTGAAATCCTGCTGCATCATCTACAAGGCTTTCAACCTTAAGTCCCCAAGCTACCTCACTGAGAATCTCAACATCTCTGGAGGCCTATGATTCACCAGTAGTAAGAACACGTGCAGACTTGAGCTCTGCCAGTGCAGGAAGGAAACATCCAGAAGACAGGCTTTTTCTGTTCATGCCCAAATACTGTGGGACCTCCTACCCACAACAGCAGACTTACCCTTCGCTTCTACATTCCAGGAAGGAGCTCATGACCCTTCTCTTCAAGAAATGGCTCCTCCCCAACACTGAGGTCCACACATTACTCCACGCCTACCCTGAGACTGGGTGAACTGCCTCCCCTTGTTTCCTCCCCTGGTTGCTTGTAGAACCCTTGCAGCCAAACTGCCTGCCCCCCTCATTCCCCGTTGTTAGCTTCTCATTACCTTGTATCTCTGCTTTCTTCACCATGTTCTTCCCGTCCTATGATTTGCTATGTTGCTTCCTGAAGCTAGGCCTGCACTCAATACCTACTCTAATAATAAGGTAGGCTGTACATGTAAATTAGAAATTAGGGTTCACAGGCTGGTTTTACTGATGATTACAGCAGCAGTAGCACTGATCATCCCAGTGCTTGCCAGATTTGTCTAGTGTTTGGCCTCAAGGTCTTCCTGAATAGCCACCTTATTGCATCCAATTTTAATAGTTAGATCTTTGAGGCCTCCCGAATGTACAGCCTCAATTTTCACAGGCCCATCCTACCAGGCTCCCTATGCTGTACAGACCCTTGTCACCACCATACACCTGCTCTTCATCCTACTGTGATGATTGTGACGAATTGCAGGCATTCCCCCTGTGAGGCTAGGGAGGTGAAACCACTCCGCAAGACCCTCCCTAGGGTTCGAGGCAAGTGGGATCTCACTGAGAGAGATTCCCCATTTGGGGACAAGGACTCACGTTCCTGTAAGCAACTCCCTAAGTCAACTACCACAGCCGAATATATGGGACTATCTTTTTTGAAGAGTAGTGTGGCAACTTTGTTTGCCTGAAGACAATGCAAAAAGAAAAACATGCGGAAAAAGAAAGGAACATGTCTCTATAAACAGAGATGTGTTTTCAGACTGGGAGCAGTCTGAGCCGAAGGGGAGAAGGAGAGTGCTATGCACAGGAGATGCCCCCCAACATCATGCCTTGTGAAGGTGGAGTCCAGGCAGGTTGCAGAGCCCGCAATTTTTGACGAGCCAGAGAAACACAGTGGGAGATGCTGGAGGCCCAGTGTATACAACCACAAAGGAAGCGGTATGAGAAGGGAAAGACTGAAGATGTACCTGGTAGTGACGTGGCACGACCACGCTTGCACAGTGGTGGGCAGATCGCCTGCGAACAGCACTGAGATTACTAAGTCGGGAAGCCTGAGCAACTTCTGATTGCCAGTGTCTGTAGAAAGCAGGCACCTGACGAGGATCCGAGAATGGGAATCCGAGCAGTGAGAAGTGCAAGAAGCAGTACCTGAGCGAAAACAGTGCCCCGCAACCTTTCCCTGCACGAGAGATACAGGGGGAAATCGGGGATAGCTGGATCCTGCCGGGGAATCATATGCATGAAGAAACTCGTCACAGTCTTACGGATGAGAAAGTCAATATAAAATTGAATGATTGGAACTTTAAAAACCCAAGAAAGCAAATAACAAGACTGTTGTCACTTGAAGAGAGAAACTCATCCCAGTCCGGAGGACGAGATAGCATTAAAGAAAGCAGTTCACAAAGGATCTGAGCAACATATAAAAGAGATATTTAACCAACTGTGATGAATCCAGCGAAAGCACCACTGATTTCCCAGGGAGAGTCTCCCCTCACTGTGGCCAGAGAAGGGCAGAAACTAACAGACACAACCCTTGGGGTGGCTATCTGCGGGAGGATCACTTGGGGGGAGACCAATCTCATGGGATTAAGGGAGACACGTTGGATAGGACATGGTAATTCCCCCTTTCCCTAAAGAGCAACAATGACAATAATAATAATCTGTCACCTTCCTACCTTTATATGGTTTATTATGATGTAAGAACCCAACACACAAGTATGAATAATAATCACTTCCATGCTTATTTCCATAGAAACAATGAGACAAGGAAGAGAGGGATGGCATAAGGAAGATCGTCAAGAGTGGCAAACCAATGCTGTGGTCTAGTCTTTGGAGAATTTTGACCAATGCTGGGAAGTTTAAAAGTGTCACAGCTGATCGGAGTAGGAAAGAGAAGCAGCTGGGAGCGAGATGGCTGAGAGAACGAGAGAGCCAGAAACTGGAGAGGCACCTCACTTGTGCTGACACTGGAGGACGCCGAAGGCAAGCAGGCTGCAGAGCACAGTGCAGATGCCAACGGGCATGGCGTATAGAGGAGCCAGATTGGGAGAAGTTCATTGCTTTTTGACAACAGGTAGCCAGAGCTGCCAAAGTCAGAGGAAGGTGAAGCAGGAAGCGAACAACTCGCCGGACGCAAGACCAGTCAATGGACCGGGATCGCAGATACTGGGGAAACACGAACGCTGAAGATGCCATCCACGACCTGTAAGCCCAGAGAGAGAGAGAGTGGATCACCGGGGAGCGTCTAAGTGAATGCTGTACTATTGTTGAAGGAACATGCCTAAGTAAGGGCAGAGTGAATGTTACTGATACGAACATTGTTGAAGGAACAAGCCTAAGTAAAGTCAGAATGAATGTTACCACTATGAACATTGCTAAAGGAAGACCTAACTGAAGGCAGTGCAAGTCTCTAAAAAGTCACATTACCAGCTGCACCTCCTCAGAGGTATTCTTCCTTTCCTCTCCTTCCCCCAGAAGCTCACTGTCTCCAGAGCTCTGGTTCTCTCTTGGCTGGACTACTGCAACAGCCTCTTTCTAAATTTGCCTGCCTCTACTCTCCGCCCTATTTAACTCATCCAAAACAGGACTGCAAGACTTGTCCTTGGCCTCAAGCCCAGGGATCGTATCTCTTCAGGACTGAAATCTCTGCACTGGCTCCCAGTGGCCGCAAGGATTAAGTTCAAATCCCTCTGCATTGTCCATAAGGCCTTCTGGGGCCTGGGACCTCAATACCTTCAACACTCTCTTCCTAAATATCTTGCCTCTCGAGCCCTTCGCTCATCTGCCTCCAACTCCCTCATGGTCAGTCGCTTCTCCAAGCAGCGAGTTGGTGGTAGATCTTTCTTCTGCTGGGGCCTCCCTCTGGCACAGCCTCCCTGCCTCTCTGAAACTTGAGGAGAACCATCTCCAGTTCCGGAAGCACATCAAAACCTTCCTCTTTGCTTCTGCTTTCTCTCCTCCTCTCCCATGCTAATTCTCCTGGCTGAAACTGCACTGGTTACCTGGCTACCCTCTGACCTCGGGCCCAGGCCCCCTCCCCGCCAGTTGCACACTTGCACTGCCCCCTGGCAACACTTGCATTCAGGGACTGTTTCTATATCCTACAGCCCCTACTAGTGCTTCACCCCTGATGCCTGCTCTTACCCTTGGACTTGCCACCAGCTGGCTGCACTTTTATTTATTGTCTTTATTTATTTTACTGTTATCCTATGTACTGCCCCCTCCCCTTCCCCCGCATTCTACCCTTCCCACCCTCCCCTGCACTTGCGCAATCTCAATGTCACCTGGCCTAGTAGGATCGCTTCCGTCTGATTCCCCTCCATTACCTCGTCGCACCTTGAAACACTTGTTTATAGGCGCGTTATAAATGCCATATCACATCATATTACCAATACGAATCTTAAGAGAAAGAGCCTCAGTAAAGGCAATGCAAGTACTATCGATACAAACTTTGTTCAGAGAAAGAGCCTAAGTAAAGGCAGTGCAAATATTTCTGACATGAACATTTTTAAAAGAAGGAACCTGAGCGAAGACCGTGACATCATTGCAAGTACGAACAGTGTTAAGCGCAAAAGCCTAGATAAAGCTGCTGAAAGTAAGAAAGTGTTGATATTGGAATATTGTTGTAAACTGGATAAAAGAGAAAGTGAAACAAAGATCAGAGAAGCCCTGGCAGGTTATTGAACCAAGTAACCAGTGAGACTTGGACTCAATTCCAAGCAAGAAAGTACCGACACCCTGACATGCGAGTAAACCAGGGGTGACGAGTATAAAGGAAAAAATGGAAGGTTCATCACGAACAAGGAACAATACTGTGAAGGGTCAGAAATGTGAGGCGGATAACCTTGTGAAGGTTTTTCAAAAGATGTCATTTTATTAACTCAAACGGTTGGATACAAGCCTCACTATCCCTATCCTGACGAGGATTTCCCTGCCTGAAAAAAAAACTAAAGGAAACACTCTGTCCCTCACACTTATACATGCAGTCACTTAATAAGGTAATGCATGGCAGTTCAAAAGCAAAAATAAAATAACAGTTAAGTTCACAATATTACAACAGTCTCTCCTTATAATCTGGGTGAATTCCCCTTCCCCAAATTCAAGCAGGATTCTGCTCCACAGTTTAAAAAATAAACAAGAAAATCCTGGTTTGCAACAAAGTTTTAACAGTGCTTTGTAACTCCAACTTGACAACAAAGTGTTCCAATATTCCAGTGTTTCAAAAAAAGTAAATTTTTCTTCCTCTTGTAATAGTATGATTCAAAATTATCTTCCTTAGTTCAACAGTTTTTACATAAATTGTCTTTGTCGGGATGCTTTTTCAACAACTGATTTTCTTTTCTGTAGATACATAACACTTCTGTAACAGCTTTTGCTTCAGCAATGAAAGTTTGTCAGAATAATTTGTCAACACTACTTCACAGCACTTCGTCAATTTCTATCTGATTTACTTCAATGCCAGGCCTACTACTTCAAGGGTTCGCTGCTCAGGTATACTCCTCAACCCGTACAGTAATTTACAAACAAGTGCCTCTGTGGTTAGAATCAGCTTTGTAGTGTTCATTACTTGACAACATCACACTTTATGCACTTATTCAGGGAAAGCAAGATTCACTTTGGTGCTCTTTAGTACTCTTTTGTACCTTCCAAAACCTCTGCAAGTTATGCTCCTCTCCTTCTGAAGAACCTCTTCCTGAAGGCCAGCCTTCTTGAGACTCTTGTTCCCGCACTGCGTTCTTAACCAAATACTGACAAGGATATGGTTTACTTCTGCTTTTTCCTTGGCTTTGGCAATGCGTGTTTATACCAGCTTTGATTATGTAATTCAAATATGGGCAATACGCTATACAACCTTGGAACTTTCATTAGTTCCCTCTAGCCTTTGGCAATATATTTTGGTTTTAAATTGCCTTTCTGTTGCTTTCTTCTGGCTTGGGTAATGGTTGTATGCATTGGATTTGAATAGTGTTGCCCCATTTGATTGCTGGGTTCTAAACAAACTTGCTTGTTTAAAGCAGTAGTCATTTGGTTTTGCAAAATAATGTTATCTCTGGTTTCAGACCGTTCAGTATTAAAAATTGCCTTTGGTATTGATTTCACACACACGCAAGTGTTTTCTAATCTGACACCACATGTATCGAGCGCACAAGCGTTCGTGGAGCGCTCCGCTGTCACTCTCAGCTGTTGGGGTGGACTCATCTGGTAAGATGTGCATGTCCGATGCCCTCGCTGGTCACCGGTACTTTGCTTCAGCGGTTCCTTGCGACCTGGCAATCTGCTGCTTTTGGTCTTCCGCTGCCTGCACGACTTGCACACAGAGCTTCCTTCGCTCTGGAGGCTCTCTTGTTCTTCTTGCTGGCCACCGGAGACAGCTCTGTGGGGTAGAAAGCTTTCCACACGTTTGCTTCCTGCTGCACAGCCGCTGCAAAATAGGTCTTCAGAGGGCAAGCTTCCCACTTAGCGAACTCTGCAATTAAGGTTTCTGGAGGCAAAGACCTTCTTAGGACCGGCTACTGTTCTCTACTCGACAGTGGTCCTGGCGTCTTTTCCCTCCTCCAGTTTCTGCTTCTGCTGCTTACACTGCTCTCCCTGCTCTCTAATGGCCTGCACCTGAGGGGGCTTTTTAAGCTTCCCAGTCTCCCTCAGGTGTGGGCCATTTCCATTAACAAGCTGCACTCTGCAGCCTTGTTCCTCTTTAGCCATCTTCTTCATCTTGTACGTCAGGAATCATGGGACTTGACTTCCCTAATGAAAAAATGTGTTTTTCGTCTGTTTTGCAATAAGCCATTAGAAGGTTGGGGTCTTGGGAGAAGTTGAACACAGGGTGTCTGTCCCCTTCCTCCTGACCCTATTCCCCCCTTAAGAGATCTTCCCAAAGAACACCACCCCCAGGGTCGAGACCAGAAAGTGTCTTTTATCTAGGGGAATCATTACTGACATACCATTTCCCTAATGTCACTGGCTTTTTCAGCATCTATTGGGAAACGAGAAAGGAAATAAACGTTGCCTTGTTCGTTTCCTTTCCAATGCGCAACAGAGAAATGATAGGGCTGTAAATCTAAAAATAGCCGCATGACTCTAGCATTGGTATCCTTCCTTAAACATAACCATTTAAGGGGATCATGATAAGTAATTAATCTGAACTTTCTACCTGTTAAATAGTATTTCAAGTATGTTCTAGCCCATTTGATGGTGAGGGCTTCCAATTCTAGGGAAGCATAGTTCTTTTCCTGGGCAAACAGTTTCCTACTAGTATAGATGATAAGATGTTCTATACCATCATGACTTTGAGAGAATACTGCCCCAAGACCAATATGTGAGGCGTCAGCTTGCAAAATAAACAGTTTGTTGAAGTCTGCCACCTTCAGAATAGGTTTGATACACAAAATGTTTCAATTGCTCAAAACAATGTGGTCTTCCTGTAAGTCCCAAAATTATAACTCTATGAATATAAAATAAGATCACAAGAGGCACAGAGATAGTAAACGAAAAACATGTTCAACACATCCCAAGGGGAAGTAGTGAAGTGAGCTCTCGAGCTAAGCCAACTAAGTACTAACAAGCCAAGCCCCTCTTCTACAGAAAAGAAATGTACTCTTTATAGTGGCAGTAACGTACATTACATGCATAGAAGCATTTCAGAGAGACATCATTCTTTTGTTTATGTACATATATTTCATTGTAGCATGCACTGTGTTGGAACATAATATGTAGTTCCGAAGTATTCTGAGAAAGCAAGACCTATTGTGCGAGCATTTTGTCTCCGGTAACAAGACATTCCAATTCTGCCGAAAATGAAAACATTTGTCATGCTTTCTCTTTCCAAGGCTGTTTTCTGTGCTGAGAATATCTGACAGTCTGCCAAAAGACACACTCTTCTAAATAACATCTCTACAGTGTGTTCAGCTGCGTTCAGCATTTTCGCATTGGCACACAAACACATTAAGCGCTTAGAAACTAGAATTTGCGCTATAAAAAATAACAAGTATAATACATTATATTTTTCTGTATTGCTCTCAGCAAATCTTGATCCATGATAGCACAGTGCAAACCATACTGCTAAACAGTCCATTACATTAATGAATGAATGGATTAGCTTTATGAAAACCACAAAGAAGGCAGATTCACAAACACTCCTTTTTAGCATGAGCTAATCAATTCTAGGACAGTAATGCTGGGCAGTAGTGTGGAGGAGACAGTGCATTGACATCAGGCAAGTTACATGACAGGGAGGTCAGTCAAAACGGATTAAAAGGAACTGTAGCTAGACACTCATGTAGTAACATAGGCAGGGGAATAGTGATACTGAGACAGTACCACGATTGAAAAAGCATAGTGAAACTCTATTAGTAGTGTCCTGGTGAGAGAAGGTAAACCTTTGGCAATTTACCATGATGGCCTCTAAGTGTGCCAGATCTCTGGAACATGTACATAACATGGAAACTAAAACAGGGAATTATTGAATACACAGGCAGCCTCCTACGATGACTACGTTAAGCACTGCAATGGTGACAAAATGTTGGTGCTGTCATTCTATTTTTCTATTTACCTGAAAACACTACTCTTAAGGATGCAAAGAAAGCTGTGGACAAATGCAGGATATATATATATATATATATCAACCTGGTGCTCAAGATGAAGATGATCAATTGTGTGTGTTTGTGTGTGTGTGTGTTTGATCAAGCATGTGTGTACTTGAAAAGAAAGCAAGCACAGCATAGCATAGTAGGTGGGATGTACATGGGCAACAGTTTTCTGAGATGGTGTGCATTCTCTAGTACCCAAAAGACAGTTATCATTGCCACAGTTATTATTGGACCGAGTATAACATATTTCTTTCTTGCTGACAATGGTCTCCTGGACCTGATCATTTCTGTGGCAAAAGTGTCCAAATCCTCATTTCTGTGTAACCCAAAAATGGGCATAGTTTATCAGTGTCCGTTAAGAAGCCTCACTGATATAGGCTCTAGAAGTTCATCCGTGGGTGGCACCTGGCCACATGTCCTTCCTCAATTGAAGTCTTCAGTTCCCTGCCCCCTCTACCTCCAGGTGTCTTTGGGCGGGTATAGAGGGAACACAGGTTGGTTTCTTGTGGGTGCTGCACAACTTGCTGCAACACTTTCCTACCCCAAAAGTCTTTCCCTATCTTCCCTTGGCACAGATTGTATCATGTGGCCCTGGGCACAGAGTGATCCATAAACAAACAGCGTTCCGGTGTCATTCTCAGCTGGTGGACTCACCGGGTAAGAGGTGCGCGTCCGATGCACTTGCTGCTCACATGTACTTTGCTTCAGCGGCTCCTCGTGACCCGGCAGTGTGCTGCTTTTGGTCTGCCTCTGCCCGCACGACTTGCACACAGAGCTTCCTTTGCTCTGGAGGCTCTCTTGTGCTTTCTGGCCACCGGGGACAGCCTTGTGGGAAAGAAATATTTCCACACTTTCGCTTCCCATTGTGCATCCTCTGCAAAACAGGTCTTCTGAGGGCAAGCATCCCCCTTGAACACTTCTCCCTGCGCGACCTCTGCAATTAAGGTTTCTGGAGGCAAAGACCCTCTCAGGACCGGCTACTGTTCTCTGCTTGGCAGAGGTCCTGGCGTCTATTCCCTCCTACAGTTTCTGCTTACACTGCTCTCTCTGCTCTCTTATGGCCTGCACCTGAGGGGGATTTTTAGGCCTCCCAGTCTCCCTCAGGTGTGGGTCATTTCCATTGACAAGCTGCACTTTGCAGCCTTGTTCCTCTTTAACCCACTTCTTCATCCCAGTAGTTTGGGTAGTATGGGACTTGAAGACCCCAATGAAAAAATTAGTTTTTCTAACTCGGGTAAATTGAACAAATGGGTTTTCTTTCCTTCTGACCTGCTTCCCCCCTCATGTGATCCTCCCGCAGAACGCCACACCCAAGGCTGGACAGGTTTTCTGGGGGAACCATTACTGATTCATCACAATACCCTGACAGTAGAGTGTAGCTGGGTTAGGAAGAATGATTAAGAGAGCTCAGGTGTCAGCACCCCTATATGTGAAAGTGTTTATCAGATAAGGGAAGATGTATGCCCCTTTGTGGATTCAAGAGAGCTATGATAAAATATTATCAAGAGCACTTGAAGAAATATAGGGGTAGTGAAACCCCTTCCCTGGTGGAATTTTGTTTTCTTTCCGTTTGTGCATCTTATAACTTTATGTTTGGAACTTCAAGAATAAGTTATAGGTTTATAGCTCAAAGAAATCCCTATTTTCAGCTTCTATAGTTTTGGACACAGGACTGAAGATGCTTTGTTTAACATCCTGACAAAGACGTTCCTTCGTTTTCTTGAGGTAGGGAAACCCTTCATAGAGTTAAGGATAGATAGGATTTCCCCAACCCCTCTCATTATTTTGACAATAAAAGCTTATAACCAAAACTTAAAATGAAATAGTGTCAGAGTCTTTCTCTTGACGTCCTTACACAACCCAGGTGGGGAGCCAATAGAGACTGGGAGCAAACATTCTGGGAGGAAGAGCAACCACCCTATATCTTCAAGATGGAGAAAGTACAACCCAGAAACACATAATGAGCAAGACGAGATAAAGCTCGCCAGTGAACAAGATACAAGAGCAGACAGCCTCAGAGAGAGAATCCTTGGCAAAAAAAAGCCTAAAAGGGAATCAAGGCAAACTGGTGATGATGCTAAGAATTATATGAGCCAAAAAGAAGCCTGTATATGAAAAACTGATTGGCTAGCTTTTCCTCACTTTTGCATCCCATGCTACACTGCCATTCTTCTTGTATCACTGTAGAACCTCATCATTCTGGGCATCCACATAGTATCCCAAAGCAACTAGTGAGGAAAATGTTTTGGTTGCTCCTGATCTACACGTTGGGGTTCACTGGTGTACACATTCTAACATACACTCAAGCAAGAAAACACATTCATTACAGAATTCACACATAACACCCACCCACAACATACACACCCACCGACACTGCGTACACATGCCAACATACACTCACGCAAGGAAATGCAGAATTCAAACATGGCACACACACAATATACACACCCACTATGAAGAACCGGAGGGTATCCTCCCATCTACTCCCCTTGGGTCTTCATCTCAGGTTGCCAAGGAAGGGCCATTGCTTTTGGATCCTGACCCTGGGGGTGGATATGCGAGAGAGGATCACCGGGGTGGAGGGGCCTTGGGGAGTGGAGGAAAGGTGCCATTAGGTGAGGCATGGTATTTCCCGTTCCCTTGTCAAAATGCACCCTACCCTCCCATTGCCTTTGTAGGTTACCAGTCTTCCCCATTGTTACACACACACCAAAGATCCCACACTCCTATCCCTTTAAAACTGGGACGAGGAAGAGGCAACTAGGAATAATGTACACTCCCATCTTTGCGCACCACTTTGGTACTGGGACGAGGAAGAGGACTGTGGAACACCACTATAATGGTCAGGCATGTCCCATTGATACAAGTAATTGTGGTCAGGCAATGACTTGCAGCTGAAGCCAATTGAGAGGCTACATGTGCATAAATGGAAGAGAGACCCGCCTGGAAGGAGAGATTTGCCAGGGTAGCAGGACGTGGCAACCCGACGTGGAGCAGGCTGGAGAGGGGCCGGTGAAAAGGACGCCGCGAGCAGGAGAGTCAGAAAGACGCCAGGGCCAAGACAGGCCACGAGAAGGTCGAGAGCACTGCAGATCCCTGAACCGTGTGTCTCTAGTTAAAGCTGGAGGACACAGAAGCCTCCACTATGCCGCTGACCGCAGCAAGAAGGTTCGGAAGAGGCGAGTGCTGCTCGATGGAGCTCTAGACGAGAGAGAGGAGAGCGAGCGGTAGCACCTGGAGAAGTAGCCGTACAACGGTGAGTGATGGAGAGGGTTCACTCGTGCCAGGGTGCTCCAGGGGTTTGGTGTGGGCAAAGGAAGATGCTGATCGTGAAAACATGTAATGAATGGGTCTGGAGACCGAATTGATAAACTTTTTATTTTATTTTTTATTTGCTTTAATTGATTACAATTTTTTAGCAAAAAGAATTATATTTCATCCAATTTTTGTTTTTTTGCGTGATAGTTAAAATGGTCCCAAAAACAATGTGTGGTTCCTTAAAGTTATCCATCAAGTCTCTTCGTTTATTGAAGTATTTGATTAATGAATGCCACGACAGCTATTACATATGAGGTCCTTTCTCCATTCATCAGGGTAGTCCACCAATCGTATGCATCAAGTGTGATAAATTGTGACATCAGCTGGCCAAGTTGTTTCCTTCTTTCTCTGATTAGGGCTGGACAAAGTAGTAAAATATGTTTTGGGGTTTCCACACTAGTATCCACTCCACAAAAAACGACATTGGTTCTGGTTGGATTTGGTTTGTATTGAAAGAACATTGAATACCGAACAAGCTGCAAAGTACGTAATGAGTTATTGCATACCAAACTAAAGGAAAGATATGCAAATCATATGAAAATATAGCATAAATGAAAACACAGTAGTGTGCATTTACGAACGAAGTAAAAATAAGTCAGAAGCATTTGTCAACAAAGTGAAAATTCAAGCCAAAAGAAAGCCAGTAATGAGAGACTGTGAAGCAAGTGAAAAGCAAATGATAAGCATTATTGGACAAATGAGTTGTGTGAAAGTCACATATTGGCAGAGTCAAGACACTGACAAAGGGAAACAGAAGTGCACATGGACTATTGACAGAGGCAGAGAGGAAGCCTGTGTTGGCAAGCAAGTCCAATGAGAATCAATGAACATTATTAAGTGCCAAGGGTTATTGGTTGCATGACCTGTGATGGGTGGACCGTGTGGTCAGATAACTGCGCTTAAACCGAGTAACCTCTACTTGGAGTGAACCAAGGAAAGTTAAAATACTGAAGCTGTTTTTCCTAACAAGTGTTAAAGTAACTAAAGAGTCAAACAAGTTAAGGGAATTGCTGCAAAGTCTGAAGGGTTACAAGGTGGATTTGGAAGCAATATTGAAAGTTGACAAAGTTGAACTAACTGTGAATTTGAAGCTATTAGTGCGGCCTTCTTGGGGAAAGGAACCCCAAGAGTTTGTGAACTGTGTTGAACTTGGGGAAGGGAACCCTGATGCCTTTTTGAACTGTTTTGAACTAGGTGAAGGGGAAGCTGAAAGCAAGCCCAGAGCTCGAAGAAGCTCAAAACTTTATTTTGAACAGTTTCTTTCGTTGCTGACATCCCTACACATTGTATATATTTAGTTTTGAGGGCAAGTATAGGTTTTGGATACAGATAGACTTTTGAGTTGAACTTTTATGACACAGACTATCCTTAGTTTCCTTCGGTAGGGAAATACCACCTCTATTTAGTGGGTCTTCCCTGGTGCCTGCCATGATTCCCTTGGTCTCCCACCACTCCGGTAAGAAATGCTGACAAACAGCAGCTTGAAAGCACCTGCCTCCTGCTGCCATGTCTATTCCCCTGTGTCTGCATTCTCCTGCGGTCCTGCTTCCTGCTTCACCAGCTCTGCTTCTCTTCTCTCCGACTCCTAATTGAAAGTGCAAGCCATTTTCAAATGTTCTGATCTCCATTGCCCCCGCACTTCTCCTCCTTCACCTTCCCATGCACTTGCACAATCTGAATGACACCTGGCCTAGTAGTCATTGTCTGTCTTCCTTCTGTTCCCCCTCCCTTGCCTCGTCGCGCCTTGAAACACTTGTGTATGGGCGCGTTATAAATGCCATATCATATCATATCATTTTAACAACTAGTCTGTGGGTTGATTTGTTTTTTTTTGATCCATACTAACTTCTTCGTCCTGTTCTCAGTACTTGAGATGTTATGGGAGTTCATAGGATTTTTTTGTTAAGAATAAAAGCATCAGTGGAAAAAGATGTTAAATGTGGGTTATGTGTATTTGAGAAATGAATGGGTTTCTGTCCAGAATGTCTGTTATGAAGGAGTTTTAAGGTTTTATATCTGGAGGGTTTTGTATAGTGACAACATGCCATTAGGAATTTTGGAATTATAAGGTCTTCCTCATTTATAAGGGAAGAATACCATGACTCTCCTCATGGGGTCAGCACATCTCCCCGACGGCCATCTGCTCCCATGTGATCCTCCCTCAAAATACCACCCCCTGGGTCAGGATCGGTAGCGACTGCCGTCGCCTGGCCACATGGGAGGAGATCTTTGGCTGGGGATCAGTGATCGCTCCACAGGATTTATCATCACAATAGACACATAAGCACCCCCCCACATGGTGTACAAACCCTCTCACAACATAGACACCAACACACACAACAAGAAAAGATAGAATTCGCCCACAACTCACCCATACACAACATACGCAGCAACACACACTACATATGCACCCACTGGCACAGCGTACACATTCAAACATAAACACACAGCAAATGCACTTAAGTCCAGCGTGTATACATTCCAACATACACTCAAGCAAGAAAGCCCACAATTCCAATAACAGTATTCAGCCAACATTAGCACACAACACGCATCATGCGCAAGGAAATACATTATTTAGCCAAGGAAACACATTATAATTTATTAATTAGAAAGTATATGTTATAAGAAAACAAAAGTAAAGCAGTACATTACTGTGAAGCATAAAGTAGGACTAGAATATTGCCTAAAACAATTATTCTCCTCATCCGTCAAATGTATGCCATCCGTCGAGAAATAGTGTCGATTTGACACTTAGAGCCTCATTACGAGGTGGGCGCAAAGGGATACTGGGCACCTTTAAGGACACCGGTACCGGTAATCCCTTTTCGCCCAATTCCGAGGTCCCTTGGGGGGTCATTTCCTTAACGCCTGGTTTTACCAGGCGTTAATGGACGGGGCCCGTTAATCGGACTTCACAGAGCTAATAACGGTACCGCAAATTGCGATACCGTTATTAGCGCCTTCCCCCTTCCCATTGAGCCCTATCGGGGCTGAAATGGGATGGCTTTAACAATGGGGACTTACCGGTCCCACCAAGGTCGGACTGGACCGATAAGTCCCCAATGAACGGGACCGGACACTGTCCCGTTATAGGTGGTAGTCATGGCGCAAATAGCGCCATGACTACCGCCAAACTCGGAATGAGGGCCTTAATGTTCTTGTGAAATATAAAATGTCCTCCATGTTCAATAGAACATTTGTATTTATATGCCTATTTACAGTTGTGCAAGCATGATTAATTTTGCAGTGATTCGCACTACTCCGCATCCACATTTTAGTTGCTGCCAAACACTAAAACATAATTGTTGTTGCTAGAAATAATCCTGCTAAGTGTAGCAGATCAGTTTAAATGTTAAAAAAATTCATGTTGCTCTTTTGTAACTAAGATCGTTTTCCAACCAGCGTGGATCAAAATAAAATCAGGCGGCTTGAAAACACTGTCACAATAAACAAAATGTTTATCCAAAATGTCTTTACATTTTCCACCTTGACATCACCAAATGGAAACAGCACTCACAGTATGCAATGCTCCAGCCAATGGAACCACGAATGTCCAACAATGAACACTGCTTTTACCTACATTTAAGAAAAACTGTTCAAATAACCACACACGTTAAAAATACATATGCATATGCATACGTAATATAATGATCACATGCATAAAAATATACATTCAGGCATGCTAAAAGTGAAATAAAATAATTTGCCTGCCGTACAATACGCACATTTCCAGCTACAGAAATTGTGCACACGTACACTGTTGTAATGCTGCACCTATACTTATAATCATCTGATTTTAATAATGCAGCAACACAACGAATACACACACATGTGTAATGCTAAGCACACTTACATTACGGAAGTAGACAAATATTTATCTAGAAAGTTTCACAACTAATAAATGACAAATGCACATAATATCTATATAACACTTTTGCTTTCAAACTTACCTTGTGTTTCATTTACACCATGAAATTCTTCAATAAAACACTTCTTCTTTAACAAATAGAGTGTGCAAATATTGATCAAATATTGATCAACTGCGCATGCAAAATGTACATCAACCAATCAACATACAGAAACACTCTGCCATACTTATGTTACATCAAACGTACGTGCCATTTATGCAGTAGACAACACCCAAACACGCAACTTATTCAATCACGCCTATTAAGATAAATCTGTTCAATGAAAGACTGTGACCAGTGCAGAAGTAAAGTAAGTACCCTTCACAAACGTATATACGGTTTTAATAATAATGTTAAACGTGTCATTTTAAAATTGCATACTTTAGTATAGATAATGAATAACTATTTGATTGCAGCACATTGGAAAATGTCAACAACCACTTCTTTCGAGCCTTCAAGAGAGCCAGGTTAGTAAATAATCTTTTATAAAATCGCCTTTTTGTACTGTACGCAATTATTGTTTAAATGTGAACATTGTACATAATAAAACGTACCCTTTTAGTTACTCATTTCATAATGAAATATAACAAGAAGGCACTAGCATATAATTAATATCCCAATATACAAACCTCCAATACGAATGTAGGCACTACCATTCTATAAATAGTACTAGATAGAAAATGTTAAAACAAATGTAAGCAGTAGCACCTAATTTCCTCAATACGAATGTAAGCTCTTGCGCACTGTTATAGCACAATATAAAAAATCTCGATACAAATGTAGGCACTAGCGTAGTATTAATAGCACTATATACTAAATGTTCATACAAATGTAGGCACTACCATACTATAAATATTAGTAGATAGAAAATATTAAATACAAATGTAAGCTGTATCAATATCATCGAATGTCCTTACAATCATAACATACAGGAATTTACAGTAAACAGTTGGACAAGTTCTTTTTATCTGATTTATCACACAGGGTTATTTGTTCTTCTCTTTATCTGATTTGCACACATCCAGTTAAACAATTTTATATTCAGTATCTTGTCGTTATTGCTGGGACGGGTTTCTCTCTCCATACAGTGTTGCCACCTGCCACTTCTCCCGTTCTCCCCATTTCCTCTTTGCATGCAGGGTAACGTTGCAGGGAATGGCCTCAGCTCAAGTATCCCTCTTCGGTATTTGACTTCTCATTCCTTGGTTTCGCTGGTCCCCTGTTCTTGGCACCCCTACTGTGGTATACGTGTATTGACTTTAAGAAGCTGTTTGTGCTCCTGTTTGCCTTCTCAATCCTTGGTTTCATCAAGTTCCCGTTCTATGCTTCCCTTCTGGCTGCTGCTGTGTATGGATGCTGGTGTTAGGAAGCTGTTCGCGCTCCCTCCTCTGATGATCTCAGCGTGGCTCATTGGGCATCTGGCCCACCACGATATGGACGTGGTCTCGCCACCACCTTGTTCAGGTTTCTGCTCTCCTGTTTCACAATGGTTTCTCTGCTGTTGGATGTCCCGGGCCTCTGGCGTATCCGAGTGGCATTCTTTGCCTCCTCCAGAGTCACAGGCTCAGTGGCTCCTCTCAGGTCTGCCTCTCAGAGATGTGATGACATCAGGGGGCTTCCCATGCCTACGATACTCTCTCCTACTCCTTGGTACCCCACTCATCTCACTTAAGTACACGTCTCTTCTTAAATAGAAATCTTCTTTTCCTATTTAAGGCTGGTTTGTTTCTTCATTGCTTTCAGTCAAATATGCAGAAGTCACATTATTCTTTGTAGCAGATAGTCCAATCTATACTACTATGGTGTGTGGCTTAGGGAGTGAATCACTGGAATGGGAATTTTTGTCCCCTAAGGGGGAGTCTCTCCCAGTGAGGTCTCACTTGCCCGCACCCCTAGGGAGGGTCTTGCAGTGCGGGCTCACTGCCTTAGCTTCAAAGGAGAGGCTCCCCTTGGAGAGAAGGGATGAATACCCTCGATTCATCACAATAGGCCCTTAGCATGCATGTGAGAGAAGCTGTGAATTGGCATGATTGCTCATGTGCACCTTGAAGAGCAGCAATTTCCATGTACGACACAGACATGTTCATGGTGTTTGGGCCACTGTACACTTTATTACAAATGACACAAACAGCATCACAAAGGTAGAGCAAGTGTATCGTTCACCATGCCTAGCACAGCATGCGGGCACATCAGAACCCAATATGTGTCGTGAGTCCCATCCCTTTGTACCAGGGGACCTCCAGTAAAAGTAACTCCAGGGAATAAAAGTAACCCAAAAAACAAAGCGAACACTAGGCAAGAAGTAATGCAAATGTACTGGAACCAAACAGCTGGGAAGCACGATTCAGACAGCCCCGTGGAACTGAACTGAATGAAATGAGATGTCCACGCCACCCACTGCGGCTAAACATCTTATACCTAATTTGTCAAATTATCATACAACATTTTAGTTACATTTTTTAGGCAGGTGTAAGGTAGGCATGGTATCACAAGTATGGCACTGACACAAGAGCTACAAGTTTCAAAACTTTTATTACATTCTTGGGGTTTGGAAAACTCCTACTTTGCCCTGTAGCTACAATGGGAGTAGTCTCAACCATCAAATATTAAAGAAAACACAGTCCGAGACAGTCTGTCAAATCAAAATGGCCTATACTAAAAAACAAATGCCTGACCTATCTCTTATACAAAAATTGTGTAAAGGGGAATGTGTATGTAAAGGTAAGTCAGTGTTATAACATAAAGGATCAAGGTGGCTGAGTCAGCTCCCCTCCCCATGTTGGACAGCATGGAGTAAGGTGGCCCTCGTAGACAGAATGACACGAAGCAGTTCAAAATGTGGGTCGAGGCATGCTTACCCTTCCACGTTAAAGTCACTTATTTTCAGTTCACCAAAAGCTCTTTCACAGTTCAAAAAAAGTTCGCGTAGATCTCGCTCAGTCGGGATCGGACCTCACAATCACAGCGCTCGCAGGGGGTACCCTTCCCCAAGCTTCATTCAAATTCTGAAGGTCTCCCTCAGTCGGGCTCGGACCTTTCACTGATGTTGAAGACTATTGCGTGTACAAGATTTTTTTTATCGACCTCTGCAGGTCCACTTCGACTTTCACTTCAGCTCGCCCTTGTGTTATTTGCCCCAGTGTCTCTTGGTCTTGGTAGTTCCATAACACAATAAGAAAAGTTCAAATAAATCTTTCTCTTAAAGCATTCATCTTTTAACTTCCCTTTAGTTGAGATTAATCTTGACCATTGCGCATTTCAGAGTTTGTTCACTGTGTTTCCTCATAACAAAACATCAAACATTTTGTGGAGACTTTCGAATGGGCTATTTCCTTTCGCCTGACCACTCCGCTACTCTGTATCTCTGGCTTCACAGTTATCGGTAAGTTTAAAAGTTCACTACTGGTTTGCTTTCTTTTGCGTCTCATCGGCACCCGCGCAACCTTCAATTCTGAGATACACTGTTGCGGCTTCAATCTTTCCTTGACACAAACCAGCCTTTCATGTCTTTTGCAAACTTACCGGTTTTGTGCCTTCCTTTCTTTTCTCTGTGGCTTTGATTCACGAGTCAAGGTTGATACCAAAGACTTGGCCTCACCTCCCCAACTCAGCCGTTCACCCGGGAGGGTCACTGGCGTCCTTAAAACATGACTTTTTTTGTCTGGGATTTGGCTTTCTATGCATTTCCTTCACGGTTTCCCGGAGGCAACACCCCCCTGGAAGATCTGCTCCTTCTCGTGTCTCACCTTCCTCAGAGTGTGTCTCAATGTTCTGCCTTTTATTCGTGTGGGGGGAGCTAATGGGTATCAGATGTATGTAATTAAGGTCAAGTACCTGACTTTGCCTGACCTTAACGGGACATGTCCAATGAGATATGCAATTGTTAGCCTCTTTACTCTCAGTCCTCCTCTTCCTCAGCCCAGTGTTTGTGTAGAAAGGGGAGGGGTCATTGGAACATTGGAGAGTCCTATAAAATAGGATGGGGTATGGGCACGGGAAAGGGGGATACCGCATCTCACCACCGGTTGCCTCACCCCCTCCTCAAATATCCCCCACCCAGGTGATCCTCCCGCACTGGTCTACCGCCAGGGTCTGCATCCAAAGGTGATGGCCGTGCCCTGGCCACCTGAGGGAGAGATCCCTGGGGACTAGCAAGTAAGACACCCTTTGGTTTCTCACACAGGTCACATGAGCTGATTGGTGGGACAGCGTCAGCTTCCTATATCCAAATATAGGTTGACTGATCCTGATTCGTTCACACACTTTTTGGCCACAATTACATTAACACCCCTTGTGACATCACAAACCTTCCCACACCGCCCCTCAATTACGTGATTGTGTTGATTAGTCAAAAACACTTGTTTGCCATTGGTTGGTAATGTCCAATTGACAAAATAGCTTGATATGGCGAGGGGGTCAGACATTCACACTGAGTCGGACCAATGGTTTGCCCCGCAGACATCATCAAGGACACTGCACAATGTTGCACCCTAGGGACAGCAAAACCTCTCTCCCCTGATTGTCTCCCCAGCCCGCGCCCCATAACCCCTACTCCAACGCTCTGTCCCCCTAGCTCCCTTCTCCCGCCTTGCTGCCAAGTGTAGTCTGAAAAAACTAAACCACACCATGGCTGGAGTTTAAAAAACTGCATTTAATTTCTGGGAAACTTCAGCCGTGCAACATTCCGAAACACTGTTTCTGCTGAATGCTAAAAAAATACGGAATTGGGCTTCATTCAGAAAGTGAATACCCCCACGCACAACAAAGGGAGAATTCTTGATTGGATTGCTAGCCATAACTGCAACCTATCCATCACCTCCATCTCCCCCCAAATATGGACTGACCATCACCTAATTGCCTTCACTCTCATGACTAAAAGACCCACTGTACCCATTCCTCCTCCCGCCATACCAACCTTGACGAGAAATAAGAAAAACATCACAGTCGACAATATCCTACCCCATCTCATCCCTAATCTCAACGCCCTACCAGACCATACAGACCCAGGTCTACTTGTGGAAGAATACAACAACGCCATGACTACCGCTCTTGATAGCATTGCCCCACTAAAACTTAGGAATAGCAAACCTAAAAAGCACCTAAACTCCTGGTTCACACCTCACCTAAAAAACTTAAGATTACAGAAAAGAAGATGTGAAACGGCCTGGAACCTATACCCTACTATAGAAAATAAAACTAAGCTAATAAGTATCTCATCACAATACAAAAAGGATATCCTCACAGCAAAACAAGAAACGTATAACAATAGGATAACACAAGCCAACTCTAGCATGAAGGAGCTCTTCTCAATCCTGAAAGAATTGGAAACTCCAATCATAGTACAAGATGACTCCATTAAAGATAAAACCTGGTGTTCTGACATCCAGTTGGCACTCACTAATAAAGTGGCCAAGCTCCAAAATAAAATAGCTGTAAAGAAAGCCTCACTACCAGCTCAAATTCTAGCGCCACCCAATTTAACACAGCAATCCAAGCCAACAGAATTTACCCAATTTAACTTCTCTAAGGTCTCAGTTCTTGAGGTAGAGAAAACAATTCTCGCGCTTAAACCATCTAATTGCAAAGGTGACCAATTCCCAGCACAACTGATCAAGGACGCCGCTAGAGAGCTAGCCCCCTTTATCACTAAACTCATTAACGCCTCATTCAGGTCCGGCACCATCCCACGTAATCTAAAGGAATCCTGGGTACTTCCTCTTCTAAAAAAACAAACACTGGACCCGAATATACCCACTAACTATAGGCCCATCACCACGGTGCCATTTCTACTAAAAATCTTAGATAAGGTAGCATACACCCAAATTCAGAACTTCCTTGAGGTGAATCTACTCTTAGGCGCCCGCCAATCTGGCTTCCGACCACAACATGGTACAGAGCCAGCCCTTATCGATCTAAAGGCCCAAATAGACTCACTAAGAGATGAGGGAAAACTAGCACTTCTCCTCCTACTAGACCTTTCAGCTGCCTTTGACTTGGTGGACCATAAATTCCTGTGCAGCCACTTGGACTCAGCGGCCCACTTCTCAAAGGAAGCTATAGTCTGGATACAGGCCCTCATTAGGACCTTGGCGGAGGACCATGGCGCTATTAGCACCATGGTCCATGGCGCTAAGCTGCCAACTCCGCCATGGGGGTTGGCGGACTTACCGCCCCATTCCGACCTTGGCGGGGCGGTAAGTCCCCAATCCCCATTTACCCTTCCCCATTCCCATTTTTGCCCCATAGGGCATAATGGGAGTGGGGAAGGCGTTAATTACGCCACCGTAAATTACGGTGGTGTAATTAACAACAAGTCCCTTAGCGCCATGGATTTTTCCGCCTGCAAAAAGCAGGCGTAAAAATCACCATGGCGCTACGGGAACTCGTACTCAGGCGGTAAGGGGCGCCATGGTTTACGCCGGCGTAAACCCCTTACCGCCTGGGTCCTAATGAGGCCCCCAGTCTTTCCTTAGTGACAGGACTATGAGGGTCTTCTCACCATCGGCTGCAGCAGACCCGATTCCTATTACTTGCGGGGTCCCCCAGGGATCATGTGTCTCCCCAACACTCTATAACATCTTCACCAAGCCATTCTTTGACGATCTTGACAATCTGGGTATCACCTATACTAATTACGCAGACGATACCCAGATTCTCCTACCACTTACGGGGGATTACGATGAAGATCTGGCATTGGTGAATAGAGTCTATAGCATCGTTCAGGCTTGGATGGCCAACCATGGCCTATGTCTGAACGATGACAAAACAGAGCTCATCATCCTGGGCACCGCAGCTCGCATCTCAAAACTCAACCTTAATTACTCAGCATTAATTATTGATGGGAATACCATTAAGGTCGCCAGAGAAGTAAAAACCCTAGGATTTTACCTCGACTCAACCCTATCCCTCACCAAACAGGTAAATTCACTGGCCTCATCTACGGCCTATACCTGTAAACTAATAAGAGCAGGGAAACCATTCCTGTCAACTGACAGCTGCTTAATCCTCTCCAGAGCCCTCATCCTATCAAAACTTGATTATTGTAATGCCCTCTACATAGGGGCAAACAAACAAATTATCAATAGAATTCAAGTGTTACAAAATAACGCACTCAGGGCTGCCCTAAGCATCCCTAGAAGAGCACATATCTCCGAAATAAGAAGGAAACATAAATGGCTCTCCACCCAAGAAAAAATGAACCTCAAATCGGCTTCCCTAATCTACAAATGCCTAAATAACAAAGCCCCTAGCTACCTAACTGAACGATTTTCTAACACAATCTTCACCAGACCCCCTAGAATAGCCAACCCAAACTGTCTTCAAGTGCCAAGATTTAAACTGTCCACCATAGGAGGATCCAGTTTCCCAGTCAGGGCAGCACAATTGTGGAAATCCCTGCCACACACACTCAGATCTGACCAAACGTTTGCCAAATTCAGAAAGAGCACAATTAAATGGCTCATCGAGAAAGATATGTAACCTACTCTACAGCACCACACTAACTTAGCCCTCCTGCCTACATGCACTGTATTTTTGATTTAGTTATGTTAAATATGTAAATATCTGTACATTTTACGACATATTGTCCACACCTACATGCCACTATATTTGTTCTATGTTAATTACCCTCATCCTGTAACTATGAGATAACCTGTCTTTACCACTCCTGTAACTAAGCTGTAAATTCTCTTTGTACCTGCGCCCTGATACTTCTGGGTCCGGCGCGCACAATAAATAAATAAACAAACAAACAAACAAACATAATGCTTATCACCCAGGGCCTGCAGCTCTTTTCTTATGACCAGTCTGCAAAAAATGCTTTCTTAACATGGGCCTACAAACAAAATGGCTTCTGTGCTGTTCACATATTGCTCACAAAGCACCCCTAGCATAAGCCCCCCGCATGACATCTTGCACCCCCCACCCTGTCTCCACTCTATACAACTATCCCATAGTTCACCCAAAGCACTCATCCCTCATTGTGGTCCACCATGGGTCTTCTCGGTCTGCACCTGCTTCTGCGTCACCTTCTGTAATTAGCGCGGTGTTCAATGATGTCTCCCACCCCGATGCCACCCAACACGTTACTCTTGACATCACCATGTTACTTCCACAGCTGGTACGTGCACCCCCCCCCCCTTGGCAGCGTTCAATCTGCACCTTGTGATGCATCTGATTATGTCATCACTCCTTTCCCGTATATAACCTCTCCTCATGTGGCCAGGGGATGGCAGTTGCTACTTCAACCTGACCCTGCGGGCGGCTATATGAGGGAGTACCACATGGGGGAGGCAGCCCTCGTGAGGTTCTCATGGCATCATTGGATGAGACATGGTATCCCCTTTCTCTTTTGAGAATACCCCCACCATTACCCATGCCTTCATTATTTGTAAAGCGCCCCAAGCTCAGAGGCATCAAGGCGCTGTTTCAACCTGTTACACAGGGTAAGACATCTTAGCAGAATAACAGATTACATACATCTTACATATTCCTTAAAGTGTCCCATTACCCTGCTCAGGTCTATTGGGGAGCAAGTGTAGCCATGTCCATAGTTAGGTGAGCAACAGAGTTTTGAGGGCTTTGCAGAAGGAATATGATTCCTCAGCACGTAGGTTTGGGAGGAGGGAGTTCCAATGCTTGGCTGCTAAAGCGGGAAAACCTGTGCCTCTTCCTTTCGGTTAACATTTGGTATCACAAGGTGATTTGCGTGCATTGACCTCTCTGGTTTGAAGGATTTGATTCTTACAAGTTTTTGTACCAGGTAGGCAGGTGCTGTGTCAGATAGGCATTTGTGAATGATGGAGAGCGTCTTGAAAATGATCCTCTCACGAATGGGGAGCCAGTGGGGTTCCCTTCTGGCTGTGAAGATAACTATTTTGGAAATGTTGAGTGCAGAGCGTATAGCATCGTTTTGGATTATCTCTATTTTGTTAATGTTTAGTTTGGAAGTCCCTGTGAAGAACACATTACAGTAGTCTAACCTTGCACCTATGACTGCTCGAGCAATGGTGAGGGAGCTGGAGGGTGTCAGAATTGTCTGGCGGCATTTATCCATTTAGTTGTATAGGCAGATGATGATGCAATAGTGTTCACTTGCTGTATGAGCGAGAGAGTGACGTCCAAAAGACCTGTTTTTACAGAGGGTGTTATAACAGGATACTCAGTATTTTTAATAATGGGTCGAAGGCACTAACCTGGACCAGATGGAGCAAATTGCTGCTTTGAAGGAATTCCCCAATGCCCCTGAGTTCCCCCTGCTGATGAACAGCTACGGGAAACCCAGGTACCTCACGGAAACCCTCTGGGGAAGAAAACCCTGTGATGATGCAGCCTTCAGTCTAGGAGATCTGGGTGCCGGGGGTCAGTGATACTGGATGCAGCAATCTCAAAGGAGGTTCCTTGGAGGATAGAAATGGGGAGGTTAGAGAAGACATATACACTGCTGCCAGAGAGAAGTTATGAATGTGCAGAGAATTACCCTGAAGGCTGTTGTTGGATTATAGAATGCTGAATTGGGATGGGTAGGCAGAGGAATGGAGAACTATGAGGAAGAATAGGAGGATTATATGAAGAAATACAGAATGAACACCGAGCACAAGGAGGAAGGGGAGGAGTCCTACCTTCGTATTGTGGACCGAAGGATTATCAAAGTTATTCCATTCGGAATTCAAGACGACGTTGTGGAGAGCATTGTTAATACTAAGAGCTATGAGCAAAGGGAGATTCAGTATACAGTTGGAGTTTACAACGTAACGTGACAGAGACAAGATCAATGCCGTACCGTTGCTAAGCGATGTGCTTGCGTGCCAGGAAGCTTTCCGATCCGGCTCGTAGGAGGCGTTGTGAATGTTTCTGCAGGTATACTGATCTAAGAACATAAAGAAAGGTCAGATTAAATCTGAAAGTGTGTGCTTCCTGAAATAAACATAAATTCGAAATCGTACCGTTGCTAGGCAACAAACTCGCATTCCAGGAAGTAAGCGCTCTATGTGCTGCCGAAAACGGAATAAGAGCTTGTTGAGTTGCGGGCATGCTGTGAAAGGGAACAAAAGGAATCTGATCGAGTAGAAGGACATATAACAGAGTACACAGGACAGGGAACACAGTCTTGCTTTTAAACTTATGGTGCATGCTCTATAGAGAGTAGCGACGCATCGTAGATGACGATCCAGATCCTGATAACTGTTTCCTTGCTGTACAGTGGGCAGAGCCAAGATCGAAGGCAAAGCAGAGACTGGAAAGGTCATGCACGCAAGGGCGCCATGTTGGGGGAATTGTAGATCATCAAGCCAATCCATTTCTAGCACCTCCAGAGAGACCAGCAGAGCCCACGAGGACTAACAGAGGGTGAGACTGGGACCCGAATTCCAACTATGGTGAAGGATGTGAATTGAGAGTTGAGCTTCCTAAGCGTTGCCGGGGTTCCAACCAGTAGAATCTCTGTCTTGTCATTGTTAAGGCATAGGTAGTTAGTTGCCATCAAGGCCTGGATTGTCGTGTAGATTTTGTTGATGGTCAGGGAGTCATTGTCCTAGTTGGCAGACAGTGGGAGGAGAATCTGAGTGTCATCAACATAGCCCATGTAGGAGATGCCGATTAGTCCAGGAGGTCAAAGAATGGTTAGGTGAAAAGTTGTAAAGGGTGGGTGAGACACAGGAACCTTGGGGGACCCCGCCATGGATGGGGGCTGGGAGAGCGCAGGCTGTTTCTGGCAAGACTTGCATTGATCTGCCACCCAAGTATTATCTTCTTGTGAGAAGTTGGCTGCGTGTGAAAGGTGGTGACTGAGAATTTTGTGGTCTAGCAAGTCAGAAGCTGCTGATAGGTCAAGGAGAAGGGCATGCTTTCCCTTGTCCCTGAGGTTTTCAAGTTGGTTTTCCAGGTCAAGAAGGGCTGTTTCAGAACCATGGCCTGGCCTGAAACCAGATTGTCATGAGCCTAATATGTGGTGGGTTTCCATGAAGTGTTGTATTTGCTTGTAGGCTGCCCTGTCCAGTATCTTTAGGAGGAAAGGGACTGTGGTGATTGTGCGGTAGTTGTTGGGCATTGCTGGGTCAAGAGTCAGTTTTTTAGTAAGGGAAGGACCCATGATTCTTTTAAGCTGGCGGATAACAGGTTTGAACTGAAGGAAGCGTTAATGAATTTGTTGATGAAGGGAGACAGGGCTTTGGAGTATTCTTTAATGATCGTGGCCGGACAATGTCCCCCTTACATCTTGATGGCTTTGTCATTTTGAGGAAGAGGGTGGTTTCTGCTCCGTGATGTCTCTAAATAAACAAATAGGTGTGTGGGGTTCAAGGGATGGTGGCACAACAGGGGGGTTGTTGTTAGCTTTAATGTTAGCTTGTTTAAAGGTAATTTTGGTTTGTAGGGAGGATATGTCAGACCTCATGGCATCCTGTATGTTCGAACACCACTGCTCGTCTTTGATGATGGTGGTAGGAGGAGCTGAGGGTGTTTCCAGATCCCTGAGAGTTTTGAGTGGAATTGGACGTGACATACTGTCAAACCTCCTCTAACCCATTAAGGAAAGGTACTGGAAACACTTTCACTGACTTTGCATGCAAGTCTTTAAAATCGGATTTGCCCTTCAAGACTGGGTACAAGTCCTTAAAATCTGACTTATCTTTTAAGATCAATGAAAACATCTTTTCAGACTTTGCATACAAGACATCAGAAACCAACTACCGTTGCCCTAAACAGGAAAACTGTTGCTAAAAAGATGCAGAGTGGAGTAATGAAGATTACTGGAAGTTGGGAGTACATGCTGTGCTCTAGTTGTTACAGGAACATGTCTGAGGCGGGGAGATGTAAACTGGCAGACCAACTGACAGAGAGACACTGTCTGAGGAACGCTGCTTCTCTCTGTGCTGACTGAGGGACTGTGGGCCTGGAGCGCTGTCCGTGATGCCAACCGGCTTGCCGACAAGGAAAAAGGGAGTGGAATGCCAGAGAACCAGAAGCAAGAGGAAGGCTTCTGGGCAATCGCAGGTACTTGAAGGCAGTCTCCACGCCACTTAAACCCAGAGGTATGTGAAGCACATACGCAAAAGCCTTGGGAGACAGAGAAGCAGAAGAGGCAAGAGGGAACAAAACCCTGAGAGACCACTACTGGCTTACCGCAAGAGAATCAATATACGCCAGCAAAAGCCGGTGAGTTCACCTGAGGGAAAAGCATACACCAGACACCGCACAGTGGCAGCCTTGCCAAAACCAAACAAATGGGAATCAAGTATGTGAGAGAGATCAGACAGGTGAACATTTCTTGAAGAGGCAAAACAGAATAAGAATGAGAGACTGTCAAGTTTGTGCATGTCTGCAGTACACTTATAAGAAAAGTACTGGCGGGAGAGTATGGCAGATTAAAGGTGCAAGAACATACATGAGAAGATTGTAAGTGTGTGCAGAGCCCACATGAGAAAAGCCCTGGCAGGAGATTATACCAGCCAGATGCAAGTTGAAAAGCATGTTGCTATAAGAAAAGACCTGATAGGAGAGTACACCAGGCAGATTCAAGTTGCAAGCATATTCATGCGAGAAAGCCCTTGCAGGAAAGCACACCAGGAATTATCAAGTTGAACAGTGTGTAATATAAAGTGCCCAATGATACATCAGGGCTAGCAAAAGGCTGTGAAAACATATTAAAGAAGAGAGAAAACCCGGTAGGAGAGTACACCAAGTGTCCTAACAAGATACAAACCAACAGCCAAGATTATTTGGGTATAAGTTGTGTTGTTGATCAAGAGAAATCAAAGGAACTAATATTCTTGAATATAAATCGGAGTGAAGAGAAATTTAGGGGAAGGGAACCGCCCTCTGTAACAAGGAGCTCTATCCTTCTGTTACTGTTTGTGTTGGAGTTATGCATTTCCTTTTTGAACATGTATACACCACTCAAGGCCAAAGACATTACCCTTTTCACCTTAGAGTTTATTTTGTTAGAATGCGAGGGTCAGAATAGTACTTTGGACACGATATGGTATTGCTTTGAACATTCTGACATTGACAGACCCTTATTCTTGTATTTCGGTAGGGATACACCTCTTAGAGCAGGGATAGAGAGGCAGTTCCCAACCCTACTTTTATTTCAATAAAGGTTTTTGACCAAAACTATGACTCCCTTATGTCTCAGTGTCATTCCTGGTTCTCAAAACCTTCACAACATTTTCAGACAGCTTGCAGAAACACGTGTCCTTACATCAGATGGTATGTGACAGTGCAAAGCAACTGGGTAAGTTGGTCAGCCCACTGGTTGGCCCAGGGACACTTCCAAGAAAGCTTACTTGCAGAGTTTGATGAAGGTACCGAGAATAGTTGGTCCCACTATTCCAATGGGTCGAAGCATCTTCGCAGACCTTCTAGGACGACCAGATGCAGAGGGGTCCCACGGGACGACAGCGGGCTCAGGGTGCCAAACCTTCCAGCTGGCACCAGCTGTTCCTCGACTCGGCTTTGTGTTGCAGGATACTTGGATCCTATCCTTTGTTCAGTTAGAACTCAGGAGATCGACATGGTAGTGGTGTTTTCAGCCTCCTCTTATCCAAAGTTCCCTTTGCGCCAAAACGGAGAGGACCCAATGGGAGATCTGCTCGCAAACACACACTCCATACGTGGACCAATCACGGACCACGGTGGTCCCAGTCATTCATGGCACTCCAGACTCTCTGGCACCCAGGATGTGTATTGGAACCAGACGTTCCAGCCCACATCCTGGAGGCACGCACACAAGGCATGCAGAAGCCCGGGAAAGCATTGGGATTCACCGGAAAGTGCATGACCAAATAAGGACTGACCCGGGTCAACTCGACCTGGGGAAGGTTAAGGGGCAAGATTGCCAAAGGACAGGACAAAGAACCTTGTGGCATGGCCATTTTGGAGCCAGGCCACCTATTCGTGCCAAACGCGGTTAATGCGGTTAACATGGCAGGAAAGGGTTAAAAATAATGCGAAAAGATAGCTGCCACCAGTCCTGTCTATGACACATCTGCACAGTTCATAAAAAATCCAGCGATCTAGGGCCTTTGAAAATGACTATAGACCCAAGTGTGCTGTATGGTAAGATACATTGCACACTTGTTACATGTTGCACAAAAGTTGCAACATGAGGAAAGGACTAAGGGAAACAAAGTCTCCCAGTGCTGACTGTCTTAAGGGCATGTCAGTTTCCCCATAAAAAGTGAGCGAAAGCCCAGAGCGGTACATCTGAAGGCTGTGCTTCTCTGGCAAAGTCAGTCAATGGTGTCTAAACAGCAGCAAAAAGTTTGAGGGTTGACACATGGAGGGAAAATTACATATAATTTTGAAATCTTTCCTAACAGCACTGACGAGAAATATCTTTAAATTTGATAGGACATTGTATCAACAGGTCAATGGCACTGCTATGGGGGTGACCTTTGCACCTAGCCTGGCTATCATTTACATTGCCTGTTTTCAGGAAAACTTCATTTACTCAGCAGTGAACCCCTTGATGCTCACAATACACAAGTAGAAGAGATTCATAGAATACATTATTTTCCTATGGAAAGGAAGCACTCAGGAACTGAAGGAGTTCTGGCAATGGGTCAACGCCCAGAACCCTCATATCAAATTCACCATCAATTGGAGCAAAGAAGAAATTCACTTCTTGGACTTAAACAGCAATTCGAAAGGAAACTTGCAATGTACTTTGTTTAGAAAACATACTGATAGGAACACCTTGTTGGAATACAGGAGCTTCCATTCACTGTCTCTCAAGCAGAATCGTCCATATGGGCAATACCTAAGAGTATGCAGAAATTGTACCTCACTTAATGATTTTTAAGTTCACGCTACAGATCTCACTCAGAGACTGAAAGCTAGTGGGTACCCAAAGAAACTATTAAGTAACTCTCTGAAAAGGGTGAGATTCATCCCTCGCAAGACACTTCTGACCCTAAGGGTGCGAAGGGGAGAGTCGGAAAACTCCAAAATTACATGTGTTACAACCTATAGTCAAAACATACCAAATATTAGATGGCTTATTAAGAAATACTGGCCGCTGGTTAAGTTGGTACTACCAGAAGAGCCACTTCCCAGAATGGCCCTAAAAAGGTCCATAAATCTGAAATATTACCTAACCCATGCACAATTCAAAGGAAAGCAGTAAAAATACATTATATGGGGGGGTTGCCCCGCACCGATGCGGATGGCAGCCTAACCTGTGCGCTCCAGCGCCGGTGGCTTTTCTGCCTTATATTTAGTCATCATTTTTACAAAACCGACCTTAAATAAGGCTGTGCTACAATTGTACATGTCCCCGGTGGCCCGTGGCGTCCTTCCGAATCGTGGAGCCAACTGACCTTTCTTCCGCAAGGACTTCCGTGGGCGAGGCCTGTGACGGCGGAATCCCATAACTATAGTACCCAACGTCTCCTGTTAGCTGATCGGGAGAAACGCTGTGAAGGAAGCGCTCACTTGCTGCTAACACGTTTCCTTAAAACACATGTTATTCAACTAAAATGATGCTTTAAAACACACGCATACCAAAATATGACCTCATATATTATACTGGAAGCTTCCTTTTTTGATATTTTAAGAGCTAAAGCTAATAACAAGTATAATTTCTGCATTTCTCACACCAGAAGATCTTTATTTACCAATTCTTCACAGATATTAAGCAACATTATACAGATAATTCTTAAAAATAAATGTCCAGCATTTATTATTAGCAATTGGACATATTGTAGCATGTTCTGTATTGGGGGAGGTAGGGTTAGATCATTTCATTACGGCATAACCCTTTTGTGGCCTGTATATCTCATTTAGTTGGTTCTTATCAGCATTTCTCGCCCAACTTACTAGGGCATCTAAAAAGGGACAATTGAAAGACTTGCCAGCATCGCCCTCTAACACTCTTAAGAGGCAGAAAAATGAATCCCCACCACCACCAAAAGAAGAATCCTCAGACCCGGCAATGCAAGCTATTCTCAGTGAAATCAGGGCGTTGAAAACTTTCATGGAAGATACGAATACTAAATTACTGCAGCTGATAAATGGTCCACCTTCGAATTAAGAAAGTTGAAAGATGGGTTAGTGATGCAGAGTATGTAACCTGCAGAGTACAAATGTTGGAATGTTCTGTTAAGCTTTTGCAAAAACAAACAGAAAATCTTGAAAACTGCAAAAGGAGGATGAACCTTCGTATTATTGGCCTTTTGGAAGGCTCTGAAGGAGATAACACAAGCGTGTTTCTAAATACAATGCTTATAAAGCTACTGGATCTACCAACGTCGGTACAACTTAATATCCAAAGAGCTCATCAGATTGGACCAGTCAACAACATGCAGCCCTCTAATGATGCTCCCAGAACTCTTATTTTTGCACTACTAGATTACACACTTAGAATGGAGAAAGTTAAGCTATTAAAGCAACTTTTTTGGAACTGCTGAAAATATTAATTTCCTAGTTTCAAATGCTACAGCTGCTGGCAGAAATTAATTACTTGCCTTTAGACCAGCCTTAAAACAACTAAATGCCAGATATGGTATCCTACACCCAGCTACTCTCAAAGTCACTCTAAATGGCCGTACTTCCAATTTCCAAAACCGAATGGACTTGAGACACTTTATTCAAAATTATGAAAAGGATGAGATGGACACCTCAAGACCACCTACTTGAATCTCAACAGATAAGAGTACAATGTACAACATATGACTTTATTACTCTGCCAGAGTGGGGTGTGAGGGAGGATGTCACATATGTGGCCTTCTAACCACCCCCATTTATTTTCCTTTTTCTTCAACATGGTTTGGTGTGGCTGTCTTCGGTCCTCTTTTATACAGTTACATTTCATATATATCCATGTTGATTCTGTTTGACTCCCCATACCCCTCATGTGTCTCCCCCTTTATGTTTTTACTCTATGCGCAAATTCACTGACTTCTATTTATGGAAGATTTCCTAATAATTATTCCAGTAGTTGCTGTTATGACTGTTGTTACCACAATAATAATATGTACAATGTCATAATACTGTTATAGTTACATTACTTTGTTCAAAGATATGACTTTTAATATAACATCTTGGAATGTCAAAGGGTTACACAATCCTTTTAAGAGGCAGAAAATATTGTCACACCTTAGTAGAACTAAACCATCAATACCATGTATTCAAGATACCCATCTATCAAAAGCAGAGGCTGCCAAACTTAAAAGTTACTGGGTAGGGCAACAGGTTTTCTCTAGCGCAGCAGATGGCAAGAAGAATGGAGTTATAACTCTCGTAAACAAGAGGTTTAAGTACAAGGTTGTAGCTAATGAATCTGATGATGTTGGAAGATGGGTGCTTGTTAAATTACTTATTGAATCTGTTGAATATACAATTCTGAATTTATATGGTCCCACATCGCCAGATCCCCAGTTCTGGACACAACTTAGAAATCATGTTCTTCGTTCTAACCCGAACAATTTAATTATCTGTGGCGACTGTAATGAAAATGTCAATCCATTCCTTGATAGGAAATCTAGTGAGCGTTTCAAAAATACCAAATTCCATTCACAATTTAATAACGTTATATCTGAATTGGGCATTATTGACACCTGGCGTATTAGTCACCCCTCGGATTTGGAGTATACTTTTTTCTCTAACCCTCATAAAACTTTCTCTACACTAGATCACGGCCTGATTCACAAACATGTTTTAACATGGGAAAGTCCCATTGAAAAAATGTTTGTAAATCAGGCCTCATATATGTATATCGAAATCTATGACTAGATCCCTATTACATGCTAATATCGAGTGCATTACGATCTCTGATCATGCAACTGTAAATATTCAGCTCACCTCACCGCAAGCTCCATGTAAATCTTATAGATGGAGGTTCAACTCGTCCCTCTTGATAGATGACTCATTCACAACCTATATAACCGAACAACACAACCAATTCTTTGCTGAGAACAGAAGCCAAGATACTTCTGTAACTAACAATTTGGATTGCTATAAAGCAGTCCTTCGTGGCTCCATTATATCATTTGCTGCAAATAAGAAAACGTTACTTAAACAAGAATCAGATAATATCATTGAACAACTCAAAATCCAGCAAACTTTATTTGCACGTACCAACTCAGATGCTATTCTAAACAATATTATTAAATTCAGAGTACAATACAACAAAATCGCTACACAATATTCTTGTGTGAATCTCCTAAAATACAAATCGAAAATATATACATTTTATAATAGGTCTAGTAAGTCTCTCGCATCATACCTTAAACTTAAAAAAGAGAAAGCCAGAATTGCTGCAATTAAAGATCAAGCCGGCAATAGGACCTTTTCTGACAAAGAAATTATCAAGGTCTTCTCTGAATTCTATCAGAAGTTGTAAACGTCAGAAGCCCCTCCCAATAACACTCACATTAAGGAATTTCTTCAACGCATACCTCACATCACATATCCAAAGATTGATCTGCAGGTGCTTAGTACTCCCATATTTTTTGATGAAATTGGTAAAGCTATAAAAGATCTCAAAAAAGGTAAATTACCGGGACCGGGTGGCTTCCCCATTGATTTCTTTTGCTCACTTTAAGCAACTTTTAGTGCCCTAACTTAATGAGCTCTTCTCTCATTTCATACTAGATAATAAAGCACAAGGCTCCTTCTTGGAAGCGATGCTGATAGTTTTCCCAAAACCTAATAAAGATCCCAAACTACCTCAGAGCTACAGACCTATATCCCTCATAAACAAAGATGGTAAAATGTTTACAAATATTCTAGCGAATAGACTTCTTCCTTTATTACCTAAGCTAGTCAAACATGATCAAGTGGGGTATAGTAAAGGTAGACTTTCCTCCTCAAACATTATACTTTTCCTAAATACGCTGGACTACATCCATGGATCCTGTGCTTTCTCTCGATGAAGAGAAAGCGTTTGATCGGGTTGAATGGAATTATATGTTTGAAACCCTCAAATGGCATGGTCTTGATCCCACTTTTATCTCCCTAATAAGAATACTTTACTCCAATCCCAGAACCACCATTTTTATTAATGGACAAATGTCCCCATACTTCCCATTAGTTAGAGGCAAACGACAAGGTTGTCCACTTTCCCCACTTCTTTTTATTTTAGCTTTAGAGTCCTTCCTGGAAGGAATAAGACAAAATAATAACATGATGGGAATACAGTGTGGCAATGTGCAGATTAAAACAGCGGCCTATGCTGATGACATTTTGCTGCTGCTGAGAAATCTAGACCTCTCTTTACCATATCTTTTGAATAGTATCTCACAATTCTCCTTAGCATAAGGATACAACTTGAATGCGGACAAGTCAGAAATCCTACCCCTGAATGTACATTGTACTAAACATCATATCCTCGTATCAGATATGAAATGGTGTCCCAATGGTTTAAAATATCTAGGCATTCACATTTCCAACTCTATTAAAGATATCATCAAACATAACACTACATCTCTATTATCAAGAATCAAAGAACTCACTAACTCCTGGTCCCCTCTAATCAAAATGATGTTATCTCCTATTGTTATGTATTTTCTATACATGTTACCATTTCCTCTCCCCTCTTCATTATTCAAATCTATAGACTTTTGTTTGATCAAATTTCTTTGGGGAACCAAGAAACATAGAATATCCATAAGTAAGCTTAAAAACCCACGAGTGTTTGGAGGAGTTGGTTTTCGTGATTTAAAAAAGTATCATATGGCTTTTGTCCTGAAGCAGAAACAATTATGGTTTACTCATGAACAATCTATTGATGTACCTCAATGGCTATGCCTAGAGAGAGCTATGGTAGTCCATCTTTCCCTGGTAGATTGCTATCTCATTAGAAAGAAAAACAGATTTATTAAATGCACACATATTATTTTATCATCCCGCTAATATATCTGTTCTCACATGCTCGAAACCCCTCCAAATATAATTCATCATACCTTTTGGTTTAATTCGCTGATTAAAATTAAGAAGCAATCCATCTTCTGGAAGCAGTGTCTCTCTCTGGGCATCAAATGTATTAATCTGATTCATGTGCATGGTGCCTCAATCACCTTCAATGAACTTATCATTAAAGTTTGTATCCAACCTCATATTTGCGTCAATATATATATCCATTATTGTTGCAATTATGGAAAATTATGATTCCCTCATATGTAGTAATACTGCTGCTAATGTTGATAGACTACAATCAGTCCATAGCTCCATCATGACTGACTCACTGTTTTATAAAAACCCTTTTAGGAACTCCTTCCATGGACACCATGTAAAACTGTTATCAGGCTTGGCAGCACGATTGTGCTTTCCAAGATGATCAACTACAATGGCCTCAAGTTTGGAATCATATATCGAGAGTTACTACATCAGCAGGTCTATTAAAAACTCAATTTTTCTTTCATCATAGAACTTTTATCACTCTTTCTTTACTCCTCTAGTGCGGCACTTCGCAAGATGACAACTGTTGGAGTTGCCTTCATCCTTCAAGAACCTTTAAACATATTATGCTCAAATGCAAATATGTTAAACTTTTCTGGCTTAGTGTGTGGGATATACTTAAAACATTTTTTTATTTGCACCTTGACTTTTGTCCTCAATTACTTTTTATTGGAAATATTTTGCCCACACTTGTCATGCACAAAAGTAATGTTAATCTGTTTAATCTTTTCATGTTGTTAGCCATTAAAACCATAACATCCAACTGGAAAAATGTGGACAGACTTCACCACAAGATATGGTGAAACTCAATATGTAACATTCATAGATTAGAAAAATGTAATGCTTACACTCCCTCACTACTACTAAAGCATGAACTGATATGGAAACCTTTTATAGAATTTTTAACCTGTGTTACTTCTGATTAACAAACATCCAATAAATCTAATTTACACGTATTCTCCTCATGCTATTCTTCCCTTTTTTTGGCCGTCCCACCCTTCCTTTTGTATATTTTTGGTTTTGTCCTGTCTTCTCTATGATTTATGTCTAACCCCCCCACAAATCAAAAATGCTTGGGTTTCTCATGCCCTTTAGTCTTGTATCCATGCAAACCTCTCACATATCTCAACTGATCATTTGAGATCCTTCATTGTGAACTTATAGTTCTAATTAGTTGATGTCCTTCATTACAGTTGTGTTATGCTTTGTATGGTTATTATTAACAATAAAAATCTTTTAAACAAAAAAACACACTATGGAACCTTAGACGGATTACTGGACATTATCCCTGTGGTAACTGCACAGACTGCAGATTTACAAAAGAAAAAACCTCATATAATGTAGATGGATGTCAATGGGAACTCAAATAATTCACCACTGGTAAGACATCCAACACAATCTACTGCATACAGTGCTCTTGTGTTAAACAAATATATGGGACAAACTAGTAGACCCACCAATTAAAGAATTGGCCGTCGGTGCTGGCGAGTAGCTTGCACACCAGACCGGCTACAGCGAGGAAAGAGACCCCTTCCGGCCCGACACCGCGAGGTAAGTGAGATGCCAATTCCGCTTGCGTTTGTGTTTATCTTTGTTGATGCAAAGACATCAACAAATGTCATTACGCTGCGACGTTATCGCAGGACCCACAACTGTGTTTACAAATCTTTCACAAATTTGTCACAACTTTCGAATACGTGTACCTTCCTTTTTTATATATTGGAAGATAAGTTAGGACTCTGCATCTACACTGGTAGATTTATCTCAGGGTCCAGTTCTTATGGCATGACCCATAAAAGCAGCGCTAAAAGGCACTAAATAAATATAAAGAAGGTGCTAGTCTATGCCTATAGCCTAGCCATGCCTAGCGATTAATAGACATTCATTAATGCCCTAGGTAGTCCAGCACGTGTGACTAAAGGTGTCCGCCTGGAAGTACTCCATAAGTTATTGCATCCTGTCCCGCACAGACTGACCGACAGTTTGGGGATTTTGATTGAATCAGGGTAAGATATATGCCATACCTTTAACAGTTATTATGAACAGGAATATGGACACATTAGCATTCACTTACCACACGTTTGTGTCTCTCTCCATCTACCTCTTACCCACCCTTTTGTCTTTTCATCTGCAGGTGGGGTCCATTCAGAACAAGATAAGGAGTTGAACGTTTTGTTGATAACAACTTTGAATACGGCACACTACATAGTGCTGTTTCAGTTTTTTGTAGCCCTAATGAAAGTGGTATAGCGTTGATACACCACTGAAACCGGTAGGGTTTGTTCCGACCTGGGAGAAGAAAAGAAGAACCATCTTTATGGTTAAAGGTCGTGGATTTCTCCTCTTTGATCTACAAGAGAGGATGGACTTTCATTTCACACGTTCAAGAGTTTACATTTCTCAGAAACTCTGAGTTAGTGTGTGGGGAAAAACACAGAGACAACTCGGTCCGCTGCTGTTAATGCTGTGATTCTACATCGAACACAGTACATTGTCAACACTTTTAGTAAAAATAGTTCTTTGCTTTACATAGAAAAAGATTAAACTTCAAATGACTTCACTTGTAAAGCAATTGACATATGTCTACAGCTAATATGACATGTGCCTTTTAACAAACAAGAAACTCTGTAACAATTTAATTAGATAAGTGACAGGGCACGTTTCTATATCTATCCCCTCACCCTAGGTAAACAGACCATCAGCGCACCCTAGGTAAGCAGACCATCAGCGCAATCTAGCGGTAGCAAATACACAAGGGTTTACTTTAGTTGGTTGGAGAATCCATACATCTGGTGTATCAGTAAACAATTATGAACAATATCAGCGATACAGCCCTACCAGTGCAAGTCTGAGTATTCCAAGGAATTAAGTAATTGAAAGAGAAAAGTGCAGAAACAATGGGAAATTGAATGATAGTTGGGAAGATGAATCACCGGAGCATGAACCAGAACCAAGTTGCATGGAAGACATTTCCACCTGGTGTACCTGCATTCGCTGCAAGGTCATGTCAACGGGGGTGGAGAACGGCTGCTGCAAAGAAAACTATGGATGCTTGGCCTACATATCAGAAAAAGACACACCACCACTATGCGTTAGCGTGCTGCATGACTTCAAGACAGCCGGCCCCACAAAGTCTGTGTTGAGGATTATGATGGTGCTTATGCACGAACTTCGCGCAACAGTTCGCCCTCGCAATCCAAGTAACGAGTAAGTGTACTCTAGGTGTGATGTCACTTTACCACTGAGACAAATATTTCATGTTTGTACCCTACGTTGTCGTCACTTTGATTGATCACAGATGAATCAATTTAGACTTCAAATTGGATATTTTTCTCGTTTATTACAAAGCGCAGTGTTCATCGCTTAAGTGTGTTTCACTTTCAACTAAGAAACAATATTTCTCTGTGGCCCAAACCGTTATGGATTGAATGGGTGTTCACTCTTGCAATGTATCTAGACTCCAAAGCCCAAGTTAATTTATCAATAAAGTGACATTTGTAAGGGCAACTATGTCATAGAATTCAGGATGCATTTTCAAGTAAGGCTGGAACAGTGACACTATGTATGCTTCTCTTCCACAGGTGGTACAGGCTAGTGGCCTACTGTTCATTTACATTGTGGCTTTATGGGAGGCTTGGATTCTGCGTTCGACGAGTAATACCTGCCTGTGTCGTTCGAGCCATTCGCGCAAAATTCCCCCAATGACAGCGGGCAGTACAGGGGATTTTCGCACACTATGCTGCAACCTCAAGTATACAATTTGTAGTTTGTTTGTGCAATCAACATTACCAAACTAAATAAAATACAAATGAGCATATACGAATAGTAGTTTCAATTTTTTAGTGAATCAAGAACACGCTCACTCGTTTCTGAGGGATATGAAATAATGGTTGGTGCCTTTTTGCGCTCATATCGCCTGCAACAAGCCATCCCCCCTCCACACATTCACACACCCTCTTTTCTAATCCTCTATAAACACCTTGACATTTAACAGGAGAACATCTCTGTGCTCAGTAAGGTATCTGTTGGTCGTGCAACTTGTTCCCCGGATAGTTGCACCCCTGCTTGCTGAATCGGCTTGCTTGTTCGTCCAGGTAAGGGTGGCAGGTCACCGAATTTCCTTCTCTATATTCATCTACTGCCGATCTCAATTTGTTTTACTATTCCCACAAATTGTACCAGCCAATGTAATGTTCATTTAGCCCAATGACTTCACCATTGTCTAATGTTTCAAGTATTTGCATCTCGAAAAATACTACATTGCATCTTTGTGCAATAGAATAGAATATTTCATGGGACATGTTTGTAAGCATGTTCCCTTTTGATGCATGAACGTACATGCAACGAACAAGTAACACGTTACGAATAGTGGTATACCAATCATATCTGTAAGACAGTTACCGCTGTGTTCATTTGACAACGCTAAACATGTTTTCCCTCTTTGAAAAAAAAGGAATATTTCATAGAAAGCTGTAAAACAAGCACATCAATCACTGGCATACAGAATTGTTTTTGAATTATTTCTATATTTCTATAGAGGTCTAAGAGACAATTGTAGAATACTGGCCTGTATGGTACTTGGTTGTCCTTCTAAGAGCCATTCAAAAAGTCGGGGCATGGTCCTGCATACATTCCCGAAGGATATTGATTTAATAAGAGAATGGGTTAAATGTTGTGGTTTTCGGGTGGGCGAGATTGAAAGTAGATCCCAGGCTGTCTTCACGGACGTGAGGTCCAATCGATTCCGCATCTGCAGCTGGCACTTTACAGACGATATGTACAACCGATCCGAGTACACTAAGAAGCGTCAACCCCAAAATCATCGTAAATTGCTTCCACATGCAATTCCAACCGAATTTATGCACACGCTGCCTCCGGTGCGTCCTGCGTGATGAATTAACTGTGTTTGTTGTTATGTTGGACGATGGGCTGCATAAATAAGTACTATCAATGATCTCTCTATCAAAATCTGGTAGGGTACTGAAATGGTAACTTCATGTACGGATTTGATATTTCAGTGTATATTTACTTCAAAAGTGTCTTACTAAGGTTTCCATTGCTACAAGATAGTATTGAATTTTTACTATACTAGATTTCACTACACTACATCGATCCCCGCTTTCTTGAGCCTCTAACAAATCTCACAATTATGACCATTATAAAAAAATGCCATTGTGGCCTTTAAAAGTCGCATTGTGTTTTTGTAATCAGTTGCTTGACATGTTCCTTTTTCGGCGTAGGGCACAGTGATGGATGCACAGACCCTCATAAGTTAAGAAACCACAAACACGTCCAGTGTCCCAATGGTGAGTCCTACTGGCATGCACAAAGTGATATTCTCGAGCGTTGGATCTGCCCACACATCTAATACAGCTATGTTTTTCCCTTGGCCCACTTTATGACAATGCTCGGAAAATGAAGGAACAAGATTCTGCATCAATTTCATTTCCAGAGTCAACATCAAGTTCGCTTACATATCAAGTAATTTTATTATACTTGTCCTTTACGAAAATGTGTTATGTTTGCAATTTAAAATGAAATGAAAAAGTTTATGTGTGCTATCGGTTAGTAACACTAAGTGGCATGTATGGATGTCCCTCTATATGTACAATTGTTTGAATCTCATTGTCACAGTTCCATTTCGCTGTTTTCACCTGTACTAAAAAAAGTACTGTGTTACAGATGGATGCTGAAACTTTGGCCACAATCACTTCATCCTTTGCAACTGGTCCAAAGTATGAGGTATGTGTACTTCCTTCCTAATGCAGAATACATTACAAAAAGTTTGAGGGCAACATTACAATCAGTATGTTTTGCACTGTGATCTCTGATGAATCACATGTGTCATCTCTGAACGTTATCAGGTGCAATGTGAAAGGTATATTATGATTGTTTACGAGGGTATGTTCATACAAATGTACTCTTAGTGTTGCCAGAACAAAACTTGTAGTATACGGTTCTTACTCATTTAATAATACTTTGTGTGTAAGTGCACAGTGCAATGCAAGATTTACATTTTCTGTACAATTCACTTTTCCTTTTTTTTTTAAACATCTTTATTTATTGATCGAAGGCAGACATCCTTATAACAAGTATAACTGTTTCAATGGACTAGAGATAATACACAAATGACCAATTTACTTTCCACCTGTCCAGTTCAGTGGTTTCTCTCTTGCCTCCGAGTGTTTTCAAAAGTTCACCCACTCTACCCTCTAACCGCTCATTCTTCCCCCTCTCACCCCATTTTACCCAAACATTTGAGGTCCATAGTTCAGTCATTATTGAATTAATTCTTGGAAGGTTGCGCCGGGTTTTGGCCCAAGTTTTTGGGCCTCAGATGACGTGTGTATTTTTGAGTAGACGTGGTTTAAAGTACAGGGCCTCTCTGTCCCTCACCAGCTCATGGAAGGGGTTCCAGATTGTCAGGAACTTTAAGTATTTCCCTGTGCGGAGGGCGCATATCTTTTCCATCGCCATCACTCCACAAATCTTGACCCACCACCAGGCTGTCGATGGCCCCAATTGACATTTCAATCTCTGTGCGAGGGTCATTCTCACCGTGGACCAAAGATGAGTGATTAAGGCGGCTCTCGGCCCCGACATTGCGTATACTCCCTCCACGGGCGTTCCCAGCAGGACTGTCTTCAGGGACATCGGGAGCTCCACCCCTACAATGTCCTTTATGTGCCCAAGTATTTCCTCCAAATAGGCCACTGCTTTGGGGCATGCCCACCACATATGGTCAGGGGCGCCTCCAAGGGGTGGCCAGGGGGGGCCATGGCCACCCTTATAAAAATGCTGGCCCCCCATCGGCCACCCCATGAAAAAGCAAAAAAATACACTTTTTTTTCTTCCCCTCTGAACTGTGCATGGACAATAATCACATGTGCAGTTCAGTGTGAACACATTTTTTTGTTTGTTGTCGCAGCTCACCACCCGCGATGAACTGGATCAAGCCACGTATGATGGTGGCCCTACCCCCATTGATCGCACAATAAACACAGCCTGAGTGCACGCATTTCTGTTTTGGCTTGCACTTGCAGGCTTTGTTCACTTCCAGGCACTGAAAAGGAGACATGGGCTGCGGCGCTGAGGGATCGAGTGGTTGTCCCAGGCAAGCACTTCAGAGTTGAGGTATGTGGCACCAGGGGTGGTGCCAGGCATGGGCGTGGGAGGGCTAAAGTCCCCCCCCCTTCTGCAGCTGCCTATTTGCCATGCACAGGCCTGCTCGCTTCACCTCAAGCCGGCACTCTCCACACCGCTTTATTTTCTCCTCACAAAACTGATTGTGGGGGAGGGAGGAGGCGTTAAAATGTAACAAGCCCATTATTATTAAATAGAACAACTGTGGAGGTGAGACGCCCCTGGAAGAAGAGAGTACCTGCTGGCTGCGAGATGCATGCTGGCCACCTTAGCAGGATAATCAGTGTCTCTTTCAGTGAGGTCATTCTCCTTGTACCCATCGTGAAGAGTACACCCTGTGTCAAAAACGTGTTGCTGCGGTGCCTGCCAATTGAAAGAGCAGCTCTTTAAATTGTATCTGGCCTACGTGGCCAGACCATGTCGTATGCGAACCCTGCCACGTTGTCCTTTGCCAATCGGCAAAGAGCAGTGCTGCCATCATTGCTGCCTATCCAAAAACAGGGCCCCTCCTGTCCCAGCCGTCCCCTGGACTAGAGGCCCATGCTCGGTGACCTTTACTTTCTACCCCCAAATACCTTTGCCCTTCTACCTGCCCATTCGACAGGTGGGAGGCATTTCACTGCCCTACACTCCACACAAGACACATGATTGCTGCCCACCTTCACCCCACCCTTGACCGAGGCCAGCACTGCACTGCCCTGATCTCCCTACACAATTCTGCTCTCCTCACACACGCAATTTCTTTATACTTACACCTCCTTACGCAATCCCGACCGTTCTGTCACCACCCAGAACAAATGAGCTCCTAGGCCTGTTCTGCACAGCTAGATTTGGTCCCTCTATATAGGACTTCTAGAAACATTTAAATTAAATAACTATCAACTTGCCCACTAACACATGTGACTCCCCTCATTCTTGTGTGCACTTCAGAATGCTGCATTAAAATAGAAACGAGCACCCCTCTCTAATGCTTCAGAGGATGACAGTGTCCATATTACTTGCCAATATGCTTCAATACACCAAGTCCTTCCCTTCCTTGACATAGTCCTTACAACTTGCGGCACTTTCATCTCTCGAGTCACCTTATGTAAGCAAATAGCTTTCAAATAATACTTTAGTTTAATTCAAATGCAGACTCCAAATAGCACTCCTCCCACTCCCAGGATGCTCTCTTTGGCTAGAAAGCTCCTAAGCATGTGCACAGGCTGGCAGCATTACTTGGCAGGGTAGCAGGAGGATTGAGAGTGACAAGAAAGAGTAGGATTTGGAGTAACGCGAATCCCCTGTGGACACTATAGCACCTTCCTCGCCCCTGTGGTAGATATATGAGGCTATAGCAAGCAACATTAAACAACCACACTGGAAATGCTGCAACACATTTGCTGAAGACCAGATCCTTAATGAGCAATGCTTTCTGAGCTAAAATGAAGTCCAACAAAGTCTACAACATGAAATGTGTAATGCTTAATGAATGTTAAGGGACACATGCTTACATTGTGGTCCTGCAGATTTTGGGCACTGATACACACCTCCTTTCTGCCCATAAAGCTGCAATGCCACCCGAGTAATGAAATTGGATCACATTAAGTAGTAGAACTTTCTGGTGTCCTTAGTCCAACACAATCATTTGCTTTGCCCATCTGCCTTTGATAGTAGTTGCATGTTTCCAGCTCCATTTCCCTGGAACAAAATCTACTAACAGTGTGCCAACAGAGCGAAAAGGAGCAACCCTGTGTAAATAGATGGCCCTCCCTAGGTACAACATATGAGGCAGCCCATCAGGGCTGTTTTACAGACTGAAAGTAGGGAGAATACGCTTCAGTGATATATGAAAGGGCATTTACTTACGAACAAACCCAGAGTAGAAGTCATTTCAGATGAGGCTCAGAGGAAAGAAGTGCCCCCCAATTTCCCTAAGCAGTGAGTTGAAGTAATAGCCACTAAATAAATAGTGCCATAAATGACAAAAGCTGCAGGTGCACCTTTTGCAGAAGGGTCTAGTCGGGAGACTCACACTCTAAGTGCATGGCATGTTTTACTGCCATTTTTGGGCAATGGAAAGCCTACTTGAGTATTTGTATGTGATGGTGGGGTTGGAGTGGGGATGGGTGGGGGAGAATACTACAGTGGGGCTGGCCTAGCAGGGTCTTACTGTGGCATGGAATGTTGTACTCGCATTAAGGTCAAAGGCAACATGAGTGTTCTTACATTGGGAGCGCATGCTTCCTTATCTTGACTTGGGTCTTTATTATTTTACTGGTGTTTAAGGTCAAAGGCAACATACGTATTGTTACATGGGGGAATATAACATGATGTGTGCAACATAAATGTTCTTATATGGGGGGATTTGTGTGATAATATGCTATTTATATAGCGCTTTCACCAAAGCGATTTTCAGAGAACATATTTACATCAAATGTATCACCCAGCCGAAGTTTGCACTCATTTAATGAGCTTTATTTATTTATTGCATTTATTGACATTGCGCAAACCCATACGTATCACGGCGGTGGTACAACTTGGTGAGCAGGGAAAACAGTACAGTACAGAGTAAGAGAGGTAACAAGTTGCAAAAGCAACATAATAGTACGAGGTCCATATAGGAGGGTAGAGATCACAGAGATCACATTGAAGTATGAAAGACAGAGTTGGCCTTGCCTGGATTTGAACCTGCGAATCACACTCGGATTACAAAAGAATGCGCTCAGCCCGGTGAGCTATTTTACCGGCTTGCCAGCAAGAGCATGTTTTCTTTCTGTGGCATTGCAGTGTATTACTGGTGTTAAGGCCAAAGGCAACATACGTATTCTAACATTGGGGTGGGGGCATTCGTGCTGCCTGCAAGGCTATATGTTTTTTTACTGTGGCATGACATTTTTTATTGCCGTTAGGGAGCAAATACAACATGATGAGTGTTATTATATGTGGAATGGGGGTTTTTGTAGCCAGCAAGGATATATTTTCTTAATGTGGCATGGCTCTTTTTTCACTGGCATTAAGGCAAAGCCAACAGGAGTATGTTCTTACATGGGGATTCTGGCGCGTATTGGGAGAGCTAGCATAAACATGCTTTGTCATAGTATCGTTACTGGCATTATGGACAAAGCAAACATGATTATTGTCATATATGGAAATATTGGCATATATAGGTGCAGCAGAAAGGACATGTGTGAGCACAATCAATATGAAAATGCTTTTTTACACTTGCAGAGTACCGGCATATAGCGGACAAAGGCATTATGAAAATGTGTTTGAAAATGCTCCGGTGCATTGTTGGTGGCTTGGAATCTAACATACTTTTCATGTCTTACCCTACAAAATCGATTGTAAACTGGGTGGTTTTTACCTAATTTATCACAAAGTGTACTGTAAAATGCACTATATTTTAACACATTATTTAAAATCTTTTCTCAAGGGGACAAACCCCCTTTGATTGGTTTGCCCTCCCTCACTACTCTGTCACTCCTATGTATTTGGCTGGGGGCAGAACAAGTGCCCTTCCTTCTGCAGGCTCTTCTTAATGTGGGCCCTACTACATTAGCTCCAGGCCCCACTTGTTACAGAATAACGGCTACGCCTCTGGTGGGTTGGGGTGAAAGATGGATCTAATGGGCCAAAGGAAGGCGTGATATCTACTCAGCCTACTGGGCTTGCAAAGCGGATGTTAGGACGAGGGTGGTTCAGTAGCCCAATAGGTTTAATGTCCGGGCTCACTAACAGTTTTCAAAACTGCCATCCAGCCCTGCCAAAATGTTTAGGCTGGATCCGCCCCTGTTTGGCACCCAGTGTGCCACCCCAAGATTTCCTGTGGCCTCATCAGGCCACCCCTATGAAAAATTTCTGGAGGCGCCACTGCATATGGTACAAGTCTCCCCTCTCCCCACAGTTCCTCCAGCATCTGGGAGGGGAACCCTTGTTGATTTTGTGTAGGTGGTAGGGGGACATGTACCACCTGAAACATAACTTGTACGCTGATTGTTTGATCGTGGTGCACCTGGATATGCTGTGTGCCCACGCCCATATTTGATTCCACTCCTCTTCGGGTATTGTCTCCCCATGTCTCTTTCCCAGTTTGCTTTGTACGGAAGATTATCCATTGATTGCACATTAGATAGCAATATGTAGCGCCTAGCCACTCCTTTAGTTGTCTTGGTCTCCTGCATAGTCAGCTCGAGACCAGACGTATATAACGTATATAGCAACCTTTAATAGATTAGTCGTTGAAGCTGGGTGGCCTGAAATACAAAAGAACCCCGCTATTTCATCGAGGTCTACGGGGAGAATTGAAGGACGTCCTAGTTCAGGTGGTTGACACACCTAAAGACTGTGCTGAATTCATCAATCTGGTTGTGCAACTAGATCACAGATTACAAGATCGAAAGGCAGACCGGACTAGATTAGACACTCAGGCTATGTATGTTCGGTCAAAGGATAATGTATCGTATCACGTGTATCAAAGAACATTGTAGAACCCATGCAAATCGGAGGTGTACGACCCCCATTAACAAAAACTGAAAGAGACAAGAGAAGGCAACAGTTTATACTGCAGAAAATCAGGGCACTTCCTCAAAGAATGTCCAGTGAATCCTCCAAGGAGAATTGTAGGGGCCACAGAGAAGGAAGATAATAAGGAGTCGGAAAACTACCAAGCTCGGCAAGCGTAGAGGTCAGTTTGTCGAGTGAGAAGAATGAGCCACCGACCTCACACTTTGCAATACCAGTGATCCTAATGAATCCCCAACAACCGTCTCGGATGCATGCCATTGAAGCATACATAGACAGCGGAGCAGTTGGGAATTACATAGATCAAGAACTGGCAGCAGAGATGGGGCTTCCCTTATGTAAGTCCACCACTGAAAAGGTTAAAACTGTGGATGGGACAGAAATAGCTTCTGGACCAGTAACCCAGTGTACAGTAGCACTACCCCTCCTGTGGCAGGATGGACACCGAGAATCTATTGCCTTTGATCTCATCAAGTCTCCTCAATTTCGACTAATAACAGGGATGCCATGGTTAGTAGCTCACAATCCTCAAATGGATTGGCGTGCAAAGAAGCTGGCCTTTTCCGATGACTGTGCTCTTACCTGCTATTACCAAGATAAGGAGGAACCCGACTTATGCACATCTGCGACTCCCAGAACGGTGGCATTAGTACTAGGCACGACTAGTACTGTACCAAGTGAATACCAAGATTTTCAGGATGTGTTCCAGAAAGAACAAGCTAATACGCTACCACCGCACGTCTGTCAGATTGACCTCATACCTGGTGCGCAAATTCCTTGTGGCAGGATCTATGCACTCACAGAACCAGAAAACCTCAGTTTGAAATCTTATCTAGACCAGTACCTGGCAAATGGGTTTATCCGCCCGTCTAAATCACCGGCAGCCAGTCCTTTATTCTTCGTACCAAAGAAGAATGGAGATGAGTGGAAAACCACCTTTCGTACCAAATTTGGCTTGTATGAATATCAGGTAATGCCTTTTGGACTTTGCAACGCTCACGCTGCTTTCCGATACTTCATGAACAATGGCTTGCAGGAATTAATCAATGTTTGTGCCTTGGTTTACACTGATGACATCTTACTATATTCTGCCTCAAAACAGGACCATGTCAAGCACGTCCGTCATTCTTACCAAGATCCGCCAACATCAACTGTATGCTAAGCTCGAAAAATGCTCTTTTCATGTAACCGAAGTTGAATTCCTTGGTTTCATCCTCACTCCGAAAGGCATCAGAATGGACATGCACAAGGTAGATGCCATTCTAAATTGGCCGTCACCAACTTTGCTTAAAGGAATCCAGAGTATGCTAGGTTTTGCAAACTTTTACCGCTGATTCATCCCAGACTTCTCTCAAATTGTACTTTCAATTACATCATTAATACGAAAAAACAATAAGAAATTCAATTGGACCGAAGAAGCAGAGAAGGCTTTCCAAGAGCTTAAGAAATAATTCACTTCCGCTCCAGTTTTATGACACCCTCACCCAGACCTCCCTTACATTGTAGAAACAGATGCCTCTAGTATGGATATGGGAGCTGTTCTCTCACAAAGGGACCCTGAAACTGGCCAGCTACATCCCGTGGCCTTCTTGTCACGAAAATGTTCACCTCCAGAGCTCACCTATGCTATCACAGACAAAGAACTTTTGGCTATTAAATCAGCTGTTAAGGCATGGCGACATTATCTCCTTGGAGCCAAACATACCATCACGGTAATAACAGATCATCGAAACCTGCAATACTTAAAAACAGCGAAGGCTCAATGTTCACGTCAACTATGGTGGGCCCTTTTGTTCACCGAATATGATTATTTAATCACATATCGTCCTGGAGTCCGAAATGGAAAAGCGGACGCCTTGTCCCGCATGGGCATTGATGAAAGGGTATATACAACTCCAGATCCAGTAGCCATCATTCCAGAGGACAAACTCTTAGGCCTTACAACAACTTTGACACAGACTGAACTCCAAGACAAGATTCAGAATTTAATGGACCCTAACACTTCACTAGAATGGTGTGCTCAAGGAGAACAGTACACAATTAAAGATCAACTACCATATTTAAGGAACCGTTTATATTTGCCAAAAAAGGAATTACAACAGCAAGTCATTTCAGGTTATCACGACTCCCTGATTGAAGGTCACCCTGGAATTGCCAAAACCCTAGCCAAGGTAAAACAAAACTATTGGTGGCCCACTTGGCGTAAAGACATTATCCAATTTATCCAGTCATGCGGCATTTGCGCACAAAATAAATCTCAAAAGCAGAAACCAGCTGGTCTTCTTCAACCATTGGAAATCCCTCCCGCACCATGGCACACACTTTCCCTCGATCTCATTACAGACTTACCTCCCAGTCAGGGATTCAATACTATTTTAGTGGTCGTAGACTTATTCTCAAAAATGGCACACTTTATTCCTTTTAAGGGTCTTCCAAATGCATCCAGTTTAGCAAAAGTGTTCCTGGAAAATATTGTACGGTTAAATGGCTTTCCATCAGTTCTGATCTCTGATCGGGGGTAGTCAGTTTGTGTCCAACTTCTGGCAAAAGTGCTGTTCGATGGCACAAATCAACATCCGACTATCCACCAGTCACCATCCTCAAATAGATGGTCAAACAGAAAGAACTAATCAAACACTCAAGCAATACTTGCGTTGCATGCTGCACCAAGTGGAAGGAAATTGGAAAGACTTGTTATGGCTAGCAGAATATGCTTATAATAATTTGTTACACTCCAGCACTGGACAAACCCCTTTCTACATCCTATATGGTAGACACCCATGTACTTCTGAATTGGATCTTCCAACCACTTTGAAAATGCCAGCGGTTAAAAACCTATGTATGACCATTTCCCAGGCCTTCAAAAAGGCAGCTGAACACTTGCTCCAAACCAAGCACAGACAAAAGTAATTCACTGACCAACACCGTAGAAAGGCCCCCGACTGTCAAGTTGGAGACATGGTTTGGTTAGCATCAAACTATGTACCCATAAAAGGAACATGGACCTTTCGTCCTCTGTATTTGGGGCCTTACTCCATCAAATCCATAATCAATCCAGTAGCCGTCAAATTAGCATTACCATCCAACATGCAAATTCACCCTGTGTTCCACGTATCACTCCTGAAACTAGTACAAACAGGTACTCGGGTTACAACACCACCAAAACCAGTATTGGTCAACGGAGAACACGAGTTCGAGGTGAAGGATATCCTGGACTCCAAATACACCAGGTCCATGTTATATTACCTAGTCGATTGGAAAGGATACGGCCCTCAAGACAGATCCAGGGAACCTAGCGAAAACATCCATGCATCACGTCCGATTAAAAAATTCCATAAGAATTATCCAACCAAACAGGACCAGGCAGAAGAACCACCGTGAGAGGGGCCTTGGGGGGGAGTGCTATCATGATCCCTACCCCTGACCCCCACTGGCAAATCAGCCTGCCAGGTAGGGCCAGGTTTCAGGGTTCCATTATGGCCTTAAAGGCCTTAAAATCTCACCCGAGATTCTCTTGGAGTCAGTCCTGGCGCCATTGGCACCAGGCTCATAATCACTATGGAGAACACCTTTAGGTTGGGACTGTTTTACTTGGAACTACTTTCTTGGGGGATTCAGTCAACATGGAGGAATTCACATAGCTTAGTTCACAAGAACTGAGCTATGCGGTATAGTGTTTAGGGTGTGGCTGGCCTGGGACTACTTTACTTGGACTAATTTACCTGAAGACTATTTAAACCACACCCAAACAGCAGAACACGCTTTGCGTTATTCTGCTGTTTGCAGCATAACGCTCACTGTGTCCAGTTGGATCTCCAGTATTCTTTGATACCAGCTATTCTTGGAACCGCGTGCCTGCAGAGAGAAAAAGAACATTGTTATTGGAATCCTACTTGTGAGTAGCATCCTGTCTTCAGCCCAGAGGTCGAAGTGGGTGGGAGCAGTCGGGAGCGGTGCTCCTATACTTTTTATTTTTCAGTTTCACTGTTCCTAAACTTTTATTTTAAAAAGAAACCGTTCCGGAACGGTTTAGTTTTAAAATAAAAGTGTAGGAAGAATTTGAAGCTTGCACTTCAGTGCACTGCACTGAACATTCCCTTGAATAATATGTGTGTTTGGGGGTTTGGACTGTGTTTGGGAGTGGGGTGGCAATAGGGTTTGTGGAGAGTGGGGCAGACTGGCAGGGAACATAGCTCCACAACTTCTTTTTGTACACTTCGACCACTGCTTCAGCCGATCGTCAGCTCCTGATTCTGCTTACCTGGAGAAATTGATCCAGTGAACTCCATCATCTGGGCACCGCATGCTTCCCGCAATGCAGCAACCTGAAAAGGGGAGATAAGAACAGCATTAGTGAGCGCATACTCACGGTTCCACACGAACAACGAAAATCACAAGATTCTTACCGGATTAGTCGCCTCTTGTTCAGCATCATTCCGGAACATCACTGTAACCGGCTCACTGTAACCGGCGAAGAGCAACGTGGCCTACGAAGGGGAAGGACACAGGTTAGCATATGCAAGGCAAAACAGCGCCGCGCATCGTGCACTACTTACCGGACAGCATCGCGCACACCACGCCTTCATGTACCGGCTTGTGCTCAGCTCCAACCCGCACGAAAATGCCAAAATCTCTTTGCACACCTAAAGAGAGGAAATAAGACATTAATAACAATAAGAGGATGGAAAGAAAGAACAGAATAGAATACAAAGACTGTAAAGCAGCAAGACCTACCTTAAAGACACTCAAAAGGGCTCGCACCAGTGAAGCAACTTGGTTGCTCACGCCCACACAAGACTACGCACCCCTGCCATGAAGAGCAGGATGGAGAGCACGCCTTCTAAGGAATTAAGGTGAGGTGAGGGCCAAGGGAAGGTTTTGAATCCAAGGGAGGTGGGAAGACACCCTACCAGAGACAGGTGAGTCTTGAATCCAGCTCTCCTGTATTTCAGGCTCAACTTCCATTGGAGGCACTACACAGGGATCGGGGAAAGGGTTTGAGGCGGATATCATCCAACCAAGGCTGAGTGGTGTCCCCGTGGATACCAGGTGAGCGTAACAGGTACGTAATTTGTCTTGTACAGCTTAGTTAAGTCCTTTGTTAGGTGTACCCCCAGGTATTCTAAAGATTCCCCCACCCAGATCACATTGAATTTTTTCTCCAGGTTCTCGATCACTTCCCTTCTTTAGATTCAGAAACGTTAATAGAAAACCCTGAAACCTTTTCAAATACCTGCAGCTTTATCATGGCCCTAGGCATCTTGTCCTTCGAGTCTCCCATGAAGAGCATGATATCATCCGCATATAGTGCAATTTTTTGAAAACATTTTTATGGGTCTCCTGTCCGCACGTCACTCCCTTGATCCCTGCGTCTTTACTGATCCGGATCATGCACGGCTCCATCGCCATCGCAAAGATCAAAGGGGAAAAGGGGCAACCCTGCCTCGTGCCTCGCCGTATTTTGATATACTCTTGACAATTGACTGTGAAGCTCGTTGACGGGATCTGGAAGTTGGCAAGCACCATTGTGGTGAATTCTTGTCCGCAACCAAAGCCCTCCAGGATCAACTTCAGATATCTCCAGTCCAAGCTATCGAATGCCCGTCTGGCGTGCAGAGCTGCCACTCCGAACGTTTGTTGTGTGCGCGTCCCCATGTCTATTACATCTATTGCCCTTCTCACATTGTCCTGTGTGTGCCTTCCTGTAATGAAACCCGCCTAGTCGTCGTGTATGATGCTCGGTAGGACTTTCATCAATCTGGTCGCGAGGATTTTTGCATAGATTTTCGCATCTGTGTTCAGCAATGCGATGGGGCGGTAGCTAGAGCACTTGAGAGGATCTTTCCCTGGTTTTAGGGGTAATATGGTCGTGGATCTCCCCATATCGATCATAACTGAACCCCCTTCTCTGATTGCATTGAAGAGATGTGTCAACGGGGCCAGCAGCTGCATGCAGAAGGTTTTGTAATAGCAGTTTCCAAGGCGTCCAGGCCAGGGGCCTTATTTGTTGGCAGTGCTGAGATTGCGTCGCTGACCTCCTGTGCCGAGATTGGGCCCCCAAGGACTAACCTGTCCTGTTCTGTGATCTGAGGTAGGGGGTTATATGGGATATAGGAACACTGCCGTTCTGAGTCAAGGTCCTCACTGCGTAGAAGTTCCTCATGGAATTGCATCATTATATCCAATTTTCTCATTCTTTGCCGAACGTGGAGATCCTTGCTTGTTGTTTGTGCCAGGTCTCGGCTTCCCTTACCTCCTTTTCTAACTGTTGTGTTATAAGGCATCTTTCCCTATAATGTGCCGCAGCCTGTGAGATAAACTATCCCCGGACTACCGTCTTCCCTGCGTCCCAGACCATCCCTCCGTCTGTTTCCCCATTATCATTCTCCGTAAAGAAATTATTTATGGAGCTCTCCATATGTGCCCTGAGTGCTATGTCCTTCAGGAGTAGATCATTTAATATCCAGGCAGGCTTTTGCTTACTCCCTACGACCCCCCACCCCTACGTTCTATGCCAACTATCACTGACGCCTAATCGGAGAGATATTCCACTCCTATCTCTACTTTTGTTATCTGGGGGACTAAGGTAGCAGAGATCAGGATCATATCTATTCTAGAGTAGCCGAGGTGGTTGGCCGAATAGTGAGTGTATTCTCTATTCTCCCCTTGGAAACATCGCCATGTTTCTATTACCCCCAGTTCCCTAAAGAAGTGACCCAGTGCTTGCCTATTTTTCTGATCCACAGCTGTGGGAGGGAGTGTTTTGTCCAAAGTTGGGTCCATGACGCAGTTAAAGTCCCCCCTATGATCAACTGGCCCTCGCACCAGCTGTCAAACTTTTTTAAAATGCCCAAAATTAATATGTCTTGCTTTTCATTGGGGGTATATGGGGCAAGTATTGTGTATGTGCTTCCCTTTATCATATCTTTAAGCCTGAGATGCTTCCCTTCTGTATCTCTGCAGAGCTGTAGTTTTTTTAACCCTAATTCTCAACCGATCAAAATGGCCACTCCCCTCTTCTATTCCCCACTAGATGTATAGAATTGTAGGATCCCAAACGTCGCTTGCATCGCCCTTGGCCTGTCCAGGATTGCACAGCGTTTCATTTGGCGAATTCAGTCTCTGTGTATTCAGAGAGACTACAGTCGACTCCGCCATTTCAATATGAGAAAAGGTTGCCGGCTATCCCCGCTATGTAATGGCCTACCCAGCTGCCTCTCTCTCCTCCCTCCTCACTCTTCCCTTCCCTTCCCGAACTCGGAACCGTTCCTTAATATGTACAACCCCTGATCCCCCCCACCCCTTCCCTCCTCTCCCCCGCCCCTTCCCCCTCCCATACCGTCACCCTCCTCTTGTGACCTACGTGACTGGGGTTCCTAGGAATCCCCCCAATAATAACCTGGGGTGTTGGATCACAGTTTGATTCACAAGTCCTGAGTGCCCGGCTGATTCCATGGCTCGGATAGGATTCCAAGAATTTACTTCACCTGTCTCTGCACAGGCAAGCCTTTAGGTTTGTTTGCAGATCTTAATTAGTAACTTGCGCATCTATTTAGGGGTTGCAGTGAGAGGCATGACCTCTCGCCTCTGCCCATCCCATTATGTTTGGTTTTTATTTGGGCCAGTCGGTTTAGGTTCTCTTCTGGGTCTGCCTCTCTAGACCATTCCCATGGGTTAGCCACTGGGTTAGCCACTGCAGTCTGGGCACTCTGCGCAGGACCTGTTTCTCCACGGTTCTGGTCCACCTCCAAGTTTAACAATGAAAGGCCCTCCTCGCAGGTGCTAATTCGTCTCTGTTTTCCTTCCTAGCTAAATGATCGGCCGAAGGGATATGCCCAGCTATAAGATACTTGCTTCTCTCATAGGGCATTCGTTACTGGTCGCATGAGCCTTGCTATTGTGAAGGGTCGTAAGTGCTAGGTCTTGAAACAGCTGGATAAGATTACCGTTGACCGTTGGGTCAGTGATGGTTCTGGCCGCTCTTACAATGCTTTCCTTCATTCCATAAGATGTTAGGGCCACTAAAACGTCTCTGGGCCTTGAACCCGCGTCATTTCTCTTGGGGCCCATGCAGTGTATCCTATCAAACCAAATAGATTCTGGCATGGTGTCGTGTAGCATGTTGCTGAGGGTTTGTTGCCTTGTGTCCCGATTGTCCCCATCTGGTACCGACTCTGGCAGACCCTTAATCATATGTTGGACATTTGCAATCTATTTTTGAGGTCCTCGGCCTGCAGTTAAAGGTTGTTGGTGGCCACCACCACCTGGTCAAGTATGATGCTGTTCTGCATAGCTTCTTCTGTGAAGTTGGAGAGGCCACTTTTTACTGTGTCCACCCTATATCCAAGCTCATTCCCCTCTCTACGAACCTCTTGCAGTGAGGCCTTTAGGTCTTCCTTCAGCTGCCCTATTTGGGTCTGAAATGCGTTTGTCATCCTCGCCTCCAACCTTTCAAACAGTTCAGCAGTTCCTCCTTGTCAGAGTTCATCGTGCCTCGGGTGTAGCTGGAGTTGCCTCTGATAGATTCTGCGGGGTCAGTGGTGGAAATGGGTCCTGTGGTTGCTTTTGGCTCCAGCACTTGGCCAACTGGTTCTCCTACCATTTGTATGTGCCCTTTACTCTTGGGGGTGCGCTTTTCGTTCTGGCGCCTGGCATCGGGGTTGTCTGCCTACCGCCACCGTTCACCTACCCCGCCTCTCGGGTGCTCTCTAGGGAGAGCGTTACGCTCACCTGGTATCCACGGGGACGCCAACCAGCCCTGGTTGGATGATTTTCACTCTCGAACCCTCTCCCAGTCCCTTGGTAAGGCCTCTGGTTAAAGATGGGTCTGCAATATAGGAGAGCTGGATTCAATACCAGATTGTCTTTATGTTTTCCCACCTCCCTTGGCCTCAACTCCTTCTTCCCCCTTGTGCCCTCTCCCCACCTTAATATTTTAAAAGGTGGATTCTCCGTCCTGCTCCTTGTGGCAGGGGCACGTAGATGTGGGGGCGAGCAGCGACCAGGTTACTTCACTGGTGCAAGCCCCCCCTGTGGGAATCCAGGCCTGCTACGACTCCGTAGGTTTGCTGCTTTACAGTCTTTATATGCAGTACTTATGTTCCTCTTAGTTCGAGTAATAATGTCTTGCTTCTTTCCTTTTAGGTATGGAAAGGTATTTTGTTGTTGTCATGCAGTTTGAAGATGAGCATGGGCCGGTAGGCGAAAGCGCTGTGTGCGCGATGCTGTCTGGTGAGTAATGCGCGATGCGCTGCGCTGTTTCACCTTTTATTTTGCTAACCTGTGTCTTTTCTCTGCTTGCAGGTTGCGATGTTCCTCGCCGAGCGCCGTAATGTTCCAGCAATGATACTGACCAGGAGATGACTACCTAGGTAAGAGTTGTGTGGCTTTTTTCATTCGGGAGGAAACGTGAGTAAACGCTTACTAATGCTGTCTTTCTTTCTCCTCTTTCCAGGTTATGGTATTCCAGGATGCAGGTGGTGCCGGATGATGGAGTTCGTACCTTCAGGTGAGTGGAACTGAAGTCGGCGATGGATTGAAGACAGGATACTGTTCCAGGTAAGTTTTGTAGTGTTCTTTCTCTCTCTGCAGGTCCTTGCTTTCAGGTAAGCTGTCATCAAAGAACTGGACACAGTGAGCATTACGCTGCCCAGCAGAATAACGCAAAGCATGTTCTGCTGTTTGGGTGCGGTTTAAATAGTCTCAGGTAAAGTAGTCCAGTTAAAATAGTCCCAGACCTGCCACCCCCAAAAGACTAGACCGCATAGCTCAGTTCCTTGTAACTGAGCTATGTGTGTGCCTCCATGTTGGCTGAACCCCCTCAAGTTAAGTAGTTCCAAGTAAATAGTCCCATTCTAATGTTGGTCTTCATGATGGCGCCAGGATGACTCCAAGAGAGTCTTGGATGAGGTTTTAAGGCCTTTGACCTGGCCCTAACTGGAAGGCTGATATGACAGAGAGTCCTGTTATTGTGTGGCGCAAAGTCCTGCTGGGCGGGGGCCTTTCCTGCAAGGCTTTGGGGTTCCTAAATTTGCACCCTCTTGTGATCTGCCTCTGGGGGTCTTCAGGTGGTTTTGGTGGGGTGAGCTTGTCCCTGGGTCTCAAAGTAGGCCTTCTCGGCGGCCCCCGCACAGTGGAATCCTCTCTCCAGGCGAGATGCTGGTCAATGTGGGCTAAGCCCGAATTCTGGTTCGATGCTGAGAGAGGGGGGGCTCGACACTCCTCTTGTGTGTATCTTGAGGTAAAGCAGCTGCTTCAAGAGTGACCCCCCCAGTGCGTGGTTATGCTCAGAGTTTCGTGGGGCCTCCAGATAAAGACGACCCGACTTTCGGGTTGCTCGCTTTATGGGCACAACGTGTGAGTGGTTGTCTCCGTTCCTCAGGATTCTGCTGGGGTCCCAGAATCAACTTTTAGCGTCTCGCAGTCGCAGTCTCGCAGTCCTGGAGAGCAACTATGGAGCTGGTAGGGTGCAGTTCTATTGGGGTGGGCAATCTGGCTGGGGGCTGCTTACCTCCAGGATCGGTAGTCTGCTGTTACCCCCGGGATCCTCTGGTTAGTTGGAGCCTCACAGTCCGAGGTGTTGCGCTGTGCTGCGCAGCTGGGCCCCGTCAATCTTTCTTCTCCTTGGTGCCCTCGTTAGGGAACCGGACTATCTGGCGTCCCATGCCTGGCGGTGCACTGGGGGGTTGCTCCCACTCCTCCTCGCTGTCCAGCTCGGCGGGGACAGCAGCTTCCGTGGGGGCACCTTCCACGCCCCGGCGCTCCTTAGCTCCGCTTAACCCCAGACAATATTGCACTCTGGGGAATGGACGGGGGGCCAGCCCTGCCGAATCGGGGGCAGAGCGTCCCTTCTCCCCGCGGGTTCCGTCTCGCCTCGGCCGCTGCTCTGGGCACTTCTGCAGGTCTGCCCGGTGGGGGCCTGCAGTCTGCTCCTGACTCCTTAGGTGTGCCAGAGGGGCAGACACAGGCTTGGTCCGTCTGGAGGGGCTCCTCCACCACCGTCTCCTCCACCACCCACCACCAGTGTTGTTTCCGCAGTGGGGGGCGCACCACCGGCAGGGCGCTCTCAGGGCCCTCCGCCCACCGAGGTCTCCTGTCAGACGCTCGCCAATGATCGGCGCCGGAGCACTCAAACAGGAGTGAGAGTGTTTCTCGCTTCTTTTAACAACAGGTCACTGCAGAACGTAACTAGCCGGCACATTTATGGCTTGTTACAAGTGCTTTAGTCACCTTTCGGGTCCTGCATGTGCGGAACACAGGAGATGTGCGTCCTCACCAACAGGCGGCCATCTTGGATTGGAATCCCCACCTTTCCTTTTTTTTATGAATATTCTGTTCAAGGTGTTGAAATAGAAGAGAAGGCACATGGACCAGAGGTAAACATAACCTAATATTGAATACTATTGGACATCACATTGCATTTGGAATACATTTTAATGTTGTAATTTTTCCTATTCAATCAAGTTGGTTCTGTTTGTAGATATGTAAAGATGTTGGTTTGTGATAAGATGAAATGTGCTGGATGAACACCATATAAAAAAAGCAATTTTTTTCAGCTTGCTGGTGAGGTGGAAAAAGAAAATGCCACAATTTCCTAGAAAACAAAGAAAACAAGGGTAACAAACAAACAAGTTTGCTTTGTAGAACTTTTAACCTGTTGACTTATTCATATAATGTTTTTTGTATATAAGTGCTATCTGCTGAATGTGTGCTATACATTGAGCATGTTTCTCCACACATCTTTTAGAGGCCCAGAAGGAAGCGAAGTATAAAGACACAGTCAACAAATGAAACAAAAGATGTCGCTTTCCAAACTGATTTCACAATGGAGCAACTACTATTTGGGGCACAGCGTGGTCCAGCCAATAAGCAGACTTATGCCGAATGGACAGAAACTGAATGTAATGTGACCGGCGATCCTTGCAAAGTGTCCATTGACCATTGCTACCATGTGACAACTCAACAAGATGAGACTGAATACAATGAAGATGCATTAAAATTCCTAGCAGACCCCTGGAAACAATCTACACCCGCCAAAAAATGTCCACCAAAGAAACATTTGATTATATCTGTTTCTCCAATTCATGTGCAAATATCACAACCTGAAATTACAGAGATTGAAGCTTCAACTGAACTGATCTAGGAACTTGCTAAAGATCTCGACTTCAGTTTGCTGAGTTCTTTTGAGGTGTCCACCACAGCCGAATCACAAACCACATTCATGCCGGACGATTGGCTGATAAAGGAGCAAAAATACATTATATTTGACAGCTGCCTGCTGGAGATTGTGCAGATGCTGAAATGTGTCTATACATTAAGGTGGAATATATGCGGGGAGCCATTGGTGAATGTGTATCGTGTATTACAAGGCACTAACCTGAAAATCCAAGCCAGCTGTGTCCACGTCCATTTTCATGGTCCACTCAACTGATGCTGGGAAAAGTGCAAGCTGGAAATCTACTATGTTCAGCAGCTTTACTTTTCAGCGGGTCTACTTTCGGTAAGATTTCCAGTTTCTGTCAATTTGTGGGAGTTGAGTTCCTTGCTAAAACCCAGTAATTCAAATATCAAAGGGAATTCTTATTCCCCCACCATTAGTGCAGCCTGGAAAATTGAACAGATGTCAATCGAAAACACATTCTCTGGCAAACGTTTTTGGCTAGCTGGGGACGGACAGTGTGACAGTCCAGGATTTTCAGCAAAGTACTGCACATACCACTTTCAAGTCATGGAAACAAAACAAAATGCGAGTTTGGAGATAGTGCAGGTGTCCGAACGTACATCTTCTGTGGCCATGGAGAAATGTAGTTTCCTAAAATCCCTTGGATTTCTTCAATTGAGGGGGATGCAAATAGAGCTGATAGCCACTGACTGCATTGTTTCGATAGCCAAGGCTATGCAAGAGCAGTTTCCACACATTCGTCATCAATTCGATGTATGTCACGTTGCCAAATCAGTCAATAAAAAAATAAATTACACCTGCTGGTAGAAAAAAGGGTTCTGAAGAAATCTTAAAGTGGTGCAGTCTATCAGCAACAATCTTTGGTGGCACTCCAAAACTTGTGATGGGTCTGTAGAAATTCTACTTGAGAAATGGCATTTTTTTATGCACCATTGTGCCAACGTGCACTCATGGACAGAAAACCAACATTTTCACGAATGTGCACATGGACCTGTATCTGAGGAGCAGAAACGAAAAAAGAAGTGGTTGGTGCCATGTTCACCTCCACACAAAGCTCTTGAGAAGATGGTGTATGATAAAACGCTTCCCAGAGGCATGAAGGGACCCACCGAATGGAGATTTGGAGGTGTTCCACAATATGTGCCTAAAGTACAGGCCCAAAAGGTTACATTTCGGCATCAATGGTATGGAGGCAGAACAAGACTAGCTATACTTGCGCACTACGAGAACGTTGGGAGGGAACAAGTGAAAACTGCAGGACATTTCGGGATGTATCATTACCTCAAGGCCTTCACAAAACCAAGAAAACAATGGGTGGTTAAGCCAATATACCAGGATATGGAATTCGAATTTGTGAAATATTTGACATTGAATGTGTTGGCCATGCTTACTCATGGAATCGATCCAGATTTGATCATAGGACACATACAGTGCCACAAAACATTGCAAACGAGTCCTGTCCACCTAAAGAGATACTTGTAGAACAGTTGACTTCCTGATATAAATAATTAGTAGCTGTCTTCACAATCTGCTTACAATGACATTTTCGATATGTTCCCCAATGTTTGTACACTGTACATCAACAATTGAATGCTATTACACTAACTTTCAATGCTACAGACAGTATTAAAAAATATTTAATTATGCAGATTAAATTTGGTGTATGATTCATTAATGCATTTCATTCACCTTCCCTTCATCAATACATATGTTCCTCGACACATGTGATATATTTGAAAATGGAATTGCCCTAGCACATCAGTGCTGGACTGCCCATTTCGGTTGCTGAAATAATGATGGGCAAATTGGATATTAGCCATCAGTCAACGGGACACTGAGACTTGCTGTCTGTCAATCCCTTAATTCTTGACCCAAACCACATACACATATGCAGTGCTTGGCACTGGCACTGAAAGCCTATAGTGGCTAGGATTTTCATAGCAATGACCAATCGACTGACCTGTGTCAACCCCCTAACTTCCATTTTGGCAATTAGTGCCTTCTGTTACTGGGTTTCCATTGAGTGTGACTCAGTGTTTTGCTTTGGATAAACCCCTTTTTGTGTCCTTCCCTTGTGTTTTTCACAGCCCCTCCAACATCATTCCTCTTCTTCCCTCTGTCTACCAACTCCCTGGTGCTCTCTGTCTCTACTATTTATTGTGACTGTTTCTCTATCGACTACCCTTCTCTCCTCACTAAATCTGGTAGGAAGAAGTATACAAAGGATTTCTTGGTCTCCGACCCCGGCCTCCCTGTCACTGATACCTATACCTGTGCTACATCCAGTCAAACCCTCTGCGACATACTCTTTGTCATTCCCTGGCCACACCTATGGACTCTACATATGGTCTCTGTCATCTCTCCTTTCTCTTCTTCTCACATTAATGGTGGCACCCAGTGTGAGGCCCTCTTTCCTCTTTCCACTCTGTGCAAAGTCATCATTAATGTTTACTTAATGCCTCTTAATTAAGAAGTCTCCTTGTTAAAGTCTCCTTCTTGGAGAATTTAACATCCAACTGGATGCTTTGTGTACTTCCTCAGGACACACATAAAACTGCTCTCCTGAACATCCCTGAGTACGTGCTTTCCAAACTTGATTCCTTCACCCCATGGGTCCTCATCGTACTCGATCGCTACTCTGCCTTTGACATGGTGAACCCTACCATCCTTTTCAACCGTCTCCATGATAACCAGGGTTATCACCGATCATGCCCTGGCTTGGCTGACTTCTTTCCTCTCCGAATGACCCTCCCGGTTCCAACTTGAGTCCTTCCTCTACTCTATCTCTATCTGCTTTTTCTCCCCCTATTACCTGCAGATCTGCTCACTTAAACTGTGCTGGTTGCCAGGATACCATCTGACCAGCTACCCTTTCATCTTGGGGCCAGGTCCCCTCCCCGCCAGATGCTCACCTGCACTACCCCCTGACAACACTTGCACTTGGGTGCTGTTTCTTTAGCCCTACAGCACCCTAACAGCAATTGACACCTGTTGTCTGCACTTACCCTTGCACTTTACACCTGCTGTCCGCACTTTTGAAGTCATGGCTCCCCCTGCTCTGTGAAACAAAAAAACAACTGTCAATGAATATTAGGCCCCAAGGTCCAACTCTCCCCGAATGACAGTTATACAGAATACAATTCATAGTTCTATACCAATTCATAGTTCTATCCAAGCCTTTTATAGACTATGTGATTTCTTGCTGAGATTCACGGTACAAAGGATAGAGTCTAGCAAAGGAATTCTAGGTTGGCTGGTTTGGCCTGCGCCCATCAGGTGTTTTCAGATTTTGAAAACTGATCTGCCGTGAAGGGCACACCCTGCTGCAATAGTGGGAACCAATTATTCATTGCCTCAGGCCCCTTCCTGACTTGCGACGGCCTTCCCAAGAAGATAAGCTTTTCGCTTGACCGTCGCGATTGCATGACTTCGTGCACTATTGCAATGTTCAGCACAAGGCTACAGACTTCTCAGGTCCGCGTTTGAAATTCAGGTGAAAGAATCTGAAAAATTGGCTAACGCTCATCCGCGCTTAACCTATGCACACGCACTGCTGATTGAGACAAGACATAGTCAGATTATAAATACAACTAACCGGGTATAGGCAAGCAATGTGACCTGTCTCACTTGAACCTAGACAGGACTGCCTCAGGTGGGATAGATAGTGTGAACGGCTGTCCCATGTTATGCTCAGAACCTAATTAATACAAACATCCTGTGAAATAAGCAAAGAGATAGGTTGCAGGGTTTCAAAAGGTTTAACTTTATTCCGAAATTAAATAATAATCAACAAAGGTAGATGCTGTTCGTGAACGTTGTGACTCCAGATCTAATGCTTTTGCCTATGGAAAGAACACAACGTTGTGAATGACATCACATATAGGTTCATAACCCGCACTAGTGATGGGTGAGACAGTATTCAAGATCGCGCAGCATTGGTGGATGCCAACAATTCTTTTATTTTTCTTGTGTTTTTCGAATGCCATGTGCACCTGCTGTGATCAGTGCTCCATGGAGTGATGATCACTTTGTGGGATGATGCTTGTGGTGAAAGAAGAAATGTATAAGTTCACACTGCGGCATCTTCTCTGGTATGTTTTAATATTGTCGCATTCATTCTCAAAAACAAAACCTACCAAACATAAGCACTGAAAACAAGCTTCAATTGTTATGTGACCTTGGACCGAAGAGAGCAATCGCCAGGCTAGAAGGACAGAAGTGTGGAATACCCGCAAAAATGATAACATTTACTATTATGTAAGTTGACATTGGAACATTTCATTTAAATTTATGCAAACCGTTGTTACATAGCGGAGACTGCGCGTTATGCCAAGAGAATGGAACAACCAAACATAATGTAAGTTGAACTATGCATAATATTTTTGCTATGAAAAAAGGGAAATTGTTCTTTTTGGATATTGGAGAATTTAGCACGTGCTAAAATGATGGCATTTTGACATAAAGAGTGGACAGAAGACATTTTTCCGTATACCGCTCCATATTTAAAATACTGAGTGCGTAACCCGCGGTTTATTTATAAGTCTACTAATAATTGTTATTGGTGTTTTGGTTATGTCGGGATGAGCAAAGGTTGGGATTTTGGCCTGTATTGATAATTGACATTGTTATGGGTTGATCGTTGGAGCATATTGTGACTATTCCTCATAGACGAGACAAAAGCACAACCTGCATGCAGGCTAGTGATATCTAAAGCACTTCGTCACATGAAATATCAGGGTGTGCAATCCAGGTTGCATTATCGAAAGGGCCGGGGTCAGAACATTTTCCAAGGGTAATTGGTTTGCTTTTCTATAGACAATATTCCCAGTTCTGTTACAATGCCATCTGTCTGTTGTTCCATTTCTGAGTCACTTTATCCATACCTTTGAGAGCTATACTGATTTCTAAGTGCTAAGCTTTCATGCAAATCGTAGTCTAAAATAGTCCCCCACGTTGTCCATGTGTGTTCATTGTGTGTGGTTTGTGTTCGTTATTCTGTTTTATGCAGTGCAGAATTACAACATAAATTAGCACAAAGAACGGATACTAAAATGTATTTTTATTCTGTTATCTACACAGATATATTGTACTGTTTTGCGCATGCCAAAGTTTCCAGCTGCCGTGTGATGGTTTTTTCAACCAGCAATGGCAGGCTAACCGCATCGTTCATCATCACCATCATGTGGGACGATAGACCGGGACCGATATGCCCTTTGGGGTACCAGCAACAAGGAGCAACCTGTCATTGTTTACGGTGTAGCAAGAATCCGATGCGTCAAATCCACATCTTCTCCCAAAAGGAACACCATGTGTGTCATTTTAAACTTTTGCCACTCAAACCTAAGGACACACGACTATTGGTGGTTCATTGTTTCTGCTCTGTTCAGCTACTTTCTTAGCACAAAGCCCATGAGAACAAATACTTGGACTAGCATTACTATTGTTTTCAATCATTACTTGCATTTTATTTAAACATTTGTCGTATAATGGCAGCAATCAGTGGATTTCAATGTGGTTTTTGGATCGTTCTTTGATAAATAAAAGCACTTGCGAAATTGCAGATTAATGATGTTTTCTGTAAAGTTATTGGGAAAAATGTGATTTGGGATGCGCTTTGAGTGTGTTGATATTCTGTGTTCTGCGTCACCAGACGTTATAACATGGGTGATGACTGGGCATGTTTGGCTATGCTGTCCACTAACGTCATGAAAATAGGCAGAGCATATCGTTTGGAATAGTGATGTCAGCTTCAGGGGCGGGGGATATGATTTAGTGCCGCAGGGGTACTCGAGCTTAGTGAGCTGCAGCAACGGATAAGATTAGCACAAGATGGCCGTGCCCGACTCTTTGTTTTTGCATGTGTAAAAGTGAGGAAAACCAAGGCAATCTGCATAGGAACATATTTTATGATTGATCACAGTATGCTGAAAAACACATGCTTGAACGATCGGGACAATAATATTTTTTAGCACACTATCCCTTTGAGGTTACCATGATATTTCAATATAAGATTTTTTAAATGTATTAATAGTTTATTAACATTTGTATTTCTGTTTGTAGATCTTTAAGTTTGTATTGGTTTAACCTTCATTCTTTTGTAAAAACAAAATGTATATATATATTTGTTTAGAACTTTGTATTTGTATTTTATTTATTTGTAAAGCGCGGCCAAGCCCTGGGGCAGCTGGGCGCTGAATCTTACAGGTTACACAGGCATACAAGCAATCTTGCAAATTATACATACATAAAAGTATACAAACATTCCAAGCAGTTATATTACATTTTAATACAAATATACATAGGCAATGGCAATTGCCTATTTGAGCAGAGGCAGCTATAATACAAATTGTACGTATATACATATTTTTCTTTATACAGTAGGCGGGGTATGCAGTTAATGACTACCGTGCCAATTAGTACAAGGGCTGGTCAAGTGTGGTCAGCCAGGCTTTGGTCTTGAAGGCTAGGAACGAGGGTTCAGCTTTAAGAGGGTTGGGAAGTGAGTTCGATAGTTTCGCAGCCAGAACTGGGAAGCTGTTCCCCCCTGATCTTTGTAACTTGAAGCGGGGGATAGAGAGACAGTTGGCCTGTGCAATTCTGAGGGGTCTATTGGTGGAGTTGTAGGCAAATCTGTAGGCCAAGTAACTGGGTGCCTGATTGGCAAGGCATTTATGTGTCAGAGCAAGTGTTTTAAGTGACACTCTTTGCGATACTGGGAGCCAATGGAGACTTTGTCTGGTGTCGGATATGTGGTGGTTCTTAGGGATATGTAGCGCTGCTCTAATGGTGTTATTTTGGATAATCTGTAACTTGTTGAGATTGCTATGGTTAGTGCCAAGATAGAGGGCATTGCAATAATCGATTTTGGACATCACCAGGGTCCTGGCCAAGGTGGTGCAATTGGCTGGTGTGAGGAAAGGCTGACAGGCTGAGATGAACTTGCCGGTGTACGCAGTGGCTGACGACACCGCGTTAGTTTGTCGAGAGAGGGAGAAGGTGGAATCTAGATAGATGCCTAGAGTTTTGGTGTCATTTGAGACTTTAATGATGTTGCCATCGATGATAAAGGATTTGAAGGATGAGTCTAGTTTATTAAGTCGCTGATGAGAACCCAGAATGAGGAGCTCTGTCTTTTCGTCATTGAGACAGAGTTTGTGTTGGGCCATCCAAGCTTGAATGACTTGGTAGATGATTTTTACAGCTTGTGTGTCAACTGTGTGATCGCCTGTAATTGGGATGATTATCTGGGTGTCATCTGCGTAATTCGTGTAGGTGACACCCAGATAGTCCAAAATATTGAACGATGGTTTTGTAAACACATTTTATAGTATAGGTGAAACACATGATCCTTGTGGTACCCCACATGGGACTGGTGAAGGTTCTGCGGGCGCAGTGGATGAAAAGACCCTCATGGATCTGTTTTCCAGGAAGGAACTGATCCATGCAGTGGCTTTGTCAGAAAAGTGGGCAGCTAGTTTGAGGTGACGACAGAGGATTTGATGGTTTACCAAGTCAAATGCTGCTGATATATCAAGGAGGAGTAGGAGGGCCAGTTTACCCTTGTCTTTTAGATCTTCAATCTGGGTTTTTAAATCGATGAGTGCTGTTTCAGTTCCGTGATGTGGACGGAAGCCAGATTGTCTGAGGCCTCAGAGTTTATTGGTTTCCAAATAGTCTTGGATCTGCAGGCAGGCTGCACGGTCCAAGATTTTTAACAGGAAAGGCACACTGGTGATAGGCCTGTAGTTTGTCGGTATGGTTGCATCCAACATAGGTTTTTTAAGAAGTGGGATGACCCACGCATCCTTCAAATGGTCTGGGACAATACCTGAGTTGAATGATGAATTTATAAAGGCAGTGATGAATGGGCCTGTGTTATGTGATGCCTCCTTAATAATAGGGGCTGGGCATAGATCACCCTGTCAATTGGATGGTTTGATGTTGTTGATGATGTTTTCGACTTGAGTGATGGTGAGGGGTGAGAAGCAGAATGGTTTATGCGTGTGTTTGCTAGGTTTAGTATTAGCGTATTGGGGTTTATGTTGCGGGTCAATCTGCAGGCAGATTTTTTTATTGTTGATTTTGGTTTGGAGTGTGGTTATTTTGCCAAGGAGTGCCTTCTGGATGTTGGCACACCAGGTACTGTTTTCAACACAAGTATCTGGTGGAGCAACAGGGGATTACAGTTCTTTTAGGATCTTAAATAACTCTTTGGTGTTTGATTTAGCTTGTAGGATACGCTTGTTGTACATGTCTTTTTTAGCCTGGATGATGGCATCTTTGTAGTTCAAGGTGGCTAAATCAAGGCTCTCTTTGTTAGTTTCAATGGGATTGCTTTTCCAGTGAATTTCTAGGTTCTTGATTCAACTATCTTTTATTTCTGAGTCTCTTGCTGTTTGGGTTGCTATTGTTATCACATTCACACTGTCCTCTGGATACGCTAACGCAAAAGGCGAAGAAGGTATATCTCTTGCCTGTGCCCGTTTTAAGATTGGGACCACTTTTTTGTACTAGTATGAGGCTGAGTAGGAGGATTAGCCACTAATCCTCCCTGCACTCCTGCAGAGCAGTAGTCATTTTGTCACAATATGCCTGATGTTCCCTGTTTGTGAATATCATAGGCAGTATTTATAGAACATATTTTTGTGTAAACCCTGCCTTAATGTATATTTGGCATGTGCCATACATTTCTTTAATCCTGATTTTAAGGGGTTCCCTGCAAGACTGGGCTATTTGAGGAGGGTTGCTAAGTAGCAAGGATGATTGCTCAGGGACTATGTGTCCTCCACAGAGAGGGCTTACAGGGCACTATGGTTTAAACTAAAATACCTTTCGAATGGATTGTGTCCTTCTACGTATTCCTTAACTTTGATAAATCCACTTCCAGCTTGCTGGCCTCGGAAAAAAAATCCCAGTAGAGGGCCTGCACGTCGACGTCCTCTGAGTCGGTGTCCCTCGAAGGCCTCCGTATCGGTGCCGATGTCACCATAGGTATAAATATTCTTGCACAGCGTCCGTTGCTCAGTTCTGTTTTTCCGTGCTTCGTAAGCCTCGGAGATGCAACGCTCGGTTCCTCAGTGAATCTTTCCTAAACTTTGATTTTCTTGAAGAAATCTTCGAATCTATGATGGCATCTTAGTTCACCTCATCGACGCCACAATCCACTTTAAAAAAATGCTGGGATTGTGGAAAAAAGATGTCATTTACCGATCCTCACAGGATCTGCCTGTGGTGCCTGAGCCCAGAGTACCCGTATTCGGAGTGTGAGGAATTATGTCCATGACGGCAAAAGCCTTGAGGGAGTGTAGGGAGAAGCTGGAAAAAAGTAACACTGTTAAATCCTCTACCCCTTTGAAATTATCCCCGGCCGAGTTGAGTCATTCATCTCCTCGTCATCGGAGAAATCATTCACGCTCGAGATCTCGTAGTGGTTCTCACCACTCATCCAGATCGAGACATACCAAGAAGAGGCGCTATAGATCACCTTCATCTTCATCTTCCAATTCACCAGAAAGGGTCACCTGCCCCACAAAACACAGCTCTCCAGCTAAGTGGGAGGAATTTCGCAAAAAAATGCTAAGGGTCTTTCGAGAACGCGGCCTTGTCCCTCTCGGAGATGCCTGGAGGTGATACCCTGGGTGAAAGACCCAAAAAAGAGAAACAATGTTAGTCGTCGACCTCGGCTGATAAAAACCCTTGAGAGCGTTATGACCCCTTGAGTCGAGACAAGGGCCCTTCGCACACATAAGACAATGTCATTGATGCCGTCGCCGACCCCGATGAAGGAGAAGCCATCGAAACCTCATGCCCTGATCGCACCATCGGCACTCGGGGCGTCAAAGGATCCTTCGAAGGCGTCGACAACATTGAGTAGAATTCCGATTTTTTCTATGACATTGAGGCCATACTCTAGTATATCGGCGCCGTTTGTGTGTTTGTCGAGACCCATGACGTCTACATCGACGACTGCAACCCTATCTCAAGCAGTGTCGACCAATTTGGCTCCCTCATTGCTTGAAATGGGTTTTACTCCTAATCCACGCTCTGACTACTTCAGAGGTTTGTCCTCTATTTATGAGGAAGGGGAAGACTAATGAAAGGCCTTTTGGCTTACAATCTACAAGAACTCCTGTTCCAGATGAGCTATATCAGAGGAAGTCAGATTGAAAGATCTTCGGGCGTCTTTACAGGATGCCTGTGGCATAGATACCTCCCCAGAGGCAGACTTTAGCAGGCCAGAACCTTGGGAGCATGGAGGGATGTCTTATAGATCTCTCATGGCGAGAATTATGGAGTTTATGGGGTGGTCAACACCTGCACCCTCTTTTCACCAAGATGATTTAACAGACATTTTAGATAAGGGACTTCAAGAAGACCCTATAGTTCCTTTTCATGCAGCATTACAGAGAAAGACAACTGCAAATTGGGAAAGAACGCAGGTTACCCCTGCAGTAAACAAAAAGCTCTGTGCGAAGTACAGAATGTCGGCCTCAGATCCTCTGTACTTAACTAAGCATCCGAACCCAGAGAGCTTGGTAGTACAGGCTGCGACTTCATCAGGCAGGCAATCGGCATACCCCACAATACCACAAGATAGGGACGACAAGAAATTTGATGCCATGCCAAAAAGGTCTTCTCGGCATGCAGCATGGCACTTAAGTCAATTAATGCCACTTGCATGCTAGCAAGATTCAGCCACACCCTTTAAGAGTGCGCTTCATCGGCGGCTTACCGTCTCCCAGAAGGGGAGGAATGAGATGCATTCTTGAATATCATCAAGTATGGGAAGGATGCGATTTGTGAGTCCCTCCAAACAGGTCTCAACTCTGCTGACAGCATCAGCAGAGCCATGGCGGCCAGTACCACAATCCGCAGATTTGCGTGGTTGTGGAAATCTGGTTTTGCTCCTGATGTACAAGCTAAACTTCAAAATATGCCCTTTGAGGGCACTTCTCTATTTGGCAAGAAAGATGATGACAGTTTGGAGAAATTGCAAACCTCTAAAGCGGCAGCCAAATCCCTTGGGGCTGCAATTCGTCAAACTCCAAACCGCACCACAGGTACGTCCTGGAGGGGAAAGCCCTTTTGTTTTTACTCCGCATTCGAAAAAGGCAGAGGGCAGGCAGCTCAGAGGGGCCAAAGATGATTTACCCGTGGTAGACGGGTCAAAGGTACCAAGTCTGCATCAGCAGGTGTTGCCATACCCTCAGCATCTGCGTCAGCCGCTCCAAAACCCCTCTGAGGTCTCTCCACACAAAACAAAAGTAGGAGGCAGGTTAACTCAACATCTGACAGAATTGCAGGCTATTACATCAGATGCTTGGGCATTGTAGACAATTGCCCAAGGTTACTGCTTGCCTTTCCTACACACCCCTCAGAGTCATCCACAGGGGAGAAACTCTTTGAAGTTTCCAGACCCACTCCTTATGCAGGAGATTTTAAACCTGCTAGAGAAAGGTGCCACAGAACAGGTACCTGTAGCGGAGGGGAACAAGGGTTGGTACTCCCTAAACTTCTTAATACCGAAAAAGGACGGAGGATTGAGACCCATTTTGGACTTACGAGAATTGAACAAATTCCTCAGACAGGACAAGTTCAAGATGTAACCCTTTCTCAGATCCTTCAGGCCCCTCAAGTTTCGGGATTGGTTGGTATCTCTGGACCTTCAGGATGCTTACTTTCATGTGCCAATCCATCTCAAGCACAGAAAGTACCTGAGGTTCGCCATTGGCAGCTCTCACTATCAATTTCGGGTTCTGCCATTTCGGCTGACCTCCGCCCGAGGATTTTCACCAAGGTAATGGCGGTCGTGGCAGCAAGTCTAAGGAGGGGAGGGATTCATGTTTACTCCTATCTGGACGACTGGTTGATCAGAGCAGTGTCCCCGGAACAAGCTCAGATCCATCTAGATTATGTTTGCCACTTCCTCCACAAGCTGGGCTTCTCCCTCAACTTAATGAAGTCACAAATGATACCATCACAGAGACTCAAGTTCATTGGAGCAGTCCTGGATACATCACTGGGAAAAGCCTTGCCACCAGAGGTGAGGGCTCAAGATATTATACAGATGGTGACCAGATTTCAAAATGCCCAGCGTCTACCAGCCTTTGATTTTTTGAGGTTGCTCTGCCTTATGCCATCCTGCATTTTTTCTAGTGCCAGAGGCTCGCCTGAGAATGAGATCTCTAAAGTCGGCACTTAGGACCCAGTGGTCGCAATTTTCAGGAAGGATGTCTGATCTCCCTACAAATCCCGCACAGAGTTGCATGAGACCTCCAGCAGTGGGCCTGTCGAGAGAACAGCTTGAAAGGAGAACCGTTTTGGCAGCCATGGCCAGAGATAACAGTAGTCACGAACGCCTCACTAACGGGGTGGGGAGCCCATACCAACGACTTATCCATCAGCGGTCATTGGTCTCCATCGGAGTCCAGACTACACATCAACCTATTAGAGCTGAGAGCAATCAGGCCAGCACTGAAAGCTTTTCTGCCATCAGTACAAGGAACAAACGTTCTGATAATGACGGACAACACAATGGCCCTGCATTACCTCAACAAAAGAGGAGGCGTAGGGTCACTGCCACTGTGCAGAGAGGCAATGCCGCTCTGGTTCTGGGCAATTCAAGAAGGAATCTCTCTATCGGCAGTTCACCTAGCAGGAGAGAAGAACACGATGGCAGACGCTTCGAGCAGGCAGGCCACAGTCTCCCACATGTGGGAACTAGCTCAGGAAGTCCTTCAAGAGACCTTCACCCTTTGTAGAACCCCTCAGGTAGATCTGTTCACAACGAGTGTCAACAGGAAATGTGAACGATACTGCTCAAGGGAATTTCTCCCGAGAGGAGCTTTAGGAGAGGCGTTTGTGGTGGACTGGGAGTTTCCACTTCTGTACACGTTTCCTCCAGTCCCCGTCATTCCTCACGTAATAAGGAGGCTCAGGAGATTCTGGAAACCCATGATTCTAATTGCCCCGGATTGGGCCAGGAGAACGTGGTACCCGGATCTTCTAGACATGTCCATCTGTCCTCCCATTCTTCTTCCACAAAGAGAGGATCTTCTCTCGCAAGTGGATGGTTAGGTTCTCCATCTGGATATCAGGACTCTCAAACTACACGCTTGGTTTCTGAAAGGTTGAGATACAAAGGTTGGGACCTCCCGGATTACGTAATGGAGGTGTTGCTTTCGGCCAGAAGGCCAGCAACTAAATCTTTATACCGCTGCCGTTGGAACAAATTCTGCAGCTGGTGTTATCTTTCCTGCTATATTTGGCAAATTCAGGATTTCAAGTTGGCACAATCAAGGGTTACCTCACCACTCTATCAATATTTAAACGCACGGCTGAGGAACCTTCATATTTCAAATTGCCTCTAGTCATTCAGTTTCTGAAAGGGTTGACTAATGTCTTCCCCCTTCCCCTTTTCAGGTTCCCCTGTGGGATTTAAATCTAGTCTTAAAATGTCTAATAGGCACTCCGTTTGAACTTCTTCATTCCTGTCCATTAAGGTTTCTCACTCTAAAAACTGTTTTCCTAGTGGCCTTAACTTCTGCCAGAAGAGTGAGTAAGCTACAAGCTTTATCTTGTAAACCTCCACATACTATTTTTCACAAAGATAAAATAGTTCTTCAAGTGAAGCCGAATTTCCTCCCAAAGGTTGTCTCAGAATTCTATATCACACAAAAAATAAACTTATCTTCTTTTGACCCTCCTCCTCACCCAGGGAAAGAGGAAGAGAGATTGCAAAGGCTGGATCCAAGGCGTTCCTTCAGTTTTTACATCAACAGACTTGCAAGGATTAGGCAAGCAGACCAGTTGTTTGTGGGGTATGCAGGACATAAACTAGGTTTACCCATCACGAAACAGATCATCTCAAGATGGATAATTCTAACTATCACAGAGTGCTATAAATTGGCAGGAAAATACCCTCCTCAACACCTCAGGGCTCATTCCACCAGAGGTATCGCTGCCTCGTCAACTCTCCAAAGAGGAGTTCCTATTAAAGACATGTGTGCGGCTGCCACATGGTTGTCTGCACATACTTTCACCAAATTCTACAGTGTAGATTCCTCCACTAGCCAGGAGACTAAATTTGGGAAAGCTGTGTTGCACTCTGTGCATTCTTATAAAGTCACAATATTTTACTCCCGCCTCCTGTACACATTACTGCTTTGGGAGTCTATCAAAGAGAAGGAATACGTGGGAGGACACAATCTATTCGAAGAACAAGTTACTTACCAACTGTAACGTTCTTTCGACTGGAAGTTCCTCCCACGTATTCCTTATTGCCCCTCCCATCCTTCCCCGCAGTAAACTTCCCTTGTAGTTGCAGCCTACGCTCCTTCAAGGTTACTAACTATCTCATACTGGACAAACACAGCACCTCAAAATGGAACTGAGCAACGGACGCTGCGCAAGACTATTTATACCTATGGTGACGTCAGCGCCAATCCAGAGGCCTTCGAGGGACACCGACTCGAGGGACGTCGATGCACAGCGCCCTCTACTGGGAAAATAAATTCCGAGACCAGCAAACTGCAAGTGGATTTATCAAAGATAAGGAATACGTGTGAGGAACATCCAGTCGAAAGAAATTTACAGTTGGTAAGTAACTTGTTCTTCTGTCAGGAAACTCTCAGTACATGCCTGTATGTCTGTTAGTAGCAAGGTTCCAAGCAGCCAGAGGGTCGCGCGAGTAGGGTCACACCCCTAGCCTCTCTAATTGTTGTGTGGCCCTCATTGGGGATGCCGGCACATTAAGGACCTTCATCCACTTGTGTACTTAGTTGTTTCGTCACATCTAGAGCCTGATAATGCAGAAACTCATCTTAATTCAGAAATGGCAGCTGCTTCTCCTAAGGATGTGCATGAGCGTTCTTAAGCATAAACATTGATGAAAGTGGGAAACATGTTCCCTGGGATCTGGTGTGAGGGATGAGGGCAGAAGTAGGGGTGGAGTCATGGTAATCAAATGATAGGTTTTTTGGGATACGAGGGCCCATGCTTCTCCCAACCTAATGATATGCAGATGAATTCCCTATAGAAACATGTTAAGCCTAACAAAAATCGTATGCCCTTGAAAAGCACATAACACTTTTCTGTTCATTAACCAGTGCGCCACACAGTTCACCACTGCCTGTCCCTCCTGAGTATATGGCATCTGCCTCCTCGCAGCTGATGTCTCAGAATGGCGGGAGGGTGAGGGCACGTAACACACGTTTTTCCTCACCAGGGTAGATGTGGGTTGGCTTTCTGTCGAATAGGGAGGGGCTGCAGCAGTGATCTTGGTGTGAATCTTGGTACTATTCCTGCATGGCCAGGGGCAGCTACAACCCCTCCACTTTGAGGAGGTTGCAGGCAGAAGGCAGCAGTCAGCTGTTACTCTGCCTGGGGCATGGCCTGGAATGGGATGTTACACCAATACCCTGTCAAATGTCTTAAGTGGGACTGTAGCAGAGTATTTACAATGAATCAATAACGTAGCAGCAGTGGGAAGCCCACAGTGACAGGGAACAAAAGCCTGCCCAGGCGAGATCAATATAGCCCCTATGATGAATCCAAAAGTTTAACTGCTGGGCTCAACTTTTAGATTACCCATGCCTCTAATGATTAGCAACTCTTTGTGAAACTATATATCCTCTGAACTGGGATAAAACATGCCTCGAAAGGGCCAATGGAAAGGAGTAATCGCTATTCAGCCCCCTTAGCTCAGAGGAAGGAGGTGCAGGTGACAGCCCAATGGGTCCATACCCCCACTCACCACCAGCTTTCAAAACGGGCACCAGCTCCTCCCCTACCCCCAAACGCCGAGGCTCAGCTCCTATGCACGGCACATAATCCTACTAATACTCCAACCATTCACAAGTTTAGCTGTCTGAATGGCACTCTTATTTTCCAGTCAGACTGAAAGGATTCCCAAGATTGCTCTATAGCACTGGTCATGACATGTACTGACATTATCAGTATATAAATAACAGCGTTTAATTGTGTAACCTTCTACCTGCTGCTTCGAGACCGCACGTGCCATTGCCTCAGCATAAATGTAAGCATGTGCCACACGTAGAATTGAGAACATTAGCCTGTGCTGCATCTAGATAGGATTGGGAATGTTAATATGTGCCATACTTAGATGAAACTGTGAATGTTAGCGTGTGCCACACTTAGACGGAATTCCTAACTTTGCCCTGAGTCACATCTAGATAGGATTGTAAATGTTGGCATATACCACACCGAGATGAAACTGTAAATGTTAGCATGTGCCACAACTAGATGGAACTTGAATGTTAGCATATGCCACACTTAGAATTGAGAACATTAGCCTGCCCCATATCCTCTCACTATCCTACTCCCTCTTCAATTTACTAACCCATCCCACCCATCTTCTCCTTCACAGATCCTCCAGAGCGCCTGGGGACCAATTCTGTTGGTGCCTATATAAGTACCTTTAACATAGCATAAACTGCAACGGTCGCCTAAAAGAGGCACGGGCCACGACGCTTTGCCTAGTAAACCACTCTGAATCCCCTACACTCTCAGCAGGGGCAATGCACTCAATCCGAACATAACATAAACCTGACGTGTGGTACACGACGTGCCTCTGCTCTAATATTGGTTTATCAGCTTTTCCGCCCGCATTGCAGAGCAGCCGTGACATATAACACACTTGTAACCAAAGCACACATGGGCAGCTCACGCATAAACTCACACGCACATTGCGGTCCCACTTCAAGTGGGCTAAAGCGGCAATGGGAATACGTCATGAAGCTTCCGCCGCGTCTGCTCCGCACTATGCCGCGTTTCCCGCCCTCCCTGTCAGGCGGCGTGCCTTCTCTAATGAGAGGGTGCAGATATTGATCGGTCCTCACAGCCCGGCCGTTTTGGAGACTTGTTTACTGTTGGCCTTGACAACAGATGCTAGTGTGCTAAGTACTGGCCGTTAAGCTGCCGGGCCCGACTCTTTCCTCATTTCTCTTCACAACTTCTTTGCTCGACCAGGGGCTGAAAGAGGCAAGTGAAGGCTCAGAAAATGGACGAGCGGCACTGGTGGATCGCGGGTCGAGTGCAGGAGACTTTCCAGGTTGGAGGAAAGACAGATAGCCCTGCCGTTCTGGAGGAATTCTTTTTGCTGCCTGAAAACCTTCAGCTAATCAACGAGTTCCTCCAAGGTGTGTGTTTGTAAATTATAGCATGAAGCCAAGCTGGCAAGGAATCCGTTGCTATGGTTTAGGGAATGTAGCCTTGTGTCATACATTTTCTAGTTTATAAGATTGCGTTTACCTTCAAGGATTAATGCAGCCTACTGCAGTTGAACGGGCTTTTTACCCGTTGCCACAGTATTTTTCGGAATGCTAAACTCCTATAAAGTACGTTTCGGCTTCAGTTGGCTTTTTTAGTTCCTTAGGGCACACACATCATGACGATTGCGGGAATGTTTGCATAAAATAAGCAGCTGTGAGAACAGCAGATGCCTTTTATACCTTTATTTTCCTATATATTATGCCAGGCGTCATTTAGCCACTCACTTGACATTAGTCTGACGAACTTGCCCCCTCCCTATGGGCGTGGGGTGCATATAAATACATATCTAACCCCAAGTCACCCAATTTCCAAATTAAGTGATTTTCTGCCTGTGTTGCATACTTGTGTATAGGAAGGGTGCTTGTGTGACCGAGTATGCATGCACAGGCCTTCATTTTAACAACTCTCTCATGCTGCATTCCCAGGAAGACTCTCTCCTAGCTGGTCTTTCCAGTGGTGGAAGTGGGAAAAAGGAACTAGAGGTACTCTGGCTGCATCCAAAAAGGGAGTGGGATGGGGGTGTGGGGGAGGGTGGGTATGGGAGGTGTAGAGGTAGGTGGGGCCAGGATCACAAACCTTGGCTGCACAGTGAAGCAGGGATTTTAATACACTTTGCAGATTTGACCACATACCATCTAAGCTTTACTCGATATCGATATAAATAGTTAGGAGTTCACGGCATAAAGTAATAATGTGTTATAGAGTTTACTTACAAAAAACATAAATTGCACAATAAAGCCACATGTCAACATGTGCATCCTTATATCCACATGCTAAGCCAAAAGAATATAATTGTGGCTTTAATTTTCACATCCTGAATGGTAAACTATAGGTTCCAGAATGCAAGATAATGCAAACCTGAAAAATCTAGTTAGCCCCACTGTACTTTCAGTGATTTGAGACATGTCATGAAAGTTGTGTAAAAAACTCAAATAGATATGGAGATTCTGTACATCAAACCTCCAGCTCATTATTATTCATGATGTAGAAAATATTTGATTCGTGACATAAAGCAGCTTTCTTTTTTCATGTCAAGATAGTAGTCCTCATGGATATAAACAAATCTTTAAATGGGTACTTTGTGTTGCTCACTTTAAATAATATCACAGATTTCCAAGGTAATTGGTGCTTTGCGAGCTCTTTGAGTTAGAACTGTTTCATTGTGCATATGAAAGACTGCCACCGATTAAAAACACGAGCTGCAGAGCCATGGACGCTGTATGTGTGTCTACCTAGCTAGCTGTGACTATTGCTTGAATGTCCGGCCTGAGCCGATTCTATAACTGGCTCTAGAGAAAGAAAAAGCGTCCAAACACGTTTCCTGAACCTTTGGACTAAAGGTACAAACGAAGGAGTGGTACAGAATACCAATGATTTATATTATCCTGTATATTACACTTCCATCTGTGAGTCTTTCCCATTCATACACCCTTCCACCATGTGTCTCCCGGTTGGCAGGACACCTCTTGCAGAACAGATACACTACTCACTCTATCATCCATCTTCTTATAAAAGCACATAGGACAAAAAAGAAGCCTGCTGCAGCCATCTTCGATTTCTCAGAGTCTTCTTCAGTCCTTTGCCCTTATTTTCATGTCTAGTATCTCCGTTTAGGTATGGCTCTTGGTCCAGGTCCTCCACTGATTCACTTTTCGCACAGCTGCCAAGTTTCCCAGTTCCATGTCTGACACCTCGAGCCAGTCCTGAGTTTTGTTTCCAATTGCATGCTGGAACTTGTAGTTTTTCTTTTCACATTGTAAGAATGGGCCTACAAGTCCCAGCATGCAGTGGGAGCTATGTTTTTGTTGCATCCATATTTTTATTTTACTGCACCTTTCATTGTCAATCTGATTGAGACGTATCTCCCCCTCTGTCTCAGTTGTGGTCTGCTAATGCGGTTCTTCATGGGCTTGTGTTTTGTGTCTCTAATTCAGCGCAATCCTTTCAAACCATGGGCTGAACGGTATGCTAGTTCACTCTTTTCTCTTATGTTGGCATGCTGTTTTTTGATTTGGCATAGCTATCTTTCTATATTAACCTATCATTCACTCGGTCTCCCTCCTTTCTCCAGTGAGGTATTGGATTTTTTTTGGCATCATAGGTAGTGCTCCAGATAAGATTTTGAGGCGGGAGCATTTTACTCCCTATTTTTAAACTTAGAGAGTAAATGTGATTTTAAGAGAGTAAAAATGACTTTTCTCCTTTGCGAGAAAGTAAAATGTATGTGACATCCAGCCGACATGTGCAAATACTGTATGGAAATCAAATCTATGCGGCACCTTTCTGCATTGTGACAGAATGCACCTTTCATTATTTCTCTAAGGTCTGCCATTTGATCTCTCCTGTATATATTTAAATGTTGGAAACACAGAAACCTAGCCATTTACATTGTAAAGCAAGCATGAATTGTATTGTGTGTTTTGAGGTTCGATAGCAGAATTGTCTTTTTATGTTTAATGAAAGTCCTAATTTCCTGGAGCTATTACTACCTAATGGTATGCCAATGTTATGATACAACAGTGCAGAGAGGCAAGGACTCTGTGCTAAATTCTATATCTAATCTCATGGTCATTTATAAAGCGCTTTTGGCAAAGTGCTGTACGTAGAACATATTTATCACAATTATAACCAAACCGAAGTTGGGCCTCCTTTATTGACCTTGAAAGGATGAAAGGCTGAGTTAGCCTTGCCGGGATTCGAACCTGCAACCTACAGATCGCGCATATATTGCAGCAACGAGTGCTCAACCAGCTGAGCTATTTTATTGGCTAACATCCTTCAGAGGTCGGTTAACTGAGTATCGACTGAGGTATAATAATCACAGTGCCTAGAGTCAGGTTTTGCATGTTTTAATTGTAGTCTTGAAGATTTGAGAGGCTAAAACACCAGTGATTGGTGTAATGACAATCACTCACCCTTGAGCAAAGACTCTGCTGCCACTGACCATTTATAGTAATGTACCCCATTGACTGCAAGGTTGAATGGATGTAAACTAGATGGTGCATAGTCATCATTTTACACACTGTTTTTATAATTAGAGTGTACATTAAATTATAACTGTAAAAATGATCTGCTTTAGCATGATTATGTACACAGCACAGGAACTCTGAAAAATACAATTGCGCAATAGTGGTTTGCTTTCAGTGGGGAAAAAGCATAATTTGTTACAAAATATAAATTCTCAATTGCAACTTAGTTTTCTATTTTACTAATTTTACAATCCTAAAATGCTAAGAAAATAAATATGCCCAGTGCTTCCGATTTGCTCCATGAGCAGCAACACATCAGAAGTTTTTTTTGAAAGGTTTCAGAGAAATACATTCTGTTTCAGAAGCTTTTATCCATCTTTTGCAATTACATCCATGTAGATAAAAATCAAAAGAATTCTTCTGGTTTCTGTCTACCTGAGCTTTGCATTGCCCTCTGCTCTTATGTGTAAATGTACACACGAAAATAATAAAGCTGTCATATTTACAAGATTTTCATGCGTAAAAAGGCCTGGTACGCACCTATCTTGAGGCCTGATCATAGGTGTGCTTCCTCTTTATTTGTGGTAAATGATCATACTACTTTAATCTTGCATGTGCTTCTTTAACTGCGTGTTCCACAAGACGCATGAAGGTCTCAAAATAGCTTTTTTCTTCATGAGGTACAACAGGGGCACGCCATGACTGAGTTAGGAGTTGTTCTGTGGGTTGTGACAGCTCCACACATAACCGCTACACAATCTGACTGCCCAGCATAGTGCCACTTGCATTCTCCCTTTTCCAAATCTGTGAATCCTTTCCCTCGGTCCATTTCCTTTGGGGTGGCATAGTTCCACCCTATGTGCTGCATGTCATGTTCTTCAGGAACATCTGCGTTTCGCCAGATAGGACCTGGCCGCTATTGCCAGTTACCATTTGAGAAGGGGCCTCCTGCTTTCTTTAGTAGACTACACAGAAAAATGCAATTATGGTCAAGTTCGTCAGGTCCTTCATAAATTTGGCATTATCCATGGGGATCTGTTTGCATAAGGGACAGACTGGGATTGGAGGGTTGGCCTGAGTAACAACAAAGATCGAATTGCAGAGACTGACTAGCATGACATATGGACAGAGACGTGAGGGACGGCCTTGTGTCATGCCGGAACAAGATCACTCTAATGAAGGACATTGCTCTAAACCTTGAAAGACTCACAAAATTACTGCGCGTCTCGTCAGACAACAATGCCATTAACCAAACCTACTAAAACCTCACCCCTCTGCATACACCTCTTAAACGCTAACTAAACACAACATACCTCTAAAACCACAGCAAAACGCAGGCACTTCACTTCACTGCAACAACAAAACAAACCACACATGGCCTTACTCAACAGCACTCGACGGATACCGACCGGAAACCACACCAAAAAGCTCAGCGAATGGTGTTAACTGAACTGAAGCTGCCAACAACACACCACAGCTCTCTTGCTCTTTCTCCAAACGTTTTTCTACTAACATACCCCAACCCACCCCCTTCTTTTTTTTCAGATCCGCCAGAGTGCCAGGGGACCACTCCGGTGATGATAGTGCGCAGTATAAATATCCTTTAACATTTAACATTGTCAACGAGTACATTTGCGCACTGTTTCTATTGTGGCATGTGGTCCATGGAGACAGTGAAATTAACTCCCACTTGATTCCTAACTTCTGTATCCCACTCGCCTTTCATGAGCTGTGCTTTTATGGTGGTGAGTTATTTGTTCTTTTTACTGAAACCTCTGCATGTGGTTCACCACTCTGCTGTCCATTACGGGCCACCACCAGTATTTGCACACTCTTTTTCATTAGTGTCTTTCCCAGATAGCATGTGTGCCCTAGGCAGGTGAGACTGATTGGGCTTCCATGGGCAAGATTATTTCGTTAATTCTTAGGAGGAGATTCTCGTTGGCATATAGATCATCCACCACTTTGAGGTAAGGGTGCACCCTCGTGGCTTGTTCCTCTCTTGTGGCCACCTGTCCTTGTGTACTCCTTCACTTTGGCAAGGGTGTCTTTCAGCATGTACTCTCCCCATTCAGAGTGAGCCTTTTGTGTTCTGATTGATTTTATAGATGCTGGTCAAGACATATTGTACTCTGAGGTATGTGTGGCCATGGTCTTCCGCCAGTGGTACATTGCCTATCCACTCAACTGGCCTGTTTTGCCACCCCTGGTGAGATGTGCTTGTGCTCTATGGAGTATATGTATTATTGCATTGTGGAGGCAAGCTGAGCCAAAGCGAGAGTTTGATTTCTGGCATTTTTGGGTCAAGTTTGTCCCCCATCCGTTTGTGGTCCATATGAAGTAGGAAATGCAATGGAAGTGGGCAGAAAAGTGGTCTGCGCTTGTCGGACTCTACTCTAGGATTGTCTTGCAAGTGTAGTTGGCACGGCGCAGTGACAAAAACCTCTGTAAATGCCCGCACAGTGCTTCTGAGTGGACATTTATAGACTTTGGGTGGGCTGTACCCACTCAGTCCCTACCCTGCCCACGCCTATGGTGCACACTATTTACTTTTGAAGGTGTATTGGCCTAGCTTGGAGGTAACTATAACAAATACATCAGAAACATATCTGCACCTTTAATTATTTGGGCGAGCAACGTGACGATCGAGGAACGAGGAAGACGAGGGCATACCCTTTAAAAATCCGGTCTTGCGCAGAGCGTGCGTGGAAGTAGGTGAGAAAGTGGTCTGCGGTGGTCCCAGAGGGAGCCACAGGAAGCCGATGCTGCAGTCCTGCTGTCTTGTCTGCTGGGAAAGCACGTGTTCATTTGTTTGAACTAACGCCCTTGTTTATATATTTTCTTTTTCTCCACTCGCCTGCTTTCCAAGGGATAGACTTTACTTTAATGGCAACTCTTCCACTATATAAGTTGCAAAAAGAGTATAGAAGTGTTAAAAATGATGCTAGAAGGTGGGGAATGACAGAGTTTTAAGGTGAAACTTTGAAAATTGGACAAAAATGTTGCTATATTGAGGTAAGTATGATATTAGGAAGTTGTAGGAAATTAAGGGTGCACTGGTGCACCTATGAAATTCACTGAAAAAAACATTGTTAAAGGGACGTTACGGTTAAGTTGCACTAATAGAAACCTATGAAATTCAATGAAAAAACTTTGTTAAAGGGATGTTATGGTTACAAGTAAAACCGAAACCCCCCAGAAATGTACCAGTTATGTTAAGCTATGCAACCATAACTCGCGCCACCATTGTGCACTGCTAAGACTGACACCCAGGACATGAAAGATTACATCACAAATGTCATAGATGGTGCTTAGCTTACCATAACTGTCAAATTTCTGGGGGAGGGGGGTTCCCCACTCGCCTGCTATCCAAGGGATAGAGTTTACTTTAATGGCAACTCTACCGCCATATATAATCTACAGAGTGGAATTATTCAGCCCCAGACCACAGCATGGTCTGTTGATAATGCACCACACATTGGGTTCTCTCCGCCTAACATTTCTCGATGTGCTCGAGATATGGTGATGTCTTCTATTTGTTTTGACTCCTGTGTCTCGCAAGACTAAGCCCTATTGCAACCTTCTTTGAATTACCAAAACACTCCCGAGTGCCTGGAGGCATTGTCAGATGTGCCACTTCCAATTTGAATTACGAGTATTTCTGCCTTGATACAGGAGGAAGGTCAACCGCCCTTGAATGCAGTGGTGATTCCTCAGTTGCCAGTTAGGGAGCGAACGCAAGAGGGCCCTGAACATTCTATCTTTCTGGACACTTCTTTTTTTAAGGCTTTGTGGTGAGTTGGAAGGAAACCCTAAGATTGTGGATGGTCTGATTTTCCCATTGCTGGTCCACGAGCAAGCAACCTCGGGGCTCCCGGATTTAAATGGGAACTCTGTCTTTGATTATTTTACATTGATAAACGTTCATCTGCAAAGGGATTCTAACATCTTGCTAAACTTGTCTTCCCTCGGACCTGCCTCAGTATCGGCTTTACATTTGGTGTTGGAATCCATCTTAAGTCTTTATGATAACATCACAGACATTACACAGGAGAATTATTTTACATTAACATCAATGGAGGGGAAACTTGCAGCATTTTCTGACTTTCAACCCTATTTGGTGAAACAGAATAGTAATTCAGGTGGCTTGTTGTTTGTTAGCCCAGGCCTCTCGCTTCATGACTCTGATCCGGTAAATAGTCTGAAACCTTTGCTAAACTGTCAAAACAGACTGAGTCGCTCTCCTGATCTTTCAAATCCATTTATTTCTTTTCTCTCGCCAATTGACAATTGTAAAACTCAATCGCTCTTAAACCACAGTGATAAATCCATTGATATACTGGACGTAGACCATACCACGTTGGATTTGTCCATTACTAATGTACACCCAGAGTGAGAGCCAATAGGAGGGTTATCTGTAAGTCAGACTAGACAAAAGAAGACAAACCATGTTTGAGCAATAAAAGACTGTAAGAACCATCAAGGCACCAATTCCAATAACAATACGTCTTCTAGGAAGTTCCTATGGTCCCTTCCGGATGTAGACAAACATTATTGTTAACTTCAATGACCTTGTAGATATGAGTCTAGGAAGGTTTTGACCACTGGTAGGAGAAGAAATTATGTTAAAAAAGGGAACAAAGTAAAACGAAAGAAAATTACTCAATTTCTTATGCCACAAGATTGTGTTAACGTTTAAAATGTTCTTCTTGCTCAGGATGAAGAGGTGGTATAATCCAGCTTACACTCTTCACTAGTGATGTCTCATATTTCTTCCCCTGTAAACTAGCCTATTAATGAGGGAAGTTGGCCCAGGATTTAAACATCAAATCCTTGCCTCAGATCAGGAGTACATCTGGCCAAAGAACTAACAACAAAGGGATGTAGTAGATAAGCTTTGCCCGGAACGGCACTGCCCTGGCAATTATTCAAATAGTGCCAATAAGAACTTCTATCATTTCCTTTTAAAAAGTAACTCTGAATAAATGATTATTGGTTTTGATAATATTGTGGCAGTAAATGGCATGATGTAATTAAATCGCTCTAAATTGCTTAACATCTTTGAAAGAATCCCAGCCCTACGACTTATACATGCAGGAGACATTGACAAAGTTATGGCATGAATACATTGATTGCTCATTTCTACTCGCATATTGTGGGGTGGATTGTGTTAAGCAGAAAGATTTGCTCAGATCAATGTGCCTTGATCTAATTTCCCCTATCTAATCTTAAAAGCATGACTGCTTTTTTGGATCGTTTTCCTAGGTCTGCAAGGAAAGAGACTGTTACTAACCCTCTCCTGCAAACTAAACAAGATTCTAAGCTGAACAGTAGGTCTGCATCTAATTTTGGGTACCTGAGAATTTACTAGTTCCCTGAACGGTTTGGTCTTGGCTAGTAGCAAATGTAAATCCAACCACTATGCCCATGGGGACCTCTTCTCATCTTTGATGTAGATGAGATACATTTGTTGTCTTGGAATTCCTGTGGTTTAATGAACACTGTATCAATTTCTGCACTGCGAATTGTCTTTCCAAAGATGAATGTGTTGATGTTACAGGAAACCTCTAGTCCTCTCTATTTAGAGGGCTCTGTAACTTACTCTAAAGCCACCCTGCGTGGCTCAGCGGGATGGCCGAGAGGTGGCTTAGCTGTGGCCATTGATTGTTCTTTAAAAGTAAAATATTTTCAGGTCACTACAAAAAGCGAAGTGCTACAGGTGGCAGGTATTGATCTGGGAGAGTATAGCCTCCAGTTTTTATAGATCAATTTGTATTGGAATACGGCTGCCCAGTCTAGTGCCACTATTCAATTGCCATTGGATATTCGAATCAGTGGTTGGTTGGGGAAGAGTTATTCCAATAAAATCATTATTGGTGGTGATTTTAACATTGCTTGAGTGGAGGCTAGTGTGCTAACCTCAAGTGAAACTCTGAGTGTTTGTGTGACTCAAAATGTCACAAGGACCAGAGAGGAGCAATGGGATCACTATATGGGCCTGTGGAATTTCACCCTGTTGCTCCCTTCTTTTAGTGGGGCACAGGGCACAATCTCATCATGGAACATGGGCTCTCAGAACTCCTGAATTCATCATGTGTATGTGACTAATTGTCTGATTTATTTTTGTTACTCTTTGTGTATTACTAACCAACGATTTATTGATCATGCAACAATTAGGTTTTCTATAATAATTGGTCTTCAACGTCAGGGCACGCTGCCCTTGCTGTCTATGGCTTCTGCAGATAGAGGTGGTCTGACAGTAAAGTGAAATGGCAAATTCTGTCAAATTTTATCATGAATATGAATGATTATGTGTTTTCTACTCATATAATAAATTGGAGCTATTGTTTTCTATTCGGAGCTATAATAAAAAGATTGGAATGTGCTTGGATATTGTAACCAGTAAGGGTCTGGTTATTGCCGCCAAGAGGCATCTGCACTCTTTTAATGAGAGGGTGGTAGAGGCTAAAAGAGATAAGAGAAAACTGCTCAAAACTTTGAGATCTGGGCGAGACTTGGATGAAGTAACTTATAAACTTCAAAAGCTAATGATTGCCCAAAGATATAGAAACTATATTAAACGTCTTTGATATTGTCACGATCCTACTCGCCTGCCACCCAGCACCGCTACATCCGTCTCTGCCTTTATTTCCTTGTTTTACCGCTGCAGTTTTGGACTTATCTAATTGCATGTTCCATTCCGGCTTTTGGGTTAAACCAGCAGATGCATTCTGGGACATGTATGCTGTCCAAAAGGCAGAGGGCTGGAGGAGGCATACTGAATACATTTGTTTGCAGCAAGCTACTAAGAACTGCAGAGGGCCTGATTGCATTAACCTGTTCCAAGCTACTGCAGGCTAGGCTGCAGAGATCTGGAGAGCCCTTGATTAGAAACCACTGCTGCTACTGCTGCAGGCTACTGAAGCCAGGGCGGGGCTTAATTCAACACAGCTGCCAGAGTTTGCAACCAGCTCCACACTGCTGGCCTGCTTGCTGGGAGGGCCTTTATAAGCTCACTTTGAACAGAAGCACTGGTCAGTCAACTGCCTTCACTGGGAGTTTGTGCTGGTGCTCCTGTTACCAGTTTTTGACCTTTCCTGGAAATCCTCTTTTGGACTTTTGATTTCTGTTGCTGTTGATGCTTGCAGCTCCGTCTCCAGTCTGCTGCAGCCTTCTGCCCTGCTCCTCTGGGCTCCCACCTGGCGGCTCTGTCGCTGCCTTCTGCCCTGCTCCTCAAGGCTCCCACCTGGCGGCTCTGTCTCTGCCTCTGCCCTGCTCCTCTGGGCTCCCGCCTGACGGCTCTGCTGCACTCCGCTGCCTTACGCCCTGCTCCTCTGGGCTCCCATCTGTACCTTCTGCCCTGCTCCTGTGGGCTCACCTAACGGCGCTGCTGCACTCCGTTGCCTTCCGCCATGCTCCTCTGGGCTCCCACCTGATGGCTCTGCCGCACTCTGCTACCTTCCGCCCTGTTCCTCTGGGCTCCTGTCTGACAGCTTTGCTGCACAACGCTGCCTTCTGCCTTCTCCTCTGGGTTTACCTGCCTGGCAGCCTTGCCACACTCCGCAGCCTTCTGCCCTGTTTCTCTGGGCTCCTTGCCTTGCTTCCTGCCTGTTCCAACTTCTGATATCCTATCCTGTCCTGTACCTGTTATTTCTTTCAACACTGCTTTCTACTTGTATACATCTTGGTCCACTGTGGTGTCTCCACTTGAATCCGTTTTACAGTATGAACCTGGGTTGGTCTCCATTCAGATCAGATAAGGGAAGACTTCTGTTGCCTTCACCTAGTCCGTTGAAGTCGTACCTGCCTCAGTATATGGTCTTTTCGTTTTACCCTTGCACTGAGTACAGCAGTTTCCTCAGCACGCCTAAATCATGACGTTGCTGTATGACTATTGTTAAGAGTAATCTGCTGCTACCTATCCCAAGGGCTTTCCTTAATCCCTGGAGACCCCTTATCATATTCCAGTACACCCTTATTTCTGATCAATCCAAGTTGCCCAGCGTATTTGCTTGTCTTTGCCTTTTCTCTGGCTCTTTGTTTACAGCCTGCTCCTGCAGTTCCTGTGAATACCTGTTTCAACTAACAGCTTGGTATGTACCTGTAATCTGTTATATTCTAGCATTGTCTCCGGAATCTCCCTTAATCTACTTGCATACAGTGAGAGATAGCCTCTGCCCTGTACTCTCCGCCTAGGCTTGTGACAGATATACAGTAAATATATCTGACAGTCAAGCCGTTTTGGGGGTGTTAAACAGTGTAAATAGTACAACATTTTGGGAAATTACTAATGACGCCTTGTCCACAATTATGAAACAGGAATCATATCTTACTGTGGAGGATTTGTGGGTGACATTTTATGAAAAAACGTTATACCAGAAAGGAAAGTGTGTGAGTCTTTGGATGATGTTTACAAAGCCCTTGAGAAGTCTAAAGCATCTAGGGCCGCAGGCCCGTATGGGCTTGCCCCAATCTCTACAAAGGGTAACTCAGAGTTGTGGGCTGGTATTCTGCTTCCTTTGGTTCTTGACATATTATCCACCTGTACGTTCTCTGCTTCTTGGAAGACATCATTTATTATCCCAATCTTTAAGAAGGGGGATCAGGCTGTGCCCTCTAATTATAGACCACTGACAATTTTGGATGCCACTAGTAAATTGTTTGCATTCCTCATTCTCCAAGATCTAAACAGGTAGAAGGAAAAGCTTGATCTCTTATCACACTTCCAGGTGGGATTTAGGAAAGCCCTTATATAGGAGCAATGCTTTCGTTAGGGTGGACAGAGAGAAACCTTGGCTGAAACTTTTGAAGTGGAAGATACCAGCGCCAATAGTAAGGATTTTGGCAGGCCTCCACTCAGATAGTGCAGTACCAGTCTGACTTACATGATAGGGTGCTCTATCCAAACCCATTAAAACTTCTATTGGTTTGAGGCAAGGGTGCATGTTGTCCGTATTACTTTTCAATCTTGGCCGCCACCACTTCTTTTCCAGTCAAGTTGTGTGCCTCCAGACTAAACTGGTTGGCTTTTTTCGACGACCTATTATTCTTTGATCTAACACTGATAGGCCTTCAGAGAAAATTGCATTTATTCTCTGAATATGCGTCAGCAAACAACTGAGTCATTAATGGGTCCAAATACGAGGTAGTCCTTCCTACTGTAAAACGCAAGCCCAAGATAATGTATTGGGCCGATGGGAGGTACCAGGTTGAATCGGGTTCCGTCGTTGCATTATTTGGGCTTCACACTATATAACTAGCCGAGTATAGGGAAGGTCTAAGATCTAAAGCGCAAGCGTTTGTGGTGCAGATGAAGAGAATTCTTTGCAAACTTTTTATTTTTTCTTGTTTACCTCTTATTCGTTTTTATGTAGCAAAAGTCGAACCCAGTTTAAGTTATGGATTGGCGTTTTCACCTTTGTACTTTTTATAACTCCCTCCATGGTACAATGCGAATACGTGCTCTGGGCCTTTCAATAGCCATTCTGAATGCAATGATTAGGCATGAATTTGGATTGATTTAATCGGAAGCAAAGGTCACCTGGAAACAAGCTTGTATATTAAGATTTTGCATCCTCCACATACATCCCTATTTGTTGTTGATTTGCCAGATACAGAGACAGAGTGGTTTAGAGAGATATACAATGTTGAGGTCGTCAGGAAAGGACACATAGAGCAAGCAGGGGTTTATTTTGCGCGTCCCATTTTGCTGACTTGGGGTGTGTTGAAGCTGAGTGCGATGTTGCAATTTCATATGTATCCAGTGCAGTTAATTGTGGATGGGGTATGTTACTTTTTAGTGTTACCTTTTGTTTAGAACCGATACATATTAGCTTGCACACGTGCAGAGAGATAAAATGTTAAAACTACCAAATGAAACATAAACCCAATTCACACATAGGGTGGTCAGAAGAACCTGGAAACTGAGAGATGGGAAAGGTATTTAATGTGCATGCAAGGAAGAGGTCTGGGCATGGAGAACCCAAGGTGATGGAAAATATGACAGTTATTGAGACCAGCATGCACACCGATACAAATACATAGGGAATTAGTGAATCTAAATGTAGTGGGCTTTCTTACAAATAGATACACTGTAGTCAGGGCTGTTTGCCAAGTGAACTTTGACTTTTGAGAAGCTGATTCTGCAGGATTTCGGAAACCAGAGGATGATAAATGAGTAACTTCAACCTTTGCAGTCCGCTCAGCTGAAGGAAAGGAAGGGCCATGTGGTTTTTGGTGTGATAACTATCGCAGATGTCAGATATCTCCTGACTGCAGGGGAGCTTGACAGCAGGGTTTCGCTATGTGTTTTGACCAGCAGTAAAACATGGGTGAGTCAATGCCCAAGGCTAACATAATTGGAACCCAGGGGTTTCATTTGTATTTTCAGATGTACTATGTGCGATGAAGTGGCAGTTTTTAGATTAGAATGTTCCAATGAAACCAGTGACCCGAGGAATGTGATAGTATCACTAATTCAAAGAGAACTTATTTACCCAGCTTTCTTCATATCACTTGGAATATTTATGCAGACCATGTGCAATCAAAAGTTAAGGTTAAAAGGGCTTAGCCCAGTTATTGCTAGTAATGAATTATGTTTGCATACAAATGTTTAACTGGATGATGTTGCCATGACCTACCACTGACAAATCCTAGAAGGAGGTGTGCTCTACACATGAGCTGAAGATGATAGTTAGGATAAAGGCTACCAATTAGAGTGTAGGAACTGGAGAAAGATGGAATTTCTTTGAAGAGGTTTTTGTCCAATCACATGTGGGGAGTGGATTGTAATAAAGTATCTGGGAGTGTTTTAACTGTTGCAAAAATGTATATGAGATGCCAACTGATGTGGATTGTTGATTCTAGAGCACCATCTAACTGCTCCCTCGATAATTGTACAATAAACCTGCTTTTCGTACAAAAGGTGCACTCGTTCCTCAGGTGGTGAGCATGCTTGGATTAAGGTAAGTACGGTGACTGCCCCCACAAATTTGGTGAGCCAGGTAGGAGTCCATGCTTTCAGAGATGTTGGGGGTCTTCTGTCTGCACCACTCAGCTGCGGCACCTCACTGCGGGGACCAGTCTTCTGTGCACAGTAAACAAGAGAGGCTTGTGGACGCCATATTGGTTAAAGGTCGGTATGCTCCCCGGAGGTATGGTGCCTTGGCCCAGCTGTACAGGACTTGACGGAGCACTACATCGGAGTCCTTCGGGGTCATGTGAGTGCACGTTTGGGGTGTAAAACAAGAGGGGAAATAGGGGTAAAAAAGGGTTGTTTCTTTGATTTAAGGGGTTTGGTAAGGATAGACCTGGAGTGTGTGTGAAGTTAGTTGAGGTTGCAGGGATTAGAAAAATTGATGTTTTTGAAAGGGTGATTGAACTGTTCTGTGTTGTAAGTCCCTTGTATATATTTCTTACCTAGTTTGTTATTTTAGAGGTGTAAGGTGTATCCTATCCTGCACGCCCAGTTTGAGGTTTGTCCTGATATCCTTTAGTTTGCTTGTCTGGTTGGCTGGAGCCCTCATCTGAAGGTGGTGTGACATTTAACGGCAGGTCCAACCGTAGATACCTTTCTGAAGTAGGCCCTTGACATTCTTTTGTATTAGCCGTGCGGACTGAGCCCTTGCCTCAATTTTCCTGGTTAGCTGAAGTAGTGAGGGGAAACTTCCTGTAGTCAGGAAAAACGGTTTTGCAGTAGAGAAGGCTGCACTAGTAAAAGAAGAGGGAGCGAGAGAAGCGGTGCTGTAGTGGAAAGTATTGCGCCCCTCCTATGCTCGAGTGGTAGGGTTATCTCGGAAACATTTAGCTGGCAAGGGTTTGTGTTAATGCTCTCTTTTGTGTAAGAGTGAGAAGTAGAATTGAAGCAAGTAGGTCAGTGAGGTAATTCTGGTATAAACAAGTATGTGAGTGATTGTGACTAAGAAACTGAGTAGGGTTGAAAAGGGGGTTCTTTGGGTGAAAACATTTGGTGCCACAGGTTCGGCTTGGTATTGTCTTTGTGAAATTGTCTTGGATAAATTGGGGTGGATTATGGAGACTCCAATGAATCATTTTTGCCAGGTACTTCCAGGCCATAAGGTAAAAACTTTCAAATACTATTGGGAGTGGCTGCAGGAGTCTAAGGGGGAAAATGCTAAACTCTTGGCCTATCGAGGGACCTATGACACAGCATTATTGGAGAACTTGCACAATTTCATGACTAAAAGGCACAAGGGCTCAAAACTAGAGAAGCCTTTAAATAATATAGTGCTATTGAAGATGTGTGAAAAAGGCAAGAAAGGCCATAATGTTGAAATCGTGAAGGAAAGACCAAAAAAGGAGGGTTCTGGAATTCCTTCTGCAGCGCCCCATGTGAGTGCTATCCTTTATCGACTGCAGAGGGGTACATAGATCCTGCGTTCGAGCCTCCATTTTCCCCAGCGGCCACTCCATTGGTTGCAAGACGGACACAGGTGATGCCTCCATCAGCTGCGAGGCCTATGAAGTGGGATCTCAAGGGAAGTGGAAGGATAACTCCTTAAATGGTCATGACTGCAGAGAGGTTGTGAATGGAGATCAGAAAGGGATTAACTCCCCCAACTACTAAATTAGCAAACAGATTAAGGGTGGAAGAATGAGAGAGAGTAAAGCCGGGAGCCAGAAGCCTGGGTGAAGGATCGAGAAAGAGGAAGAGGGAGGAGGTCTGGCCTTTTCCTGCTAGGATAGAGGATAGATTGTGGGAAGTGGTAGAGACACACAGAGCGGGGAAAAAAGAAATAAGCACTAAAGATAGCAGAGGAAGAGGTAGTGCTGCTACGGCGGCAAAGGGATGAAGAGTTGGAGGAAGTGTGAAGACGGGTAAGGAATGTAGAAGAAGTAAGGTGGAGACATAGGCAGGTTCTTGTTAGGTTGGACAAATCAGTTATCAACGGTTGAGGTGGATATGGAGAATTGGGATGCTGCCACAGGTACAGGGTTTGAGCAGTGAGGATGGGAGGCGTCACCCTATGGTTGATTATGCTTTTGTGCCTGTAGATGGGTCCAGGATGTGGTAACTGGAGTAGATGATGAAGGAGGAGAGGAATGGGATGTCGAGCAGGGAGAGCAGGGCATAGTTGCCCTACCTCCTGCTTCAGTAGCAGCGATAGAGAACACACATAGACTCATAGGACGCACCAGGGTACTTGCATGGCCATAGCAAGTAGTAGAGGAGAGATGGAGGAAACCGCAGTAAAACTGTGTGCAATTCAGTTTCAGTTACTTCAGAAGGGTCTGGGAAAGGCGTATTATGTCCCATGGTCCCACATGGACCAGAATACCCAGATGAAGACACTCCCTTCGCTCACTAGGCGGGAAGTGGATTTATCCATTGGAGAAACATACAGCCGGTGTCATGTTGGCCATATGGGACATGAAGAGCTTATCACGGCCTTAATCGGGGAGCGGTCAGATGAGCTTTGGAGGAGATCGGGGATCTGTGAGTTCAGTTGGATACACATGCCCACAATGGAGCAGCTTTTAATAATTGCATGGCGCAGGTATGGGGGACCTTGCGGATTATGTATCCCGATACGATTATGTATCCCGATACGCCTGATATAAATTTGATTCTAGCTAAAATAATGGCATTGGATGATGATCGTGTCAAACACATCCAGTTAATTCAGGAGATGTGGAGGGTAGTAACAGGAGAAGCATGGGACAAGAATGTGGCAATTTTGTTCCACATGATAAAGAAGGGACTTCCCAAGGAAGTGCAGCACGATCTAGATAAAGTGGTAGGAATGGAGGCCAAGAGTTGGCCGAAAATTCAAGCACACATTGTGCACTTTTGTAAAAGGAGGCAAGAAAAAGAAAAGGAGAGCACAGAACAGGCGCAAAAAGCAGAGGCTACGCTTGTTCAGAAGAAATTGGCAAAGATTTGTTTGGAAGGAGCAGTAATTACAACTCTATGGAGGGACAGCAGCGTGAATTGGGACAACAGGCACAGGGTGAATCGGGTATGAGAAAGGGGTGGATGGATGGGTATGCACCCGGTCAAGGTAAATTATTAGGTTTTGGCGGGGCAGAGGAGGATTTCTTCAGGGAAGTGGGTCATTTGACAGGTTTGGAGGAATGGGTCCCCAGTTTAACAGACCAATGGGAAATCATTATGGAGGGTTCTATGGGATTCAGTGTTGGTTATATGGAAGGTTGGGAAAGGCGTATTATGTGACATGTGTCACGAGACTGCCATGACAGGCCACAGTCTCTTAACATGAGAGCTCAGCTCAGCAGATGCAATCCCTGACCCTGCCATATGACCCAGGCTCTGTGCAATCGCAGCAGGCATAGGTTGAACAGAACCCAGCAACTGGGGATGCACAGACCTTTGGGATTCCACCGACCATGCCAGCACAAGCATCGGTGCAGACATGAGAGAAAAATCCTTTAACCCAAGGAACGGTTACTCACTACACTGAAGCAAATGTTTTTGGAGCTCCCCAGTGCTAATATGTACCAAGATTAGGACAGCCCACAGGGGTGTCTGATGTGTTCAGTCCTGTCCGTTACCACCAATCCCGAAGAGGAACCCCGGATAGGTGTGCAGGTAGGTGACTGAACGTTCTCATCCATGGTCAACACAGGGGTTACAAAATCTTGCATTAAGGAAGGTGAGTTCCCCATGTCAGGCAAAATGATGGACACATAGGGGTTCTCTGGGGCTATCCTGTTGGTTCCTTATACAGAAGATCTACGTATTAAGGTAGGTACTCAACATTTATCTGCCTCTTTGTTGTTTTGTACAGATACCCCAGTGAATCCTTTAGGAAGAGACCTCCTTAGCAAGCTACAGATTGCTTGAACGGAGGAAGGTATAGTATGCTCGACCCCAGGGTTTAATCCAGTAAGGGAAGCAGTGCTTTTTCAGACCTATTGTAGCGACAGCGCAATTAGAGTGGTTCCTGTACATTCAGCAGTGCTTCTTTATGGGGTGATGGTTTTGTTGAGTTGGGTCCCAGGGATATGAAAATCAGACATGGCGGGTACCAATGGAGTTTTGATGTGCCGCAGGAAGTAACACCAGGCACTATAGTTACGATTCTTCTAGAGTTGGTAGTGATCAAGAAGAACAGGGTGGTTCTCTCAGGCACAGATGAGTAAGGCATCAATCCCACCTTACCGCTAAGGGACGTGTCCCACGAGCAATTGCTCGAAGACACAGAAGACACAGGAGAGATGAACTTTGAAATTGAGGTACCTTGCCATATAGCGATAGAGTAAATGGAAGAACCACAGACCATGCTCATCGTTAAAAATAGATCACCATAATGGAAGGAGAATTTGGGGAAAGTGCTGGACCATTTATGGACCAGCAATCCTCATGACGTGGTGCTGCTTAAGAGTGTTGGAGCGGTGAGGATAACATTAAACCCTGGTGTGATAATAAAGCGAGTTAAGCAGTACCCCATGTATAGGGAGGCGGGCGAAGGGATTTATGAGACCATTATGGGATTGTTGATGCTCTGTATTAGTATTTTTGAGCGTTCTTATGCGCAGAATGGGATTACCATAATAAAATTATCTCCGGCCCAAATAATCAAACAGACTCAAAGAATATGTCAAAATATCACTTTGTCAGCTCAGTAAAGTAGGGAAATCTGGTGAACAACAAACCGTAGCTCACACACTCTCGACTGCATTTCTGTTCCACAAAGGCTTTATATCTTGATGTACGTCCACTACGATGTCATCCTACATAGACGGAGGGGTTGGTTAGGGGAACTTATCGATTTATAGTCTCTATAAGTGTTAGTAACATCATTGGCTGCGCTACATCTAGTCGGTATGCCTTGAACTTCCCACTAACTATGCATAATACAGAGTATAGCAGCATAACAGCAGCAGATTGGCCCCTGCAACAACATGTGCTCACTATTTCATAGGCCCTCTGATTGGTTGGCATTATCACCCAACCTTGGACACTAATTCGCGTTCAGATCGATTTGCCTGGTAAGCCCCTCACACATTTCCCATCAGAAGCCTCACTGGTCACAGTCACAGCACCTTCTGTACCCTTTCACTGCATTCTCAATGCCAGTCTCACTCTCCTGGCACTACTCAGGCGACCCGCCTTCATAACTGGCCACTTCTACCTTTTAACTTTTTCACTGTCCCTGGATCTATGGCCAATCCTTCTTAGACTTTGCTTGCACATGGAGCTACTGTATCCTGAACTAACTCACCCTGAATACCCGTCTAAATACTGATCCTTGGTCTCCTTGCCTCATTGCATTCCTGATGTTTTCAGTTCTAACCTAACAGCCACATGTTTCTGCTTCGTTGTGCATTCTGTTGCTGCAGCTGTTCTTAAAAATGTGCATTCAGAACTACCTAGTGGTTAATCGCATTTAGTTGCAGTGATCTCTGCTTCTGGCCTCACCTTAATTGCTGCCTCTGTATGACTGCCATAAGAACTATCTACTGTCTCTGATCTCTGCTTACCCACCATTATCAAATTTAGGTGTGCCTTACATCAGTGCATTCTTCTTGCCTCCCTCGGGTGCTAGGCCGTCTAGTGAGTATCCCTGTGCATAGTGCAGCTTCTCAAACTGTCTGACTTTTCCTTCACCTCCATGGCACGCTCCATCTCCCCCATATATTCTAACTGTTACTCTATCCTCTCTCACGAAGTCTGGAAGAAAAAAGTTAAAAAAAGATCCCTTGGCCTCTAATCCTGGCCTACCTATTGCTAACACCTATGTTAGTGCTACTTCCAGAGACTATCACTATTATCCTCTTCTCTGTCTCCTCTCCATACCAATGGACCTCCCATCTGATCGCTCCCCTCTCCCCTTTTTCCTCTTCACCCATTAATGGTGGCACTGGATGGGAAATGCTCTTGGCATACTGCTCATCCTCTAAGTGCATCATTAATGTCTATCACAATGGCACTCTCATGGCCCAAGGTCCTCAACCCAATCTTCTTCTCTTCGACTGGTGCATGCCGGACTTCATCAACTTCCTACCTCCTCCTGCTACTTCTCCTTCCTCTCTCTCTGCGCCTCCTTCACCACCTCTGACTGGTGCACCACCTCCCTGTACCACCCCTCCTCGAATAACTTTCAAAGGTGGTGACCAGCTTCACCTAGCCACTCTGAATGTTCGTTCTGCTGTCAAACATTCTTCTGACATCTGCCTCCTTCTTGAATACTTTGATCCCGATGGCCTTGCTCTCACCGAGACGTGGTTCAATGCCAGCTCAGTCACTGCTTTTGACTCCCTTCTCCCTGATGGCTACAAGATCCTCTCCAAGACTCGGCCCAACTGACCTGGTGGTGGAGTAGCCCTGATCCTCCCTGAGTGGGTCCTTACCTCTGTCATACCCACCCGGCCCTACTCCTCCTTTGCAAATCTTGTCTGCAAGCTTGGTGTCTTGCCAACTCTCTCTCATCTTTGCCACTATCTACAGCCTCCGGCCCTGTTTCTGTCTTCCTTTTGGAATGGGCTCACTTCACTGCATCTCTTCTGATCTTTACCTCTAAACTCCTCCTTGGAGACTTCAATATACACATTGACTCCACTGTTTCTGCCTCTTCTCTACTCTGTGATCTCAGTACCTCTCTCTCCCTCTCTATTCCCACTTTGCTGGACTAACTCTTTATAACTTCATCCCCACTGATCTCCTGCTCTCCAACCTTCTCACCACCTTCTCACCACCCTGCTCTCCTGGTCTGATCACTCTCTCCTCTCTTCTCATCTGGGACATCTTGGCCCCCTGACTGAGCCTCCACCAGCACTGCCAGCCTTCTTTGTGGTCATCCGTCCGATGAAATGAGTGTCAGCTGCTGCGTTTGCCTCCACCTTCATCCCTCCTCCTTCCCCTTGTCTTGATTTTCCTACCGACTATGTCCTTGCCAACCTTCATCTTGCTATCACCAACACTCTTGGTATTTTTGCCCCTGTCATGAGGATCCACCTGAAACCTGCCTCAAAGCGTAACAGTTGATACGACTCAGATCAAGCTGCTCTGAAACATAAGTGCAGAGTTGCTGAACGGAAGTGGCAAACTCAGGCTCATCCTCTGACAAACTGGCCTGCCGCCTACTTCAAAGACAATACCGTCCCTCTATCCACTCCAAGAAGAGGGCTCACATCCAGGCCCTGGAGCCTCAAACAACACAGCCAAAATTTGCAAGGAACTAGCCAATCCATCTGCAATCTTCACCTCACCTCTTCCTTCTCAGGCCCTCTCTACTGCACTGGTCACCGATTTCACCTCTAAAACTCAGGACATTCTGACCTTCTCCACCCCCTCCATTCCTCCACCTGTGCCCCTGCCTCCCATGGCCTTTCTTCCACCCCCTCCCACTCTCTCCGCCTTCTCACCTATCACCATGGTTGAGATCTCTAGAGGGGTCCACTATATGAAGGTCTCATCCAAACAGATGTCTCCCTGTTCTACTAGAACCATTAAGCACAACATCTCCCCCCTCGTTCCAGCTCTTGCTGCCTTCTGCAACCACTCTCTAGCATCTGGCTCTTTCCCTTCTTCTCTCAAGCACTCCCTTGTGCACCCCCTCCTAAAAAAAACTTCAATCGACCCCTCATGTCCGTCCAACTATCACCCTACCTCTATCACATCCTTCATTGGGAAACTCCTGGGGAAGTTGCTCTTCCCCAATTATCAAAACACACTGAGCTCATTGGCTGTTTACACAACCATCAGTCTGGATTCCGAGCATCCAGAGGCACGGAAACTGCTCTCTTGAACACCCGTGAAGAACTTCTTGCAAATACTGACTCTAGCTCTCCCACTGTTCTCATTCTCCTTGACATCTCTTCCGCCTTTGACACGGTTAACCATTCTATCCTCATAAAGCGGCTCCAAGATTCCCTGGGTATCTCAGACCGGGCACTGGATTGATTGACCTCCTTCCTCTCTGACCGCCTTTCCCAGGCCCTCCTGGGCTCTTCTCCTCCTCCACCACTCTCTCCACATGTGGTATTCCCCAGGGCTCTATCCTCTCGCCTTGGCTTTTCAGCATCTACCTTGCACCTCTTGCTCACCTGATCGCTGCCTTCTCTCCTCATTTCCAGAGTTAAGCAGATGAAACACCTCTTTTTGAAGCTCCCCTCTCCCTACTCCTCTTCCTCCGTCCTCATCCCTGACTGCTTGTCTGCTATTCAGTCTTGGTGCACCTCCAATGATCTCTATCTTAAGGCCATTAAGACCGAGATCCTTCCTATCAGGACACCTGCTCCCCATTTCCCTCCTACACTCTGGCCATCATCTATGGGCTCAACTCCCTCTCCTTGCACTCAGACCAGAAACCTTGGGGTCATCTTTGACTCCTTCCTTGCCTTTACACCTCACATCTTGGACCTTGCCAAGAAGGCCCACTTTCACCGTCACCTCCTTAGGGGCATTCTCCCTTTACTCACATTCCACCAGATGCTCAATGTCTCTAGAGCTGTGTTCCTCTCCAGGCTAGACTACTGTAACAGCCTCTTCCTCAATCTGCCTCTCTCTTCGCTCCGTCCTCTTCAACTAATCCAGAATAGGGCTGTATGAGTTATCCTTTGCCTCCAGCCCTGAGACCATATGTCTCCCCCTAAAAGCTCTCCACTGGCTCCTGGTTGCTGCAAGGATCAATTTCAAGACCCTCTGCATCATCCAGAAGGCTGTCTGGGGCCTGAGACCACAATACCTGCTACTTTCTCTAGCTAAATACTCTCCTTCCAGATCCCTTTGATCTTCTGACTCCAATTCTCTGCTGATCAAACGCTTCTCCAAGCAGAGAGCTGGGGGCAGATTTCTCTCCTCAGCCGGCTCCCTCCTATGGAACAGCCTCCCTCTTTCTCTCTCTCTCCAACTTGAACCGCAACACCTCAAGTTCCGTAAACAAATCCAGACCTTTCTTTTTTATCCTCCTTCGCTCTCTCCCTCCCGTGTTAACCAGCCCCTCTGTCGCAGAGACTGACGGCCTGGTCCCTCAAGAGTCCAATAGGGCCTATGCGCAATCGCCCCCAAAACCCCCCCTGCACTGCCCCCTGGGCCCACATCCGCCTATCGGGTGGTTTGCCTCCGCTTTGCACTTACCTGTGGTGGTAGACCTCCCTATTCACCTGGGATGTCTCCACCCATGCACCTACCTGTTGCCTCCCAATGGGCAACACTGGCACCTCCTCCGCTATGGGACCCTAATAGTACTTACCTCCATCCTGCTCCCCCCTTCTTTTTCTCTGCAATTACACGCTCTGAATGTCACAAGGTCTAGTAAGGCCGCTCTCCGTTTCTATCTATTCATTGCCAATTTCATTGTTTATTTGCTCTCTTGTTCACTGCCCTTGTAGCGCTTTGAAACACTGTCTTGTTGTATAAGCGCCTTATAGATAACCAATAAAATTAAAATAAAATATTTGAGAGCAGGGGGCTGGCTAACACAGAAAAGGAATGCCACCAAGTGCGAAATACTGCCAGATGCAGGAACAGACACAAAGAATTGCAACCAAGAGAGTAGGGTTTCTGAGATGCAACTCCACCTACGAAGGAAAGCCAATCAGCCTCCCCACCTACAAAAACAATTAACCAATGAACATCAGACCCACCACCGATTCCAGGCCCACAATTAAAACACTCACTGAGCATGAATTCACAAATCAATTATACATTGCTTCTGCCTGACTCTCACCTCATAGTTTACAGGTTGATTTCACAAACACACAATAATCCACTCTAGCATGCCACACCTATGAGCCCCATCAAGCTCAATGTGAACCACCAAAGTCAATATCTCACAACAATCTCCTTGTCAGCCATGCAGGTCGCAGAAGGTGGACAAGGCTGGCAAGAATATTTGGTGCAATGTCTAAAGCATTCCAACGCTATATTTGCAATACCTCCTAGAAATATTGTCTCTTGCCCTTTCAATATGGGCTTCGACCACAGCATGGTATTGGAGCAGCTTTAATTGGTTTCAGGGATTATGTTTTTGCATCTATGGACTAAATAAAAGGGTGTGCTGCAGGTCATAATGGAAAGATCCCCAACTTTTGATGCAGTCAATAACCTCACCATAACACATTGGACAGAAGTCAGTGTACAACTTGGCTCTTACTCCTCGGCTGCATCACTGGTTACTTACTTTGTGGTGTTCTGCAGGGTTCCCCTCTCTGGCCGGTCTTTTTTAATGTGTATCTGTTTCCACTCTTTATTCTTCATGTTAAAATCCAACTTTGTCACATTTCACTCTTACGCAGGACACCCACATTTACAATGAGGTTGCTGGAGCAGAAGGAGAAGGTGTCTGGTGTCTATCAAATCTTCTATGCAAGCTCACCATTTACCATTCAACATTGCTAAAACTTAGCTTATCCAACCACCTCGGCTAGACCTCTTGCTTCTATTGAGCAAGAAGGAGAAACATGATGGTTTGTCGTCAATGATCCTATGCGTTTGGAACCACAGAAGATCAAAGTCGTAAACAACTGCTTTTTCTAATTTAAGATCTGAAAGAGTATTGTTCCACTATTATATCAGAAACATAAGACTATAGTGATGTGTGTGGCCATCACTTGCATGTTGAACTACGCTAACGCTATTTATGCTTGGCTGTCAGACGCCATAGAACTCAGAATGTGACAGTTTGCCTAATTTGCTGCTTACACAATTATGATCGTATTTCAGTAGCCAGGATTTGTTTATGATGGTTCAAATTCCTAGATCAAGTATCTTTTAAATTAGCTTGTCTAACCTAAAAAAGGTCATGCATAAGACCATCTTACCTGGTTAAATAAGTTCTACCTTACACTGCAGGTCATGATGACCTGGGAAGCACAAACCAACTGTTGTTGCAGTGTCTGAACTTTAAATTGGCTTTCAAAGGAGTCTGCAGGTTTGCCAGTTTGGAACTCTTTGTCACTGGAATTGCAGTCTGCAAAGACCTTGCTCGCTTTCAGGTCTCAACTTAAGACACTGTTCTTCTGGACAGTTCATTGACCAGCTCCAAACAGGGGTGTGTGGGGGGAGGGATGTCGGGGAAAAATTAAACCGCACCTAAAAGGAAAACCGGCTGAACTTTATTAAGGTGGTATGTATTCAACGCACTTGCAATTGTTTTTTATTAATAAGTATTTGTCTTTTTATTGAATGACAGCATATTATATACTTGTTCTTGAAATTCAAAATTGAGCTTTTTTCTTTTGATAAACCCTCAAAGTACAAGGATTCTGAGTACCTAGAGTGGGCCTATTGAAGTGGTATTGCCTTTGTACCAACATTACATATGAACGCATAATATTTATAATTTTATTTCCCCAGCTGCTGGCCACCAGACTATCTTTTTCTTTTCTGAAGCTGATGAAAATGCACAGCTCACAAAATGGGACCTACGCATCAAGTCTGACTTGCTGAATTGTCGCACCTTCCACAGCTGGGGAAGCGGGACTGAGAAAGATCCACCTCCTACCATGCTCTACTTCATGCGCACAGAGGTAAGGACACTGGACATTATGCTCAGCGACTTAAGCGCTTGCCCCAGGCTTCTGTATGCAATTTGCACTCAAAGGTTCGAATCCCAGCAGGTACCAGCCCACTCAAATCTTCATTCATCCGAGGATGACTCATTAAAATGGCTAATGACACCTACTATTACAGTGGTTGGAAGTAAGCGGAATAGGCATAAAGCACCATTTAGAAACATAATATTATTATGACCTGGAGGGTTACATGAACGATCAAGTGAGACACATTGGTTTAGCTGCACTTGAGTACGGGTGCGACGTAAATTCCAGGTAACTAAAGACTCTCTAGCATACCCAGAGAACAGTATAAGGCAGCACCGCTCCTAGCACTAGTGAGGCTTCCAGAACCCTTTGTTGAGGCAAGCAGAGACATGATTGAGATTTTCTAAGACACAATCCACTACAGAATAAACAAAACATCTACACTTAAACCAAAAACTACAGGATGAGCCTTCAAATGCCCTGGTTGACCATTAGCTGTGAGGTGGAGTTGAGTGTCACCAGCGTATGACTGAGAGGCCACGTCGAATCAGGTAATCATGCACAGAAGAGGACAAATATAAAAGGGGCCAGCAAGGCAGCCTTGTGGGGTGCTCAGTGCCTTCATCTTCAAAGAGGAAAAGAACACTCCCATTCTGACAGTGCCCATCCTGCCTTCTAAACCGAGGAGAACCACTGGAGGGCCCCACCCAAACCACCGCCGACAAATGATAGCGCAGGAGCTTAAAGTTTATCATGCTGAGGACCACATTTACAGGAGCCCCAGCAAAGAAACCACCCCATCATCAGCGGTGGACAGCGTGGTATCACGGATGCCAAGGAGGGCAGGCTCCATCCTATCATAGTATGGAAACCCTGACTGGGATGGTGAAGGGACTTGTGGGTGCCTATTTGGGGTTAAAGTTCTCCAGGATTTCTGCAAAGTGTGGAGAGGTGCAGTGTTGTTGGAGTGAAGGTTTAACAGTCAGGTAGGTGGATACAACCTGCCCTGTTTTTTGGGATTGATTTTATAAGTTGTCCGTGCATTGTTTCTTGTCTTCCTGCTGTTTTCATACCCCACGCAGGGGTGTGTTTGGAAAGTTGTGAATGCAGGTGCGTATTGCTGGCTCATTTTCGAATTGTGTCCCACCGGCAGCATATTAAATGTTATGTCGAGCACAGAGCTGCTCGTTTATACAACCCCATGATGTGGATCCTATCCTAAGGACAACTGAACAAGGGCCAATGGAGGTGGTGCTGAATTTAGTTGTACCCTGTAGAACATTTCTTGCAGTGCTCCATGAGCTCCTACAGTACCTTGATCCACCGCCTTTGAATAGCTACTGCATTTCATCATTGCCATGCCTAATTACCGTAAACAAGCACCCGCAGCTCTCAGTTTAGCGTTGTCTCCATGCCTAGCTCTAGTTGTGGGAGCAGAGTACTCCTTTGATGAGCTGTGGTGGATCTGGTTGCTAGGCAATTGCTGACTGTCAGCTGTGCTGTGCTGGTTTCAGTAGCAGTGCTTATATCCTTCCCTTGATTCGTGTAACGGATATCAGTACTGATGTGTGGCAAATGCTTTACTTTTACGATTAATGACACAATATTAAAAACAGGGTGCTGCTCTCAAACCCGAATCTGAAAATACATTATCAACCTTTCGAGAGTAACATTAAATAACATCCTAAGACTGTATCAACACCCTCAGCATTTTATGAAAAATTGTCCGTAGAAGTACCCCAAATATGTGCTTTTTAGTTTTTAGGTAATTGTTAATAGACTCATTTTGCTTTAAAAACATGTCCTTTAGACCGATTTTTCAGAGGGATTAATGTTTACGTTTAAACTATGCCTTGACAATGTATTTATTTATTTCATTTGGTATACGCCCCCAGGACCCGAAGGTATCACAGCACTAGATTACATACATAATAAGGCATAGGTAGTTGCAGTACAGAGTTTCGTGTCACAGTAGTTTCAGAGAGACACATGTGTATTTGTTAATCAATGCAGTTTTGACTTGTTTGCCGAACGCAAGGTAGGAAGGTTCGTTCCTGATTGAGGGTGGGAGAGTGTTCCATAATGTGGGAGGGATGACGGTGAAGCAGGAGCTTCCTGATTGTTTCCTGAAGAATCGAGGAGTAGTAAGTGCGATGGATGAGGTTGAGCGTAGGGTTCGCAGGTTGGGTTTTTTGGAGATGCGGTGGGTGAGATGGGGGGCTGTGTTGTAGAGGCAGCGGTGAGTGGTGGATAGTATTTTAAATTCAATGTGTGATTTGACAGGAAGCCAATGGGCATCGTGCCTGATTTGGGAGATGTGCTCTGAGTGTTTGAGGCCCCAAACTGCTCCAAGGGCGTTGTTCTGTGTGAGTTGTAGTTTATTAAGGTTTTTGGTGGAGGTTCCTGCTAGGATGGCATTTCAGTAGTCAAGTTTGCTGCCGATGGTTGCTCTGGCTAGCGTGAGGCAGTTGCTAGGAGTGAGGAATTTTCTAGAGATATTGAGGAGTTTGGTTGAATATGCTGCCGAGGAGGCCATGGCTTTCACATGTTTGTTCAGGTTGCGTTCCACATCTAGGTAGGCTCCCAGTGTTTTGACATGGGGTGTTACAGGGATACTGTTCCCATCGATGATGATGGAGGAGCATGAAGAATCAATGTGTACGAGATGGTGGGGGGAGCCAACAATGAGTAGCTCGGTTTTATCATCATTAAGGCAGAGGTGGTGGTTAGCCATCCAGGCCTGTATGATGTAGATGTGGTTGATGTTTGCACTGTCAAGCTCGTAGGAGCCAGAGAGTTTGAGGAGGATGTACTTCGTGCACATCATCAAGTGTAGTTAATAACATCTTTCAGGCTCCTACGGCCGTATACTTGCAACTACTCCCATTGATTCCTATGGGTAATCCTCGTGACTCCCATCTGCATCTTCTTCTTCCCAGTAGTTGGACTTCTAGAATGGAAGTAGGGATTGTGGAAGGTGTAGGTTTTCCTGGAGATTATGGAAAAACCATGTAGGTTTTTGTCAGGGTGATCTGATGGCTAAATGGATTTTCTATTGGGTTTTAATTTCCTTGGTCGTTTTCTCCCTTTTCTTACAGAAAGGTACTATGGTATGATGGGACTCTGCTGACAATGTCCCATGACAATTGAGGGGATGTTTGGTAGGGGTGTATCGGAACGGGATGAATACCATGTCTCGTCCGAGGGCGTGTTTCCCATAGTCCCTGAGGACCCCCTGCCCAGGGGATCCTCCCTCGCTTGTCCGCCCCCAGGGTTGGTATCCAAGAGCGATGGCCCTCCCCAGGCCACCTGTAAAAAGGATCCCCAGTAATAGCCTGGGAGAAACACCTCAGGTTTCTCACACCACATACAGGACAAGCAATGACAGGGTCTGTGAGCCAACACCTTTGATTGTATTGTATGAGGTTACTTAAAGACAATACCAATAGAATTTTATGTCCCACACGACCTTATGGGACACGTACCTGGTCACTCTACTACATCAAATAAACAATATTTCTCACTGTGTTTTCAAACAAATGTTCTTTCAAAAAACATATACAATTTCTTTCTTTCATTGGAATAGTTAATTGTAGTTTTAGTTCGTACAATTTTTTCAGAAAAAAACTTTCATTACACCATTCATGCAAACAAACATATGTATATTTCTTATTTGACAGACCATGAGGTCTTAATACACAAATAATGACTTTCAGAAATATGTATATATCCCCTATACATTTCTGTATTTGTTAGAACACAATCACATGTTCTTAATTCACTACGCGTTTCGGGGTTCTCCTGACCCCTTCTTCAGGTGATGATATCGATTGTGTTCTTATTACGATTTCCTACAACACAATTTCAAAGAAAAATTATTTTTACTTAAAATGTTGTCTCTACGTTAGGGTGAACACTACTGTGTCAAAAACAAAACAGAGAAATATCTTTATGGCAATTTAACTGACCTTGTTGTATCCAGGGTCATTGAAATCTTCAAACACTCTTTTGTAACTCCTAATAATTGCCCATGGTTCAAGTCCTCCTGTGTTAATATTTCAGATATCAACTGATGTCATCAGTAGGATCAGTGGTCCTGTCCCATTGGTGAAACAGAATGCTGTGCCCGCTCTACAAAAACAAAAAGAGAAAAAATCCCCAAATAAGTTAAATAAATGTTCCATAACCCATCCCTATCCAAAATGCCTCACCCATTCAAAAAATAAAAAATAGGCGTGCCAGATTAAGTCCAAACTTTACCTTCAATGGGAGTCATCCTTAACGCAAAGCGGGAACGGAAACACGGCTGCATACACAGCCTCCCGTCCCGCAGTGCGTTTATATTCATTATCTCATCTGTCACGTGATTGCGACCCTATCACGTGACAACCCTAATCTAATTTGTAATACCTTCATAAAATCCACGGACACGAGACCACCTTCAAGCAAATACCAAATGTAATGCGGAGACGGCGAAATGGCTGTAAGCACAGCCTCCCGTCCCGCAGCACAATAGTGTCTGGTTAACAAAATGTCACGTGATCGCAACCCGATCACGTGACATGCTACGTATCTTTCGGGACTTCCTCCAGATTCTATCTGTAGATACGATCCTAGAATCACCGCTAAGTTCGACTTTAGTAAACGTAACATACTCATATGAATTCTCCCACTCTTTCTATTATGCTGCATCATCTAATAACAGTAAGATAATGTGTTCAAGAATCTCTTACAAGTATTTCTTTGAAAAATATTAGACTGAATCTACACAATGACAATGCTCACGAGGACGAGAATCACCACCTGGAATGTCAGCAAAGCCTGCAAACCCTGCTGATCAAACAGAGACACAGAAAGGTTATAACAGCAAAGGGAGGATAACTTAATATATAATACTCCTGACAAGGGACAACTAGGAATGATGCTTACAGAATAGTGAGAAAAACATTTACAATCACACAGGAGTTGGGTACAACAGCACACTACCAAGTCACGAATCCGCTCCCTATAGAACCCAACCTGGATATGTGGTTAGTCAAAATTGCTGGCAATTCAATCTTGTAGCAGCGGTAATGCATTTAGTTTAGAAAAGAAAATAAAAAAATGAGGTTCTGTTGTTTTTCAAAACTATTTATATCAAAAATAATCTCAAGGTAGAGAAGTCACTAAAAAACATACCATTTTGCTTTACTATGATGATGTATGATACTTATACGTTATGTTGCACGTTTTGGAATTCATTTACTTTGCTTATGAACTTGAATGTATTATCTTTAGACTGGCCCCGATGAAGGAAATTTGTTTCCGAAGTTCATTGGCAATTTTGGTCTGATTGATTAACTAATTGTGGCAATTACTTCCTCACTAAGAAGACATTAGTGACTTCTCTACCTTGAGATTATTTTTGATATAAATAGTTTTGAAAAACAACATAACCTCATTTTTTTCTTTTCTAAACTAAATGCATTACCGCTGCTACAAGATTGAATTACGAGCAATTTTGACTAACCACATATCCAGGTTGGGTTCTATAGAGAGCGGCTGCGTGACTTGGTAATTTACTCGGTCTCCTGCTTTACATGTATTTTGATTCTGGGTGTCTCCTACTCGTCGCAGCCAGCTCCTTTTGAAAATTTTATACAAATTGTTTGGAACAAGTTTACTTTTTGTTTATAATTTTGAATACTGGACACACGTGGATTGATTACCGAGTGGTGCCCACTCACTTCACTTCTTACAACAGCACACTACACCTAACAATCAATAGGGAGCAAAGAGAGAAGTGCAAGGGAAAACCAGGAACAGACTACAGGAGAAAGTGAAGGGACAGGAGTAGGGAAAACTAAGTTACATGTGCAAAACCTCCCCCTAAAATAGGAAATCTCTCAATGAAGGGTGTCTAAAGGTTCATGGTTACACTGCATGACAGGGCAAAGGAATAAAGAACACAGACAAAATGGGTTGCACAGGAAAAGGAAAGCACAGGAAGGTGTTGACTGCAAAACAGAGGAAGACACAAAGGGAAATAAGCACACTAAATTCGAAATCCAGGGATCCAGGAACAAGAAATAATAAACTAGGAACTACACACTAAGCATAAGAACCAGGAACAAAGGACCAGTCACAAACAGATACACTGCAAAAATGATCAGCGCTGGACTGGAGCAAACTGATGCATTTGAAGCTGGCTAATGAGTACGCGCCTCAGGTGTGCTGTTTGCTAGCACTTGACAGCCATAGGTGCTGCTTTTCCTCCACCCAACCATTCCTGCAAGGGTAGAGATGAGGCAGTGGGCCAAGCATTCTGGGAAGCAAAGCCTTTTGATTAAAACAGCATACTGGCTGCCAGAAATCTGAAATGGATCCGGAAGGGAAGTGATTTGAAAAACATGGATTTAGAGCTCCCAAATAACCACAGCACTGTCTAATAAAGTTTCGAAGGAAGGTCCATTAAGAAATAACCCCAAATGAGGCTCCAAGTGGTGAAAACGAGAGCGAAGGGAGCGAATCGTGACAGTAGCCCCTACCAGAGAGCTCTGTTGTGTGGTAGTTGACTGGCATCCAAGTTATTGATTCTGAGCCATAGGCGAGGGTCTCTAATGAGGGTGAAGGTCACCTAGAACAACTAAAGACCAATGGTTAAGGTTCTAAAGATATTTGGGAGGGGAGAAATGAAGCCTCACTTAAGGCTTCCTATGACACAGCTTGTCAATGGGGGTCATTAGGAGTTTGGTGGTATCCTGCCGCTAAATCTGGCGGGATACCACCAAACAGTATTACCGTTCCTGCTGCCTGATATCCCAGAATTACCGGGATATTCCAGGTGGCGGGAAGGGCAATAAATCCCCATTCCATATAGTCCAGCAGACTCCATGTAGGGGATTGCTGGTATTACCGGCACCGCTAATACAGGTACCGGTAATACCAGCTGTTTTTTGGTGATGGGGCTGGAGGTAAATCAGATAACCCCCACCTTCAAACTTGTACTCTGCTGAACCGGAAAAGTGCCAGTATACAGAAATACTGGCACTTTCTTTCCAGACCGGCAGAGTCCTAATATAATAATATGATATGATATGGCATTTATAACGCACATATACACAAGTGTTTCAAGGCGCGAAGTGAGGGCTGATCGATATGCCTTTAAAGCAAAGCTGTGCAAGAAGTGATTTATATTTGGGTAAGGGGGTTTATAGGGTGCTAGTCACTTTGAGAAACGTGTGCCTACGTAACATGTCTAGCTCTGTCTCTGACACTACTATTATACCACCATATTGGCCCGACAGGTAAATATTTCAACCCGAGACAAATCATTTGATTCCAAAGTGGATTAATAAATAAACAGTATGGAGGGTAAACATCATGTATTGGAAGTTGTATCTTTGTTGGGATTAACGCTATTATCTGAAGACGATACCTTTTATGCAACATATGTTGCCATACACATTTCGGTGATCTGCACACATGCACCATCTTAACTATTGTTTTGTGTCAGCATTTCTCAGCGTGTCAGCAATTTGAAGCACTGAGTTATTTTTCCTTTTTCCCCTCAGACCAGCACGGATGTGGATGCGGCCAGGATGGAGAGGGATATTTTCTGCGGCGAAATAAAGGAAAACCCGGTGGAGAACCTAAAGTGCCTGCTAACTGAGCTCTTTTTCCCAGTTCTGCGAGCACAGACGGACTGGGGCTCATGCAGTCAAGAAAGTGTGGCTCACTTCCTCTCGGGCCTAGATAAATATGTGGCAGCAATTCAAGATGTCACAAGTGTGGCCAAGCCAGAGAAGCAACAGGTGGGTCAAACTAATATGTTCTGGATAAATTACTATCTGTCCATAAACCAGCCTGTGACCCTCATTGTGTGGTCACATAGTGACACACACGTGAAATGATTTCTTTCTAGTGTCAGGGAATGTGTTGGGACTGCAGGGTTACATTAATAGCTTCAGGGGACAGTTATAAGTGGATCTGGGCCTATCCCTCTTTGGTGCGCACTTAGACGCCAATTACTATGCACTCAAAAGAACACTGGAAATCTCTCTGAACAGCCTCTGAGAAAATAAACTAGAGCCTGCTGGAGGTAACCCACTGTGGTGGTACCAGATTGTGTGCTACGAGAATATTACTTTTGTATTTTTATCTCTAAATTCCTTAGTCAAACAAATCTTACTTTTTTATACTCCCCCAGAGTTTGACCAATGACACATTTGTCATTTATCATTGGGATTTGAGCTTCACATGTTAAACCATCCAATTGCCACAACAGCTTTTCAACGCTATGTCAGACTACCGTGGACATGTCTTTGTAAGGGTATCACCAAGCTTAAAAAAATAGACATGTCTTTTAACATTGAAATCAAGACATTTAAATAATATAACCCAGAATACATCACTAAATCAACTTATGATAAAAGCATATTAAATAAACACACAATTGAGGCCTTATATTTGGATATTTAAACAGTATGGGCTTGGCAGTCGCATGTAGGAAAATAGACAGGCTCAGCAGGAGAAAGCCAGAAGAGCCACACAGCCACTGTGAAGAAATGACTTCGGCCCTGCAGGAGTACAAGAATGAGTAGTGGCTGAACCACCTACTTAGCCTTCACACTTCTACAAAACAAAACTGATCCCATTCATAGAGGTGACACCGGCACAGACAACACATATGCCTCCTTCGCCTTTTGTGGTAATGTGGGCCGTGGGAACGCCATATTGCTTAGACAGACAGTAGCAACTGAAACCACAATAGTACAACAGTCCATAATAAAGGAATGCCCAATCAAGGTTCAATAAAATATATATACTTTAATGAAATACACCAATGTGACAAAACAACCATACTAGCAAACACTAACAAAAACCCACCCCTGTAAAGGAAGTCACAGAAATGCAGAATGTTATGATACAACCACGTTGGATACTTAGCAGGGAGGAGAAAGGCAATAAGTCAGCACAATGTTCACAAAGGATATCTTTCTGCAGGAAAAGGTGCAAAAGGGAGCTTAACCAGTGTCTAGGGTCCCAACAAATGGACCAGGGGGGCTGGGGCCTTCCAACAGTGCCTTATTCAGTTTGTGGCGGTTCAACAGTGTTAAACCGGGCTTATCTCTGTGTGAGCATTTTGAATCAGGTTCACATTTTTGCGAATTGTCGTGATCCAGATGGGGAGCTGGTGTTGAGATGGTTTGAAGTGAGACTCGTTGCGGTTCAGTGCAGCATTCTATCTAATGAAGCAGGTCAATAGAGGCACCAGGGTTGGTTCAATGTTCAATTTCCGGTCAAAGGTGAAGATGCTGGTTGCTCGAGGCATTCGCTTGAGAAGCTGCGGCTTGAAGTCTTTTCTCAGCGCTGAGCTTCTGGTTCAAGCAGAGGAAGAGGCAACGAGACGCTCAGCTGGTGTGGTGCGACAGCAACAGTGGCTTGATGTTCGGGTGAGTGCTAAAGGCAGCACTGGCGGTCTGATCAGTTCAAGGCCATGAAAAACCAGGATCCTGGCTGTTCTGGCTCTGAGGATGCCCAATTCAGGGGCTCAGAGACAATATTAGTCCTTGTTTTGTTTCGCCCAGTTCGGGGGAGGCTGGCTAACACCTGCAGGAGTCCTTCACCTGCAGTGTGGTCCTGGATACCTGTGTAGCTGGCAGAGAGGCAGGCCCTGCTCCATCAGCAGTTCACCCCCAATGGGTAATGGGAATGGGTAGGGAGCAGAGCTTGCCTCTCTGGCACTCTTCCTTCACCTGAATGGCCGGGGGCTTTGGAATGGTGCACTCTCGCACACTAGGTCCAAATACAATTCTTCTTGCAATCTTTTATAGGCAAAAGTCCACAGGTGAGCCCTGTCCTTGTAACACATGGTTGTTGCCTTCTTCCATCATACCCAAAGTGTTTTGGGCTAAAGGAAGTGGAGGAGACAGGGAGGAAGGAGTGGTACAAAGAGACCCCAAATGGTGGAATACTTCCTCAATTGTGCTGAGTTCCCTGTGACTATACTAACCCCTCCATTCTCAGACTGCTAGCATCAAAGGCCCTTTAATATGCAACACCATAATGTGAAGCTAGACTTTTTGTTTAGGGTGTAACCTTTGGTTCCTGTTTCCTAGGATAGCTCCTACTGAGGGGCTGCCCTGCTGGAGAGAGGGGGTCACTGACCTCACAAAGGAACAAAGCAGAGACATAGGGCCTTGATATGAGTATGCAGGTCTGGAATAAATGGCAGAAGAAATGCTGGTAGTTCTGGCTTGTTTTCTGGAACGGCACACTTCAAGTTTGCCAGAGGTGGAAACGGATCTCCCGGCAGGCCTGACCTGCTGGGAAATTCAGACCCCTACCGGCAAATAAATGCCGGACTCACCAATCCCATGGGGTCCTATGGGATGCAGTCAAGAAAGTGTGGCTCACTTCCTCCCGGGCCTAGATAAATATGTGGCAGCAATTCAAGATATCACAAGTGTGGCCAAGCCAGAGAAGCAACAGGTGGGTCAAACTAATATGTTCAGGATAAATTAATATCTGTCCATAAATCGGTCTGTGATCTTCATTGTGTGATCACATAGTGACACAGAGGTGAAATGATTTCTTTCTAGTTTCAGGGAATGTGTTGGGACTGCAAGGTTATGTTATTAGCTTCAGGGGACAGTTATTAGTGGATCTGGGCCTATCCCTCTTTGGTGCGCACTTAGATGCCAATTACTATGCACTCAAAAGAACACTGAAAAGCGCTCTGAACAGCCTCTGAGAAAATAAACTAGCGCCTGCTGGAGCTAACCCACAGTGGTGGTACCAGATTGTGCGCTACGAGAATATTATTTCTGTATTTCTAGCTCTAAATTCCTGAGTCAAACAAATCGTACTCTTTTATATGCTCCCAGAGTTTGGCCGATGACACATTTGTCATTTATCATTGGGATATGAGCTTCGCATGTTAAACCATCCAATTGCCACAATAGCTTTTGGGACTCCATGGGAGGATTGGTAATTTACCGGCTCTCCGTCGCCCTTAATGTCCCAGTAATACCAGGATATTGGGTGGCAGAGATGGTAAGGCAGGTTTGCCGAGATCCCGCTGGAATTACCTTTGGGATACTGGCAAACCTATAATGAGGGCCATACTCTTTCAGTCTCTTGTCCTGCTGGCTGACAGAGACAGGCTGTCTGACTAGAATAGTCACAACTCTTTCACAGCTGACCTGGGTTCAGTGTTGACACATGGATGATTAAAATCAGATGTGCCTTTAATAAGTATGTGAATTATCAGCACACCATACCCAAAATGCAGGTATGGCTTATGTTTATAGATTATACTGCCACTAGGATGGCAATTCCTCATAGTTATGTAGTTTTGGAAGAGAGCTGCAGATGTATTTAAAGCAGCCTCTCTGCTGTAGTGACTTGGCTATTACATGAGTTGTCAGAAGGGCAACTGTGACCTTTGAACCTGCTCTGTGCCACTGAAGAGCAGGTGCTGCAGATCAAGATACTGATGCAGCATGACACAAGTGTACACTATGCTTTTGGCATGGAACCTTATGAACAGGGGAGCATGGTTAGCGGACCACCCTTTCTGAGATGGAATCACCCACATTACTTACTAATTTAATAAAAATAAAAAAAAGTCACGTCTTCTGCCCCCTTGGCAGTTGACAATTCCTCACAGCCCCACAGAGACACAATGAGGATAAGGGCAGGAGTGTGGAGGCAAAGAGATGGTGAGCCCACGTGCAAAGGCACACCAGCGAGTGGATGCATGGAGAAAGGCCAGTGAATGTTGGCTGCGCACTGCTGAAAGAAAGTAGACATTCTGGGCACCTATAAGCTAAGAATTCCAGCCATCCTGATTGGCCAAGACACAGCCAACATTCTGAAAGGTCAATGCCTACAACTATGTCAATGACATGCATTTAATTTTTTTACCTTGGCATAACCAACCACAAGACTCATTCCGTTTTAGGAATTATTTGCTTGACATTTACAATTGGGTGCAGGCAACCAACCTTAAACTTATTGTTGCAAAACAGAAATCATGATCATAAGCAAACAGACTGGTCTTTGTCCTTTCCCACTCAGGTCCCCTAACTTGGAACTTTTCCTCATCCGACCTCCAAGGTAAGAAATTTGGGACCACTTATTAACACAAATTTGACCATGAAACCTCAAGTCAGCATGGTATTTAGAAAGGACTTCTTTACTGGACGCCACTTGAGGAGAATGTTTCCCTTTTAAACTTTTCTAGTTGAGTTCAGCTATCTATGCCCTTAGTTCTATCTATTCAAATAGCAAATACCAAGTCTTCCGAAAGACGCTGACAAAAGGTCTCCAGAGACTACAGAATGGGGCTAGCATATTAATGAAACTTCCAGAATTTGATCAAGTTACACCGATCTTAAGAGCTCTGCCCCAGATGCCAGTGGAGAGTAACCAACTTGTTTCATCCAACATAATTTCTCAAAGTAAACCCTGCATAAATCCTTGTGGTCTGCATCATCATTCCTTCTAGTTGTACCGAAAACCAGGAGGAAGAAGGAAGAAACGAACGGGCAACTGCATTTTGCCAGTCTGTGCAGCAAAACTGTGCAAACTCCCCCGATGGTGTTATTGCACTATACAAGACAATTTAACATAACATTATAATGTTAGCTCTTTAAAATGCAATGAAAGCTGAGCACGTTATAATGTGTTTTTGTGGAGCAGTGTACCTGTGTGCTGTGCACCATGTGCATAATGAACCGGTCAGGTGGCTCAATGACCTAAGTGTTTGCTATTGACCTATTTGTGTGACTCACAAGTCTGACCCCCGAGGGCCCACACAGCCTTTCTTTTTTCTTTTCTTTTTTTTCCTTTATTGTGTTGTATTGGTTAAATATAACCTTTAACACATTTACATAAACATACACATTTCCATTTATAAAATACAAAAACCATCCCTATACAGCAGTAACAAATGAAATACTTTCCTATATACATCATATGAGCAATTCCACTTCCTAAAATTCTAATAGATAGTTTAAAATCTAATTAAATTCCGGATGGGTATGAGAGATTCAAAACCCTCATAATTTCTTGCCACATATAAAACAAAGTAAAACCCATCACCATATTGTCACCAGAGAATACATAAGCCCAAAATTGATTGGTGTTAATAAAATTCATATCATGTACCCGTCTAAAAAATGTCTTTTCATAAATCGAGATCAGTTTATGACACTCAGTCAATAAATGTCTAGCTGTTTCATGCTCCAAGAGACATGCTCGGCATACGCGATCCTTACAGGGAAACCCAAGTCCAGCGCCTCTGGTGGATAAAGTGGGCAGTTGATTGAGTCTCAAGCAGAGAATACATCTTCTTACTTTCCCATTCTGGATATTCCTCATATAACTGCAGATGGAGTTAACACAAAAAGCTTGCCTAGCAAATACTTTATAATGAGATTTCCCGGCCAAGTGCTGGATGTGCTTATTCCGGTCTCAAACAGCTGCTTTTATCTTAATTTCCCCAAACTTAGTTGCTAAAGACGGCTCCGGAAGAGTGCAACCAATTTCTCCTAAAAACAAAATTATCTCCTCATGCCACTGCTTAAGGGCCTGGTGGCAGATTGAATTACCATCCTCGCCCTCAAACGGGGCATAGGGGGATTGTGGATTATCCTTACTCATCAAAGGTTTAATGTAAAAGGAGCAGGCTGCAATCATCTTCCTAGTAGACAGTGAGATGAGAACCAATTCAAAGCATAGAGCTTCCATTGGGACCGCTGGCGATAGCCCTAAGGCCTTTCTCCAAAGTTTTCTTTCTAAAACATCCAGCCATCCATTCTCTTTATTAGTAAAAACGTCCAGTCCATACAATACACTGGGAACAACACAGGCGTTGTATAGCTTAACCAGGCCTTCCATAGAGTAACCACCTGCGCTAGAGATAAAAGTTCTAATGGCCTTGAATTTAGCCATTGCTTTACTCATGGCAAGCTTGGCAAAGCCTCTCCTGTTCAATTTGTTATTAATTAGAGTGCCCAGATAAATATAACTAGAAACTTCCTCTATGCTCTCATTCCAAATGGTCCAATTGCATCTTTTTATGTTCTTTCTTTTAACTTTAATAGTCATGATTTTAGTTTTGGAGAGATTTTATTGTAGATTATGGTCCGAAGAATACATTTCTATGGCATTAAGGCAATGTTGTAATCCTATTGCGGTTTGATCCAATAGGATAATGTCATCTGCGTATGACAGCCAAGTAATAGGACAAGATTGCACATGCGGCGGATAACTATGACAATTTCTTCAAACATTTTCTAAACCAGCAATATAAATATTAAAATACGTAGGTGCCAGAGTACATCCTTGTTTCAGTCCACAATTTACAGAAATATTTTCACTCAAGTCTCCATCCTGATTCATTCGGATTTCAATGGAATTATTACAATATAAGGATTTTGCAAAATGGAGTATTTGGGATGCATATTATTCTTTTCCATTTTATCCCAAAGCATCCGCCTATCTACCATATCAAAGGCATTAGTAAAATCAATAAAACAAATGTATAAAACCGTATCTTTTGATAAAAGGGTGCTAGAAATAAAATGCATAAGAATCCAAATATTTGATACAGTAGTAAAACCCTTACGAAACCCCGTAATCTGGCTACCAAAAATATCCTCATTTACAATCCAAGCGTTAATGTGGTCAAGCAAAAGATTACTAAAGATGTTAGCACTTGTGTCAATCATTGCAAGGATTCTATAATTCCCAGGAGAAAACCTGCTACCTTTTTAATAAATGGGTATCAAAAGCGATTTTTGCCAAGATCTGGGAACCAAAACTGTATCTATGACCTCACAAAAGTTGATATATAATACTTTTGCCCATATTATAGGAGACACCTCATACAGGGAATTGGGCAAGCCACCTGGGCCTGGTGCTTTCAATGCTTTTGATTTAATAATAATTCTCACAATATCATCTTCTGTAAAGGAAAAATAACTCTTTTCTAACAATGCCTGGTAGTTATCTTTATCTTTGAACACATCCTGTCTATAATATAAGGACAGCATGTAGTCTTTCCATGCATGTTTGATATTGCATTCATTTCTTTCATGTTGCTACTGCCCGAACTAAATTTGTTAAACTAACACCAACATTGTTGCATATTCTTATTAAGCAGGATTAGGTATACATTTTTCCATTGAGCCGAGGAGACCGCACTCCTGTACATTCTGTGCCAGTTCTTATATCAGCATTTTTTATTTCTTGGTCTCAACAGTTTGCTCAGTAAAATCATGTGCACACTATTTAACCCAGCGTACCTCTTGTCTCAATTCCTTTTTCTTCTCTGCGACCGCATAGTCATATCTATTTCTATGTTGAAAGCCTGAAAAAAAATGCTGGAGAGAAAGCTGAATAATCAGATGATAAGACTCCAAATCTTTAAAAGCAATTGCAGAGTTGACATACAGAGCATTCAGCAGCATCTGATTTATTTGTTGTGTTTTAGAATCAGACCAACTGATTCGATTTCCTTGGGCATTAACCTTCAGGTCAACCCGCAATTTCAACCTGTTTATGTCTGTAGTAGTGATTTCACTTAATATGGGGAGCTGATGAATAAGTTCCAGGACATTACGTCTATTTAAGTAGGGGCTTTTTTATGTAGCATGGAGATCAATTATCTTTATTTGGTCAGAAGAAGTCCCCTCAAGGATGGACGATAAATCTACCTCAGTATCAAAAATGGGGACTTCCTCCGTCAGGATAGGAGTTCTATTAGCCTTCTCAACAGCTTGCCCAGATTTACCTACATTTGGCCCATGGGAGTATAATCGTCAAGTTCCCTCCTTCTACAGCCTGAGGTTACCATTCCTGAACAGCCAGGAAGCTCCCCATCTTCCCTACAGTTTTTGAGGCAGGCAAAAAACGTAGCTTTCGCTATTTCGGGCCCTTGAGGATTACCTTTCGAAGGTGTCTTTGAAGAAACCAACTACAAGCCACGGATATAACCCTGCGGCTTGCTTCCCTTATAGTTATACTCCAATTTACCATTTATCGGGGGATCTTGAAATTTACTTCCCCCTATACTCAGTCATTGATTAGCTCCCAATTAATTATTTCTCTCAGGAGGTGCACTCGTTTTTTCCCCCTTTTTGTTTTTGTTTCCCACCAATCCCTTTTAAGGGAGAGATTTGGAGATTTTCAGCTAATGTTATTACATTTACACATTTTTGCCCTATAGGCATCGTTCTCATTGTTTATTTGTACTTTAGAGAGGATTACTAGTGCTTTTGCAAGTTCAGCTTTTAATGCTAATTGTTCCCTATGCATACAGAGCATCACTAGAGCGCTAAAGGTGTTCAAAACTTCCAGTTCATTTTCCTGGTCCTCCAAGCAAAATGATTCTGAAATGAGGACCTTGCCCTCTTTCTGAGATTGCAGAGCATACGTGCCCATTGCAATTGCAGTTAGATCTGGCGAATTGGTCAAGTCAGTAAGCATTTCTTCCCCATGGTAGTGCTTTTGGTGGTATCTTTAAAAACTGTAATTTCAATTTGCAATTGATTTGCTTCAGCCTGCAGTGCTAAACCTGCATCAAACAGTTCTTGTGAGGTAGAGGAAGGTAATGACTGGTTTGCCAGTGCTTGCTTGTATTTTTGAGTCTTCACTGCTGCCTCAGACTGTTTTTTAGGCAGCATAATTTGTTTCCAAAAAGGTGTAATTTTACCTATGGAGTTGTCCCTTATCTGGTTGGATTTGTTGAGGATACTTGCAATACCAGTAATTAGTGTTTTAGATAGTTTTAGATGTCTTTTTACTGCCTGTCTTTTCAGAGAACGAGCTACAGTTTGTGTGCCTGGACAAGGAGAGCGCAGCAAATACTTCCGACCAGTAGGGCGCATTATTTTTGTGACATGTCTTGTATTCTGAGAGGAACAGAGGGGATATACAGATCACAATATCCACAGCTGCAATATTTCATAAGCAGAGGAGAGATGTACACCCTTTCCAGAGTACAAAGTCTGTATGCATATAAAGCGGAACAGGGATCTGAAGATGATTCCTTTGTGCAGGCACGTAGAGAAGCACAATACAGAAAAGAAAGAGACCTCGTGGCTCCAAGATACGTAACCCGCAGTTAGTGGAGTAACTTTGCTGAAAATGTTGGGGGGGGACATGACGTCTGAAGAAAAGGTGCCCTAGCCAAATGAATGGGGACAACATGGTCTGCCATGAAAGTTGGGGGAGGACAAGCACCCCTGTCCCCCCATAAAATTACGCCCATGCCCGCAGTTGCCAAAAAACAAACAAAATAGAGGTAGTGCATAAAACACAAATGAAGGCTCAAAGGTTAGAAAAAAAGAACACCTGCAGTCGCCTTGATAAGAATTTGGAAGAGACAGGAGTGGGGCAGCGGTCGACTTAGCCGTTGGATGCAAGTGAATGCAGTCCAGAAGATGGGCCCTATTTAGGGCACTAAATCAAGCCTGTATCACAACGAGCATGATCCAAAACGCCCGATTTCTGTTCCGCTCCTCAGCGTTCTTGGTGACCACGGCAACCACTCGACTTCCACTCCTTGTCCGTGCCGCACTCTGGCCCAGACTGTGCGTTATATTAGGAAGTCAGAGGATTCTGAAAGTAAACTCCTCCCAGAAGAATAGCAACTGTGAAAACACTGCCGGTTGTTCAGGGAATCACCATGGCAACCACTCGACTTCCACTCCTCGTCCGCCTTTCATTGTACTTGCCTCTAGAAATCGTGTAACATTGAGTGGATTCATAAAACTGACAACACAAATACAGTTTACCAAATTAGATTTCCTAGAAACATGAGGGTTTTCTATATAACTAATATATTTGGATATGTGGATTGATAGTACCTCATCAAATCAGGGCATAAAAACTTGACACCTGCGAACTCAGAATCGCAATAGATGCCAACATACATGAGATATGCTGTATTGTGCTGCTTAATCCAGGAGGTGGTGCAGGATGTCATAGAGATCAGTGGAGGCAAGAGTGACAGCAGTGGGCAGACTATTGGATTGAGGAGGTCTGTGGAGTGTTTTTGTGAGAGAGTGGAGAGGGTGAGGAGTAGAGGGAGAGTAGGAGTAGTGGTGGTGTAGTGTAGTAATGATGAAGGTAGTAGTAGTTGGGAGAAGAGATACTTGGAAGTGGGAGGAGCAGGCTAGCAAGTATGCGAGAGAGGTTAGTAAGTAGCAGTAGTTGTAATAGCCGTGAAGAATAAAACTAGAGTGAAGACAGGTAGTAGAGAGATCATGTTAATAACGGAGTAAGGAATAGTAGTAGAGGGAGAGTAGTAAGAGCAACAGGGAGTGGGAGAATAGTCATGGTGGTAAGAGCAGAGAGAGAGAGAGAGAGTGATTATAACAGGTCTAGCAAGAGGCAAGGACGTAGTCAGCGGAAGGAGGCAAGAGAAGATAACAGAGGAGGTAGACGTAGAGGGGCAGTTTGAGGTAAGATCAATAGTAACAACAGGAGTAAGAAGAGAGGTAAGGTCAAAGGGTGGAGGCATGGTGAGAGAACAGAGGGATGGAGAACATTGTGCAGAGAGGGTCAGGGGACACTGTGTGTGCAAGGAGATCAAGTGCCACCGAGCGGAAGAAGGCACCATCCCTATCTCCCTAGAGCACTAAGCGGGATAGGCCAGGGGGAGACTAGAAGGCCCCTAGGGAGTCAGCTAGCGAACAAATTAGGGAAACCACCATCAGCCTTAGTCAGAATATCAGACAGATGGGTGTTCCTTTTGGCAAGCTACTAACATCCCCTTTAGGGACACCTAGGCTAGGGAGAAGAAAAAGCGAGGGAAGTAGATAGAGTGGGATGGTCCTACTGCCAAATCCCCTTAAGAACCCATTAGACCCTAATGGACCCTGTTAAGAACCTACAGCCAATCTGTCTGTACTACTACAATAAACACCTGTGGACTTGCCTTAAGAGTCACGTGGTTATTTGTGGCCGGCTGCCCTGTCACAGTACATATAGCGTCGCTTTTATAGCCCTGAACACCATTGCAATGATGTCACTAGCTCTGGAATGATGAATACTGAGCCCAAGAAATGGTATAGACATGCTTATGTTGCAGCATGACCTGTTGGCAGGGAGCGGAAAAAGGCTTTTGGCAGGCAAAGTCGCTGGAGCTCTATAGTGGAGTGGCGCGTAAAGGCAATGCAGCTCTTTAGTGTAGTGTTTTCTTAGTATTCTTTTATACTGCCCAAAATGTACACCGTAGTAGTTTAAGAGCACATAGATTTGTATGTGCAGTGCATCCTGTACTGTGTCCCCCCAACCTCCACCCACCAGGGGTATTGTGAGAAACCAGGTGTCTCACCCACTAGTTCCTGGGGATCTGTCTTCCAGGTGGCCAGGACACAGCCATTGCTTTTGGATCCAGTTCCTGGGGGTGGACCAGTGCGGGAGGATCACCTGAGTGAGGGGTTTTCAGGGAGTGGGACACCGGATGATGAGACGCGGTATCCCCTTCCCTGTAACATATTTACCCCATCCTACCCGGTAGGATATTTAGGAACTCTACCCCCCTTTACAAAACGCTAGGAGAGCCAGTGGATGATGGGCCCAGGGGTGGAATGGGGAGAGTCCCTGGATCTCTCTCCTTGGTTCGTGTTACTTGGCTGAGGACTGTCAAATTAAGACCAGCAAACACCTTTCCCCAGTGAGGGGTCTTAAAACTGTGCCCCTTTACATGAAACCCCAAAATGAGAATCCTAGCCAACTTTGTGGCTCCACAAACATACCTCCCTTGAGATCTGTAAAGTTTTCAGACTCGTTCTAGTCGACAGACCTTGCGCGAACATGTCAAACAACCCCAAAACATTTTGGAAAACATGAGTACAATGTGAAAAGCACCTTTCAACACCCACTCCCCAAATGTACTCAACTGCCTAACAACAGTACGCAGGGTCGATTCTGACACAAGAGGCTCCCCCTGGCCCTGCATGTACCCACATGAAACCCAAGATGGTGGCGAGGGTTGATATAGAGCTAAACTGCCCTCTCAGTCTCCATTGGACTTAAATGAGACAGCAAGCTACAGCCAATCCCAACATTTGGGAGACATGGGTTCAGATTCCCATACATAGTCCTGCCCAGGAGGAAAGGAAATCTGCTTATATAAGACACACAATCCAGTTTTACAGTATGGGTGGTTGGAGGAGTTTGGGGCACTATACAATGACTCTGGAGGGGTGGAAGCTTTTGAAGGCAAGAGGGGAGAACGAGCCAGGGGGGCTGGCAAGAAACGTGAGAAGATGGTAGGTAACATCTGGAGAGGGTTGTGATAAGTTGGAGGAAGTGCAGATGTAAAGAGGAGGTGGTGACGAGTTGGAGGGGGTGGATGTATCAGGAGGAGGTGGTTAAGACTTGGAGAAGGTGGTGGTGTCAGGAGGAGGTGGTGAGAAATTGGAACAGGTGTAGTGAAGAATTGGAGCAGGTGGTTAACTTAGACTTAGATGAGATCCTGAAGGAGATGGTTACAGCCAAAGGTGAGAACAAAGAGAGCACGATCAGGAAGAAATGAGGTGGTCAGATTGGCCCCAGAAAAGTAAAATATGGTAGGAGGTATGCGATCCAGGCTGGGCACTCGGAGCAGCGAGGAATCCAGAAGAAAGGAAGACCCACTGAGCTACCCGGAAGGTGGAGAAGGGACCTGGGGAGTAGAGGGTGGCAGCAGTGATTCCTGGGTCCAACTCCAGCCCTTCAACCTACAACTGGCAGAGGTGACGCAGAGAAATTTGAGCAAGCGTCCCGAAGGCACAGTGTCGAATTTGGATCTTTTGAGGAGTTTTGTGGTAGTTAGCTGTGGATCAGCACCCAGGCAAGTCCACATCTAGCTTTTCAACAAAGAGCCATGATCAGCCCGGATAGAGAGGACAAATTGTCACAGGGTGCGCGACTTTGTGTAATCGTCCAGGAAGACTTTTTCTGTTGATTATGTTGCATTTTCCGTTCCCTATTTAACTTGTAAAATAAGACTGTAAAACTTACTTGCCAAGTCCACTTATTTGTGCTTCGCCCCTATGCCTCCATGACAGGCTACATGTTTAAAATAAACCCTTCTCCTGAAGCACAATTTTGGGTATAGCAGTCATTTAAATTACAATACTTTCTCTGAGTGTTAGCTCTAGTGCTACTGGCATCAGGCGTGCCAGTTCAAATCTATGTTTTATTCATTTGCTCTCTGAATCCCAGTATGCATTTAACAGAAAGTTTTGCGTCACTGCTATTTGTCTTTCCCTGAAAGGTAGCCATGTTGTCTACAGTTGTTGGTATGTCAACTAGACAGTACTCAGAAGAAAGTATACGTAGGTGCCTATATATTGATGTCAGTGATTTAGTGTTGCACTCTTTGGGCTGGCTGACCCACCTAGGCAAAAACCCCTAATACTATTTTTAAAGACACAATGGGGTTCATTTTCGAGTTCCCTGATATTAGGCGGCGTGAACCTGTTACGTTTATACTTCACCGTCAACTGGTCCCCCTCATTTGTATGGCACAGTGTGAAACTAAATGTAAAAAAGAGGCATACATGCTTGGACTCCGCCGTGCAAATTAAGTAAACGTTGTCTGCCATATACACATGCCGACAGCATTTACAATGGATTTCTATGGAGCAAAAAGCAGACAGACTCCATAGGAATCCACAGCATTGGAAATACATGCTGACGCAAATGCTGGAGTATTGTATGGGAGAGAGGAAGGGAGCAGCAGAAACTTAAGTTACGTTTCGGCCCTTCTCTCCTCCATAAAAATCAATGAAAATAGGCTGTGGCGTAAAAGCCTTATGGAAGGTTTTTATGCCTTCTGTTTCTGTTACAAGAGCCCAAAATGCAGGCCAGAGTGCTTTATGAAAGTAAGACTGATTAGCAAACCTGATTTTCATGTATAATATATCTTCCTAAACTCCTGAGAGTTTGGAAAAACTTGGGAGATTTCCCCTACCAGATGGAAATCCTTATTTGATAATGTTACTGCTACTAAAAAGTGATATAGCTCAGTTCTGACATCAGAGTAGGTGCATTATAATATATGGATATCATTATTTATTTTTTATTTTTTATTTTGGTTGGATAAAAAATTAACCTTTCAAAACAAAACTTACAAAAAAACACAAGATTTAAATCCACAACAAATAATGAAATATATGACCGTCAACATGTTCAATTCATAATATAGCAATGATTATGTCATGAATGCACAGCATCATATTATTAAAACAATTAATAAATATTAAAAACATTACAACAGAATTTCTTGGGATGTTTATCACACCCATTTCTTTGCTAAAAAATGATAAACCCGCCCATAGTGCCTTATATCTTATTGGAGCTTGTACCTTTTTACATCCCCATAATGGAGATTGAAAGTGGGCATTCCATCAGTCTAATTCTCACTGCACTTGTTGCACAGTACTATATTTAGAAATTGTATGGTTGCTATTCTTGCAGAGATTTTCGGAGTGGCAAATAGCTCATGCCACAATTCATCATTTGTCCGAGTTGTATAATGGAAGCATGTTAGTTTGTTAATAACAACTTCCCTCTGTTTTTCCAAAGCAATACACTCAATTAAGAGATGTCACAATGTTTCTTTAATATCTCTTATTTTGCAGAATCGGCAATGTGAATTTTCCTCCTGAATAAGCCCTCTTCTCAATAATATTTGATTTGTGGGCCATAGATTTAAATGAAACCTTAGTATCTGATTTCTTAAATAGTTTGAGAGACATTTCAGTAAATAATCAGCCGCCTGCCTAAATTTCTTATGTCCAAAAAGTGCTCTATCAAAGTCTTTTAGTTTCATACAGTTTTGTTGCGTGCAATGCCAGTCGGATTGATATAATTTAAGTTTAGCATTTGTGGGGTTATTGAGCAAGAGATCTAACGAGATACTTGCTTCAGTCATATCTGTAAATACAGCATCTCTCCATTTTACAGGAAATGAATGATCAGATCGCATCAGATAATTTGCCAGTACTGTGAGCAAGTTGTTATTAGATAGGCCCAATACACTTTTTTTCGAAAAAGACAACATCTCTTCCATGAAACTTGTATGTGTAACAATAGATTTCCGAGCTCAAAGCGAAGAAGATCTGTTGGAACTGAGTTGGGAAGATTCATTACTCTTTTCCAGAACTTGGCTTCTATTTTATTCCAGTAGCATGGTTTTTGAGGAAGCCATGTTCCAGCCCCATATGTGATAATAGGAATAACATTTTGCTGAAAAAATATTAGAGTATGTGCACATGAAAATTTGCCATACTTGTACTGAAGAATCTTTGCTTGCGAGATTAATGTAATCAATTTGCCAGTTATGTTAATTTGTTGAGGTTTGTTTATCATGGAATTATTGAATGTCACACCAAGATATTTATATTCATTAACTACCATCAGTTTTTGATTTTTCAGAAAACAGTCATAGTGTTTCATTTGCTTCATTTGACTTTTTCCCAACTGCATAGTCTGGGTTTTCTCCAGATTTAGGGTTAAATGGTTTCTATCAACATATTGATCTAATTTGCTAAGCAAATTCTGCAGACCACTCGGTGTCTGTGATATAAGCACGAGATCGTCTGCATACAAGAGCCATGCAATGGTCTGATATCCAAGTTTTGGTGCGTCATGCAATACCTCCATGAATTCGATTCCTATATCAAGTATAAACAAATTGAATAGGGTAGATGCAAGTATGCAACCTTGTTTCAAACCACGCTCAGTGTGAATTACTTCAGATAATAGACCATCTAAATTCAATTTCACCTGCATAGAAGTGTTTGAATGGAGTACATTTATTATTGCTACAAGAGACGTAGGACAGCCAAATTTTATTCGTTTTTGAATGAGTAAGTATCGATCCACAGAGTCAAATGCAACTCGAAAATCTACATAAACTAGGTAGAGAGGTTGTTTTTTAGTCGCATAGAGTTCTTTGATTGCATTAAGTGTTGTGATGTTAATAGCAGTACCGAGACCTGCAACGAATCCAGTTTGAAAAGGGTCACAACGATTCTCATTGATTGCCCAAATATTAAGCTCTCTTAATACAATTCTGGTATAGATCTTCCCGGGCGCATCAAGGAGAGCTATTGGACGATAACTAGCTGGATTGGTTCGATCTCCTTTTTTATATATTGGTACGGTTATAGCACTGCACCAAGAAGGCGGAATAATTTGCTTTATTTGTATAGCTTGAAAGATCACATACAGAATAGATGCCCACAACACCGGATTCTGTTTTAAATCAAAGTTTGATAAGCCATCAGGGCCAGGAGCTCTAGACGAGCTAGCCTTGTTTATATAATACAACACATCTTCTTGATCAAATTTGATCGAGAAGGTAGTATTAACTAGATCATGAGATAGTTGTACAGAGCTGTTTTGAGGTGGGGCATACATATTAGAAAAATAACTAACCCACCTCTTTTCGGATACACCATTAAGCTGCGATGGAAGCTGAGAATGTACTAAACCCACATTTATTAATTTCCAGATTTGCGCAGAATTTTTACTCTTGATAGCTTGAAGCCACTTTTCACCATCATTTTGGTACATTTGTGCCTTATGTGCTCGTATCCAATTTTTGTACTTTGTTTTTAATTTACGTAAAGACTGCTCTCGGTAATGAGCCGGGAGAAGTAAAATCTGTCTTTTTTGTTTTCGAAATAGCATTCTCCTACATCTAACAGTTTGATCACATGTATGGGACCGCGAGTTGACGAGCTTATGACTACCATGTACCAAAGAAGTGGCAAACAAGTGTATTTTATCAGTGTACTCAAGTGAAGTTAAACATTTCTCCAAAAGATGACAATCTTTTTGTAGGCTTCCAGCAAACGATTCTAACACAGAGCTAGTCCAGTGTAATCTGTTCTGTTGGGGATTTATTGTTAAATTCTTCAGCTTTTTTTGTTGAATCCGAGAATCATGACAGGAATGAATCATACAGTCAGCTATCAATATCAGATGGTCACTAGAACTAGTCGGTTGTACCGAGAACTTTATGATTTTAGTAAACAGTCCTCTATCCAAATACATATAGTCAATCGTAGTCCGTTGCGAACCACGTGACTAAGTATGAGATGGAGGACTGTCAGTCTCCAGAGCTCCATTTAACATTATTAGATCCCATGTCTTAACAAACTCAAGCCACTGAATGACCCGTTCCGAATTCTTCTTTTTATTAGATGTTAGAATATGGATATTCAAATCACCAGCCAAAATCACATGATCAATGTTTGCAGTAATGCTAATTTTTTCCATGATTGAGTTCAAATCTTTTTAAAAGTTTGTGTAGTGATTGCAATTGGATTCCAGTACATATTGACTATTGCAAATCTTGTTTTTTGAATCATTATTATCGAACACTGTTGAAAGGAGTTCGGAGATGGCCCATCTGCTATACTAGTTGTAGTGGCGATATCAGAAATAATTGACAAGCCAGACATTGGTCTCCCTTTTTGGCCTTTTATCGCAGGGAGAATGTGAATATAGTGATTGTCCCATGATAATGAGGCACATAGCCACGTTTCCTGAAGTAACACTACATCATGATCCTTTATTAAACAGTTGGAATTATTCAATAAATGTTTGTGTCCTCTAGTATTCCAGCTCGCAACAACTATTTTATGGAACAGAGGGCGAGCATCATCACATTCTAGTTAGGTTTTCTTACAGTGACATACTGAGACCGTAGTGTGATCAATTGCCTCTCCCTGCTTTCCAACCTGTAGCACACTCTTATTAGAGGGACTTCCCATTGATGTTGGAATTAGTTCAAATCCTAAGTCAAACAGATCAGATTTTGCAGACCAGATTGTATTGTAGATAATGCGAGACTTTATCCACAGACATGATACAGTCAGATCATTATCATCGGGGAATTCAATCTGTTGTATGTCTCCTGATGAAACGTCTTGTAAACATGGAATATCCGAGAATATCTGTAAGATGCTCATTCTGTTCATAATATAAGCGGGAAATGAACCACTATGACAACTTGGAAAGAGTGAGTACATCTGAGGCAGCTTTGCATTTTTAATGCTTGCCTTCGGACATACCTCTTTTTTAGCATGTTTACTATCTGTATACAAACTAGAGCACTTCTCTTCTAGTGGTAATTTGAAAGAGACATTCTTAGCACTCCTCCTTCCCTCAGGAGCTGATTTCGACTCAGAGTTGTTATTAATCATGATTTCCATAGAGGATTTAAGAGTCTTTTGTTCCGCAGTTAGCACTACTAAGCATTCTTTGATTGTGCTTAGAATATTATTTTGCAAATTATGCTGTGTATCAGATTCTGTCGATTTTTCAAACAATTTTGCATTCTGAGCCTTTACATCAGGCCTAAGAGGCAAGATTGCATTATTTACTTTTGTCTTCTTCTCCATTATTGACTTTTTCTCTATTTTAGAGGTCAGGTTAGCTAGCGGACGAGTCACAATCGATGCAGGATGATGTTGACTCATGTACTCATCCACTGCTTTTCTAAGTTCTCGTCTATTGAGTGTGAAGTCACATTTTTCATCACTGCTGCCTACCTTAGAATTTGTCATACTGGCAGGTTGAGATTCTAGCAGCCTACTCTCTGGGCTATTTTCCATGCCCTCTACAACCTGTACCAATTTGTCCAGTGGGGAATGCGATAAATCAGCTTGAGGTGCATTAGCTTCATTTATTGCATTCCTTTCTCTTTCTTGGGTCTGGTTTAAATATGTTTTAGTTATAGCATTAGCTGCCACTATAGAGCATTTTGCTGGCTTAGAGAGGGATTTAAAAAAATGTCTCGTTTGTCCACTCTCATTCGCACTTTTAGACTTTTGATTTTTGTTTTTTTTCAAGTTAGTCCTGTGTTCAGTTTTCTTCATTAGGGCATTTTTCGTAAAAATAGTATACCCTTCCTTGCTGGAGTTGCTGTTTTTTAACTTGGGCACAGCAATATCAGTCAGTTTTGCCGCCACATCTACGGCATTTGGCAGCGAAGCAGGTGGAATTGTCACTACCACTTCGACAGGCTGCGTACAAATTATCCCTTCAATGCAAGGAACCGTATTCTTTATACAATGTGAGATCTTATCGGCTGGCTGTATTTCCGGCCGTAGACCTAGTTGTTTAATTATACTTTCAAGCATTGTGGTAATTTCTAAAAACCGCCTAGACACGAATGCCATATTTGTTTCATCGGACACTTGTCTCTGAGCCAAAGAATCACCACATTTTTTTTTGCCAACCGGCCAAATATTCTAGATCAGTCTGCAGTGAATTCACTTTTGAATCCACCACCTCAAATAATTTGGCAAGTGACATTAGTGCCTTATTCATCGAGTCCAGTGTTAACAGAGTGGGTTCCTTAAATTGGGAGCCCACAGTTATAGCCGAATCATTTCCAGTAAGCCTCCGAGGCGTTGGAAGGATATAAGATATGGATGATTCAGATTCTGATATGATCCTATCCTGGAACAATACTGGCGATCTAGAAAGATTAGAATCATCTTCCTTGGCTGAGAAACAAGAGCCCGACGATTCCAGATCAATAACCGCAGCAGCTATAGCAATATCCACTTTGGACCGATTCGACATTGCTGCAACAATTCCAGATCGAGCATTCTGCAGCATCATGGTATCTGACAATAAAATGTTACATACTTTTTTAGCTACCTCATTTACAACATTTACAGTCAGTGCAGTTGATGGGCTCAGTGAAGGAGGCTGAGCCACAGGTCAATCTTGATTAGTTGGGAAAGGTTGTGCCTCAACGTTTGATACACTTAGATTTATCAATCCTTTCAATCGTGTCCGGGTCTCAGATGAGCGCACTGCCGCAAACCCAAAGTCTCGGAGATCACCAGTTGCAATGTGAGAACGTATCAGTTTCTTTTTTAGGCGATTGTCCCAGGGAGCGCTCTTCACAGAGGGGCGCACTATTTTTGGGGTAGAGGCAGGACTGTCTTTTGTGGTGGAGTCAAATAGGGCGCGTAACCGCCCAGGACACGCCATGTCCGAGCATAAAGTGTACATTGAGATCCTTAAATGTCGCACACTATGTTTCAGATTATCTAAAAAAGGACTTGGCCTTCTACGCCCTAATAATTTTCATAGATTGTTCACTCAAGGCTGTAAAGATAATTCAATAACCACCGTCTTGCTACGCTACCAGCGTTGCCGCGGCGAAGCGTCAAAGCGGGACTTGACGGGGCTTCACGGGTGCGCGCGCACGGTGTGCGCACGCCCACGTATTTATAGCCCTTCCCAAAAGGCGCGTGACAGAAGGCCTATATACAAACAAAAAGAGTTATATTAGCATATTGCTATATTAGTAGCCAATATATTAGTCCTCCTTTAGTGTATTTTCACCTGATGGGCGTTGTAGTCCACAGTTCCAAAACACTGATTCCGTGTTAATCCACAGGAGCAGTCACCCGCGGCAAAGCGGGACTTGACGGGGCTTCACGGGTGCGCACGCGTGGTGCACACACGCCCACGTATTTATAGCCCTTCCCAAAAGGCGTGTGACAGAAGGCCTATATACAAACAAAAAGAGTTATATTAGCATATTGCTATATTAGTAGCCAATATATTAGTCCTCCTTTAGCGTATTTTCACCTGATGGGCGTTGTAGTCCAAGGTTCCAAAATGCTGATTCCGTGTTAATCCACAGGAGCAGTCACCCGCGGCAAAGCGGGACTTGACAGGGCTTCACGGGTGCGCGCGCGTGGTGCGCGAACACCCACGTATTTATAGCCCTTCCCAAAAGGCGTGTGACAGAAGGCCTGATGGGCGTTGTAGTCCACAGTTCCAAAATACTGATTCCATGTTAATCCACAGGATCAGTCACCCGCGGCAAAGCGGGACTTGACGGGGCTGCACAGGTGTCACAATGATCTGATTACATTCCCCTCTGAAGTAACAATGGCTTGCTTGTTTACATGAACCACATTCCCCTTTCATTACAGAAAATTAACTATGTAAACAAAGGGCAAACTCCCCACACAGCTGCTGAAGCTTGCTCCTGTAACATTAGCACAGCAGGTTTGATCATTTACCACTTTTCTGTCACATCACATAGTACTTAGCTTGCAGCCTCGTTCCTCCAATTGCCTTTTTATAGCTATATCATACAGTTATAGTTAGTTTACCCTACATAAATCTTCTCAAGCCATACAACGGAAGGTGAAAAAGTGCCAGTGTCCGTTCATTGCAGTGGTAGTTACTGTATGTAAACAAATGTTCACCAAGAACTAAAACATCCTGTGTGACTTAACACCACTGTCCAACTGAGAAGCGATAATGAATTTCAGTCAGGATTATAGTATAGTGTGAATGTGCTTTGAGCTGGTTGCCTGTTCTTCCTCAGCGAGTCCTCCATAATTTTAACAGTTGTCGAACAAGCCTGTCTTGAATTTGCAGTAATTGATATATCAACTTACTGTCTGACCTCCTTTTAAACATTTCTGCTGCAGATTTTAAAGAGGCCTACAAACATTGTAAGCCCCGACTTCCTGCAACAGAGGACTGCCATCTTGGACACGGATATTGTAAGTGACCATGAGGCGCTGGTTTCAGACTGGATAAAGACCATTGATCAGATTCTAATGGAAGCTGTCGATGAACGGTAGGTTTACATAGTTATCAAGATAATGTTATGTAAATGTTTTTAAAAGTCTGCACTTTTAATTCTGGTTGCTGCTTATGATATCCATTTGAAAAAATATATATCAACGCACAATATTTTACAACGGCCTCAAAACTACGAATATTATGTTGTCTTTTGTTTGATGCCGGCTGAGGAGGTTTTGTTGTTGTGTGAAGACATCGGTGTTGCCATTATCCACTTTTCATTTCATTCAGTTTATCAAGCTCGGAAAGTTGCACTGCTCGGTTAGGCTTAAAGGGTTAAAAAACCTACGACCTGCAAGTTGCACACTGTTTTCCCCAGCAAGCACCTAGAAAACCCTAAACAATATTTATTTAATCCATTTTCACTATTTCGAATCCACACTTTTAGGGCATCAACTTCCTTCACATAATATCGAAACATAAAAATGATAAAATGAGACACCATAAAAATAAACACATTGGTAGCAAGTTAAGAATTTTATGTGCTGAAATATTTCAGCAATCGTCTGAATCACAGGAGGTGATTCCAGTGGAACATGGAGTAGAAGTTGATTGCAAAGACTTGAACTACATCTAAAAAGCATGTTTTGAAGGTCGTACTAAGACTACAGCCAATGTTGGTGTTATTATTTCTTGCAACATCACAAACATCTCTCAACAGATATATTTTATCATCATGGTATGGTGTGTTTGGGTTAAGTAAGACATAAGGCTTGTATATAAAACATTGTCCTTATAATAACATTGTTCAGCTGCAATTCATTGATAACATTGTATCCCACGCGAAAAATCCTAGGGGTTAGAAGGAAACAGGACTGGGGTGGGGTTTGGAAGTGAAAAGGAAACGGCAAAAAACGCTCTCTTAAAGAACAATAAATCAAGCATTTCTCCTAATTGCACCAACGATCATACTTGTGTTTTCATCTAACATGCTTTAAATTTGGTTAGGCCGGAATAATCAACAGCTGATCGATAGGCTCATTTCAGGTTTTATCTCCTGTCCCTAAAGAGAGGTGCCAGAGATTGAAACGTGCTTGCCGCTTTCACATGGAGGAACATGTAGGATTTTGAACACCTTCAGTTGCCCGATGGGGTACTGATGGCTCTGTTTCTCTTCCCAAATGTTTCCTGTGGATCACCTGGTCTGGAAAAAAAGTGCCCTATTGCCTCCTAATATAAAGGGACCCTTTATAACTGCAGATTTCAGTAGCAACTCCCTGTGAGGGTTTTCACTCAGTTTCAAGAACAGGATTGTACCCCATCATTTAACTCCAGTCCCCACATTCCTCCTGGCTAGGTTAAATGCGTGTGTGACTTCAACAGGAGGCATAAGGAAGTCTATCATAAATGCTTTGCATTGGTAGAAGGTCAAGCTAATCACACAGCACCACAGATGTGTGTGTTGGTGAGGCACTCGGGTGCCTGGGAGCACTACAGTGGCGTCGGTCATGTTTGAGGCAATCCCACAGCAGAACAAACAGCCCCACTGTGCAAATGCATGTAAAATACTGCAGCGCTGACTCCTAGAAGATGTTTGATGAACACAAATTGAAAGTAAAGCCCAGATGGGCAAATTAGGGTGACGTGTGCACTCATCGTCGAGTGCACATACAAAATTGAAATATAGCGCAGCAGAGCCCACTGGGCTTAACTGGCGGTGCTGGGAGATCCATGGGATGATGTCGCCTTGTGGTCATTGTGGCGCTGCCCGATGACGGGGTGCGCATGCGACGGTGTGACGTTGCTTGCCGCCGCGTGCAGCATAAATAAACGGGGCGTTTCCTGGCTGCGGCAGAGCGACCGGGAAGCCCGACCCGAGAGGACGTGTGCGAGTGAGTCCTTTTGGGTCTGGGGCTTACAGACAGCGCCGGGGGTCGCAACCCACCCCCAACAGTGGCGACGAGTGGGGGAGACGATGCCTGGGCCCGGCGGTGAACATTTCTGTCATTTTTTCTCTAAAACAAGTCCTGCTAAGACTTTGTTTCGAGCCACAGGTCGTGCGTCACCTACGCGGCTGGCAGCCATTTTACCTATCAGGCCGTAGAACTTCACGGAGCTCCGGTTCGGGCTCTGAAGTGCATCCAGACCTCATTTTTGGAAATCCTGTCTGCAGGCAGCTATACCTGCATATACATGTGCCCAATTTGTGATTGTTTCATTTTCTTGGGTCTCCTACGTCGAGTGCAAGCAAGGAGGAGGGCTACAACGGCTGGGCCTGCATAGCCCACTATTCTTTCTTGTCTCCATTTTTGGAACAGTGGAAGGCTGGGGCCTTCTTCATCATCTTCATCATCAGGCTGGTGGCCCTACCGTTCTTCATCCTCTTCATCATCACAGAGGTGTGTTGCAGTGTTCTTCTTCAGTTTGCAGGCTGGTTGCCCTACTGTTTTTCATCCTCTTCATCATCACAGAGGTGTGTTGCAGTGACTGTTTCTCCTGCCTGGAGGTGGCTCAGAGTTTGAGTTGCGGCCCCCATTTTCCACGCTGGGGGTGCCTGTGCGCTCGAGCTCATGAGTGATACTGAGGATCAAGACGGTGCTCAACCAGCAGTGGTGCAGCAACCTCCACGTGCTCAAGTGGTGCTTCCAGGCCCATGGCAGCTGGTGCAGCAGCCTCCAGCGGTTCAAGCAGGTCCTCCAGGTCCGTTGCCTCCCATGCAGCCGGCGGTAGTACTGGCTGTCCAGCCAATTCCTCCTGCGATGGCCCAGGCACGTGCACAGGCGGCCATGCAGCCCGTCCCGGAGTTTGATATCTCGGGCCCACCTTCCAGCTTGGGGCCCAGATGGAAGAGGTGGGTCGACCGCCTGGACATGTACTTTCGTGCCACCCAGGTGGTTGATGATGACACCAGGCTGGCAACCATGTTATACTCGGCAGGGCCCTCTGTTCAGGAGATTTTTGAATCACTTCCGCCGGGGGATAGATCCTACGGCCAGGCGAAGGCCGCCCTTCAAGCTCATTTCCTGTCTCTTGCCAACGCAGACTATGAATGCTTCGTGATGCTGTCACCAAACAGAAAGAGGACGGGACTTTGGACACTTTCTATGGGCGCCTGAGGCACCTGTCGCTGGCCTGTGCCTGGGGTGATGCAGAAGATATGATCAGGACTATGCTCATCCAGGCGTGTTCCTCAGGCAAGTTCAGGCGCCAAGTATTAAGGGAGCCCAGAATCACATTCCCACGCATCCTTGAACTGGGGAGGTGCCATGAGGTGTCCGAGCCGAGGGCAGCTAGAATGGAGGCTGGGTCGCGCTCCATCAAGACTGAGGAGGTATGTGCGATGTGGTGCGGTGGCAGGGGCGCCAGAAGACTTGGCGGCGGTCCCCGGGAGAGAGCAGGGGAGGCGTGCCAAAAGTGTGGGTATGACCTGCCCCACCCAACGGAATGCCCCACAGTCGGAAAGACTTGTGGACGGTGTGGGCTGCCAGACCACTTCTCGAGAGTGTGCAAGGCGGCGATGCTTGTGTTGGTGCCGCGAGACCCGGCCCGGCCTGTTTTCATTCGTCAGGGTCGATCGCCCAATGCCGCTCAAGTGGACCAGAGTGAGGAGGGTGCCCAGGTGGAAGAAGCAGAGGAAGAGGAGGAAGAGAACATTTTCTTTGTCTCGAGTGTGGAGATCCTGAGAGGAAAGAACAGGAGACAGTCAAGGTGCGTGGTGGAGGTAAACCAATCTCCAGTCCCGGTCCTGGTAGACAAAGGGGCGTCCGTCAATGTAATGGCCCATGGACTCTATGACGCCATGGACCGGCCTCCCAAGCTGGTCACACCCAAAGCCCGCATTTTCGTGTTTGGTAGTCTGGACCCTATCCCATTGGACGGTGTTTTTGTGGCGAAGGTGGAGCATGATGGATCCCAAATCACTGCACGATTCTATGTGACACCGGTGAGCACCAATACCTTATTGAGCTGTGCAGCGGCGGAGGCCCTCGGCATCGTCAGTTTTGCATACTCCGTCTATCTTGAAGACATCAATGATTTGCTTGAGAAGTATGCCGCACTATTCAAGGGGATCGGACAGATGGCTGGTGACCCAGTGAGGTTACATATTGACGAATATGTGCAGCCCATCGCCCTGAAGCATCGCAGGGTACCGTTTCACCTTTGTGAACATGTCGACAAGGAGCTGGACAACTTGGTCAATCTCGACATCATAGAGAAGGTGGAAGGTCCGACCCCCTGGGTGTCCCCAATTGTGGTGGCACGGAAGCCTAAACAACCGGATGCTGTTAGAATCTGTGTTGACATGAGGTTACCGAACAAAGCAATTAAAAGAGAGAGACACCTCACCCCGACGATAGACGATATCATTGCCGAGGTACAGGGCGCTCGCTTCTTTTCAAAGCTGGACCTCCGAGCGGGCTACCACCAGGTTGTCCTCTACCCCGAGTCGAGGTACATCACCACCTTTACTACACACCGAGGGCTGTACCGTTATAAGAGACTGTGCTTCGGTTCGTCCTCGGCGGCGGCGGTGTTCCAAAATATCATCAGGGGCGCCCTAGCAGATCTGGACGGCGTCCTAAACATCAGTGATGATATCCTGGTGTTTGCCAGAACGGAGGTAGACCACCTGAGACGGCTGGCGAAAACATTTGAGAGACTGCAGTCCCTGGGCCTCACCCTCCACAAGGAGAAATGCAAATTTCTGCGACCATCGATAAGAGTTCTTTGGCTTTGTATTCAAAGAAGGGGGGGTGTCACCTGACCCCAAGAAGGTCCAGGACATTAAAAGGGTGCAGCCTCCAGAATCTGTGTCGGATGTGCGGAGCTTTCTGGGGATGGTTACGTACTGTGGACGGTTCATCCAGAATCTTGCCTCCAGGTCGGAACCGTTCAGAGCACTGACCAGGAAAGATACCACCTGGAACTGGGGCCCACTTGAACAAGCGGCTTTTGACGACATCAAGGGCGCCCTGGCAGCAGAGGACACCATGGCATTTTTTGATCCTGCGTTACCATCAGAGATCATTGTCGAAGCCAGCCTGTTTGGCCTCGGTGCCGTGCTGACGCAGATTGGCCGTGATGGGGGTGTCCGCTGTCGGAGGCAGAGCAACGGTACTCGCAGATTGAGCACGAGGTGTTGGCCATGCTCTGGGGCTGCAGGCACTTCCGGCTATACGTCCTTGGACGCCCGGTGACGGTGGTGACAGACCACAAGCTGCTGCTTCCCATCCTGACGGGGTCGTCATCCAAGCCGCCAGCAAGAATCGAGAGGTGAAACAGGGATCCTGGAAGTTGGTGCTGGAGACTCTGGCGGGGCGTACTCAGGAGGCCAGAACTGAACTTGAGCAGCTATGGAAGGTCCGGGAGGAACTATCGTTTTCAACATCCGGCCTTCTGCTCCGGGGAGATCGAATTGTTGTGCCCCAGTCGAAGGTGGGGCACGTGATTGCCCTTGCCCACCGTGGTCACCAGGGCACCGCCAAGACCAAGGCCCGCTTAAGGCTGAAAGTGTGGTTCCCGGAACTGGAGCGGAAGGTAGACGACTTTGTGGCGGCCTGTGTTTGGTGTCAGGCGGCGTCTCCCTGCAGCGTGAGCCTGTCATAGAAGCGATGCCTAGGGGGACGCGTCCGTGGGAAGTCGTTCATGGCGACTTTGGTTCCACCACGATAGGCACCCACTTCCTCGTGCTGGTTGACAAATACTCAAGGTAACACGAAGTGGAGTTCGTGGAGTCAGTGGCGTTTGAGCATGTCGTGGTGGCCATGGAAAAGGTGTTTGGGGCCCATGGTTTCCCACACACACTGTGCTCGGACAACGGGGTGCCGTTCCAGAGTGAAAGGTTCTCGGAATTGATGGAGAGCTACGGGGTGGTACACAGGAAGATCACGCCTCTCTGGCCAAGGGCAAAGGCGAAGCTGAAAGACTGATGAGGACTCTAAATAAGACGTTTAGAATCGCCCAGGGCAAGGGGCTGTTCCTCCAGGGAGCCCGTTATCAGTTCCTGAGGTGTACCGTACTACAACGCATGCATCCACCGGAGTGGCCCCGACAGAAGCGTTATTCAAACGGTGCCCTCGAGGGCTGTTACCGAAGGTGGGAGAGAAAGAACCAGGGGTGATCAACAACCAACAAGTCGAGACAGACCAGCGAACACGGATTGAGCAGGAGAACATCCCGATGGGGCTTCGCCCGCAGCGGCTGGAGCCAGGTGATGAGGTCCTCATTTGGAATAGACACCCCCATGGAAAGCTCTCCCTACCGTATGAGCCGGAGCCGCTGGACGTCGTTGCAGTGAAGGGATCCATGGTGACTGCATCGGAGGTCCGGTCTGCGGTAACTCGCAACATGAGCTTCTTTAAGAAGCTACGGGATCCAAGGACTGATCTGCCCCCTGATCCGGACTTAGAGGTGGCCTCTCAGGACGAAGGAGAAGCCCCATGTCTGCCTGAGTTCCCGGCCCGGGGAATGCCTATGGACAGATCACCCGTGCCACAGGTGAGTAGGAGGTACCCCCAGAGGGCTGGGCGAGGGAAACCTGCTCACCTCAGCGACTACGTCTTGGGACATTTGTCTGATCACCCTGACGATAAGAACTGTTAAATAAGGGGACCCGGGTGGATGTTAATAAAGGGGCATTTCAGAACGGGGCATTTGAAGTTTTATAGGTGTAGTATGTTTTGGTTTGCAGTGTGTAGCTTTTGAGTGTTTGTTGTTTGTGGTGCTGCCCGATGACGTGCAGCATAAATAAACGGGGCGTTTCCCAGCCGCGGCAGAGCGACCGGGAAGCCGGGAAACCCGAACCGAGAGGACGTGTGTGAGTGAGTCCTTTGGGGTCCGGGGTTTACAGACAGCGCCGGGGGTCGCAACCCACCCCCAACAGTCATGAGGAAGGAGGAAGGGAAGCGCCAGCAAGCACAGGCAAGCTGGAGAGATGGAGAATGAAGCAAACAAAGGCCAGAAAGAGGCCTTAGGTGAGGGCCTTCGTAGGTGGGCTGGCATTTTCCTGCTAACTTGCCGATTAGCTATTGGTAGCAGATCAAGCCAATCACACAGCAGCCACAGATTGTTGTTGATGAGGCACTCTGGCGCCTGGGCGCACTGCAATGGGGTCGGCCATATTTAAGAGAGAAGGCCTCGGCAGAAGAAACAGCCCCACTGGGCTAACGCTTGTAAATTACTGCAGCGCCCACTCACAGAAGATGTTTGATGCACACACATTGAAAGTAAAGCCCAGATGGGCAAAAATAACACTGCTTAAATACCTGGTGCAGGTCCAGTCATAACAATGGTGACGAGGATGGGATGGGCCCCTGTGCCTTGTGCTGTGTGGAGGTGGTGTCGGCTGCCAGGAAGAAGGAAGACGCCGAGCGGCCTCTGCCGCGTTGTAGATTGAGGGCGATGGCAGGCCCAGAATGAACCTGGGCCCTTCCGGCGGTGAAAGATATGAAGCGCCGGCGCAAGGTGAAATAAATGTATGGGCCCTCTTCAGATCCCTGGCCCATCGGTGGTGAGTAGTGCAGTATTCCATGTTGGAGCAAGAAAAAAATGAGAGGGCTCCGTGTCGGGGCTCAGAAATTAGAGGCCTGATGCCCAGAGAAGATCCCGTGCCCAACGGGGGCGAGTTTCATTGTTGAAAAATAAAGAACTGAAAGTGAAAACAACGCCACTGCCGCATTGGAAGTGTAAAAGGAAGCACTTTGTGTGGGCGAAAAGAGAAGGAGATAACAATGAGCGTTGCAGCTCTTACAAGTGCTTGTGCGCCCTCCTATACCAATAGTGCTCCTGCCAAGGGGAGGTGCATAAGAAATGAGTGGCCTATGACCCCACCACCAGTGTTGCTGCCTGCCCCCACCATCCACGGACTGTGCCGATGTGGCCCCTGGTGCTCCGAGGTGCGGCTTCTCCGGCTCCTGAACTATGGTGTTGACTGTCCTGAACTGATGTTTGTGCAACAATGAACTGCTTTCCCGCAACTCCACAAGTGCTTAAAGTAGACTCAGTAACTTGCATTTGTAATGCATGTCATGTATATGCTCAAAGTGGTCCTAGTTCAAATGTAATGTGAAGCTGTGCTCCTGCACATAGTTGGTACGCTTTATATGGTTCCAGGCGCTAACATTGGTGTCTTTCAGTGGCTTTAAGTTTCACTCCCTCAGGTCAATAAAGGGACCTTTTATGATGTGGTGAAACCCCCAACATGCCACCAACCCTGATTGTCACCCTCAAATATGTATACATGCTAAACATATGTTTTATGTGTGTAACTATCCAAGCATAAATGTATGTGATAATTGATCGCACCCATAATCACAAGTGTTGGTGTTCAAGATTTAATTTGTTTTGATGTCCAGTGATGCTTGTCATTTGTTTGTTCCTTATGGAAAAGGAGTGTGATGTTGTGTCCTTTTAAGGACAAGAAGCCCCTGTGAAGGGCTTGTGCTCATGTCACGTGCCAGTGACCATGTGACTTAATCAATAACAGTGATGAGCGTCTCCCCGCTAATCAGTCTTGGACCAACTGACTACTGCCTGCTGTGTCATTCTTGGCAGCGCTTGGTGCTGCAGATTAGGCTGAGGGCCTACTCTGCAAGGCCTACACCATGACAGTTCCCCTGATGGGCAATGTTATCGCCATGTTCCTCTGCAGTCACAAAGCCCCTGCTGGGCAACTCTATGTGTGTGTGGGCCGATGCCCCTGCTGGGCAACTTCAGGTCTGATAGCCTGGCAGCGCCCAGGCCATTGTCCGGGTCCGTGTGATCACGGCCCATCAGGGTGATCCCTGCAACTAAGTACGGTGGGTGTCCCCACCGCCCCACGAGCTGGCTCATGTGCCCGTGAGCCAGCCCCAAACTGGTTATATTAATGTGTGTGCTGGGTTTCCCCCATTGATGGTCGGACTGGCCTGTGTGACCGCAGGTCCAGCCATAACACTCAACCCCCACAACGAGAAAAGTCCTTATTTTTTCATTTAGTAAAGGTGTAGCTAAGCAGCAGATCACTGAAGACAAACTTTTTATGTGTTGAAAACATCTTTTACAAGCCCTGAAAAGAGTTGGACCAGAAACTGAACACATAAAAGAGGGGGTCATATTAGCTGATGCTACTTAATTTGATGATCTACATAAAGTGAAACTGAAAAACAAGAGGTCACATACCATTCACACCCGGGAAGGGCGCTCAACCTATCAGGTGTCTAGTTACGTGGGCAGAAACTGCCAGTGGCTGCCCACATTCCCTCACCCACCCAAGGCCCTTCACCGGGTGCCACAATTTGTTGTTGTTGCCCCAAACTCCTCCTGTCCCAAAGCCCTTGCTTCTCATGAGACCTTGCATCCTTCTTCTCCAGCCCCAACAGACTTACCTGCTGCCTGGCGCTTCCTGCTCCGTCTGCTGCACTCCCTCCCTATCTGTGTCGGGACACCATAGAAATAGAAAAGGGTCTCTGCCCCTTTTCTATTCAGTGTGATGGCAGCCATCTTTATTTTTTGTTGGAAGATTGGACTAATGCAATAAGCAGAGGACCCTTCTCCCGTAAAAAAACGTTTTCGCTAGTAGCATACTGGAGGGAGCCATGGGGTGTGAATAGCCTTTTTGTGAGTATACTGGACTGGGAATAGCCCTGAGCTCCAGCCACGATCCCACTTCACTCTGGCCTACCTGGATTTGGGCTGGCGGGCCATCAACGGTGCTGTACACCCTTGAACACCAGGGAGATAGCCTAATAGTAAATTTTTCTTTCATCGAACTGCCAGGCAGATTTCTATGTCAAACTGTGGTGCATACCATTAACAGGAGCCAAATACCCAAACCACCATAGTTTGCAATACAGACTGCCATTTACGTTTGCACTTCAAGACAGAGAGAGTACTGTGACTTTGCATTTGGTATACTAGAACAGATTAACTCTTTGATGTGCCCTCTATGCAGTATAGCAGAAAACCACGTTGGGAGTCTTTTTTTCGCCCTGACTGTGGTAAACTGATTAGGCCAAAGCACCACAGCCAGAAAAGACCCAGCATAAAGAGAGAAAGGGGTCATCAGCATCAGCAGATTCATCGCTGTGAGGCACTTGAAGAATGCTTCCATGCAGAAGTGAGCAGAAGAACCCTGGTAAACCCAGGGAAGAAAGGCCGAGCAGCTGAGAGTCTGTGGATGTTTGAAACTGATCTATATAACAGCAGCAGGGTTGATAGATGACTCCTTGCGAGACTCGAGAGTTCAAGGGTATGTGAGGAAAAGACGAAAGCAAGCAATGAAGCAGACACCAAGTGTTGATTCCAAGCAAACCCTTCGGAATGAGTGCCGATGAATGCACTCTGAACTGGGACAATGGCCCAGCCCTTTAAGGCGTTGTAGCAATACTTAGAGATTGGTGGTGATGCAGAATATACTCAGACATCAATAATAAAACTGACTCAGGAAGTTGGCAAAGTTCAACTGTTTTAATGTCAGTTATCTAAAACAGGGAGCACAACGGACATCATCCAACATCGCATAGCAATCTCTCAAATCATTTCTGAAAAAACTACTTATTAATGCTAAAGGTTCCTCATCATTGACATCTACCTACGCGGCAAACTACACAAACCTATTTGGGAGAGTGATAGGCTTACAAGGAACATCTAGGTATACTGTTCAGGAAGAGCGATTTGGTATCTAATATCAGGTGGGCAACTAAGCCCATCCAAGTGCAAGTCACTATGAGCGTAATCAAATACACAAAATCCCATTAGTTATACAAACTATAGGGCTCTCTATTTCGCAGCCCTCTATAATTGGTTGGCACCCTTGTACCCCTCTGTAATATTCCACCTGCGTAAGCAGCACGCAGGCTGGCACCCAGGTGCTTGGTAGGCTGGTCATAACCATAGCTTCCCACCAATTAGCCCACTATCCATCAACACTCTGCAGTCTGCCAGTCAATTAGCTCTTTGAAGATTGGCCTTGTGTCACAACTCACAGGTTGTTTTCTGGTCGTTGCAGATAATCCTTCCCCTAGGGAAGCTCCTTTCACTCAAGGAACCTTGGGTCTTTATGGTGATGTGCAAAAGACTTCCCTCCCAAGAGCTCAGCCTACAGGGATCAATACACCTGGCAGGCCGGGGGCTTGAGCGAAAAGGCCGGAGCAGAATCGTCAGAGCTAGAGGGACAAGGAACAATACAGTTGTTCAGGAAATGCAGCCAAGTTGTGCCGGAGAATAAACAGCCAACACCGCCCACAATTACCCACTATTACCTGCTCCGTAGGAACTAAATACCAGTAACCTACTAGTATCGAAATGCAGAAAACAAAGAGGATGACGGGGTGAAGGGAAGGTGTGTCAGTATCCTAGGAACACCACGGTGAAAGCAGCAGGGCGTTCCAAGAAATGTTCAAAGTAATCCAGTGTCAATGCAGCAGCACGTCCCAAAAAGATTCAAAGCAATCCAAAGTGTAAACAGCAGAGCGTCCCAAAAAAGGTTCGAAGCAATCCAAAGTGTAAACAGCAGAGCGTCCCAAAAAAGTTCGAAGCAATCCAAAGTGTAAACAGCAGAGCGTCCCAAAAAGGTTCAAAGCAACAGGAGTGGGCAAGGAAAGAAATGAAAAGATCAGGGAAGCTAGCGTTCGCCTCACGCTATTTCCCTTACGGAAATGTTCGGGTTATCGGGTCACCAAAACTTAAGGATTTAGAAGTGGGAGGTCAATAATGGGTAAGCCGGGTTCATATAATCCAAGGGGAACAATCGAAGGAGGCAGGCGTCGGGAGGCAGACAAGGACAAGGCAAAGACAATAACTTGATTCAAGCGCCAGGTAGTCAAGGATTCAAACGGGTATCCGGGAACAGAGCTCGTAACTAACAGCAGTTTAGGAGCACTCGATCTCCGGATAGATGGGAGTTAAATGTAGTTCCCAACAAATGAAAACACAGCAACGTCATGCGTGTATGTCACGTGGCTATAATAGCAAGAGTTGTGGGAGTTGTAGTTTCAAGGAGTTTTACGTGCTGGATAGCGCTCAGACAATCGCCAAGGCAGTTTCCAATTTAGCCGAGACGTGACAGTACCCCTCCACAAAGAGCGCTCTCTCCTGAGTCTTCGCAAGCGTTGAGACCAAAAGGCACGTAACAAACGGGGTGCGTTCAAATTAGAGGCCGGTTCCCAGGACTTGTCCTCTGGACCATACCAATCAATCAGGTAAGACCGAACCCCACGACATAGGCGAGTGTCCATGATGGCACGCACCTCATACTCGTCCTCCCCATGGACGGTAACTGGGGTGGGGACAGCAGGTAACCGTGTGCCAGGTACAAAAGGGCGAAGCAAGGAGACATGGAATACCGGGTGCACCCGCCAATGAGATGGAATCTCTAGACAAACAGTGACAGGGTTAATGCACCGTAGAATCGTATAAGGACCCAGGTTTACCCTTAATGGCCAGATGTTTTGAAGAGAGCCATACACGGTCACCACAAGAATACGAAGGAGCCGGTGCGCGTCGCTTGTCAGCCTGCATTTTGGTACGACGTTGCGCAGTTTGTAAATGGGATAACACTGATTTACGGATGGCAAGTAAGGAATCCTTCACGGCATTAGCTGCGGGAAACTGCTTTAAAGAAGGCAAGAAAAGCGGCAGAGTCCTTGGGTGCAGACCATACAAAGCATAAAATGGAGAGCAGCCAATTGATGAATGTATAGAATTATTATAGGCAAATTCTGCTGCACCTAGTAGTGAGAACCAGTTAGACTGATGTTGCAGACACAGACAGCGAAGAAACTGTTCCATAGTGCCATTGGTACGTTCAGTCTGGCCATCCGTCTGAGGATGGTAGGCCGAGGACAAGCGGGCATCGATACCCAAAGAGGAAGTAAGGGAGCGCCAAAAGCGCGAGGTAAATTGAGACCCCCGGTCGGAAATCAGAACCGTAGGAAGTCCAAAAAAAGTACCACATGGTCAAAAAACAGACTCGCTAACATAGAAGCAGTAGGTATTCCCGAGCACGGTATAAATCGTGCCATTTTGGTGAAAACATCCACAACCACAAGAATGGTGGACATGCCCCCGATACAAGGGAGTTCCACCACAAAATCAAGGGTGACCGTATGCCACGGATACGGGGGTAATGGCATGCTCATTAGAAGACCTACGGGTTTGCCCGGTTGTCTTTTGCACTGTGTACATACGGCACACTTGGAGACATATTGTTCGGTGTCCTTCTTCATACCAGGCCACCAGCACCATCGGTGGAGAAGATCATAGGTTTTAGCCGACCAGGGTGAGCTGCTAACGGGAGATCATGGGACCATTCGAGAGCTTTTCGCCGAGTTTGATTATCAGGCAGGTATAGTAAGCCTTTGACATATGGAAGACCGGTGATGAGTTCGGCGTCCAACTCCTTAAGAATAGGAGCATGATCCTTAGCCCATCTTCTTAACCCATCTAGGATGGACGGAGAAACCGAACAAACACACACTACAGTCCCTGAGGACAATACTGGGGTTGACTGTTTCATAGTTTCCATATCTGTACCAATACGTGACAATGCGTCCGCCTTTCCATGTAACGGACCGGGGCGATATGTCACCGTGAAATCAAACATGGTAAAAAACAAATGCCACCGTATTTGCCTAGCATTGGTGCATTTCACATGGGACAATGCCTGGAGATTCCGATGATCCGTATACACAGTAATGGGATGCTTAGCACCTAATAGATGATGTCTCCACTCATTAAATGCCACCTTAATCACCAGTAATTCTCTCTCCATGATCGTATAATTACGTTCGGCTGGCGTAAGTTTCCGAGAATGGAAAGCCACCGGATGTAGTCGATGGTTAGCTGGACAAATTTGCGACAGGATGGCCCCCACGGCAATTGCAGAGGCATCGGCTTCCACGATAAATGGAAGGGCCGGATTAGGGTGCTGCAAGACGGGAGTGGTGGTAAAAGCCTCCTTCAATTTGTGAAATGCATATTGCGCTTGTTCCTCCCAAAGGAAAGGGACGTTCGGACTAGTCAACCGAGTTAGTGGCGCAACTATTTCGGAAAAGGAAGCGATGAAGCGTCTGTAGAAGTTAGAAAAACCCAAGAATGATTGGAGGGCTTTTACTGAAGTCGGAACAGGCCAATCCAGTACTGCCCGGACCTTGGAGGTGCACATAAGAACTCCCTTTTGAGATATTTGAAATCCCAGGAACTCTACAGACGATGCATGGAACACACACTTCTCCAGTTTTGCAAAGAGGGAGTGCTCTCTTAGACGGAGTAGGACAGAGCGTACATGTTGTATGTGCTGAGATAAGGATTCTGAATATATCAGGATGTCGTCCAAATATATTACGACGTAACAATCCAACAAGTCCCTGAAAATATCATTAACAAAGTGTTGGAACGTCGCTGGGGCATTGCAAAGCCCGAAGGGCATTACACAATACTCATGAAGCCCGAATTTCGTCTTGAATGCGGTTTTCCATTCATCCCCCTTACGTATCCTCACCAAGTTGTATGCTCCCGGTAAGTCCAACTTGGTGAAGACGGTAGAGGAGGTCATTTTATCAAGGAGCTCCGTGATAAGTGGCAGTGGATACTGGTTTTTTATCGTGACATTATTGAGGGCACGATAATCCACACATGGGCGTAAATCCCCTTCCTTCTTAGGTACGAAGAATATCGGGGAGGCCGCTGGTGAACGGGATAGACGTATGTGTCCCAAGCGCAAAGCATTGTCCACATAGTCTCGCAGGTGTTCTTCTTCCTTTTGAGTAAGTGAGTAGATACGACCATGTGGAATGACTGCCCCAGGTATGAGATCAATGGGGCAGTCATAGTCTCTGTGTGGAGGCAGTTTTTCTGACAAGCCTTTATCGAACACATCCGAGTACTCTCGGTATTCCAATGGAAGTACAGGGACCGGGATAGAGGATAAGGCACTGATGGAAGGAACACTAGTCACCAGGGCCAGGCAAGGAGAGAAGACTGCTGCCTCGTGAGACCCAAGGCATTTCTGTATGCAAAAAGAGGAAGAGAACCGCACGGTTTGTTCAACCCAATCGATTACAGGATTATGGGTTTGCAGCCAAGATAGACCCAGAATTATACCGAACTGGGGGGCCGTAATAAGGTCAAATGTGATAGATTCTGAATGACCTTGTAAGGTGGACATTTGTAGTGAAGTCGTTTGCTCCGTAACTTGTCTGAATATCAAACGGGAACCGTCTACAGCATGTATGTCCTCAGGTCGTATTTTGGGAATTATGGGTAGTCCGTAATGTTCGGCCAACCTAGAATCCATATAATTCCTACTAGCCCCTGAGTCTATCATTACAGGCTTGGAAAAAGATTTGATGCCAGGGGCCTTGAAACACATAGCAAGATACACATGTGAAGACGAAAAACACTCATCCGAGCCCGGGTACATTTGACTCATCCTAAAGGCCCGGTTTACGGACGAGTCCTGGCGTTTCCCGCCGGTTTGGCGGGTCTTTTAGGACATAACCGAATATAGTGTCCTGACTGGCCACAATAGAAACATAGGTTATTCAGTACCCGTTTCTCTCGTTCAGCCTTGGACAATGGACCCCTGACGGCCCCAATTTGCATGGGTTCGGCTTCGCCTTGAGAAACAGGAGTAGTGCCATCTGATCGGGAAGAGGTACGAATATCAGGATACCGACGTTCGCCCCGTCTTTGCCGAATCCAGGCATCAACTTGAAGAACCAGGTCGAGTAACTCGGGAAAACCAGGTGGAAGGGCGGGCACCACTGATAAGGCATTTTTAGATCATCCGACAAACCTTTGTAGAAAACAGCCGCTTTCTTCTGTTCTGGCCACGTGGTCTCAGCCGCCAACTGGTTGAAACGAGCCAGGTAGGTCAAGAGATCCGTCTTGCCTTGATTAATAGCCAAAAATTCCAAATCCGAGGTTTGTGCTTTATATCGCATATCAAAAACGCTGTTCATGGATTGAATTAGCATATCGAAATCATAAAGAGCCGGATCATTAGCTTCCAGCAAAGGATTAGCCCATGCTGCGGCAGTGCCACCTAGATAGGAGAGAACGAAGGCCGCCTTAGTGGTAGCGTCTGGGAACGCCAAGGGACGACAAAGAAAGTGAAGGCGACATTGATTCACGAAAGTCCGATACGCCTTGGGATCCCCCAAAAAGCGTTCGGGTGGGGTGAAAGGAAAGGGCCCAGGAAGGACAACCGGAGCTGGAGCTGGGGGGGATACAGGAGGAGGTGTTGCTGCAGCGGCATCACCGAATTCCTCATCATGGGGTAATGGCTGCACGAAGCTCTGTAATACATCCATGCGTTGATGTAAGGTCACATGGGCGGATGCCATATCGGTACGCAAGGCAGAAAAAGCCTGCATGAGAGCTGCCATCGGGTCTGATGCAGCCTCCATAACCAATAGGCGTTATTGTAAGGCTCCTAAATCTGTCACAACTCAGAGGTTGTTTTCTGGTCGTTGCAGATAATCCTTCCCCTAGGGAAGCTCCTTTCACTCAAGGAACCTTGGGTCTTTATGGTGATGTGCAAAAGACTTCCCTCCCAAGAGCTCAGCCTACAGGGATCAATACACCTGGCAGGCCGGGGGCTTGAGCGAAAAGGCCTGAGCAGAATCGTCAGAGCTAGAGGGACAAAGAACAATACAGTTGTTCAGGAAATGCAGCCAAGTTGTGCCGGAGAATAAACAGCCAAAACCGCCCACAATTACCCACTCTTACCTGCTCCGTAGGAACTAAATACCAGTAACCTACTAGTATCGAAATGCAGAAAACAAAGAGGATGACGGGGTGAAGGGAAGGTGTGCCAGTATCCTAGGAACACCACGGTGAAAGCAGCAGGGCGTTCCAAGAAATGTTCAAAGTAATCCAGTGTCAATGCAGCAGCACGTCCCAAAAAGATTCAAAGCAATCCAAAGTGTAAACAGCAGAGCGTCCCAAAAAAGGTTTGAAGCAATCCAAAGTGTAAACAGCAGAGCGTCCCAAAAAAGTTCGAAGCAATCCAAAGTGTAAACAGCAGAGCGTCCCAAAAAGGTTCAAAGCAACAGGAGTGGGCAAGGAAAGAAATGAAAAGATCAGGGAAGCTAGCGTTCGCCTCACGCTATTTCCCTTATGGAAATGTTCGGGTTATCGGGTCACCAAAACTTAAGGATTTAGAAGTGGGAGGTCAATAATGGGTAAGCCGGGTTCATATAATCCAAGGGGAACAATCGAAGGAGGCAGGCGTCGGGAGGCAGACAAGGACAAGGCAAAGACAATAACTTGATTCAAGCGCCAGGTAGTCAAGGATTCAAACGGGTATCCGGGAACAGAGCTCGTAACTAACAGCAGTTTAGGAGCACTCGATCTCCGGATAGATGGGAGTTAAATGTAGTTCCCAACAAATGAAAACACAGCAACGTCATGCGTGTATGTCACGTGGCTATAATAGCAAGAGTTGTGGGAGTTGTAGTTTCAAGGAGTTTTAAGTGCCGGATAGCGCTCAGACAATCACCAAGGCAGTTTCCAATTTAGCCGAGACGTGACACCTTGAGTGTGTTCTCTGTGTCCAGGAATACGAGGGAGTGGAGGCATCCCTTGCCTCCCTGTTTCGATTCTGCTCAGCCCAGGTCTATTTTCATCCATCCACGTGACTGCAGACCATGATTTTGAGCCTTTTCCTGTATTAAACTCTATTAAATGAAGAACCTCTGACGTCTTCAGTGTTTCTCCACCTCACCTTACCGAGAGTTTATTCCTTTCACACATTAATTGTAACTTCTGTAAGAACATCTCGGCTCACTGTGGCCTTGACTGTTTGGTGTTAGGCCAACCAAGCCCTTCCTTGATTCACTTCCATGGTTGAGCTTTCAATTTCTAACTGAGAAACACTGGAAAATCCTTTCTGTTCACGGTATCCAGCTCTGCTAAAATGCATCATGGAATATCTGTAGTTCATTTTATTCCTATATGTTTATGTTGGCCCATCGCCGCAATCTAATCACTATATGGCCAGCCTTAAAGAATACTTGTCTACTTGCGTTGCTGTGACCTTACAGTTGTAAAATGACTTAATGGCCCTCATTACAACCTTGGCGGAGGACCATGGTGCTATTAGCACCATGGTCCATGCCGCTAAGGTTACGATTCCGCCATGGTGGATGGCGGAATTACCGCCCCATTCCACGGTGAGTGGGGCGGTAATTCCCCATTCACCATTTGCCCTTCCCCATTCCCATTTTTGCCCCATAGGGCATAATGGGAATGGGGAAGGCGCTAATTACGGCACCGTAAATTACGGTGCCGTAATTAGCTCCAAAGTCCCCTTGCGGGTTGGATTTTTAACGCCTGCTAAAAGCAGGCGTTAAACACCAACCCGCAAAGGGACACTTGTAATCAGGCGTTAAGGGTTAACGGCGCCGACGGCGCCGTTAAACCCTCAACACCTGAGTTGTAATGAGGGCCAATATCTTCATTCGTTTCTGTAGCATGAATCGCTGTTCACCTTTAACACCTCCTCCTTTGAGTCTATAGAACGCTTACATCTTCTATCTCTGCTTACAAGTGCGTTAGCTCTGCTCTGTGTGACATCACCAATTCACACTTGTGCTCGTCTTTGCCACTTCCTCCGGGATTTCATTCAAATGGACATCATATTGTCGTGTATGCATATATGGCTTTCTCAATGGGAACCTTGCTTCCATGATCCTCTTCGGTATTGTATTCTTACTGGTACTGCACGTGTCTCACACTCTGGCTCCCAACATATAGGCAACATGGGGGCGGAGCTTTGGGTGGGGGTACTTGGCTCCACCTCTGCACTCCCCCGTCTGGACTCTTCACCGACCACTCTCTCACCAATTTCCACATTTAGACATCTTTGTCTGAAGAAAGGCTTCTTTGGGACCCACATCTTTATGACTCCCTTCAGGCATCCTGCTGGCTTCACATGCTCTTCCTTATTCCAGGACATAAGCATACATTGTCCACTTGGACTGCAGTAAATCAATTTTCCCACATACTTCTGTGGGTGAATGCTGAGACTTTCACATAATCTGATTTCTTCATCTGTCAGTTCCTTAGTTTTCCTTCCTGATTCGACATCAATCATGATCTTCATTCCAACCGCTTTCTTTGCAGAACCCAAGCAATATCATTACTATCAGGGCTCCAATGAACTTAAATATGTCTGCCATCCATCGCGGGACCCACGAAAACATTGATCCAAACTATCTATCATCAGCAATGTCTTTTATTTCATCTATCATCTGGCCATGTAACTCCATCAACATCGTTATGGCCTCTGTCAAGGTGCCATTCTCGTCATCATGAGAAGGTATGAATGTACAATATGATTCTCCAATTTTGGCACAAACACCTCCATCCATAGCTGTGATCATGTCCAGGACATATCTATTCTGGAGAGTCATCAGTCGTATGGCTCTCAACTCCTCCTTGATAGCATTGAATCCCTTTATGGTAGTGTTGATTGTCTGCAACCATTCCCATCTGGTTATCTGTAACCACTTAGTATTTGCATCTGTCTGGATCCTGGGCATGAAGATTATCGTGAATATCGATGAAGTCTTGCTGAACAATCTGTGTTCATAGGGTATGGCATCAAAAGCTTCTATCGACTTGGCTGAAAAATCATTCTCTCTCTTCACTCAATTCAGGAGTTCTGCAGCTCTCTTCTTTCTCAGGTGAGCATCTGCTTTCGGGAATCCACCAATATCCAAGTCACTTTTAGGAATCACCAAAGCTGGAACGTGAACATTCACTATAGAACACAGCCCTCCCCAATCTTTGGGCAGCTTCACGTAAGCTCTGGATCCACACAGGCCCAGTAATGATCCATTATCACTGATGTTCCAATGCTCATTCCTAGCACATCAAAGATTAGACCACAATTCTGATTTTCTCCCATCTTCCTTGTACCATTATCTATGAAATACTGCTTTGCACTTTCCAGAGGCACTATCTGCAAGGGTCCTCCTTTATCTTAAACCTCCTTTATCTTAAACCCATGTCAGTAGTTTAGCAGGTTTCGGCCATAGAAGCTTGCATCCATTCTGTACAATGTCAACAGTTGGCTTATTCCATCTTTGAATTTCTTCTGCAGATTTTCCTGGACTCTCAAGTTTTCTGTTCACTTCCCATCTGATCCCAGGTCCTTTCACTCCAGGCTTTTCATATCTTATCACGTGATTCTTGGCATGGGCTCTTTCTCTTGTCTTTATGTCTTGCACATAATCAGCTTCCTCTGGATTTGTCCATTCTGTTGCCCATGCTAGGTAGGCTGTTCGTCCCATGAATTGACCTCTTACTCTGGCAGAGTGCAACGTGAGATAGACAGTGTGCAGTCTGCACATCTATTTCAATAGCTATGAATATCTTAGACTTCCCCATAATATAGGGCAGGAGTGTACATACATAGCAATCCTCCTTTGAAGTATATTTGCCTACCTCATAGAAACATTAGTCAGTACAACTGGTGTCATTGCATGCCCTATCTGTGTAGTATCAGTCACAAAATGTGTCTTTCTATTTGCATTATGCGAAGGTAACCAAATATCCTGAAACACTGGCAACCCTGTCCTCCCTCCATAGGGACCCTTCGACTTAGCTGTTGTGAGACTAGTAACTTTATTATGTACCACTGGCGTAGGAACTATCACATAAGACCTTGGCTACCTTGTAGTTGCCACATATGTACCCTCCTGTCATGCCGCCATCTTTTGGTGGTCGTTGGCGGCTATGGAAGGCTTGGCGTTGGCGGCGCCATTAGACTGTCCCGTGTTTTTTCCTTTCACTTCCTGGTTTGACGGTCTAGTCTTTTCTCTTGTTTCTGTATTTAGCTATGCCCTTCTCTGGGCTCTGTGCGTTGCAACTTTGTTTCCTTTTGCCTTGTTGCCGTGCTACTTCTTACCTTGCTTCGTACCTGTTGTTTTTTCCGCTGTTTCTCACGCGGATTCTTCCCTCCTAGCTTTCTCCTCCTCCCTTCCCCTTCCCTGTTATTCCATCCTTACGGTTCCCGTACCGTATTGGGTCTCTCCTCTCCTTCTTTCCTCTCGGACCGCATCTCTGGTTCCTGCCGGTGCTTCCTTTCCAGTCCTTTGCACTGCTCCTTGCTCAGTACCAGCATCTCCGCAATCCGGACTCTCCGGTTCTCTGCGGCATCGAGAAACTTACCTTCATATCTGCTGCTCCTGCTCTTACCTGCAATTCCGGACGACATTGGTCATTGCTTCCTGAACAGCATCAGTACCAGCTACATCCGTAGAGAGGTTTTTTTAAGCGGTTGCTTTTTTCCTCTCATATTGGTTCCTGCGGGACGGGAGCCGGCTGCTTCCCTGTTTATCAGGGAATCAGGGTGGCTTCTTCCCGCGGACGGCCGTATCTCTTCACAAAGAACAAAAGACCCAAGAACAAGACCTCCAGACGAGAACTCGTCCCGGAAGAGACAGGTGAGGAGAAAGGGGAGGTGGACATTGATATATCAGACATAGAAGATAATCCGCTTGCTCCTATCAAATGTGACAGTTTGCAACGCCAAAAGGAGATATCAATGACTACCCCGGAACAGGTCCAAGAGCTGCTTACAGCAATGCAGAATGTGACATTAGAATTACAGGCTGTGAAGGCCGAAAACACTGCTCTGAGACAGCGAGTCGACCGCTTCGAACAGTCCCGGAGTGATCTACCTCCCATGCCTTTAGCCTGCGGTAAATATGATGGTTCACCTACTAGATGTAAAGAATTCATGGAGGCTTGCATAATCTATTTCACCTTCAGACCTCAGACCTATGCCTCAGATACAGCCCGCATAGGTTTTCTGAATTCTAATCTTACGGGCAACGCTCTTTCCTGGGCTACTCCACTTGTGACCGGTGCCAGCCCGTTACTACACGATTACGCCGGGTTCACCGCCCAGTTCAAATTGGCCTTTGAAAGGCAAGAGACTGCGGTAGTTGCCAGTGAACAGTTACTTGATATTCGACAGGGAAATTCAGATCTTCTGTCCTACATCTCCCGCTTTAAACGGGTGGCTGCAGACGCAGGCTGGCAAGAGAACGCCCAGTACACCATTTTTCGTCGAGGATTGAGGGAAGACCTTAAGGACGAATTGGCAAGGGTAACCAGACCCGCTACGTTAACCGACTTGTGGTTTCAGAGCAGCGGTCTGAACGTCGAAAGCAGCGCGGATTTCCTGCTACGGCTGATCCTGGGATTACCCCACCCTCTCCCACCTGTCTGTCGAAAGAGGAGCCAATGCAGATTGGGACTACTCGAGGGCCACTTACCTCGGAAGAAAGAAGAAGACGCAGGGAGAACAACCTGTGTATGTATTGTGGATCCAACCAGCACATTCTTAGAGACTGTCCTGATGTACCACCACGACGATCGGGAAACTCCATTCCTCGGAGCTAGTAGGGACAAGTTACTGAGGGGGATTTCCTGGTCCCTTTGTTTCTTTATCAGTAACACCCATGAATACCACAGAAGACAACCGTCTCATGGTAGTTGGAGTTGAGTTGTTCATCTCTCAGCAGTCCTATGAGGTACTGGCGCTACTGGACTGCGGCGCTGCAGGTTGCTTTATGGACTTGGTTTGGGCTGACAAGGCCGGCATTCGCCGTTTGCAGAAATACGAGGACCAAAATGTGGAAGGAGTTGATGGTAAACCCCTGAGCTCGGGTCTCATTACCCATACCACTCCTCCTATGCAGATGAAGATCCTCCATCACAACGAAACCATTCAATTCGACCTGATCCGAGCAGCACATTTTCCAGTGATCTTAGGGGTCTCTTGGCTTCAGAAGCATAACCCGATCATTGATTGGACAAAGAATCAGCTGTCATTTACTTCAACATTTTGTCGTCAGTCATGTTCTTCGCAGACCCTGCATACTTCTGTCCACATTATTCCAGATTTAGCCTCCAGATCAGATGTGTTGAAGGTAAATAGCATACCCAAAGAATATCTCGGCTATCAGGAGGTGTTCACGGACGATAGCCCTCAGGAGTTACCTCCTCATAGACCAGAAGATTGTCAAAAAATTCTCCAGCCCAATGCGGTTGTTCCTTTTGGGCGAATGTTTTCTCTTTCCCTCAAGGAAAAGAAGGCTCTCAAGGAATATCTGGATTCTAATTCACATCATGGCCTGATCCGACCTTCATTCTCTCCCGCTGGGGCTTCACTTTTTTTTGTTCCAAAGAAAGGTTCTAATGAACTTCGTCCTTGTATCGATTATAGGGGCCTCAACCAAGTCACGCTTAGGGATAGGTATCCCATGCCGCTGATCGGAGACATTCTGGAAGCAGTTCAAGGGGCTAAAATCTTTTCTAAGATCGATTTAAGAAGAGCCTACCACCTTTTGCAGATACGATCAGGCGACAAATGGAAAACTGCTTTTCGCACTCCTTTCGGACACTACGAGTATTGTGTCATGCCCTTTGGTCTAGTCAACGCTCCATCGATTTTTCAAAGATTCATGGACCGCATCTTTTCTGATCTGCTTTTTCATTGTGCCGTCGTCTACCTTGACGATATCCTGGTTTATTCTAAAGACTCCCAACTCCATTCTAATCACCTTCACCAAGTTCTTCAAAGACTGCAAGACAACCTACTTAAGGTCAATGCTGATAAGTGCGTCTTTCAAGCATCTGAGGTAAGCTATCTTGGCTACATCCTGTCCTCGGAGGGAATCCGCATGGATCCCGCTAAGATCGACGCCATACTGCAATGGCCTACACCCCATTCCATCAAAGACGTTCAAAGGTTTCTAGGGCTAGCTAATTTTTACCGCAAATTCATCCAAGGTTTCTCAGATCGAGTCCTTCCCATTACAAAGCTGTTAAAGAAGTCTTCAATGCCCTTTGTCTGGTCTTCTGAGGCAAGCTTGGCTTTCCAACGACTGAAGGAGGAATTCTGCTCTGCCCGGGTACTTCATCAACCAGATCAAAGTTTAAGATTCATTGTAGAAACTGACGCCTCCTCTGCTGCGATTGGTGCAGCTCTTCTACAGGAACATGAAGGTTTGGAATATCCTGTTGCCTACATGTCCAAGACATTGAATGACAGCCAGACACACTATTCGGTAATAGAAAAAGAACTCCTGGCCATGAAATCCGCATGCGAAGAATGGAGACATCTCCTACAAGGGGCTAACCACCCCTTTGAAATCAGAACTTACCACAAGAATCTTAAAATTCTGCAAAAGTTGAAATGTGTCAACTCCCGTCAGGCCCGTTGGGCGCATTTTTTCTCCCAATATGATTTCACATTGACCTACTTGCCAGGATCCAAGAACATCCTAGCTTATGCCCTTTCTAGAAGGCCTTATCCAGACATGTCTCAGAAGGAATACCCTAGTCTCATGCTTCCTGAAGTCAAGGTAATCTGTACGGTGGAGTCTTTCTTGGAAAGGGTTCGCAAGGCCACACAGTCTACCAGCATGTTTTCTGGCTCTCCTCTCTCAAAGGACATATCCATTCAAGATGGCTTATGTTTTAAGCAACAGCGATTATTCCTGCCAGACAGATTCACCCGTCATTCGGCTTTAAAGTGGTGTCATGATGACCCAACGGCAGGTCACAGAGGTGTTAGGAACACTCTGGAATTGCTTCATCGCAGGTTTTGGTGGCCCGGCATGGCCAAAGAAGTTTCAACCTACGTGAAGTCATGTCCTGTATGCTGTCGATCCAAACATTGCACTCAGAATTCGATTGGGTTTCTCCAACAGCAGGATCTTCCTAAAAGACCTTGGAGCCTTATTTCCACAGATTTTATTGTGGATCTGCCACCCTCGGAAGGTTGTTCATGCATCATGGTAACTGTCGACTGCTTCACCAAGATGGCACATTTCACTCCCTTGGCTGGTCTTCCCACTGCCGCCGAGATGGCGGCTGTATTTGCCAGAGAAATATTTTGTTTGCATGGTACTCCGGACAAGATTATTTCTGACAGAGGTTCTCAGTATACTTCGAGGTTCTGGAAGGAGCTTTGTGATAGACTGGGAATTGAACGTGCCTTATCGTCTGGCTTCCACCCGCAGACTAACGGGCAGACTGAAAGAACCAATGCCACACTGGAGCAGTATCTTAGGTGCTTCACGAATGCCCAACAGGATAATTGGGTTAGTCTGTTGGTCACCGCGGAATTTGCTTATAACAATGCCGAGCACAGTGCCACTGGTCTCAGTCCTTTTTTTTGTTCCTATGGTTTCCATCCCAGCTTTACTCCTTCTCTCTCCTTTCCCCCTTCCACCACTCCATCTGTGGATGCCCTACTTACCAGTATCTCGGAAGCCCACAAGTCAGCCGGCGGTTGTTTGCGGGCAAGCAGTCTTCGGTATCGATCGTACTGTAATCTTAAGCGCTTGCCCGTTCCAGCCTGGCGGAGGGGCACCAAGGTCTGGTTGTCTACTAGGTTTCTGCCTCGCTGGCTTCACCCCTCTAAACTATCTCCCCGGTACCTGGGTCCTTTTCCTATACTTCGCCGGATCAACCCGGTGGCCTTCCGCCTCCTGTTGCCCAAGCACATGCACCGTCTCCATCCTGTTTTCCATTCCTCTCTCCTGAGGGAATGCAAGGGAGATCCCTATCATCGCCCTTTGCAACGGGATCCGGTCCCCACGGTGATTCCTTCCGATGAGTATGAGGTGGCCTCCGTTCGTGACTCCCGCTATCGGCGGGGTCGCTTGGAGTATTTGATCCACTGGAGGGGGTACCCTCACTTGGAGGACTCCTGGGAACCGGTGTCTCATGTGCACGCTCTGGCGTTGGTTCAACGATTTCACCGTCTGTTCCCGGGTAAGCCGGGGGGGTGTCCCTTGGGGGGGGGGCATACTGTCATGCCGCCGTCTTTTGGTGGTCGCTGGCAGCTATGGAAGGCTTGGAGTTGGCGGTGCCATTAGACTGTCCCGTGTTTTTTCCTTTCATTTCCTGGTTTGACGGTCTAGTCTTTTCTCTTGTTTCCGTATTTAGCCACGCCCTTCTCTGGGCTCTATGCGTTGCAACTTTGTTTCCTTTTGCCTTGTTGCCGTGCTACTTCTTACCTTGCTTCGTACCTGTTGTTTTTTCCGCTGTTTCTCACGCGGATTCTTCCCTCCTAGCTTTCTCCTCCTCCCTTCCCTGTTAGTCCGTCCTTACGGTTCCCGTAACGTATTGGGTCTCTCCTCTCCTTCTTTCCTCTCGGACCGCGTCTTTGGTTCCTGCCGGTGCTTCCTTTCCAGTCCTTTGCACTGCTCCTTGCTCAGTACCAGCATCTCTGCAATCCGGACTCTCCGGTTCTCTGCGGCATCGAGAAACTTACCTTCATATCTGCTGCTCCTGCTCTTACCTGCAATTCCGGACGACATTGGTCATCCCTTCCTGAACAGCATCAGTACCAGCTACATCCGTAGAGAGGATTTTTTAAGCGGCTGCTTTTTTCCTCTCATATTGGTTCCTGCGGGACGGGAGCCGGCTGCTTCCCTGTTTATCAGGGAATCAGGGTGGCTTCTTCCCACGGACGGCCGTATCTCTTCACAAAGAAGAAAAGACCCAAGAACAAGACCTCCAGATGAGAACTCGTCCCGGAAGAGACAGGTGAGGAGAAAGGGGAGGTGGACATTGATATATCAGACATAGAAGATAATCCGCTTGCTCCTATCAAACGTGACACCTCCTGCTGCATAGGAAGATATACAGGAACTACTGCCTTATTTGGATCCACATAATAGACAGAACATACTGTGAGAGAAAGCAGAATAACAATAAACATGATGCAGGTATAAATTATATACCAGTAGGCCCACCGGATGCATCATTAGCTTCTTGCACATCGTGGTGGTCTCTCGTTGTTTGCTATTATTACTATCAATGTTGCCCATTTTTCCACTTTTACTTTTAATGAAGGAAAACCAAACTTTATTAGGGAAGTCTCATAAAGTATTCAGGAAGTTGGTGGATCTGTTCCACATGCTCCACGGGCAGCTGGCTGATGGCAGGACGGTTAATAGGTTTCCTGATGAACACAAAAGAGCTGTCCTTTCGCCAAACCGAATGAGGATGCTCCTCCAGTAGATAATAGAACACTAAGGCCAGCAGATTATGGATGTCTTCCTCCATCAATACCATCAGGATACTCAAGGTAATGCTTCAGAAAATAGGTGGACCTGTTCGATAATATCCTGTAGCAACTGATTAATTTCAACTTGATTCCTAGGATCCCTCAGGAATGAAGAAACGTCAGTTTGTCTTCCAACAAGATGCAGACATTCTTGAACCATGTAGTAAAAGACCATTCCAACTAGTCTATGAGCATTATCATCAGACTGGGGCATTGGTACTTTCAATACGATATTCAAGAATTTGGAGGATTTGCTCAATTATAGCTGTGAGCAGTCTCCTCATGATTGGCCCATTTTTAGGATCTTGCAGGAAAGCGTGTACGTCAACCGTTCTCCCAACCAGTGCAGGATAAGCATGAAGAATGAAGAGGAAAACAGCAAAAATTATCCGATGCACGTTGCCATTAGGCACCACCATGGGCACTTCCAAAGAGAAACTCGGTGAGAAAGGAGTCTGGATACTGCTCTGTCTTCCAATTGCTTACACAAAAGTTAAATTTTGGCATTCTTTGCTTCATCCCAAAGTCTCTAACCAGCAAACTTCTGTGGCTCAAGAATAATAGCTTTTTCACTCTTTGCTAGGCAGCTACAAACAATGGGCCTCATTACGAGTCCGGCGGTAACCGAGCCGGAAAATCCAGCAGGTTACCGCCGGACTTGTGTTACCATTCTGCCTCCGTGATTCCCAGAATTACCGGGGCATTACAACCCCAGTGACCCAGGAATTCCAGAGGCGGAATTGTATAAATCCCCATTCCCATGGAGCCCCATAGGACTCCATGGGGATGGGGACCATGAAAACACCGGTTCCGTGTATGACAGAGCCGGTTTTCCATGTCTGCCTGCAGGCGGGTGGTGTTAAACCCGCCAGGTCAGACCTGGCGGGAGTGACACTTCCCGCCTGCAGGACAGCCGGTCCGGAAAGAACGGTGGTGGTGGTTTTACCACCACCGTTCTTTCCGGACCGGCAGGGTCGTAATGAGGCCCAATGTCTTGAACGACCCACAGTCCAATGAACTCTTTATTTGTCTACTGGACAGCCTCTGCATCCTTCTTCTTTGTCATTGATCTAGTCTGCACATGTTGAACTTCTTCTCTGATGTTTGCTTCCGAATGGGGTGGGTGTGTAGAGGTCTCGCCGTTGTAGATCTTCACGTCACAGAGAAATATCCAAGCATGTCTTCCTTGCACCTTTACAGCTGACGGTGTGACGTCCTCTATGGCAAAAGTACAATTGAACCGAGGCTGATGCCACTTTCGGACAAGGTTCTTGATCAAGATTCGGTCTCCAGGAAGTTCATTTGGTCAGGTTGCAGTATGGTCTTCGTCTGTGTTCTGAGACCTGCACCCCTTCCGCTTGTGGTGTTCTGAAATGACAGAAACACTTGTAGTACATGTTAAGTAGGCACGTAACTCCTCTTCTAACAATTCTGCTGTTTTCTGGGCAAAACCTCTAGTCCTCGATGGAGGAGTAAGAGGTGTTCTCATTTGCCTCCACGTTACTAGTTCATGGGGCTTAATATGGTGGTCCAGAGCCTGGTTGATTCCACAACGCATATAATGCAAGAGGCAGTCAATGCAACCATCCTTTTTTCAACGTTAGCTTTATCTTAGCTATCTTCTCTTTGAGCAGGCTGTTGAGTCTCTCACAAATCCCATTCCCTTGAGGATGATAAGCCGAAGAGAACTTATTCTTTATACTGAGCAATAAGCTGATTTGCTCAAACTCTTCATTGACAAAGTGTGGGCCATTATCTGATCTCAATACCTCACTAATTCCCCATCTAGGAAATACTTCTTATACTAAAATGTTTACAGCACAAGTGGCATCTGGATGTGTGCACGGACCAGCCTCAATCCACCTTTAGAAAGGGCAAACTACCACAATCATATAAAACAAAGGGGGGTCTGGGAGTCTCTCTACCAGCACAAACACAGCCCAATGACCTGTTCTTGGGTGAATAACCCCTGGGAGAGGCTCTACCAAGTCTTTAGCTCACTGTCCCTTTCACAGAGAAGAAATTTCCCCGCATATCAGCCTTTGTCCTGCCCAGGGGCAGTCCAGCGCCGAAATGCTAGGCAATTCTCCTCTGAACAAGAGTACCAACAGTAACCCCATACACATGTTTCAGCCTTGTTGGGCATCATCAGTGAGGTGAAACTGTGCCTCTCTAAGAACAGTGAGCAAGGGGTCCACGTCTGGATCGCCCTACTAACTTAGGGTGAAACCCAAAGTTAATTTATGCAAAACAAAGGGGGGTCTGGGAGTCTCTCTCCCAGCATGAACACAGCCCAATGACCTGTTATAGGGTGAATAACCCCTGGGAGAGACTCTACCAAGTCTTTAGCTCACTGTCCCTTTCACAGAGATATTCATATATCTGTAACCGTGACAGACCTGCAGCATATCGACATAATCATTATGTAAATGATGAAATGGAACGTTGGGTCGAGGAATAACACCCCTGACTGTGCCCAGCAGTAAACCTTTGACATATGATGCAGTTTACTACATAAAATGCTGCGTGTTTTAACAAATTTGGTACGAACCAGTCCTCCTGGTACGAACCAGTTGCTGCAAGGCTTTCCCTAGTGACATGCGCAGGGTACTGTAGCTGCTCCAATGCCACCCTTAATAAGGCTACAGGCATCACCGGTTTACCTGTGCTTTCCTGTCGCCACAATGCTTCAGAAGGGGCTAAAGAACACCCCATCCGTGTCCACATATCTTTCTCATCCTGTGGTGCTTCACCTTGAATTTCCATTAACTGTGTCTTTGATTAATTATTAAAGCTTTCATTTATTATCATCATCATCATCATCCCCACCATTCTTTCATTCACATCAGGCATATCATACTTCAAAACATCGATTGAATATGCAACCCTTTTGGCTTCCTTGTCTGCTGCTTGATTTCCAAGCGAGATAAAATCTGTTCTTTTAGTGTGCGCTGCGCACTTCACGACTGCGATGGCTACTGGGAGCTGTAGTGCTTTAATAAGTCTGTCCAATAAGGCGGCATGTTGCACTGGTAGCCCCTCCTTTTCCAACGTGGTAGTCCTGCGTGTACTGTTGATGTCACATAGGCGGAGTCGCTGTACACTGTTACTTCCTGGTCTGCGTATCCCTTGAGCGTGAGAATCACTGCCACTAATTCTGCAGCCTCTGCTGAAAGGTGAGACGGTAGCCTTGCACTTACTACTTTTTCAAATTCCCCATTAGCTCTGTGCCATATCACAGCGGTACCTGAATATCTTTGGCCATCATTTTGATCGATCGATGATGAACCATCAATAAAGAGATTTTCCCAGCAGCTAAAGCATTTTCTTTCACCCTCGGGATCTCATCATAGAACTCCACATAGTTCGAACAATCATGCGTTTGCTCATCCTCAACCAATGGCTCAGCTATGAACCTTGCAGGGTTCACCGTCTTACATCTGACTAGTTTGATCGTCGGATTTGATATGACCACCTCAAAGGCAGAAGCTCTTTGATATGTCAATGTACCTTTAGGTTTCTCCAAAACTGCAAATAACACATGCTCAACAAACATTGTCATGGAACACCCCATTACTATGCTGGCAGATATTTCTATAGTGAACGCGACGGTTGCCAGTGATTGTTTGCAAGAGAAGTGACCCCTCATTACTGGGTCTAAAATCCCACTGTTATATGCTAAAGGTGTGAAAACAAAATCAAAATATCGAGGCTGAGTACCCCAAAAGGAAATACACCGAACACGGGTTACAAAGGAACATACAAAGTACTTTATTTTGTACTGAATCCAGTTACAAAAACAGAGCAAAATCAGATAGCTATCAGCCCTCAGTACAACACAATGAACTCCAGCGTGGTTCAGTGAGAGACGTTGTACATTAGAATGCATTCGCTTTTTATACACTTGGTGGGCGCAATGTCCAGCCCCACTTCGGGTTAATATTCCATTTAATACATCACCAATCTAGGGTTCGTGCCAAGTCTCAAACAACCGCATATAACTGGTTTGCCTTTAATACATGTATCAACAAGCCTATGCAATAACTGTATATTCTAAGTTTTTCCATGCAGGCCTTCTCAAACATTAATACAATGTAGTTAAACAGATGTTCTATGTTCAGTATTTGAATACATTGTTTCAACATATGCTTGTGGATTAGTTTCATTACACGAGCAATCCTTCTACACACAGGTCAACGAAGGACAAGGTCTCAGTTCACGACCTCAACAAGTGGCCTGCAGGCAAGTTACATATTAGCTATGTACAGAGGTCAAGACGGCCATGTTGTATTCTGGAATGTCATCTTCCACCATTTTAACTCACAGGGTGACTTTTACAAAGCGAATCCTAAAATGCCGGTTTGACCTAAAATGGTGGCTTACATTGATTTAAGGTCAGGACCTTGCGACACAGATTTCTTTCGCAAGCGACCTTCGAGCAGCTTGGCGTAGGCCAATATTAATATATTTATTATAATAGGAGGCACGATATGCTTTCTCTTTCGACAAAGGCTTGTGCCCCAGTGTGGTTCTCGGCATAAGCACTGCTGTCATAACAATTCCATTTGTGTACGAAAACAAAAAGAATTCCTCAGAAGAATTAGGAACCCCTAAAACTGGTGCTGTACACATTGCCTTTTTAATTCATCAAACCCTTCCTCATTTCCTCAGTTCATACAATCTTCTCTTGATTTGCTTGTGCCTTTTTCAATGCCTGTAACAATGGCTTTGTGTATGAACTATAATCAAACACCCATGCTCTCACATAATTGCATAGGCCAAGTAACTGTTGCATATGCTTTATCGTGTGCGGTTTTGCAGTTTTTAAAATGGCCTCAGCCCTCTCAGGTGTAATTTTCTTTCCTTCATGCAAAATTACCTGACCTATGTAGAACACCTCTTTTTGACAATATTGTAACTTTTCTTTATCAATTTTTTATCTTTCTCTGCCAGGAAAATCATTAACTGTACTGAGTCACGTCTGCACCCTTCTTCTGATGCACTACAGACCAAAATGTTATCCAAAATGTCATCCACATATTGCAGCACGACACTTGGCAAATCAATATTGCTCAAATCCATCTGTAGGGCTCTATTAAAAATCGATGGTGACTCATGATACCCTTGGGGCAATCTTGTGCTTTTCAACTTAGTTTGTCTGAACGTAAATGACGCCAGATCTTGAGAATCTTTGTACAACGGGATTGAGAAAAACGCGATCACCGTGAAACATCATGCATCTGGGGGAATACTACACAAAATTGTTGCAGGGTTAGGAACTGGGGGAAATTTGGCCTCTACGATCTGGTTAATCGGCACATATCTGGAATTAAACTCCACGACCCCCACTTACTTTTTTTGATCGGATACACTGCAGTATTGCCTGGTGACTCTGACATCACTAAAATGCCCTGATCCATCATGGCGGATATCGTCTTAAAAATACTGTCATCTGCCTCTCGGGACATGGGATACTGTCGTACCCGAGGTAAAATTGCTCCTGGTTTCAATGTAATCCTAACTTTTCCAACCCCTTTCTATTGAAGGGCCTACGTCATAAGGGCCAGTAGTCCATAAAGAAACTGGCACTTTTTTTTTTTACAATTGTATTTATTTCACAGCAGCATAGATTACAAACATTCTTCCTTTAACGAACATCAAACAATGGCGTAGCGTCCATTCCGCCTTCTCCCCCGATCCGGGGTGCCGATTGCCGCTGATATTTAACCAATATAACCCCCCTCCCAACTCCACCCTGCCGCAACAAGAACATCTCAACATTTGGGAGAAGTGTGGCCTTTTCCTCCCGCCCCCCAGGAGGTTCTTGCCAATCAGACATCCACGATTAAAGAATAGAAACATTGCACAACAGCCTGGGTTTGAAATACATCTGTTCCCTATCGTCCATGAACTCGTAAAACGGTGTCCAGGTATTAATATATTTCGAATAGGAGCCATAGGCAATTGCAGTCACTTTCTCCATGGCCATCACCCCCCAGAGCCTCACCCATCATGCGGCTATTACCGGCCCCTGTTTATTTTTCCATGCCTGCGCTATGGTGATTCTTGCCGCGCTCAACATGTGAGTGATTAGGTTTGCTCGACATCCGGAATTAGCATAGCTCCCTCACACCGCCTCACCCAGCAATACCACCACCGGGTCAAACTGTAACTGTACCCCAGATATCTCTTTTATATGGCTTAGGACCTCCTTCCAGTAGACCTCCACAACCAGACATTTCCTCCACATATGGATTAAATCCCCGGTTTGCCCACAGCCCCTCCAACATAGCATGGGATAGCATGGGATAGTCTGGGTTGATGGAGTGCAACCACTTTCGCGTCATATACCAGCGTAAACAAAGCTTGTACACTCTTTAATTGCAGTACATTTAGAACCCATAGCAGTGCAGGGCCATATTCGACCCCATGATTCCCCGAGATGTGCCCTCCCACATCTGTAGCCCATTTTTGCATATACGGGAGAATTTCCTCTGGATCCGCCTCCCCATCAGTCGGTATAATCTTGATACCCCTTTCTCACACCTCCCCTCTTGCACCGTGAGTTCCGGCTCTGTAGGCGGCCTAGTCGCTCCCCCCGTACACTCGTGTTAGTGATCCAATGTCTAAGTTGAATATAGTGAAAGCGTTCCCTCTCCGGAATCTGGAATTTGGCTTTACAACTTTCAAAGGATAGCGGAGTGCCCACTGCGTACAGATCCCCCAATACTAGACCTCGTTCCCTCCCTCCCCAATGCACCCAGAAAGAATTCTACAACCCTGGTGTAAAGTCTGGATTGTGGGTGACCGGGGTGAGTGCCCCCCCCCACCCTCACCTTACTCCCCCGAAGAGCTGTGTCCCAATACCATAGGGTAGCCTTGGACAATAGTGTGCCCCCCTTCCCTCTATGCCGATTTGCAATAAAACCCAGTTTATCCAGGGGAATCTTAGTTGCCTCCTTTTCCAGGACCACCCATCGGTTCTGATCGTCCCTGGGTAGCCATTGCAGCATGGGCGCCACCTGTACTGCTAGTAGGTACCTACAAAGTTCTGACACCCCCAAGCCCCCCAGAGCTTGTGGCCTATATAGAATTTTCTTAGGGACCCTTGGTTTCTTCCCCCTCCAGATGAAGGACATCACCTGTGCTTGTAGTTTTTTAATGGCAGGGTTTGGTATACATATCGGCAGTGCACCGGTCACGTAAAGGAACCTGTGAAGCAGATGCATCTTAACTGCTGTAATACGTGCCAGCCATGATAATTCCTGCAGATCCCAGCGCTTAAGGTCTTGCGCCAGCGAGTTCAGGAGGCCCGGAATGTTGGCCCCATGCAGCCTATCATAGGTGGGGGTCAGGTAGATACCTAAATATTTTATGGCTTTCCGTTCCCACTTCAAAGGATATCGGCTCTCCCACTCTGACACCTGCTCCCTCACCTCTGTGACATTAAGAGCTTTAGATTTGTGGTAATTGATGTGGAATCCCAAGACCTTTGCAAACTCCTCCAACAGATCTATGGCTCTGGGAAGGGAGTTTGTTGTGTTCTTCAGGAACAAGAGGATGTCGTCTGCATAGAGGGCTATTTTCTGAGAACCTCCAACCCCCGTTTCCACTCCTTGGATACCCTGATCATCCCGGATTCGCTGCGCCACCGGCTCCATGGCCATGGCAAAATCAATGGTGATAACGGGTAGCCCTGCCTCGTGCCCTTTCGAATCAGAATACTGTCTGTGTGCTTGCCATTGATCATTAATCGTGTCGACGGGTTTACAAAGTTAGCCATCACCATGCGTCTGAACGTCGGCCCACACCCGAATTTCTCAAGGGTAAGCCGAAGGAATCCCCCGTGTAGACTGTCGAAAGCCTTAGAGGCATCCAACGCCAAAATTGAGAACCTCTGCCCTGTTCTCTGCCCCCATTACATCGTGTCTATGGCCCTGCGTATATTATCATATGTATGCTGCCCTTTTATAAATCCTGCCTGGTCCGGGTGAATTATCTTTGGGAGTACCCCTGCTAACCTTCGGGCCAGTATCATGGAATAAATCTTTGCTTCCCCCTTCAGTAATGAAATGGGGCGATAACTAGCTCAATTCATGGGGTCCCTAACCGGTTTTAATAGAAGGACCGTAGTAGCTAGGCCCATATCCCCCCAGATTTGCCCAGTGCACCTGATGAAGTTAAATAATTTTGTTAGAGGGCCTACCAGGATCGGCTTGAACATTTTATAATACGCGTTACTCAACCCATCTGGGCCTGGGGACTTATGTCACTTCAGCGCCCCTATCACCTCCCCCACTTTTTCTTCAGTTATGGGTGCTTCCAGCAGCAGTCTGTCTGACTCGCCAATTTGTGGCAGGGTCACCTGATCCAGAAAGGATACCTGGCCTCCCTCCCTAGGTCTTCCCCTTTTAGGATATCAATATAGTATGAGTGCATGACCTCCTCTAGTTCCTTCTCTTCCCACACCGAGTTCCCACTCCGATCCCTAAGCTGTATAATGCGATGTATGTAATAGGACTGTTTGGTCCGTAAGAGGAGTTGCGCTGACTCATCCCCCAGATGCATTTCTAGGGCCGATCTGGCTTTTTTCAAGTCCCTCCAAGATCTATGTGAGCCTCTGTCTTTGTATTCCGCCTCCGCGTCCCTAACCTCTGCCTCCAACTCCCTCCTCACCCTCTCCTTTCTCCTAAGGTATCCTACTGTGTGCGCTATAGACTCACCCCGTACCACCGCTTTACTTGCATCCCAAATTGTAGCCCAGTCCACCCCTTGTGTAGTATTTTCTTGGAAGTAGTCCCGCAGGACTCGCCCTATCTCCGCTCTCAATGCCACATCTTTTAAGATTACCTCGTTTAAACGCCAGGGTCTACGAGTCTGCGGCTGCGTAAAAAGCAGTTCCAGTCTTAATGAGACCGGGGCATGGTCCGAGAGGCACCGCACCCCTATTTCCAGGCCCGTGACCTGGGAGACCAGAGAATCCGATATCAGCACCATATCAATTCGAGAATAGCCATTGTGAACTGCCGAATAGTGAGTGTATGCCTTCTCCAGCGGGTGGAAGAACCGCCATGTTTCGATTAAATGCAATTCCCTGAGGAACCTTGCCAAAGCTTGTCCAAACAAAGAGTCATTGGAGGTGGCTGGGAGCGTTTTTTCCATTCCAGTGTCCATCACCCCATTAAAATCGCCCCCGATCGTAATTTGCCCCACTCCTGCCTGTTCAATTTTGGGCAGTACTGCCAAAAGAAAACGATCCTGCCGCTCATTGGGGGCGTAAATTGCCACGCGCGTGACCTGCTGACCCATCAAGGTCCCTCCCACCATCAAGTAACGGCCCTCCGGGTCCCTTTTTACAAATTACTTATCAAATTGAATCCCTTTAGCCAAGAGAATGCCCACCCCTCTTTTTTTCGTCCCACTAGAGGCGAAGAATTGCACCGGGAAGGCCCTGTTCCTCAGTCTATGGTCGTCCTCTGGGAGCAGGTGCGTCTCCTGTAGCCAAACAACCGAGGCCTGCATGTCCCTAAGCCTGCTCAAAATAGATTTCCTTTTAACTGGGGAGTTAAGCCCCTGGACATTTAATGTGACAAAAGATAAGTCAGCCATTATAGTGTAACCATATGCCCAAACCCATCTTCTCCATCTGGAACCTTTCCCTGTATGTCTCAGGCCCATGTAATAAGACCTCCCCCCCAAAAGCATACATCACTACCCCCCGTCCCAACTCCCCAACTTGTTTTAACGCCATAACCATCAACAGAAACAGCCTCCATGGCTAGACCACAGAGAATAACCGGGGAAAAAAGTACCCCCGGGAAAGGTAGGGTCTGGTCTCCCCCCCGGCAACTCCCCCACTTTTGTTCAAATTCGTTCCACTGCTGCTTAGTTCTCCAATGCCCCTCTGTGACTTGCATATTACAGACAAGAGTACATTAAGAAGCCCCCCAGATAGCGCTGGCTCTCCCGTTCACTTTGGGTCCCCCGCTTTAGTATCCATTCTATGGCCCTTCGGGCGGTTGCGCACTGGCCTCCATTGTTCCTTTACCTGGGGGTCTTCCCTTTCTTTGCTCCTCCATGGGGACCGGACTTGGTCTTTACCTTCACCGCTTTCCCCTCCTCCCATGAGCTCGTCCATGTCCTCCTCTCTTGTAACCGTATACCTCTGTCCTTTCCATTCAAAGGGCAACCCAGTCGGGAACACCCAGCGATATCGAACCTTCCTCATTCTCAGCCAATCTGTGACAATCCTCAGTCCTCTTATTCAAGGTGGCTTGGGACAGGTCCTTGAATAAGAGAATGGGTGTACCGTGAAAGCTGATGGGTTCTTTCTCCCGAGCAGAACGCATTATAAGTTCTTTCAATTGAAATAGGTGCACCCGTGTCAGCCCATCTGGAGCCAACTTTTTCTGTAATTGGAGCGTTGAGTAGACCCTATGTGTTCGATCCAGGACAATATCCCGGTCAGCCTCCGGACCCAGGATGTGCCCGAACAATTCTGTCACAAATTGTTGCAGGTCTCCGTCCGTGACAGATGTCGGGATCCCCCGGATGCGTATGTTGTTCCATCAGGATCTATTCTCTGCATCCTCCTGCCTGTCTTGCATCCGCTCCATTTGTTGCTCCAGGATCTGAACCCTTTTGGTTAGCTCCTCATGGTCGTGGCCCTGTTCGGCTACTGTGGTTTCCATCTCATCGACCCTTCTTTCAACTGCCACTATTCCCTTGTTGAGGTCAGCGATGGACTTGGCTAGGTCAGTAGCACTCTCCTTAATGTCCTTCTTCAACTCCAGCAACATTGGTAGCAGGTCAGACCTGCGGATCGGCGGATTGTCACAATCCCCTATGGCTCCCGAGTGAGGGGAGTGAATCTGGGCTTGTGCTTGCAGATGGTTTCGTTTCTGCATCTCCACGGACTGCATCAGGGACTTAATATCTGCCGAACCCGAGCCTTTGGACTTTCTGGCCTGCTTGAACATTTTGCCACTGGACTCCGCACTGTGCTTCAGAGCAGGCCCTTCTTATTTCCTTCTTGCCAGCGGTGATCCAGAACCTCCGGGGCCCACAGTGCACAACCGTGTGTAATTATGGTAGTGAATGTTGAGCTGGTTGTCTATAAGTCTGCCGTTTTTTAGGGGGGTTATAGTATCAAAGTCAACCCCGCTCCAAGTGTGCAGTCACTGTGCTGCGTGTCAGCGACCCAGCCGTGAGTGGCTACCAGCTCCATCCGCACTCCGCAGCCCACTGACTGCGTAGGAATAATGTGAGGTGGCAGAGTAACAGGATGAAATATAGTTCCTCACTTCACTAGAGCAGTTAATACCCAAGCTATGTTGTTCCCTCTCAGCACACCCCTAAACTCTTACAGTGGATCTGCATATCCAGCTGGGTGAATACCCCATGACAAGTCCGAGATATGAGAGCCGCCAGTTATCCTCTTTGCCACCAGTCCCGTGCAGGGCCCATACCCCCAGAAGGGCAAAGTGTTGTGTGTGGCGCAGGTCAAGCCCATGTCCTTGCGGGGTCCTGTGCAGCTTTCAGCACCTCCGTATCAGCCCCAGCCAGCCCAACTTCCACGCCGGCCACTGCCCCCTCCACTCTTCTCGTAAGTGTGCCGCAGGCCGGGCCGCCCGCTCTCTCGGCGCTCTCCCCACCGCAAGTCGCCAGCCGAGGCAGGGGGATGGCCAGCGTGCCTTCCACGCCAACAACGAATCTCGGGTTGCGCTGGCCCCCCTGCAGGTTCTGCTCTTATCGCCACCTCAGGGGTAGGGCATCAGGCACCCAGGATCCCTCCTACCTCACCAGGGGGCGGCGAACACCGATTCAACCCCCACGCCGTCCGCAGCCTCTTCCTCTCCTTTTGTAGCTGAGCTGCTGGCCGGACTGCCCGCAGCAAGTCACCAGCAGAAGCGGAGGGATGGGCGAGCGCGCTCCCACGCCAACAGCAATTTTCGGGTTGGGCTGACCCCCCGCAGATTCTCTGCCCGTATGGTGACGGTGAGCCACCCCTATTGCCACCTTGGGGGTAAGGTGTCAAGCCCCCGGGGCTCCGCACACATTGCGCCCGCCATCTTGGCAGGCCGCCTGCTCCTCCAGGCAACTGCAGTTTTCTCCACAAAGGCTAACTCATTGGGCTATAAGTTGACCAAAGTGTTCCCCGCTGATTCGGGGACTCGCGAGGCAGCAATCCGGAGAGTTTTTGCCGGTAAGGGGGGTTTAGGGCATTGGGCCAGGGAAGGAGTCCCAGAGCTCACCAAGGAGACATCCTTTGGTGTCCTCGGTTGCCCATGCCCCCAGAAACTGGCACTTTTGCCATAACGCCGTCAAACAACATGGGACGGTGCAGCACCATCATCATTTTCATTGGCACCTCGCTTCTTTCTGCTCTAACCCAATAGGTAATGCTCATCTCAAAGACTACCTCGTCATCTGACAGGTCATCCTTAAACAGGTCCTCATCAGTGACGTCAGTCAATCTGTAACCCCCTCCAATAGCAATCACTGTGCTTTTTAGCATCAAATCCTTCAAGCATGGCCAATTCTCCCCGTTCTATAGCTGCTTGCAACTCTAAGGGAATAATTTGTCCCCCCTCTTCATCCATGGGAATTCTTGGCCTGAAGAGAAATTCATCAGGTATCCTCACAATCTTACCCACTAAGCCAGGCAACCATGTTAACAGAATGCGTACCCCATAATGGAAAACCTCAGGTTCTAACGGTACTCCTCACATGGCTATTTGTCCTGGAAATGCCATGATAAAGTCGCTCACATTTAAATAATGTGTCCCTGGTGTAGGTTACACTATGCCTTCATCAGTGAAAGAAATCGTCATGTTCAACTTCGCCATTAAATCTCGACCCAGTATATTAACTGGTGTCTGTTTATAATACAATAATGGAACAGACATGTCACATTCTCCTATAGAGACTGGCAATTTCTCAGTAAAAGGAATTCTACTTGTAGCTCCTGTAAAACCTTGAACATTCATGGCATTTCCCGACATTAGAAATCTTCCCTTCCGTATACATGAGCAAGTTGCTCCAGTGTCTACTAAAAAAGAAAAGGATTTGCCTCCTATTGTAACGTCAACCCTCGGTTCCTCTTGAGGATTAGGTGTCACGGATAGCACTGAACACATCAAGTATCCCAGTGAGCTGTCCTATTGTGGGTACAGGCTTATCCCTGTGCCCGTGAAAGGATTCCCTCCCTCCATGGTGACACCCCCAACTCTAGGAGTCATTAACTGTTCTGTATGTGAACTCTGCTGTATCTGCATAGGCGCATGCTGTGACTGCCCTTGTGGCGGATTCAATGGTGCTTGCTGCGATTGCAATGGCTGCTGCGTTTGCGGCGCTTGCTGCTGATACACTGTTTGATCTTGGGCAACCCTGTCCCTACTTTGTGTGCCATATGCAGGTGGAAAGGCAGTCCCCCCTCTTGAGAATTGTGCATTCTGTACATACCCTTGGTTTCCACATTTTCGCACTATATGCCCTTTCATTCCACATGTCCAACATACAGGGGGCCCTTTCATTCCACATGTCCAACATAGAGGGGGATGTCTCGAATTTGCCCTCCCTGCATGCGCTGATTATCATTTTGCATAGGCTGAAACCCACCCTGGTTATTCTGGAAGTTTCCCTGATTATTCTGAAATCCTCCTCTACTGTTAAAGTCACCTCTTTGTCGCAGTGTAAATCAATTCCCTCCTTGATCAAACTGCTGCAGGTTATTTACTTGTGGCATACCTGTTGCTTGCTGTGATCCTGGCCCTTCTCCACTAGTCAACATCACCCCTTCTATTGCATACTTCAATAGCTTTTTCTGTACTAGCTTAGCCTCCTCAAGCTTCCTACCTTCTTCCTTCTTTTGGTTTTCCTCCTGCAACAATCTGCAATGATGTGCTATGGTCAGCTGTATTTCTGCCCATGGTTTTGCCTCCATACCCACCAATTTCTTGAGCTGTCTCTGTACTTTATCCGGTAACCCCTGACATAATATATATTAGAATACCGGTATAGATTTTCCCCATGGCTCTTTTCCACTGCTCTTGGAAATTTTGAATGTAAATCAACAGATCTTCCCCTTCCTGCATCTTTCGTGACATTATAGCTCCCATATCTGACATGTCTGGATACTGTACTCTAAGCATTTTCCAGACTGCTGCTCTGCAATTATTAAACAGTGCTCCATCATGAGCTGTGTTCTGAGCATTAACACCTGCGTATCCTGCCCTCGACCAAATGTAGTCAGCTCTCTCCCCAAGTATAGCTGCTAGAAGACCTTTAATGTCCCCAATAACCAGCATATTTCCTCCCGTCATTTTCTCTTAACACATAGATCCATTTTCCAGCACCCAACATCAAACTCGGGAGTTTGCACCTTAAATTATCCTTATCCATCTGGGGCCAACGAATATACTGTGGTCTGACCCCTCCTTTCTCTAACAATGGCAATTGCGAGATCCCAAAATCGCACTCATCCCCCATCGTCTGCCTGTCCATAGCAGGGACAATGGTTCTTCACCGTCTTCTTCCCGGTAATGACCTTAACCTGCTTACATAAGGTGGCGAGTCCCCCCTCACAATATGGGATCGCACTTTGGGTCGATCCAGCCGTGCCAGTGATTTTGGCATCCTTCAGGACCGCATGCACTGAATCCCTCCTCCCCATGGAAGGTTTCTCTCGCTTCGTCTGACATATCCTGTCCGCAACTGGTGGTGGTGCTCTAGGTTAAATGAACCTCCCTCTTTTCCCCGTGACTGTGCACTCCCAAATCAATCAGTTTTTCACTTATTTTATTATTCACTTTTAGCCCTCATGTCATGATAAACCTTGTCTATTTTTTCTCCAATATCTCCCAAGTCATAATCCTCTTCTAGGTCTAACCTAGACGGCCCTGGCAATGGCTCTTGTGCCGGGAAGAATTCCTCTGTGCCCTTCCATGCCACTACTGGAATAGGCTCCATTAATTATTTTTCTATTCCATTGAGATCACATGCCCTTTACTTTCTCTTTCGTTCTATCTCCTCATTGATTTCCCTTCATTTTTTAGATTCTTCTCTAGCCTTGTCCTCTTCCTGTCTTTTCTTCTCCCTTCTCTCGTTTGCTCTACGCACTTCCACATCCTTGCGTCTTTGAATTGTTTTATCTCTTAATTTCTGTTCTTCTCTTTTTTCTAATCTGTCTCATTCTTCGATTGCTCTCTGCCTATTATCAAGTTGTCTTTGCTCCTCTGCTTTTTGCCCGTTCTTGATCTTTCCTATCTTGTTTGTCCTGGTCTTCCTTCTTTCTTACTTCCTCTATGCTTTTTCCATCAAGTTTGAGTAATATCTGACCACCCATCCATTCGTTCTGTATGAGCGCTGCCTCGTCAGTTTTATCTCTTTCTCCTTTCCATCTCTTTATTTCTCTCTCTATGTCCAAATACATAGCTGGCTTTTCACTTCACTCTTTTATCCCTCTTCTCCTTGTCCCATTTCTCCCTGTCCCATGGGACTTTAGGGATTACATCTCTTTCTGTTTTTTTTTTCCGGACTCTCGTCACTGCTACATGCAGGTGACTTTTACGTCGGGTTGCTATACCCTGTAGCTGCCTTAAGCTCTCTTAAAGGATATAATCCTTCATCTTTTGGACTATGGCCATTTATCTCAGGCGCGCTAGGGGGAGCAGAAGGCTCCCCCCCTCTTTACACTGGATAAGCACCCAATCCTCAGGAGGCAAGTCTTCCCGTTCCTCCTGATACATCTTCCAGAGCTCTAAACTCGCTAATCTTTTTTTAACTTTTTTCCTGTGTAGGCAGCATGCAAATATGTCGCCATATGCTGCAAAACTGCTTTAGACAGTGTTCCCCCCTTGTGGCCATGGCATGAACATTTTATTTGCCGTACCCTTAACCCATTCTGCACTGTACGGCTTCAACTTTGGTGCGTGCTTTGGCAGCTGTCTGCACAGGTGTACGAGCGGAGTAATATCCTCCATTATGACTTTAGTCAAAATCGACTATCACAATTCACTGTTATTTTACATAGATAAATGCTTTCCAGACAACACCAATTGTCGCAGCTCCAAACCTCTATATCACGTTGTTTCAATCTACTTATTCACTGAACATCATCAGCCACTAAATAAATAATTAATTAATTTTCAGATCTCAACGTTTCAACCAGTCTATTTCTTTCTCATTTTTTCAATATTTCATTTCTTAGCCACATATATCATATACAATATCCAGACAGACAGGACAGACAGACAATACTGACAGACTGGCCGTCCCACATATACTGTTGCTCACGTTCCTCGTGACTATTCTTGCCCCTACAAATGACTTAGATGGAGTATGAGCGGTTCTCTTTAACACCACCTTGGACGTTCGTAGCCTATAATGTCCCTTGGACTTTAGGACAAGCTCCTTCTAAACGTCCTTGACGTAGGGTTATGGTCTCACTATATAGGTCGCGCTTCGCCTGTATACTCTTTAAATTGCAACACTCATCGTCTCACACTTATGGCGCTCGTCGCCTTAAACTAAAATTAAACATAAAATACCCCAACCAACCCAACATTTCTCTATCCTTATTTTATCACTCTTCCCCACTCAATTCTCATTCAGTTTTCCATCTCACTCAGTCTACTCACCATTCGTGTTTATCGACGTCCGGCTCTCAGGATCGTCTCCTCCTCAAACCAGCCGCTTCAGCCTTCGTGTTCGCTCAGCTTCTTGTAGACATCGGGAGGGGATTTTGCCTGAAAACAAGGGACCCATCCCACCTAAGCATCTAAGCTCTTTTCTTAAAACTAACTGCCGCTATCTACAAGGAGCCTCATGTTCTTTCAGCTAAATGGCAGAGGACGTCCGATATTGCCGGGACCCCAAAGCTTACTAAATCGATGGATTTCTTAAAACTATCCTCTGCTACCACGTGAAGTGGGACAACAGCCCAGCCCTTTAAGGCAAGGTAGCAATACTTAAAGATGGATGGTGAAGCAGAATATACTCAAACATCAATAATAAAACTGACTCAGGAAGTTGGCAAAGTTCAACTGTTTTAATGTCAAGTCAGGAGGAGTGATTGGGTATCTAATATCAGGTGGGCAACTAAGCCCATCCCAAGTGCAAATCACTATGAACGTCATCAAATACACGATTTCCCATTGGATATACAAACTATAGGGCTCTCTATTACATGGTCCTCTATAATTGGTTGGCACTGTTGTACCCCCTGGTAATATTCCACCTGCATAAGCAGCACGCAGGCTGGCCCCAGGTGCTTGGTAGGCTGGTCATAACCATAGCTTCCCACCAATTAGCCCACTATCCATCAACACTCTGCAGTCTGCCAGTTAGCTCTTTGAAGATTGGCCTTGAGTGTGTTCTCTGTGTCCAAGAATACGAGAGAGTGGAGGCATCCCTTGCCTCCTAGTTTAGATTCTGCTCAGCCCATGTCTATTTTCATCCATCCACGACTGCAGACCATGATTCTGAGCCTTTTGCTGTATTAAGCTCTATTAAATGAAGAACCTCTGATGTCTTCAGTGTTTCCTCACCTCATCGAGAGTTTATTCCTTTCACACGTTAATTGAAACTTCTGTAAGAACATCTTGGCTCACTGTGGCCTCGACTGTTTGGTGTTAGGCCTACCAAGCCCTTCCTCGATTCACTTCCATGGTTGAGCTTTCAATTTCTAATTGCGACATACTGGAAAAGCCTTTCTGTTCACTGTGTCGAGCTGTGCTAAAATGCATCATGGAATATCTGTAGTTCATTTTATTCTTATATGTATACATTGGCGCATCACCGCAATCTAATCACTATATAGCCAACCTTAAAGAATACTTGTCTACTTGCGTTGCTGCGACTGTACAATTGTAAAATGACTTAATATCTTCATTCGTTTCTGTAGCATGAACATCTTCATCTCGTGCCTGAAATGCTGTTCACCTTTAACACCTGCTCCTTTGATTCTATAGAACGCTTGCATCTTCTATCTCTCCTTACAAGTGTGTTAGCTCTGCTATACGTGACATCACCAATTCACACTTTTGCTCGTCTTTCTTACTTCCTCCGGGATTTCATTCAAATGGCCATCATATTGTGGTGTATGCATATATGGCTTTCTCAATGGGAACCTTGCTGCCATGATCCCCTCCGATATTGGTATTCTTACTGGTACTGCACGTGTCTCACATTCCGGCTCCCAACATATAGGCAACATGGGGGTAGAGCTTTGGGTGGGTGTACTTGGCTCCACCTCTACAGCTCACATTGGAGAGCAGACAGGAAAGCGAGATGGAGCCAAACACAGAACCTCAAAGGCAACGAGAATTAGCTGACCTATTCCAGGAGGAGAAAGAAGCCAAGACAAAGATACTGAAATGGAGGTGAAAGCTTTGGCAGCTAGATCCTGAGGGAGAAACCCACTGAGAAAGGTAAAGCAAAGGGAAATGCTGCATGCTGGAACTTGGATTATAAGTTTCCCAGAGCACATTAAGAATGTGGTGTTACAGAGAAACCATGGCTGCTGGAAATTGGATTTAGCATCCCTATTGCACTACACAAGCAGTTTTCATGAGCTGGGCATGTAACTTGCTGCTCCTTCTCATGCATTCCCCTACTGATCACCTCTGTCTGTCATAACTATAGTTTTGTGCAACAGTTCACCTTCGGAATAAGCTTTCGAGACCCTCGTCCAAGTGCTTGGTCTTCTCCTCCCATTTCCATTCTGTTCCCTGTGCCACCCCAGGGTGGAATGCAGGTTCATTAGGCCATGTTTCCCAGTGGAGGCAGCAAGCTTGTCACTCTCCCCTTCATTCGATGGTGGCAGCTGGGGAGTATCCGCAGGTCTTCTGGCACTTGTGAGGAGCCTTTCAGAGGAATCAAGTGATCACTTGGGTTCCACTTGACCATCCTTTCACTGCATCCTCATGTTGAGTCCTCCCACAGTCTTGCTCCCATGGTGTGTGCTAAAGCAGGCAAGAGTCCATAGGACTCAACTGTCACAGTGCTCAGCTAATACATACGTTAACAGAGTCAACCTTTGGTCCCAGAATTAACACTACCTCTTATTGGAATGTGTTAGGGACATAAGGATGCTTCTGTTAGCTTGGTATGGTCACAGTGAAGATGTTCCCAAATCTGCGCCATCAGCAGCAGCATCTGTACTACATGTATCTGGAAAAAGGATTCTCCCTGCTTGCATCCCTGAACGTGGTTTTACTTTAGCAAAGTGTGAGGCAACTAAGAAAATCGATTCTAGCCTCAACCGTGTAATCGTCAGAGAGCGTCATTCTCTAATATTCCACTGTCCTTTTCCTCAGTTAAATATGTTCTGATAGCATTGAGGACCTCTGAAGAAAGTATACAAGGTCCGGACATTTTGAAGATGCAACGGGGTTCATTTTGGGAGCCTGAAAGGCACCTTAGAGCTTAAACTTTAACATATGCCACCATTAATTCCCTTATTAATCAGGGGGTATATGTATCTGGGAAGGAAGACACCGAATGCCGTTTTAAACGGGAATGCCCGGATATTGGAAACATTCACAATTCTCACTTTTTGAATTAACAGAATTCTGGATCTATTTGTTTCGTATTTGATGGACCTTGTTTTGTGCTTACTTACCTGATATTACAATGACATCATGAATTCAGATTCAGAAACCTCAATCAGAATTCTAATGAACTTCTCTAAATGCTTTATGTAGTTGGAATGCAATTTTTATTGTGATTTGTCAACAGGAATTCTGGAATTCAAAATCCAATACATTTGCAATGGGATGTTATTTTATGGAAATGAACACTAATTTAAATGCCAGAAAACATTACTGCAGTCCATTCTGATTCCCTTACACGGCCAACGTCCTCTTCTGGTATTACAGTTGTCACTTGTTAGGAAAGATTTCCATTTATGGGTAATTCTCCCTACATTAACTTGTGAACCCCCCAACATGTTGCTGTTGTCTGCCCATCCTAGCCTGACTTTTTGCCAGTGGAGCCCAGCCTTCTGCTGTACTCTGCTGGGCTTTTGCTCATTTTGTTTTGGGGAAACTGACATGGCCTGAAAACAGTCAGTACTGGGAGACTTTGTTTCCCTTAGTCTTTCACTTTGTTGCTATTTTTTTAGTAACATATTATCAGTGCACAAAGTACCTTACAGTAAAGTGCGCTGGACTCCCTTTTTAATTTTGAATGCCCTACACACTACTCAAAGGATTTTTGGTGAATGTACAAGTGTGCCCTGAACTGAGCTGGTGGCAGCTGTTACTTTGTACCCTTCTCTAACTTTTTTCTATGGTCCAAACCGCGTTTACCGCATTTGGCCCAGGACAGTGGCCAGTGCCTAAAATGGCCATGCCACGAGGTCCTTTGTTCTGTCCTTTGGCCATCTTGTCCCTTTGCTTCCCCAGGTCGAGACCTGGGAAATTCCTTATTTGGTCATGCAGACCCCCGCACAAACCGAAGCTTTTGCAGGCTTCTGCATGCCTTGTGTGTGTGCGCCCAGGATGTTGGCTGGAGCTGTCTGGTTCCAATACACATCCTGGGTGCCAGGATGTCTGGTGTGCTGGGATGACTGAAACCACTGTGGTCCTTGTTTGGTCCACTTGTGGGATGGCTGTATGTGAGCAGATCTCTTATTGGTTTCTCTTCGTTTTGGCGTGAAGGCGATTTTGGATAAGAGAAGACATCTTACACCCATTCCAGGTCGATCTTCTGAGTTCACGCCGAATTTAGTAAAGGAGCCAAGTATCATAAAATGAAGAAGCAGCTCTGTGGAACCGCTGCTGATCGGCTGGACGGTTTGGCATCCTAACCGCACTGTTGTCCCGTCGGACCCCCTGTTTCTGATCGAACCTAGAAGGCCTGCAAGGGCACTTCGACCCATTGGAATAGTGGGAGCAACTATTCTCGGCACTTCCTGCTTAACCTGTAAACGAGCCTTTTCGGAAGTGTTCCTGGACCGTCCAGTGAACTCACCAGCTCGTACGGGACCTTTGCCCTGGAACCGCCACCGTCTCGAGATTCGACTTGAGCCTTTGGAGACCGTAGGCTGTGGGTATAAGGCACTCTCCTGACGATTTTCTTCCACCTAGCATTCCTAGGTCTGGAATTAGGAGAGTACGCCTGAATCCGAGTATACACGGTCACTGTGTTGCCCAGCTGTGGTGACGAACTTCGTGGGTGCCTTGCTGCTGTGCCCTCAGACTCGCTGTGTTGGAACTGGCCTGATCCCTTCACCAGGAGCGGAGAAATCGCCACTGACCCACCACGGGATTGATTCCGAAACGCAGCCCTTGAAAGCTGCAGAGCCACACAGCTGCAGGATTTGAACCTGCGACCGATCTGGACTGGACTGGTGAAGTTTGGTCCGGAGTGCGCCGAGGGTCGGTAAGTACTTGCATCCCTTACCAGTGGCCCCTTGGATACTCTTCTGCCCTCTTCGGGAGACCCTCCTCAAATAGTGGGCGCTTATTCTTCACTGCCTCACCCACCTTCCTGAGTCGGTACAGCCCCTTGAAGAGACCCTGTTTTGAACTTAACTGCACAACCGCGTGCTCTAGCACCGCATGTACTTTTGAGTTTAAGGCTCCACTCATTTTAGGGACTAGACTGCCTCTTAGCTAGGGTTTGAATTGTGAAGGACTGCCTACCAGATATTCACACTGTGTGTCCCCTTTCTTTGCAGGTTGTGGATCTGTACTGTGTAATATCCCATTAGGCCATTGATTACTGTATATATGTTTCATAGTTAGTGTTGTGTTGGTTTTGTTATTACTTCAGAATATTTACTTTGTGTTTGATTTAAGAGGCCTTTAATACATGTATATATATTTTTAATATATACGCCTGACTGAGAGTAATTTGTTGTGTCGTTTTCTGTATGTGCTCATTGTTAGCTTTCGATCACCCTCACCCCTCCTGAGACCTAGTCTTGACCGCCACCAATGCTACCTTGATTGGTCTGGCTTGTCCAGAAGGTTACCCTGTTCCAAGAAACTAGGCTGGCCTTCTGAACCTCTGCCCACCAGGTCAGAGTTTAGAAATCCATCTTAACAGCACTCCAAAGTAGCACAGAAACTGCCATGATGCACTGCCCTTGCACTGGAAAGAATGTCGATTTTTACATATCGTTTTCTGATTATTTGTCTGTGCCTTTAAATATAAGAGAATTTACATGCAACTCTTTAAAACAAAAACAATGTGCTGATTTCTAGTTATTTTAACTTTAACCATATCTTTAATTTGAATAGTCGTGAGATGTCTCACAGTTAATGTTGTTTTCCATAATTGAATAGCTTCTAAAATTGGATTTGCCACCGCAGTTACTATTGTTAATGCTTGAAGATTGCTGTTCCTTCTGCTTTTCATCTGTCTCTGTCCCCTGACCCACTGTTCCCTCACCTTTTTGTGTTCAGAATTGGCCTTCATGAGGCATGAAATGGCATCAGAGCAATCAGAAAGAAATTAAAATAAATGTACACTTATTGCTTGTGGCTAATCAGTGCACCGTTGCATTCAGAGTCCTGGACATAACCACCACGCCGCTGACTGAGATTGACCGCTGGCACAGAAGGCAGAAGGTCTTGGGATCCATCACGGAGCAGCTGAGAGGGAAGGAATGTAAAACCGTGATTGCGCTGCTCATCTCTGCCAAATCCCGGCTGCTGAAGAGGTGGAAGTCGGCAGATATCAGGTAAAACAGGGCACAGAGGCAGGCGCCTCAGAGGTGGAAGTCTGTTGATATCAGGTAAAGCGGGGCACGGAGTCAGGCACCTCAGAGGTGGAAGTCTGTTGATATCAGGTATAGCAGGGCACACAGGCAGGTACCTAAGAGGTAGAAGTCTGCAGATATCAGGTAAAGCAGGGCACGGAGGCAGGCACCTCAGAGGTGGAAGTCTGTTGATATCAGGTCAGGTGGGGCACGGAGGCAGGCACCTCAGAGGTGGAATTCTGTTGATATCAGGTACAGCTGGGCCTGGAGGCATGCACCTCAGAGGTGGAAGCCTGTTGATATCAGGTCAGGCGGGGCACGGAGGCATGCACATCAGAGGTGGGATTCTGTTGATATCCGGTCCAGCTGGGTCTGGAGGCAGGCACCTCAGAGGACGAAGTCCGTTGATAACATATAAAGTGGGTCAGAGAGGCAGGCACCTCAGAGGTGAAAGCCTGTTGATATCAGGAAAACAGAGCGCAAAAAATGACCAAGGCTATTTATGTCATACCTAAATCATACAGCTATTCAATTGGTATTTTAGAGTTTTCTATTTATTCTAAAGAACATACGTATTTTATTTATACTAAAAACATTTTTTCATCCTGTGTATGTATTTAAATATTATGGTGCTTTGCTATATACACTCATCTATACAGATTCAGTGGCCTCTATTAGTCCCTTTGTACAATATTCTAAACAGTCGCTAATCATGTCAATAACAGACACAAATGGAACAAATGTCTACAGTTCAGATCTATAAGACACATAGATCTCTCCTATCACTGTAGCTTTAAATAAACCCTGGCAACATCCATGGCCATTTCTCAATTACTTTTGACTTTATATTGGACCTGCCCTATCTTTGCACTGTTAGTGGTTGCTGTATCTATAGTCGACACAGTGTGTTTCGGCTGTCTCTTCAACCAACTGTGGTTCCTCAAATTATGCGGCATCATCAGGACGGATTCAATTTGTTTACACATAAATTGTGTTGTGCCTACAAAAAAAAAAATATATGTGTGTATTAGATAATGGGTGTGACATGTCAGTTCTAACAGGACGACTTAATACGTTGAGTGATTTAATAAAACAGCCAATGAGAGGCATCTTACCTTGTAGTAGTAGCCCAAGCATCAAGACGGGGTGTCATTGGCCCTCATGTGTGGCAGTAGTCCATTATTGTGGTGGACTAGCCAGAGAACTATATTAAACAGAGATGTACATCAGTGTGAAACAAATTACTACACAGGCACACTGTACTGTAATTATATATATAACTACTCCGCGGCTTACCCGTACTTCACATGGAAGGACTGGTTTCACTTTGAACAATGAATGTGAAAAAGGTACGAAAAATCCTGTGGGTCCTATAGGGAACAGGAAAAAAGGTTAAACCCCGAGGTCAGTCACCCTGTGGGCCGAAAAGCTAAATGTGCAGTGTCCGCCCTGTGTCTGTATCCTACATGCGTGCCCCTTCCTCATAACAGGTCCTGCATAGTTGGACATAAAGGGGAGATCTGGCGGATGAACCAACTCCTATTAGCTTAACATAATATTTTGAAAAATGGCGTGAATGAAAAAACCGGCATTTGTAAAAAGGGCTGCATTTGTCAAAAACAAAACATTAACCTTTAGTGTTAGCAGGGAGATGTTAAACTTACATCGCTGAGCTAATTGAGGAAAACTTACTTCAGGGACCGCTGCAGTGCTGCTGCATGGTGTGCAGAACGCCTGGAGGGGTGCCGATAGATGGCGGTTGCTAAGCAACCCGTCCCAAACAAAGGGACAAGCTTCATACACGCTGAGACCCGTGGCGGCCACATCATTTGAGGAACCAAAGTTGGTTGAAAAGACGGCCGAAACACACTGTGTCGACTATAGATAGAGCAACCACTAACACTGCACAGATAGGGCAGGTCCAATATAAAGTGAAAAGTAATTGAGAAATGGCCATGGATGTTGCCAGAGTTTATTTAAAGCTACAGTGATAGGAGAGATCTATGTGCCTTATAGATCTGAACTGTAGACATTTGTTCCATTTGTGTTTGTTATTGATATGTTTAGCGACTCTTTAGAATATTGTATGATGGTCCTAATAAAGGTATCACTACATATTATCCCCACCAAAAATATCGCTGTACATATGGTCGTCTGGAACGGCCATAGGCGATATTTTTGGGGGGATAATATTTTGTGTTTTTGGGTGCGGGTTGTCCCCCGCTCCTTTAAAAATAATGCAGGGATTGCGGGGGTGTCATCCGCAGGTTCCATGCCTTAATATCGCTGCAAAAATATGGCGATATTTTTGTATGGCGATATTTTTGCGGGGATATTAACACATGGAACCCTAATAAAAGGCCACTGAATGTGTATAGATGAGTTGTGTTTTTAGAAAGAATGTGTTTTTTGGTATAAATAAAATACTTTTGTTTTTTAGAAGAAATAGAAAACTCTAAAATACCAATTGAATAGCTGTATGATTTAGGTGTGACATAAATAGCCATGGTCATTGTTTGTGCTTTGCTAGTACTAACCTGGACGATCATGGCTCACCATGTACCCCTTTATATATAACTGTTGATATGAGGTACAGGCACCTCAGGTCTCACTGATAGACTGTCTCATGGTTTGCGATGTGGTCACATTTCTGTCCAGCCTTCTCCGGCCCAAAGACTTTCACAAGGTCTCGGCTTTTTGCATATTTGTTTTTCTGCTAAATGTTCATTTTTGTGTTCATATCCTTTTATCTCAGACCTGTGAACTTGTAAACCTGGAGGTCGCTGTGCAAACATCCTGTGGCTCTGTTTCGCTTTGCTCCAGCTTGTTCCTGTGTATGTATTTAACTATGATGGTGCTTTGCTGTATACAGCCGTTTCAAACCTTCCACTTGAGAGCACCAATTGCATATAGGGGTAGAAGAAGAGGGGAGGGAAGGAAGTGGTTTGAGGGAACAGGGAGAGGCAGAGGTGGGTTGGAGAAACTGAGAGGAAGCTACATTCACACCAAGACATAAGGCACATTCCTGTAGCAAGTAACAATAGTCTTTCTTCCCCATTTTTGTAAAATTAAAGCTATGGCTCCAAGTACTCATGTGTCTTGGTTGTAGAAAGGGGAGGGGGCGAACCAGAGACTGAGGGGTGGCTCATGGCCTTCTGCTACAATTAGAAACGTAGGTTTTAAAAGCTAGAGGTCCATCCATCTGCTGTAAAGGAATATAATTGTCAGTAGGAAGCAAATAGTGCGTATAATTATCATAAAACTGTGCAACCGTATTTAAATGGTCTTTCAATGGCCTCACAATCAATAATCCCAGTACAGATTTCCAGAGTTGAATTTCTATATCTAGGTTCTGCATAATTCAAGGGCCATATGAGAAGTTGTATCCTTTAAAACAAATAAGTATAGCACATCTGGTTCCTGTATACAGCCAGTAATGCAAGACACATTCAAAGGTATATAGTATGTAGATCAATCATTGCTCTTTATTAAACTGGGTCGGGTACCACTCAACAACTGAATTTTGGAAAGCGTGCATTAGTTAATTTGTTATGCAAACTACAGAAGTATTTATTTAATGAAATGGTTCAGTTTCCCATTAATGAAAATGGTATGATTATATCATTACATCTCGCATATGTTCTCTGGCCAAATCAAAAACAGACCACAGAAGGCCAGATTGAAGGTTTTACACTAGGCCAGTGTTGATCACTATATATTATGCAGCATCGAAGAGTAATCGATGGAAAGTTTAAACAAACCACAATCTGGCATTGCTCCAGGAAAACCTCCAGGCCTTTGTTTTTCAGAGGCTTGTGCCATATTCAAATAAGGCTAGGTGCCACCCCAGATTGGTAACCCAACCTGAACTGCTGACACGTGGGTCCCTGCTGCCTTCTGGGCATTTCGCTGCACCATCCCACCCTGATGTGCGTTTTGTTTCCACCAGCTGTCGCCTTAATACTGGCCCCAGGCCTGCTTTTGATTTGGCCAGTACATGTGTGGAATGTCATTTTCGTAGGGCTTATTCATTTGATGAATCCTCATTTAGTTTCCACAACTACATATTCATTTGCTCCCCTTCTGATAGTAGTTCAACATTAACTATACCACAATTCTTAATTCAATTAATTCAATTAATCTTAACATGTGCATCCTATTTGCCTATTTTTGATATCCGCCATGCAGTGCGTTTCCAAGTTCACATATCGCCTATATTACCTATCGGTGTTCTTTTCCCTTGCAGGGGGGTTGTGCTTTTGTGTTATTCTAAGTCTTGCATGAACATTCCTTTTTATTTTTATTATATTCTGCACTGTTGTTTCCACATCTTTGAAGAGCATAGCCTGCCCCCCTCAGCCCATGCTACCATTATAGAGGTGAAGGAGGTGGACCTTTCACTTTCTATCTGTCATGCCTTTATGACTGGACCTCTGAGCAGAGTTCCGGTAGAAGCTCTGGCACGGCGCATAGATGCCTCTGCACTGCTTTGTACTGCTTTGAGCCAGAATAGGATAGAATCTTTTTTACTTATGCCTGCGGTAGCTATGCCATCAGTCGAATCCACGCATGCTGTCACCCTGAAAGAGCCACAGCTCATTTTAGAGAGGCAGCTGTGCCCCCTTATCATAGCAGCTGGGAGGCAACATAGAGCCAGGCAGTCCGTCTTCCCTCTCTACTGCATGGCTGTTTCCTTTCTAAAATGTTTACATTTGAACAATGAACCTGTGTGGTCTTAAAGGTTAATCCACGAAACCACTGTTGTATTAATAAAATGTATTACTTCCTACAAACATAGAATGCTGCCTAGGAGGTACTCAATGGGAAACAATATTTTTGAAAAAAGAAATCCATGCTAATGTTAAATGCGTGCAGGTGAAATCATCTGCATGCATTTAACATTATTACACGTAGCAATGCCCTGAAAAGCAGATTTCTTTTTAGCTTTGTCTATTAGGTAGCACCAAGAAGTCGAAACAATTGCATTGAGTTTTCAGCAAGGAAGATGATGACGCATCTTTTAGGTGTTGTTTGGTTATTTACCAACTCATTGACTGGTACTGGGTGGCAATGGCTAATCCATATGGTCATTGCCACTCACTACTGCCCCTTGCCACTCAAAACAAAATCTACTGGGATCTCTTTGAGCTAGCTCTATCATGCAGTAACATGACGATCAAGTAACATCAAACCTTGGCCTGCCAGTGTTCATTTTAAGTAGTCTGTCGAGAGCTAATGGCTTAATTGCAGCTGTAAATGTACCTCTGGTGTAATTAAAATATCTTAACCAAGTTTGCCTTATGCCACATTACATTTGATCAACCTCTGTACTTTACACTGAAAGCCTGTTACAAACAAGCATTGATAAAGCCAACAATGTTGGCTTGTGTATGGGTATTATATGGGCATTTGCGAGGCACTGCTATTATATTCCCAGGTACTGACACCATTTTGCATCTGCTAACATTAATGGCCAGTAAGTACCAATATGGCAGTTCCTGGCAACTACCTATCCCATGCCTACACAAAAGCCAAAACTGTTGGCATTGTAGATTGATTACTTAAATGGGGACGTGTTACCTGAAACTGTAATACACAGAACCTTCTGAAAAGTCCTGGCATTTCTGCCTTTCACCTACTGACAACCTTTCTGGTCTGGTAATCAGACTGTTTTTCCAGCTGTTCCCATTTTATGGCCAGTTAGTTGTAAGTCCGTCAAATCATTAATTATTCAAAATTAATTTAATTAAGTAGCAATCAATCACGATAAATATAAAAATAAAACCAATGGGGTCTTTGATACAGTACATTTTTAGATAAAATGTTCCTTCTCAATCTTAAAGCGGCTATAAATGATCATTCAAGAGTCCAGTATACCCAATTAACTTTTGCATTCAATAGAAAAATCAAAGCAGGGCGAAATTGTTTAAACATGCACAATCTATGGAGTGGTTCTAGATAGTGGTTCTAGATATTTTGATCTGATAATTGTATAACAATGACAAAAAAGTGCTTTGTATTTTCCTCTGTACGGCTGTTACAGACACAGAGTTTAGATCCATCCTGAGAGCATTTCCCTTTACCTCCAAATGCAGTTGGCTCAAGTGAAAAAGTGTGATATACCGTCTTTCACAGAGGGTTTGAAACATACATAAGGTCATTTGTAGGGTCATTTCTTTAAAATAAGCATGTGGGAGAAAATACCTTTTTAGATATGTTCGATTGACAAGGAAGAATAATTCCCTTTTCACAATCCGTCTAATGACTCTAATCCATCTGGAGTTATTAGTAGGGGGTTGAAAAAATATTCAGGAATGCCTGCACAGAAAAATGAGTTCTGAACCACATTAAGCCAAGTTCTCGATTTGCAGTTTTTTAGTTTCAAAACATCAGACAAACTGTCCCTGTTCAAAGTTGCTTTTTCACTTAGCCATATTGAACACCACATATAGGCTGGCACTAGGGATAAAAATCTGATAGTGGGTGATCTGAATTTCTAAATACAAAAGCTCCTTGGCCGTTGAAGATTTAACAGTCCTCGGGTGGTTTTCTGGGTTTATGTATCAATATCACGTTAGCTTTACACGTCGTGGGGGGCAGTTCTCCTTTTTTAATCGCCTCTTTGTACACGCCGAGGAGGAGTGGCACCAGGATAGAGGTGAACACCTTATAAAATTCCCCTGTTAACCTGTCGGGACTTGATGCTTTAGACCCCGGGAGTTCCCTGATCGTTGCTAATATTTCATCAAGGGTGATGGGTTTGTTAAGAGATTCCCCTTCGTCCCAGTATAATTCAGTTTCTTCGAGGTAGCCGCGTAGGCGCGCTGGGTCTCTCTGGCATTTGGATCTATGTAGCTCCTGGTAAAAGGCACAGAATACTTCTGCGATATCTTCTTCGGAGTGAACCAGTTCCCCCTGTGGGTCCTGCATACATTCTATGAAGGGAGGGCATCTATCAGCAGCAATTAGCCGTGCCAGGAGCGCTCCTGGTTTCTGACCATACTGTCGGACTTGATGCCATGGGCCAAAAAACGTATTTCTCGATCAGCGTTCGTCCTAAACTTATCTAGTTCCTCGCGAAGATCAGCTAATGTCTTAGGTTCTCATTTTTCTGCGTATTCCCCCTCTAATGCTTTAATCCGGATCTCCCCCTCCGTCAGTTCCCTTCTGATGACCCGCAGGATACCATTTTCTTTGGACATGCAGACACCCTAACATAACACTTGAGGGTCTCCCATAAGACTCCGCCAGAAGAGACCAATCTTTAGTTATGTAGGAGAAAGGATTGGATTTCAGCCCCCAGCTCTTGAGCAAACACCGGGTCCTGGAGCGCACCTGATTTGAACTGCCAGGAATAGCCCCCTCTCCCGCCCGTCTTGGGTGCACCCTCCAATAGCACTGGAGAATTGTCAGATAGTGTTCTTTGGAGAATGCGACTGTCCCCTCAGCGGAACCCCCACTTCTTGGGACACTAATAAATAGTCTAATCTGGAGCCGGAGCCATGGACCCAGGAATGGCATGCAAAGTCTCGTACCTTCAAGTGACGTTGTCGCCATGTGTCAACGAGATTGTATAACGTGCAAATGTCTCGAATTTTTAGCCGCGCTTTGGATACCACGCTCGGGGTCACTCCTGATTCATCCCAGAGGGGGTTCAAAGTGGTATTGAAATCCCCTCCCCACACGATCGTGGCTGTTCGAAACACGGCCAGTTGGGTCATAACCCATGCAAAAGCGTTTTTACTGTCTATGTTTGGGCCATATGAATTTACCAGGGCCACTTGCGTCCCCTCAAGTACTCCATGGACCTGTAGTGTCCTCCCAATGTCATCTATAGCGACCAATATCAGTTGAAATTTCACCCATCTACTTATCAGAATTGCTACTCCTCTGGCATAGGAGGAGTAGGAGGAAAAATATCTGTGACAACCCCAGCTAGCACCCAACCTGCCTGCGCTCAGAGGATGTAGTGAGATGGGTTTCCTGGATTAATGTCATGTCTATGCGGTGTCTCTTAAAATATTGGGAGATTCTCAGAATCTTGGTGGGATTGTTCCCCCACGTATATTCCATGTTGCTATGTTGAACCTCATCGGCTCCTTATATGCCTAAGCAGTGTGGCCCTGATCTTCCCAACTGTTGCGTTCTTTATGGAGATGAGTGTTGCTTGGTCCTAGGATGTGCCAATGGAGTGGTCTGGCGAAGACTGTACTCCCAACAACCATAACTACCCCAAAGCTCGTCCCCACCGGCCCCTGTTTCCTACGCCCTCCTCTCAGTCCCTTAGCCCTTCCTGTTCCCCCTCCCCCACGGGCAACCCCCTACCCGCCCATCGATGTAGTCCCGCCCCTTATCCCATTTTCCCTTATGCAGTGCAGAGCTCAGAGCGCTGGTGCCTGGCCGAGTCCGCGAGCCCCCTTTCTTAACTGAAATATATGTGCGTCTGAGGTATTGAACTCATGTGGTGTAGGTGTGAGCGGTCAGTTTAGTGTTTACTGTGTTGCTTCCCCTTATGCCCCAGTTTATACCGCCTCAATCCGGGTCCCTCTGGTCACGGTCATCTCTGCGAGGTCTCTGTCAGTTTCATGGGGGGGAAGGCCTGCCAATCTCATCCAGAAAGGAGCTTGCTGCCTCTGGTGAGGTGAAGAATTGTGTCCTTCCTGCATGTTGGATTCAGAGTTTTGCTGGAAATAGCATGGAGTACGGAATGCTGCAGTCTCTCAGGCGTCTTTTCACCCCTGTAAAAGATCTTTGTGACACTTGTACCGATGTCGGGAAGTCGGGGAATATTTGAATTTTGTCTCCTTTGTATTGGATTTCCCTCTTTTCTCTAGCTAATTGAAGGATCGTGTTGCAGTCCCTGTAGTTTAGGAGGTGTGCGATAATAGGGCGGGGGACTGCTTCTGGTATCGGGCATGAAGCGGGTATGGGGCGGGCTCTCTCCACTACAAACAATGAAGATAGTGCAGACTCTCCGAACAGGTCCTTACACATGGTTTCCACAAATTCTTCCATCTTGGGAAGACCTCGCTATTCTCTCATGCCGACCATATGTATATTGTTGCATCAAGCTCTCCCCTCCAGATCTTCATTTTTAGCCGTTACCGCTTTAACCTGGACCTTGAGCGCAGACACTCTGGCAACCAGCAAAGTATTTCCATCTTCTAGACTAGACACTCTTCTGCTCTACTGTATCTAGGTGGTCGCCATGTTTATGAAGCGGGTGCTGTAGCAGGTCGACTTTGGAGGATAATGGGCCTCATTACAAGTTCGGCGGTAGCCTGCCGCCAAACTTTCAAATTTTTCCGGCACCTAGCAATGGGGAAATACAGGGCCATTACAGCCCTGGCAGACCCTGTATTTCCCCATTGCCAGGCACCGGAATTCATTACTCTCCATTCCCATTTGAATCCCATAGAACTCAATGGGAATTGGGAGGACGGTAGCAGCGGCACTATTCGGAATGGTGCCGGTGCTACCATCAGTGTCTGCTTGCGGGTGCTGGTACGCCCCCAACCGGGTCAGACCTGGCGGGCGGGAAGGAGCCCGCGAGCAGAACTTGTAGTTTGCCGGTCCTGTTGTTACCGGAACGGCAAACTTGTAATGAGGCCCAATGAGTCTAATTTGGAATTGAGGCCTCCGATCCCAGCTTTGAGGTCCAACAGGGTCTCTCCGATGTCCACCTCTGGAGCCTGGGTAACACTCTCTTCAGACTCTCCCATTGGTTCAGTCAGCTCAGCTTGTAGTTGTGGCCTGGGTGTTCTGGCGGAGGGTCCGCCTTCGAAATTCAATTTCCACCGTAATTTGTCCGTTTTCCCCATGTCCCACAGCGGTCTAGTCAGGAGGGCGGCCCGGAGGCGTAGTGGGCGCGCACCTTTCTTCCACTATGGGGGGGTGTCGCGGGTGGCCAACGGTGCGGCAAACATTCAGGGTTGTTGGATCACTGTGGTGCGGCATATGTTATCGGGTACGCCGCTTCTTGTGCACCTTTGGTATGCAACCTGCACTGGCTGCCCGAGCCGTGCATCGCAGAGCCGGAGACTGGAGCGGGCTCCTCACTGCCTCTGCTTCATGTCACTCAGTTTCCCAGTGGGGGGCTCTCGTTTAAGCTGGCGGACTCAGGACTATTGACCCACGAGAGGGCACTGACCTCCCCTCCTTGCGGGTTATGCATTGTCGTTCTTCCATCAGCCTGAGTACACCTGTGGCGCCGGTCCGTGACAGCAGGCTTCCGGATCTCCTGTGGCGGCCTGCTATGGCCCATTTGCAATATGCGTGCTCACACTCACCGTTTGGCGGGTGAGCTCCACGGCGCCGTGAGTGTCGGCTTACTCTGGCCGATGAGTGGGACATTTCGCACTCCGGGTTCACTGCTGTGCCTCCACGGGGCCTGTCACTGCTGTGGGCTTGCTGTTGCTGTACTACCAGGCGTCCCGTGTGCTCCTCCCGGCCCTGGGTTCCACTGTCTACATGGCAGGGGGCTGGCCTCGGGGTGCCCCCCTGACTCTGGAACTGCAGGGCGTTATGACTGCCCCTCAGGATTCGCAAGGGGTCCACGGGTTCAGCCACTGTTGCTCCGATGTCCGTTGCTTCCCCACTGCGCCTACAGCCGCACACCAGTCACAGGGCAGGGACTCTTCACACGGCACCAGGGGGCGTCACCAGTTGTCACACTCCTCCACAGGTGTCAGGTGTTAAGAAGGAGACCACTGACACCGTTAATGCGTTGTTCTCGCCGCCTCAGACGCTATTTTAACAGGATTTATGGGAGCTCAGCACGCAGCTCAAGGGAGAGCCGCCATCACGGTCAGGCTCTCTAGCGCCACCTCCCAAACTAACCTATTCTCACCCTACCACTATTAAAACAACAAAAGCCAGGAGACTTACTCACTTCTCCTGTGAGTTGGTTATTCACCAAGTTCCATTCAATAGAGTAGTTTTAAGTAGTTCCTGATAACTACTTTTATTAACTCACATAGTTCTACTAGTGGGTTTTTCAAGGTTTCAAGCATCTCTTTCCTTTGAGTATTCTTTCGCTCCTTCTGATATTTCTACTCTCTTACTCTATTTGTGTTTATCCTCTTCCTTTCATAGGATAACTTTGTCCAACAGTTAGAACTTATCCCTTGACTTCCTGAGTCCTTGATCTTTACTTCAGTCTTTGATTTCACCTTGGCCTTGGCCCTTGTTTTCTATTTCAATCTAGTTTCTTGATTTCTCTCTCACAGTATCCCCTATTTGGTAGGGAGGGTATTGCGGAGCGGACTCAGCACCCTAGCCTCACAGGGAAAGCCCCGCCCCCTTGGGGAGAAGTAATAGAATCCCGTGATTCGTCACCCCCAAAAAAGGATCTTAAACTTAAAAATTGCTGTTCAACTACATCAAGGGTCGTGAGAGAGGATACAGCCCAGATACCACTCGCACATCTGGGCATTCCTCAACCTTTGGCTTCATAAACCCTCAAAGCTCGAAAGATAGCACCACCTCCATATTTTTTGTAAAATGCAAAAGCCCCATATGACTTGTTTCATTTTCGTAGAAGTTTTCTCTATATGCTGAGACAGGCTATTTCGAGACAAGGACCTTACTCTCTAATAGTCAAAATCGCTGATTACGTCTAGTGTATGATTTTCAATATGACAGGAGCATGGTATCCTTTTGTGGGGGTTATTAATCATAACATTGGACTTTGTTATTTTAACAGTCATTCACCTAGAGATCATAACAATACTGTAAGGCTGCAAAAGAGCTTTTAAAGCAGCCGGTGTACACCCTACAAGGACAACATCATCTGCATATGATAGACAGGGGATATATCTACCAGACGTTCATGGGATATCCAATGTATACACAGTGCAGTGAGCTAAAATGTGGCTGTGCACTCTCGAGTGGGTACCTTCCCAAAGAACAGGCCCATACATATTTTTTCAATACACTAGTAGGCTATCCTCGAGGGCCGTCAAGTACAGATTTAAAAGCAGTGGAACAAGTACACACGCTTGCTTTTCACCCTGATATATCACAAAAGTCTGAACTGGCAGCCTCAGAATTTCTCCATGTATACCCATTTTACACAGAAGGTCCCATAATAAACACCTATCAATATTATCAAAAGCCATGGACAAGCCCATAAGAGCTAGATACAAAGGTTAACTTTTTGCATTTTGTTACTTTTCCACAATCAAAGACAAGTTAAAACATTGCTATGTGGCTTCCAAGGTTTCAAGGAAACCTAACTGTAAATCTGATAAGATATTGTTCTCTTCTATCCAAGTCCCTAATTTTCTATCAGAAAATTGCTTGATATCTTTAAGGATACGTCAGACAGAGAGATTTTTTGTAGCATTATGATGCATCAAGGCTACCATTTAAAAACATTGGTATAATAAAGGTTAGCTAGGTAAATATTAACTTCCATGTGATTAGAAAACCTCTAAAAACATTACACAATAATACAGCCTACAGGAAAACATCAGTTATGCAAGTCATCCGGAACACCATCCAGTCCTGGTGCTTTTAGAGGGCTAAATGTCCAGTGTAGGAGTGTATTTTTTATCAAAGGTTAGTTCCTCTGTTAGACTCCTTAAACAACAGTAACATCAAAATTAGAGAAATGGGTTGATGGATGACAACCATAAACCTGTGAGAAATTATCTAACCAAATATCGCCTGGTATGTTATCCTGTAGAGCATCTAACACACTATTTTGATCAGAACCTGCTGCTACTAGTCTTTAGAACTGCCTTGTATACTTTGCATTGCAGGCTGAGTAGAACTCATCCGACGAGCCCTTTCGGCATTATTATTTGCCCTATCAATATTTTCTCTATGGTCCGTTATTGCTGCAACCTCAATTTGTGTCAAATTCTTATTAAGGCATCTTAAGAATCTCCCTTCAAACTGCTAGCACACCTTGTCAAACCAAGTCTTCCCCATTTGTTTCTGAGAATGCGTTCTAAACGTCTTTGCTAAAACAGAGCTCAGTATAGTGTTCAAGGAACAAAAAGTATCCAACATTTCTTCAGGAACAATATTGTATAAAAGACGTAAAGAAATGTCAGTTTTTCCCACATTGAACATTTTTTGTACATATCTAGTTTTACATTCATCCTACCGTTTTACCTTTTTTTCTATTGTTACTAGAAGACGCAGACCTATCTTGTGTTCCAGGTTCATTGTTAGTATTTGCATAGATAATAACCTTACAGATAAACGGAAATGGTCACTATCAGGTCTTAGAATCACTTCAAAATTCCTTATTTTACCCCTGTCCTCTAATCTGAAAAAAATATAATCAATTGGTGCCAAGGGTGTCCCAATTAAAGTGCTTTTTCTAGTATTGTCTGTCTTGAATCTTCCATCTAAGACACAAGTCTCAGATTCCATCAAGAAACCAGCATGTTTCCTTCCTTGTCTATTTACAAAGGAAGAACAAATTCTTGATATTGGACTATCCCAAGCCTCACCTTCTTCACATCCAGATTTGATGATGTGGATGTACCAATATGTGCATTAAAGTCTCCAGCTATCGAAATGCAGTCCCAAAAAGTATTGTTCCCCATCCGGATTCATTACTAGAGCAAAAAAGATATTCTTCAGATTGACAATTAATAAATTTTATGAACATCATTATAAAAGTAAAAAATCTGATAGTTGCTTCCATTAGTAATAGTGATGGATAATATTTGAATATTGGTCTTCAAATGCGGTAATGCAGCCACACAAACTCCCATCAATGTCATCACAAAAGATGCTAAACCCTCCATATGACCATCTCTAACAACTGGTTGCTAGTACAATAAAAGCACTATACCCGTCTAGATAAACTGCATCAATTTGCCAAATTGCATGCCGTAAAATGATATTGTAATTTGTTACAAAGGTCTTCCAATAAGTGAGCACCATTTGATTCTTTAAACATACAGCATTTCATTAAAGTATGTCCATTTGATCAGTGCTCCAAATAAAATTATCCTGTGGGCTATAAAATTATACATAAAGGTTAGTTTAAGTATCCATAGCCTGCATTATATGGCCGATAAGATAGCTCAGGGAGTTGAGCGCTCACTGCTGCGATCTGTGAGTGATCTCCAGGTCGAATTCCAGCAAGGCCAACTCAGCATCGCATCATTCTGAAGTCGATAAATGAGTACCAATTTCGTTTTGGGTGATATTGTTTGCAAATATATTCTATATAAGGCGCTTTGGCGAAAGTGCTATATAAATAACACATCATTATCATCATTATATTGCTAGTTGGTGCAGATTGTACTCTTGATGTAAACTCTTGCGACCATCTCAATTGAACTGTGGAAACGTTTGCTGGTAAAGTTCTAAAATGTATAGCCACAAAACCTTCGGCAAGATATTGATTCCCTAAACCTATTCTTATATAATCATAGTTTGTATTCATAGGGTCAGAAAATCTTTCAACGTCCCTAATATCTGTTCATATCACCGAGGAACATCCTCTGATATGCCTAATCCAATGTATGGCTTTGTTGCATAAGGAGATTAAAGCTTCATATTTCCCTTGCAACAACTTTAGAACCCCACACAAATGTACAACCATTGGATCAATACTAACACCAGGTTTCATTTTCTCAACTTGAGTGTTTAGTATTGGTGGAATGTATGTTTTTCCAACTACCCTTTCATTAGTGGTTGCTCTAGTCGTACTAGGTATATATAATTATACCTAGTATTATTCCCATAAAGTCATGTAGCCTTCAGGAGAGGCGGGAAAAAGGGATACTTATTGTTATATTTTTGGGCTGTAACCTAATTATTAGTTATAGCCTTTGCACATGTACCCCTTTTGGGCGAATTTCCTTTAACAATTCAGCAAATCAACATTCCCTTAGGTTCCAAAATAGTTTTTGGACTTTTACCAGACCTTTTTTTCCAATGCAGAGATGTCTTTTAGGTGCTTCAGATCAATCTTCATGTTTGCAACAACATCCTCAATGTATCTTAAATCAAATTGAAGATGGGTAACGATATCCATTAGATGGGTACATGCCAGACAAATGGGTTGCACTTGAGGATGAGGATTTGCATGGGTCCTATCTCTTGGAATAGATACATGAGCTATAGCTAGTGAATGCTCATGTATACTTGGCAGGAATGTGGAAGCAACAATCCTTTCATTAGCTTCTGTGGATTCAATATTCTTTGTTGATTCTGTGAGGGGTCAGAAATGTGATACAGACACAAAGGTAACGTTTTCTCAAGGTTTGCCATTTATTTAAAATAAAAAGGGGTTTTGATAAACTCCTAACTGTCCCTAACCTAATAGAGAGGTCCCTGCCTATCAAACTAAAACTAAAGAAAAATGACCTAGCGTCCAAAATATCTCTGGTCCTTACATTTACATATAACAAAATCGTGCAAGGGAAAATATGGCTGACCTTTGATTCAAAAAACAGTTTTGTAATTCAAACTCAAATGTTATTGAAAGCACTCCTTGTGATCAGGGTTGTATTCCCTTCCCCTGGATCAATTCAGGAATACCTAAATTAAATAGCAAAGTTTTGTTCAATGAAATAGAAAAGTCTTTTTCAACCACTATGTCTTTTCCAGAGATGCAACAAATGTCCTTTTCACCACAGTTTGTTGATAATTGAAAACAAGTAAATGGGCCTCATTATGAGTGAGCTGGTCCTGAAACAGCGGTGGCGGTAAATCCTCCGTCACCGTTGTTTCCGGACCGGCTGATTCCGAGTCCTGCAGGGGGGAGGTGTCACTCCCGCCAGGTCTGACCTGGCGGAAGTAACACCACCCGCCTGCAGGCGGACATGGAAACATCGGCTCTGTCATAGACGGAACCTGTGTTTCCATGGTCCCCATCCTCATGGAGCCCTATTGGACTCTATGGGAATAGGTATTTACAGAATTCCGCCTCCGGAATTACCGGGTCACCGGGGTTGTAATGCCCCAGTGATTCCGGCAATCACGGAGGCGGAATGGTGTTACAGGTCCGGCGGCAGCCTGCCGGTTTTTCCGACACGGCTACCGCCGGACTCGTAATGAGGCCCAATGTCTTCCTCAATATCCCTCTTGAAAGGATGATTGAATTTCTACTCCAAACCACAGGTTCAAAATAAAAAACACATGTTCTGTTACCTTGTCAAACGTTCTTCAAAGAAACTTCTTGTCAAGATAGCGCCTCAGTCTTTCTCAACACTTCATCTTGAAATAAAAAACACTTTTGTCAGGATAGAAAAAAGCAACTTGTTTCAGTGATGCCACTGCTTGTCAAACAAATGATACAGAACATGAATTCTCTCAATTCAACAAAGGTTCTTTCCACATATCTTTCTGCCACAAAGATATTAAACCATCATCTTGTTTCCCGCTCTACTCGCTTGCCAGGACTAACCACTATAAGCCCTTTCCTGATAGGAATAAAAACATCTAAAACTCCTACAACGAACTTCAAACTTGGTGGTAGTATTGATTCCAAGATCCTCCACACCGATCTCTCTTGGAAAGAGATTTGACCAATGACTGCCTTTTTTCTTATAGTCTCTTGACTCTTGACATCTTATGTTCCAGTTTTCCCTAAAGTGACAACGAAATGTACAATAATTATTCTCAAAGGGTCTCTCCTTGGTTTCTAGACAACCTTTTGCCTGATAGCAGTTTGGGTTACTAGCTTCCTTCATTGAAATCCCAAAAAGGAAGAGTTGCGCCCTTGTCGCCTTATTATAGTTTCTCAGTCACTTGGCTGTTGGCACTGTGAGATGCAGGCTTTCCCAAAGGTATATCTCTGAAAAGGGGGTGTATGCTTTATTTATTAAACGTTTCTCACAACATCTTGGCTGATGGTAATGCTGGTTATGAGCTTTTCCCATTGGTTGTCTTGATATGGTATGTCCATAGTCTCTTGGCTGTGAGTAGTATTGGTTAGAGGTTTTCCCCACTGCTAGTTTTCCCAAAGCGTTTTGCCAGCCTGTTGGCTGTGGGTAGTACTGGTTATTAATGTTCCCCTATTGTAGCCCCTTATAAGGGAACTTTCTTCTTTGCCACTTAAATTCGTTTTCTTTAGCTATTTGGCATTCAGTAAAGTTTTGCTTTACAATTTCAATTGTTCGGTATTCAAAATGATCCTCGGGTGACAGCGTCCATTTACTGAGCACCCTGGGGTCAGCATTCACTCTCTGCCAACTCACTGGTTCTCTGCGGCAGCTCCCTTTTTCTATCAGACTTCGCAGCGTTCGGCCGGCTGTTTCTTCTGCTCCCGCGAGCCTCTGGTAAGTTGCACTGCTGTTTTCTGAATGGTTGGCAGCCCTGTTGATCTTCTGCGACTTTGTCAGTCTGCCTCACACTGATCCCGGGGCACTTCTCCTTAGCTGAGCTCCTTCTTAGTACACTGCTTTCCGCTGCACGCACTCTACAGTTCTGCTTACTTTCACCTTTTGGGGTGTCTTCTGCATGCAGGATACTTTCCGTGTCATTCACAGCTTCTTGGCCTCCTTCCTCTGCTTCACCTTCATTTCCATTGTTTCCTTCATTCCTTTAATACCATCCATTCCACAGCTGGGCCTCATCTTGGGTTTTAAATATCCCACTCAGGTCCTTTGAATGACAACAAGACTGCACCTTTGAATATTCACCATTCTGAGTTCATATTGCCTCTTCCTCATCCCAGTACTTTAAGCATTACGAGAACTGAAGTCCATAGAAGAATATATAACATTAAGATTTTTCCTGTTACTTTTAACTAAGTCAGGTTGTTCTATGAACTGAGAGTTATTAGAGAAAGGGGGATTGTGGGAAAGGTCTGTAATTCAACATTAGAGTGAGATGTTTCATTAAGGCAGACATATGACAGTGCAAGGCTTTCATCTTAAATTCTTGAGGCTTTGAGGCACCAACTTTGTTCTGTTTAAATGGCTTTTTATAACAGTCGTTTTGGTCATTGAAATTCAAATGATTGGTACATTGATCACATGCCTTAAGGATCTAGGAATTATTTAATCTTCATTCTCAGAAGAAGATGAATACTGGGTTTCTCCTAGTGGAGTCACCCTTTCCCCGTGATAGCCGTGACCTCCAACGTAACGCTTCCCTCTGATACCACCCCCAGGGTCAGGGTCAGGTAGCGGCTGCTTTTCCCTGGCCACATGGGAGGAGACTTTAGGCTGGGGTTTGGTGATAGATGTAGAATTCATCACAAGGCACACAAATGTCTATTTTGTGCACCTTTACCTGAGAGGACAAACATATGTCAACAATATCAATACGCGATGAAAGTATATTAACTAAAGGTAAATATCTATTAGATAAACAGATGGTTTCAGGTGTTTCTTTAGTTGTTACATTAGACATCCTTCTTGATTATCTAATTACCACTGTAAACGTGAATTCATCTAAATCAGAGGGTGCAGCTTTAGGAAATTCTCCAGGGATATAAAAGGAGGGACCAACAGATTTGTCTGGCCACCCCATTATCTCATAAGGGAGATATGTGTCTACTTGCCTGGTTTCAAATTGCTTAAAATGTATCAAAGTCTCTGTAGTGCTCCCCTCCATATCAGAACGGACTATAAAAGGCACTATTTTCTACTAAATGATAATCTTGAGATTCAATTACATTATTTACAGGTGAAACATTGGGACTTTAAAAGGTAGCAAGGGTTGTTTCATGGCTCGTGCCCTTTGGGTTGGATTAAGCCCTAGTCCGAAATAGGTTTATTTAGGATTAGTGGTGTTAGTACACTTAAACTAGATAAAAGACTCTCTATCTCCCCAATTAAAACATTACCCTCTGATATAGGTTTATGTATCATAAAGGATCTTTTATGTAGATGAACTACTGGTGAGAAAGAAGCTTTAGCTTGGCTTTGAGCCATAGTAGCAGATTGTGAACAGGTTTTAAAAGCAAGAAGGAAAAACACAACCAGAATTAAAATTACCCTATTGGACAATGATAATTAAAACAGTTTAAAAGATAATATAACTGCTGGATAGAATTTACAAGAAATGTCAGCGTACACATTTCCTTTTAGTCTGTGGCCGTGACAGCCATGACACGCCCCACACAGCTATTTCTCAGTCACTGTTTCTTACTGTTTCTTTCCGCTTACTAAATGTCGATATAGTTAAGAATAGCTTATTTACTCTCCAAGATTTGGAGAGTAAATTGGTCTTGTGGCTTGTGGCTATAGAGATAGTCACAGACCAATATAAATATGGCAATATATAGAAAAACCAGACTCCAAGCTCACTGGTCGAACTGGTCAAACTGTTAAGAAGGAAGCAAACCAAAATTCCTCTAAAGACCGACTAATGATATGAAGGCACATCTGTACCTCCACATCTGCCTCCTTCAGGATTCTGGTACTCAAGCCTACCAAACCAGTGCCTAAAGAAACAATATTTACACATGAAAGGTTCGACCAGGTTTAACTAATGGTCTGTGCGCACAAGAGAGCTTAAGAGGCCACAGGTTTAGACAGAAGAACTATGTCCAGGTCACAGGCTCACTGCTCACAGGCTCACAGCGCAAGTGATCAAGAGGTCAAGTGATGAAACTCAAACCTAAGGTAATGCCCTGCAAATGTTATATTGTCAAGTCGCCCTGCTGCGCAAAGCAGCTGATTCTGACACTCCTCACACCAGACGCCTTTCTCCAGATAGTACAATTATGGCAATGCCTGCATATCCCCACACATGCCTACACAAAAGTCAAAACTATTGGCTTTTGCAATGCTTGTTAAAGATTTAACTCGGCTTGGGCCATAGCGGTGACATCCCCTCTCTCCACCATGGTTTGGACCCACTCCAGGCACCAGCAGCAATTCAGGGCAGGGTCAGAAGCTTCCATTCAACCATCCCATTTTCTGCTCTGGAAACAGGCATGGGTCCATGCTCTAATCCTATCCTTAGCACGAGGCAGGGAGAGAGAGGCGTGAAGAGTCCTTAACTTTCCATATAGGCTGAATTGTTGGGGCGCTCTTTGGGGAGATTGAAAGCAGACTTCATGGCAGCCCTCCCCAATAGATTGTCTCCGGCCCTATTATATGTATATCTTTGTATTTGAAAGAATGGAAATATGTTAAGATTCTTTGCAAATGCAAAGGATACATTTGCATTATGCAGCAAGTGAAAGGCAAATATGATTTTTTTTTGGCAAGTTAGTTTTCGGAACTTGGCCCCGACTATTACACAGCATCACCCTAGTACCCTCTATAGATGGGCAACTCCTAGTTTATACCGTAATTCCCCACATATTTTATTTCTAAACTGTGGCAAATACATTATTTTAAAAGACAGTATTGTCACAAACTGTCACCTTTTCACCTAGAGGTAGGGCAAGCCGATCAGGGCTCTAGCCAACTGTCTGACTCTGGCTTGGCTCTAGGCCCTCTGGAAATCAAGAGCCAAACTGGAGCCACGCTGGACATCAAGAGTGCTGTTGTTGTCAAAGGTAGGAGCTGTGGGTAGAAGCTGGGGAGGAGAGTTGGGAGCAGGCAAAAATGAGACGGATGGGGAGATGAGTGAGAAAGAAAAGGAAGGTTGGAGGTAGAATGGCAGAGCAAGATGAGGAAATGATAAGGAGGGAGAGAAAAGGTAAGGGAGGCACAGATAAGGTGAGCGAGTGGAGACTTGGAATAAAATGATTGAGGAGACTTAAATATTTGTTGAAAAACGAGAAGAGAAGGCAATAATTGCTCAGTGAGTTCCTTCAATGTGGTGCGAGTCAATGTGTCTTGAAATGGTCCTTGGTGCTTCTAGCAACGATCACCCCCTTAGGTAAACACACAGAGGATCATAAGAGCACATGCACTGTTTGTGGAGCCTAACAGGGCCATATTTCTACCAGGGATGGAAAAATATGTGAGTGACATCCTCCTTTTGAAACATAAGTTAAGGGAAGAGAGGCACACTAAATGAGAATGAGAGTGCAGAAAACACGGCCATCTCCAAATAAAGCATACACCATAATCCGACAGTGAATAAAACATGAACAGATCTTTGGGAAAGACTCTAAACATAATTTACTAATTTAAACAACTTTATTTCGATTGTTCAACCATAAAAGTACATTCAGTTAAAAATAAATAAACATTACAATCATAAAATTCATAAAAGACTGAGGATATACAATATGGGCTTAGACTGGGAACAAAGGCAATAGATGGTCAGCCAAGGAAAAAGTTTAAACAGATATAATTATAAAATTGCTCGCTGCAAGAAAATAAGTACAAGAATAACATTCATTGTTATGAAATACAAGTGGTTTGGCTCCACATTAGAAATTAAAAAAGAAAGTTTGAAAACTAGTTAAAGTATCGTGAGTAGAGAAACTTTTCCCAGCCTCACCTACTTTCTAATGGACACAATTGGCACAACACTATTTCGCCAGGAATTGTGCTCTAAGCAGCCATGCTCTGTGGATGTAATGGGCAGTTGCATAAACAACATGAACATCTGCACATTGACTCAAGAACCTCACAGCAATACAAGATTGGCGGATCTTAGACTCTTTCAAAATTGATTTTACATACATTTTTCTTAGGTGGCTGGTCTTGTCACAGAACATTAAAAAATGCATATCAGTCTCAATACCCACCTTAAATAATGGACACAAATTGGAGTTAGCAGGATGCCAATTACAGGTGAAAGAGGCCACTGGGAGACTACCCAGGCTAAAGTGCAGATACAAGGCATTTTCATATGCCGGGGAAATCTTATCCAAACATAATTTGGAGCTGGGATGAATCCTCCATTCGAGATAATCCAGACCCAGCTTCAAGGATGTGGCGTCAACCCAAGTAAGTTTGTTACTTCTTTGCTTGACCATTCTCTTGAATTTCATTATCGAAGCCTGGTTCGTAGCACTCAGACTTACCCACAGTTCAGACATATCTAGATCTTGAAGAGTGGATTTGACATGTACAGACCATTTCAGACTTTTACCACTCTCTATTTCTAAAAGATGGAGCGCTGCATCCCAGTACCTTTCGAGGGCACGTTGCTTCCATACTCTGGTCCAAAAAAGGACTGGTCTCGCATGGATCTGTTTGGCTACTAGAGAACAGCCCACCTCTAAAAAGACCAGAGAAGTCAGAGCACTAGGAGATAGCATTAAAAATGTCTTTAAAAATGTGTGCTCACAAGAACTAATCTTGGAGATATTGGCGTAACCCAATAATTCAGATCCGTAGAGAGCCGCGTGCAATGCTTGTTTCTGGAATAAATCCAATGCTGGTGAGACTGCTCCTTTTCCATGTTTCACATAAAAGTACTGGATTGCTCCACTAACTTGCTCTAAAATGACTGTGGACTTGAGGATCTGAGCTGCCCAACTGGCAGTTTCATGGAATCTTAGTCCCAATTAATCAAAGAATTCAACCTGTTCAAGCGCCAATCCCCCTACTTTGACCTTGATTGATCTGTGTTTCCAGGGTTGAGGCCTGAAAACCATAACCTTCGATATATTGATTTTTTAGAAAAATAGAAGGGCACTTCCTTAAACCTTGAGTTGTGGTGGTGATAAGGACTGCGTTGTCTGCATAAAACAGGGCTGGGTATTTATTGAGTCCAATGTTAGGGCTGTCCTGGGATTCCGCCAATAATGCATCTATAATTTCTTGAATGTACATATTAAAGAGAAGGGGACCAAGACACAACCCTGTCTGACCCCCTTCTCGACATCAAAGGGTTGTGTCAATTTACTGCCCAGCGCGTAACAAATTCTGGCCCTGTTAGTAGTGTACAGTTGGCGAATTATGTGAATCAGAGCATGGGGAACATTCCGTGAGGCAAGTATCTGCCATAATGTTTCTCTGCATACGGAGTCAAACGCGCTCCTTAGGTCCACAAACACCACATATAGGCACATTTTCTTTAAAACAACATATTTCTGTATCAATAAAAAAAAAGCATAAAACACTGATGCATCGTTCTTCTGGCTTCCCTAAAACCAGCTTATAAATCATGAATTATACAATGGCTATCCACCCAGTCCTGTAAATGTTTTTAAAATTACTTTCCCAAACAGTTTCCCAATGCTATCTAGGAGTGAAATTGGGAGGTCGTTTCCCGGGGTTTCCCTGCCACCTTTCTTATAAATGGGTCGAATCATGGCCTGCCTCCAAGAGGCAAGTATGTCACCCGTACACAAGATTGCATTAAATACCTTAGATAGCACCGGGGCCCAGATTGTTAAGGATTTCAATCAGGCACACACCCGGGTCTCGCCTGACATGTAATACACAAATGAAATACTTCAGGTTCAATATTCTGAGTGATATGCCACTCATATCACACCCGTCTCAAAATACCCCCCCCCCCCCACCCCCCAGGTCACGGTGGGGCTAGTTTCTAAAGGTAAGTATTTAATTATTTATTTAAAATTCAAATCACACATACGTTTATATATGGGGCAGCAATCACCAATGTGGTGATAATACAAATCAGAAAATAAGTAAGGCAACTGAATTCACTTTTAAACAGCACAGAAGATAAAACACAGGGAAAAGACAGTTTTGGTTTGTGAACAGATAGCGCTTAGGCTAAGATTTCCCCCTGCAAAGTTCTTAATTCACACATGAGACATTCTACACAGATGTAAGTAAGTAGCAGGTATTCAGGTATAAAATAACAGAATACAGAGTTTGAATATAGTCTTCCCTCCCCAAACAAGAAAGAAAAGCACTTTTGGAAATTGACACTTTTTAAACTGACAGTTGAAAATGGCTTTGTGAACAATACAAACTGTGCAAAAATGTTTAAATTGATACAAATTCCTATGAGAACAACACTAAACAGTTCCTAACAAACGTGAGCTACAAGATAAACAACAGTACACACTTTAGATCAGAATGGAAGTTAAGAAACACTTTGGATGGGAAAAGACACGTGTAAAACTTTAGCAAAATGTGAATTCACTGCAAAATTTCACTATGAGATTCTTAATAAAAAACGGCTCAATACACTGTTCTGCAATGCGGTGGATGTAGCTAAGGGTCTTAGGTTTAAAGGAGAGTTGAAATTAAGTCTCTAGCTATAAAATTGAAGAAGTTATGGAAGTTTTAGTGAGAGGTGTTTTTGAAAAATCTATATCAGAGAAAAGTAGAAATTCGGTTTTAAAAATGACAGATTGGTTTTATTAAACTATATTAATGACCATGAAAAAAAGAATGTCACCCATGAATCTCCACAGTTACGCACCGCCGATTGTAACTCTTCACGTACGATACTCTGGTTTCTGTTCTATATTTGAATTACTTTATTTAATCCAAATCACTAATGGGTTATGGTTTAATGAAACACATGAGAAAATAAATTAGCGCAAGAATGGTTCTGACAATATTAGGGTTCTTTAGTTAAAGATGGGATAGGTTGAGATTGGGATAGGACAATGCAAATATATACTATGGGTTACTATGATTCCTGTTAATACTTACAGTCCACTGTAATTTAAGATTGGACTGTCAGGGTTCTGGTCATCCTGGATCGGGTCTACCGGCAGCAGGGCACCTCTGGCAGGATGGTCAGCTGGGCGGTTCTGGTCAATTTGAACTGCACCTAAGACTGGATTTGGATTGGACCTTCTGGTCACGGGACACGGTAGATTAGCAGGATGGCGAGTTCAGAAGGCAAGCATGATGGTAGCAAGCCAGACTGGATCAGAATTATTCTTTCCTGAAGTTTAGGATGGTTGGATTTGGGCCTAGCTGAAAAGAGTTCAGCAAATGCTGGGCCTTGGTTTTGCAAAGTATTCTGGAATCTGGACAAGATGAAAAGTTCTGGACAGGATGAAGAAGTCAGGAACAAAGCACTGCACGGAAATCAGGATGTAGTCAGAAATCAGTGTGTGTCTGTGTGTGGTGAAGTTCCTATATTTATCATGCCAAGCAACATCTCAAAGTTTATGGTAGGGGCAGAATTTCAAACCACACCCCCATGGCTGTGAGTGGTCAAAGGAACTTGCCTTGTTCTGGTTGGAAGTCAGAAAAGAGCTGTCATCTTTATGATATGTTTTGGGAACTCCCACATTGATTTGAACCACAATTTAACTTTTGCACAAATGTACATTTCTATAATTATGCCCCCTAATAACATCGGACACATACATTATATATTATGTGAGCTATCCTTACGTCCAATTCCCATCTCTGTGAGAGCTGTCTTTGTCGTTCAGTGGTATTTTGTCTATTTTAATCATAACGGTTTGGCCTAACAATTTCTAATTCAATACATATCTGGGTGATTACCCCTAGAACAAGGGTATACAATATCATATTTGCAGCATCAATAGTTTTGCCACAATTAGAGTTTTGGTGTAACTTTGGTTCCTTATGTAGTACAGTGTTCACTAACATCTCCACAAAAAGAGAAAACAATTAGATGTATAACTACCAATTTTTAGATTTGTCCTCCTTCATGTTGCAAAGTTAAAGGTTTTCAAAACTTAATCACAAATAGGCATTTTAAACAACAGATTTCTTTGGGCATTTTTTTCTCTCCTTTCAACAAACAACAGCTGTCAAATCCTTTTGATCAGGGTGAGGTGTAGGGGGAAGTTTCCTGCCCCTTCCCAGAAGAGATCAATGCTCAGCCTGCCATTGTCCTTGGCTCAGCCCCAGACGAATGACTAATGAGGTCTTTGTTCTAAATATGCAAGAACCTCTAGCATGGCTTACACCTTCCTGATAGCAGCATACTGTCAACCTGAAGTGTCATCTTTCCCAGGCTGGGCACTGTCCAATCAGAATTAACCAGTTAACTCCAAAATGGGTTACTTCAAGATTCACCTAAAATCTTTCAATTAAAAGATATAACATGAACAGAGTTTATAGGGGATTTTGACAATTAAAGGAATTAAGCCCTTCACAAAAACATGCTTTTAAACAGGCAAATTTTGCCCTTCTTCAGAGAAAAAGCACATTTAAACTGAGTCTTTTACTTCAGCTTTTCCTTTGTAACATACACATCTATTCAGCACAATTTCTGTCCTTGAGTGCTGGAAATTGTCTGCCTTTGCTTGGAGTTTTCACTGCACAGCTGAAATTGTTATATGTTGCCACTTGCAATCACACTTTTCCCGTGGAACTGAAAGAAATGTTGCTGGGTTGCCTTTTTCATGAAATACATTTCTTAGCTGCTGTCAGTCAGTGAGGCCCGGTTTCTCTGAGCCCTCCTGGAAGATCTGTGATTTCAGTACACTTTTAATTTCAATGGTTCACTTGGAAAATGACTGAATTAAGCACCAAAACAGCACTTTGAAGGTTGCAATTGGTTGGGGAAGCTGCATTTTAAAAGGCATTTTCAGATTTTTCAGCCCACTTCTGTGGCCTTGCTTCATGTTACATGTAACAGCACCCACTGGCATTCTCCTGCAGTGAGTTCTGTTTGTACGCCAACTTTAACTGTGTGTGGCAGGGGTGTGCAGCCTTTTGTGATGGTGAACCATGCGCAGTTTTGCATATTTTTGCGCGCACCGCCGTTAGCACATCCATTTTTGTCTGTTTCTTTCCCCACTGGCAAAGCGGTGCAGTGGGGCCCATCGTCATGGGTAAAAATATCCCACAAGATGCCCACCTCATCTTTTAGCATATAGATCGGGATCAAATCAGGGCCATCTGCTTTTTCTTCTTTGAGTGAGTTGAGGACTACCACCACTTCCTCAACAGACACCACTAGAGTAACATCAGCAAAAGGGGAAGTAACTGAGGAAGGTGACAGTGTGCATGGTTCATTATCCTGATACTGGTTGGAAAAGTGTGACCACCAACAGTCATCATTAATATGACAGAGTAGTGACTGACCTCTTCTCAACTCCCTACTAGAGACCAGTTTCCAAAAGAGGGAATGGTTTCCGTATTGAAGTAGATTCTGCAGGGCATTTCACTTCCCTTCCAAAAACGGTCTCTTTTTAGTGGATATCAGATATTTGTATTTGGAGCGACAGTCGTGCAGTTTTACTCTATCCATCCCCACAGGAAACTTTATACATTTAATGATCTCCTGCTTGGCCAAACGACACTCACAATTGTACCAGCCAGGTTTGTTTATGAGTTGGCCTCTAATTACTTTTGCTGGCACTGGGATGTGTGTGTAACTGTTAGTTAACTGCTCATATTCTGCCAAAATGACTCCTGCATTGGTTTGCCCCTCACAGATTACTTTCAGATTATTGAGGATGGATTTATAAAGATGTGATTTATAGTCTGGTCACGTTGGCCCAGTTGATCAACTTCCGTGCGTGACCACTAACCCTCAGTGACTGGGGATTGATATCTGCTGAGGATAACCCTTGTAGCACATTAGGTCCCATCATCCTAAGGGTACGTGGAAAATGGTCACTTTCCAATCTCCCATCCACCTCAAAATCAACCACTTTGACCCAGTCCGGCCCTGAGACAAAAATATAATCAATGAGAGAATTTCTACTGTGCCCCCTAAATGTTTGTTTGGCTGGCTGATCTTTGCTGAAACGCCCGTTACATGTCCTCAGGGTTAGGTTGGAAAGAACACAGGATGATTCTAATGCCAGACAATGTAATCCCCTTGGCCCAATGGCCATGGAGGGTGGGATGTCCCATGCCTGGTCTTGATCGTCCCATATAGTCATTAGCTTCTTAAGTGGTTTGATCTGGAGATTGATGTCCCCAGCCACAAGGGTGTATGTGTTGGTAGACAGTTGGAGGCTTCTACTGCATATATCTTCTTCAAGGAGGAATAGTTTCAAATCCATTTAGAGCTAATGGCCTATTGTAAATGTTGTACAAAAACAGTATTTCACCGTCCGCTACCCAGATCAGTAGGGCTAGAAGGTCCACAGATTGTGTTGGGCTCAACTCTATCCTCCAACCAAGAGAAATATTGATCCAGACCACCAGACCGCCACTCAGTCTGCCTTTAGGTCCCTTAAAGGCAGGGATGGCTAAGGTCTGGTATCCGTGAAGGTGTGGGGGATCAAGTGCCCATGTTTCTTGCAATACTATAATATGGAAATTGTGCACATAATTGCACCAGGCAGGATTGTTGAGTAATCTGATCATTCCCACTGTATTCCAGGATACTAACTTGAATTCGGAAACGGGCTCCACAGTATTACCATCTACCCTGTCCAGTCAATCCACATCCTCCAGATCAACACAGTTATAGGTTCTGCCTAAAGTGTGTGGCCCTCTTCCCACAGCCTCACATTGTGACCCAAAAAAATGCGGGGCCAGAACCCCTTGGTTAGTTGAATTGTTAGGTGCTGCTGTGGTTCGGGAGAAGGTGTCGGGCAACCTCAGTAAAATCTTGGTGTTACCAGAAAGATAGGCCCTGCAGTCAATGCTATATAGACCTTCCACTAATGGCCAAGACACAAAGAAATACTGAATATAATCAACGTCGGTACCAGTCATGGGACCCCTGACACAATGCGTGATGTCTTTCCTAATTATGGAGAGACAGTGTTTGGAGTGATGTATCCAGTGAATGCATTTGTTAACAAGTGACTCGATATCCTCAAAAGAGCAGGGAGGTTATTTGGCAATGTTGGTCATAATTACAGAGGGCCTGGGGTCACCCCCTACAGAGTACAGTTTCCCAGCAGTTCTATTGACAGTGACAGTGAGATCGGGTGGAGGGAGGGTATTGGGGCCTGTCAGGGGGGCGACCCGACTGTCGGGCGGTATGCCCTCTGATTGTCGTTCGCCCCCTCCGGCCCTCTCAGGACAAAATTCTGGCTATGATTATGTTGTGCGATCTCCCTTCTATCAATGGGTTTCCGGATTCTTAGCAGCATATTCAGAAATCGGCGTAGGCCTATGGGGAGCATGGCTCTGGTTAGGTTTCATGGAACCAGCGTTGGAAGTAGTAGGGAGAGGTGGGAGTAGGGGGGGGCAATCAAACCGTCAACCTTTTCCTTGATTCTTTTGATTTCTTCCCTTATATCCCTCGCCCATCTGTCCATAATTGAATTTTTTAGATCTATTAGATCTCCTCGACTTTCTTAGTTGGTATACTGCAGTCATTACAAACGTCATTATCAAGCTTATCGCAGCATGTCTGGGAACCTACGTCCTGGTATAGCTTAGTGCCTCCTTGTCGCACTCCAACCTGCTTCCCCATTCCCACTGGCTGGATCCCACCCAACTTGCCCCTTTTTTTCCACAACACAGTCTTCTATTGATGCTCCCCCTCTAGTTCAGACAGGAGATCTATCAAACAGTCTGACAGAGGCTGAAAACAGTTACTAATGGGCAATGGGTGTGGTAGAGGTAAACAGTGAGTGGTATCAACAGGTGCTTGCTTGGTCCACTTCGGGCATACTACTTGTAACCACATAACGAGGCGAAGGGGAAGGGGAAGAGGAAGGCACATTAGTGGTTAGTACATTAACTGAGGATGCTGTATGAGGCGTGGCCACTTCAGCCAGGTGAGCTAATAAGCTTTGGACCTCGTCGTCATCAGTCTGTGGGTGGATTTCGATAATGTTTATAGCTGTTGGGTCCCATTTCCGAATGTCGCTTGGCTTTCCGAAAGAAACATTTCTTCCTCCAATCTGACCTGGTTTCGGGGCAATTTCGAAGGGTCCCAAAAGATCTTCCTTAGATATGTGAGGTCCTGCACCTTTTCTTGAAATAATGTGATTAGGAGAAGGATCATTAATGCCAACGCAAAACGTAATCAAGTCTGCACTGCCCTCCTGAATCGTGCAATTAGTGTTAGGTTTGCTAGTCCTCTGTAGGTCGGACCCTGGGGATTGAGTTGAAACGCTCACCTGAGCATCCAGGTGCCCTTCAGGGCCAGTCCCACCCCCATCTGTGTCCGAGAAGAGGCCCTTGATTTCGGAGATCAGTATGTTGACATCGTTGATCGGTTTAAATAGCCTCGAGATTTTGAGCTGACTGGTCCCCAATGGAGATGCTCCCTCTGCCTTTATTTTCACAATTGTCAATTTGTTATGAACAAAGAGTACCCCTCCCAGCACCAACAGACTGGCGGGGAAAAAGCAAGGATAGGTCAAGGAGACCAGCTTGTGGGGCACTCAAAAGTCTGACACCTCACTTCCGCTCCACACAAGAGTTCAATTCTCGTCTGTAATGTGAACAGCTGTCACTAGTACTTTCAATTTCAAGTTCAATATTACAATCGTGGAGGAGCGAACAGAGTGGGGCAAAGCAGAGCTGCTACCAACCGTTAATAGATAGTTACTGAAAAAGACAACCTGCACAAATACAAATGCAGGTGCGAGTGAGAGGACCCGCTTAGGAGGACCTATCGTGTTGTAAAACAAAGCGAATAGCAACACCACAGCAAGTGTACCAATGAAGGCAGACACTCGCTGTAAAAACCAGCTCGCATCAACGGGCAGAGGCTTCACTCTCCAGCTGTACTCCAATATGTAAACCTCTACAGCCCCAGCACCCAGCAAACAGCCCAACAGCCCAACAGAAGTGCAGCGCCCTTTTGACGCAGCAGGTTTTGCCACAAGGGTAATAGATCTCGGTTTATGAAGAGTTCCTGTTTCCTGGTGTTGGGACTCCAGATCCTGAAAGTGACAGAGTATCAGGAATAGCAAAGTAAAGACAACAGCCCAACACAAGTGCAGCGCCCTTTTTACGCAGCCCAGTCTACTGGAAACATGCCCTTGGATTGAACTCTGTACAGGCACCTTTCTGTCCAAAACCAGCTTTCTTTCGTTGCAGTTCATCCACTCCAATATCCATTTTTACCATTGCATGAAATAGGCAGAGTAAACAGAGCATAGGGAAAGGGGGAAGAAAATTGCAGGCACCAGTATGCAAGCTGTAAAAAGGTGCCAAATATCCGCAAACCACCAGCCCTCAGTGAAAGGCACTGCAACATAATCTGCAGGGTCTGTCTTGAAGGGCAAAACTTTCCACAGTGAATTTTCGTACGTGTAAGGATGGTTAAGACAGCTCATTGCTCTAAGCACACATCTGAAATATGTTCAAACACTTAGTGACAGGTACAAATCCGGGCAGTGCTTTTCATTCCTTTAGCCTTCTGAGGTTGCTAAAACGAGTACCAATAAATTGACAAGCAATAATTCTGATTATTGCAGTGCTTGGAAGTGGGATCCATTACCCAGACTCCTTCCAGTCTGTGTGACTGCTGCAAAGTACTTTTTAAATTGAATAACATTTTAGTCTTACTCTCTGGATAATTAAAATGTCGTTTTCTGTATTGTGTAGTATAACGAGGATAGTAAATGCAGCATCTTTCATCAGGTCACTTCTGTTCTTTAATAACTAATACCAAGCTGTTTAAATGACACTTTTTTCCAATGGCTCAGCTATCTCAGGTTTCTACATATTGGTCAACCCATCAAAGTTGAAAAGAGGATCCTCTGGTCATAGCCCTCAAATGACCCTCATTTGGAGGGTTTGGTGAGGATACTTGATTCATTCTTGGTTAAATGACCCTTTAATCATCCTTTTGTTGCTGTTACCCTGCAACACATCCCTTCAGCAAAACTGATATCCCTGGAACCTTTGCATTTGCCTCGCTGTCAGATTTACCGGTGAGTGACTCCACAGACATGAATCTTTGAAATATGGGTTGATTCTGGAGAAGTGTTAGTTACCACTCCTCCCTCCCAAAATACACAGTGCACTACAACATGCAGAGATTCCACAAAACCGTCTCAAAACAGGATTATTACAAAACTACAAAGATGCTCGAAAGGCAGGAATTCGGTAATTTCAGGTGCATTTTTAGGAAGTGTGCATAATCCTGAGAAAATTACATCTGTCCCTGTGAACCTGCCATCGCTAGAAAATCACTGAGACGCAATCCAACCCGGAGCCTGGTGCATAGGAGAACTCTGTAATTGTGATTCAGGATTCTTTTGCAGTATAATTCTACTTGATTGCTCCACAGTAAGGGCCCCTCTGTTTAGTACAAGGACAGAGCCAGAGTTCATGAAGGTAGAGTCCTAGAAGGCTAATCAGTCTTAAGAAATCATCTAGTCCAGTTTTGTTTCTAGATAACAAAAATGATTTTCTATAGCATATTATGGTTCTGATAAATGCAGCATTTCTTATTATGCTACTTCTATTGCTTACAAAATATTGGGCTGTCTAATGTACACACACATTATTTCCAGTGTCTGGGCTCATGGTTTGGTTCTTAAGGCAAAGCTAGACTTCTGGCTTGGCTCTGGCTTGGCTCCTCATATGCATTTCTTAGCTTGCCCACCTGTATGTTTACCTGTATATTTTCAAGTGCTGCTAAACTTCAGAATGGTTGCTCATTTTTTAATGTTCTTTCCCTAGTATAACAGACGCATCAAATGCCACAAAAGATCGAGTCAAATATCTGGAAGCGCTTTACCGCCATTTTGATGCTATGGCCAGCGAGAATGACCCGTCGAACCTCATCACCACTGTTCTACCCTCCCTCTTCACTGCCATCAAACAGATGGACACCATATCTCGCTTCTTTGCCAAAAACGGATACCTGGGATTACTGCTCACGAAGGTACTCGGCTCTCGGTTAACATTTCCTTTAACATTTACATAAACACGTTTCAGTCATAGGCCTTCAACGAATCCTGAGGGAATCTCAGTGTTAGTTAAACTATTCAATGTTTAACACATTTTAAAGGCTGTGTAGATCTTGGGTTCAATATGCGAAAAAAGGTTCATTTGCAATTAGGTAACTGCTGACAGTGCTCATACTTAATTCAGAGGGTGGACAATTGTGTTAGGCTCTATAGCATTACTTTCAGTATGTTTTCTGTTAAGGTAAAGATAATCGTTGAAACTACCTGCATGGATCACTGGACACAAGGGGGGATGTTCGAGCCATACAATCTGGCTCTTGAGCAGGAAGTGTTCCAGGATCGGGAACCGTAGAAACAATACGGAATTAATACTGCAAAAAGTAGGCAATACTCACGCAGGACATTAAACGACCACATGCTGCAAGTGGGCCGATTGCATGTTCTTGTGCTGTGGGTTCAATCTAAGGATGTGAGCGGGGTCCACAGACTGTTTCGAAAAACCTGGTGTGTTAAAGGAACTTTCTGGTTTGGTGTTCATGCTGTGGGGAGTAGTATGCTATGCACCTATGACCTTTGGATCACCTGTGACTTTTGCATGGCAGTTCAATTAATGAGCGTAGTCTCCCGGCACAGGTGCAGAGGCAATGTTTGGGAGAAAACAAATTGCCCTTTTCATATTCTTGGGGACAAGGGGAACTATGTATGGTTCTATGTCCACCTTCTGTACTTGACTTAAGCATGTGCCAACCTTCGCCCATCACCCCAGCTCTGAAGACAATGGTATGTTTTTCCCCCCGGCCATTTTCTAACACACTGCCTGCAGTTCCACCACCTTCTGCATGCTGCACTCTGCTTTTCTTATGGGACACAGGGGCACCCATAATTAGAGGGGCTGAGTGACATCAACATTTTTAGAACAATACGAACTTTGAACGTCAGTAAGTAAAGACATATGCTGCACATATATTTGTGTAACCTGCAGGGTGTAGATTCCAATTAGAGTAAGATAACCCATTGTACAATGCATAGGCGTTCAGAGATGTGTGTAACCTGCTGGTTGAAGAGTCCAATACCAGTGGGAAAACACAGCGGATTAGTGTTCATTCTGCAGATGGATGCATCTGATTGGGGAGGTAATGAATGAAACAAGAGTAAAAGGGCTCTTGGGCAGACGTCAATCAGGCATCAGACAATCACATGGCACTGAGACGGCTATGTTGGACCTGAAAGCCAACATTTTACAAGCCATGGATAAGGGTATCATTGTGTTATTGATGTTATTGGACTTGTCAGCCTCCTTTGTCCTAGTGGAACATACTATAGTGGTTGATAGACTTTTACATAATGCATATTGTTCACCTTTGGCAGCTAAATGGTTGAAATCCTTCGTGTCTGATTGCACAGCTAGGGTGTTTAGCGGCGCTGCAGTACAGATGTGGTTAATGTGACTTATAGTGTGCCAGAGGGTCACCAACTCTTGACCACAGCTTCACCAAACCGTTATTTGAGTTATTGGACACAAAGGGGATAACTTATACCAATTACGCCGACGATACGCAGTGCCTGATTCCCATCTCAGGAGATTATAAAAAGGATACAGAACATATCAACAAGGTTTATTCTTATATTCAGCAGTGAATGGTCCATAATGAAATGTCCCTGAATGACTCCAAAACAGAATTATTGCTAGCTGGCACAGATAGCAGAATAAAAAAGCTAGGCAGTGAATACAAAAGCTTTGTCACAGCTGGCTGCACCATTGCCAACCTTAAAGACCTTGGGTGAGCATGTAGGCACATGTGAATAATATTGTATCCACCTCTCCCTACCACCTCAAATTATTGAGCCAAATTAGACTTTTTCTAATCAAGAAGAGTTGCGCTATGGTTGGAAGAGCTATTATTGGAGCCAAGCTGGAATATTGTGGCAGCTTGCTACATGGAATTACCCAGGGAGAAATGTCCACATTTCACGTAATTCAAAATAGTGCATTACGTGTGGTTGAAGGCCTAGGGAAGAGAGAGCATGTCCCGCCAGCCAGACAAGCACATCATTGGCTACCAGTGGAAGCTAGGATTTCCTTTACACTCCTTACTCTGATGCATAAATGCTTATTTGGCAACATTCCAAGTTATTTATCAGAAAGCATCTCCTATCTACCCATCCGCAGGACATTGAGGTGCAATGTTACCAACTTGTTGTCTGTGTCAAGAGCTACATTTGTTACAGTAGGCCAGAGTACTTTTCATTGTGCCGCACCTAAACTCTGGAACTCCTTATCACCTGATTTGAGGGGTTGTGGCTCATTGGCTCTTTTTAAGCGAGCCTTGATAACCTACCAGTTTGCCAGAGCAGCCTCTGTAATTCATAGCATTTATTCTCGTACCATATTGCTTCTGCATTGAATTGATGATTGCATATCTGTTTATTTGTCCTTGTGAGCACCCTTCTGCCTCAGGGCTTGTTCTGTTTGGCGCTATACAAGTAATAAACAAATACATCTTTTTATTCACTTGCAGCTGTGATCAGTGTGTAAAATGTGGATAACAGGTTTTAATCACACTTGAATAGCTCAGCAGGTTAATCACCAGCAGCACGTAAGTGTGTGACCTGCAGATCACAGCGTCCCTTCCTAGTATTTTTTGTTTGAATGTTTTTCTTGGCATTTTAACATAACATACCAGCAACAGCTTAACAAAGGGCCATCCAGCAATTATCGATGTGTTGTGCCTGAGGAGCCCTGGGCCTCCTCGCTTCCTTCAACCCTTTCCCCCCTCTTGCCCCCTCCCTCCCAGGAGTGTTTGTCTAGTGCAGCAGTGCATATTGTCCTGCATTCTTAGCATTGCTCAGTCCTTGCGCCATCAGATAGCTGCGGGCCGTCTCCTTCCTTCCCTCCGCCCGCTACCCCTTTCTGGGCTGTGCAGCCACCTTGTGCACCGTACTACTCCACTGGGTATCACACCGTTCCCGCTAAACGCTCCCAAACTTGCATGCCTCCCTCCCTCCCACCTGCCCCGCCCCTCCACTATCCTCCCCCTAAATACCACCCGTCCAGCCCATGAACCTCTCCCCCACTTCGTACTATTGAACTCCGGAGGGCCCAAGGTCCTGTGTAGTGAACATCTCCTGTACTAGCGTGTTCCATGCCATCACATCATTGCTGACCTCCCGTTGTCCCCTGTACACCACCCTGTGCTACACTATTGATCTGCCTCCGCCCATTTCTTTAAATCACCCCAGCATGCCTCCCCTATGCGAGGACCTTCTGCCAATTCCACGATAAGACGATCCTTCATTTGGCCAGGACGCAGATCAGATCTTTCATCTTTGTCAAATGTGCCTCTCCTCATTGCTGCAGGTATTGTCCTAGCAGGCACGCCTCTGGCGGCCACTCCCCCATGTCTATCCCCCCTTCTTGGCCCTGTGCGCTATGTTCTGGCAAGAAACCCGGATTACTGGTCACGACTAGTACATGTGCAGCTTCCCTGCTGAGTCCCCTGCACACCCCGGGTACCTCTGCTCCTGCGCTACCTGGAGCTTTTGTGTATGTCAATACTCTAGTCCAATCCCCGTCCGTGAGAGGGTGCCCCAGGTCTTCTTTCCACTTGGGCTTCACCTTGAGTTCTACCTTCCCAAGTGTAAAGACTGGTAGGGGGTGTCTGTATTTCTGCTCTCTATATGGTAGAGGAGAGGCACAGAGAACCCCAGCCAAGATTCTCTATTATTGGTACGTGGTCGAGCAATCAAGGCCTAGCTTCTCAGGAGGTGATGCAGGCTGATTCTTAAGTACAGTGTAGTCCCCGAACCCCCACAAAGGAATGTCCACACACTGTATTACTGAAAACACAGTCTTTATATAATTAATATTCAAAGGTATGTACACGATCACAATAACGCACTTTGTACTCTGAATTCAATAATGATAAATATATACAGTTCTAAAGTGGTACCACTAATGTTATCCAATCCCATTAAAGTGCATCAACTGTACGTTTAAAATGTCACACAGATTAATAAGCAGGAAACCAGCAATAGAGATAGGCAGGAACGTAAAATGGTTGAAACAATAGGCAGAATGCTGACCCCTACCACTAGGCACAGTTCTGTGTGGAGATCCCCCCCACCTGGGCAACCTGTAAATAAAGATATATAGCACAAGCCCAGTCCATATATTGTCCGATAGTCTTACTTCCTCCTATTAAGGTTTTACCCCCCCCAATGTACCTGGTGGAGTAGAGTTCTCCGACGATGCGTCGACCGATCCTTCTTGAGTGCCTCCCTTTCAGGCGGGAGCCACGGATCGTCGAGAGGTGTCGGGGAACTTGGCGTTCAGTGTCGGGAAATCGACGGCCCTTCTTGAGTGCCCTCCCTTTAAGGCAGGAGTCACGGGTCGTCGAACGTCCGACGGTGAACAGGTGGAACTATGGCTGTGAAGTGGCAGCTTCGTTCCTAGCGGTGCTGGTCGACGACAGAGTGTTGGCGTCCTGCAAGGAAGAGGCGTGCGGGGCACCTCGGTGACGATAGTTCTGGACTGCAAAGAGATGATGAAGAACTGTGGCCCAGCAAGGGTGTTGAGTCGTCGGCATCTCTGTGGTCTTTAGGTGGCGGGAAACCCACCGGTGGATGCTCCTCGGCGCGTCGACGGTCGGGCCTTCTCCAGCGGGAGACAAGCGGATGACGATGCAGGCGAGAGTGTCCGATGATCAATGGAAGTTCTTAGGCAAACGGGAGCACGGCGTCTCCGGTCGGCGATGGCGGTCATCGACGGTGGCGGACAACAGTCCGAGTGCTTCTCCTTGGAGTTCCGCAGCAGTTTCCGTATCGAGTCGGCAGCCTGTCGAAGGTCTGTCTACCAGGGAGCTTTGGCAAAGATCAGCTGTGCACCATGGTTCCTCGTAGCTCGGGAAGAGGGCGCCTTACCAGGTCCTCTCTGGGTCAGTCCTTGGAGGCACAGCAGCTTTCCGATTGCGAAGAAGAGCAACAGCAATTCTTCTCGTCCAGCAGTGCTTCAAAGTCAAGCTTCCGTTACTGCAGTTACTCGTCGTAGTGGACTTCAGCTTCTGAGCCAGATTCCTAGCAGTGAGAGGTCCCCAGATATACTGTTGATCTCCCATTCATTCCGCTGGGTCACACTCAAGCATCCAATCACGACTACGGGCATTCATGCAGGCAGGCAGCCAATCAAGCACACAAGGTATTCAGGCCATTCACTTCTCTCCAGACACTCACAACAAGTTATGTGTATTGGGACAAGTACCGAGCCATTCAACACTCCAAGCTGCATTCATACCGGTTTCGGGCAGGGCTGTCTCAGTCATTGTGTCAACCACCAGATACTAGACATCCACAACACAGAATGCATATTCGTCACACACTCTATTCACCCAGGTCCCACCCACAGGAGGTACCCACAACATACATCACCGGGAAGGCTCCAGCTAGTCTGGCCGGGCCTTCACAACAGCACCATATATGGCATTTCCACGCAACAGCCAGTCAGGGGGAAGGGACAGAGTCAGGGCTTCCCAGGACTTTGGGAAAACAAGGTAATAGGTAATAGAAAGCAAGAGGCCACAGGGGCCATCTTGTTTTCCATCAGGAATCAACTGATCCCAATGGCAGGGCCGGGGTATCCCAAAATGGAGGATACTCTGCGCACCTGTCAAGTTCAGCATGGAGCTGCCACCAGCCCATACCCTGTTCTGCGGGCCACTCACAGGTGCCCAAAAACATACACTAGGGGCAAAGGGCTGTACCCCCACCCATGGGTGCCATAAGGGTATCCCACGGGTCCGTTCACCAAACCAAAAGAAAGAGAGCTGCACCGCCAGGAGTCCCACATGAACTCCTGCGCGGAAAACCGACAGAACACACAATAAAAAGCAGTAAAGGACAAGGATACGGAGGCCCTGTCCCTCCGATGCATTTCCAGCATCACAGTCGCCCCCCCCAGACTGAGGTGGAGGGTGCCTAATCTCCCACGGGATAGACACCCTCACCCAGACGGTCAACATACCTTCTGGAAAGGCCATCTGCATTATCGTGACTCTTCCCTGGTCTGTGCTCTATGGTGAAGTCTAGCCCTTGCAGGCTAATGGACCACCTGAGCAGTTTCGGGCTTTCACCCTTCATCTGCATAAGCCACTTCAGGGGCTTATGATCTGTTTGGACCTTGAAGGTAGACCCCTTAAGGAAGGGCCTAAAACCCCTAAGGCTCCAAACTATACTAAAACATTCCTTTTCAACAGTAGCCCACCTAAGTTCTCTACCCTTGAGTTGTCTACTGATGAATATGATAGGATGTTCTCTCCCTTTGTCATCTAACTGGGACAAGACAGCTCCAATTCCAGTGTCACAGGCATCCGTCTGGACGATAAAGGGTCGGCTGTAGTCAGGCGCACACAACACGGGTTCCCGACACAGACTTTCTTTCAAGCCATCAAAGGCCCTCTGACAGTCTTCAGTCCAATTGACCTTCCTAGGCTGCTTGGGTGAAGTCAGAGCTGTCAGTGGTGCAGCTATGGTTCCATAGTCTGCCATGAAATTGCGATAAATCCCGGTGAGGCCCAAAAAGGCTCTCACCTGGGTTTGAGTAGTGGGAGTCTCCCAGTCCTGTACATCCTGCACCTTACTGGGGAGAGGTTGGATTTGACCCCCTCCTACCTCATGACCAAGATACGTGACTTTCCCCTGAGCTATCTGGCACTTGGTGGCCTTGATAGTGAGGTTAGCCCTTTTTAAGGCCTGCAACACTCTACCCAGATGTGTCAAGTGCTCTTGACAAGTGGAAATGTAGACAGCAATGTCGTCTAAATAAGCCACACAAATAGCTTCCAGCCCACAGAGAGCATGATTGACCAATCTCTGGAAGGTGGCAGGGGCATTCATCAACCCAAAAGGCATGACCCTAAACTGGTAGAGTCCCTCTGGTGTTGAGAACGCCGTGTTTTTCTTGGCATGGTCCGTCAGAGCTATTTGCCAATAGCCTGAGGTGAGGTCAAAGGTGCTCACAAATTTGGCAGCACCTATGGTGTCCACGAGCTCATCAGCCCTGGGCAATGGGTGCGCGTCAGTTTTGGTGACGGCATTGACTCCTCGGTAGTCCACACAGAACCTCCAATCCTTGGTACCTGCCTGGGAACTTGCCTTGGGGACAAGGACCATGGGACTGGACCAGGGACTGATTGAGGGTTCAATAACACCCAGATCCAACATCTTGGCGACCTCAGCCTAGATGTGGCTCTTAACCGTATCTGACATTCGGTAGCTCCTGCTCTTGACAGGCACGCTGTCACCAGTGTCAATCTCGTGCTTACACCACGGTGTAAGGCCTGGTGTCAGTGAAAACAGAGAGGCATACTGCTGGAGCAAAGTCCTGCAGGCCCTCTGCTGCTTGGTTGTCAAGTCTGGAGAGAGCTGCACTCCCTCCACTGAGTCATCTTGAGGGTTGCTATGCAGCAAGTCTGGAAGGGGCTCACTCTCATCCTCTTCTTGCTCTGAAGCTAGCAAGAGACATGAGACTTCTGCTCGCCTGTGGAAAGGCTTGAGCCTATTAACATGGAATACCTGAGGGGCTACCCCTGGGATTCCCATGTCAACCAGGTAATTGACCTCACCCATCTTGGAGATTATCCTGAAGGGCCCAGTCCATTTATCTGCCAATGCCCAAGGCTTGGTAGGCTCCATCACGAGGACCTCCTGTCCCGGAGTCCAATCCACTTGCGATGCTTTAAGGTCATGCCAGTATTTGTTCAATTCCTGGCTGGCCTTGAGATTTGCCGTTGCTTGACCCATCATCTGTGTCATCCTCCGTCTGACTCCTAACACATAGTCCCCCACTTGCTTGGCACCGGGAGGGGTGGCTTCCAAACCTTCTCTGATCAAGGCGAGGGGTCCCCTCACGGGATGTCCAAAGAGTAACTCAAAGAGGCTGAAACCAACGCCTTCTTGAGGTATCTCTCTGTAAGCAAACAGCAGACATGGCAGGAGGAGATCCCATTTCCTCCTTAGGGGCTCTTCCAAAGCACCTACCATGCCCTTGAGAGTTTTGTTAAATCTCTCAACCAGACCATTGGCCTGGGGGTGGTAAGAAATGGAGAACTTGTAAGTTACCCCGCACTCTTTCCACGTGGTTTTCATGTAACTAGACATGAAGTTGGATCCTCGGTCAGAAACAACCTCTTTGGGGAATCCAACACGGGTGAAAATGCCCAGGAGGGCCCAGGCAACCACCTTGGCAGTAACAGTCCGAAGGGGTATAGCCTCAGGGTACCTGGTGGCATGATCTACCAAAACCAGGATGAACCGATGTCCACCTGACGTGGGAGGGTCAAGGGGATCGACAATGTCGACGCCCACCCTCTCAAACGGTGTGCCAACCATTGCCAATGGCTGCAGTGGGGCGATGACGCTGCCTCCAGTTTTGCCAGACAACTGACAAGTTGGGCAGGTCCTGCAGTGGGACTCCACTTCTACTCCCATCCGAGGCCAGTAGAAATGGGCAGAGAGCCTCTACTTAGTCTTCTTGGTACCAAGATGACCAGCCAAGGGCACCTCATGCGCCAACTGCAGTAGGAAGGGCCTGTAAACCTGGGGTACCACCAACCTCTTGAGGGCACCAGGTTCAGGCTTAGTGGGCTCACTAACAAGGAGCTCATCCTCCCAATAAATCCGGAAAGTCCTAGGCACTTCTCCTTGTGCCTGGGACAGGGCCTGTTTCCTCAGACCCTCGAGAGAGGGACATTATCTCTTTCCTTTACAGAGGTCTGCCCGGGAGGGTCCCCCTTCAGCTAACAAGCATTGAAGATCGGGATGATCCTCCGGGTTGAGAACCTCTCCCACAGGAGAGTCTTCTGGCTCCTCTCCCACAGGAGTTGAGACGGGGTTTACCACTGGACCCAGCCCGTCCGGAGCATGGATCCCAATGGGTGCTGTAGGAACAGCAGGAAGAGAAGGTGCTCCCTCCACAGAGGTGGCCTTCTTGCTCTTCCTTCGTCGTGCCTTAGGCCACGCCTTCGGCTCGGGTACCTTACTCACAGCCAGACCCGGTGTCACCTGTGACCTAGTGACCGCAGCAGCAGTCATGGGAAGACCATCCGTGATCAACCCCAACTCTACTAGATCGTTACCTAACAGAATGTTAGCAGGGACATTGTCCTGAAACAGGACAGGAAGCTTTGCTGTCTTGTCTTCAATTACAAGTGTGACTGGGCTACAGGCGATAATGTGGGAGGCCCACCAGCTAACCTGGTGGTCCTCAGAGGCGCATCTACATAGTCCTCTGGCTTGAGCAGGGTCCTGTCCACCACTGTCATGCTTGCCCCAGTGTATCTCAAACCAGTAGAAGGCTGGCCATTCAGGAGGACACTTCTCAAAAATCTACAGGTGTTCTGTGGGATAGTCGCCAGTACTTCCGCGTACTGGTTCCAGGCCACAAGGGACACTAAGGAAAGCTATACGGGAGCACCAAAGGTGATTCCGTAGAGGGGGGAAAGACAGTGGCCTCCACCTCAGATATGGGGTAAGGGTAGGTGTACTCCGAGTGCCTTACCTTTACACTTGGAGTCACCCCTTTTGTGATCCAGAGCCCCACAGTTCCAACAAGTGCCAGGAGTGCGGGGTACGGTACTGGAACCACCGGGAGCCTGTTTTGCAGCAGGTGGACCACTACTTTTATTCCCACCCACAGATGACTTATCCCCACTAGATTTTTGGGTTTTAGGAGAGGAGGGTTTAGGTTTATTCGACTGTGACTGCTTTTGGGACTCCTCAGCTTTCTGAGAGGCCCCCTTTTCTTTGTCCTTGTCCTTCCCACTGGAGTCCTTAAGGGACACCCGGTGGGAGACCCACTTGTCAGCCAACCTAGCCAGGTTAAAGGGATCCAAAATGTTCTGGTCAGCAACATACTGACGCAGCTCTGGTGAACAGGCTTCAGAAAAATGCTAAAAAAACAGGTGGGACAATTCAACAAAAGTTTTCACCTTGTAACCATCAATCCATCCCATCATATTCATGTGCGCAGCACTCACCCAGTCAACCCAAGACACATTCTCTCTTTTCTTAAAATCCCTGAACCTTTTAAGGTATTGGGTAGGCGTCTTGCCAAACTTGGCAATCAAAGCAGATTTCATACACTCATACTGACCCCTTTCTTCCACACTCAGCTTCAGAATACAGTCATATCCAGTTTGAGGCACTCTGCTTAGCAAACACTTAGCCCAATCTCTTTTGTCAACATCATGAATTGCACAAGCCATTTCAAACGCTTCAATCCATTGGAGGATATCAGAACCCTCCGAAAACTCACCAACCAAATCCTTCATAAATTTAGTTGCTGGGGACCTGACACTCTCACTGGGTTTCGCTGAAGTCTCCACTCGAGCTTTCTCTAGCTGGATTCTCTGACATTCAGTGTCCTTGTCTTTGAGTTCAAGATCCTTTTTCTTGAGTTCCACTTGTTGAGCCAGCTCCTCTTTCTTAAGCTCAGCATCTATTTCCAACTTGCGATATTCAATAACTCAAGCCCCAATGTATTGCTGGGGTTCGGAACAGAGGCAGCAGGAATGGCGGCATTCCCAGAGACAGATTCAGTAGAAACCCCAGGGGCAGAGTCCTCATTGGTTGCATTCCCCCCTTCATCAAGAGTTTCACCATCGGTCTGGTAGTCCACCAGGGCAGCTATCAGCTCAGCCCTAGACTTAGGAAAAGTTGCAACTGTGCCTGCACTTATTTGCGCCAAGATAAATTACTGGTGTATTTCCTTTTGCTATGAATGACAAATCCAAAAGTTCTGTTGTATTTGATAAAGTTTTTTATTTTGAATTTTCAGCCCCTCTTGGATGTGTCATTATGGTTCACACAAAGAATAATGTTCTTGTTGTAAATGAAGCACTTTTAGTCTTGGGCTCAATCCCACCTGAAAATTCTGATGCTCGCGATACAAGCGTCGGGTTTCCTCTCACTTGGGGCTTAAAGCCTTGTAGCGCGAGCATCAGAATTTTAAGGTGGGATTGAGCCCAAGACTAAAAGTGCTTAATTTACAACAAGAACATTATTCTTTGTGTGAACCATAATGACAATTTAAAGGCCCGGATTTGAAAAAGGCGCAGGTTGTACGCCGAAACACGTGTCATCCAAGAGAGGCTGAAAATTCAAAATGAAAAACTTTATCAAATACAACAGAACTTTTGGATTTGTCATTCATAGCAAAAGGAAATACGCCAGTAATTTATCTTGGCGCAAATAAGTGCAGGCACATTTGCAACTTTTCCTACAGTTTACAAACGGAGTAGATGGACTCAGTGTCTCCGTAGTGACCTACACTCATGCGACAAAGAAGCAACCACAAAAGACAAAAACCTTAAAAAGGCTAATAATCACCAAGTAACCCCGATTTGGTCGCGAAGGTACAGGCCTATGATATCTCAAAAAAGTCCCTCAATGTTAGAAAACAGCCCTAGACTTATCCACAAAGTCTAACTCCCTGGCTTCACAAGCATTCTGGAGAGCCTCTAAGATCATCCGAGTCAATTTACCATTCGCAATAGACTCCATTGCTTGTAATGCAGTTATTTTGTACACACCCAAACCTTAATCTAATAAAGTGCAGATATTTTGTAAGTGGCACGGTTATACACTGATTCTTAAAACCATAAGCATCCCACCGCTGCCACCATTGTAAAGACTGGTAGGGGGTGTCTGTACTTCCGCTCTCTATATGGTAGAGGAGAGGCACAGAGGACCCCAGCCAAGATTCTCTGTTATTGGTACGTGGTCGAGCAATCAAGGCCTAGCTTCTCAGGAGGTGATGCAGGCTGATTCTTAAGTACAGTGTAGTCCCCGAACCCCCACAAAGGAATGTCCACACACTGTATTACTGAAAACACAGTCTTTATATAATTAATATTCAAAGGTATGTACACGATCACAATAACACACTTTGTACTCGGAAGTCAATAATGATAAATATATACAGTTCTAAAGTGGTACCACTAATGTTATCCAATCTCATTAAAGTGCATCAACTGTACGGTTAAAATGTCACACAGATTAATAACGAGGAAACCAGCAATAGAGATAGGCAGGAACGTAAAATGGTTGAAACAATAGGCAGAATGCTGACCCCTACCACTAGGCACAGTTCTGTGTGAAGATACCCCCACCTGGGCAACCTGTAAATAAAGATATATAGCACAAGCTCAGTCCATATATTGTCCGATAGTCTTACTTCCTCCTATTAAGGTTTTACCCCCCCAATGTACCTGGTGGAGTAGAGTTCTCCGACGAGGCGTCGACCGATCCTTCTTGAGTGCCTCCCTTTCAGGCGGGAGCCACGGATCGTCGAGAGGTGTCGGGGAACTTGGCCTTCGGCGTTGGGAAATCGACAGCCCTTCTTGAGTGCCCTCCCTTTAAGGCAGGAGTCACGGGTCGTCGAACGTCCGACGGTGAACAGGTGGAACTATGGCCGTGAAGTGGCAGCTTCGTTCCTAGCGGTGCTCGTCGACGACAGATCGTTGGCATCCTGCAAGGAAGAGGCGTGCGGGGCACCTCGGTGACGATGGTTCTGGACCGCAAAGAGATGATGAAGAACTGTGGCCCAGCAAGGGCGTTGAGTCGTCGGCATCTCTGTGGTCTTTTGGTGACGGGAAACCCACCGGAGGATGCTCCTCGGCGCGTCGACGGTCGGGCCTTCTCCAGCAGGAGACAAGCGGATGACGATGCAGGCGAGAGCGTCTGATGATCAATGGAAGTTCTTAGGCAAACGGGAGCACGGCGGCTTCGGTCGGCGACGGCGGTCGTCGACAGTGGTGGACAACAGTCTTAGTGCTTCTCCTTGGAGTTCCGCAGCAGTCCCCGTATCGGGTCGTCACCCTGTCGAAGGTCTGTCTACCAGGGAGCTTTGGCAAAGATCAGCTGTCACGATGGTCCCTCGTAGCTCGGGAAGAGGGCGCCTTACCAGGTCCTCTCTGGGTCAGTCCTTGGAGGCACAGCAGCTTTCAGATTGCGAAGGAGAGCAACAGCAATTCTTCTCGTCCAGCAGGGCTTCAAGGTCAAGCTTCAGTTACTCCAGTTATTCGTCGTAGTGGACTTAGCTTCTGAACACGATTCCTAGCAGTGAGAAGTCCCCAGATATACTGTTGATCTCCCATTCATTCCGCTGGGTCACACTCAAGCATACGATCACGACTACGGGCATTCATGCAGGCAGGCAGCCAATCAGGCACACAAGGTATTCAGGCCATTCACTTCTCTACAGACGCTCACAACAAGTTATGTGTATTGGGACAAGTACCGAGCCATTCAACACTCCAAGCTGCATTCATAACGGTTTCGGGCAGGGCTGTCTCAGTCATTGTGTCAACCACCAGATACTAGACATCCACAACACAGAATGCATATTCGTCACACACTCTATTCACCCAGGTCCCACCCACAGGAGGTACCCACAACATACATCACCGGGAAGGCTCCAGCTAGCTGGCCGGGCCTTCACAACAACACCATATATGGCATTTCCACGCAACAGCCAGTCAGGGGGAAGGGACAGAGTCAGGGCTTCCCAGGACTTTGGGAAAACAAGGTAATGGGTAATAGAAAGCAAGAGGCCACAGGGGCCATCTTGTTTTCCATCAGGAATCAATGGATCCCAATGGCAGGGCCGGGGTATCCCAAAATGGAGGATACTCCGTGCACCTGTCAAGTTCAGCATGGAGCTGCCACCAGCCCATACCCTGCTCTGCGGGCCACTCACAGGTGCCCAAAAACATACACTAGGGGCACAGGGTTGTACCCCCACCCATGGGTGCCATAAGGGTATCCCACGGGTCCGTTCACCAAACCAAAAGAAAGAGAGCTGCACCGCCAGGAGTCCCACATGAACTCCTGCGTGGAAAACTGACAGAACACAAAATAAAAAGCAATAAAGGACAAGGATACGGAGGCCCTGTCCCTCTGATGCATTTCCAGCATCACACCAAGCTCCTCCAAGATCAGCTCATAGAGCCTCCAAATCGTATGCCCTTTTCCCACCACATCGTAGAAGATCTCTAACATGGGATCCCCTTCCTCTCCCTCTGCCATCTGGCCTGTACGGTCCTGATAAGGCTATGGTACAGCAGAAACTGGTCCCTGAGAATGCCGTATTGGTCTGTCGGTTCTGAGATTTCCACCCACTTTACTTTCTTGTATAGGTCTGCCAGGGTGATAACTCTGTTCGGCTCCCAAAGTAAACGGTGACTGCTAGTCCCTCCCAGACTTTTCCCGCCTATTGCTGCAAGGGGTATATTACCTGTATACGGATCCTGTTTCCCCACCATCTTCCACAACCTGTGGCAGATTCATCTTCCCAGGGTCACCAGTTCCGATGTCTCCTTTAGCCTGGTGTTCCCAACTCAAAGTATCTCCCTCAGGTAGTACAGTCCTATCTTACCCCGCAGCAGTCCCGCATCCAGTGAGCCCTTGTCTTCCAGCCAGGTTACGATGAACTGCACTTGTCCTGCTAGGTGGTACACCTCGAAACTGTGCAATCTTAGCCATCCATCCTTGTAGTCTCTGCTCAATGTGCCCAGTGCTATTGTGCACCTCCATACTCCCCAGATGAACCCCCTGGCCAGCGATTTAGTTTCCTGAAGAAGTGCCCTGTTATGAAATATGCTACATTGACAATGTGGTAGAGCAGTTGCAGCAGCACCACCATTTTCAGCACTGCTACTGGGCCCATCATAGACAATGGCATCTTCCACTCTACGTTGGCTTCCTGTTCGGACATGCTTCGGCACCGGCTGTAGGTTTTTTTTTTTCCTGGATGAGGCAAGGATTATTCCGTTTCAATCAAGATGCAGGTAACTCGCAATACAACGTGATATTTACCTACATGACAGCACTTTTGGCTGCACTCTCAACACTGTCCCAATCATTTCAGGTCGCATCCACAGCCTGACACAAGACATGCCTATTAATGAAGCTTAGCCTGTTTTGCCTCCACAATTCTTGGCTCACATACGCTGCCTAGATTCAGGTAAGCTGTTTTCCTTGACATTCATGGCTACCCCACATGTCTCCAATGTTGAAGCCGTATATACCATAAAGCCATTTTCTTTTTACAAAATAGGCACCCTGTGATTAGAGTTTCACATGTAGTGGCATCTGATATTCCAGACCAACAATCAGCTTCCTGTGGCCCAATTTTCTCCACACGGTAAGCCTTGTCCTTCTATTAGTCAGAATCTTTGTGCATCTATTGCATGGCGATTTAATCACTACAATTATCCAAATCATGTCCCATAGCGCCAACCCCTCACTATGCTCCATTCATTTTCCACAGCATCTACCGAACACCCAGACGTCACAGTTAAACCTGTCCTGACGAAGGCCCATACAAGAACTTGGCTATATTCTAGCTGCTACAAAAGGCCGAAACACCGTAGTGTAGACACTGAGGGCATCATTACGAGGTTGGAGGTAAGGGGTTACCAGCACCGGTAAGGATGCCGGTGCCGGTAACCCCTTACCTCTGTATTCCGAGGTCCCTAAGCGGGTCCCACTAAGGCCGGCTGGTTTTACCAGCCGCCCTTAGCGGGAGCCGCTAAGGGACCATGGAGCTAATAACGGGCCCGCTATTTGCGGGCCCATTATTAGCTCCTTTCCCATTCCCATTGAGCCAATAACGGGCCCGCTATTTGCGGGCCCATTATTAGCTCCTTTCCCATTCCCATTGAGCCCTATGGGGGCTCGAATGGGAATGGGTAATGGTTTTCAGAATGGGGAGTTACCGGGTCCTCCAAGGTTGGAATGACCCGGCAAGTCCCTATTCCGACAACCCGGAATGCGGTTGTTGCCATGGTGCTATTAGCACCTCCAACCTCGTAATGAGGCCCTAACTCTTTAGCTACAGTGTTACAACTGTTCCACTGTTTCACAACTGTTATTATATGTATGCCTGCCTTCTTGAATTCCGCTCTGAATAGGGCTGCCAAGGGTTCCAGCGCCAAGATGAACAACATAGGGGACATTGGGCACCCCTGTTTGGTCCCGCTCCCCAGCTCCCACACCCTTGAGACAAGCCTTCCCGTTTTCACCCTGGCCATCGGCCTCTCATATAGCAGCTTAACCCATCGGTGGGAAGCTGGACCAACTACACTGCATCACAAGACCACGTGCAGGCACTCCCAACCCACTGTGTCATACGCTTTAATTTCGTTGAGTGAGGCTACCACATATTCTCCCTCCCTCTGCCTCTCTGCTCTTATCTATAATGTGGTGCAGCCTGCGCAGGTTCCAGGCTGTGTTTCGCCCTGGGGCGTATCCCATCTGATCCTCTTGTGCCAGTGTCCCTATCACCCTGCGGAGCTGGTTTGCTAGGAGTGCAGCCAGCACTTTGCAGTCTTGGTTAATCATAGAGAGCGGCCTATAAGATTTGCAATCTAGCTGCAATTTGCCTGGCTTAAGTATCGGTATAATGGGTGGTTCTTGTAAGCTTGTGCGTAGTAAGCCCATTTGGAATGCCTCCTCCAGCATTTGCAATAATTGCAGCATCAGCTCCCTGGCGTACTCTTTGTAGAATTCTGCCGGAAGGCCACCTGTCCCGGCGTTTCCTCTGTGAGTAGCAAAAGGATGGTTGCCTGCTGCTACACCTCTGTCAGCGGTGCATCTAGCATCTCTGCCTGTTGCTACTCTATGCGTGGTAACGCTATGTCCTGCAGGGTCTCTTCTATCTCTGCAGCAGTCCCTCTCCACCCGTGCTATACAACCCCTGATAGAATATGCAAAATGGTGTGTTAATCTCGTTCTGGGCCCGCCACTCCTCCCTGTACTCAGCCCTGATGCAGTGGATGGGCGTCCTCTTGTCCTCCCCCAGGCACAGCCAGGTCAAAGTCTTCCCAAGTGTGTCTCCTCCCTTGTGCAGCTTCTCTAGGTTTCTGGCACAGTCATGCTTGCCTCGCCACTCCCGGTGCACCATACATGCTTGCCGGAGTTTGATGGCTTCTGCTGCGCACTCCCCGGGTCGCTTTCCCCTTCCCCCAGCACTTCAATCTGCTCTTCCACTTCCGTGATGCTACACAGCAGCTCCTTCCTAATGCCTCCCAATGGCCTCCCCCCTCATCACCACCTTGCATGTTTCCCATAGGGTCCCTGCACTGTCCACACTGCCCGCATTCTGGGCAAAGAATTCCTCTGTCATCTCGCTCATGTGAGCAAGGAATTGCTCATCTAGTCGGGATCAGGGGCTTGCTCGTGAACCTCTCCCACGTCAGCACTAGCGGGGCATGATCTGACAGGACCCTTCCTTTATATTCGGCTGTGATGAATTCCCCCAGTGACTCGCTGCCCATTAGCACATAGTTTACATGCGTATGTATGCTGTGCGGGCTGTAGTAATAGGAGTAGCCCCTGCTGTTCCCGTTCAATTCCCTCCATATGTCGCTCAGGCACAGTTCCGAAATCACCCTGCTCAGCACCCTTGCCGGTGTTCCTCTTGTCTTGTGCTTATCGTTGGACCTGTTTAGGGCAGGGTCTAGGGTACAGTTCAAATCCCCCACCCATATCCACATGGCACCTCTGTACGGGGCCAGTCTAGGGCCCAGTACCTTGAAGAAAGCAGTGGTCATGGTTCGGGGCATACGTGTTTATGATGCAGAGCTCCTGCTTCTCCAGGAACCCGTGCAGGATTACCATTCTGCCCTCATTGTCACAACTGCATTCCTGCACCTGAAGGGTACTGTAGGGACACCCATATGCGGACACCCCTGGCGTATGGTAAGTATGTTGAGCCGTACATCTGCCCCCCACTTCTTGCTAATCGTCACTTGTCTTACTGCCATTAGGTGTGTTTCCCTTCCCTTTCAGATATGTGTGTACCCTGTTTCTTTTCACAAAGCTGTTCGGCCCTCTGACATTCCAGGTAATGGGGGTCATTACGAAGTTGGAGGTAAAGGATTACTGGCACCGGTAAAGGTGCTGATGCCGGTAATCCCTTACCTCTGTATTCCGAGTTCCCTTTGCGGGTCCTTCCTTACCTCCTGCTTTTAGCAGGAGTTAAGTACAGGACCCGCAAAGGTACCTCGGAGGTAATTACGGTACCGTAATTTACGGTGCCGTAATTACCTCCTTCCCCATTCCCATTGAGCCCTATGGGGCAGAAATGGGAATGGGGAAGGGCAAAAGGTGAATGGGGAATTATCAGTCCCTCCAACCCTGGAATGGACCGGTAATTACTCCATTCACCATGCCGGATTTGGGACGGTTTCGGAGGCAACCATGGAACTAATTACTCCATGATTAGCTCCAAACCCGGAATGAGGCCCAATGACTCTAACGGCACTCATTCCCGTCCACAACTCCCCCTGATCCCTGGCGTCCCAATCACCGTTCCTCTCTTGCCCATCCCCCTCCCCCTGATTCCTTGTCCCCTGTCCCAGTTCTGCCTCAGCTAGCTACTGCCTTTACTGGTGGTGTTCCTGTGCGAGCTGCACAGCGGGTGTGCATGCATTATATCCCTGTCACAAACAAAACTACTAACTCCCCCCTTTTCCCCAACATATTAGGAATAGCCCAACAGTACTTGCTCGTTCAGGTTGGGACGCTTCTCGCACTCTACCGGTTGTCTCCTTTGTCCTCCGGTCTCATCTTAACTGGCACCCTAAAAGTGCTCAAGAAAGTAAACTTGTACAAACGCGGTGACCGCAGTCCGTCACCACATCTGCTTTCCTTCTCCTCTTCTTCTCCGCCTCTCCCGACCTTTGCAAAAATGCTGTAATCCTAGTTGTGAGTCCTTTCATAGTTCCAGCTGCCTCTCCTCCGTTTTTTCTCAGGTCTCCTCTCCACATCTTCTAGGCAGGGGCGCTACTCCCAGAGCATCCATCCAAGCGTGTGCCCCCTCCGTGGTTTCAAAGAAGTGTGCAGCACCATTGTGTATGACCTTTAGTTTTGCATTGTAAACCAGCATATACTTAAAGTCCGCCCTCCGCAATCTCTCCTTAGTGGGGCCGAATGTCGCTCTCTGCTTTTGCACTTTTAATGTGTAGTCCAGGTAGACCGCTATCCTGGCAGATCCTCTTTCAAATATCCCCCCACGTCTGGAGAATGCACGGATTGTCTCCTTGTCTCTGTAATTCAGGATCTCGCTATTACTGGTCTTGGTGGCGCCCCTGGTGGAGGTTTCCTGGCAAGCGCCCTGTGGCCCCTCTCCACCATGAATCCTTGTGACAGGTTTCTCGGCCCTCCTCTTGTAGCAGCATGTTTTTCAAAAAGTTGGTGGGATCTCTTCCCTCCTCTCCTTCTGGCAGTCCTAGGATTCTAATATTGTTCCGGCAAGCCCGTCATTCAGCGTCTTCTGCCCTCCTTTCTAGCACTGCTACCTGCTTCCTAAGTTCTTTGACCTCTGTCGCGGTCTCCCCCCTTCTGAGGTCTGTCCGGCATGTGGGTACAAGGTCTTGGTGCTTCTAGGGCTGTCTGCCCAGCTCTCCCCTGCCCTTCTGTCCCACATGGTTTTCCCTCAATTACCTGGGGCTAACCTCCTCAGTGTTCAGCTGTCTCCTTCAGGGCTCTCTTTCTCCCAGTCCTTCTTGCCCAACAAACTCCCTCCTGTGCTGCTTAGGCACCTCCTGCACTGTGCCCTGCCGGTCTCTGTCTGCCTCCCAGTCTCTCAGTGCGTCAGGCGGGGTAGGCACTCTCTCTTAAGGTGGCCCCAGGCTGCCTCATTTCCTCTTGTCAGCTTCTCCTGCTGCCTGCGCTTATGCGCCTCTTCCCAGTCCGGGTTGCTGCCTGAATGCCCCGTTCCAGCTCCTGCACAGCCCTTCAGCCCTCCTCTGTGCTCACGTTCCCCTAGGTCTGCCTGAATGCAGTTGTGCTGGCCACCCTGCTGGGTTACTCCTCTCAGCGGTCCAGGAACGGTGCTCGCTCTTCCTCTGCCTTTGCAGCTTGCTTTGTCCTGTGGAGGTCCTGGCATCCTCCTCCGCCTCACAGGGTTGCTGATCTCTGGCTGTGCTGCCTTCTCCCCATCTGCTTCTCTCCCAGGCCACTCCGGTTACCGCCAAGCACCTCTCCCAAGCTCTCCCTCGCTGCTCCTTGCTCTGCTCACCCACTGCCATCACACGCAGTTCCCGCGCCGGGCTGCTCTTCCCCGTTCACTGCAGCGCTCACTTCCAGTGCTCTGAAGCCCCGTGATTGGTCACCTCCGCTCGGCGTCACCGTCACATGCCAGCACCATTACCAGCTGCAGGCTCTTCCCGCTGCGGCTCCGTCTTGCTTTCCTCTCCAGAGCGGGCATCCACAATGCTTGTGGTTGCAAGCTTGCAGACTCTTTGCTGGGTTCTCTCCGCTCCTGCTCCGCTTTCACTGAGCCGGCACCATATTCTGTTGCAGGTGCCGCTGCTGCCCTGCCGTGTCTCTCCGGTGCTGCCGGCTCTCCACAGCCCTCATCTTCTCCGGCGCTAGCTATCAGCTGCAGCAGCTCGTTCTGCTCTTTACTCTGCCTTTTATTTATCGTTTTTTTTTTACGTTTCTGTAATCAGGACTTATCTTGTTGACGGATCAGGAGGGAGCTCCCGAAGCTCACGTCTTCACAGCATGGCTCATTGTCCTTTCCTAGTATGTTACCACATCAAGTTAACGAACCTGTTGCGGGTGTGAATGTTATCTAGTGGTCAATAGTTCAGAGGGATATTTCACATGCTGCAGGGAGATGTGTTGAGCCTGCAAATGGCAAACTAAAAACCCTGTAAAATAGCTAAATATATCTTATTTTAACAGAATTGAAAACTCGTTAGAACTGTAACCAAGGGAAAATACTGTCCTTGAAGAAGATACATTCGTTCACTTGTAATCTGACAGCTATGTTGGATTGTGTATTCTAGACAAGAATGGATCCCAAGATAAATGAAGATTTACTCTTGGCACATTGGAAGGTGCTGCTTTTTTCGCATAGAGATCTGATATTTCAGGTTCCAATTCCAGTAAGAAAGCTTAAGTTCTGCCTAAAAGTTGTTATCACCCAATTCGCAAATAATTTTTATAAATCACGGGCGAATAAAAGGCTGAGGTAGGGCTCCCTGTGACACACAGATCACATACAGATCTCTGCAGAAGGACCATTTCTGGCCTTTGCGAATGGTGACTGTGCAAAAGGAATAAAGAGGATCCGGGACAGATTTACAAAGTGTTTTTCAATGCGATTCTCCAAAACCCCTTGTGTGAATTAGGCCCTTTGTGGTTTCAAGTTTGCCCGAGCCTTCCGTGGCACATATGCTGTGGTGCGCTGCTGGCATTCAAAACCTTACTCCATCTTCTGTTTCTGCTTTTTCAAGTCTACAATTTGTACAAAATATCGTGAATTGGAGCCAGTGTGGGACATACATACATGCTAAAAACGCACCATATCATTTGAGAGATGTTCATACAGTCCTGTATTTTTCCTTTACGTCCTGTGTCCTCTAGGTTTGATTCTCCCATAATAAACCCAGGGCTACAATCAGGACTGGGTGAGCATGTTATGCACGACTTGCTTCACCTTAGCATATATTATTGAATCGAGAGGAGAGTGGGTGGTACTAATTGTAAATAAATCTTCAATAGACATCTAAAAAGCAAGACATTCACTTTACCTAACAATAGTTTGTACATTTGTTTTTCAAGGACGAGTCATGAACAACTTCACGTTTTCTGTGGTCAGCGTGTGCCTTCCAATATTTGCTTATTAACAAAGGTTGTGCTCCTCCTTTTGAGCGCAAACCACACTGCTGAAGGTTGTTGTGCTCATTCTGCAGTGTGGATTAATTCAGGCCTGCACAGAAGCAATGTCACCAAAATGGTTCATTCTGCAGAGTACATGTGTTGAGAGAGAGAGAGAGAGAGAGAGGTATAATTCTGAATCCGCCAAAGCGACAAATACAGCGTGCGCCATTGATTTAGGAGTGATAACAGCACAAGTTATGCAAGTACCCAAAAACCTTTCTGTTGCTGTTGTGCCCTATGTTTAGTGCTTAACATTCAGGGCAGCTGAACTGTAGGTGGACTGAGCCATGACGGGCCTAGGCTTTCATAAGCTCAAGATGGACCTCATTTCGATGTCAAACTTTATGGTGATAGTTCAACACCTGTACTTTGAACGGGGCTCCAACATGCTACCACCTAAATTCCTCTCACCCCGGGGCAACTACTGCTGTAGATTTCTCTACTTTTGGCACCTCGCCCCCTTTGCAAAAGGCAGAGAGAGGAAATATGTGCAGAAGCTCAGATGAAGTCAGTAACTGCAGAACTGCCCCCAACAGAGACATGGTTAATGTGCTGACCTGGGCACCAGGAAACACAAGTTTAATCTTGACTTGAACTCATTGTGTGACCACTTCAAAACTCTTCAAGTGGAGATTAATACACATAATAGAATATAAAAGCCTCATAATTCACAGAAGCCTGCAATAGCTATCTACAAAGCAGTATTAAACTGACACACACTTTACACCATACAGAAGAGGCATCAATATTCACCTGCAACAGGAAAATGTCATCACTACCCAACTGTAATAACGTATCATTGTTGAGTTGTGATATCATGATGCCTTCTGCTAGAACGAGCGCAGAGTGAGAAAGGCAGATTTTGGGTAGAAAAGCAGCAGTCACTTGGATGAATACTTTTATTTGGTGACTCTACCATATGTTGCCATTATGGGGCCATTTGGGCTTCACGGGCATATGATGGTACGTAAGGGGAGTGTACGGTAAAGTTTGGTGACTATAACAAGCATGTGATGGGATTATTGGAGACTGTGCAGCAGCTGGGAGTCGTTACCTTACATATGGTAACTAGACTAGTCACATGATCGCATTATAGGGACAATGAGGCTGCACCTGCTGTAAGGTTATACCTTACAAACGGTAACTATACCAGGCATAGGATGATCTTATTGGGTCACCTGAGACTACACTTGGTATTAATTGCCTGCACTTGCACGCCTTATCTTTACACATCATATCTATGCCAGTCATATGCTGGCACTGTTAGACCCTTAGAGGCTTTAACTCCCATGTGATGGCTGTGCCTGCACATTTGGGCCTATGTCTTTCATGCAATGACTATATCATCAAGCAGAGGATGGTCTTATTTGGGATTTGAGGTTACACTTTACAGATTGTGGCAGCATCGTATTGTGGCATACGTATTTACGCATTGGCCTAGTATTGCCCTCTTTGCCCAGTTGCTCACACCATTTGGAGTATGAGCGTATTGTGATATATGATATGATATTTTATTTGTAACACGCTCATACACAAGTGTTTCAGAGCGCGAAAAACATTGTAACCTACCCACTCACTCATAGAGAGCTCACAGTTCTATGTGATATGTCTGCTTCATGAAGGCCACACAATAAAAAGACTGATTTATTTCAGCCGTTTTGTTTGCAGCCTTTAAAAGCGGAAATAGCACACTATTGGGGTATTTTCATCCTCCATCACTCTCAGAAAGCCGTACCCCTGGCAACACCCAGGCCAAACACACTAGCCCATACACACAAACATGCACACACACTCACGTTTACCCACTCCACATCTCTTCCACACACCACAAACATTCCCCTCCTCCCACACAGACACAAGCAGACACCCACTCACACACCAAAATGACTTACCCCGGGCACCCGCATCGCTCCTCTTTTGGCTCGGCTGCGCCTGTCTGACCCTGCGTGCACCCATTTGTGTCACAGAGGCTGACAGTTCGATTTAGAAAGAACGTTCGGAGCAGTCTTTCTAAGTCAATCTTTTATTTTTCAATGTTTTAAAAATGAAAAATGCACTCCATGCGGACGTCACAAATCAAAGCCTAGCAGTGATGATCATACCGGGCCATTATAGGGCCAAAGATGCCAAGTGGTGCGAGTACCTGGGCAGTGCCTGCAACATGAGTCTCTAATGACCATGCATGAGCCAAAAACTGTTGGCTTTGCCAATGCTCGACTTCCTTGTTCCCTCCTCAGGATTTAATCTGTAGTGGTACTTTATACCACCCTGTGAGGATTTAACGTCTGAGATCACATTAATTTACCCCTGCTGGGTCATCATGAAGCAACAAGCACCTGAGATGACAAAACTCAGCTGTTTTCCAGTCGGACGCAATAAGCGCCATATGTACCAAAAGCATGCATAACCCAAAACATGCCTGCTCTACAGTGTATTTGCAACCAGTGGCAACGCTAATGAGTCTCAGGCTCTCCCAGAGCTAGGCTGAACACGGAAGCCATGCTGTGCAGTGATTCCGCAGATGTTTTCTATTTTCCTAAGCCCATGGCTCATTTGAATTTGTGTATTCCAGAGGGCCGCATAGGATGATTTATTGTGGGTCCATTGAAATTCAAAGGAAGCGACAGCAGACTAACAGGAGAGCCGTTGTGTACCTGAAATGTCCTAACACCCATGTCAGACAAGGGCAGGCAATTACTGATCATTACACACACACCCAACTCCCATCACACTTCTCCACACGGATTAAAAGCGGAGCACGAAAACACACTCTGAGCGAGAAAAAGCACACGAAGAAGGAGCAGTTCCAAGATGGCAGTTTAACACAAGAATGAAGGCAGCAAGACCAGAGAGGGTTGCCAGGAGGGAAGTGCCCTTGACATCTAGAAACCGTTACTTTCACAAACCTTGGAAAGTGAGCAGCCTAAGACCGGGAACTAAAGCTGAACAAACCTACACTGTGCATCAAAGGTGTCCGGGGCGCTCCTGTGTCAATAACCCAGGTCGAGAGGAGCGATTGCCTCTGTGGCACTGTCCACGCAGCAACACTATATGAAGAAATCCACAAAGGATAGTGTTTTGAGAGCGCATGTGATGAGAGGCACGCAGGGGCGTCGCTAGGGGGCGGGGCTAGAGGGGTTATAGCCCCGGATCATTTGCTTGGAGCCCTGGATGAAGATCACAGGGCTACAAGCAAAGGCTAGCCCCGGGCCCGGGTCGTGCACAAACATCATCGCAGAAAAAAAGAAAATGAATCAGGCAGGCCCAGGAGGCAGCGCAGTCAGCAACGTTCGTTCGTGATTTATTTGAATGAAAAATATGTGAGTACACAACGAACATGGCTGCTGCTGGCTGCCTCCTGGCCCGCTTTGGGCTGCTACTCGTGCTGGACCTGGTGCTGACCTGACACACAGTCTGCGCTTGCACAGCAGCAGGGAGAAGCCGAGCCACTGCCCACCCAGGCACAAACGCACGTGCCATGGTTCTTCCCTACATGCGCTGTGGACTTGCAGTATCAGGTCACGCCCAGCTCCATGCCAGTCACCAGCGCGCCACCCATCTACACCTGTGTCTGTGTGTGACTGTGACCAGCCACTGACCCGGACCCCCCCAGCCGTGTCACCACATCCCCGGGCCGCCACCCCTTTGAAGCTGTCTAGCCTACTACGGGACCGAACCTAAGGTAGGTGACTTTGTCCCATTGAAAAACGCTCTCAAATCAGGCCGTTTGTCTCTAGGCCGCTAATCAGAATCCACTGTATTTAATCAATAGCTATGATTATTGCACTGCTGTTGAAGCTTGCTCTGGCCAGAACATGGGACAGATCAATGACCAGTGAAGTACTTTGCCCTCTGTAACTGCATTGCTGTGGTGTTACTGAATGCAGGGTTGCCGTTGCCAGGAAGAGTACCGCTCACAGAAGGTCTCCTGGCACTGCATGGTTCTTCGGTGGCTGAGGAGAGAGGGTTGACTTATAAAGGGGCTCATGAAGTCACAGAACTCGGCGAGATGATTGCAATATGTAGTAGCAGCAGTGGTATTAATAAGCTGTATTAGTTATAATTGGTATAATTCCCATAAAACACACACAGCTATACCATATACACGTTAATTTCATTGAAGTACGTGAAAGCTCATTTAAGTCATGACATCGTCACAGATTGCCGTGACGTAAATTTTAAAAAAAAACATGCATCTACAGAGCCACGTTTTTTCATACGTACTTAAATACAGCATAACGAACTAAAATAGTCTCTGAATTTCGCCAGAAATGATAGGCCTTCAATAATGATCTCATTCCATTTGGTTTGAGCAACATTTCATCAGCCATCGTTGGCAACATCAAGTGCAAACTTGTCTGCGCACACTCTAATAGGCAAGAGCAAGGTTGCTAACCGTGATTGGCTGTCGCTCTTCCCTCTGCCCCGCACCGATAACATTGCTAATATTTGGAGTATAAAGTGCGTAGACAGTGCCGAGACATATATTCTAAATAAATTTAAAAAGCCTTAAATTACTTTCATATTTAAGTAATCCAGAGACAGGCTAGATTACAATAATCTGCATAATGTGGTTCCATGGACCATATTGCAATAATCTGTTTGTATGGTATACCTGTCAGTTACTGGCAGCCATCCAGTATTAGACATATTTCAACAAAACATCATATATAGGAAGGAAAACCTTTGGAACATTTACTCCCTAAGGTAGAAAAAAGACCTCTACCTTCAAGAATGGATTATAGAGACAAAATACAAAAGCACAAGGTAGAGAAAAAGTAGTCAGCAACAAGCTAAATATTATCACCAAATACAACTTTTATTAGTAAATATTAAAAAAACATCATAAAAAACATACACATGTTAAAACCAGGTAAAAAATAAAGTGCAAGTGACACCAAGCTAAATGCTCACAATTGAATTGTAACAATTCATCTCTAGTCGTTCAATGGACTAGATACACAACTCCTATTCACACATTAATGTGGTATATACAGGAGAGGAGAAATATCGGTCAATGACGACCCAAATACATAGACCAGTAGATCTAATCACTGATAGTATGCCTCGACATGTTTCAGTTCATGTAATTTCTTGAGAACTTTCTTCAGGAGGGAGTATTTTGATCCGTCACTTTCTTTTTAGCATTCACTACAGCACTTCATAATTCTAAAGTGCTTGACCCAAAAAAGGTGCAAGCCTTTAGGGTAGAAGTAGGCAAGGGGAAATCTGGACAATGCTCCGTCTTCAAGCACAAAATGCACCCTTTGCAGATTCAAATTCGTGAGGTAAGGCATATGACGCTGGGATACAATAAGTGTAGTCTAGGCAGTATATGCAGTCAGAACGTTGTACTTTTCACTACTCTCCATCCGGGTTGCAGAGGAATAGACAGAGCCAGAGTGAGGGATAGAGTCCGCTGCACTCGCGTAAATCAAAACGCGTATCTGGCGAGTCCCCCGATCAGCAGAGTATTTTCTCAGAACGGGTTAGTCTTCAGAGGTGGAGTGAATACAACCCCTAGAGCCCTGATTCGTTTGGTTAATTTGACTTGCTTGCTTGGTTTTTCCAATGTGACACCCCCAAGTGATTTTGCATGCATGCAGGTTTGTTATCAATGCGAGGAAAGGGGTAAATCGAGTGATCAAAATACAGGTGATCACTTCCTGGTGATTTTGCAGGCTGATGGGGGGCTGTTTTTAAGATGTGGGGAGGGCTGATTTGAGTGGCCAAGGTGCCCCAGTGGACTGTACTATGCTGGTTATTGTGGAAAAATCATGCTCAAATGTGTGTGATTTTGGCTGAATTTTTTCAAAAATGTTCTTGTGGCGGGGGAGAACGTACCCCTGTACCACCCTGTTCAAGATGCGGCTCGCTCGCTGCGCTCGCACATAATTACATTTGTTATGTCCCACCACTTCGTAAGCCCGCTAGCTACCCCCTGTTAGTCCAACAACACCAGTAAGTGACTGTATGGTTAATGTAGCAAACAGGTATCTCTCAGTTGCTGCTTAAATACAATTTCTCAATCCATGCCAAGTCTTTGGCTGTCCTGTCCAAAGGCTTTTCTTTGTCATTTATAACCTCATAAAGTATTACATAGCATAGCACTACTGGATGAATGTGCAGGTTTTGGAGTGGCAAATCTTCCAAATGAAATGAGCATGACTCGCACTTTGAGCAGTATAGTTTGCAATATTAACGCTTGAAATCGCAACTTGGCGCGGTGCGTACCTTCAGATCATGTAGTTATGTGAAATTCAAACTTGCAATGGGCTCTAGCCCCGGATCTTTTACAAATTTAGCAACGCCCCTGGAGGCGCGTACAAGTGGAAACCGAAGGAGTGAATATACTTTGAAAGGCCAAATAAGATACTGTGTACAGAGTGGGCCGGTGCTACGTGGGTGCTCATCCAAAGGTCTCTGTTAGGTATTCAAGTGAGTGGTAATTACATTGTAAAGAAGGAACTTTGTATCAAAGTGGTCTTGCGACGGGTCGAGCTACACCCTGTGCACATTCCAAAGTCTTTGATGAGTATAAAGTGAACTGCAATTGGCCTGAGCCCAGCTGAGGGAGACTAATGGAAAGCAAAGAGGGGATCTGAGCCCGGCTGAGGCGGATCCGGTGTGACCTGTAAGTCCCCAGAGAAAGAATACTTTTGGAACCTTAAAATAAAGGGTCTGAGCCAGCTGAGGGGGATCCAGGGTGAGACACCCAAATCACATAATTGTAAGAAGAAAAGAACTTGCTATTTTTTATTTTGTACATCAATCCCTCGGAATCAATAGACTTTGATGAGAAATGAGACTTGGGCACAGAAGGCCCAGATACTGGAATTAGAACTGTATCCTTTTGTCGAAGAAGCCAGTGTGTGTGCTAGGCTCGAGTGAACCGCCTTGCCTCGTGCTGAAAACGTGGGGAAGGGAGGCCAATGGTGAAGTGTTCACAAAACTTATCATTTTGTGAACACTTCTTTCTTTTTCATGAACATTCCCCCACACTATTTGTGAAGTAGCAGTAAGGATTGGCAATAGGTTTTTTAGTATAGGCACTTTTATTTTGACAAGACTCCACAAGGACTGCATTATTATTTGATGGTCGTAGCTTGCTCCCATCTGTAGATTCAGGTTTAGATATATGCTTTTCACCCCCTTGTGAAAGTTCAATAAACGCCCTTAAACTGTGGTCACTTGTGTCTGTCTTACTTCGATACCATGCCTTCCTTACAAAAGGAAGGCAACCAGTGCACTGGATAAGAGAGCACCTAGATTTGACTTTGCCAAACGCACTAAGTACAGCACCAAATGGAGGATAAAGATATTAAAGGTGCTCTAATGAAGATTTATGGGTTTGGCGCTAGAAGGCAACAGGGAAGCAAGCTATATGTGGATTTTATGGCAGGTACAGATAGCAGGTGGGAACAAGATATAGGTTGCAGTCAGGCTGTAGGCAAGGGAGGCAGGATTCAACAGGCAGTAAGGTAGAAGGGTCATGGTCCAGGGGCAGGTAGTCCGGGGGTGCTTACTGGTACAATGTAGTGGCCCATTTTTCATGGTCCTGAAATGCAGAAGCACAGAAAGATTTGTGATTGTGGAGTGTGGGCCTGAACGCTGCTCCCTCCAGCTCCAAACATGGCCAGATAGGGGCCTTAGTGGTGGGCTTTGGAGAGGGGGACAGCTTCCGCCTGCCGGCACCAATGATTGGACACATAAAATGAAGCCCCAATCAATCGGGCAGTGGGGATGCTGGTCACTGCACACTACAAAGTGCTTCCTTGTTGTAGGTGAAAAAGACATCCATCTAAGAAAGCCACAAGGAGGCCACTGCATCAGGGCCCAGGAGGGCAGAATCTAAATCAAGTGAGCAATGAATGCCACAGGGGCATGAGAAGGATGCACTATGGTGCCTCCAAACAAGTGTCTTGCAATTCAAATAAATGCAGATCATTTTTTTTTTTCTTCAAGTATGCTGCGATGGCAAAAATATGCAAATTACATCTGGTAAGTTAGGAGGATATCTGTGGAGTGGGGAGGCCAAGTAAGCAAGGAGAAGAGATCTACAGCTTTGAAGATCCCACATAGAAGTAAGGTCAGCCAGGTAGTCCTAGGGGCCTTAGGCGAGGGCCTGGGGAGGGGGCCAGCTGCCACCTGGCGGCACCAATGTTTGGACACAAACATTGACGCCCCAACCATCGGGCGGCGGGGAGACGGGTCACAGCACACCCAAGGTACTTCCTCGTTCTAGGTGAAAAAAGGAAGCCATTTTAAAGGCCACGAGGAGGGCATGGCATCAGGGCCCAGGAGGGCAGAATCAAAATCGAGCGAGCAATGAATGCTGCAGGGGCATAAGAAGTGTTAAGAAATTAACCAAGTGTTAATTTGCAATATGCTATTGGATATAAGGCAGCAGTGGCTGTGTTGTCATTTTATAAGTAACAATATTAGATCGGTTTCTGAGGCAATGCTGTTCATCTTGTCTTGTGTTGATAGGTGTTCTATCTCTGTGAATAAGTAAATTCCTCTTTTAAATGGTTAGGAAGACAATTTTTACTTAGCCGTACACAGCAGGTTTTATGTATCTAAACTTAGCAACCAGTGAATTTAAACTGTTGTGCGGATCTGTATGTATTTTTGTTTATTTTAAATTTTGTATATGTATATGTATGATATACTTATTTTTTATTTCTCTGTAAATGGCATAAGCCGGATAAAGTATTTACTGCTAGGCAACTTAACAAGATGGCATAGGGGTTGGCATCTGTGTCTTCTATATGCCAATGTTTAATGCTCAATCTCTTTAAATGTGAGGGTGGAATGGTCACTTTTCAGAATTGTGAAAGAGCCGATGCAGTAGAGCTTGGTTTTTGATGAAGTGCAGAGTAAGCTGGAGCAAAATGAGACTTAGGGGGTCATTACAACCTCCCTGGTCTGGAAAAATACTATTAATTCCGGCACCAGGTTTTTTTCCAGACCAGAAGAAATACAAGTTTGCCGGTGTGGGCAGGGATCTACCGGCAGTCCTGACCTGCCAGTAGTTCAAGCCTCTACTGGCAAATAAATACCAGAATCACTGGCACTGTTACTACCGGTGCTGGGGATTCTAGAATTCCCATCCCATGGAGGCCTATGGTACTCCATGGAATGGGACCTTTCCGCCATCTCCGCCACCCATAATATTCAGGTAATACCGAGATATCAGCCGGTGGAGACGGTATGGGCAGTTTCCCGGTACCCCACCGGAATTACCGGTGGGATACTGGGAAACCTGTAATGAGGGCATAATAAGTCTTCCCTCATGGAAATGCAGATTTACACAAAATAATTTAGAAAAAACGAGGTAGAAAACTTGAATCACATCATCTCTGAATTTTTCCTAATGGAACTTGATTGAATTCATTGAGGCGTCACCTAATCGACAATAGCACAACTAATTGGTGTCCTTTTTGGGCTTAGGAACATTTTATTTAAATGGTATTTCATATTTTGCAGATGGAACTAACCATTTGAGAGACATTCTCAAAACAGGCAAGCTGCGTAAGTAGAATGGAGAAAAGTGATTTATAGAAATCGAATTAGCCATTACTTATCTATTTATTGATATATTCATTGATACTTTGCTTTTGTCTTATAAATATGTACATTGTCTTAGAAAGTTTAAAATTTGAAGTTTCTAGAACAATAATTTGTCAACCTGTAAACATGAATAATATTTCGAGTTGCTCACATGGTTTCACATCTTTACTTCACTAAGAGGACAACTGGGCTAGAATTCACATGAAGTCACTGACGTTAAAAGTAATTTATACTAGGTCCTTGGTTTTTTGGCAATTATTGGTCTTGGGGGTGGGGGGGCCTGGCGGTGGTTTCTTTGTCAGGGGTCTGTGTGCTCTCTCCACCGTGAACCCTTGGGTGAGCGCCCCTCCTCCTATTTCTTGCAGCAACATGGTCTCCACGTAGTCCATTGGGTTAGATCCCTCTTCACCCTCCAGAAGCCCCACGATGCGTATGTTGTTCCTCTGGGCACGCCCTTCAGCTTCCTCCGCTCTATTTTCTAGGTTGCTCACTTATTGCTTCAGTATGTGAATCTCCGAGGCATGAGATGCGCATGCAGCTGTGTTTGAGGTCACTTCCTTCTCCAGTTTGCCTGTGCGTTCCACGATTGCTTTTACATCTTGTCTAAGTAGATTCACATCCACCTGTACTGTGCCAACTGTGAGTTCCAGTGCTGCCTTGAGTTTGGCCATAGCTGGCTCTAATTTAGTTTCCCACGTTACTTTTAGGTCCGCAATCGCCTCCAGGGTCTGCTGATCATTGCGTGTTGAGGTTGTGTCCATTTGTTGGTTCCTTTCCTTACTTCTACCCCCCTCCGTTGGCTGTGGTGTCCTTGCAAATTCCTCCAATGTGGGTTGCTTCCCTTTTGTCTTGGGCAGATTGGACGCCATCTCGGTGTCGCCTTGTGCCTCAGTTCAAGATGGCTAGGGTCTGGCTTCCGACACTCTTGCATGAGCTGGCGCAACCGGTGCTTAGGTCTTTGAGTGGGCTTCCAACTCATAATACTCTGTATCTTGTTGGTGCTGCCCCGTCAGATGGCTGTAGATCCTCAGTCTTTGTGTCTGTAGCCTAGACCCACTATTGCTGTCAGGATTCTCGTTCCTCAGTCTGATGTCGGTTTCAGTGAGTTAGCTTGCCATCCTGCTGCAACACCACAGGTGTAATTATGTGTCTTCGCGCACCAGCAATCACACTGTCCTCAATGTTCCCAAGGCTTTCCACTCCGCTCCTCTTCGGCGAAACTGCTTGAGCAGCTTCCCTAGATTCATCTAGTGTCTGTACTTTACTGTGATGCTCTCCCACTTTCCGCGATCACAGTTGTTTTGTTCTCTTTTGTTCTCCCATATACATTGTGTCTGCCAGCTGTCCGTCGGTGGGTGTGCCACTTTAAGACCCGTGCAGATCTCATTGCAGCTGTGTCTGATTAGAGTCCCCACCACAAGACTGCTTCATGGTGATCAGCCTGCTTCTGACCTTCTGTGACAGTCTCCAAGGCCCCCTCCATTAGGCTTCCTCGCAATTGCCCCTCTGGTATTCCAACGTGGCTGGGGCTAAGCACTTCTCTCCTCCGCCTCCCTTCCTCGTATCTGCTAGGTCCTTAGTTAGCATTTTCGGCACTCATCCTTTCATACATATGGGGTCAAATCATACAGGTATGCTTTGATTCGCGAGTTGTCAATCCATAGTTAATGCATTTAAGTAAATTCAGCAGTGATTACCAAAGCCCTGTAAAATCCATTTGAAGCAGGTGTAAGGGGGATGCGGGAAGGTGACATAGATTTTCGATTTCTCCAAAGATATTTGTCAGAGGTTCAGGTTAGAGGGTCCAGGCAATACAGCCACCTGGAAACCCAAGGAGTATGTGGGCATGGAAGAGTAGGAAAGGTGTGCGTGATGTGCAATTGTGAACATCTAAATGGCTTAGAAAGACGTTTCTAGCAGCTGTTCTGCTGAAAGAATGAATTACTGCCATAAATGAGGCAATATGATTCTAGATCCAATGGTGTAGAAATTAGACAATTTTAGCTACTGTTCACTGCATGTGGAAAGACATTGTAGTGCAGTCAAATAAATGACCATATATTCTGATGGTTATACATGCTATGTTTTTTCCTAAAGTGTCTGATTGATGCAGTCTTTGATATGTTATTGTTGTGTGTACTTCTACTGTGTACATGAGATTAATACAGTGAACAGGACATTAAATCAAGAAAACGTAAATAACAAAATGGAGTGCATGTGACCTTACTTCATGCCAAAAACTATTAAGACAAAATCATATAAAACCATCAAAAAGATATTTGCTTTGTTCAGAAACACTAATATAGCCCTACTGCATTTATTTAATTGTATTTGAAACACCTAATATACATGAACTAACATGAAAACATACAAATAATATTGTATGACATTACAAATCTTAGACAAAAATAAAAGCCCACAAGTTCAAAAGATAACATAACCAGACCTTGTTGCACAAATTGTATGAAATTGATCAAAGGATCCGGGTCTTTTATGATCTACCTAAATATCAATGGCATTTTAAAGTGCATTTTACTTATTTCCGTCTTCTTCGGGGCATAAGAACATCGATAATGTGTCCCTGGATTGGTATAGCAATCCCTGTCCCTATAGGACATACAAATGAGTTACTGTATTTACATTCACTGATGTGTGGTATCGCCGCTCATGTTAACATAGACTTCACTGGTAGTGCGAAGTACGGGTACTTTTTGTTAGTTTTCTCCTAAAACTAGGGAGCCCCAAAGAACAAAGGGACTACTATTTTCAGTGGGACCTTTACTTTTCGTTCTTCGTGTCAAGACTCTTAAAGTTAGCTTTGTCCGGTCCTTCTACGACCACATTGATGTTTTGCTGATTTCAGGCAACCGTCCTATGTGCTGATATCTGGGGAAAAGGGTGGAGTGTCCAAATGTCATGTAGCCAGTCATGTCCGGAGGGTCTTAAAAGGTAACTATGCAAATGTTGGTGCAGATTGGTGGAACGGTGTGGAATTGTATATGGAACAAACTAACAGATTTTGTGCTATATATATATATATATATATAGAGAGAGAGAGAGAGAGAGAGAGAGAGAGAGAGAGAGAGAGAGAGAGAGAGAGAGAGGTGTTTATATGCTTGATATGCTCTGCACATGGCTTTGCTTTACTCCCTAAAACAAAACAAAATAAAAAGAGGCACAGTTTATCACCAGCCTCAAGCACAGCCAAGTACTGTATGTGGCTTGAATATCTATGTTTAAACGTAAAGAGGACATGATTCTTTTAAAAACTTGGCTAGATCTAATGGCAACATTTGGTGGAATGGAAATGTGGGAAATTGGTATCCAATTGAGTTCTGCATTAGCAGGTCATCCAAAGAAAAATGCCTAAATTCAGCCTAGAATTTGACCAGTGCACTGATGTGACCAGAAAAACGGATACAAATAAATGTGCAGGTAAAAAGCTTGCATGATTTAAAGCACTATTATGCACCACGTTCCAACAAGAGTCCCAACTAGTACCAACCGAAGAACATATCTAAAGGCGTAAATCGGATACTTGTTGAAGCAGCCTTGTAGGCTTAGCATGCATCCTGATGATGGCAGACAGGACACACGCACACACGCACCTTGCCTCCCTTATTCAGCCTCAACATGGTGTTTCTTCTGCATCTCTCTTGGCCTCCCCATCCTTCTCCGCCCACTTGCACGCACACCTCTGAAATACAGATGCTTCTATCCTCTGAGGCTCTCCAACCTCATCTATCAACTACTCTACCACACACCAACTTCCCCTCTCCCGTACCACCATTCACTCTTTCAGTTGGCCTCTGCAATAAACAATCTCTCTGAAACAAGTCTTCCTACCTGACTGACCACTTCAACTCTTATCACCCTTAACTTTCCTTTCATGCGGTCACAGAAACCTGGATCTCTCCTCCAGTAGTGCCCTCAGACTGGGTCCAAAAAGCTGAATTCGAAAATGTGAATGTTCACTATTCCTTTTGAAACGTATGAAAGACACTGGGCTGTAATCAATGGTATAATCCTGCGGTCTGAATATTTAACTGTCCTAAACGTTCGAGACCTCTGCCCATGACTACATTTCTTCTATGCCAAATGGGGGTGCAGTGAAGTAGGGGCAAAGAGCATGTGACATGCCCTCTCCATTCACCTGTCACTCCTGTCACTTAGTTACATCAGTATCTGGGAATAAGGGGAAGGGACAACATCCACTATCTTGCCACCACTGCAGCTGATAGACTGTCTCCTGCCTCCACCGAAGACCTTGCATTAAAAGGGTGACATATGACGCAGTTGCTTAAGTAAAGTTGATTGTACAAGAATACAGTTAAAAAACACTGTTATTTAACACAATTGTGAGGTGTGCGAGGACTCTAATCTTGATCTCTCAATTAGGCACAGTTCTCTTTGCTTAATATGGATTTCGAGCTGTAGTTGTTATCTCGTTATCAGTTCTGTCTCTCTCAATAATAGGACCTTTGCATCCAGGTTCAAGGATTCAATGATTTTCCTTTCAGCCCCTTCATCAAATGTTCATGGGAAGCTTGACTTCAAGTCTCAGAATTCAATGTTCCTCCCTTCAGTCACTTTCTCCCTTTTAATCATTTGAAGGGTCTAGAAACTCGGCTTCCATGTTCTTTTGTGCAGTGGTTCTCCTTCACATCACTTTGTCATAGCGGCCCTCCATTCGGTTGTCCTGCCTCACGAAGTCAGGTACCTGTAACCCGTCCTCCAGTCTCAGTTTTGCTTGCCTATTTGTCTCCATCTCATTGTCTGGTTAATCACATACACCTGCCATTTAGGAACACATCTGCAGCTCTTTGTGATCCCAGCCTCTGGCATTCCTCCTCCAGCACACACTCTTGTCCTATCTCAGCGGTGTCCTGTTCTGTTGCCTGGCTATTTATTTTATTTATAAAAATGTTGTAATGTCCAGAACAAAGGGTATGACAGCGTTTGGCACGATAGGCACGAGTGAGAGATACATTTGACACAGTCATTAGTCGTGTTGACAATTGGTTCAGGTATTAATCGTATTTGTCGAGCAACCTCTTGTTTACAAGCTTTTGGAAGGCTGTGTAAGATTGCTCATTTCTGATGGATGCAGGAAGAGAGTCCCAGAGAGACGGAGCCATAATACAAAAGCTGACACCTCTGGCTATGTTGTTGTCTCGTCTTCACTGCTTCTCACGAGTTGCATATCTGACATCCATCATCTCACTTGTGCTCAGAGTGACTTCTCGGACTCCCCATACTCCAGCGCTGCATACCATACTCGCCACCTCACAGTCTTCTATGTCCCTTTTCTGATCTTCAGTGTTGTTGGTGTCGGATGACCATAGCCAGGGAAGGCAGACTTATGTTTTCTTGAGATGCTCTGTCTCACAGAGGTCGACCCACCACACAGTTAAAGTAGGAGCTACATGTGAAGGAGAGGGCATGCTTCATCTCCCTGGCCATCACTTCAGCTCTCTCCTCAGAGGAGTGAGGCATTAGAATAGAGGCGTCCCTTTCCATTCACTCTCTACTTCTGCTTAGATACAATATATAACATAACATCAGGCGTGTGCAGACTCCTATGTCCTGCCAAGTTATTACTTTCCTTTAAGAAAATTGAGCATTGAGAATGGGGGATGCCTCTGGGATAAGTAGTGGCCTTTGTCACACCCTGTTCCCGGTTCCATTTATTTTGTTTGACAATTTTTCCATTTGCTGACAAAGTACTCTAATAACCTTATATTGCGTGTTGGTCCGCTATTTGCTATTGGCTCAGGCCATTAACACACAAGTAGGGTTTTAATGCACATACTGCCCATCGTGGGGATACCTCCATTACTGCGCAGCCAAGCACTGCATAGCCAAACATGTTTTATGCCACATTTTGCCACATATATATATATATATATATATATATATATATATATATATATATATATATATATATATATATATATATATATATATATATATATATACACACACACATATATGTATATGTGTGTGTGTGGGGGGAGGGTTAAGGTGATAATAAATGTGTGGGACTATGGGGGGAGTGGAGTGTCTCCTGCCTAATACGTATGCAGTGAAATGAGTTTAAAGAAAAAGTTAAAGTTTACAGTTTTGGCAGTACAGTGTTTGAGTCACAATAATCACATAGATCCCCCCATTGTGGTGGGCTATAACACTATTTAGTAATCCTTTATGACATGGCAGTCAATGAAATTTAATGGATCGTTGGCTTTAATCGACAGTGCAAGCCTGCGATCTGAACATTTTCATTACTAAATCCACCTGCGCCTGTCTCTATCCACCAGCCTGCACCGTGCTTCTAGTTGCCCGCTTCCCTCTCTACTCTTCTCTGGCATTCCCTCTTCAGTCTTGCCCCATATCCACATTTTTTTACTTACCTTTCACTCGATTATCTCCCTCTTGTGCCTAGCGCCCACTGTTGACCTAAAAAAGTGCTTCCATTTGGAGATCCCTTTTGATTTTGTATGGCAGCCATCTTTATTTGGGCTAGGTTTTCTTTCATGTGAAGGCCCTCACCAGTTGAGATGTTAAAACCCTCCATGGTAGGCTCAGCTAGAAAACAAGGCAAACAATTCCATGATCTGCCCCTATCTGGAAATCGATGAGTGCAAGTCTTTTCCCTTATACTTGATCTATGCTCTTGCTGCTGATGCATCCTTGCTTAATGTGTTTGCATTTGGAGGAGTCCGATATTGAACTCTGGTGGGTGTGGCATTGAGGTTAGCATGGATTCTGAGGATAGTGACTAGATGCCTTTATGTTGAGCTTTACAAATGTATTTTATTTCCTGTAGTTGCTAAAATACGGGGCTAGACACTAAAAAAACGTTTGGGGTTGCACCCTTAATGCAGTAATATAAAGTAATATAATATGCAGTAACATACATATGAATTCTCAATTTGTTACCCTTTGTATACTTTAATAAGGACTTTTGGTAATTGCACCAAAAGAATATTCCATTACAGCCAGTTGTAACAGGACTCTGTGCTCTATACAGGTGTCAAATCAGCTTGCCCAGAGCTGCAGAGATTTCATCCGGGAGGGCATTGTCATGAAGGACACTGAAGACCGCATCTGGGATAAGGTCCGGGAGCAGGTTGACGATGAAGGGCAGGTGATGCCACTGCACGCAATGGCGCAGGATCAGAAGATGAATAGAGACAAAAGTAGGAGGACCGCTCCCCTTGGCAAAAGTACTTTATATGAACGGTGAGCAAAATAAATGGCCGCTTGATTAAAAACCCAAGATTGGGACATGCTGATTTAACTGATGTTTTGTATTGAAGGTAAACCACTATTTTTTTATTTTCTAATCTTAAACATGCACTTCCTATGCCGAGCATTTGCAGTATCACACTGTGATTACACTGTCCATGCAAATTATCTGTGGGATTGTTCAAAGTTAATTTAAAAAGCGTTATTGAATAATTCCATTAATCCTTTTCAAATGAATTGTAAATGTTATTGCATTTTAACAGACACAAATGTTAGTGCTAACCTTTATACTCTGCTTCCTGTGTATCCCAAGATGCAAACAGCATTGTGATAGGGACCATCATGCTCTGTTCAGGTTTGCACTCTGTCTCAGGAATGGGCGGGGAGGGGACAGAGCGGATGTGAATGAGAAGGAAAAGAGGGTAGGGGACATCTGAGACAGGAAGTGAAAACATGGATCATGACACGATCAAAGCCAATGGGGAAAAGGCTTACCTCATAAAGGTGATAATCCATAGTACAAAAAGAAAATTCTTGGACAGCTTAAGTAGGGATGTTAAATTTCACACCGCCAGCTGGTATCTGTAGTAGAGGGACAATCTCCACTCTTAGGACCTATAGTGGTCCAGCTACCAGCATTGGGTAGAACATGTAGGGTCAATGCAATGCGACGGTCCCCTATCCCCCTCCGGCTAAGACAAGTATTAAAGGTGGATAGAATCCCCTGGTTAAATGGGCGGAAAAGCATTAATTTTTGTGTGTGAATATTTAGGCCCAGAGGAAGCTCCTTAGAAAGAGTGAAACATGTGTTGGTCTGTCAGAAAGAAATCAATTATCAAAATTATCAAGTATGAACATCATTTATAAACTTGTATGAATTGTGAACCATGGCCTATTACAAATGTTATTTTTTAAGTGCTAATTAAATATCTCAAAAGGCCAAGGAGAAATGTCAACATTCTGTTTGGACATTTGAATTAGTTTTTTGTTAATCCTTTCTGACAAAATGTACGCTTATAGGGTCTTTTCAAAGAAAATTGTTTACAACTTTTATTTAAACCTTTTTTTCATAGGTTGCAGCATCCTCTTTGAATACTCATCTGAGATGGTTACAATTGGTACAATCCAATAAAACCTTAATCAACATAAGATTCCCACCCCTGTAGTCCCCCCAACCCTGCCGCCCACCTTTTCAGATCCATTTCTGAACAGGGGCAGTTGGCAAGTTGGCACAGGGTATTCTCTCAATGTCAATAAGATTCACGGCTTGTTGAATATTGTTAAATGTGCTCCTTCCCTGATAAAACCTGTTTGGTCACCCTCCACTAGAGAAGGCAAGACCTGGGCCAACCTATTGGCCAGAAATTTTGATTATACGTTGGTATTGTTATTGAGCAATAATATGGGACTGTAGGAGGCACACTCTTGTGAATTTCTCCCTGGTTTCAAAATTAGGATGGTAGAGGATTCCCCCCTAGAACTTGTCACTTAACCTGTTAACCAAAATGAGTTCAACAGAATTGTCAGGTGCTTGATTAATTGGGTTCTAAATAATTTATAACAAAGGGCGGTGTATCCATCTGCGCCAGGGGCCCTATTTTTGAGAGCTTTCATTGCCCTCACAAGCTCTTCTGATTCAACAATGGGGCGGTCAAACAGCGTTCTGCCCATGTCCTCAAGTTCGGGTAACTCTGCCTCACGTATACATTCAAACTGATCTTGGGGGATACCGTTAGTGGCAGTCATCATTTCCGTAAAGCACTTATCCAAAATATCTAATTTGGTTTCATCTTTATAATGTACCTGCCCAGTAGGATCTGCTAAACCCACTTTATTTTTTTTTTTTATTTTTTTTTTATTTTGGATGGCTGATTAAATCAACCTTTCAAAACGAGGTTTAAAACAAGATACATACATCATTAAAAGAAACAAAAAAAGAAAAAGAAAAAAAGAAAAAAGGAGAAGAAAAAAAAACATCACATGTTAAAATCACATGTTAAAATCAGATACAACCATACCACAATCAAGATATATATAGAGAGCCAAATACTATCCTGTTTCTTCCATTTCTTCCAATGGGCAGATTAGTTACTCACTTAAATATGGGACAAAATATTTTGTTTAGGAAATGGATAGTGGCTATTCTTATTGTTATCTTTGAGGTTGCGAACAGCTCATACCATAGCTCATCATTAGAGCTATGGTAAACACTTTAGTGTTTCTGTTAAGTTGCTCCTTCAGCTTCCGTACTAGGAATGTATTAGCTTTGTTCCCTTTTGGCATAATACAACTGTTTAACTTTTATAATGGATTGCGCTGTGCAGTCCACTAAGTGCACCCTCAGCTTATTCTGCACAATTCTCAGGTTTCTTAATGATCTGATTGAACATATCAACTTGTGGGCTCTTTCGCTTATCTCCTCCTCTAATTCCTCCCTCAATCGCTTTCTATTTTTTGTGTAAGCTGTCAAGTGTGCTCCTCTGATCATTGCCTTCATTGCATCCCAGTGAGTGGCTTCTGTTATGGTTACATCAGTGTTTTCTTTAATATAATTGTTTATGAATTGCTCTATATGATCCCTAAGCGCTTATATCGTTGAGTATTGGATTATAGAGCTTCCAAGATTGTTTATCCGGGGAACTTATCTCTGGACCAGGAGGTCTAAGGACACTGAGGCATGATCCAATAATAACCTCGTCCCAAAGTGAATCTCCTCAGTGCATGGTACCAGGGATGCCGATGCTAATAAAAGATCTATCCGTATAAAGGTGCGGTGCACATGAGAGAAATATGTGTATACTCACTGCTCACCGCACCTTAGGCTCCATATATCCACCACCATCATTCCCTGAAGAGTCTAACGAAGATATTTGTTTAAATAGGTGCTGGAGGAGGGGTGAGTTTTACCTACTTGAGGGTCCGGGACAATAATTAAATCACTCCCTACCATCAGTTGGCCCTCAATGGAGTTATCTCGGTGAGAAAGTCTGATAGGAAATCACTTTGATTATCATTGGGAGCATTGAGTGAGATTCGAGTAAACATCCGCCCAAACAGTGTTCCCTTCAGCCCCACAAACCTGTCCCCGGGTCACTTTTGGTGTCGAGCTGCATAAAGGGGAGTCCTCTCGCAGTAAGGATTCCAGTTCCTCCTCTTTTCAAGCCACAGGATGCAAGAAATTTCAGTGGATACTGCCTGTCGTGCAGTATGTGTATGTCCTTTAGCGTCAAGTGAGTTTCTTGGAGAAAAGCAATCACACGAATAGCTTCAGTGAGTATTCGGATCATTGATCTGCATTTGTTGGGGAAATTGAGTAATTGAACGTTCCATGTGAGAATCTCCACCACAGATGGGGGTTCGAATCAGTGCAGGGGGTTGTTTGCAACATGTTATGGACCAAGTTGGAGTTCCCATCGTATTGTTGCTGATCCATGGGGAGTGTTTAGTGGTTGCAGCCATTTTACCTCCAATAAACCAAGAGTAGTAACTAACAGCAAAATAACGTGAACATGAAATATTTGAGCCATTCCCTTAGCTTGGGCTAATCCCATTGGGCGCTCAGCCCGCTTGTAAAGACCCTGTCCAGCAGTTTGCTTATGACCTAGTCATCATCTGTACATGGGTATCTTGTGTACCCACGGACCGGTGGGTATTCGTCTGAGAATTATACATTTATTCCATTTATTGAAATCATCACCTTAAAATGTTGGGATCCCTGGAAAAACTAATTTTGTGTTGTCTCATCCTCAACACTGTGCTACAGAATTAGTCCTTATTATTTGTAAATTATTTACCTAGGTGCTCTAGCCCTTTTATCAACTCCAACCTAGATTTACTGATAATTGATAAAAACCACTTTAAAACACAAACCATTTCACCCTTCTATCACTGTTTGACTTTGCTGAACAGCGTTTGGGAAAATTACAACCATGACCACCTGCGCAATTACATTGATGGAGCTTCTAATAAGTGACTTTCCATTTCACAACTGACTGAAGGCCATTGCACAGCCAGTGGATTTGCTCAATTGTTATCAGAAACTGGTTCTTGTTTTTGGTGCTTTTTGAGAAGACACCTGGAGTAAACAGTCCTTTTTGTTTTTCTCACTGCTGTTTTAAGTTAAAAACTCACCTTGTGGAATTGTTATTTTCTCTTCTTTGGATAAAACTGCGCTATATCACCTGGTGTTTGTTTATTTCTGTTCGGCTCTGCAAATCTTCAAATGTACAACAGTCAGTCAATGCTCCAACTGACTGTTCCTCTCCTTTTGTTTGTATCTTAACAAATAGCTGGGTGATGGTCCATTATTGCAGTTTACGGTCGATCTCCAGTTTGCCTAAGAGATAAAAAGCTGAAAAATCATTGACTTGGAACAACCAGCCATGGAGATCTAGTGGCACTCTGAGTAGTGCTCGACTTATTTGAACTTTGAAAAAAATTCGGCTCCAATAACTGACGCGAATTATCTGATTAAGGAATCTGAGCTATTACTGAGTGATCAGTGGAGATAAACATGGAAACAAATTCAACAGAGAGATTTGCTGGTGCTTTACCTGAGGGGGGGGAGATGGCTGTAAGAGAGGTCAATAAGCCTTATATAAAGTGGGCTTTAGGCAAACAGGCTCTCTCGATTAACTAGACAGTGCTCCTCTTCTCAGCAACTGTAGAACCCCCACCAGCATTTGTATTCCCAAGGTTGGGAAGCTATGATCTTACTAAGATCCACTGGGGTCGTTTACAGATAGAGGGATGGAAGTGTTGTGGTACATATGACGAACTGACCACCCTGACTCTGCCACATCGAATTGAGTATCATATCCCCAGGTCCAAAACAGCAGCTGTGGGTAGAGGAAACATATTCCTAGGCATAGACCAACCTAATTGGGCAAAGCAAAGCAGAAAAAAATCCATGTCCCATAATTCCTCTCTTGAACAAAACTGAAGCCCAGATTGGATCCTGGGAGTGAAATGTTGGCTCTTGGAGGGGGTAAACCATATAGAAGACCCAGTCCGGTCACTTATGCCAACAGCGAGGCTGGAAAACATGTGCCTGAACCAGACGACTCAAACCATGTTAACAAACAAAAAAAGTACTACATTACCCACAATCCCTTGTTCTCAACAGAGGAAATCTTAGACAAGACTAGCAAAATGCACTTACAGATTTGGACTCAGAAAGATAATGGGAAAAACCGGGGTAACCCACAAAAGTGTTTTATGTTATATAGTGGACACTACTCAAATGTGCATGCAGACCAAGAATCTAGAACCTGGAGAGAGTAGAATGTGCAACGGAGAATGTAGAGGAGGGTTTGAACAAGAAGAGGGAGAGGCTGGAGGAACTGGTGCCGCTGTACTGGACAACCAAGAATTAAAGAGAAACTGTTTAAAACTTACAGGACTCCTGACCTGTCTGTAAGTAGGGAACATAATATTTTACACTGTCCAGAGGGGGAAGTCTTGGGGAACACACATCCCTCCCCCATTTGATAGCCAGAATGGAAGCAGGAAGCTGAGTCCTCCCTGTGCATTTGATGGACACACAAACAGAACCCAATTTCCTTCCCACACTACCAGGAACACTAGGGAGGAGGCAACACGTCTCCTTCACAGCCACCAGCACAAGAGAGACAGAATCACCTGCAGCTGCAAACTCCATTAAAAGCAAAGGAAAGAATACAAGCACTACACCAAACAAATGAAAATATTTTTTCCAATCTCCCAACCTACACATGTTTAATACATACCCTGAGCTGTTTGACAGAAGAGGACACCAACACGGAATTTAGAGAAGGAAAACTGACAAGCCTGTCAAGGGGGAACAAAACAGCCTCTCCTACCCAGCCAGCAACAAGCACAGACTGAATTGGGATCCAACGTGCACTCCTATTATTAAAACTTGCCCCCATGAATTTAGAACTATAAAGCATACCTGCGGAGCATGCCCAGAGCGGGCATGTGACTCCTCTGCCCAATCAGCAGGAAACACGTCAGTCCAAGCGCTATATAAAGGCCAACTCCCAAGACAAGAGTGGAAGGGAGTTTTGTGATACAGAGAACTCAAGTTGTAGTGTTAAAGAGGAAGACTGCTGGGCTGGCTGTAGGACCTAGAGCAAAAGACCAGATTATAATACCCATAGAGCAGCGGAAGACTACTAGGCTGGCCTTAAGACGTGGAGTGGAAAAACAGATTGCAAGACTCGGAGAGGAGGTGAAGACAAAGGCCCTCATTAGGACCCTGGCGTTAAGGGGTTAACAGTGCCGTAAGAGGTTGTGTTGCCGTTAACCCCTTAACGCCTTACTACGAGGTCCCTTTGTGGCTCCCGACTTTAACAGCTGGTCTGGACCAGCCGTTAAAGTAGGGACCCGCAAAGGGACTTTGAAGGTTATTATGGTACCGCAATTTGCGGTACCGTAATTACCGCCTTCCCCATTCCCATTGAGCCCTATGGGGCAAAAATGGGAATGGGGAAGCGCCAATGGTAAATGGGGAATTACCGCCCCACCAACCTTGAATGGGGTGGTAATTCCCCATTTAACCACGGCGGAGTCGGTAAATTACCGGCGTTAACCATGGCGCTAATAACGCCATTGGTTAACGCCAGGGTCCTAATGAGGGCCAAAGACTCTGACCAAGGGGAAGACAGAGTAAGAGGACAGAGAAGGTGAAAATGGAGACTCTAGCCAAGGGGAAGGTAGAGCAGGAAAACGGCAGAGGCCCTGATGAGAGAAAGAAGGAGCGGAGGCCCAGAAGAGTGAGCAGGGCATTATATACCTAGTTGTGGACTAGTGGGCAGGACATTGTATCCCTGTGTGGGGATGGGTGAGCAGGACATTATATCCCTGAGGAAAGTACAGAGAAAGTGACAAAAAGAGGAGGGCGAAGAAATGAAAAAGTTCTTGTGAAGTGTCAGGGAACACTATAAAAAACACCAACCATCTGGACGGCCCAAATAAAAATCACAAGTTGTAATATCCTCATTGTGTCATTTGTTACAACTTGTGATATACACTCATACCGCAATTGATTTTTAGGCAGATCGCATAAAGGCACAAATAGTAGAGGCATTAGAAAAAGAAACAGACACGCCAGAGGTTCAAATTAAAACTCAAGCTTGCATGACTATAATTGCTGATGTGATTTCCATCCTTGAATATGTTTGCACCCTTGCCACTGAAATTGTCCGTAAGAAGGGTGCTGAAATTATTTCTCGATCACCAAATTTCCTGTTGCACCAATAACACAACCTGTGCTGGATTCAGTCTTATACATATTGTGGCAGTCATGTTACTAGCAATCGTGATATACCCCATATCCATATTGTATGATATCTCTCTTAGAGCTATCAGGGAAGTTGTGTGCATGCTGATTGAATTGCTTCATGATTTCAAAACTGATGTTTTAATATCGCGATATTACCCGACAGGGCAGTACAACTCTGCCGGAAATGCCCGCTGTCCAGGTTCAGGGCCCACAATGAACATACACAATTGCTAGAGGCTCTTTAAGAAAGAAAAATACTTTTTAAAAGCTTACCTTAGCTATGAACAGTGATGATGGGATTTGTCAAAATCCGTTTTCAGTGTTGATGATCGTAACAGCATCAACATTACAAATCCCAGCAGTGTCGTTGGTAGGTGGGGTAGGTTTAGGTTTTTCATTTGTAGATCTAATGAAGAGCCTATAGCACCCTTTTCAGAACATTGAGGGTGCTAATTGACATGGTGCTGCAGCTTGGTTGCAAGCTGGGGAAAGACACCACAGGTCAGGGGTGTACAGCACTCAGGCTGCTCTAAATGTGGGCTGGTATTGGGGAATGCAGCCTGCGTTCCAGGCAATCCAATTGGCTGTGATCCCCTGCCAGGATTTTAATGTTGAAGAATGAACTCAGTGTTTTAAAACTAGGTCTTTCCTCACTTAATTTTAAAGTTTAAATAATGTGGACCCAACCACACAGCACCCATCCAGCCATATAAGGGAGATATCTAGACCTGCAGGTCCAAGACTCAGAGCTGCCCATGTGCCAGAAACAGCCAGGAGGTTTACACAATTTGAGACGGTAAACCAAGTCCAAGACAAAGCCCAGACGCTAATTTTAAAGCATTCCAAAAGAAACCTTCGTCCCAGCACACAGATATGATATGGCATGTGTAATGATATGATATGGCATTTGTAACGCGCCTATACACAAGTGTTTTATAATTAAAGGTCTATGGCTCATGCCCTAGGTCTAGTAAATGCCCCTCCCCATCACAGAGGAAGCAAGCTGTGCAACAGCTGAAATAGGGGAAGGAGGCACCAAATTATGGTTTCACAGCACAGAGCAACAAAACTATGGTGTATATATTGGGTGACCCAAACAAAGGATGTCTAAGAGATGGGATGCACCAACAAATAAATGCATTAAATGGCTCAGGCATGTTAAGCAATGGTTATCCATAATAAGAAATTACTTAGTAGAAAATATACGTATTCCGGATCAGAGTTAAAACAGAATACAATTTAATAAAACTGTTGTTGACCCACAGCTCAACGACCAAGGGCTGAGCTGTGGGTCAACACAGACTTGCCACTTGCTAGCTCTGGCATCCAACTGCATGCTTTATGTCACGCCATTGTCTGATATCTCTCTGAAATTCAAGGTCTCTAATTCTCCTTTAGGTCTGTCAACTCCTCTGTATGTTCTTGTCTAGGGGAGTTAGCCCCAAGTTATTGGGCATTGGATTTACACACTCATATATATCTTCTGACCAGTCAGTTCAGGATTCTGACCATGGAGATCTGTAACTAGAAGATGGAGGAAAAGCTAACGAGAAACCTTAAAATAATCTATTGGAATATAGCTGGTCCCCAATATAAAATTTAGGATTTGGGCTGGCACAGTTGTATTCAGCATGCAAATATTGTCACCTTTCAGGAGACATAGACGCTTAACCCAATATGTAAGTCAGGTTTTACAACCTACTTTAGTGTAGCAATTCAGGGCCAATGGGGCTGCCCGCCTCTGGGAGCAGGGGTTAATGGTTTGGGCATCTATTGGTCTAAATGTATTTGACTCAATTCAATTTGTAACTGGGTCTGAAGATTATTTTGGGTTGATAATGAAATTGATGACAACAGTATTTTAGTTTAACTAAATGTGTACTGTAAGGGTGCAGAAGGAGGGGACTGATAACAGGTGGTATAGTGATTGCTATAGACTATATGTATAAAAATAAAGAGAAAACCTATATTTCCCTAACTGTGAGGTGTTTCCCTGACTAAACTAAAGCGATAATGGGTCTGTCAGGATGTCTTACTAACCTGAAGAGTCCACTGTTATGTGTATAATTGATCCCATCTCTATCCCTTACACTCATAACTAGACTAATAAGTAGCACCACTGTTCTTGGTCCAGGAGAATGACCCCCTGCTTCTGGTCTGGGTGGCACAATTCTAGTTGCAAGTTCGTTTATTTATTTATTTATTTATTTATTTATTTGCATTTGTTGAGCGCACAGCAGACCGAAGGCATCGTGGCGCTTGTTACAGTGTTGTTTATACTTGGTTATATACAATTCAAGTCCGTCGGAGTTACATTGGACGATATTATTCTTTTGTTACATACATACATTGAGGGACAGGTAACTAGGAGAGCAAGGTTAGTTGAAGAGGGCAGTTTTGAGTTTTTTACGGAAGGAGAAGAGAGATGTTTCAGCTCTGAGGTCAGTGGGGAGAGAGTTCCAAAGTTTAGATGCGAGGAAGGGGAAGCCTATACCTCCTGCCTTTGTCCTATTGATGCGAGGTATCGTTAGTTGATTGGTGTATTGTAATCTGGTCGGTCTGGTGGATTGAGATCTACATAGGGTGTCAGATAGGTATGAGGGTGCTGAGACGTTGATGCATTTATGAGTGGTTGTGAGAATTTTGAAGGAGATGCGGTCCTTGACTGGGAGCCAGTGGGCTGTCTTCCTGGCTTGTGTGATGTGGTTTCTTTTCGGTATGCTGAGGGCTGCTCTAAGAGCGTTGTTTTGAGTTGTTTGGAGCCTAGATCGTTTTTTTTGGAGGTGTCGGCTAGGAGCGCATTACAGTAATCTAGTTTGGCTCCTATTGTTGCTCAAGCGATGGAGAGGCAGTTATCCCTAGTTAGGAATGGTTTTATTGCGTTGATGAGTTTAGTACTCAGTGCGGAGGCCGAGACTATGGCGCTGACTTGTTTGTCCATAGATAGGGTAGCGTCTATGTGAACTCCCAGTGTTTTGACTGAAGATAATACTGGGATGACACAGTTATCTATGTTGAAATTGAGGTACAGCGGGTTGAGGTTGGAGAGAGTGGATTTCTGGCCTAGAATGAGGATTTCGGTCTTGTCCCCGTTCAGGCAGAGGCCGTTAGTAGCCATCCACGCTTGTATGGTGGAGTAGATTTGCTGTAGGCTAGTGGCGTCTTGATGATAATGCCCCGTCAGGGGAAGGAGAACCTAAGTGTCATCAGCGTAATTTGTGTATGTGATCCCAAGTGCGTCCAGTTTATCAAAGAGAGGCTTGGTAAAAAGATTATAGAGCGTGAGGGCAGTACATGAGCCTTGTGGGACACCACAGTGGATGATGGAAGGTGCTGCATGAGCTGTGTTTGAGAACACTTTCATAGCTCTGCCCTCTAGGAAAGAGGTCACCCAGGACGCTGCGTCCTTGGAGAAGGGCGCTGCATGTGTCAGATGACTGGTAAGTGTGATGTGATCTACCAGATCAAACTTAGCTGGTCAAGGAGAAGGAGGAGAGCGGGCTTGCCTTTGTCAAGGATGTTGGTGATTTCGTTTTTTAGGTCTAGAAGGGCGGTTTCAGTTCTGTGCCCCTTGCGAAACCCAGATTGTCTTTTACCTAGAATCGCGTTCGATTCAAGGTATAGTTGAATCTGTTTGTGGGCGGCCTTGTCTAGTATTTTTAGGAGGAATGGAACTATTGTTATGGGTCGGTAGTTATTGGGGTTAGCGGGGTCTAGTGTTGTTTTTTTTAAAAGAGGGCGCACCCAGGCCTCTTTAAGGCTGTCTGGGACTATGCCCGTTTTGAATGAAGCATTGATGAATGCCGTGAGAAGAGGGACGAGCGGTTCAGCGCAGTCCTTGATGATTTTAGGGGGGCACACATCACCCTTACATTGTGAAGGTTTGAGGTGTCTGAGGATGTCAATGACATCGGCTTCGTAGATTTCGGTGAATGCGAATTTAGGCAAGTTGCTTGTTTTTACATTTGGTTGTGTCTATACATGAGGGCTTTGCTTAGGTAGAGTTTTGTAGTGGTGGGATATCTTGCTTTGGAGGAGGTTTATTTTTGCAAGCATGGCTGATTGTATGCCTGTGCACCATGCTTCGTCTTTGACGATCTCATCAGGGCATGTGGGTGGTACAGTTAATTCTTTGAAGATACTGAAGAGTTCTTTAGAGTGGGGAGTTGGCAGCGGAGATACTGTGGTTGTAGACTTCAGATTTAGCAATGAAGATGGCGTCTTTGTATTTTTTGGCTATGGATTTGAAGTTATCTTTTGTGTAGTCACAAGGATTGCACTGCTAGTTTTTGAGCGCCTGGCGTTTGTCTTTGCGCAGAGTCTGGAATTCCTCTGTGAACCAGGAATTGGAGTGGAAGGATTTTTTCTCTTTTTTGTTTTCCAGTGGGGCAACGGTGTTGACAGCCATGGTAATGGTGTCTTTGAATATTTCTGCGAGGATGTTGGGGTCTCAGGAGAACGGGGGCGCTAGGCATGGCAGATTAAGGTGTGCACTGACGTTGTCGGCAGTGAGTTTTTTGGCACTTCTGGCTAAGTTCGCCGGTGCTGTGGTAGGCACTTTAGTGCATATTGAGACTGGGATGTCGAATTGAAGAAAGTTGTGGTCTGTCCAGGGGAGGCTAGTATTGGAAGTGATGGTTGTGTTACAATTATGGTCTAAGATCCAATCTAGGATGCGTCCTTTTGCATGAGTAGGCAATGTGATTTTTTGTGAGAAGCCTAGGTCGTGGAGGTCTTTGGCTAGAGAGATAGCAGTTTTGAACTTGGGGTCGTTGAATCCTAGGTTAAGGTCTCCTATAAGTAGTGATTTAGTGGATTTCTTAATATTGTTTCCTAGGAGGTGATTGACTTGACCTATGAAATTGGTGGTGGGGCCAGGTGGTCGGTATATGATATGAATATTTATTGTACTGTTTGATGAGAGTGCAAGTTTGACTGATAGAATGTCAACATTCCCTTCCTCTTGGTGGGGTATGGTTCTGATAGTGTTTCTTTGTGAATAAGGGCTACCCCCCCCTCCTGATTTGGCGATCCTGTTTTGTCTAAGGATGCTATACCCTTGCGGTAAGGCTAGTGTGATGGATGGGACGGAAGCTTTGTTGAGCCAAGTCTCTGTGATAGCGAGTATGTCTAAGTCTTGAGTGGTTATTAAGTCATTTACTTCTAGAGCGTGGGCATTGAGAGAGCGTACATTGATTAAAGCGTACGTGTATAGCGTGGGGCACAGGTTCTTTATAGGTATGGTGGGAGAGTCTGACTTGGGTGCGGCGGTACGTTGAGTGTAGGAGTTGCTGCTAGGCGTGGTATGAGTTGGCTTAGTGCTGTGGCATATAGAGGTATTGTCGCGGTGGTGGCGTTTATTCACTTTGGTGGTGCGTGAGCTAAGTCAGCAGTTTCTGTGTGGAATGAGTGTGGGGGTGGCATAGTAGTAGATGGGGAGGGTGCGGGCTCTGAGTCTGACCAATCTCAGGCAGAGGTTAGGCACCAATGTGACTGTTAAGTTTTGTGGGGTGAGTGGAGGCTTGGGCAGGATGTCCATAGTGAGAGGACTACTGGAGGCGTTGTGATAGTGGTGGTTAAACTCTAAGCTAGGGAGTTGAGGTGTGGTCATTTCGATGAGTAGCACGCTTAGTAGACATGCGTAGAGTGGCAGGGAGTACATGCTGTAGGTGAGTTCGCTGTGCCGTTAGTATGTGGGCTCTAGAGATAAGTATGTTGCTCATAGGCAGGGAGCATGTATCACAGAATGGGCCAAATGCAATTAATACAGGATGGCTAAAATCGAATATGCTAGGGCAATGCAAACAGGCTAAATCGACTATACTAGTAGAATACAGCAGCAATTTGAGCAGGTGGGCAGGAGTCAACAGTGGGCACATACTATTTGAACAAGGTGGGCAAATTAACTACATAGTGAGCCTTGGAAGGCAGCAGTGAATCGATTGACAGTAGAGAACAGTGGTGCCCATAGGGGTGAAAAAGGAATCGAGTGTCAAACACTGTGCAATAAGAATACAAATATTGAAATTGCATGGTTACCTTAAGAGGGAGGCAGCAGAGGCATGCTGTCGTTGATAACAGAACAGCGTACCAATGGTTCTGAAGTATGAGAGGGCAGTGACAGTTGGTTGTTGCAGATGTTGGAGGTAACGCGATAAAGGTACAACATGTGCGCATCCAAGCGCAAACAGGGGCTAACAGGGCCTTATTTGGCCTTCGTTGGCCGCCGGCTTTCCGCCTGCCGGTGGAAGTGAGCTGGTAATGTTGGGAACCGTTGCTTAGCAACAACGAGGCATCCAAGCCTCGCTCTCGTGCCGAGCAGTGCCCAGCATTTTGTTTCTTTTGAAAAGTTATCACACAGCTGATTTCAGCGAAGTAAGGCTGGCAGTTCGATCCGGATGCAGGACGGGGCAGGAATTAGAAGCAAAAAGTGTTGTATTCGTTGCGGAGGCCCATGCGGTCCGGGATGGCTCAGATCAGCTGTTCTGTGCCACGATTACATGAAAGGGGCGATGTGTAGGCAGCGTCCTCATAGTACAGCAGGGGGTAGGTGGGGGCTCCTGCCCTCTCCACCCTGTGCGGGCCGCACACTCTGCCAGAAGTAGCAGTGAGGCTGCAGGGAACGTGCTGCGCTGACGTCACCGAGTCAAAGGTGTTACCAGGGGGAGTGACTCCCTTCCTCTACGATTGTATTTCACAAACAAAATGATTGCAGATCCTCTAACACTCTGTGTTTAGAAAAGTTAACTATTTTTGTTATTCCATTGGGAATGACTCCCATCCCCTGGATCACTGGTTTGATCTTCTTTGCGAGCTCAACTACCAGGAGAATGAGTCCCTTCTCCTGGCTTTCTTTGACTTTTCTTTCACAGTTCACAATGCCAGGGGGAATGGCTCCTTTCCCCTGGCCTGCTCAGACTTTGTCTCACAGTTCCCAACACCATGGGGAATGTCTCCCTTCCCCTTGCCTTCCCCAGGCTTTCTTTCACAGTTCACAACACCAGGGGGGAATGTCTCCCTTCCCCTGGCTTTTCTCCGGCTTTCTTTGACAATTCACAGCAACAGGGGGGATGTCTCCCTTCCCCTGGCCTCTGTCAGTCTTTCTTCATAGTTCACAACGCCAGGGGGGATGTCTCCCTTCCCCAGGCCTCTGTCAGTCTTTCTTCATAGTTCACAACACCAGGGGGAATGTCTCCCTTCCCATGGCCTCTGCCAGGCTTTCTTCATAGTTCACAACACCAAGGGGGATGTCTCCCTTCCCCAGGCCTTTTTGCCCACTTGGTTTCACAGTTCAACTCTCTACTGGTTCGTTCTGGCAGACCTGTTTCACTCCCCTGCCTTGTACTGCCCAGGGGAGGATAGCTTCTACTAGTCTTCCCTTGTAGGTGCGGCTCCCAGACATGTATGTCTTTATTATTTGGATTTGGCAGACGTGGGTTGCTTCCGCTTTCATGTACTGCCACAAAGAAGATGACTTGCGTTGGGTTTTGATTCTTGGGTGCTCGACCCTTCCCTGGTGGTCAGTGGTTCTGCTTGAATCTCAGTGCGAGAGAGACTCCCTTTTACTTTCTTTGGGTTTGCGTGCAGGTCCCAGAACTTTCTCTGGTGTGCCAGTGATATTTCTGTTCCCACTGAGATGGGAGATCCTATCCCTGAGGCTATGCGTGGCTCTCCACTCCCCCCTGCCTGGTCTCCCATGTTTCCTGTTACCTTTTCCCAAACAGAACACATCACTGGCTATTCCAGGGTTCATGGCTCTTCTTGCCAGCCAGGATCCCTTCTGATCTGACCGGCTGCGTTCTCCAGCAGCCCCTCGAGCTCCGCTGTTTCGGAATCAGTGACTTCTCGCCTACTTGCTCTCTACTTGGGAACGGGACCTGTTTGGACCTGCTTGTCCACCTCATACAGGTGGGGGACTGCCACGTCTTCGGCAATCCTGGTAGGAGTCAGTCTCCTGCTGGCGCATCTGCTGCTTTGGTGACGGCGATGACTCACCTTCTTGTTCCCTTCACTGGGTTTGAACTTCCCGGGTAGCTGGAGCGGAATCCACACTTCTGCGGTAGAAAGGCCGAGTCCTTCTTCAGTTTGCTTATTATATGACTTGTTCCACCCTTGCGTAACATCAGTCCTTATTGTTAGGGGCCCTCTGGCAATCGTGTTGCCTCTCTTCAGCCACCTCGTCTCAGTACTTTTACTTTTGTCAGCTTTGGTAATCGTACTGCCTCTCTTGAGCCACCTCATCCCAGTACTTTTACTTTTGTCAGCTTTCCAAGCACTGCAGAAATCCCTGGGTCTACTATTAGTAGGTGGTGAATATTCAGGTTTTCAGAGGTACAGGGAATTATTGGATAAGGTGGTAGGGTCTAGATAATAGGAAGGTGTGTAAGGTGTTGGGTGAGGGTTGTTATACCACGTTCTCCCAAGATGGTCATCCTTCTCCCTAAATGGGGAGTCTATCCCTATGAGATCCTCCCGCTGATTACCACCCCCAGGGGGGATATCGGGTAGTGGCCTCACCTCACTGGCCACACGGGTAGGTACTTTCCCTCTGGGAGAAGTGACGACATCTAAGGATTCATCGCAGTACTCGTAAAGGCTCTGAAGCCATTCTCATTCTTGGACAGATAGTTGCTTTCTTAGTTGTATATATTGGTAATATGGATAATGGTCATCCGAAAGTTGCTGTATAATTGAATGCAAAATACAAACCGCTTGATATCATGCAGACAATATACATGATGAAGATTATGAAGCATGTGGCATCACAAGTATTGTAACAAGTAGTCGCACAGGCCAGCAGAGACTCCACCACATTGCCTTGTGCGAATGTTGTTCCTGCAATAGCATTATTTTGGTGACATGCCTGGTTTTCCTACTTTCTGCATTGACAAAGGTAAAAGCTATAGTGATTATATTTTGAATTATTAATCTATCAGTGGAGCGTTTTGAAGTTATTCCAAGTGTGAAGAGCAGCCATGACTCCCTACATTTAACAACTACCATCCAAGGGGATAGAGACAATATTGGATCCAGCGACTCTCTAGATTTGACTGAAATGATTGCTAAAAACCAGAATTGTACGTATTGTAAGGTGGGGCGGCTGTGGGGGGACTCCCCCACATATATATTTGTGGAAAAATGGAGAAAAAAAATCAGACTTTCGGAGGTTGGACTTTTGTATTCGGTAATTTCACGCAGATCCCTAAAAACCATTCAAGAGTACTCTGGTACAAATTAAACACAGGAGTACTTACTCCAGCGCTCTATGAAGACTTATTACCACTCATGCAAGACTTCCTGCAAAACCCTCTTGCAGATTTTCATCCAATTAGTGTATGTGACAAACTCACTAAAATCCAGGTCTAATTCATGGTTTGATGGAGAGTGCAAGATGGTTAAAGACACTTGTGATGAAGAATCCCAGTGTCCAGGGAAAGGCAGCCGCTATCTTATCCTAACCCTGGGGGTGGTATTCTGCGGGAGGATCACATGGGAGGAGAAGGCTTTCAAGGGAATGTGGTGACTCTGTCAGGGGAGACGCAATATTCATCCTCTTCTGAGGATGAGGTTTCCCCAATGCCTGACTATTTATTGGCATGTTGTTGCAGTAGGGCCACACCTGCCAGACTCATCCAAAGTACCAAGTATGAGATTCCTTGTTGTAAACCTGAAAAATATGTATATAAGGGACAATAGGTTAATATAACTACTTCTAGTACTTATGATTCTATAGTGTGTTTGGATTATAAATCCAAAAGAAAACTATTACCTCCGTTAAAACCTTCCCTTGAAAGTACATCCTATAAATCATTCAAATGGAGTGTATTCAATAAAGGAAAAACCACTAAGAACATTATGGACACTAAGGCGGTCATTAGGAGTATGCTGGTCCGGAAAAAGGTGCTTACATTGTGTTTCAGCCAGCATGTTTTGTTGCGTTGCTTACCAGTGACTGGAGCGCTTTTTTTTTCTTTTTTTAAACAAGCGCTCCAGTCACTGGTAAGCAACACAACGAAAAGCGCTTTGTATAACTTAAGCAAATATAACCAACAGTAATGTAATGTGCTCTGTGGCTGTGGACAGGGCGGATTTGGTGATCTAGTCTGCCCTGTGCATAGCCACAGAGCACATTACATTACCGTCGGTTATATTTGCTTAAGTTTTAACTTTCGAAATGCTGTTGTCTAAAAGCACGGCATTGTACAGAGCGTTGAATCATGTGCTGAACTAAACATTTTTTTCTTTATCATCACCTAGCTAAGTGACCTGTTTCTTAAAACAGGTTACTTAGCTAGGTGCTTATCAGGAAATGCTAGACTTCACCTTCGGTTACGGTGTACTCTAGTATTTCCCTAGGGTGCTGCTAGGACACATGGGGTCGGAAGTAGACCTGTGTGTGTTAAGTCTAGGGTCGGAGTATAAATAGTGTGGGGTTTGGAAAAGAAGCAGCATGAAAGAAATTGCGCTGTTTTAAAACTATTATTTTGAATATTTCCTTTGATTGGAGGTCAACTGTCAGCTCCACCCCTCTGAACACTGCCTCCTTGGAACTCTGCAACCTCCTCCAAACTCTGCCCCAAAACAGCTCTTATGCGATCCCCCACTAAATGATTTTCCATTTCCACCACTGGTTACAGCACCTTTTCCGGAACGGCATACTCTGAATCTGCTGATAGAGGCCGTGAACTACCTGCAGGCCTGGGCTGCCAGTAGTTCAGGCCCCTACCGGCAGATAATTCATTGAAGCACCGGCACTGTTAACAACAGTGTCAGTGCTTCAGTGGTTCCCATCCCATGGAGTGGCAGTCCATGGGAATGGGAACTTACTGTTCCTCCACCGCCCGTAATATCCTGCCAATTCCAGGATATTGGGTGGTGGAAATGGTAAGCCAAGGTTGCCGGTAAGCCTTGTGTACTACCAGCGGCTTACCGCTCTTAATACTTGGATGAGCAAGAAGACTTCAAGGTTATTAAACTATCATGAGTGGTCTAGTGGTTGTAATGACCCACACGTGAGCGGGACCTTTAAACATTTAGTGGCCTTTCAAGTGCATGCCATTTAGAAGCAAGAGAAGCAGCAGAAGCCGCAGGAGGAGGTAGAGGCCGGAGCCGCCACTTTGTTGATAGTGGGACGCCGGGCTGAGAAGGTGGCAGAGGTCTGCGTCCTTAGAAGATGCAGAGGATGCGCAGTGGGAAGCGGTGTAAAGCTCAGCTGTCTTGAGGGTGAGAGAAGCTTTTTGCGTCCTGCATATCGCATCGGTGTGAGGCTTTCATTGGAGCGCGTGTGGAGCGGTGTAAGCTCCATTGGCAGAAAGCATGAACAGCAGGACGCTGATCAGAGCTGTCGGACGACAAGGAAGTTGTGGCGAGCCCGGAGGCAGAAGCAGCGAGTCAGGAGACGCCAGCACATACCAGTGAGTTGGCGTGATCTAGGTAATCCCCATGGCACTCCAAAGTAGACCACTGTGTGAGAAAGCACTTTTTGAAAACCAAATATTTAAACCAAAGCAAATTGGGCGCAGCTCTCCTAGTGAGAAAGGTTGAATAGGACAATTTTACAACCCGTATTGCCAGAGCCACAAGGGGGCAATAATTAAGCAAACCAAAAGCAACCTTTCTAATGAGAAAGGTTGAACATGAGAATATTGTAACCTACATTGTGAACAGCCAATAGGAAATGTAAAATGGAATCAGAGATTACAGGAGAAAAGCCCTCCCGTAGAAAGGATCAAGGGGGAGAGACATATAACCTGCATTGCCTGGGGCAAACTGACCAATTTGAGAATCATTATCAGTGTGGAAACTTATATTTGTGAAGAAGATGTAAACCCATTGTGTTACCAGTCAAAAGACTTACCCAAGAAGCAGTTGTTGGTTCAACTTTCCCCATTGAGGATTTCAGTGTGGAAAGTGTGTCAACACAAAGTACAAATTGTAGTGATAGACGTTTTTCTCCTGGCAAACGAATAAACCAGGAAATTGACATATAGTGGTTAGTTGGTTAGTCCTGGCAGGCGCGTGGACCAGGAAGACGTTTATTTAAAGTACTGTGAATGTGGAAGAAGATTGTGGTGGAAAAGATGTGGCAATTTCACCACTGTAATTGATGAACTGTTGTATAACAATCTTTACTAATGTAATGCTTGTGAAAGAGAAATGTGATTGGCCTTCAGAGAAAAGAATAATTATCTTGACTTGTTATGTGAAGAAGACATTTTATTTGGTTTGCCAAACAGAAGGTTGCATAAACTTTAAATATTGTCTTGAAGAGTGAGAAATCCCTTTTGGAACTAAGACAATGGGCCTCATTACACAGTAGGTGGTAAGGGAAAAACGATGGCGGTAAAGGATTACCTTCATCGCTAACTGCTCCTGTCAATTACGACCCGCTCACCCGCTAGTAGCGGCACCGCTAAGAACGGTGCCTCTAATAGCGTCACGTTTGCGGGCCAGCGACCCCTCATGGCGGCAATAGCGGCATGGCGGAAATAGGAGCACATCACAAGTCAGACAGACATGCAAATAGCAGCATGAAGCAGGCCCAAAAAGCGCATACCGGCATGGCGGAAATACCGCCATCGCGAACCACCCGTAAAGGGCCATGTGCAGTGTTCTCAACTGCCACAGGTGCACACAATCAGCACAGGTGGAGGCAATGGAGACTGGGCCAGCACAAAAGGAGCTCACCACACCCTTCCCACACCCATTCACACACCAAAATGATTCCAATACTAGTAGCATTACTGGGGCTGGAGGACATGATTGCATTGCAACAGCAACAACAACAGGCAGCACAGAGGAGACGCAGGAGGAGGAGGAGGGCGAGACAGGCACAGCAAGCCCCACCAGTGCAGGTAGTTGTACCACAGAGGCAGCCACCAATCCCCAGAATCAGAGCCAGTCCATTCAACCTAACTGTCAGGGTCCGGCTTGAACGAATTCCACAGGAGCTGATGCTGGCCCCACATACCCTCACTAGGAGTTCACCTCTCACCCTAAAGTAAAGCTGAGCTGAGAACCCCAAGAAAGTGAAAGGGGAATTTGGATAAAATAACAACGGAGACGCTGCAGCCCTGCAACCATCTGGTAGGCTCTGGTATCTGTAGTAAACAAATACACTTAGTTACTTATACATTAGTGTAGACTTCCTATCTTAAATTATTTTGAAAACAACTCTAACTTCTTTACCTCTTAAACCTCTGTTTAAGACTTAGAGGTTAATTATCTGCCTGGAGTATAGAACAATTGTAGTACTTTAGAGCTCTTTAGAATCCTAAGTAATGACTCTTGCAAGCAGTTCACTGACTTAGATATTCTTGTTTGCTCCTTAAGAACATTAAACTCTATGAGATTTGAGTTTTAAATGCTTTTAAAAACAATGCAGTCTTTTCTAATGAAGTATTGAATTCCTTTTGCGTGAAGGTTACTTAAATGAAACTCGTTAACTTTCTTGAATGCTGCTGCTCCTGCGTCTGCGTGTGAATCTTTCCTTTTTTCAAGTGCGAACGTTTTGGGATGAACACGCGAATTCACAAGGCATGAAAATTGTCCTCGCGCTAAAAAAATCACAAGCGCACCGTATTAAAGAGATACGCGCACCTTAAATAATTCACGTACGCGTGTAAAACATGCACGCGATGAAAAATCACATGCAACGTAAAAATGGACTTGCGCTCTATCGCAACTGAACAGCAGCTGTCGTAGGCAACGTCACTCACGCGAAAATTGTACACGCGCTAAAAACAACTCGCGCTCTGTAAAAATGGGCTCACGCTCTATCGCTCTGCATACCCGTGAGCTCCCATAACGATGTTGCTGAAGTCACAAGGCCTCACGCGCGCGCTAAACAGTCTTGAAACACTTTCCATGTAATTTATAAACTTAAAACTTGCGCGCACAGTCTTTACACTTGTCTGCTTACTGTATTTAAACTGTAAACTTCTCTCAGTTAATTTTAAAGTTCTTAACACTTTAACTTCTTATTAAGAAAGTGGAAATTCTCTGTGAAAATCTTTAAGCTTTAAAAAGAACGATCCCACCTGAGGTCTTCTTGTTCACTCTGGCTCAGCAAACGATTCTCTTACTTCTCTGGTAAATCTTCTGAACTCTGAAAGGCCTTACTTAAGGAGCTTAACAAATGTACAACCAGCCACTGAATTTCTTTGGATGAAAGGCAGTTTAGAATCTTGCTCACCTCACAAGAATCAAACCCATTGTACTTTCCACCAATCAGGCAAACCAAACATATCATTGTTCCTTTAACCAATCAGATTAAGTTTCTTTCTCTCCATCTTGACTTGGGCAAGCACAATGTTAATTCTATGTACAAACTCTTTCTGACTACTACTCAGCCAATTCTATGTACATACTCTTTCTGATTACTAATCCAGCCAGCCCTGACACTAACCCCTGAGCAGATACACACCCTGTACCGTCTGGACCGGGATACCATCAACACCATTGTGGACATGATACACAGCGACATAGTCAGCCTCATAGACATCCGTACTGCCATCCCCCCTCTACTGAAGGTGGTCTCTGTTCTCCACTTCCTGGCTACAGGCACCTACCAGCACACGGTAGGACAGATGCATGGGATATCACAACCAGTATTCTCACGCGCGCTGAACCAGGTGCTCGATGCCCTCCTGAAGCACACAAGTGAACACATATCCCTGCCACGGACTGCCCAGGAGATCTCCAACACCAAAGTTGGCTTCCATTCACTGGCAGGCATCCCAAGTTGCATCGGGGCCCTCGACTGCACCCATGTGGAATTTGTGGTCCCACATGCCATGGAGGCAGTGTACCGAAACAGAAAACAATACCACTCCATCAACGTCCAAATGGTATGTGACTCTAATAAGATCATCACACATTGTTGTGCCCGATATCCCGGATCAACCCATGATTCAATGGTGGTGCTGTGGAACTCAACGATACCACGCTACATGGAGCGACATGCCGGACAACGTTCGTGGCTACTCAGTGAGTAGCATGGCAAGCACATGGCAGTGTGATGTGGGGAGTAGATTGGGGGGGGGGGAGATGCATACTCCAACAGGGTGTGATTGGGGGGGAGAGATGCATACTCCAACAGGGTGTGATTGGGGGGGGAGATGCATACTCCAACACGGTGTGATTTGGGGGGGAGATGCCTACTCCAACAGGGTGTGATTGGGGGGGGGGATGCATACTCCAACAGGGTGTGATTGGGGGGGGGGTGGGAGATGCATACTCCAACTGGTTGAGATCAGTTGACAGAACAAACGATGCCTATACAGAAATACACCACTATCACCCAAGGCAGGCCAGACTGAACCTGACACATGAAAACTACATGCAAGACGTAAGCTGTACAACAATAACATTAAGCCATTACCGCAACCATGCCATATCCATCCACATGCACACTGCACATCATCAGACCGTACCCTCTACAACACAATGCAGCAACATGCTGCCAATATGGACAATGGAAATGTCCGCTGAACAGCATCACAACGGAAATGCGACCTTGAGTGCATACAAAGGGGTCACCAGTAGCTATTATACTGAATCTCGCCTGTACACCACAACAGAAGTGCTGCATGCCAGCATGGTGACATCAAGTTAGGAATGGCAGATCACTAGGAGTCTGGTGCAAACAGTGACAGGACCAAAGGATACGAATGACTAAACATCACCTAGTACATGGCAACAACAGCCGTAGGCATGCACAGTGCATGAACACTTGCAAGGACTAGATCACTTTCCCACATTGCAGTTATTTTGCTTACCTCCATGCATGTAGGGATATGCAGATGTCATCTACAAATCAAAGTTGACTTGTGTGTGATAGATAGTGGTTCCATTTGATGTAATCACTTACACAAATCCATTGGTGCACCCATGCAGGTGATGCTGGCTATCCCTTGAAGAGGTGGCTCCTTACCCCTGTCCGGAACCCAAAGAACAGGCGCGAAGAGGACTACAATCGTGCACATACTCGTACTCGTGTGGTAATTGAGCAGACATTTGGCCTTTTGAAGACACGGTTTCGGTGCCTTAGCAGGTCGGGTGGGGCACTCCTGTACGGGCATGAGAAGGTGGCCAAGATCACCATGGCATGTGTCATGCTGCGCAACATGTGCATCAAACGGAATGTGCCTCTGCCCCCTAACATTAAAATGCAACCACCTGGTCAGGATGATCATGAGGATGAGGAGGGAGAAGATGGGGCTGCACGTAATGCAGGTGGCGATGCACAGGAGGGACGTGCTGTGCGCCAGCATCTGATAGACCAATATTTCTAATACAAATGGATGAAGAGGGTGCAATGGATGTGGGTATCAGGGCACTGGGTGTTGTGGGGAAATGAACACTGTGCACTGTCCGTCAATAAAGCGCACCTACACAATGAAAAATGTCCACTCATGTGATTTGTCATGACACAAGTGTGTATTAAGTTTTGTAAGATTATGGAGTGCATGGACCCTCTACCACAAACACCCTTTTCCCCTCTCCCCACAACTCCCCCAGGCTCCCTTTCCCCTCTCCCCCCACAACTCCCCCAAACACCCCTTTCCCCCTCAACTCCCCCAAACACCCTTTCGCCCTCCCCCCACAACTCCCCCAGACATGGCTTGCACATCAGTGCAGCATTAGTGTACACGAGTCACCAACATCAGGCTGGCCCTACTTCCCACCTCCTCTGCCAGCATTGGGTCGTTGCAGGTTTGTGCGCCGCATTGCCCGCATGGACCTGCGCAGGGGGCTGGTCTGCCTTGAGCTGGCAGAGGAGGAGGTGCTCGGTTGGTCCGGTCCCTGGGTGGGGTTCTGCCTCTCCATAGCATCTGCGATGCGTGTGAGGACCTACCTCACAGCTGATAGTTCTTTGCAAATGCGGTTGGTGCTGGCTTCAATGGCTTGTTTTATGCCCTTGGCATGTTCCCTGCGCTCCTCCCTCGACAGGGCACCCTCGCCCACATGCTGGCCAACCAGCGCAGTTAGGTCTTCCTGGCACTGTCGTATGATGCTCATGTCATGGCCTCGGTGCCTGCGTTTGTTGATACCTGACGCAGCTTGTGGCATGTGTCCGCCATCAGGTGATGTCAACATGGGACTCCAGCTCCCTGCCAGAAACTCACCACCAGACAGCTCATGGCTGCTGGCATTTGATGTGGGGCGTGAGCTCTGTTGGGCTGACTGCTGCGGGCTGGGTGTGTGGTGTTCCATGGGTGAAATGCACGTTTCCTCCACATCTGACATGGGTGCTGTGGCAGCTGCCTCTCCAATGGAGTTGTTTGCGGCGGACAGTGATCCTTCCGCAAGTGGATCCTGCGTGGTGGGAATGGCTGGAGTGGGTGCTACCACATTGTCTGACAGCCTTTCACGCCTTGGTGACGTGGGTGGATGTGTTTCTTTGGCCCTCTGCGGGCGTGCAGATTTCCCAGTGCCCCTCGATGTGCTGGGCCTGGTGCCTACTTCCATGCCCTTGGACTGTTTCTTTGGTGGTGGGGCCTGCGTCGCATGGTCCTGTTCCTCACTGTCAGATTGTGAGCCTGTGGGGGACAAAGAGAGGGATAGCATCGGTGATGGGTCAACGTGCATCATGCAGATGTTTTTGTTGCTGCAGTTCTATGCATTAGGACTTCAAGGTTGGCAATACGGGTTGTTAGCCAGATGGGTGGGTCATACAGGCATGAGTCTGGGTGACACGTGTCTGAGGTGCTGCATGCATGTGTTTGTGTGGGGATGTGCACAGCATATGGGCAGGGTTGTGTAAATGTATGTGTGATGGCCCCAGCCATGAACTAATTTCCAGATCACAATTGGGGGAGTACCTCATGCTTTGCATTGCAGTGTTTTGTGTGGACACTAACCTCCATCTGACGATGACAGCACACCACGCTCCATTTCACCCACTCCCTCAATGGATTCGACACCATTGGTGCTGGCACATGTCTCCTCCCACTCTTGCAGCTTGATTGGGGATCCTCCTCCACCTCCTGTACCCATGGCCAGGCTCCTGTTGGCTGCTAGTATACTCTGTACACGGAGGCGTAGATCGTTCCACCGCTTGCGTACACCCTTTACAGTGCGGTGGGTGGAGCCCACCGCACTGACTTTCTGTGCTACCCCTGCCCAGATCTCCTTTTTCTTTATCAGTGCGGGATGCCGCATGTCGTTTGCAAAAACAACCTCAGCGTTATCAGCAAGTGTGTCTGCTAACATTGTCAGCTCCTCATTGGAGAAGCGTTCCTTGCGCTGCCGCGCTGCACCTTTTTTTACGGCCTTGGGCATTCTCCAGTGTTGTAGGGATATGTTTGGCCAGCTGTAGTCTTACTGCAGGTCCTGGGGACAGAGGATGGCAATGGATTGTGTTTTTGAAGATGGCCGCTGTGATCTTTCCCGTTCCTGTGTGATTACGCTTCTTCTGGTTCGGCCTATTTACAGTCACCGCTATTTCCGGTCACCGCTTTTAGCGGTGGCCGCTTCTAGCGGTTGCCGCTAATGCCGGATTCATGTATGGTGGAAGTGCTGTCAGTGCTTGGCCTTTTTGGGGCCTTTTACGGCATGGCGGTAATGTCCTTACCGGCATGGCGCAAAGCTCGTGCCCACGTACTCGTAATGCCACGCAATTAGCGGGGTGCTTGCTACACCGACACGTTATTAGCGCCATGGCGGTAAGGACCGTTACTTACCGCTTACTGTGTAATTAGGCCCAATGACTTTGCTAGGTTAAAGACATATGGGCCCTCATTACGACCCTGGCGGTAAGCGAAAAACGATGGCGGTAAATGATTACCGGCATCGTTTTCCGCTAGGTCCGATCATGACCGTGACACTAGTTAACGCTGCCGCTAACTGCAACAAGGTCGCGCGCACGCGACCCGCCACGCCGTAAATACCGGCATGACGCAAAGCTGCGCGGATCACGACCCAAGCGGACATGCACCTAATGCCATCACTAAGCCCGTTAAGTACCTTACCGCCATGGTGCTAATTACGCCATCGCGAACCAACCGTAAATGGCCATGTGCAGTGAATCCAGCTGCCACAGGTGCACAGAATCAGCACAGGTGGAGGCAATACAGACTCAGGTAGTACAAAAAGAGCACACCCCACCCCTTCCCACACCCAGTCACACTCCACAATGATACCAATAGGACTAGCAATGTTGGGGCTGGAGGACCTGATAGCAATGCAAGTGCTACAACAACAACAACAACAACAACAACAACAGGCTGCACAGAGGAGACGCAGGAGGAGAAGGAGGGCAAGGCAGGGCCAGCAAGCCCCACCAGCACAGCCAGTGGCACCACGCAGGCAGCCCACAATCCCACGCATCAGAGCCAGTCCATTCAACCTCACCGCTGCGCAGATCCACACCCTGTACCGTTTGGACCGGGACACCATCACCGCCATCGTAGACATGACACACAACGACATCGTCAGCATGATAGAAACACCAACCGCCATCCCACCCCTACTGAAGGTAGTGTCTGTACTCCACTTCCTGGCCACAGGCACCTACCAGCACACAGTGGGGCACTTGCATTGCATTTCACAACCATTATTCTCTCGTACACTGATCCAAGTGCTCGATGCCCTCCTCAAGCACACAGACGACCACATCTCATTACTACGGACTGCCCAGGAGATTGCAAACACCAAAGTGGGTTTCCATGCACTAGCCGGCATACCTGGTTGCATTGGTGCCATCGACTGCACCCATGTGGAATTGGTGGTCCCACATGCCATGGAGGCACCGTACCGCAACCGTAAACTATTTCACTCAATCAACGTGCAAATGGTCTGTGACTCCAACAGGATCTTCGCACATTGTTGTATCGATTCCCCGGATCAACCCATGATTCAATGGTCCTGAGGAACTCCACAATAGCACGCCACATGGAGCGACATGCAGGCCCAAGATCCTGGCTACTCGGTGAGTCTAATGTCATGACCATGGAATTGCGAAGTGGGTAGGCGAACGACGTACCAATGCATACTCCACCTGGCTGTGAGTAGCAAAGACAACGGAGCTAGATCATATCCTAATGCATCACAAACCTCAGCTGACACCAGTAAACCTAAGGCCTGATGTATGCAACCCTACCATGTGAATGAAGGTGTGTCCCAACCATAACACAACCATCTGCAAGTGCATTGAACCAATTCAGACCACAATGACTTCAACAAAATGCACCTACATGCACGTCACCAAACACCATCAACTGAAAGGCCTGTCCCCCATAACTGCGCACGAAAAGGAGGCACATGACCCCCCTGCATACATTGGTTGATGGCATGCAAAACAGTCCATAAGAGCCATGAGCATATTCCTGTCGCATAGTGTGAATCAATTAGTGCATTTCAAAGTGGTCCGAAGTAACAGTTGGATGCAAGCCATGGTGGCACGTCAAGTTTTGAGTTTGACGTCATGACTGACACATACATTCTCGCCCACATACAGGTGATGCAGGCTATCCCCTGAAGAGGTGGCTACTTACACCAGTCCGGAACCCACAGAACCAGCACGAGGAGGACTTCAACTGTGCACATACACGTACCCGTGTGGTGATTGAGCAGGCATTTGGCCTATTTAAGGCACAGTTTCGCTGCCTCAGCAGGTCTGGTGGGGCACTCCTGTTCCGCCATGAGAAGGTGGCAAAGATCGTCATGGCATGTGTCATGCCACACAATGCCACACAATATGTGCGTCAGACGAAATGTGGCCCTGCCCCCTGACGCTGAACTGCAACCACCTGACAGTGAGGATGAGAGGTTGTGGATGGGGCAGCACCTCATGGAGGCAGCGATGCACAGGAGGGGCGTGTAATGCGTCAAAATATCATTGACCAATGCTTCTAGCACACACGGCTGGTGTGTGTAACATGGAGACGACACTTGGGGCACTGTGTGTGTCTGGGACATGTACACTGTGGACTGTGCACACATACGAAATGAGCAATGTCCACACATTTGATTTGTGCAAAAGGAAAAAGTGTATTATGAATGTGAATAGGTTTGACACACCCAATCCCCCCTCCCCCCTGAACTCCCCAACACACCCAATCCCCCCTCCCCCCTGAACTCCCCAACACACCCAATCCCCCCTCCCCCCTCCCCCCTCCCCCCTGAACTCCCCAACACACCCAATCCCCCCTCCCCCCTGAAATCCCCAACACACCCAATCCCCCCTCCCACCTCCGCCCTGAACTCCCAGCAAAGGTGTGACGGTGCCCGTGATGAAGTGGGTAATGTTCCATTCGTCCACTGGGCGGCCACTATTGGCAGCCCCCTCTCCCAGCCCCTGGGGCCCCCCTGCCTGTATTCCGCAGGTTCCTGGCTGACCTGCGGACGGGGCTGGTTGCGGCAGAACTGGCAGCGGAGGAGGTACTGGGCTGCTCGGTACGCCGCGTGTCCCTTATTGTCTGTACAAGCTCACCGAGCACATTCCGCACCGCGGCTAGTTCCGCACATATGTCTTTGCTTGCGGATTGGATGGCTGCCTTGACAGTCTCAGCACATCTTTCCATGTATGCACTGGCACCTCCACAATCAGCCACATGCTGCGTGAGTAGTGAGGACAGTTGTTGTTGCCTCGTCATTATTTGGTCCAGCGACTGTTGGAAATCTGGGGCATTGGATGTTGCAATTGCCGGGGTAATTGGGCTACTCCCCTCCTCCCACTGGGCTGGGAGTGGCTGGCCATGACTCTTCAGGGGATAGCCCCTGTGTGCCGTCTCCGTGCAGGCTACTTAGGGACAGGTGGGGGGAATGAAGGTGGGCAGTGGGGGGACCTTCTGTGTCATCCTCCTCATTCCCCACATCGCTGTCAGAGCAGGCTGCGATGGCAGCAGTCTCCCCAATTGTACTGCTCCCCGCAGACACATTCCCCTCAGTGGGCAGCAGTTGTTGTGTGTATCCTGTGGGTGGTGCCATGCTGCTTGCCTTCGGGGATCATTGCTGCCCTGGGCTGTTTTGCGAAAGGCAATTTTGGCTGCTGTGGTTGGTCTTTGGGTCCAGCAGAGATGGAGGATTGGTGGGCTCTTGCCTCTGGCCTGGCCTTCTTGGCAAGTGTGGTGCCACTCTCGTCCCTGCCGGTGTCCGATTGGGAGCCTGTGGTGGAGCAGAGGAGGGAAAGTGTTATTGATGGGTCAGCGGACATTGAGCAGGCATTGTGATGACTGCCATGAATTTGATGGATAGATGGTGCACTTTGTAGGCTGTGACATACAGGTTGTCTCCCTTTTGGGTGGGTTGAACATGCAGGAATGTGGGTGCCTGCTGTGGAGTGTGCATGCTGCATGTGTGCTGGGTGTAGGTCTTCTGCTGATGTGTTGCGTTAACCCTATAGGGCAACATTGTGATGCACATGTAAGTGGAATTCAGGGGGTTTCCCATGGCTAAATTAGAGGCACCTACCTGTGTCTCCTGATGTCGGGGCTCCTCTCTCCTTACTCGGAGCCGGAGGTCATCCCACCTTTTGCGTCACTGTTTTGAGGTGCGTGGGGTGGTTCCTACAGCGCTGACCCGTTGTGCTACGAGTTCCCATATGGCCTTTTTGCGGGCTATGGCTGGTCTTGTCATTTCTGCGGAGAAGACGATGTCCGCCTTTTCCTGTAGCGTTTCAGCCAACATTGTTAGTTCCTCCCTGCTGAAGCGGTCCTGCCGCTGCCGATCGCAGGCTTTTTTAAGAACTTTTGGCATTGTGGGGATGCGTGGATGTGGCTGTAGCTTTCTGCAAGGTCTCAGGGTCAGATGTGCAGTGGTAGTGGAGGATTACAATGGATTGTGTTTTTAAAGATGGCCGCCGTGCTCTTTTCCGTTCCGCCGCGATGACGCTACTTCCGGTTCCGCTTACTGGCGGTCACTGCTAATTACAGTGACCGCTAATTACGGTCAGTGCTAAGAACGGTGGTCGGGATGGCGGTAGTGCACCTTACGCGGCATGCGATGCCAGTAGGTGCCGTTTTGGGGGCATTTACGCCATGGCGCTGTTTACATTACCGCTATGGCGCATGGCTCGTGCCCGATGGGTCGTAATGTCCTGCTTTTTCCGGCTTCGACCCAGCACGGAAACGTTAATTACGCCATGGCGGTAATGTACGTTACTTACCGCCAGGGTCGTAATGAGGGCCATGGAATGAAAAGAACTTTGTGTTATACCTGGAGTGGAACTTGGTTATTGCAAATAACTTTCCTGAACTTGATCACTGGTTTGAAATATCCTGAATTGATCTAGGGGACGGGGATTCAGCCCATGTCATAAGGATTCTTGTTTATATTTTTTATGTTTGAATTTATATGGTATTTTATAGCTTAAACAGCCAAATAATTCCTGCATGATTTTTTTATGTATTAGTGTGATTGACAGATATTTTTGGACATTAGATCATTTTCCTTTAGTCTTAGTTTGATAGGTAGAGGAATCCTTGTTAGTTTAGGGAAAGATATGTGTTTGTCTCACTCTTATTATTTAATAAAATGACTATTTGTGAGAAGAGAAAACTCAATCTACTTGTCCGCCTCACATTTCTGACCCATCACACACTCTTTTAATAGCAATAAAACAACATGCAAACAAGGGGGAGCTTTGATTTGGAGCCTGAGCGGGGACTAGAAAGTCTTAATTAAGAGTTGGAATAAACTACTGGAATATACTACTGGTAGAAAAAAGGTGTGAGTCACTCATGCTGGCAAGACCCCAAATGATTTCTGCAAGATTGTGGAGAAAGGAAATGTGGGTCCAGACACGAAAACATTAGTAGATGCATTTTCTTTAAATGTTAAGGGTCTTCATGATCAGGGTGCGGTTGTGTATACATCTGTGAGGCTGACAATCTCTGATAGGTTAATAGGCTAAGCGAGGATTACCCGAAGTTCATGCAAACTGAGATCAGGATAGACCTGCTGATCCAAAAATCATATGAAGCTCCAGGACCGGATCATTTGCCAACTGATCTCTTTAAGCAGGAACCTTAAAATGTGGATCCCTTTTTTACTAATGTTGTAATGGATTAAATAAACATCAAATTTATCTTGAGAATTTTAGGGTGAGTGTAGATCATTTTCATTTTCAACAAAAAGAGATGAGGGAATCCATGTAATTACCACCTGATTTCTCAGATTGCCTTACCAAGACTTATGGAAAATGTACATTCAAGTAGCTTGAAAATTGAAGAGTAGAAGCATAGGTTTTGATGCACCTGTAAGCAGGGTTTCAACGAGGGATCGGATGAAATGTCAGCACCATCAATGCTGATGTTGGCGGTCTGCAGTTTGCACAGAGAGAATTTACCTTTGTAAAAAAGGCAGTTGGAGGAGAGACAACTAGATCTTTCTCAGTCTTAAGGACTGCAAGACAGGACTGTGTCCTCACCCCTCTTCTGATCATTAAGACAAGTGACAATTTGTACCAGGGAAAATAGTTCAACATACCATTAATTGAATGCAAAAAGGGATCTGTCATTCAAAAAACATCTGAATATTTTTGTGCTCTTTTTCACCCAAATCTGTGCCAGGGATTCGACTGTTGACTGCCTTTTCAGCTTGATGGAATGAAAGTTATTTGAATAGGTGTCCACACTGTATAAAGGATGATCTCAGAAACGTTTTATTTGTCGGTGATATGATAGGTTAAGGCCCATTAGGCTAAAGCAGCTGTTGAGACTGTTTGGAATAAGAACTTTGCACAAGGCACTTTATTTATGCAGATGTGTATTGTAAGGAACTCATGGTTGCAACAGTAAAGACAGACACAAGTGATCACAGTTTAAGTGTGTTTATTAAACTGTATATGCCAGTTGGAGAAACGCCTAATCTAAACCTAAATCTTTAAGATGGGAGCAAGCTACGACCATCAAATAATAAGGCAGTCCAAGTGCAATCTTGTCAAATAAAAGGGCCTATACTATAAAAAAAAAACTATTGCCAATCCTGACAACTAAATACAAAGATTGTGTGATAGGATTTACAAGAAAGAAAGAAGTGTTCGTAAATGATAAGTTAAGATGTGGTAGTGGGGCGTCTCCCGTCCCCACGTTTTCAGCACGGGACAAGTTGGGACTCCTGAGCATAGCACACACTCAAGCTTTCCCAGCACAAGATGATAGTTCCGCTCTCAGGTATCAGGACTTTTTGTGGTTGAGTCTCTTTTCTACAAAAAGTCTCTTGCCTCCGAGGTCCTGACATGTTCCAAAAATAACAAACAATAGTTCCTTTCCAATGGACATTGGATGATGACTTCACCCATGAGTCTCCCTCTTCCGGGGCTCAGACACTTCTCATATGTTTGCCTCCCTTTGTCAGGTTCACTACGGCATTCACTTGTCTTTGGGTGATAGCTTTCCACCCCTGGATCCCCCCCTTCCAGGTTCTGATCCACAAAAGGTTCCTCGTGATATCAGGGCCGTCAGGGTTTAAGTATCTTGCTTCTGATGGTCTGGTATGCTCAAAATAACAAACAAAAGTTCATTTTGGATTGCACTTGGGGTGATAATTCTTTACCCTTGGGTCCCCCTCTTTTGAGCTGAGATCCCTCTCGAATATCAGCCTCCCTCCGTTGGGTTCACTACAGCTTATATTCAAAAGACTTTCTCTGCTTTTCACGTGTTGGTGGGTGATGGCTTTTCACCCCTGGGTCCCACTCTTCTGGGCTCAGACCCTTTTTGAATATTTGCTTCCCTCTGTCGGGTTCACAAAACACTTTCACTTGTTATATTCCGAAGTCCTAATGTCTTTTTAAACAACACACTGTAGACATCCCTCCATCGGGTTCACTCTTGTGATCATGATGTTCTTTAGGGCATCATGCTTCTCCCCTTCCTGTCGACATCCCTCCATTGGGTTCATTCTTGCCAATTACACAGTTCCTTCTCTTTTCACACTAAGCAGGATTCATCTCCCGTAATCTTCCAATGGTTCGCCGGTCAAAGACTTTCGACTGTAGAGAGGATTTTGCTAGACGCCTATATGACCACTTTGACCTTTTCCTTGCAGTTCTCCCAAGGCCTTCTGGTATCAGTAGTTTCAACAAATGCAGGATCATCCAGAGTCTCTCGAGTGAGCACCCACATGGTGCCGGACCCCACTGCAGATGGTTTTCCCCTTAATGTTAACAGTTCTTTGAACATCCCTTAATTTGCCAATTTTGCGATTTTCGTTCAACACAGTTCGGTTTCTTATTGGCTCTCCCCTTGACTCACCCGCTGTGATGAACCGCTTGGCTTTCTTGCATCTGGAGTCACGGATGGTACCACGGTAGCAGGGGTGTGGCTCTGTCCTGCTTATCAGCGTAGGCATGCTCGGTGTACCGTTGACATCTGCTGTAACACGCTTTGGCTTTTGGTTGCGATCTTCCGCTTCCGGGTGCGGAGGCTTCGTGGGTCTGGGTAGGAAAGGGCAAGGTTGCTTCTCTCCTTGTTATCTTCTCGGTTCTCGCCGTCTTTCTCCTCCTCTTGAACTGCTGTGTTTGGATAGCTGTCTCGTTGTGCGGTCTGCCTTGCTCTCAGTGTGCTTTCGTGCTCTGCCTTTTATCCCTGGGGCGTAGGGCCGTCAGGGGGGTGTGTGTGTGATTCTGGTCAATTGCCTGACTTTGCCTGACCCTTGTGTTGGGTCATGTCATGTAAATGGCTCTGGTGTTAGTCCATTGACTTTCATGGTGTGCAAAAGTGTTCGTGTCGGAAAAGAGGGTGGGGTAGAGTGTTTGAGTATCCTACGTGGTAGGATGAGGAAAAGGTGTTATAAGAAGGGGGATACTGCGTCTCACCCGCATGTGTCCCACTTACATCCAGGTGATCCTCCCTCACTAATCCACCCCCAGCAACTGGATCCAATAGCGATAGCCGTGTCCTGGCCACCTGGATGAAGGATCCCCGGGGACTAGTAAGTGAGACACCTTCAGGATTTTTATTGTTTGCAGTAGCAAGGATTTGTCTTAAGAACTATATAACTAGGGCTTATTTAAAAATATGTAGGTATATATGATGCTGAGCCTTTGTTATTCTTTGGTCAATTTTGGAATCTTATAACATCTTTGTGAAGTGTATAAAAGATTTCTGCGCTCCCTGCCCCTTGAGGTTAATTTAGCAATAACAACTGGCTCCCCGGGTTTTACCCGATGTGTAATAGCCTAGGGTCTGAGTTAATATGCCTAAGAGCAGCAAGGGCCTTTAAAAGGTTTCCCATGGACGTTGCCACCCGGTGCAGCGTGTCTGTGTGAAACAATGGGTTGCATCAAGCACGCAACCTGCTGTTTGAGACAAACACCAAACCAGCTTGGCCACCACGGAATCAAACCTCAGAGCGGTGCCTTTCTTCCAGTCCCATGGCTGCCCATGTGCCTGAGAGGAGCAGTGAGCAGTGCCTCAAACCTAACAGATGGTGGGAGAGAGCAGAAGCAGGGGTGACACTGGGGAGAGGGAGGGAAGGCAGTGGGGAGAAGGACAGCGGGCGCTGGCTGCTGTGAGCTTGCTCAGAATGCGGGCTTATAACCTGAGAATCAGTCCAAGTTCCAGGCAACTTAATTGGCTTCCGCGCCTGCCCGGGTGCTTAGTGATAGTATTTCATGCTCTTGGTCTTGTTACGATGGAATAGCATTTGTACTGTAAAGGTATGTGGGGAAGAGTAGTCCAATTTTGAATGCCTTGTTAGCGGTCCAAGGTGTGATGCTTTTAGTCCAGCCTTGAGCTAAATGATTTGTTATAATCCACAAACATAAACTTGTATTTACGTTTTGGGTTATGTTTAAGGGACGCTGTTATATTTATATGTGCTTTGGATGCATTTGTTTTTATATTTTATGACTTGACACAAGGCGGTGCCAGCGGAGGTACTGCCCATGGCTCGGCACTTCCATTCCCTTGTAAGACATTATATGTGAGTAAAAAGATGATCTCTTCTGTTATATAACATGAAACAGTATATTGAAGCACTGCAACATCACTAACAGTAACATAACCATCAGCCGCTTGGAACAATGCATGTGTATTATGAGAAAATACACCAGTAAGGGGCGATAAAAAGGATAGAGCACTTGAGAGTAACAGGATCCAAGCTATTTTCATCCATGACAGGCTACAATGCAGCACAACAGAATAATGCAGAGACGTATAGCCCTCAAAGAAGCAGTAGAACATACAAAGCCTTGCCCAGGGATACCTCCAGCAATAGTTGGGAATGCACCCCCATATGCAAGCGTACATCTCATCAACCCTCACGGCATCCACCTAAACAGGCCTGGTGCTGTGCCCTAGCGTGGAAGCCTTGAAAGTCAATCAAAGATGTTAGCGGTCTCCTCAGGAGAAGTGAAGAAGGGAGGCTTGTCATCCACAATTGCTCTAAGGCACGCTGGGAAGAACATGGTGTCTTTCAGCCCCAGGTCTCTGTGTTCTTTCTGAACAGCAACAAAGTAACATCTGGCATTTTGTATGGCAGATGTGAGGTCATGATGGGTTCAGATTTTGGATCCAGGCATATTGGTTTGTGGTCCCTAAATACTAAAGTCCAGCAGATTCATAATTGCCACTCTTGTAGGTTGGTTCAGTTTGGGAGCTAAGGCCAATGAACAATGTGTCTTTTTGACTAAGAACTGCTGAGAAAAAGAATGATTCCCCAAGATGGTGTTAAGACATTGTTTGTTGAAGTTCCCCATGTTTGCACACTATGTGGAATCAGGAAGACTAAGAATAAGCACATTGTGTTACTGTGCCGTGAGCTCCTCATTGCAAGCCTGAACACTCTTTAACATCACATATTCGTTTGTCGATGATCGGCTGAGTGTGTGAATGAAGGTCTTTGATTGAGCTGCTACTCTGCTCACTCTCAGTCACCCTATTGCTGTCTTTGTCAAGCCGTGACTGAAGAGACTCAATCCAAAAGACAAGGGTGTCAATCTCGAAACTCATGGATGTCAATTTAGCCCACATTTCTTTAATTGTGATGTTGTGGCTGGGGGGATCTTCATCATTTAGGCACGGCAGTGAAGGGTTACCACAGCAGGGGCATCCATTATTTGAATACAGCAGACTCATTAGGGGAGCACAGGCGAGAATGATGCTTACCACCCCTAGCCACAGAAAGCACATTTCTGAAAGCCCACCATCAGAGTTAGGTCAAGGCAGAACAGCACCAGTTAATTCACATGCCCTGTGAAACAGGTCATTGATGGGATACAGCTGTGCAAGAGGGAGAACGTTCAGCCCAGGAATGTTCAGATCATGGACAAGATCAAGGGCACCTGGGAAGGCTCACAGCAACCACGACACCTCCCAAGCCAGTCACCACACCTCCCAAGCCAGTCACCACACCTCCCAAGCAAGTCACCAGCATGAGGCAGCACACACAACAAGAGCACAACAGTACCAAACTTGCTCAGCATTATGGCAAGACTGCAGCTTTCGCTGGCGCAAGAGTGAACACGCAGAATGAGCAAGAACCACAGTAGGCACCAGTTTCCTAGAGCAAGCAGGTCACCACCAGATTGCAATGCAATGAGGACATGTATGGTCCACGTGTTCCACATGCTGCCTCCATCTGAATGCAGGCTAAGTGCACCAGCTACAGCTCGCAGGGTGCCCATCAGACCAAGCAGAAGGAAATCGAGCCCGACGGGGAAAGTGGTCCGATAGCAGTATACTTTACCCGTATCCACTCTGCAAGGATTTAGGATGCAGAGAGGGCACCGGCATCCGTCGGGAGGGTGAAGTAGAGATCCAGGCATTAAGAGCACTGTAGTGGAAACGCGTGCCACGTTCATGGGGCTAAATTAGTTGAAGATGCCACTGGATGGCTGCATCCAGGGCCAAGGAGTCTGTATCAGTCACCAGCACTGGCAAAACTGCCAGCACTGTGAGGAGACAGCTACAGGAGGAGGAAACCCCAGAAGCAAGGAGCCGTTCTGTGTGTGAGCCTGCTATAACCAGGAGCAAACTCGTACTACGCAGCTTGGACACGCACGCCAATGCTCTACGCAGCCGTGCGGGGCAGTGAAAGTGTCCAAAAGAATGCAGAGGGAGCGTGAAACAGAGCACGATCGCATCCGCTGTGGCACCAGTAGTCCTGTCCCTCCTACAGCTCCCAGATCAAGGAGCGAGTATATAGCAGCATAAGGGGGAGCCTGAAGATTACGCAGACTTCCTGACTGCATGCCATTTTACGCCTCATCTGCTGCCAAATTGAAAGGATACAGATGGAGCGTTAGAAAAAGGAAATATTTTTACAAAACATTGGGAAGCCTCCTGGGATTTTTGCAGGTTCTGTGTTCTTGAAAGAAATATATTTTTTGTTGTTGATAACACCCATATTGTACATGAAACATGTTTTACTTTAACATGTAAGTGCTCTTTGCTGGGTTATATTCCTCACACGCAGTTCTGGTTTTGTGCCTATTTAAAACATGCTATTTGATAGAAAGGGGGGGCGTGGCTTGGAGGTGCCGCGTGTGGCATGGCTCCTTAGAAGCTCCTGGCTAGCTCCAGGTTACGAGCTTAACTACGGCTGCTCCTCTCTCCATTTACCTGCATGGCACATATGTTTGGAAGGAGGATGGAATGGAGAGCATGGCACTGATAAAATACTCCCCTAGCTCGTATGGGTTGTGGAGCTACGGCTTGTGTCAGTGGCCGAGCCCTTCACGGGGAAGGTAAAGAAAATGGCGGCCGTTGCTCTCCGGAATACGGAGAAACATGCGCGGAGGGGGGAGCCACTGCGATGAAGCAGTAAACTGATCCCGACAGCGATTCAGCACAGCTGCAGCGTAATTGGTGACCAAGCAATACCTGCACTTGATGGGAGACCCGACACCCTGCGGCGGACTGGTACTGGTACTGGAGCCGCAGCTAGCACAGCACCCTTTGCGGCATGGTCCTGCTGCGGTCGGTTGCAGCGGTTGGGGTGCTGCTGTTCGCGCCTGGGACCCTCATCCATCGGGTCACGTAACGAAGCACAAAGCGATCCCCGCCTACATATCCAGCAGCTCTCCTGTGAGGGACTAAGAGCACCATCAAGCGGGGGCGGGCCACGAGTACACTGGAGCAGTGATCTGTGGTCCTGAGCTGCCGATGTCCCCTGTGTCGGCGGAGTGACTGCAGCGGCATGCTTATGAGGATCTTGCAACGGGGGTAGTACTGAGGATTCTGGCTTCTTCAAGTGTTCTCTCTCACCCATCGTCAGAGCAGAGGTTGGGGTAAGCCTGTGTGCTGCGGGGAATCCACCCTGTCGACAGCTTTCATTGTGTCCGCTGTGTGCGCTCCCTGCTCCCATCACGTCTGCCGGGGGGTCCCGATGCAGATCATGCTGAGCTCCCCCACACCACACTGATCACCAGAGATAAGGTCAGTACGGGGAATCTGAATTTTACGGTTCCTTGGCTGGCCTGGGAGTTCAGCTGTCAACAGTATGTCCGAATGGAATAACATTATTGCCTCTGGTACCGTGACAGTGGGAATTCATCAGCGCCACAAAGGCTACAGTGCACCAACACCCGATCCCCTTGGGCCTGCTTGAGGGTTGACTTCTATCATCTATTACAGTGCCAGCACCGGGCAGGTCCAGCTCTGGCTTGGCAGGTTGTGGGGGGACCTGATACCCTGATGCGCCTGTGACCTAATGGCGCTCATATCAGCGGAGGAGACCAATCTTTAGTGAGTCTGGTGGAGAATTAGGGAGTAAACGCGTGCAAAGTTCCCATTGGAACCGGAGGATAAATGTTCTTAAAGTACATCTGCTGGTGAACGGCGGCTGGGGGATAGCATTGTCATGGGGAAGCCTCATCCCTGGGACAGATTAGTGCCCTGCTACGGCCTCTTACCAGGACAGAACAGCAATCCACCATCTGCAGGACACCATTTCACTCAGCGGCAGGCATCTTCTTCTTATTAGTGGCCTGTCTTCACCACTACTGTCTAAAGCACCTCTCTGAGTCATCCGTGAGGGTGAAGACACAGCACGAGTCTCCTTGCTGAGGGCCCTGCGCCTCTGGGGATCTCGAATCGAGGGTTTAGCCTAAGAATTGCCTTCCATTGCAGTCCCATCACGCCTTCAGACTGTCAGGAACAATGGCGAAAAGCGGTAAGGGGACCAGACAAACGGACATTGCCGCTCTGATGGGTAATAGCAATCCAGAAAAGCCAAAAAAGGGCTGGACATCTGCGGAGCAGGTGCCAGGCTCCAGCGCCCCCCAGGAATCCCTAAAACCGGAACAGCTAGCCACAAGGCAGACCTGAAGGACCTTCTGTCCGCTATAACAAAAGAGATGCAAAAGGGCACGGATGAAGTGACAAACACAATGAATTCCCTTGACAATAGGGTGGAGGCAGTGGAAAGTAGCACGGCGGAGGTTGAAAATGCACTGTGTGACCAAGCGTCTGAATCGGAGAAAGGTCAAGACAGACTAACAGCTCTGGAAGCACGGTGCAAAGCGATTGAGACGAAGCTAGAGGATGCAGAGAATAGGTCTAGGCGGAACAACATCCGCATTCGTGGGATCCCGCTGGCGGTCCCAGACACGGAGCTTGAGGCCTATGTGGTGTATTTGTTTAGGTTCATCATAACGCTTCCTGGTGAATCTCCGCTGGAACCGAGTGCACAGGACCATCCCTCGCTGATCGGTCACCTCGCCTCCGGATGTTCTGGCCCGGGTCCTTTGTTTTAGGCTGAAAGAGGAAATCATGAGAGAAGCTAGGTCAATGCAGCAAATCTCCTTCAGACATTCCAATAACCTCCTCTATCAAGACCTGGCAAATGCCACCCTCCAGAAAAGGAAATCCCTCAAGCCGCTGACTGCCTGGTTACGTGAAAGGAAAATCCCTTACCATTGGGGCATCCCAACGTCCATAATATTTTCCTGGGAGGGCGTGCAGCACCAGTTCCACTCTTTGAAGGAAGCCTAGAAAATGATGGGCATCGAGGGAGCAAGCGACGAACGGAAGTAGAATCGAACACCAAAGAACCCTCCAAAAAGCAAGCCAGGATGACACGGACAAGAGTGGACAGATGGCTCAGGTCCGTGGTCCCCCGTTTAGGAAACCCAACCCAGACTGAGAAGTCATAGAGCTCTTGAGTGCAAACAAGGTTGGTTTTGGGCTCCACAGTGCCTTGGCCCCCCATCTGTATAAGTTTGGGAGGAGAACGCACCTCAGAAACTTTATCTTTAACCGGGGAGGTTTGGTGGTAGTGGGGGGTGGAGTTGATCCGAATGTTCTCCCCATTTTCTGGGATAAGCCAGTTCATGACAACATTTCTGCTGATTATCAGCTTTATTATCCTTTGCGAGGCCAAGCTAACGGGATGCCTCGCTGATGATAAATTGGGCCCAGTTGGCCATTAGTGCTCGTGGTTGGAGCACTTCCAGTTGCCCCACTGGGTGGAAGAATCTCCTGTCTTGAGGTTTTGGGGTGGGGGAGAGAGGGGGGGTAAAATGGGGGAGAAAGTTCCTAGGGTAGAGAGGCGCTAGGAACTATACTCCCGCATATGTTGAAATGTTACCACAATCGGACATCCACATACACTGCAGACTCTTTCTACCAGGACCACACCACACAGGAAGCCTGATTAGGAATGGCCAAAGCTGCTACTAAAGCTGCATTCGTTATGGAGTCTCATGGGGCATGCTGATGAAAGAGAAATTTGATTCCTCACGTGAAATGTTCACGGCCTTAACTTTCCGGGAAACGTAGATCGGTGGGGCATAAGCTCAGTCAGCTGGAGAGGGACATAATATTACTTCACCTGCTTCAGGTTGACAAGAAACGGGTCAGATTTAAAAGGTTTAAGAACAGGTTCTTTGCCACTTCAGGGGGATGAAGAGAGGGGTAGCTATCTTGTTAGAGAGAGGGTCTAACTGACGAAAATCACAGTTAAGCAGGATCCGGGGGGCAGATTCCTACTGGTGAAAGGTCTACTGGTGGAGCAGCCAATCGCCTTAATCAGGGTGTATTGCCCAAACATCACCCAAGACAAATTATTCACAAGCCTGATTCCGGTCATCCTGGCATTCTCGGAGGGGCATTTAATCATACGTGGGGATTTCAATATGGTCCCGGACCCCATTGCAGATAAGACACTCTCGCCGTCCAAATTAGACCATTCGCTAGCATTAGCCTTGGCTAGGTTATTAAGGGAATCGGGTACCGTTGATGCATGGAGGTTGGCTAATGTAGGGGGCCAGTGACTACACACACTATTCACACGCACATAAGGGGTTCTCCAGAATTGACCTTCTGTTGGTTACAGCTGCAATTTACCCATGCTTAGACAAAGTGGAGATACACGCGGGAACAATCTCGGACCATGGCCCAGTATCGGCTGACCTGAGTATTCACAGCGCCCCCCAATGCCCGATGAGGTATTAGAAGCTATGTGATTCTTTGTTGCTAGATGCAAACATAAGAAGGGAAACTGAGGAAACGCTAAATAACTACTTCTTGGAAAACTCGGGAAAGGACACCCCCATTGGAGTAGTCTGGGATGCCATGAAAGCGGTAGTGCGGGGTTCCCTCATTAGTGCCGGGCTGAACTACAAAGGGTCTCGAAGATCCTAGTATCCAAATTGGAGGGGTTGGTAGCCTTGCTGGAAAAAGACCTGCAATCCCGCTGGACAAGGAAAGGGGAAAGGGCACTGCGTAAAGCTAATGTAGCACTGGACATGCACTGGGCGCATTGTTCGGCGAAATCGCTAGCTTACACAAAAGTTTTACTACAGTAAAAATAATAAAGCTAATCACATGTTAGCATATAAACCGAAAAGAATGCACACCAGGAACAACATAGACTGCCTTGGGGATGTGAAGGGTCAGGCCCAATATAGAGACCGGGACAAGATGGAGGTGCTTATGGATTATCACAAAGCTATCATGTCTGCCCCACCAACAGTACTTGATAATATGCCTAGTTATCTCTAGGCTAGGAAAACTCAACACTATTAAACCCTACTGAACTCTTTAGATGATCCAATCGATCAGGAAGAGATGGTTGAAGCCATTAAATCACTGAAAAAGGCAGCCCTGGGACCGGACGGGTTGACCACCAAATTCTACAAGTCCTTCTCACATATTTTGGTTCCGCAATTGACCACCCTATTCAATTATTTTCTGAGCACTGATACCATTACTAAATCGATGGCGGAATCATTGACGGTTCTTCTCCACAAGCTGGGGAAAAATTGCGAACAGCCGGCTTCATACAGCCCAATAACCTCAATGAATAATGATGGTAAACTTTACTCGAAAGTCCTGGCAGCAAGGCTGAACTCGCATCTACCGAATATTATTGCCCAAGATCAAACAGGATTCATCCCAGGGAGGGGGACACGCGATAACATCAGGGACACCATAGACATCATTGAATGTGCAAACAGGACAGGGGAAGGGATGTTGGTAATCTCACTGGACGCCCATAAGGCGTTTGACTTAGTAGACTGGGGCTATGTCCGGAGCATCTTGCAACATTGGGGTTTTGGTCCGAACTTTACAACATGGGTCATAGCCGGTCAAGTGGCACAGCGAGTAGAGCGCTCACTTTGACATCAGTGCAGAGCCTGCGAACGCAGGTTCGAATCCCGGCAGCGCCAAACTCAGCGTTTCATCCTTCCGAGGTCGATAAATGAGCACCACACACCGTGGGTAATAATAAGCAGCGCTCAGATACCTGAGGGTTCGTAGTGCTATATAAATGCCAAATTATTATTATTATTATTATTATTATTATTATTATGGCTAACTATTAGATACCCACTACCCAATTGCGGATGAATGGCATTAGGTCTGAAACAATACGCATATCCAGGGGAACGAGGCAAGGCTGTCCCCTGTCGCCATTGATTTTTGCTCTGTCTTTGGAGCCGTTCGCGAATAGGATTCAACAAAATTCAGAGATAAAGGGGCTCGTCATGGGGAGGCATGCATATAAAATTGCGCTTTACGCGGATGATGTTCTGGTCACCATGACCAAACCCAAGTCCTCCCTGGGCCCACTTTGGGGGGAAATTGAGGAATTTGGTCAGGTCTCGAGGTTTAGGGTGAACCTTGATGAATCTGAAGCGATTGCAATTAATCTCACCACGAAACACAAGTCAGACTTAAGTTGAGCACTGCAAATCCCCATGTCCACTTCTTCCATTGGGTACCTGGGAGTTCAGATCCCCAAAGATTCATCCCAAATATATCAGAGCAACTTCCCGCAGCTATTCGACGAATTCAAGCATGATTTAGAACACAGGCGAGTGCAAGAAATCTCTTGGTTTGGCCGCATAGCCGCGGTGAAAATGAATCTGGTCCCCAGACTATTATACCACTGTGCGGCTCTCCCGGTGCAGATTCCGGATAAGGAGCTCATAATTCTGCAGAGAAATATTTAGAAATTAATATGGGGGCTAAAGAAACCCAGGGTACCGAAGAAAATCATGCTCCGGGGGAGGATGTTGGGCGGCCTGGGTGTTCCAGATGTAGCTAGATACGCACTAGCGGCGCAGGTTTCACATGCATTTGCTTGGGTTCACTCATCAGACCAGCCTCTTTGGAGGCAAATTGAGGAGGTCTGGTGCCCGGTTCGACTGTCGGATCTTCCGCACTTACCATCTACCAAAGCCCAGGCTAATCAGGGTCCCCTTGCAGCAACATTGAACACTGTGCAAAAGTGGAAGGTGGCAGCCCGCAAATGGGGCTGCACAACTTCACTGGGCCCGCACACACTGATTTGGGACAACCTGGAATTCACGCCCGGGATCTACCCACATGGGTTCGCAGCATGGCAGGAGGGAGGGCTTCGGAAACTATCGGATGTCCTAGAGGAAGGGGCGCTGTTATCTTTTGAAAAGTTTAAGGAAACGTTTGAGGTCACAGAGACGGAAAGGTTTCATTACACCCATCTGCGGCACTTAGACTTCCCACAAGACAGTGAGGAAGAGGGGGGCGAGAGCCCTGACGGCTTTAGAGCACAATCTCACATCAACGAATCCAAGGTGGAAGGTGTCCACAATCTACAAGTTGTTGGACAAAACTGACCCCTCCAAGAAAGAAAGGTATATGTTGGAATGGGAGAGGGACCTTGGGCGTGCTATAAATATAGAGGAATGGGGGAAGATTTGAGCCAGTCTGCATAAAAGTACTCAATGCGTTACGAACAAGGAAGGGAGCTATAAGATTTGTTATAGATATTATGCGACCCCGGCTGAGTTGAACAGAGTCAACGCGGATATTTCCTCGAACTGTTGGAGAGGCTGTGCAGAAAGAGGGACTCTGTTTCATCTTCTGTGGTCTTGTCCTAGAGCGGACACGGATTGGAGGGAAGTTGTGGGCCACGTTAAAGCAATCACTGGACTCTCTATTCTATGGGATCCAGGGATCATTCTCCTGGGCGAAACCGGGGTAGGGGCATTTCCACTCTCTGGCCTAATGGCGCATTTATGCACTCATCTCCTACTAGCCACGAAAATTGCACTGGCCCGAATGTGAAGAAATGCGTAGGGTCCCGTGAGCTCGGTATGGTTGTCAAAATGCTGGGAAATTATTGTAGCAGAAAAAATATCGGCGATACGCTCTGGGAACCTGAACACCTTCCAGAACATTTTGGCATCTATTTCCTGATTATGTCTGTTGATGTATGTGATGCTAATGTTGATGTCATTGTACTTGAAATGCTTAATAAAAAGTATTGTTTATCCAATGCTAGTTGATGTTTATCCATATCAATCTGTACAATCCAATGTTCACATAAGTGGGGGTAATTTTGCAATGCTGGGAAGTGCAAAAGTAAGGTGTAAAAGCAAGACATTAGCCATTTATGCTTTACTTTTACACTCCAGGGCATATTTTTGTGGCATTTCAAGGTATAAGAGGGGCACAAAGCAGAGTTCTGTTCTTGGAAGAGCATCTGGATTTACACCTCCTTGCGAGTTTCATGAAGACATAAAAGAAGATGATTTCTATGGAGTACACCTTGCATCATATGATATTTATAACACGCCTGTACACAAGTGTTTCTAGGCGCAACAAGACAAGGAGTGGGAAACAAGGGAGGACAAAATAACGATCTTACTAGGCCTTGTGTCAGTCAGATCGCGCAAGTGTGGCGAAGAGGGAAGGGGGGGAGTCCCAGGGGGAGGTGAAGGGGGAAGTGCAGTTAACTCATAAGTGCAGCCACCTGGTGGCTCATCAGTGCAGACAGAAGGGACTGTAGGATCCTGGGCCCGAGTTCAGAGGGTGACCAGTGTGCAGAGCAGTCAGGTGCATCAGCAGGTGAGAGGAAGAGAGAAAGCAGAAGCAAAAAAGAAGGTCTTGAGTGTTTCTTCCGGAACCGAAGGTTGTTCTGCTCAAGTTTCAGAAAGGCAGGGAGGCTGGTCCAGAGGGAAGCCCCAGCCGAGAAGATAGGTCTTCCCCCAAATCTCTGCTTGGAGAAGTGTCTGACCCTCAGAGAGTTGGTGGTGGATGAGCGTAGAGCTCGAGAAGGAAGATGTTTTGGAAGAGAAAGTTGGAGGTAGAGCGGTCACAGGCCCCTTGTGGTCAGTGCAGAGGGTCTTGAAGTTGATCCTTGCAGTCACGGGGAGCCAGTGAAGAGATTTCAGAGCTGGAGAGATGCAATCCCTGGTCTTGAAACCAAGGACAAGTCTTGCAGTCCTGTTATGGATAAGTTGTAAAGGTTGAAGAGTAGGGACAGGAAGATTTAGAAAGAAGCTGTTGCAATGGTCCAGCCTAGAGAGGACCAGAGCTTTGGAGACAGTGAGCTTCTGGGGGAAAGTGAGAAAAGTAAGAATACCCCTGAGGTGGCACAGCTGATAGTTGAGACGTCAGAGATGTGAGGAGAGAAGGAGAGGGTGGAGTCGAAGATGAAACCAAGGTTCTTGGCCTCACAGGAAGGAGCAGGAAGAGGGACAAGAGTGGGCAGCCAGAGCGAGAGAGAGAGAGAGAGAGAGAGAGAGAGAGAAAGAGAGAGAGAGAGAGAGAGAGTGAGAGAGAGAGAGGAAAGGAGGGAGCGAGTGTCCAAACGAGGAGGATCTCAGTCTTACTGGCATTAAGGCAGAGATGATTGGCGGCACACCATTCCTGAAAAGCAGAGATGGCTGAGGGGGGCCTGAAAGAGAGCGGAGTGTCAACCGCATAACATTAAAAATTGGAGAAGAAAGTAGCAATGCGGTGGACAAGAGGTGCCAGGTAGTAACACCACAAGTAGAGCGAGAGATAGAAGAGAGTAAAGACGCCAGTTGGACCTGAGAGGGTTGGTCGATGAGAAAGGAGGTCAACCAGGCCAGGGCCTGATCAGCAATACCAAGGTTGTCCCGGAGACTATTGAACAGGGTGGCATGGTTGACCATGTGAAAAGCAGAGGATAGATCAAGGAGAATGAAGACAGAAGGGAGATTAGAGTCAAGATTGGAGAGCAAGTCTTCACAGGTGTTCAGAAGAGCATTTTCTGTGCTTCTGGCAGCTCTGAAGCCAGACTGGTGGTCATGGAGGCAACCAACAGATTCAGTATGTAGATTAAGCTGGGAGATGGCCAGCTTTTCCAAGAGTTTGCCCAGGAAAGGAGTGATGGAGATCGGGCGATAGTTAGCTGGAGTGGAACGATTGTATTTACCACTAGTATATAACAGGTGAATTACACTGGAATCCATTATGAAACGCCTGCAAAGCATACTTTGCAGGCTGTTTTTTTTTTTTTTTTACAAAACAGAGGGCAACAGTGAAACGTAAAGGCCTTTGTGCCTCAATTTACTCTTCACAATTACAACACGCTTTGTAAATTATGAAAATTGCATGCATGGTCCCAACCTCACCTAAGTCCTAATTTTGGTGGTCCCCTGCATGCAATTGAATTTTTTTTTATGACCACCTGTCCCTCTTGCCCTATGTGTATTCTTTTCTCCCGTTATAAGAATAGTAATAACAGCAAGTTTTTATATAGCCCTTCATGGCAGAATTTGCCCATCTCTAAGCAGTGCAATAATGGGCGCTATGATTATTAACAAAACAAAGGAGTCATGGCTGAAAGGTTTAGAATTAATCTTAACCACTGGTATCGTTCTGGGCAACCCTCTAGACCCCCGCTCATTGCCTGCCAAGCCATTACAGAAAGGTGAAGACCATATGCAAATCAGGCTTGGTCCCACTCCCAAAGGGGCATTCCAGCCTGAACTGCTAGGTCACATTCCTTCTGCACAGGACCACAAGCATCCCCAGACATGTTTCGGTGCTATGATTATTAGCCATTTTAATTATACTCACTTTATCCACTATGTAAGGATCGATGGGCCATGACAGCCATTCTGGTATTCAGCACTGTGCCCTGCAGGCTGCATCCAGATGTATAGTGAAATGAGCCATTCTTCCCCATATTTATTCTAAATACGCTATATGACTATAGAACCTCCTCCCCGTCAGCATTAGACTCGCCCACACAGTCATATTTTTAACTTAATCCAGAATCACTGACGATGCCATGGTAGCTACAAATGCTTGGTAAACTGCCATTAACCAGCCACGAGGATAGGCTTTACCAGTATGTTTCCTTGCACCAACCTTGTCCTATGTATGCATGTCTGATGTAGCTCCCTGTAACATGAGAGGCTTTACCAGAATGTTTACTTGTACCTACTACGCCCTATACATGCATATCTGATGTAGCGCCCCGTAACGTGAGGAGAGGCTTTTCCAGTATGTATACTCTACATATTCTTGTATCAAGCACTTAATGTAACTAGCGCCTAGATGCCTCAGGGTTTTCTGCGCTGTTAATAAATGCCAAAATAAATAAATAAATACAATTCAGAAAATAACTCAAGACCCACCTCTTCAAGGAATCTCTCCTTGAAACACCTAGGCCTTCACGCCGCACCTTGTGCCACCTGACTCACCAGATGCCGCCCACTACCCGGTACAGCTGTACCCCTCCTCTGTGCCCCTCTGTATCTTACCCCCTGCTGTATATCTGTTGTGTTGTTACCTCTGAAAAGCACTCTGTTTTGCATCTGTATTGTTGTATACATCTGCAAAGAGCTCCGTTGGTTCTCGAACCTAGGTCCACACTCAATAAATACCATAATAATAATAATAATAATGATAATAGTAATGATATGATCCTTTCCCTCACTCGTTGATATCTTCTGGTTGTAAACAGTGGTCTGTGAAGTGTTAACTTGTAATCTATCCAAGGAGAAACTTTGGGAAACCCAGCAAGATGGAAATGGAATTTCACCGACTACACCTACAATTGCTTTGCCTCCCAGGCCGGCTTCAGCACCGTAGTCGTCCACGGTGACTGCCCTAGTGCTTGCTTCATTTTCCAGGGGTGTGAGTGTGAACCGATGCCTTCAGCACTGTCTTTTCTACCACGGCCAAGCCACTGATGCCTGCTGTGTCATCTATTGCAACACCACCTGCACACCTCCTACAAGAGAGCGATATTTCAGAAGAGCCTCTGGAGGCTTTATTCTCAGAACATGACGTCCAGGAAGACCCGGACCCAATTCTTTAATACCTCATCAGCCACTTCGTCCAGCACCCACTGCTTTACCTACAGTTCCACCCTCTGCAGTGCCTACAGTTCCCTTAGGAACACCACCGGCACCCATGGACCTGTCTCTAGATATCCTGTCTACATTGCAGATCTTAGTCCAGGAACTTGAGCATCGTCTCCCTCCTTCGGCCTCTCAAGGTGCCCCTAGTAGGAGTCCTCCACTTTACCTTCATGAGGGGATTTAGTTTGCCCTGTTCATCTCGCCCAACGCCTCAGTTGTCTATCCCAGTGGTACCCTCAGAGACACTGATAATACCCCTAACAGACATGTCCCCAGACACTCATGCAATGGATAAGTATAATGACCTGGTGCTAGCTGACAGGGGAAACACCGGACCTGCCCTCCCGTGATTTGTCACCAGACGAGATAGGCTCTTTCCATTCACTCTTAACACATTCAGTGAAGCTGTTCGATCAGTCATCGCTATCCCTGTGCTAAATGACCTCTGGGAAGATGGTCTATTGGTAATGAAGAATCCTTTGTAAGCCTGTCCAAAAAAGGATCAAGTAGAGAAAAAATACAAGGTGCCAGATACGGCTCCTAAGTGTCTTTGCACCCTACCCTGACTCTGTGGTATCAGCAGATGCCCACAAAAGAGCGGCTAATCCTACTTCCCCATGCATGGTGCCCCTGGACAAGGAGGGTAAGCAACTGGACACATTTGGCAAACTCCTTATTACCACTGCCGCCACAACCATAAAGGCACCCTTTCACGGCATGACAGAGTTGTGGTACAAGATGGGTCCCATTTTAGACTTTCTCCCAGATAAAAGGGATGAGGCTCTGGCTCTGTTGCACGAAGGGGAGGCTGCTTCAGATCACTCCACCACTGTCGCTGTGGACATTGCAGAGACAGATGTCTACCAAATGTGTAACAGAGCAATCCTGGGATGACAAGGATGGCTGAAGGCCACCAATTTTCATCCGGCGGTGCAGTCCAAGGTGGTGGATATGCCATTTGATGGCGTGGGCCTCTTTAGAAAGAAGGTGGACAAGACCCTCCATGCTATCAAGGCTGACGCTGATAACACACGCTCCCTAGGTACGCTACAGCAGTGAAGGCAGTCTTTTCATTCTGGCAAGGGTCATTTCTCCAGGACCTCCAGAGAATACAGGCCCTTTTATCACCAGCTGTCTCGCACCAGCTTGCAAGAGGTGTGCAGGCAGAGGGTCCGCAAGAACGCAAACTCCCATACTGACCAGCGCCAGGACCTGTGCCCCCACTTCAGCACCCCATTGGGAGGCCGGTTGTTGCTGTTTGTCTTTCAGTGGTACAACATCTTCACTGACAAATGGGTGCTCAACCTCATTCGACAGAGACACACCCTCGAGTTTCTGGGCAAATGCCGCTCCATTCCCTCTTAAAGAAAAGAGAGCTACATCTACCACTTCTCCTACAAGAAGTAAAGTCCCTTCTAAAGGAGGGGGCTATAGAAGCCGAACCATCCCACCATGCGGGCCCAGGAGTGTACTCCAGATACTTTCTGGTGAGAAAGTCTGGTGGGTGGAGGCCCATCATGGACCTCGTGCAGCTCAACAAGTTCCTGAAATCACAGAGGTTTGACATGATCATGCTTCAACACCCTCTCGACTGTAAGGAAGGCATGGTATAAATAACAGACACAGACACAATGAATACAAATTTCAAAAACCTTTATTTGGTAATTTGGTTGGGTTGGAGAATACCTAACTGGCCCTAGATCTAAAATGAGAATAATCTCGACCATTAAATAAATAACAAACAGTCCCAGTCAGTCTAGTCAACATAAAAAGGCCTATTCAAAGAAAACCTCACCTTGCCCTGCTTCTCAACATGACACATGTGTTAAGGGAATTCAAAAGGAAAATAGTGTCTCAAAAGAAATGTCAGAATGGCTTTAAATAAAAATAATCTTCCACCCCGTTCGGCACCACAGGGTCTAGAGTTTCCTAAAATGTATACTTGCACACTTTGGCTTACTGGCACAATTTAACTGTATTCAGCGTTCACTTTGTGGGGGATCCCTTCGCCACGTTTTGTCTCAGGTGTCTCTTTCATTGTTGAAGACTTTCGAAACTGCAAGGATTTTTCATAGGACCTCTGCATGACCACTTTGTCCTCACTCTCAATAATTTTGCAATCCATAATCTTCCTCGTTTTACAACACCAATGCCTCTTGATACTTGTAGTTCTTATTCTCTTTGGTTGGCCTTCTTGGCCTCTTTCATACTTCATATAGTTTGCCCTCTTAGCATATTCAGAGTTCACATATTTTGCTTTTCATTCATTCAACTTTCTTTCGGAATCATGATAGCTTTCTTGCCTTTGATTCCCCAATCAACTCATAACATTTCACAGAGACTTTCGAATGTGCGATTTTGCCTCACAGGACCCACTCTGTTACTTTGTATCCATCCCTTTTACAATTCAGCAATTGTCCTCTCCATTATGCGTTTTATTGGCATACGCGCAACCTTCACCTTTTGCGTTACTGTTACTTTGAACACAAACCAGACTTGTGTTGCCTTTGATAACTCACTGGTTGTGTCTCTCAGCCATCTTTCATCAACGCGGCTTCATGTAGCAGTCAAGGCCGTTTCCAACGTCTCCTCTGCTCATCCCGAACTCTGTTGTACCTTAAAGGTTTCTTTCCTGCGCACACTCGGTTTCAGTCTTGGAAAGTTTACGGCTTCCCAAAAGTGGGGGATTCTTGCCTGGTCCTCTTTCGATCTTATTACCTACAGACCAGCCCCTTGGCCTTCCCACTTCCAGCGCCTGGTTCGCATCAGCCCCGAAAAGCTGTTCCTTCTCGTACCCAGCCTCGCTCAGAGTGTGCCTGTGCACGCCACCTTCTATTTATCTGAACAGGAGTGTTAACAACTTGCAGGTGTACATAGTTAGGATTACATGCCTGACTCTGCCTGGCCTCATTACAGGGACAGAGCCAGTGGAGGTCAGTCGAAGTAATCTGCCTGACCTTATTCCTCATCTTCCTCGGCTCAATAGTGTTGCCAATGTAATGTAGGGATTAATTATAGGACCTGTAGTTTCCCATAAAATAAGCAGGGATAGGGGTTGGATGGGTTGTGAAAATAGGGGGCTGTCATGTTTCGCCATCAGGTCTTTCTCCACACTCCCTGAGGACCTCCTACCCATGTGATCCTCCCTCACTTGTCCACCCCAGGGTCGGGATCCAAAAGCGATGGACATTCCCAGGCCACCTGAGTACGGGATACCCGGGGACTAGTTTGTGAAACACCCTCTGATTTTTCACATGACCAACTAGAAAAAGGAGACTTTCTCTCCTCTGCACTTGGAGGATGCCTATTTCCACATCCCTATACATCGCAGGTACAGACGTTTCCTTCTATTTGTAGTACAAGGCAAGCATTATCGATTCGAGGCTATACCTTTCGGCCTTGTATAAGCTCCAAGAGTCTTCACAAAATGCCTAGCTCCAGTGGCGACTGGCTAATACGGGCCCTCTCCGGGCTGCGCTAGCCTTGCAACACACAGAGGAGACCATCCGGTGCCTGACTTGTTCATCAACTTTCCAAAGTCATGCGTATCGCCATTGCAGAATGCTCTGTTTCTAGGTTCACGGCTCAACACCCTGACAGGTCTTGCTCCCCTCCGAGGAAAGTGTATGATGCTGGAAATGCATTGGAGGGACAGGGCCTCAGTATCCTTGTCCTTTACTGCTTTTTATCGTGTGGTCTGTCGTGTTTTCTGCGCAGGAGTTCATGTGGGACTCCTGGCGGTGCAGCTCTCTCTTTTGCTTTGGTGTACAGACCCATGGGATACCCTTATGGCACCCATGGGTAGCGGTCCAACCCTGTGCCCCTAGTGTATGTTTTTGGGCACCTGTGTGTGGCCCACAGAGCAGGGTGCGGGCTGGTGGCAGCTCTGTGCTGAATTGACAGGTGCCCTGAGCGTCCTCCATTTTGGGATGCCCAGGCTCTGTCATTGGAATCAGTTGACTCCTGATGGAAACGAGATGGCACCCGTGGCCTCTTGCCTTCCATCGCCTGTTACCTTTGTTTTCCTGAAGTCCCGGGAAGCCCTGACTCTGTCCCCTCCCCCTGACTGGCTGTTGGATGGAAGTTCCACATATGGTAGTGTGGGGAGGAAGTGCCGACCAGACTGGCTGGAGCCTTCCCAACGACCGTATGTTGTGGGTACACCTGTGGGTGGGACCTGGGTGAGTGGAGTTTGTGACGAATATGCATTCTGTGTTGTGGATGTCTAGTATCTGGTGTTTGACACAATGACTGAGACAGCCCTGCCCCGAAACTGGTATGAATGCAGTGTGCAGTGTTGAATGGCGTGGTACTTGTCCGAATCCACATTCTGTGTTATGAGTGTCTGGATGGAGAAGAATGGCCTGAATGCACCGTGCGCCTGATTGGCTGACTGACTGCCTGAATGCCCTTCTGAGTGATTGGTTGCCTTAGTGTGACCCAGCAGAATGAATGGGAGATCAACAGTATATCTGGGGGCCTCTCACTGCTAGAATTCGTTCAGAAGCTGGAATTGAAACTGACATTGAAACTGAAGCTTAACCTTGAAGCCCTGCTGAAAGAGAAGCATTGCTGTTGCTCTATTTCGTTGATCTGAAAGCTGCTGTGTCTTCAAGAACTGATCCAGAGAGGACCTGGTTAGGCACCCTCTTTCCGAGCTATGAGAGACCACCGTGCACTGCTAACCTTCGCCGAAGCTCCCTGGAAGTCAGCTTACGAAAGACTGTCAGCCGGAGACAGGGACCGCTGACGAGAAACGAAGAGAAGCACCTGGCATTCCGTCCTCCGTCGTCCACCAGGGTTTGCAGGTTTGCTATAACCACTGGAGGCCCGCCGAAGTTAGTTGCCCAGAAGCGGGGACTGATTGACGCCATGCCGTCGACGACTGGAGGTGCAACGCTCCATTGATTAAGACATTTGATTCTCGGACACGCTTGTCCGCACCGCTGACCGCCTTATCCTGCCGGAGAAGGCCAGGCTGTCGAAGAGCCGAGGAGCATCAGCCGGTGGGTTTCCCACCACCCAAAGACTGTAGAGACGCCAGACGACTCAACGCCCTAGCTGGGCCACAGTTCTTCACACAACTCTTTGCGGTCCTGAACTATCGACATCGAGGTGCCCTGCACGCCTCTTCCTCACAGAACATCCACGACCGACCGTCGATGCGCACCGCCAGGACCAGAGCTGCTACCTCACCACCGTTCTTCACCCTTTTCTTCGTAGGATCTCGACGATCTGTAGCTCCTGCTTTAAAGGGAGCCGCTCAAGAAGGATCCGTCGACGACTCGTCGTCGAACTCTGCTATGCCAGGTACATTGGGGTGGTAGAAACATTGTAGAAGGAAATAAGACTAATTGAACAATATATGGACTGGGCTTGTAGTATATCTTTATTTTACAGGTTGCCCAGGTGGGGGGATCTCCACACAGAACTGTGTCTAGTGGTAAGGGCCAGTATTCTGCCAATTTTCTAACCAACTGCTTTCCTCCTATGTCTCTTGTTGGTTACCTTTATTAATTGATTTGCGTGACATTTGACCAGAGTACAGTTGATGCACTTTAATGAAGTCTGATAATAATTGTGGTACCACTTAGAAATGTATATATTTGCCATTATAGATTAACTGAGCAGAAAGTGAGTTATTGTGATATTGTACATAACCTTGAACCTTAATTATATAAAGACTGTGTTTTAACTTATACAGTGTGTGGACATTCCTTTGTGGGGGCTTGGGGACTACCCTGTACTTAAGAACCAGCCTGCATCACTTCCTGAGAAGCTAGACCTTGATTGCTCGACTACGTTACCATAATAGAGACCCTTGCCTGGGGTCCTCTGTGCCTCTCCTCTGCCATTTAGAGAGCAGGGGTACAGACACCCCCCTCCAGTCTTTACAAAGTGTCACAGCCATACTTCACAAGATACACCAACTATTCACATTGCAGGTGCCAAAGTTTGCTCCATCAAATCTGTTCTAGGGATTCCACACTGCAGGCTTCGCATGAGACCTCTTCAAGAGTTCCTCGATGCTCAATGGCAGCAAGTGTCTGGTTCTTGGAATGACAAGATTGACATCTTTCCTAAAAACTCTGCAGTGGTGAAATCATTGTGAGCACCTTATGCAGAGCGCTCCTTTTCACCTCCCACTTCATCAGGCCACAGTCACCACTGATGCTTCCATGGAGGGATGAGGAACCCACACGGACCAACACCACGCCAGAGATCTGAGGCAACCCGAAGACAAGGCCCTACACATGTCTTGGTGCTCAGAGCAGTGTTTTGGTCCTTGAAATCGTTCAAATTGGAATTCCAGAACAAGGTGGTTTGCATCTTCACCGACAACATGAACACCATGTTTGATATCCGGAAGCCAGGCGGTACCTGCTCTCTAGTACTGTCCTGGGAAGCTCAAGCAATATGTAAGTGGGCAATTTCACACACCATGATTCCTCCTCCCCTTCCATCTGCCAGGAATCCACAACACCACTGCAGATTCCCTCAGCAGGGAGCTACGGTCATGTCACAAATGGGAGGTCCACCAGAGTCAAGTTCTTCACGTCTGAACCTGGAGAACCAACCCAACTGCCCAAAACAAAACTGCCCTAGCAAGACTAACAAGGGCCCACAGGTTGGAAATCATAAAAACCAAGACCGCATTCTATGAGAGGAGAATGACAAACACTTGTAACCCAAGCAACGAACTGCATAGAATAATTTCTGAATTCAATTCTCCAGGCTGATCTACCCCCCCCATCCACCCAACTCCCAATACCTATGCAATGCCTTGTCAGAACACATCCACAACATCGCTATCAACAAGCACTATGCCACCATTTTTAAATTATAAACAATGCGCCCTCCCACCCCTGACTCTCCATCCAAACTCCCTCCTGATGCAAACCTTTGCCTCTTTTTCTCCAATCTCACACCAGGAGTTCCTCTTGCTCCTAGCACAAAGCCACCCATCAGGTTCGCCTAACGACCCTTGCCTGCCCAACCCCCTCAAAAACCTCCCAGCCTCAACCTGTACAGACAGTATCTCACACTCAATCCTTAACCACACACTAATATCAAGAACCTTCCTGTAAGCCTTAAAAACCTCCTACATCAAACCTCTCCTCAAAAAACCTACGCTCCACCCACTCCTCCCCCAGAACTACCAGCCCATTTCCATCCTCCACTTCATGGTCAAACTCATGGATCGCACAGAATACAAACAACTCAGCCATTTCAGTGAAGCCAACAACCTCTTTGACCCTGCCCAATCTGGCCTCAGACCGCTCAGAGGAACGTGGTCCTCCCTAGTGTCCTTTTGGGATGACCTAAAAAGAACAGGGGAGGCAGAAGGATGCACTATTCCCATCCTCCTTAACCTCTCTGCTGCTTTCGATACCATTGACCACACCATTCTCCTAGACAGGCTTCACTCTTTAGAATTCAAAGACACTGCCCTCACTTGAATCTCCCCCTTCATCTCTAATTGCTCGCAAATCATGCTCCTACACCTTTTAAACCTCTACATCCTGATCAGTACCAAAAGGGGTCCCACACCGTATCTTCCCATACCTCACCTATACTCACTGTTTTTCTGCCATCATCTCCATCCTCCTCTCCCGCTTAGACTATGCAAACTGCCTTTACCCAGGTGCACCAGCGTTTCAGCTAAGGAAACTGCTGAAGCCCATGTGCTCATTAACCTCACTCCCATAGAACACATCAGTCCTACACTAAGAGTCCTCCATTGGCTCCCTGTTGGTCACTGTTCTTTAAAGCCATGTGCATCACTCACCATGCCATCCACAGCACCGTCCCCAGAATTCCTCCAGGACAAACTCACTCGCTACCACCCCTCAAGGACACTGAGATCCAGCACAGCATCTCTCCTAGTTGTCCCACACTACAACTGCACCAGACTGGGCGGATCCTCCTCCTCCGTCCAAGCGACGATCATCTGGAGCTCTCTGCACCAGCAAGTCCGCAACATTGATAATCACTTGGCATTCAGAAAGGCCCTCAAAACCTGGCTCTTCCCTTCTCCCTCTTGAGACCTGCTCATACTCTATACCGTTGATACGTGCATAGAAACACAGGCCCAAATCCCGACAACACACCTATCCACCCAAACCTCCACGGATGCCGGCAGCATTTGCAGCCGCACACTGTGATAAATTCGGCACTCCCTCTCTCCCCCAGAGAATCGTATAGCACTCCACCATTCCTGCGGACCCCTCTCCCACTGCTCAGGCCCCCCATCTAGGGTGACCCCAAATGGCGAGACCAGCCATTCGCGTTGGACATAGGAAAAGTTCATTGAAGATGAACTACATCCGAGTTTAAGGTATGTATACCTTGCACCACGTTTGTGGACACAGGCCGCAGACGCGGCTACTCATCGATGCACTATAGAATGCTCCTATGGCTATGCAATTCCGGTCTAGCAGCTCGCATAGCCGTCCACACTGAAACCTCTGATGTACCTCAACACCTCTGCCATTAGCATACAGCGACAACCTACACTTTGGTCTATCTGGGTACACATCGAGTCTCTGGCACTAGCACTCTATCCTAAACCACCAACAGCACCCGCCCACGTGCCTGACCTCTGCAGTGCTTACTGGAGCCTAGCCAGCCCACCCAAGTCCTAACCTGGCAAAATGCACACGCACATCTTTAAAAAAAACACTCCTAGAATCTCCCACAAATGGTCTTCGGTCCCTGAAGGCGTTCAGCCACAAAGCGCATTGAGGCCATACAAATGGGGAAAGGGCGCTATCTAAATGACCAATACAATACAGTAAAATACAATGGAAGACTGGTTCTAAGCACATATTTGCTGCATGCTTGCATTGCAACCTATGCATTTTGCACTTTGAGAAGCTACGCTCGCTAGGGTATTTGACGAGGGCGCGTCATACCTATGCTGAGAACTTTTCCTTGTGCGCCATTCGCTCTCCTGGGCAAAGACACATTATTGCAATGGTACGACTGAATGTTTCGCCTCTGAGGGCGCGGATGACGTGGTTGTATAACATAAAGCTCTGCATAGGTGGATGCGTTGTTGATGAAGACTTAATTCACTTTATTTTTCTCTGCCCAAAATTATTATTAGATCTGATGCGTATTTGGCTGAAAAGTCATTTTATTGCCAATAATACCAGGCATGTTTCTGATGCAATGGGCCTCATTATGAGTATGCTTAACTGTACTGTATTTTATTTGCTGTTAATGGTGAAAACCGAAATAAAGTATATTTCTTCTATGCACTTTGTACAATGCCTAAAGGGCATGTATTGTGTTTATATTAGAGTTTCGCCAAAGGCACATGTCAATAATTAAGTAAACAGGTTACAAATCAAAGGGAAACGGTTTTAAAGGGGCACACAAGTGATGCAGGATGAGGAGCGTGGGAGAGCCAGATATTTCAAAAAATAGAAAAATAAGCAAAGTGTAGAAAATGAGCGGATGGGAAGGAGAACAGCACTACAGAATTTTGGAGGTAAAAGAGCAGGATTAGAATGTGGGGTGGGGAGCAGCGAGGGAGAGCAGGCCGAGTTTGAGAGGCAGGTCAGGTGGCCGGGGACATAAACAGTGATCTCACATTTAAGCATAATTCAAGCATAACTCAAAGAAACTGAAGACAGGTAGGGACGGTCAGGTAAGAAGAGCGGTGCACTGCGGGAGGAAGTTTAAAGAGGAGAAGAATTGCAGTGAATTTTGACTTGAGAGAAGAAATCTAAGCGGGAAGACCTACACGAAGGAAAGAGCAGAAGTCTTAGACCAAGATGATTAGCCTAAGAACAAGGGTTTTTCTACCGGGGGAAGTCAAATAAAGAAACGTGTGCGTTCTCCATAAATTATAGAGTTGGTGCTTGCAAAGCACGCTCAGGTAAGCAGGTGTGATTGAAAGTGCTGGGCAAGGACTGAAAGAGATGAGCCATGTGGCGAGAATGGATAGGCAGAGATAGAGATGCGGAAGGAAAGAAAATGGTAGCAGAGAAGGACAGGCCTGTAGAGGCAGAAAGAGAATGAGAATACAGGGGCAGCATTCATAGTTGGGTGGCAGAGGGACAGAAAAAGTAGAATACATGATCTTACAAATAGAGGGAAACTTAACAAAGTTTTGAGATTTGTCGGCATGGAACGAAATGACGAAATAATAGAAACAGGGGGGTTTGTGTGGAGAGAGGACAAGCGAGGACCAAGAACAGAACCTAGTGGGACGGCTGTAAGGAGAAGAGAAAAGGAATTTGTAATCACACTTTTCCCCCCAAATTGTCCTCTAGGATCCAGGCTTGCTTGGCCCTGCACACCTATTTTCAAGAGGCGTTACGCCAGCTGCGCGAGAGCCTGATCCGAACCCCTGGTATGCGGCGATACTCGTCCTCCAGCTCCCTCTCGACTGCTCCAGGGAAGGCGTCCTCTCTGATCACTGTGAAGACGGCCAAGGCTTATGGGAAAATGTCCTCCTCTATAACGTCAAGCTTCGGTAATGACCAATAACCACATCATGCATGAAATGAAACCACAAGCACCATTGAGCATCACAACATTGTGTCGGTGGAAGGGTTTTCAAATGATACTCAGTGTGAAAGATCATGTTTGCTTCTCAGAGCTCTGCCAAGAATGGCAAGATAGTGTCTGGATGGCTTATGTCCTCTCCTCTTCATTCCAACAAGTCATCATGGCACTTTTTAGCAAATGAGAAAACGTATTTGGATTGCCATTGGACGTTTACCCATTGATGGCACATCTAGCTAAAATTTTCATTGTGATCCTTTACCCAGTGTAACCCAATGGTGAGTCAATAACCCTAATTCTGGTTGATTTAAAGGTAATAACAAGGACGCTGTTAGCAGTATCTGCGAAATTCTCACCCGCAAAAGGAGCATCAACCAATAAGATTGCTCGAAACATGGCTGAATCTACCAGAAAAAGACCACTATCCGAGCAAGCTGTTGGGTACTCTTGCTCACTCCGCTTCTCGCTAATGCCTCTAATCACATTCAATACCCCATACCCCATGGGTATTTATGAATGTTTCGCTCAAAAGAAAAGCTTGCGCTCTCCATGCAAACCTTTTCTTAACAGCAAAAAAACACAAGCATTGCCAAAGGGAAATGTTTTGGCTTCTATGTAGGCATTGGAAAGGCATTTTCCAGTCACTGCCATAACATAAAGGTACTACCTATGTATGGTGACAACAGCTGGAAATGGTGTGATTGCATGGCATATGATAGACGTGTCTGTAATAGCCAAATCTATTGGATTTGTCAATGCTTGTTTTTAACAGGACTTGAGTTCAAGGAACAGATTTAAATTAAGTGGCTGTAAGCATATTTCTTGCACCAGTAACACAATTAAAAATGCAATTAATCCAAATGATTTTAAGTTAATTTCTGCACTATCAAATTTCTTTAAGGACACATTACAAGATTATTTTTTTTTTTTTATGAAAGGAAGGAGCAAGGCTAGAGATACTAAATAGGCGGGACTGGGGTCCTAGTAGGAACTGGAGGAGACGGACTAGAAGAGAGAATGACGTGCCTTCAGTTCGGTTTGATGGCGCATATGCAGTACACCTCTTTTTCTGCACCTTGCTGTTTTCATCGTCATTATAATGTCCCTCCGTGTCACTTATTTTACTGTTCTTCTATTCTCTTCATTTGATCAGGACATTTTAGGTAAAACTTTGTAATAGACTGAACACCAATACAAAATAAAAAAAAATAAAAAAATGAATCCATTAAACTCCTCAGACTGATTAGAAATAACACAAGCAGGCCAAGGTTTGATGTCATTGCTAGATAAAGCTAGCGGGAGAGATCCTAGGAGGATGTCCTTGGAGCGTCCAGGGGGAAATAGTGGGTGCGTATCGCGATAGGCATTAGCATGGCCTTTGGCAGTCAATGGGTGGTGAAATAACAAAACAACACCAACAAGATTTGTGTCGTTCCTCACGTCATCTCTCTCCTAAATGTACCCCAAAGCAATAGTTCTGAATTATAGGTGGCTAAATGGACAAAGCTAATGAGCTGTTAGCGCCCTCGAGAGTTTCTCGGGTTGTTCATGGCAGACAGTACGTGCCACGGTTAATTATCATCTAAGTAGAAGTTCCCCCATGCTTGCCCGAGTTATCTGGGTGTCCAAGCAAATTCATGTATACCATTTTTACACGTGGTGCCATTACTTAATGTCAGCTCAGAGTTGCAGGTGTTTGCCTAGACTGTAAGTCTGAGGGTTATCTAATGCAAGTGTTACCATGATAACATATGTTCTAAGTGACAGTAGTAAAACGGGCAATTAATATAGCAAATAATAGCCCTGCAGTGTATTTGAGCTTCTATGAGAGAGACTTATAAACTGCACAAATGTGGAAAATTACACAATTATTTGAAGAGATTTTCATGTGCAGAAATGCAGTGGACGCCGCTGCATTTAGAACTCTTCATTATTATACAAATATGGCAGGGTCCCGGAGTGTTTGGCAAGAGGCAGCATATTCCTCATTCATATAAATATGGCAGGGTCCCGGAGTGTGTGGCAAGAGGCAGCATATTCCTCATTCATATAAATATGGCAGGGTCCCGGAGTGTGTGGCAAGAGGCAGCATATTCCTCATTCATACAAATATGGCAGGGTCCCGGAGTGTGTGGCAAGAGGCAGCATATTCCTCATTCATATAAATATGGCAGGGTCCCGGAGTGTGTGGCAAGAGGCAGCATATTCCTCATTCATATAAATATGGCAGGGTCCCGGAGTGTGTGGCAAGAGGCAGCATATTCCTCATTCATATAAATATGGCAGGGTCCCGGAGTGTGTGGCAAGAGGCAGCATATTCCTCATTCATATAAATATGGCAGGGTCCCGGAGTGTGTGGCAAGAGGCAGCATATTCCTCATTCATATAAATATGGCAGGGTCCCGGAGTGTGTGGCAAGAGGCAGCATATTCCTCATTCATATAAATATGGCAGGGTCCCGGAGTGTGTGGCAAGAGGCAGCATATTCCTCATTCATATAAATATGGCAGGGTCCCGGAGTGTGTGGCAAGAGGCAGCATATTCCTCATTCATATAAATATGGCAGGGTCCCGGAGTGTGTGGCAAGAGGCAGCATATTCCTCATTCATATAAATATGGCAGGGTCCCGGAGTGTGTGGCAAGAGGCAGCATATTCCTCATTCATATAAATATGGCAGGGTCCCGGAGTGTGTGGCAAGAGGCAGCATATTCCTCATTCATACAAATATGGCAGGGTCCCGGAGTGTGTGGCAAGAGGCAGCATATTCCTCATTCATATAAATATGGCAGGGTCCCGGAGTGTGTGGCAAGAGGCAGCATATTCCTCATTCATATAAATATGGCAGGGTCCCGGAGTGTGTGGCAAGAGGCAGCATATTCCTCATTCATATAAATATGGCAGGGTCCCGGAGTGTGTGGCAAGAGGCAGCATATTCCTCATTCATATAAATATGGCAGGGTCCCGGAGTGTGTGGCAAGAGGCAGCATATTCCTCATTCATATAAATATGGCAGGGTCCCGGAGTGTGTGGCAAGAGGCAGCATATTCCTCATTCATATAAATATGGCAGGGTCCCGGAGTGTGTGGCAAGAGGCAGCATATTCCTCATTCATATAAATATGGCAGGGTCCCGGAGTGTGTGGCAAGAGGCAGCATATTCCTCATTCATATAAATATGGCAGGGTCCCGGAGTGTGTGGCAAGAGGCAGCATATTCCTCATTCATATAAATATGGCAGGGTCCCGGAGTGTGTGGCAAGAGGCAGCATATTCCTCATTCATATAAATATGGCAGGGTCCCGGAGTGTGTGGCAAGAGGCAGCATATTCCTCATTCATATAAATATGGCAGGGACCCGGAGTGTTTGGCAAGAGGCAGCATATTCCTCATTCATATAAAACAATTCTTCCATCGATGTCTCCAAGCGGGCGCTCATCACATGTAATCACATGTTCACCAGCCATAGACTTGGCGCAAGTCACTTCCTATGTCAGGGGTTCCAGGCTGTTGTTTAACTAAGCAAAGGGTTAGGCGGGTGGAGATAGAGTAGACTCCGAACGTCAACTAGAAAAATCAATATATTTTACTTTTAAAAAAAATGTTGGCACGTTTTTTAGCCAAAATATGTAAGGGATGAAGTCAAACAAGAAGCACCAATGCAAACAAAAAAACAGTGACACTTAATGCAAATCATTCAGATATCAAAACAAATGAAAACCATTCAGTAGTCTGTTAAGATTAGTCCGAGAAACTACTCCACTCAGCACTTCAATGGCCGCCTTGCATGGGGGGGGGGGAGCATAGCGGGATCGGGCGGTAGCTGGCTCTTGTATATATATATCCTTGCTGCTCCAGGGGTGCAAGGTGTCCATCGAGAAAATACATGGAAACGTGCCTTCCTGTTTCAGATCACCAGCATGATTACCAAGGAGCAGGGGTGCCAATGACAGACGAGGACACGATGATGTACCACCTGGAAACACTGTGCAGGCGGCTGAAGCAGTTCCTCGACGTCATCCGGAAGCTACACCAGGCAAGCTTCCGGTTCTGTACTCTGTATCAATCGCTCTGCTCCGGCGTCGTCTTGCCATTGTCTTACAGTTTATATAAATATAAAACATTGTTGTACAAATGACTAATTACGATGTATTTAATAAGCACAGAAGATTTGCAGTTAGCAGTTGGTGTCTTGGCTCTGGCCCTCACCAGTGCAGCGTTGGGGTTCCATGTGATCTTACCGAAAATAATGTAACGAATGAAGTGTTACCCGAAAAAATGCTTTTTTTAATTGTGGGTGGGAGAGGGGAGTCCCCCGAACCGCCTGTTTCCCCACGCCTCCAACCCCACCCGAACCACCACCACACCTTTTAACCCTTTACCCCAACACACTGTATAATTAGTTTTCGGTATTTTTTCATTCGTTGTTTTCTTTTCGGTAACATAACTGGGTACCTAGTGTGATGCATGCATGAAGTTACCCCTTGGTCACCTCAGCCACATAAGTGTATCATTTGAATAGCACCTCTACCTACTCCGAATTAGGGCCTGGAAAGCTGTAGGGAAAACCAGAATGCTCAGCTGCTGCCGTTCACTAGCCTAACTATTTATGCTCTTTTCAATCCATCCAGTGAAAGGACATTTGTGCAATATCCAGCAATTTGACATGAGCAGCAAACAAATAGCACTTGGGCACAACAAGACCATAAAAGCAGGACAAGGCTCTCTTGAGTCCAAGACATACCCTTTTAGAAACCACCTTATTATTCAGACCTCCACATGAAATCCTCTGTCGCCATGAACCAGATCTCAGTGACGGACTTTGACAACAGGTTACATTATTTCCGGTATCTGGGGGAAATCCCTTTAGGAAATTAGCAGGAGACCTAATCAGTATGTATTTGGGGTGGAGGCATTGAGTTAGCTCAGCAATACTTCTTTAAAATGTGCGGACATGGGGACATTCTGTGCCCCGCCACAGTACCACCCATTTTACATGAAATAGCTTTCAGTCAGCCGCCCATCATTATCCCCACAGTTACGTCTAGTCCAGTCTTTTGATCACCCAGAGAGCATGGATACCTCCAGGAACTTATGGATCTATATTCTATAGGGGAATCAATGTCCACCACAAAGCAGGCCTCCTATCTGAGCCATGCAGGCCAGTGTAAACACCAGAATGTGCTGGACTGTAGTCTTGGTTTATACCATTTTGCATTTCTACATCACTTTTCAGTTACATTTCTACCTGGGGATAGCAGCAACTTTGACATGTAGGGCCTAATTCACAGAAGCGTTTTATAATGGCAAACCCCCATTGGAAAATGCTCTGTGAATAAGGGCCACAGTGTCTCTCTACCACCTCTTTTCTTTGCCAGAGTTTGTGTCTATACTGTCAGCCTGTCTATCTCTTGAGTCAGTTAGGAAATGTGCAGATATTCCATCTGCCTATGCGCTGCTCTGTCCATAACAATGGTGATTAGCCAAGTTTTTGTCTCGCCCTTAAAATCTGGTAACTTATTCCATGGTGCCAAGTCACCTGGGTTGTATTGCTCCCACAGAAGTCACAGTGGCCAGCTGCGAGAGCAGTGACGCTCCCATTTTCAGAAGATAGGTGCAACCCGAGAACACCACACAAGTAAAACATGGCCACACAGTCCTTGGTCCTTGCCATTAGTGCATGTTCAGAAGAAGCCATTGTTGAACTTGTGCATGCATTGACAAAACAAATTGACAAGAGAAGTGTCCCCTTTTTGAACTAATGGTAGTAGTTGTAGCATCCAGCTGTGTCGTGATATTCATACAGCATTGAACATGTACATGCACCACTGAGGGGTGCATTCCACAAAAGCTCTGTGCTGCCCACGTGCCACCATTACTAAGCTAACGAGGGGTGTCATCTTGTCTGCAGAGCACATTGGGTTCCTGTTGGCAGAGTTAGACTCTCAAACCCTCATGTCTGGGCATGCACACCGGTTTCATAATATTATCCTCAGTGAGTCCCAAGTGAAGAGAACCCCTTTCAATGCACAATTCTTACAAGGAACATGTGTAGGTTGTCCTGTGTTGGCAAAGCCCCACTGAGTCTTTTCAAGGTCTTTAATTCAAAGTCACTGACTTATGCGTTTGTGTGGTATGCTATTGAAATGTGATGGGTAGTTTAAGCTCGGATGATCCCACCAGCCCTTCTCCATCCATTGAACACCTACAAGAACCTCGTTTTTGTACTTCTTTTGGTCGGAGAGTAATATTTTGAATAGGATATTTTTGCCATGCTATAAAACACTTGTATAAAATGCCATAATAGACAAAAGATGTTCTAAATAAAACCTCTTCCATTTATACTATATGTGGATGTATGTCTAAATCATGCTGACATGAAAGCAATGTTGTGAAAGACCCCCAACGAAATGCCACTACCCCACAAGGTCATGCTATGCCAGCGCACGGTTCATAGTTATCATTTCGAAAAAAAATGTTTCGACAAACAAAAGTTTCGGAAACAAAAGTTTCGGAAAACAAAGCTGTGACAGCCTATATTTAACATGCAACGTGCATTTCTTTCGAAACCAATCCGTCGACAATAGTCATGGACTGGTTTCAATTGAAATGCACTTTTACACGTTAAAAGTAGCATTTCAATGCTTTTTTTTTTGTTGTAAGTTTGCAACGTTAGATGCAGCTGTCCAGTGCTGAAATTACAGCACTGGACAGCTTCATGTAACATTTCAAAGTTACAAAAAAAAAACAAATTAAAATGCCAACATACGCAAAAACTTTGAAACGTTACATGGAGCTGTCCAGTGCTGTAATTTCAGCACTGGACAGCTCCATGTAACGTTCCAAGGTTTTAGTGTATATTGGGGGGGTTCCACCCTCCCAGCCCCCCAATCCCGACGCCAACCTCCCACCCCCAACCCAAGCCCCAGCCCTAACCCTAACCCATGTCGACGGTACTTTCGAATTTATTTCAAAGAAATTGTCATTCGAAAGAATGGCATTTCGACAAAAACAAATCGAAAGTTTGCCATTCGAAACTTTTTCGTTTGTTAAAATGACAGGACACCCCAGCGCACCATGTTCAGGAGGCTCGATGCTGAACCCATTGTCCCTTTGCGTGGCCCTCTTCTCACACCTCCCACCCACGATGTTTCCCCTGGTACCTGACTTACCGACTCCCTCCGTCGCACTCCAGCGGTCGCCAGTGTGAAGCGCAACACGTTTTGCATGTCGGCCCACCCACTACGCTCTTTTGAGCACCAGACTTCACACTTGCAGTAAACTGGACTGCAAACACATAAATACTCTTTAGATCAGGATCTCCACAGGATAGAAAGGTAAAACTCAAAAGCAAACATTTCTATTTACTGTGCTTTTCAGTCATATCTGAGCTCCCTCACTGATCGTGCAGGCAACACGGCCAGACTCTCAGTTGGTCAGAGAGCTAGAGCTGGACCTCACAGCTCTCAAAGCACGGCAGTCCTTAGTCAGGTGAAGTCTTTAGACAAGTTCTTCAGAAGCAGATTGCACCAGATTCTACTAGTATTAGACATAATCAAACTGGTTGATAGATTCTACACCATGCTTAAACATTTATTTTATGACTCGGCTTCCTATCTCATCACCAGGAGGTGTGCGCAAAGTTTTATGTGTAGGGGAAACTGATACACTTACTGATGCACCAGCAGCACCGGTTTAATTTGTGCTTTGTCCACAGCCCACTCAGGCACCCGGGTATTTCTGATTTGAAAAACTCTTTAGTGGCCCATCCGCTCTACTCCAGCTACACATATTCACTGGGTTCTACCCAGCAAAACTAAACCGGCCATTGGAAGCTCCCACAACCACCTCTGCAGCATCCACACATTTGGATCTGGACTGCTAAGATTCTTATTGTCCAATTCACTTTCTGATCCGGTGCACAGATCAGAATACAGGCTCAGGTAGAACGCCTCCCATGAAAATGGATCACCTGTGTGCGATAACACCAATAGCAGATGCTCTGGGTCGCAGGGCTTCCAATCTGAACAAGTAGGTTCCCAAGCAATTGGATCCTGGAAGGGCATTAGATGTCTGGACTCAGTGCTGCAGCTCCTGTATCTGCTCTGCTGAGGACAAAACAGACACAATGTTTAACACTGTTGAGTATTCCATTCAGCATTTTCACTTGGTCAATTCTTTACACACTTCATTCAGACCTCCAGCCTCATCGTAGGTCCAGAGTTGACCTTCTTGAACCCAGCCATCTTAGATCTGATGCTCACAGTTACATCTGACTGCTCCATTTGTTCTACTTTAGATGAATAGTTGGCCCCGTTCATCTGTCTTCCTTGACAGTATAGTTTCTCTCCTACAGTGTTCTCTGGATTGCTTCAGAATAACACAACTCTTCACAAAAAGCAGAACTAACCAGGATCTAGCGGATCGTACCAGGGAGTTGTCATATAGCTGGCTATCGGCTCAGCTAACTCTGTGTATAACTCTTGCACCCGGGGCAGTGGTCACCCACAGTTGTTTGATGCCACATTGTAACAACTTTGACTCAGTTCAGCAGTCTTTGATTTAATCTTTTCTGGTAGAGTCTTTAGTCGTGGGAGGGAAAACCAGTGCCTCTTGGAATTCTGTGTATGGCACAATATTGTAGCACTCCACCTCCGGGATCCACAGCAACTCCTCCATCATAGAAATGTTTTTGGAGGTTATTCTGATTCACAAGCCACTCATCCCTAAGGGATCAGGAAGTTCAAAGAAATATAATTATGTAATTGAATTGCACAAGAATGTCATTGTATGGTCATGGTAGACTGAATAATATCTTCAGTTTCACGCATTTGCTGATCTTGAATCCATTTGCTTAATTTACTGCGGGCCAGTTTGCTAGAGAGAGAAGCTTCAGACCAATGCCTTGGAATTAACGTTCACATTTTACTGTCACAGTTTAAAACATTGTCTAGGCAGACAGAAGGACTGCGGAAACCCAGCAGAGAGGATCTGATTGAGGATGACAGCAGTGAGTCTGGAAGCATCAATGAATTTTCTGGGCAAGAAGAGCAAACAGCGGCAGGTAAGGTTCTGAATGGGATGTGGCCATAGGTGCATTTGTAGGATTTGCTTTGACCAAATGGTGGGAATAATTGTAAAGGTTAACTTTGTAAATTATGCTGATGAAGTAACAGTAGTAAGAGTCAATCAATTTATTCTGCAAACCCTTTTTAGTTTTGGCTATTAGGTGGTGCTGAAAGCCCTACCTTTAAGCCAAAACGATTGTCATTAAAATAATAGCTTTAACATAAGAGCTTCAAATAAGGGTTTTGAATGAGGGTCTCTAATGCATTTCAATGCAGCTGACATATGAGGATGGATTTGTGTTGTGTGGCTATGTGTCCCACCCATTTCACGGCCATCTCTAAGTGAAATCTATATGATTTTCCCCCATTCCCACCCATTTCACCTTTAACCACACCCCTTTTTGCACTCTTTACCTTGCTGAATTTGTCAGCCATTTTCTTCTGTAGAGCCATCATCTTGAAATGTAGTAGTTTAAAGTTTTATGTTGGTATATCACATTAGAATGTTATGTTTTGAGAAAAGTATCTTATACAATTGCACCGTTTTTAGCATCATTATTTTTATCATTGCTATCACATGAATTCTATTTTCTTCCTCTCCCTCTCTTCTCGACTGCGTTTTTCTATTTGCCCTACAGACAGTGGCCCTCATTACGACCCTGGCGGAAAGTAACTGACATGACCGCCATAGCGCAAACAGCGTTTCCGCCACTGCACGAAGGAGCAAAGTGCGGCTGATTCCGACCCATCGGGCACGAGCATTACGCCATGGCGGAAGTGCAAAGTCCGCGACGGCGGAAATGACCCCAAAACGCCCCTTACCGCCGTCGTACGCCGCCCTAGGTGCAATACCGCCACCCATCTCAGCGGTCACCGGAATGAGCGGCCGGCGCAAACTACGGCCACCGTAAATATACGGAAACGGAAGCTAAAACATGGGGCCGGAACGGGAAACAGCACACCGTACACCTATAAAACAGAACCCCCACACAACCATTAAAACTCCGACCCCGAGACACATCCCAACCCGTCAGCCAGCCCAGATTAAAAAACTAAAATGGGAAAAGTAGCCAAAAAAGCGTGCGACCGCAAGCGGCAGGTCCACTTCTCCCATGAGGAACTCACCGTGCTCACGGAGACCCTCCAGGAGCATGCTGCCGTCGTCTTCTCTACGCAAATGACGAGGACGGCCCTTGCGAACAAGAAGGCCATATGGGCCCTGGTGGCACAGCGGGTAAGTGCGGTGGGGACCGCACCCCGCAACCCACAGCAATGCAGAAAGCGATGGGACGACCTACGGATACGCGTCCGGAGCATACTCTCTGCCAACCGGAACATCGCCACAGCCACCGGGGGAGGATCGGAATCACCCATCAAGTTGACCCCCTGGGAAGAAATCTGTGCCTCCACCATTGGAATGGAGAGCATAGAGGGAGTCGGAGGGATGGAGAAAGGAGTGCAGACATCCGAAGAATCAGGTAGGTGGCCCAATTGAAACTATGTCAAATCCAACATTACCAACCATGTGAAGTACCCGTGTCCCCATAGTGCAATAGGAACACATGTCCAGGAGAACGACCACATACATCGCCATGACAGCGCCCTTTAAAAGTCAGAATAAATACATAAATAAGTAAAACCCCCAAAAACACACCCTACATGTGCAGCATGCACACCCTAACTGCAGACTGCAAAATAACTGCATCCCCAATCCACACTAAAATGAGACCACCTCCAAGGCCCTGACCCAAATCACCCTCAGGTACCACCCCAATGCATGTGATACAATGCCATTACAATTACCACAGACCCATGAATAACGCTCGCCCTCCTCTACTCCACCACAGGGTCCGATTCAAACGACGAGCACCAGGATACCCCTACCAGCACACCTGCAAAGAGGGCCAAGACCAACGGCCAAAGACCCTCCACCTCAGCTGCACGGATCAAGACACGGCAGCAGCACAAATCAAGCGGCAGCACACTGGAGGGGACTCCAACAGGCACCCCAGCAGCCAGCACGTCCACAACAGCAGCACCACAGGTCCCCCCAACGGATGCCACAGAAGGCACTGCCTCTGGTGGCAGCAGCACCATGGGTGACACTGCATTCATGCCAGCATGCTCCGACACAGAAAACGGTGCTGTCGACGTAGGAGCCATCCAGGACCTGTCACAATCCCCCTGTCTGCATCATCCTGTACACCATGAGGAAACCACGCAGGGGCACCCACAAGACGACGACTGGCCAACCCCCCCAAGTCCTGTGGCAAGGCAACATGAGGCGTCCAGCCCCTCTGTGACACCACCGCAAATGGGCATGGCCCAGCAGAGGCAACAGTCCCTCGAGCACATGATCGTGCAACAGCAGCAACTGGCCACGCTCCTCAAGGACCATGCTGCTGAATGTGGGGGTTCTAAGGCAGCCATTGAAACATCTACTGAGACACTCAGGGCAGAAATGGAGAGAAGCACCGAGAGCCTGAGGGTACAGATGGAGAGAAGCACCGAGAGCCTGAGGGAACAGATGGAGAGAAGCACCGAGAGCCTGAGGGGGGAACTGCATGCGACGTCCAAAGACGTATGTGGTGAACTTGCCGCTGTGCGCCGTGTGCTCACTGAGCTCTCACAAACCCTTAGGGACATGCATGGACGTGAGCAGGCAGAGACATCATCCGTTGCAAGTTCCGTCCAGGGCAGCCCCCAACGTAGATCTGGGAGGACCCGGCGCTCTACAGGCAGGGGTGCCCCTGATACCCGGAGAGGGGGCTTGCAATAGCGTCTGCCCACTGACAATGAGCATCTCTGGACACTGGTGTTCGGGGGGGAGGTGGGAGGGTGTAGGGGGTGTGTTGGGCTACATTGGGTGGCGGGTCGATTGGGTGTGTAATGTCATTTCACAAATGCAATACAATCCTACAGAATCATCCTATGAGATGTGTGGACATTGATCTTTGTGTACGGAGCCTTTCTTGGCGTACAGTCCACATTGTGCATGTCCCAGACACACACAGTGCCACAAGTCCTGTGTCCATGTAACAGCCACCAGGCGTGAGTGCTAGAAGCATGCATCTATGATACTCTGACGAATCTCACGGGCCTCCTGTGCCCCGCGGCCTGCTTGAGGTGCTGCCACATCCCCGCCCTCATCATTACCATCTTCAGGTGCTTGCAGTTCTGCGTCGGGGGGCATGGCCACATTCCTACGTACGCACATGTTGTGTAGCATGACACATGCCATGACCATCTTTGCAACCTTCTCATGGCGTTACAGGAGTGCCCCGCCAGACCTGCTGAGGCAGCGGAAACGAGCCTTCAGTAGGCCGAATGCCTGTTCTATGACCACACGGGTACGTGAGTGGGCATGGTTGTAGTCCTCCTCATGCTGGTTCTGTGGGTTCCGGACTGGTGTAAGGAGCCATCTCTTCAGTGGATACCCGGCATCACCTGTATGTGGACAACAAAGGATGTTTGTGGAATGTCATTGCTACGTACGCATCCCCCCCCCTCCCTGCCAGGTCATTCACGCATCACCTACCCCACATACTCATGCATGAAATGAGACTCACCGAGTAGCCAGGATCGGTGCCCTGCGTGTCGCTCCATGTAGCGTGGTATCCTAGAGTTCCGCAAGACCATAGAATCATGGGTTGATCCTGGAAATCGTGCACAACAATGTGTAAAGATCCTGTTGGAGTCACACACCATTTGTACATTGATAGAATGATATTGTTTCCGGTTGCGGTACTGGACCTCCATGGCATGTGGGACAACCAATTCCACATGGGTGCAGTCGATGGCACCAATGCAACCCGGTATGCCGCCAAGTGCATGGAATCCCACTTTGGCGTTTGTAATCTCCTGCTCCGAGCGTGGTAAAGTGATGTAGTCGTCTGAGTGCTTCAGGAGGGCATCAAGCACTTGGAATAGTGTCCGTGAAAATAGTAGCTGTGACATGCCATGCAACTGTCCGACTGTGTGCTGGTAGGTGCCTGTGGCCAGGAAGTGGAGTACAGACACCACCTTCAGTAGGGGTGGGATGGCGGTTGGGCTATCTATCATGCTGACAAGGTCGGCGTGTGTCATGTTGACAATGGCGGCTATGGTGTCCCGGTCCAAGCGGTAGAGGGTGTGGATCTGATCAGCTGTGAGGTTGAACGGATTAGCTCGGAGGCGTGGGATTGCGGGCTGCCTGCGTGGTGCTGGTGGGGCTTGCTGGCCCTGCCTTGCCCTCCTCCGCCTCCTCCTCCTCCTGCGTCTCCTCTGTGCGGCCGCTTGTTGGAGTAGTTGGCGTTCGTCTTCCTCCTGCAGTTGGAGTACTTGCAGTGCAATCAGGTCCCCCAGGCCCAACATCGCAAGTCCTGCCGGTAGCATTCTGGAGTGGGTGTGGTTGGGGGAGGGGGTTGGGCGTGCAATTTATGTGTGTTCAGGCTGTATGGCCTTCACCTGTGGTGATTCATTCCACCTGTGTCAGCTGCGATGCCTTTCGTGCGAGCACGTCCCGCACACAACGCTGCAATCCGACGCATGGCATCTTGCATTTACATTCATGTCTTCAATCCGGATGGCAGTGGCATGTTGGTTTATTTGGTGATTCTGCTATGGCCCCATTGTTCCACATACTATATTAGCATTCGCGAGCAGACTTGTGAAGGGTCAGTGGAATGTAGTGCTCGTCCAACGGTGGACCCTCATGCAGCACTGCACCGACGTGCACCGACGGGGGGGGAGTACCATTACTGATTCGGTGCAGTTGCCATTTTCACACACAGCCGCACTGCATAGATGAATCTGTGAATTTAAGCGTACACAGGTGCCTTATCGACGTGATGTTGCAATTTAGGAATTCGAAGGACAGCGCCTTCGGGTCTCGACTAGCGGCGTGGAGACGCCCACAGGTCTGACTGGAAATATAACGTTCAATTGTTGAATGTCCTTGGGACAGGGCCCATGACGGGTATGCAATGATTGAAATGAATTGTATGGGATGCGCAATAGCGTAGTGGACGATTAGGCAGGACGTTCCCAAATACATGTTACTTCACTACACTGGGAATCCGGGCAGGAGCACAGTGGATTTTGCAGGCTGCATTACGCACAGACTCAATGGAAATTTCTAATGTCATGTGAGTGGATATTCTGGCGTTTTCATACCGGGATGAGGGTATGATGGATGGATGGATGCATGGACAGATGATTTAATTGGGGGTCTGCCATGTACATGGCTATTTGGAATCTGTCCCCTTCCCCTGCGCTATGTGATGCAAAGCTGCCATAGTGGGACCATCGTCTGTCTGCCCTTGTTGGACCCTCCCTGTCTCGACGCGCCTTCAATCACTTGTGTCTATGCACGTTGATAATCCCATCTGATGGATCCTGTACTGACAGGCGCATGCACACAGACACTCGTTTGTGATAGTGTATCCACCTCGATTAATGTCGTTGTATTTCGCAAGTGATTTTCGGGTGGAATTGGTCCGTTTGGGTGGCCTAGCATGCATATGGTTGTATGTTTAGTGTGTTGCATGTAGTGAGTTATTCGTATGGAGTTCGGATGCCCATGCCATTTCCTTTTTCATTCGGGTGACAGGTATCTCCTCCCCTTCTGCCGCTGCCATCTGTACGCCACTCCTGCAGATGGCTTCTTCAGTCGACACCTGCAGCTTCGGGTTAATCAGTGGAGCTCCATTACGGTCTTATGGGACGATCGTCAATGGGCCACATGTCCTTACGCAGTACTAGTGGCTAGGAGCAGCATACCTACCTTCCAGCTGGACTAGTGCCTACTTCATGGGACGGCCCTGCGGTCCTGGCCGCTTCCATGTTGCCTTTTTGGACGTTGATGTAGCCCCTGTGTGCCATGGGGGTACAGGGCGTCACACAAGGGGCAGCTGGTCATTTCTTGCAGATGCAGCCCACAGTAATGATGATCAGTTGGGAGTTTATGTTCGTATGGCTGTATGGGCTTGGTGATTTTGATGTGCATTACATTTTAAATCAGATATTGCCCGTGTGGCGTTATTCTTTGATGGTAATGTGGCATATCCCGATTTGTGGCGCGATGTGTTGTGAGGTGATCTGCATTGGGTTCCGGCTTCTGGGTACAGTTGTGTGGTACGTGCTTGTGCTGATGGTTGGTTTGGCAACTGGCATGTGTACAGGGCTGGTGCGGTCTCCCTCAGGTTGCTGGTTTGCATGTTTTACACTGGTGGCATGCGATGGGGGACTTGTTCATTCCACTGGTTGCATGGTGTGACTACATTGCGCCTACGGGGAGTTGTGCTATGTGGCCAGGTAGTGGAGTACGGGCACTCAGCAGGGCCATTTACGGTTGGTTCGCGATGCCGTAGTTCTCGCCATGGCGGAATGGTACTTTCCGCCATGCTTGGTGGCGTTATGTGGATGTCCGCTGGGGTCGGCATTCGCGTACCGTTGCGCCATGGCGGAATTTACGGTTTTGCAGGGCGCGCGTGCGCGTACTTGGTGCAGTTTGCGTTGGCGTTCACTACGGTGTCGCTGATGGCATCGTACTTTACGGTGACGGGTCATAATCGCAACGGGCGGTATTCGATGGCGGTATTCCATTTCCGCCATCGTTTTTCGGATTCCGCCAGGGTCGTAATGAGGGCCAGTACATTCATTCTTACTTCCCAACTTTTCCCTACACCTTTACTTCCTGCAAAATGGTGGCTCGGCCCACCCCATAGATGCCGGCACCACTGTTCACTTCATGTTGCTCCTGCACAGCGGCTCGTTTTTATTTCTGGTCATTTACTGACTCCAAGCATGTCCTAGGGAGCAGTATCTCTAACTCTGTGCAGGCGAAGTGCAATGTTTAGTAGGTAGTGGTGCACGGGTCTCTGTTTGCAGACACTGGGTATGTCCTGGAGAGCAGTCTCTTTTATTCTGAGCATGCGCAGCACAATAGCTATTTCGTTCTCGTCTCCGGGTTTCTTTACCGATTCCAAGCATGTCTTAGGGAGAGGTTTTCTTTATTCTGGGCATGCACAATGCAATCGATTGTTCGTCTCGGTAATGGTTACATCATCTGAGAGCTTGTGGATGATTAAAACTCCCCATGAAACATAGCCACCAGGTATAACAAGTGATAACATCTTTACATAAGGAAGGTCCTAGTGATGTGAGTCTGGCGCTCACTAACACACCCTGTGAGTAAAGACCCATTCCTCATAGGCTAAGAACCGAGGAAAGGAAACAGGTGGCGAGATGCAATTATGTGACTTGCTTATCCACTGTGAAGAATTTAGCTAAAACTACATACCATCTCAGATCTAAACGTCCCAAACAAAAGCGCAGTAACACATGGTTTAATGATGACCTCATAGAACTCATAAGGAAAAAACGAGCTCTAAAACACCTCTCCAGGAAAAGCCCCACTAATGAATCTGAAAAAGAACTCCAGCTAGTATCCAAATCCTATAAAATGGAAGTCTATACCCAAAAAGCCAACTCCTTAAACTAGCACATCACCAATGCCACTTCTAATCGCAAAGAGTTATTCTCCATTATCAAAGACCTAGAAACACCTATCCTTCCTCCTAGCATAGCCAAAGTAAGGAAAACCTGGTGTACTACTATCCAGGATGCACTAGCCTCAAAAATAAACACCTTGCAAAACAAAATCGACTCGCAAAAAATAAATACTAGCAGCCACCACTGAGCCATCCCCACTGCCATCTACTCATACCATAATGAATATACCTGAATTCCACTTTACCCCAGTGACAGCAGATCAAGTACTAAAAAGTATAGCCTCTCTCAAACCTTCGAACTGCAAAGGAGACAACTTTCCGGCCAAATTAGTCAAAAATTGTGCCCCCACTCTAGCACCAACCATCACAAACTTTGTTAATGCCTCATTTAATTCCAATACCATCCCAGCCAACATCAAACAAGCCTGGGTCACCCCCCTCCTTAAAAAACCCACCCTAGACCACACTACCCTACCAATTACAGACCTATCACCACAGTTCCCTTCCTCCTCAAAATCATTTATAAAATTGCTTATACCCAAGTCCAAATCACAAACTACTAGGAGAAAGACAATCAGGCTTCCGCCCTAGTCACACCACAGAGACAGCATTATTGGACTTAAACATTCAGATGGACGCGGTCAGGGATTCATAGAAACTATGCATCCTGCTATTATTTGACCTGTCTGCGGCATTTGATTTAGTAGATCACAGTAAATGATGCCTAACATTAACCAACAACTTCCATTTCTCTAAGGAAGCCACTGCCTGGATTAAACCTTTCCTCGCAGACCGCACTTCCAGAGTAGCTATAGCCGACCCCATCTCAGTCCCACAAGTAGTCCCTCAAGGATCCTGTCTCTCCCCAACGCTCTACAACGCTTACACCAAATTACTCTTTGCAGCACTAGATGGGAGTAATTTATACCAATTTTGCTGACGACACACATATACTTATCCCAATCTCAGGTAACCTTGAACAGGACACCATCTGTGTGATCCAAATGTACTCCATCATCCAGAACTGGATGGCAGCTAACAGTCTCTGTTTAAACAGAGAAAAAACAGAGATCCTCATAGTAGGCTCTCCAACCCGCCTAGCCAAGCTACACCCTCAATACGCAGCTATAGTCATTGACGGCACCCCCATTACCATTTCCAACCCGGTAAAAACACTAGGAGTATATCTAGACTGGAGTCTTACTATGAGCAAACACATCAGCACACTCTCTTCATGCACAGCCTACACCTCCAAACTCATTGCTCGACCGTTCCTAACACAACAAAACTGTTGCACCCTCGCCAGAGCTCTTATATTAACCAAGATTGACTACTGCAGCATACTATTACTAGGGACATTAAAAAAAATATAAACAAATTGCAACTTCTCCAAAATAAAGCACTAAGAGCAGCACTAGGCATACAAAAAGAGACCATATGTCACAACACAGGAGAGAAGTACACTGGCTACCGATTCAAGCCAGGATACTCCACAAAACTCTTACCCTTACACATAAATGTGTTTCGGGCATCACCCCCAGCTATCTCAACCAAAACTTAAGCTGCAAAAGCTCATCCAGAACTCTTAGATCCAACGCACATTCGCAACTACTCATCCCCTGTTTCAAGAATGTAATAACAGGTAATTCTAGCTTCCCTGTAGCAGCCTCTAGAATTTGGAATTCACTCCCAGCCAATATCAGCAATGAACCGTCCCTCAATAAATTCAAAGTACTCCTCAAAACGTGGCTCTTTAATAAATATTAACCTTTTGTCAGATACATAGTTTTAACTACAGTGGATCTTCTCCCAGCTCTAACCCCCATAGGAGCTCCTCTCCATTAGACATAGGGGAAGGGAGACATTTCCCCATGTGTGGCGAACTGTGTAATGCGCCAAGAAAGGTCAAGGGCAGGGAGTCATTCCCCCTGGTATTGTGAACTCCCAGTGCTGGTTGGAACACGGGAGGAAGCGAGGCAGTCCGAAGCAATGAAACCGGAGAAGATGGCGTCCAGAGAGGTCGGATCGAAAGGTGTTCACTGCATTGCCAGGAGAAGCAGCAGGAACCGCAGAGTGAAGCCAAAGGTGTGGCGTACACGGAAAGGCCAACGAGACACGCTCCCAGACAGCAGACGGACCGCCAAGCAACTGGAGAGATGCGAGGGATGTCAAAGCTGCCAAAGACAACCAATAAACCCAGAGAAGAAGAATGGGTTACCAGGGTGCTTCAGGCTGCATGCCATGTACCGTTAGCAGCGCAGAGAAGCCCATACAGGGGAATTGGGACATTTAGTTTAACTGGAGGAGGGTCAATGACCCAAGGTATTAGAAGTATAATTTCTTGGATACAAGAATGAGCGAATACAAGCATAGAGAAGGAATCTTGCACTTGCATGCAAAAATTGAATAGTCTGAAAAGGGTCTGGCAGGAGAGTAAACCAAGCACTCAGTATGTCTGGGACCCACACCGAAGTACAGCAGCAAAATATCCTATCAGGAGAGTAAACCAGGCACTCAGCGAGTCTGGGATCCGCATTTAAGCAAAGCAACAAAACCTCTGGCAGGAGAGTAAATCAGGCATACAGGGAGTCTGGTACTCGCACCCTTGTAAGCAGAGAACAGAGATCCTGGCAGGAGAGTAAACAAGCAACTGGAAAACCGGGGCAAAGCACCCCCCTTTTGTTTTGCTATTGTGGAAGACCGAAAAGAGCTAAGGAAGCGATACCTCCACCTTGTTTTTTTTGTGAATCATAAGGGGAAGAGCCATACCTGTTTTGTCTGTAGCAAGATAACAGAAAACCAAAGAAGAAACTGTAAAACATACCTATAAGTGACATTGTGAATATGTGTGTGAATATGGGGAATCAAAGGGGAAAGGTCTTCCGCTTTGAATCTGGAAAATATAAAGGATATTATGAATACTTAGAAGACCGCAGGGGGAATATCATTTGAATGAAGACAAACGCAAGGGATAAGCCAGCCTTTTTGGGATTGGGACATTGTGAATATTAAAGTAGTGTGTGAGTGAAGATAAACCCAAGGGGAAAAGCCATCCACCTTGGGATTGTGGAATATTAGAGATGAACCTCTTTTTGAATCAACAAGAGAAATCCTAGGGGAAGGGAAGAACCAATTTTCCAATGGAACTTTATACCCTTTTCTTTTCTTCACTGATAAAGACCTTATGTTTGAAACTTAGAGAAGAATCTATTGGTGTACAGCTGAAAGACTATCACATTATATTGAGTTTAGTGTGTGAGGGTCAGATTAGGATTTTTGGACACAGGATGGAGAACTCATTTGAAATAGACATCCTGGGTGCTCTCTGACCACTCCCCAGTTTTAATTACATGTTCCATGCCAAGACGGAGGCCCAAAGTATGCAGATGGCATTTTAAGGGGCATGCCCTGGATGACCAGGTCTTTAGGAATGATATTGAACAAGGCATACACCTGTTTTTCCAGAACAACATAGGTTCAGTCCCTGACCCAGGCATCATTTGGGAGGCCTTTAAGGTTTATTTAAGGGGTTACTGTCTCTCTAGAGAAGTTAAGGCAGGGGCTTGAGATCACTGTGAGGGTCCATGACCTCGCTGGAAAGGGATATTAAAGTACTGGAACAACATGAAGCAACTCGGTCTGACTCTACAGTGAAGGGGAAATTAAGAGCAGCAATGAATGAGTTCTCCTCACTGCATGACAGGTAGGTAAAGTTCCTGGGCAGTAACGAAGTGGATCCTGGCCTGGGTGATTAGACATGAATGGCTGCTTGTTAATATAGTTGCAGTAGACGATGGCACAGGTACATTGATCAAGGATTCCCAAAGGATCAATACAGTCTTGAAAGATTATTACCAAACACTCTACTCCTCGGCCGGAAGTCAGGCAGTGAGCGTCTAATTAGATGGGGTAGCACTTGGGTGGCTGGATCCAGAGCAGGCACTAACCCTGAATGCACCTATAACGAAAGAAGAACTAAAACGTGTCATTGATTCCCTCCCCAATTGTAAGGCCCCCGTAACTAACTGCATAACTGCTGAATTATATATGGAATACACTGAGATACTAATACTACACCTGATAACTATGTATGAGGCTGCTCTTGCTCGCGAGGGTTACCGGAATCCACCAGAACCGCCTTGGTCACCGTCCTGTTGAAACCATACAAGGACCCCGCATAATGTGCTTGTTACAGACCTCTGTCCTTAACAGACACAGATAATAATATATTAGCACGACATTTGGCTGACAGATTGCTTCCCCACATTCCAGGCCGGGAGGAAATCTTGGAGCAACTCGCTTGTTTTGGAAGCAAGACAACTAATGGCAACACAGGTTCATATCCCAGGCTTGCGCTTAGAAACTAGTCCCCGGTATCAAGAGTGTTATAAAAAAACAATTATAATAGTGCTGGTGCTTCCCGATCTGGCGGGGTTCATCCCAGGCAGGTCTACTCAAAGAAACGTATGGAGGTTGTTTACAATAATGCATAATATAGATGGCCAGCTGCCGGCTGTGGTGGCCTCACTTGATGTCGAGAAGACTTTTGACTCAATGGTGTGGGGATTCATGTTTGAGGTATTGCAAAAGGTCAGGCCTGGGGATAGCAAATATAGGGTGGGTGCAGCTCCTTTGTTCGTTGCTGATGGCTCAAATTCTGATGAATCAGGTTGTCCCAGACTCCATTACACTGACCAGGGGCACAACGCAGGGGTGCCCCCTGTCTTTCATTCTTTATACCCTCGCCGTTGAACCCTTGGCGTGCCAGATTAGAGAACACAATGCACATCGTGGGGTGAAAATATATTCACACATTTTTGTTATATCCCTCTATGCTGACGAAATGTTATTGTATATACAAAATTCACGTTAGAATCTACAACCTGTGGTACACGCGATTCTGGCCTTTGGGGAAGTATCTGGCCTAAAAATTAACTGCAACAAATCCGAAGTATTATCGCTGATGCTAGTAGCCAGCCAAACAGACATTGTTCTTTTTTTTAACCATTTTTATTAATTTTAATAACAACCAAACAACATACAAAACAAAACTTAGCGGTGAATGTTATACATTATTGAATATTACGTATCTTGTTAAACTATAACCGCTACCTAGCCTTTACCCTCCCCCCTTAACTTGAGCCTACTCCATTTCGCCTTCCGCCGTTATATCTTCTTGGGATGATCCCTTTTCTTTCTTCTGGGAGGTATCATCCTCGCTTAAACATACCTGGGTGGACCCAACCAATGTAGCCACTAAATGCCTCCAGGCCATCAACGTATCTGCCTCTCCCCCCGCCCCCTCTACTGGTTGCTTCAGTCCATACCACCGTTTCGTTTTCAGCCCACCTCTTAAGGTCATTCCACCACACCTCTACCTTTGGCCTGTTACATGCTTTCCAGCCCATGGCAATCCTGCGCTTGGCCAATATGTAAGCTAGGTCTTTAGGTTTGCTCACATGCTTTAGCTTGCGCTGTCTGGGGAACGCCCCAAAATACATGCCCACACCGATTCCACATCTAGCGTGATCCCCTTCTCTGTCAGGCGGTGGGCCACTTCTTTCCAGAATTTACTAATTTGCGGGCATGCCCAGAACATATGGGTCATTTCCACATTCACTTCTCCACATTGGGACATGATTGTATTTCTGCATTTTTAAATCGGGCTATCATCTGGGGGGGTCATGTATGCTCTGGAGTTACGTATAGCTGGATTTGTTGCAGCCTTGCATTTCTGGACACCTTCTTATGATACCGTTGAGCTCTCTCACACAGCCCGTCATTCATGCATTCCCCCACTTCCTCTTCCCACTCCTGTGTTAGCTGGGTTACCTCTTTCCCCACCCTACTCATCAATGGTTCATAAATTCGGGAGACCTTGTGCCCTCCCTCTGTGATGTCATAGATTGTCTCAATGGTTGTATCTGGCTGGCCTTCCAGCTGTATTTCAGACCATGTGTCTTTCACTCGTCGCACCAGTCTGGTAAATGTGATATGTTGCCCTTGATGTAGGCCCGTTTCCTCTACCAATGCGTTAAACTCCAATATCTTCCCATCTTGTCAAATGTCTCCCATTGTTGCAATGCCCACCGATTCCCAGTGCATGCATATTGTTTTCCTCAGTTGCACGTCCCCTTTGATTAGTGCTACTAGCGGTATCTGCGGGGAGCACGGGGTCAGGTTCTCCATAGCCTTGCAAGCTTTCCGCCACATTTTCCACCCCAATTCCAACATTCTCGGACCCCCCTTTATCTCCAATTTCGGCAACCATATCCATTCTTTCAAGAAGAATGAGGAACACTCTGACCTCAGCAGTCTGGACTCCGCTGTTGGGTCTTCCGATAGCCATTTGGCCGCATATTGTAGCTGACTGGCCCAATGATAAATCTCAAAATTAGGACGTTTTATGCCTCCTTTGTCATATGTGTTTTGTAATTTCCACAGGGCTATCCTATTCCTAGTGTTGTGCCAGATAAAGCCTCTACATATGCTCTGGAGTTTGGCAAAAAAACGTTTAGGTATCATGTATGGTATGTTTCCAAAAAAGTGTATCAGCCTTGGTAATACAACCATTTTGAACAGAACTGCCCTCCCCACCATGGAAGAGGGAGCTTGGACCAGAATCTCATACTGTTTTTGATATTTGTTATAGCCTTCTCTGTGTTGTGTTTGTGTTTGTCCTCCACTGTGTGATAGATATCTATCCCCAGGTATCTAAAGGTTGTGGTCTCCCAGGGTATTTGTAGGATGGGTAATTGCTCCAGCAGGATCCCTTTATATCTTCCCAGGGGGAATATGCACGATTTTTTAGGGTTGACTGCAGTGCCCAAGAGCAATGCTAATCGCTCCATTACTTTTAGGATGTATTGAAAGTTTTCCTCCGGGTATCTTAAATATAACAACATATCATCCGCATACAACGATATTAGATGTCGCCCTCCTTTCGTGTGAATCCCCACCTCTTCATACTGTTGTCTGAGGTACATCGCTAGGGACTCTAATGCAAGGATGTATAACATCGGGGACCAAGGAACCCCTATCTGGTACCTCTACTAAGTTGCCACTTCTCTGAAATAACCGCTCTAGTCTTTACCGTGGCTAGTGGTGAGCTATATAATAGTTTAACCCATTTTAGATACTCAGGACCTATATCATATTCCTGTAAAGCTGCTATCAACCATGGCCATTTCACAGACTCGAAGGCCTTCACTGCGTCCAATGAGACTATTGCGACCTCTTGTGCTTCCCCTTCTGTCTGCTCTATGACCCGGTGAAGCCTTCTGAGATTGTCTGATATATTTCTATGTGGGACGTATCCAGTTTGATCAGGATGTATAAGTTTGCTTATAACCCATCTCAGTCTCACGGCTAGCACAGCCTTGAGTATTTTACTGTCCTGGTTCAGCATGGATAGCGGTCTGTACGATCCGCGCTCCATGCTCGGCTTGTCAGGTTTAAGAATCGGGATGATTATCGCCTCCCTTAGGGATTCTGGCAGCGTTCCGATTTCGAGAGCTTCATTTAACATGGCCAGTAGTGGGGGAAGCACCTCTATCTTATATGTTTTATAGAATTCGTTAGGGAGTCCATCCGAGCCCGGGGCTTTGCAAGTGGGCAATTCTTTGATCACTGCTTCTAGTTCCTCTAATGTGACAGGGGCGTCTAAGTTCTCTCTCTCTTCCGCACTCAATTTCGGTAGGCCAATGTCTCCCAGTATTTCCACTATGTCGCAGTCTTTCCCTTCATTTGTATCTCCATACAATGATTTATAAAACTCAAAATACCCTTCATTCACTCACTCCTGGGTATCAAGAATCTGTCCTCTTTCTCCTTGTATTGCTCTAACCATCGGTCTCGGTGTTTCGCTTTTGTACAACCATGCTAGCAGCCGCCCCGTTTTGTCTCAGCCGGTGTGCTGCCTCTCTATGTATTTCTTCTAATTTAGGTTGCATAGCCTCTCCTAGTGTCTTTTGCATGATTGCTGTAAATGGTATTCGCCTTGTCTAGGGAGTCTAGGGAGTCAACTCCACTGCGCGTAGCTGCCTCAAGTTCCTCCTGTGCATTCTGCAGTTCTTGCAGTATGCCCCCCTGAAGTCCTTTGGATTTAGCTATCGCTGATCCCCCTTAACACCACTTTGAATGCCTCCCATAGGGTGCCTATGGATTTTACGCTCCCAGTGTTATTTTCAAAATATTCAACAATCTCCTTTCTCAGGTCCTCTCTAAACACTGTGGGCCTCATCACGAGTCTGGCGGTAACCTGCCGGTTTTTCCGGCTCGGTTACCGCCGGACTCGTATTACCATTCCGCCTCTGTGATTCCCGGAATTACCGGGGCATTACAACCCCGCTGACTCGGGAATTCCGGAGGCGGAATTCGGTAAATCCCCATTCCCATTGAGTCCCATAGGACATAGGACTCAATGGGAATGGGGACCATGGAAACACCGGCACCATCTCATGATGGTGCCGGTGTTTCCACGTCCGCCTGCAGGTGGGCGGTGTTAAACACGCCAGGTCAGACCTGGCGGGAATGACACCTCCGCCTGCAGGGCGCCGAATCACCCGGTATAGAAACAACGGTGGCGGCAGACCAGTGGTGAGTGGTCTGAAAGGATTCTCGCTCTATATTCGGTCTGCACTATTTTTTTTTATTTTTTATTAGAATGGTATGTTTGGTAATCCAAACTTTTCATTATATTTATCTTTCGAAGAATCGGTAGTATAATTGCTTTTTTCGTGATCTTTTCGGTCTCGATCCAAAATTTAATGGCCGTTACAATTAGATGTTTGTCGTTGCCTTTTAGCAGATGGTTCCAGCTTTCTTTTGTAGTCATCTGTTTTTTTGATATTCTAAAGAAATCCTTGAATAGATTTCTTTTTTCTTGTAGGACTGGACAAATCATGATGATATGGAACAATGTCTCTTTGGTTCAGTTGCTCTGGCAGAAGCGACAGTCTGAGGATTTGATTTCTGTCTGTTGGGTGATACTCAGATAGTCTTGGGTTGCTAAGATGTTCAATCGGAAGCTTAAGAAGATATCTTGGGTATGTCGATCTGGAAAACAGGTCAAGTATGTTGGAAGTGCATGAAGGGCTCTTATGTCTATTTCGCATACTTGATGGCGTTTATATTTAGTTTGATCTTCGAGAGTTTTTATCCAGTCGCTCCTTTGTAGTTTTAGCTTTGTGTGTTGTGGCCTGTTCATTAACGTTTCTTCGGTGATGCCTTCAGCTTGCATTTGAGTCTTGACCTTGTTGGTCCATTGTTGGAGAATCGTTGCGTTTGTAGCGTTTTATTTTGCTTTTCAATATTTCTATGGCTGGGATTTTTTGGTGGCTTATTATTTTCCTGTAGAGGTCCATCTGTTTCCATGATAATATGGATTGTATTGATTCCGGTTGTATACGAATTGTTCGTATTACAACTGTTCGAATGACAATTGACCTTTTCACAATTGACCGAATTGTGAAGGTCAATTGTAACATATATATATATATATATATATATATATATATATATATATATATATATATATATATATATATATATATATATATATATATATGGGGTCAACTGTGAAAAGGTCAATTGTTCATTCAAACAATTGTAAACAAACAATTTGGGTAATACCATGATTCCAACGCCAGTTCGAAATGGATCCTTGTCATGGGGAAGTTTTTTGGTAGTGCTAGTGTTTTCCTCCAGAATATTGCTTCGTAGAGGTGCCATTTCATTCCTTGGTTGTTTACCAGGGTTTCGCCAGCGTATGTCAATATGGGAACAACTTTTTGTTTGTAGAAGATGATTGTTGATTTAAAGGAATGTGTCCAGAATTTGCAGTGATAGAACCGACCTAGTCTGGCTAGGGATCTGGCTTTGTCTTCGATGTGCATTTTCCACTGTTGTTCCGTGGATGACGCATTAACCATTACCCCTAGATATTTGATGGATTTTGTTGTTTCAATTTCTTTGCTTTCAAGATAGAACTTTGGGGTTTTTCAGTTCCTCTTTGTTTTTTGGGTTGTTAGGTTCATTACTTTGGTTTTGTTTATGTTGATCTGAAGTTCATTGGCTGTCATGTAGGTTGCTACTTTGTCCAGAGTTTTTTGTAGACCCGATGGGGTTTTGTCCATGACTGTGATGTCATCAGCGTATATTAATGATAGAACTGATTCATTATTTAGTTTCGGAGGATTTGAGAGTGGATCTTTGATTGAGTTGACAAAGTCGTAGGTGTATAGAATGTAGAGGCAGGCGGCCAAGGGACATCTTTGCTTGAGACCGTTGGAGGTATTGATCTGTTGTGTGACTTTACCCTGTTTTGTTAGCCTGACTCGGACTGAGGTATTAGTGTATAGTTGCTTGATTGGGTGAAGAATTGCTGGTGGACAGCCCCATGTTGTCAGTTTGGTCCATAGTTTGGTTCTGTTTACTGAATCAAATGCCATTTTTAGGTCAATGAAAACCGCATAAACCTGTTGATTTCTTAATGACGCCTCATATTTGAGGAGGCTCAGTATTATCAAGTTGACGTTGGTTCCAATTTTGCCTACGAATCCTGTTTGCCGTTTTTCAACTTTCCTGTTCTTTGTTGCCCAATCAGTACGTTTTTTAAGTAGAAAGTTCGCAAAAAGTTTTCCTAGCGGGTCGAGTAAGGCTATGGGTCTGTAGTTATGTGGGTTCTTTCTGTCCCCAGTTTTGTAGATAGGAATCAAGATGGCTAGTGTCCATCTTTGTGGGATTCGTTGGGTTTTTTCAATGATAAGGAGCAGGTGGGAGAGGAGGCTAGCCCAATTTTCCGGTGCAGCCTTCAGGATTGCGTTTGATAATCCGTCTGGACCTGGCGCTCTTGATGGATTTATAGTTCAATGGTTTGAATGATGTCCTCTGTTTCCCATTTCAGATTCCATTTTGGGCAGGTGGATTCTTGTTGAATAGCCTCTGCATGTGCACTGTTGTTATATAAGGTGTTGAAATGTGCAGTCTACGCTTCTGGATCAACTTCTTGGATCATGTTTGTTGTTCTGTTGTTTCTGTTTAGAAGTGACCATAATTGCCTTGTATTTTTCCCTTTGATTGCCGCTAGAATAGCTTCAGCGTCATCTTGTTGCAATGATCCTTTGACTGATTTAGGCGAGTTAGAATAAATCTGTTTTTCTTTTTTTATGGCGATATTTGCTCCTGTTGTATCCAGTTTTTTCAGTTGACGTATTTTTTTCCGAAGCATTTTTTTCTTTTCTTTAATTTCCATATTGAATGCATGTTTATGTGTAACAATGGGATTGGTACTTTGGAAGGATTGTTAGTCTCTGAGTACCCATTCATAGTTGAGTTTTACATGGTCAGGCATTGAAGATCTTTCAAATTTAGATACTAAGTCGATCGTTTGATGCTGTTTTATTCTTAGTTTCGTTAGTCCGCTGTTTATTTCAAGTTCTGGGAGGTCCAGGATCGAGTTCTCGATTTGTTCTGTTTGCCATGTTATTGAGATTTGACAGTGATCGCTGTTAGATTGTGCAGAGTTTTCAGTGGTAAATAACTTGTTCTTTATTCCTTCAGAGATGTAAATATAGTCAATAATCGATTTGGAGTTACCACTGGACCATGTTGGGGGCATTTGACCTTGTGTGTTTAACGGTTGTTCTGTTAGGGTTAAAATGCGGATCTCGATCTTTTTGGTCCATTTTCTTGCTCTTGGAGATATTTTCTGGGTGTCTAGACGAATTCCTTCAGAGTTGTAGAGGTGGATGTTTAAATCGCCGGCGACTACACACTCAGTTTGCGCGAAAGAGTTTGCTATTTTATCGTACTAGTCATAGATGGAATCTATGAATTTATTATCAGTCATTGACATTGCGTTCCAATAGATGTTGAAGATTGTTAAGTGTGTTTTATTCGGAGGTTCCTCTGGTTTGGATGGCGGGATCAAAATACAGATGACAATGTATTGGGCCCATGGATGGATATTTTCTTTTTGACAATTGACCAGTTGGGGTCTATCTTAGTCAAGATTACCATGCCAGATGATGGTCTGCCTTGTTGTGCTTTAATTGCCGGGTTCATGAAAGTGGAAAACCCATCGCAGACCACTTGTGTGGATAGCCAAGTCTCTTGGAGGCATATTATAGCTGTTTCTTTTTGTTTTATAGGACTCTCTGAGAGGAGATGTTTGAACCCTCTCGTATTCCATGAAGATAATGTTGTTTCTGTTGTTGAATTTTGGTTTGAGGTTGGTTGTTATAAAAAGGTTTTCCTTTGTATACTTTGGAAAGTGTTTCTGGGTGATGAATTTCTGGTCGGATATTTATGGGTGATCGTCTCCCTTGGTACTTCCGGGATGCTGGTTATCTGGTGTGAATTTTTTTGCCTGGACTGGTTGTCATTTCTTGTTAGGTATGGTTCTTCGGTTGTTCGTGGTCTACTTAAAGATTGACGTTGGTCATATTTGCGATGAATCGGGGCAACTTGAGGCCTGAAGTTGGTATACAATTTTTTTCTTTGAGAGCCATAAATCTTGTTACTTGGATTGGTTTGATGATGAAGCCCCATTTGGCAAGTTGATTTTTGGCAGACATAACTAGTTGGATTGTTTGGTTGTGATAAAAGTCAATGTGGACTGTTTCCATCTTTTTCTTATTCGGAAAATGTATGACGTTGATGTCTTGTGTAGCGACCTTCGACGATGTCGGGATAGCGTTCACTAGGCGAAGGATGTTTACTCTGTTCAAGATTAGTTTTTCATCCGGTCTTAGATTTACAGCAGTTAGCAAGAGTCTGAATATGCTTGGTTCCTGAAGCGGATCTGTAAATGTTGGTCTGATTAGAGATGTATTCATGTCAATCAGTTTATTTCCCGTGGTATCAGAAGGGACGTCAGGTTCCGTTGAAAACCAGGATTCTTCAGTAGATATTGATGAATACACAAGTGACATGTTTGTCGTTGATTCGTCGCTGTTCGTGTAGATTGAAGTTGAAGAGATCTCACAGTATTCATCTATTATGATCATTGAGTCTTCTTGAGAGTCATGTTCTCTGTTGCTAGTTTGAAGTGAAGATGTAATCAACGTTGTATTTTGTGTATCTACTGCTGTTGGTGTTTTTGGCGCAATGTCGTGGTCGATGGCATCCAGTAATGCCTCTAATGGTTCTTGTTCTTTGATTGAGATCAATTCTCCTTGTGGTTGGGGTGTCCGTTTTTTGTTCTTATTTGTATTAGTCTTTGTCGTTTCTTTGATCAATGGATTAGTGCTCATTTCATTTTTGTTGTTGATGGGATTCTTTGTTGTTGAGGGGTGGGGTTTCGACTTGTGCTCTTGGTTGAGTTGCAATTTTCGCAGAAAGGCTTGTGATCCTGTTTGATGTTTTTTTTTGGTTGTTTCTTTTGTAGTTGTTGCTTTACCCGGCTGATTGCGTTTGGTTAGGTCAAAAATGTCAAACGGGGTGCATGCTGGAGGTTCTGTACTTGCGATATGGAGTTGAGTTGGTAGGTTGTACATTTGTTCTGTATGAGGGTGCCTTGTACCTTGATCTTGGGGCCTGAACGGTTGGACGTGTCCTTTGGCTTTGTCGTCCATTATTTTGGTGGTAAATGTTGTCAGTGTTTCTATGAGAGTTTGCTTGTCTAGTCGATCAGTTCTTGCTATTTCGGCTGGACGATTCTGCCATGTTCTTGTAGATTCTGCTTCGTGATTCAGTCGGTCTTGTATTGAGGTTATGAAGCAGTCTATGTTTGTTTGTTTTGTTAGGATCATTGCAAGTAGAGTGGCTTGGTCTTTGGTGGCATCAACTGTTGCTTCATGGATCTTTAAGAAGGGGAGCATCGCTACTGATAGGACAGCCACTAGCATATTTTGGAGATCCAGCATGGTCGTTGGAATTCTTTTATTGGATTCTGGCGTATTGGGTGTTTTTTCAGCATTTTGTGGAGGGTAATTTGACTCTTGTTGGTTTAGCGCAGCCGTCGTTGCATTCAATTGGTTCTCTTGCGGGAATGTTTTAGGGACGAACAAGTTAGCTTTGGTGGGAAGTGGTGTCGATGTACTAGATATCACATTTGTGTTTCCCCTGTGTTTGTCTGTTAGGGCTTTCATTTTCTTCTGTTCTTGGAAGTCCATGATGGCATCTATTTCTGTAATGTCGATTGAAGGTCGAGACACCCGGTTTGAAGGTTTGGAGTAGTTGTCTTGGGGGGAGTCTATGAGGTGGTAAGTTGACTGCCACTGTTGCTTTGCTATGAGTGCTCTTTGTCGCAGTGTTAGGTTCAGCGTTGGATCTTTCAATTTTTTGGTTACAGGAGTATGGAACTGGAGATCAGATTGGAGTGCAGGTGGGAAGCCTCTTTTTCCACAAACTAGTGGGGATGATTTGGAAGTCGTTTCTGGTGTTTGATTGTTAATAGTTTTCTGACTTTTGTCGTTGTTCTGTGTTTTGACTGCAGTTGAGGGTTTTTGGTGCTTCAGTTCTTCATTGGAAGAGCATGGTGAATTGTTTGGTAGCTCAGTGGTAGGGGTAAGTGACGGTTCTTGGTTCGTACGAATGAGAGATACTGGTTTCTCTTTGTTGTTGTTGAGGATTTGAGGCGGACTAAGGGTGAGAGGCTTTGTTTTGCTTGTGGTGTTGCTGGATTCTTTAGGTGCAGTGGGTTGTGAGTTCAGTGTTGAAGTATGTTTTGAAAAGTTAGGAACAGTTTCTTCTAATTTCTCTTGGAGGTGTGTTCTGGGTTTGGTGTTCTCCATATCTGTTTTTTTCCTTTTGAATGTGTAGGGACGCAGAGGGTGCAGGCTCTAACTTAGTTACTGCGTATCCAGCGTAAACAGCGGGAAACAGCAGACAACAACGCCCTTGTCACTGCGATGGGTCTAACACCGCAAGGGCGGCTGGGTATTTTTTTTAAGCCCGCTTCCTGGGGCCGGGGCTTCAGTCCGCTCACGTGACTCAGATCACGTGACCTCACGACGAAAAAGAAAATGAAAAATTCAGCAAACACTGCGCTCGCTTCAAACTGCTGTGCAGGAGGCACAGGCTTACGTGAATCGGAGCGGGATGTATTCAGGTAGGTGGAAAGTAAATTTCTTCAGTTTGCAGCTCACAACTGGTGCCTTGATTAACACAGCGGGAAACAGCAGACAACGATGCCCTTGTCACCGCGACGGGCTTAACGCCGCAAGGCGGCTGGGTGTTTCTTTTAAGCCAGCTTCCTGGGGGCGGGGCTTCAGTCCGCTCACGTGACTCAGATCACGTGACCTCACGACGAAAAAGAAAATGAAAAATTCAGCAAACACTGCGCTCGATTCAAACTGCTGTGCAGGAGGCACAGGCTTACGCGAATCGGAGCAGGATGTATTCAGGTAGGTGGAAAGTCAATTTCTTCAGTTTGCAGCTCACAACTGGTGCCTTGAGTAACACAGCAGGAAACAGCAGACAACGACGCCCTTGTCACTGCGACGTGCTTAACGCCGCAAGGGCGGCTGGGTGTTTCTTTTAAGCCTGCGTCCTGGGGGCGGGGCTTCAGTCCGCTCACGTGACTCAGATCACGTGACCTCACGACAAAAAAGAAAATGAAAAATTCAGAAAACACTGCGCTCGCTTCAAACTGCTGTGCAGGAGGCACAGGCTTACGCGAATCGGAGCGGGATGTATTCAGGTAGGTGGAAAGTCAATTTCTTTAGTTTGCAGCTCACAACTGGTGCCTTGATTAACACAGCGGGAAACAGCAGACAACGACACCCTTGTCACCGCGACGGGCTTAACGCCGCAAGGGCGGCTGGGTGTTTCTTTTAAGCCCGCTTCCTGGGGGCGGGGCTTCAGTCCGCTCACGTGACTCAGATCACGTGACCTCACGACGAAAAAGAAAATGAAAAATTCAGCAAACACCGCGCTCGCTTCAAACTCCTGTGCAGGAGGCACAGGCTTACGCAAATCGGAGCGGGATGTATTCAGGTAGGTAGAAAGTCAATTTTTTCAGTTTGCAGCTCACAACTGGTGCCTTGATTAACACAGCGGGAAACAGCAGACAACAACGCCCTTGTCACCGCGACGGTCTGCACTATCTCTCCTATCATTTCCGGGGAGGCAAACATGTAATCTAGCCGTTTATACAAGTTATGTGGGGCTGAATAGTGCGAATAATGTCTATCAACTGGGTGGTGTAACCTCCACATGTCTTCTAGCTTAAAGTCTTTCAACAAAGTCTGCAAGGTTCTGGCTGCCGGGGTGGGTTTGTCCAATTTCCCATCTGACCTGTCCATCCTGGGATTAAGCGTACAGTTGAAATTGACTCGCCATATAACCGCGCCCCCCCAAGTATGGGGTTATTTTACTGTATACGGTCTTGAAGTAGGCCACGGTATCTTGGTTCGGGGCGTATGTGTTAATAATGCACAACTCTCTGTTTTCTATTAGTCCCCGTACCGTCACCATCCTCCCATCTGACTCCACCGCAGATTGTAGCAGCTGAAAAGGGACATGCGGTGCCACCCAGGTGATTACCCCTCTAGCATATGCAGAGTATGTTGCCCCCACTGTGGTCCCTTTCCATTTCTTCCCTATCACCTCTTGTTTTTCTTTTGTAAGATGGGTTTCTTGTAGTAAGGCAATATCTATTTTCTGCCTCCTCAGGTACATCATAATTTTGTTTCTCTTGAGATAACTATTTAGCCCCCTGACATTCCAGGTAACTATCTTGAGGTCCCCCATCATTATCCGTACCCAGTTCCGCTCTTCTCCCTTTTCGTCCTCTGTATCTTGCGCTTTGGCGCATGGATGTAAGCTCGTCCTTTTATTAAAACCACAGCACGCCAACCAACTCCCTACCCACCCCCCACCCTTCCCATTCCTAAATTTTGCCCAGCTCCATCCCTGGATCTAAGGCCTACCCGCATTTAGTACCTATTCGGCAGTGCCGATACTAGGGACACAGCAGGAGGTTACCACACTACCGGCAACCCAACTATCCTATCTATAGGGGTATAAGAGTGAGTCCAGAATGTCTCCTGTTATTACGCCACATTATGTTGTGCTCATTCAATACTGCATGTTCAGCCCATATCCCATTACTTCCAAGTCTATCCTGCCCTATCTTATATTCAAGTCCCAATGTCACAGTTTATACAGCACCTCGGCTTCGGGATCACGCCTCACTTATCCGTCCTCTTTCTGGCTGTCTGCTCCTGACGGGCAATTTTGGGCATCCAACCACTCTGCCGCATCTTCCGGGGTATCAAAGAACAGGGCCTTGTTTTTATTAAACACTTTCAGTTTTGCCGGGGACATCCGCATATATCTTTCCGGAAGTGTTCCAGGATCTTCTCTCTGTCTCTGTAATTCAGAATCTTGGCAATTATTGGCCTTGGGGGTAGGGGGGAGGTGGGCCAAGGGGGGGTGGGGGTGGGCCCAGGGGAGGGTCTCCTTGTGAGGGCTCTGTGTGCTCTCTCCACCGCGAACCCTTGGGTGAGCACCCCTCCTCCTATTTCCTGAAGCAGCATGGTCACAACGTAGTCCGTTGGGTTAGGGCCCTCCTAGCCCTCCGGAAGACCCACTATGAGTCTGTTGTTCCTCCGGGCACGCCCTTCGGCTTCCTCTGCTCTGTTTTCCAGGTTGCTTACTTGCTGTTTCAGTACGTGAATCTTCGAGGCATGGGATGCGCTAGCTCCCATATTTGTGGTCACTTCTTTCTTCAGCTCGTCTGTGCACTCCGCTATTGTCCGTACGTCTTGCCTGAGTAGGTTGACTCCCTCCTGCACTGCGCCCACTTTAAGCTCCAGCGCTGCCTTGAGTTCGGCTGTGGCTGCCTCCAGTTTGATTTCCCATGTCGCCTTCAGGTCCGCGATCGCGTCCAGGATCTGCTGCTCATTGCGCGTTGGGGTTGTGTCTATTTGTGGGTTCCTGTCTTTATTCCTGGTCCCTTCTGTTGGCTGTGGGGTCTTCGTAAATTCCTCCAGTGTGGGTTGCTTCCTTTGGTCTTGGGAAGTTTAGATGCCATCCCGAGCTTCCAGTCCCGTGCCACGTGGAAGAAGCCGGCGTCTGCTTCACTGCCAGTGTCGCTTGCTGCCAAGGGGGAGTGATTTTCCTTTGCGATAGTTCAGGTTTCGGCTCCCCTCCTCTGGGACAGGTTATGAGTCAGGCTTATGTGACCAGTGGCATTGGGTCCCCTAACGCGTAGTCGGGCAGGTGTTTGAACACCTGGTGTGCAGGCTCATTGTAGGGCCCGATCCCTCGTGGTTCCCTAGTCAGCCGTTGGTGCTCTCAAGCGTCTGCTCGAAGGATGTTGCGTACCTGCTGAAGTTGGGCGGGGGCTATTGTCACAGCGGGTCTGGATGAGCTCCCATCAGTGTTCCTTTTGGGGTGCCACTGTAGTTTCCAGGTTGCGGCTATTTATGTTTACGCCCGTTCTGCCTCATCAAAAGGCACTTGGTTGCAGCCCGCTCGTGCCCCCTCCACCAATACTTCACTGTGATCAGTGGCCTTTACACTCCTCTAGGCCGCTCCCGGTCTCCACACTATGGCGCACTGCCACTTGCTGCCGCGGGCTCCTCTGACTCTGTGGCCTCACTGAGCACATGCCTTTCTTTGTCTCCAAGCACCACTTGCTGTGAGCTTCCCCCTTCGCCTTATCACATTACATTCACTAGCCTCTGTTTACCTGTGGCAACACTGTAACATTGTTGCAGTTATGTGATACTGTTTCAGTTAGTCCGCTGCAGTGTTCGTTGTCAGCACACTCTGGTGTTGTGTTGCACCCTCTTACTACTTAGTATTTTGGAATCCTGGGGATCTCTGCACGGGGCTTGTCCCGTGTCGGCTCCTCTTGCTTTCAAATTCCGTATGTCTGTGCATTAGGAGCAGAGCAGCTTTTATTGCATCCAATGCCCGCTGTGGACCACACCTCCAGCCTCCACTTATGTGTTCCTTCATCCGCCACCCGGGCACCGCAGATCCTTCAATCAAGCAGCTTATTCTCACAGAGCCTCGTTATGTACACATTGTCCCGTCTGCTGGGGACTCATGACATCCAATCCACCGCTGTGTTCTTGCATATATTCAGGTCTGCTCCCAACGCTGCCGTGTGGGTCAATCCATCTCTGTGTCTTATCTGCAAGCTCCGGTCCTTTGTTCGCATCGGTCTGCCATTTTAGATCCTTTGTCCACGCACAGTCTCAAGTTTCTTCGGGCTTAATGCTCGTGAACCATGGCGTACTCTGGTCTCAGAACGCCTTCCAGACTCGCCCCGCAGTTTCAGATGCATGCACCTTTCGATTTCAACAAACATGAACATCTCTGTATGCAGCTATTTACGGATCGTTACAGGATCGGATGGAGCTCCTACAGGAGCACGACTGCTTACATGGCCTTGTAGCCACGCCCCCCAAACAGACATTGTTGATGAGTTTAGATGGTGCCCTCAGGGTATCATATACTTGGAAACACAAGTAACAACATCGGTAGAGTCACTGTACACTCACAATTACTTAAAGACACTTGAGACCCTTGGGAGCAAGGTAGAGGCCTGGATCCTCCTACCATTTTCCCAGACCACTATGATCTCCTTGGCCATGATGGTTGTTGTCCCAGAACTCCATTATATTTTCATTAATGTCCCGATTTCACCTCTGATAGACTTTTGGACATGGGTACTAGGCAGGCAAAGGTTGCAGATGACATCCTGACACAACATATGACAGAGGAGGGCTCGACTATCCCAATATATTATTTAGCCACACAGATCCAATATAGTCTGTGGTGGTGGTCCCCTTCTCCGGATCTACCTCATGTGGGACTGGAGAGAGCAACCACGTACCCGGACAGTCTGACTTCACTTCTGTGAGGGGACAAAAAGACCTGTTTGTACACAGATACAACCAGTGGACATTACCTGTAGGGCCTGGGACAGAGTTGCATGCATGACAGGGGAAGAATACCTATATGAACCAGGCTGTTCCATATACAGAACACATAGGGTAGAAGTCACATTCGAGAACATTTTTCAGATCCGCTTCGAACGATTAGGGGTACACACATTGAGAGAAATACCAGATGTGAGGGTTGTCACGTGGGATCAGCTGAAAGAGCGGGAGCAATGGAACGCTGTCACAATGCTCCTATACTATAGATTAAGAGAGGCACTGAAGGCTCGATGGCCATCCTTTCCTGGCGAACCCACAACATCTCGGGTAGTCCACTATGTGGTCAAAGCACCTAGGTACACAACACTAGCATCTTCCCTGTACACAAGGTTGAAGATGTTGCGGATAGAGAGGGAGTCTAGATCCAGGGCCAGGTGGGATGAAACATTGGGAATTGTCCTGACTGACCCATAGTGGAAGATTGCATTTATGCAAAGAAGACGGATATCATCCAAAAACAGACTCTGTCTGCCCCACTTGAAGTATCTCCATCAGATGTATTACACTCCATTGCAATTGCAAACGTTTTTTTGCGACAGATTCACGCAGTGTAGGCGTTGCCCCCATGACCGGGCTGATTTTTTACCCGTGGTTTGGGAATGTACATATATACAAGAACTCTGGTCACAAATCATTGTTGTTATGGGTCGGATGGTAACGTGCCACCTGCCGGAAGAACTGAAAGTGGGGACCACCGAGAGAAGAAACTGCTAGGTATGGCCTCTACTGTTGCGCGGTCATTAATAACCCAGGCATGGGGGAAACAACGTGCACCTACCTTTCTAGAGTGACTCAACTGTATGAAGGACTAGAGGTGAAGGAAGCACAGTATGCCCTGTTGGTACCCGGCAGGGGCAGGTCTGTGGACCTTTGGTGCCCATTTAGTGCGTATTTAACTGAAAGTGAGAATGGCAGGGAGGATGCTGGGAGGATTCATCAAATGCACATTCAGATACTCCTATAGCCACTTGATCGAAAAGATGTTTTATCCATATATTATTTCTGCCAGGCTAAAAGGAGAGGCATGGGTGGTGCTGGGCACAATGGGGGGCTGTGGACTGGGAGGGGGTACGAAGGGTTGCATTGCTTGGGTGAATGGTCACCACTGTGCATTGTTTTGGTTGCTTGTTTTAGTTTGTATTGATGCATTCAAAATCAATAAATAAAAAAAAAAGAAACTGGGAAGCCAAGAGACAGGTGAATAGAGTATTTCTCCTGGTGACCAAGACCAGGGGAAGGGAGTAACCCCCCTCCTGAGGAACATGCAACCAGAACTGTGCCATCCAGTCCAGGAGGAGGGGGTCTTTCTCTTGGACCAAGAACATTGGCACCTTTAGTTTAGTTATAAGTGTAAGGGACAGAGATAGGGACGTTTTGACACAGGAAGGTGGACTTCTTAACTTACTAAGACATCCTGACAGACCCATTAGCACTGTAGTTGAGGCAGGGGAATTCCTCATATATATATATATATATATATATAGGGAATTATAGGCTATCTCTTTATTTTTTCATTGAATAAAAGTCTATAGCAATCACTATGCCACCTGTGTGTCAGTCTCCTCCTTCTGCACGCTTACATCAGGAAACAATATGCAATCTATTTTGGGTTGTTTCCTGTTCTCAGTATTTACAGCTGCTAATGGTGCAGGATACATTATCTTCCTTGAACCAGCAACAATCTACTGAGATTTAAAATATTGCAAAAGCATCGGCAGTAAAACATTACGTAACACCACAGTGTGTTTCACAATCTAATCAAAAATTCTGAGCTGGAACAGTGATCTCTGACACTTTGGATCTGATGTTAATGATTGAAAAGATTCCTCATATAAAAATCCTTACCAACACCCACTCCAATGACATAGAACCTCGCCCCATTGCAGGATTATCTGATTACATACTTTCAGTCACTGTGCATTGTTCATACTCAGCTCAATAGATGCAACAAGTCAGGATGGATGAATGGAGTTGCCCTCCTTTTCTCTGCCTAACTCCACACCACCTTGACATCCCCTAATTCTACTTCCTTCATTGAGAGCTTAGCATTGAAATGTCTGGTCAACCCAAAAAACGCTATGAAAGTGTTGCCACCATATGCAGACCTCCAGAAGACAATGCTCCTGTCATTGAAAATTAGGCACACTTTTATCACCATCCTCCAAACTACTGCTTATAAAATCATCATCTTGGAAGAACTCCAGAAAACCGACGTCTATCGTTCTTGGTTACATGTGATTTTAACGAATCACAAAACAACAAATGAATTTTTAACGAACAAAAAACGTCTACAAAAATTATTCTTTTTTCATTGTTTTGAGGGGATTCCCCCACCCAAATCTCCTTTTTTACATTCATACTTTTCCCCACCCCCAAAACTACTATTCCCATTCCCAACTACATATATATTGTTTATAGATGATTTGGGTTCATTGAAAAATGCATTTGTTGTTTTTAATTCGACAAAATCAATGCATACCATCTTTCTCAACCTGAATCTCGTCCAGTGAATTAGCCAACCTGCTTATGAAGGTGGCCAACCTTAGACACCACCCCTACAGCTAGCCTTGCCCTCTCCAGCCTCACAACCACCCCATTCCATGGGCTGACATTCACTTAGTCCTCTCACATCTCAAAAACCAACAAAGACCATCCACCAGTGCGATCAACCAAGTAGAACCTTTTAACACTGTGAGACCACTGAAGAGTTGGCATCCCCCCTACTGCCTTTGCAGAGACTTTCATTCCTTCTGTCCCACAAACTGGAGTACCCGACATCCTGCTTCAAGATATTTACCTTCAACTCTCCTGAAACACCTTATCTACTGGTTTCAACCATCAGAAAAACATCATATCTCTTAAGGAAATTGGTTTTAACGTTAAATTACTCTTTTGAAACAAATATGGAAACTAAAACATCGCTCTTTGATAAATGTAATGTAATATAATGTAATTTATCATTTGTATAGCGCCGTTTCCCATTGGTATGGCCTCAAGGCACTGTAGGTGAACGCCCTCAGAGGATTGAATTCCAGGGTATGGGAAATTTGCCTGAGAATTTTAGAATGTGTGTTTGCATTTTCTCCACTACAAAGGTGGGGGGGGGGGGTGGTAGTCAAGTCCATGTTAGCTAACCATGTGGATGGCTGCTGTGAGGTAGTCGGGAGAGTATGCGAGTGCAGGAGATCCACTATGTGTCCAGTTAGACTGAATTTATGTTGCACGAATTAGCTGCATTATTATGGCTGAGGTGTTGTGCAATGTGTCTTAGAATAGTGTATGATGGCAGATGCATGCAGGTGGGTGGGCATGACTTTGGCTATCTTCCATCAAAATGGAGTGCGATACATACCTTTATGTCCTGGCTGGATCTTGGTTTTGTAGATGTGGCGTGGATTCTGTCCTGCGGTCTGCTGAAGTTTATTGTCTTTGTCACTCAGTACATTTCATGAGGGGTTAATTGCTGCCTCGGCCTATCTGACAGGTGGTTAAATATCCTGAAGTGTGCCATGGGTTTGCCAGGATGATGGGGGTGGAGAGCTCGGTCTTGAGGGCCTTATGGAAGGCAAGGCGATCCTCTTAGCAGTGGATGCTTTGGGAAATTGTGTTCCAGATTGTGGGGGCTTGGACAGAGATGGAAGATCCCCTATTTTTGTCGACTTGAAGGGAGGGATCACAAGGAGGAGTGTGGTGCCTGATCGCAGGTTTCTAATGGGTTGGTAACGGGTGAGTTTGTGTTGAAGGTATTCTGGGTCTGTCTTGTTGAGGGCACGGGGGTGATACACATGGCTTTGAAAATGTCCCGCTGCCCGACAGGGAGCAAGTGGAGGACACAGAGGGTGGGTGTGATTTGCTCTCTGAGGCCACAGGCCAGGAGGAACCTAGCTAAAGTGTTTTGGACCTGTTGGAGCTTTCTGAGTTGATATGCAGGGGCACCCAGGCAAAGGACACAGCAGAGTCTAGAAAGGAGAGGACGATGGCCATTATTGCTGCGACTCTGTGAGGGTAGGAGAGGTAAGGGAAGATGCGTCAGATAATGCAGAGGTGTAGATAGCAATATTTAGACACAGCCTGTGTCAGACACAGAGTTGATGTGGTGTGAAAGTGTCAGATCAGTGTCCATGGTGCATCCGAGGTTCTTTACTGAGTTGGAGGCGGCGGGAAGAGTGACTAGGGAGGACCCAGAGTGGGGTGGGTTGGGGGAAGAGTGCCATTTTGCCGCAGATCATGATTTTGGTTTCACTGGGGTTGAGGAGGAGGTGGTTAGTCGTCATCCAGGGGTCTATTTCTGTGAGGAATGAGTAATGGCAGAGGTCTAATGGATCTTGAAGATGAAGGACAGCAAAGACAAACACAAATGTCTAAGACACAACAGAGTCTTTCGCACTTCTAGCACCAGGAAAAAGAAAGGTTCCTAATGAGAGAATCACCAATTCTCAAATTGAATCTGCCAAATGATTCTGCTTCTGCAAATAATTGCTCCTTGGATCTCATCTCTTATCAAAAGCTGGCAGATGACCTGTCTACACTCTTTTCAGAGAACAAATACAGCATCCAGCAAAGCATTTTGGACAAGCGCAGATCAACTGGACCCCCTTGCCCAAAGCGCTGCCTTCAGCCACCTTCTCGATATTCAGACACAGCTTCATCAGAACAAGTTCCCCCGTACTCTGCCACCAACATTACGGTAAACATACCAACCCTTGCTCTTGCACTGGCAGCCTTCCTTAACAGCCTCTATGTACACAGAGTTATCCCTGAGTCCTAGAAAAGAGCCACCATCTCCCCTTTCCTCGATAAACCCACAGTAGACCTTAATATCTTGATACACTACTGACCTATAGCTGTTACTCAGGAATTCTGTGAATCTCAAAGCCTTTTACACAATCACCAATCCGGCTTTAGAACAACAAGAGACACTGGAACTGTCCTCCTGTCTTTACGTACGTACACATTAATACCCTTTCCTGCAGGCTTCCCCAGACCATAATGGCCCAGGGCCCATGTTGTAGGCCTGCACAATGCGAGGCAAATCACAGTGTGCTAATAGCTTTTCTTTATAAGTTGTGGAATTATGTGGTAGCCGTTTCACGAGTTTATTACAAAAAAGACACTGCAAAAGAAAATGGCTGCTGAGGAAAATAAGTTTTCCATTTCCCTGGCTGCCATGTTTCTGATGGAGGAGCGGTGGCTGGAGATCTGCAGAAGAATGTAGGTAAGTGCAGCAGTTAGGTGTAAGGGTCGGTCGAATGGACTTTGAGGTTGGAGGGGTTCTGTTTTGTGCGGAGAGTTGGGGCAAGGAAGCAGCAAGGAGACGAAATGTCAGTAGAGGGGGTTGGAGCGCTCTGCTTGCTTCAAACACAGTCAATGATTATTAGTTTCAGCCTGGGCTTGGACCAAGCTGATTAGCTATTTGATGTGCACCCTCTCCGGGTGGTAATTGACAATAACCCCCTAACTATTACCATATTTTTGGACCAGTCCACAGCCTTTAATACTGTTACCATCTCACTTTGCTGACTTTTTTTGAATTTGCTTGCATTCTACATGAAACCGCTGGCTTACCTCACACACCTGCTCCTTAAAAATGTATGCAGATGTTACCCAGATTAACTTCAAACTCGAGGGGCACTGCAACACTTTCCAGTGTATTTCCATCTACCTCTCTAGCATCCAGGACAAGATGATTGAAAACAATCTATACCTTGCTGTGGACAAATCTGAATTTTCACTTTTGGGTACAAAAATCTGTCAATCCCCCCACTTATTTACAAACCGAGGGAGACCATGTCTGTATAGGGAAGACTTTGTTAGAGCCTCTGAGGTCTTCTTAAAGTGGTGAGTCCCTTGGAAAAACGCTACCTCTGAGCTGTTTTTTTTGTTTGATGAACTGCATATTCAACATGAAAAACCCAACCAAGTTGCTTATGCATTTAGTAATTGTGTATAGCACCATGCATAGAGCTCTGACCCCTACAATGAGGGTGTTTTGCATGCCCCAAGTTCTTTTAGCTTCCGCCTCTCTACCCTGAACAATGTAGTACCAAAACACAAGGCGGTTGGAGCATGTAACCTTGCCACCTTCCACAACTAACTTGCCGTTCTCCAGCGTGCCCTGCCTAGAAATTCATTTAACTTGTTGTCAGGCCTAAACAATTTATCATAATTTATAAACATTAAAATAAGCTGACCAGGTAGGGTGAACTCCTTAATGTGAAAGACCTGTGTCGGAGTATTATAAAAAAGAAAAGCAAATTGAAATGTTTTGTTATTTAAGCAAGATGGAAATCATTTTAAAAAATGGGTTCTTTTGTACATATCTTTTACCTGTTTACTAATACCATTTCCCCTAAGATTAGATTCTTGGTTTCTCTGTGGTAGACTATCAATTGCTTCTAGATTTTTGAATCTCGGGCCTCTCAAACAGAGCATTTCTAGACACATTCTTGCTGAAATGAGAGTCCCCCCTTGCCTTATACTCAACTCTTGTAGCTGAATAGTTAAGCAAATCATGGACTCTTGATGCATCGATAGGAATAAGAAAGTAGTCATTTACTTCACTGAAATGATAAAGGGGTGGTAAAATAGGTATGTATATGTTGAGGCTTAGAGGCAATAGTTGAGTGGATAAGGGTAGAGTAGGCGGTGGGTGGAGGGCATGTAGCAGAGAGATGGGGGAACCCCAATTAATAATAAAATTTAAAAATGCGAGCAAATAATTTCATCGAAGTGAATTAACATGATGTAATTTAGTTCACTGTAACAACATCGAACCTAGCAAATAGTTAAGCATGTTTTCTCCCTTTCCTTATTGCGCTTCAAGTAACCTATTGATACTTTACTTTTCAATTACCAACACCAGGGTTCCTTTGCCATTATAACATTTGAATTATCCTCCAGCTTACCGTTGTGTCTTCATTTCTGTCTTATAAATGAAATTCGATATTTTTTTCCTCTCAGTTTCTTCCATTTGTTGCTAGACTGTATCAGTGACCTATACTTCCCAGCAGAGGGGGGTTGGCCTCTTTTCTTCCACACGCTCCTTTCTTCTTTTTCTGTTCAGTGTAGGTTAGATGCAGCACTTACCCTCAGGTGTCCATATTGAGCGATTCTGTTGGTGAAAGGTGCCAAGCTGGGTTCTTAACGTGTCTCTAGCTCTACTTCATGCTCAGCACCTTTCTTTCAGCACTTCCACTTCGTGTATTACTTCAGGCTATCTGCCTTCGTCTTGAAATTCCTTTGGCAGGATGTATGCTTCAGTCTAGATATTTTTCCACAGTTCCACCACACCTCGTCAAGCACTACTTTTGGGACTCAGCATCTCTCCTTAAACCCTTTTTTAAGATTCAATGTTACTTTTTCATTTTATTTTTTTATGGTTGATCTATTTCAAACCTTTCATATTGAATCAATTCAATGTTACTTCTCGAGTGCTAGTCTCAGGCACACAGCACCTCTGAAGTGTATGTTTTACATAGTGTGTAACTTAGTGCCTCTTGTCAAGTGCACCTTATAGGCACTTCACTCCTTCGTTTCTGCCATTTCCTTGGTTCACTTATTCCTTTCTTGTGCTGCCTTTACTCCTGGATTCCTTCTCCTTGGCTTGCTCTTTTCTATGGTCCCCTGTTTGTTGCAACAATTCTATTCCGGAAGGCTACTGTTCCTGCCCTCACCTTAAACCAATATGTTGATAGATCCCTTGCTCCATCTCCCCTGTGGAAACTGTAAAGGTGGCTTGCATGGAACTTTAAATAGGCTGTTCACCATTATTTTCACCGTGTGCAGATTCAAGAGAAAGTTGATGACTTTTGTGTTTCAATGGCTGTATTTCAGGTGGTCTTAGCCAATGCGTACTACTCACACATCTCTGAGCTTGCCCACCTATGAGCCTCCTTAGCCTGATGGTCTGACTTTTGCTCTCTCTTTTGGACTTAACAAGATGCTCCTTTTCCACTGACTTTTGGCTGCTGAGACGACCTGCTCCTGAGTCCTTCATACTTCCAAATGCTCCAGCACCACTTAACATGTCGGCTGAGTTCCAGGACAAAACCTCCCATAAATATATGTAATGACATCCAGAGATACGCAAAATGTTTTTACTCCCAGGGTTTGTATGGTAATGACGGGATTGCATGGTACTTTTCGTTGAGAGGGAGCGGAATACCAAAGAAAATAACAGACAAAACAAAAATGTCATCATCACTTTGTCACAGGCCACAATTACATCCACCACACAACTAAGGCACTTGTGGGTTGTATCGGGCATTTTCCACACTCCACATGCTGTTTATTTCCTACCAAATGCACATGTGTGTGGTAATGAGTTGGTGATGGTGAATGGTTTACTTTCGTGACTGGACTGTGTACGGTGTGAAAGCTGTGCTCCCACAGGGCCATGGCCTGTTGCTGACTGAGCCATTCCTCAAGCAATGCCACATTCTGAGGTCGCTTTTACATGGTTCTGCAGACTCACAAACTAGAGGTAAGCACCTCCACAGGCATATTAAGACTCATGATCTCCTTATTACCTGGGTAGTCACGATACAACACATGAATGCACTAGGGATCTAAACATTCTTGTATATGACAATCTGGGGTGTCTCTTGAAAGGGGTAGGCTCTGCCTGGGGAGACCCTCTGTGACAATCTCCTAGCACGGAGCTGGGTTATGGTAGGGTGTTCCAGGTGATCCCCCTTCACTGTCCCTGGGTCCAACACCATCCGCTGGTAACAGGCACCCTGCCCCTATGATCACACCATCCCATGCCCCCAGAGAAAGGCAGGGGACATTGTCACACCACACACACCCTGGGATCTTCTTCCAAAGACAATTACCCACCTCTATACATGATATTGCTATTCCATGTTACTGCCTGCTCTGATGGATTACACTACAGTATTGGAATGTGGTTGTTCTAGATTCAGGCGGAATCGTGTCAGCAACAATGTCAAGTTAGTGATTAATGTAGTGGGATTCAAAAGTTATTTCATTAGGGCACTGTTTCGTTAATTGATGCAATGTAATTTACTAGAAACCTCTTTTTTTTATAGATCCCACCAGGACTGATGTCATCGTTTACCAAGCAGAACCTTTTCGGCCAGTTCTGAGTGCCGGGGGCCATCTTCACACGCTTGTAGAAGAAGATGAAGCTCAGGTACAGGCTACTATTGGAAAACACCACAATGCATTTCTTAGCAGTTAGAACTACTCTCTTCTTCCTACTTACATGGGGCATCATTCAACAAATAATTAATTCCGTTTGACACTACTGTCTAATATTTTATATGAATAGTGTTTTTGATTCAGATTTGTTTGCCATTCTTTCACATGTCATTACTATGTGTAGACTGAAGAAATGGGAGGTTATTGACCTCTGCTTGCATGCCCTTAGGCCCTTGCATGTCAAACATTTTCAAACATAGTTGGGGTCATTATGACTATGGCGGTAGCCCTGCCGGTTAATAGAAAAGAAAATCCCCATTCCCATCGAGTCCCATTGGACTCAATGGGAATGGGGAGGACGGATGCACCGGTCTGCGAGCGGGTGCCGTTCCGCCCGCCAGGTCAGACCTGGTGGGCTGAAAGGCACTCGCTCGCAGAACTCGTAGTTTGCCGGTCCAAAAAACAACAGTACCTGCAAGCTTACCGGTACCGTTGTTTCTGAACCGGCAAATTCGTAATGAGGCTCAGTGTTGTTGAAAAACCTCAAATTCCTTTACCAGAATCACTTGCGTGACCATTTTCAATTAGTTCCACATCACGAAGGTTACCAATCTGCCACCCGTGCTATATGGGGACTGCCTCCGCACTGCGGACAAGCTTTTTCCATCTATCACAAGGGCCACTAACTGTGAACTGACTTTTGATGACTTCATATGGATGTCTATAAGTGGAAATCTTTGTAGGTATTTATACTAATTTACCTGCCTTGCCATCATTTACCAAATATTGTCACTATTTTCCCAGTTATGAATTGCAAGTTTCTTCCATCATGTGCCATGGGCAGATGTAGGCTGTCGGGTGACGAGAGCAGTTTCTCTGCCCATATGTCTGCCTCACTTGGAGGGGTAGGGAAGAGGAGGTGTGGCAGCTTGCCTTCTGTGGGAGTGAGGAAGGATAGAGAACTGCTTTTCCAGGCCGAGGCACTACGGCCGCACCTGCCAGAGGGGGATGCAAGAGGGAGGAGCTCCGTGCATCTTTCTCCTGCCCCTCACACACCCTGGGAGATTCATGTTTCTCTCGCTGCTGATGTCCTAGTGTGTTGAGTACTAGGCCAGGCCTGCCTAGAAGATCAGCATATTGCCTTTGATTGCTAAAACCTTGGAAAGCTTGACTAGCCACAGGTGCCCCTCTGCGAGAATGTCCAGACGTGGACCCGTTGCTCACTGTACTCAGAGAGGCACAGCTCCACCTCACTGATGATGCCCAACAAGGCTGAAACACGTGTATGGGGTAGCTGTTGGTACTCTTGTTCAGAAGAGAATTGCCATAGCATTTCGGTGCTGGACTGCCATGTGGGCGGGACAAAGACTGATATGCAAATGGATATATCCATTCTGTGAAAGGTACAGTGAGCTAAAGTGTGGCTGCGGATTCTCGAGTGGGTACCTTCCCAAAGAACAGGTCATTTAGCCGTGTTCGTTCTCGCAGAGGGGCACCTATGGACTATTTTTTCATTGTTTAAGGGACTTAGGTTTAGTCACCCTAAGTTTCCTACCGTCATCCAGACATGGACCCCTTGCTCAATATGCGTAGAGAGGCACAGCTCCACCTCACTGATGATGCCCAACAAGGCCGAAACACGTGTATGGGGTAGCTGTTGGTACTCTTGTTCAGAAGCGAATTGTCATAGCATTTCGGTGCTGGACTGCCCATGTGGGCAGGACAAAGACTGATATGCAAATGGTTATTTCCATTCTGTGAAAGGTGCAGTGAGCTAAAGTGTGGCTGCAGACTCTCGAGTGGGTAGCTTCCCAAAGAACAGGTCATTTAGCTGTGTTCGTTCCCGCAGAGGGCCGCCTATGGACTATTTTTTCATGGTATCAATCAGTGAAGACAGACACAAGTGATCACAGTTCAAGGGTGTTTATTGAGCTTCAATGGGTTAGTTGAACGGCAATCTAATCCTAAATCTAAGGATGGGAGCAAGCTACAACCATCAAATAATAACAACACAGTCCTAGTGGAGTTTGTCAAAATAAAAGGACCTATGCTAATAAACCTATTGCCAATCCTTACTTCTAAATACAAAATGTGTGGGACAACAATGCAGGCAAAAGAAAAGTATTCAAGAAATAAAATGAGCAGTTGGCTTCTCTTCCCCACGTTTTCAGCATGGAACAAGGCGGCACGTTTTAGCTTAACTCACACTCTGGCTTTTTGGCCTCGAGGAAACAGTTCAAAGCACAGGTATCAGCGCCTTCTGACAAAGTCTCTCTCTGAATGACAGTTTCGTATTGCAGAGGGCCTGACGTAACAAACAAACACCAAAGTTCCTTTCTTATCAGGATTTTCACATTCACAGGTTCGCAATTGGTCTCCCTTGTTCGGACTCGGACCACGGATCCCCCTCGTTCGGGCTCAAATCCCTTTGTATCAAAAACCAAAGACTTTCAATTGTGTGATGGGTTTTGCTTAAACCATCGCAGGACCACTTCAATTCACACCAAATCTTATTCTTTATCATTTACTTACGTTGAATATCTTAGACACCTTGGATTGAGCACACTCACGGTGCTGAACCATTCTGTCACGAATATTGTATCTTCTTTGCTAAACATCCATTAGCCATTAGGCTGTCCTTGCGTCTTTCATCACATGTTTCAGCCATCTTCATCCTTGCTCTTTGTATACAATGTTGCAGTTTGCAACCTTGACTTCAACAGAGACTGGTCTTGCATCGGTTTCCCCAACTCACCGGCTGTGTTGATCTTTGTTTGATCTTGGAGCCAAGGACGGTACCACGGCCGCTGCTGCTTCTCTCCGACTCGATCAGCCGTACAGGAGAGCCCTGGGTATCTCCGACACACAATAAAGGATTGTTCCGTCTGGTTTCTTGGCCTTATGCTCTGAAATCCAAAGGTGTCTAGAAAGTAACGGCTTTCTGCCAGAAAGGTCTCCCTCCTTGTGCACCCTTTGTGGTTTGCCATCTTTGTTCCCTCGTTTAGCTGCCGTCTCCAAACTGCTATTCTTTTGTGTGCTTTGCCTCGCTCATAGTGTGCTCTTGTGCTCCGCCTTTTGTGCGTGTGCAGAAGTTTAATGTAAGTCAGGTGTGAATGGTTAGCACTAATTGCCTGACCATAGTATTGGGACATGTCAGGTACACGGCTCGGGTGTGAGTCTGTTTTCTCCCAGAGTGGGCAGTCTGTGTTCATGCAGAAAAAGGGATGCAGGGTATAGTTTCCATATATCCTACTGGGTAGGATGGGGTAAAGGTATTGCAGAGAAGAGAGGGAAACTGCATCTCGCCATCAGGTGTCCCACTCCCCGAAGACCTCTCACCCAGGTGATCCTCCTGCAATGGTCCACCCCCAGGAACTGGATCCAAAAGCGATGGCTGGGTCCTGGCAACCTGGATGACAGATCCCTGAGGACTAGCGGGTGAGACACCTTCTGGTTTCTCACACTATACACTGCCCGGTGCCGAACCAACGTCTCAGCCTCCACCCATTTCCTCAAGTCTCCCCCCCAGGCTTTTATTCGGGGACTCCCAAAAGACTTCCACACTAGCGCAATCCTGCGCTTGGTCAATACACATCTAAGGTCTTTCATTCTGGTAAGGTGCACCTATGCCCGTCTATGGGGGAACATTCCCAGCAAGCGTGCCTCGGGCGGCCATTCATGCATGGCAATCCCACCCTTCACCATCCTATCTTCGATGTCCTGTTAAAACACCCTAATCACGGGGCAGGACCAGAACATTTGCAATATGCCAACTGCATCACCTGCACATCCGGGGCACTTCTGCTCTCCCGCTCCTGGGAACTTTGAAATTGCACGTGGGGTCATGTATGCTCTGTGTGTGATATATAGATGCAGCAGTTTAAATCTAGCATTCCCAGACCTCTTCTGCATGTACCGCAGTGCTCTAGCCCACTCCCCTTTCGTGAATTCCTGCCCAATGTCCTCCTCCCACTTGGCCTGGGTCCTGAGTTCCTTTGTTTTGAATGTGTCAAGTAACATTTTGTAGAGCCTGGAGACCACATGACTCCCCTCCAATAAGTCATAATGAGAATCCAATACTGTGCCCTCTTCTCCTCCCCCCTGAGCTCTTGCCATCTTGCCTCAATTTCCTTGATTACCCTGAGATATGTTAGAAACTGTCCACTAGGGATGTCATACCTTTCAGTCAAGTCAGGGAAACCCATCAGTTCTCTGTCATTGAACAAGTCCTCCAAGGTAATTATCCCATTGGGCTCCCAGTGGAGTCTAAAGCTAGAGATCTCGCTGTGGTTTCTCCCACATATCGCTGCCAGGGTTATGTTGGTTGAGTACGGGTCCGGCCTGCCCGCAAACTTCCAAAGTCTATACCCTATCTTCCACCTCAAGGCTAACAGCATGGGCGTTCCGTGCAGGCTGTTATCCCTCACCCAGATTACTTCCCTCAAATAATATGGCCTGACCGCTTCCTGCAATAGGCCTGTGTCCACCGAGACCCCATCTGCCAGCCAGGTCACTGTAACTGCCCTTCAAAGTGTATCCAGCAATATTCTGCACCCCTTGCCCACCCCCCAGATGAACCCCCTGATTTTGAAGTCAAGTCTATGGAAAAACAGCTTAGGAATATCATAGGGTATGTTCGCAAAGTGGTACAGCAGATGCAGCAACACTACCACCTTCAGTAGCGCCACTCTCCCCATCATTGACAGGGGCAGCTTCTGCCAAAGTGCCATGGATTTCTCAATCCCCAGGCATGCCCTTAGCATATTCATTTTGTGCTCCTTCTTGGGGTCATGATATACATTCACTCCTAAATACCAGAAAGTATCCAAAGTCCACTGGAGCTCTAGGTTTGTCTATCACATTCCGTAATCAGTTTGCCAGGAGTGCTGTGAGGATTTTGCAGTCCTGGTTGATCATTGAAAGCGGTGTATAGGAACCGCACTCCAATGAGAGCTTGTTGGGCTTAAGTATCGGTACTATGATGGACTCCTTCAGGCTTGCGGGCAGCTGACCCACCTCGAATTCCTCCACAAGCATCTGAAGGAGTCTGGGCATCAGTCCGTTTGCATACTCTTTGTAAAATTCCACCGGGAGGCCTTCTGTCCCCAGTGTTTTACCCGAAGGCAGCAAGAGTATGACCGCCTTCAGTTCATCTTTCGTAAGTATTTGTATTTGTATTTATTTATTTATATTGCGCAGCCTGCCCACGGGCATCAGGGCGCATGTTTGGAAAGGTTACAATGAGAAGTTACAGAAAGGCAGTTACAGGAAGGCAGTTACATATTACAAAGTATAAATATACATAGGGCAAAGAAAAATACATATATTTACAAGGTAGTTAGTCGTCCCAATATATACAGAAGTGATAGGATTGGTACAGCATGCAGTGAGAGTTTACAAAAAGGAGGCTGAAGCTTCGTCTTGCTCATAAAGCCATTGTTTTGCTCTATTTTTGAAGGATTGAAGGGAGGGGACATTCCTGAGATCATTGGGAAGTGAGTTCCAGAGCTTAGCTGCCAGGACTGGGAAGCTCGAGCCTCTGGCAGTCTGGAGCTTGAAGCTAGGAATGATGAGTGTATTAGCTTGTGCAGATCTTAGGGGTCTGTGGGCTGTGTGTTGTGTGAAGCGCTCTGACAGGTAGGCCGATGCAGCGTTGTTCTGTGCTTTGTAACTAAGAACCAGTGTTTTGAGGGCAATGCGCCGTGAGATGGGGAGCCATCGTAAGTTGCGTCTAGTGTAGGAGATGTGGGTGCGCCTAGGTATATTGAGAGCAGCCCTGATGGCGTTATTCTGGGTTACCTGAAGTTTGTCAATGTTTTTTGACTAGTTCCCAGGTAAAGGGCATTGCAGTAATCAATTTTGGATAAGATGAGAGTTCTGGCAAGGATCAAGCAATTGTCCATAGATAAGAAGGGGCGGCAAGCAGTGATTAGTTTGCACGTGTGCGCAGATGCTGAAACTACTGAGTTGGTTTGTCTAGTGAGAGAGAGGGTCGAGTCTAGATAAATACTGAGTGTTTTAGTGACCTTGGTGACCTTGATAATGTTACCATCAATGATGAAGGCATCATATTTGCTATCAAGTTTTGCAAGTTTGGATTGAGAACCTAGGATGAGTAGCTCAGTTTTCTCATCGTTTAGGCAGAGACCGTGGTGGGCCATCCACGCCTGGATGACGGAGTAGACTGCATTAAGAGCTTTGACGTCAGTTACATAGTCACCAGTGATAGGGATGAGTATCTGGGTGTCATCCGCATAATTTGTGTAGGTGACACCCAGATGGTCAAGAATATCAAAGAGTGGTTTAGTAAAGACATTGTAGAGCGTAGGTGATACGCATGAGCTTTGTGGGACTCCGCAAGGGACATGCGCTGGGTCAGCAGCGGCAAGAGGTGAGAAGACTCTCATGGATCTGTTGGCAAGGAATGAGCTTATCCAAGAGGTGGCTGCATCAGAGAAGTGGGCGGCCGTTTTGAGATGCTGGCAAAGGATTTGATGGTCCACCAGATCGAAGGCGGCGGATAGATCTAAGAGGAGTAGGAGCACTTGTTTGCCCTTGTCTTTTAGATCCTCAATTTGTGTTTTTAGATCTAATAGAGCTGTCTCAGTGCCGTGTCTTGGTCGGAAACCAGATTGCCTGAGTCCTAATAAGTTATTTTTGTCAAGATAATCTTGAATTTGGAGATATGCAGCACGGTCCAGGATTTTTAGTAGGTAAGGTACCGTGGTGATGGGCCTATAGTTGGTGGGATTACTAGGGTCTCAGTTAGGTTTTTTGATTAAGGGGATTACCCAAGCATCCTTGAGGTTATTTGGTACTATGCCAGATTTAAAAGAGGAGTTGATGAAGGATGTTATAAAGGAAGCAAGCTCAGGTGCTGCTTCCTTTATGATTGGTGCTGGGCAGGTGTCGCCTTGACAGTTAGAAGGTTTTAGCTTCTTGATGATATTTTCCACTTCCCTAGTGGTAAGCGGTGAGAAGCTAAAAGGTTTGAATGGATGAATGGGGGATGAGATGTTGGAGGGTTGGGGGTTCCCTGCTGAGTCGCGGAGATGGTTTTTTTTAGTGTTAATTTTAGCTTGGAGTGTCGTGATTTTGTTGAGTAATGCTTTTTGTATGTTGGCGCACCATTCGGTGTCAGGGGTACAAGTGTCAATGGGGGCGGCTGGGACTCTAATTCTAAAGAGTTCCTTAGTATTGGATTGAGCTTGTGTGATCCTGTTGTTATAGACTTCTTTTTTTGCTGCTAGTATGGCTTCTTTGTAAGAGAGGGTGATGAATAGAAGGTTAATTTTATTTTCTGGCGTAGGTGAGTTTCTCCAGAGAGACTCAGCTTTGCGTTTATCTTTGCGAAGTTCTCGTAAAAGTGGGGTGAACCAGGGGTTGAGATGGTTGCATGATTTTTCTTTTCGCTGTTTAACCGGGGCAATGGAATCCAAGGCTTTTAACATAGCTCGATTGTAGGTGTCCACCAGAACGGTAGGGTCAGCACAGGTTGTGGAGACCGAATTTAATAGTGGTAGGATGAGTGGGAGTAGTTTCTCAGTTGTGATATCCTTCTTGTTACGAGTAAGTGTGGGTGGCGCCGTACAAGGTTTATCCATAGATGGGCAAGAATTGATGGAAAATGTTATTTTGTGATGGTCGGACCATGCACATGGTAGCACCGAGATTGAGTTTAGTGCACAATTCATGTCAGAAACCCAATCCAGTGTACGTCCTTTGATATGGGTAGGTACGTTGACATGCTGGGTGAAGCCAAAGTCAGATAGGACATTAGCTAGGTCACCGGCTTTAGTGTCATTCGTGTCCAAATAGCCTAGATTAAGGTCACCAAGTATGATAATTTGGGATTTAGGCTTGGTGCTGGATGCTAGGATAGAAGAGATATCTTCTACGAATGTGGACGTAGGACCAGGTGGCCGATAGATGAGGTGCACTGAGGCAGTATGATTAGGAGAGATTGGGAGTTTGATCGAGAGTAGTTCAGCAGAGGGTAGCTGATGACTGTTAGCGACTCTTAAGTTAAGAGAGCTCTTGAATATAAACGCTAACCCCCCCCTTAGTTTGATTGGTGTCCCTATCACATCTAATGATGGAGTAGTTATCGGGAATGGCGAGGGTCAGGGCAGGGCCAGATGCCGCATGTAGCCAGGTTTCTGTAACAGCCAGAAAGTCAAGGTTTTCAGTCACAATGAAGTCAGCGATGTCTAGCGCGTGAGCGGAAACAGAGCGGGCGTTAATGAGAGCCCCTTTGAGTTTAGCTTGGGTCTTGGGAGTGTTGGCTGGGGAGGCTTCAACCGATAGTGAGGTATCTGGGGTGTGGGTTAAGTTGGCCGAATTGTCCCTGATGTCTGTGTTCAGGTGGTAGGACCAGTGGTGACATCTGGTTGCTAATCTTTGGTTCCGGACTGGAGTGGCACAAGGTTTGCTCCGTCGGCTTGGGGATAGGCAACTGAGTAAGCGTAGTGGTGAGGGTTCATCTGTGGTGAATTTGGACCTGGCAGTGTTAGGCAAGGATGAAGTATAATCGTGAGGAGAGATGCCGTTCCGTGATGTGAAATGTGTGTTTGAGTAGTAGTAGAACTAGAGCAAAGCCTGGCATTCCTGATGCGCGTATGGCATGGTTGGTTCGGGGTCGGTTTGGTGGTGAAGTGTTGTAGCCACAAGGCTGGCTCATTTAGGTATGGATTGTGCAATATTGTGTTGCAGGATGGAGGTGAGCACGATAGTGTTGCAGTAGCTGGACTAAGGTGCGAGGCCATAGTGGATACAGGTTGTAGTGAGATTGAGGCCAGAAAGGTAAACAATGTAATGAGGTGATGCGAGTGCAGATGGGCGCGCTTAAGGGTGATGAAGTTAGGTAAAGAGTACAGTAGGTAGATAATCCATGTGCAATACACAATTAATAATAGTGCCGCACAATGTGATGTGGGGAGCTAGTGGGTAGAGGGTGACGCAGTGGGCGGCTGACAGCATGGCATAATAATGCAGGCAGTAGGTCCTGGGTGTAACTTTGTGTTGGGTTTATGGTGATTTGAGCATATCGTGGCAGCGAGTGTCAGATGGTTACCAAGAACCTTAAAGCCCAGCAACAAAGGAGGCACAGTGTGTAAAAATGCCTATTAGGTACGTACAGATGCTAGAGTGATCGGCGATGATTATTCAAACAATCGAGTATGGCATAATGGCAATGAATATCTAGCAATACATAGTGGATGCCTAGCAATACAGACTAGTGCTATGTTGACCAACGTGTAAAGTTCATGCTCAGCAGAGCAACTAAGAGTGTAGGGAGTGCAAAAGGGGGCTGAAGTTAATAGGAAGTAAGGTCAAGCAGTGCTTACATGGCTGAGATGACCAAGGAAGAGTATTACATTTTGGTAGCGGTAAATGCAGCACATGGACATTACAACATGATTAGCGTGGATGAATATAAAGGCTGCAGTAAGTACGGCAGGCTAAGTCACTTGAAAAGCGCGTGCAAGTTCAGAAGTGTCAACAGCACATGATGCGCGGATAGCGGGATCAGCTGGGCGTGGTAGGGAACTTACCCCAACAGGACTATATTCATTCACAAATAAAACAATGTTATTCAAACAAAGGTTAAAAAGCCCAACATGTTTCTTTCCTAATATATTCAGGGAATGAATCCTTGGAAATTCATCAGGGGCAAGCAAACAGTCAGCGCTGTTACACAGGGGCAGTGACTTGGTACTGTTGTACTGGCCTAGGTTACTCAAAGACCAAGCAATCAGATAAATGCACGAAGATTCAATTCTTCTGTCTCGTGCAACTTGGAGAGAGGGGTGACAATCATCTCAACCTGCTCCTGTTTCAAACGGGGCAGCCTAATCTGCGACAGGGCATTCTCTATGTCCCTTGCGCAGTCCTCTGAGTCTGTGCTGTATAGCTGCTGATAAAACTTGCTAAAGACTAAGGTGCTCTTGCTTTGGGCCTGCCACTCATCCCGCATTCATCTTTGATAGAGCTAATCATTTCCCTCTTCTCCTCTGCATGACTTAGCCAGGCCAGTACTCTCCCTCGTGTATCTCCACTTTCTTGAAGTTTCTCCACATACCTAGCGTAATCTTATTTGCCCAGTCGCTCCCAGTCAGCTATGCATGCCTGTCAGAGCTCAATAAACTGCCTCTCATGTCCAATGAACCTTTTGTCCTTGGCAGGATTCCCTACTCTATGGTATCCAGTTTCAGTGATAGAGCACCCGTTTACTTTTTTGGTTCAATCAGAGGTTCAGGAGCCCTCGGCATGCTTCTTAGTTTACTCACAATCTCAGGTATGTAGCATACAGCATGCATCTTGGTTCACTCACATTCTCCGGGATGTAGCATGCAGCATGCTTGTGCCACGAGAATGGCTCAGGGGCATCACGCTGACCTTGGGAACAAGATAGTGATGAACAGCACGGGTTTGTAACCCGGGCACGCTTAGAGGTTGGAATCTGCATAAAGCATGATATAAAAATGCTTCTTGGTTCATTCACATTCTCAGGGATGCAGCGTGCTTCTTGATTTCTTCTTGGTCCAGGAATTGTCCCGTCTGAACCACAGGGCACCTTAGTGATCTCATCTGCATAACAATGGCCTACCAGCAAGTGCCTCTTATTCACTCTTGCCTTCAGGGATACCTTACCAGTAAGTATTTCTTCCCCCCTGTCCCGAGTTGCTGTCAGGCTTTAGTAATTATAACCTACCAAACAAGGATCGCCCTCCTGGGCTTGATCTGTCTCACTTTCTTCTCCTGGTCTCTAGCTTTGGCCAGGAACTGGATGGAATATAGCCCGTTAGACTTGCAGCGATCTGTCCTTGCTTACTGGCCATTGTCAGGATCTGAGGTCTAGCCTTCCGCAGGGTGTTTAGTTTATTTGTCTGGGTATGGCCCTTCCGCTCTCTCTCTTTCCCTGTGTGTGGTTCTCTCCCTGGGTCATTTTCTCTGTGTGTGTCTAATTCTCTCCCTGGATCTGGCTGTCCCAGAGGGTTCACCAGTTCTCTCACTTTGCAAAAGACAAGTGACTTTCTCATATGGTGGTTATGGTGCCAGATTGTCTGCTGTCTTTCCAGAGTTCTGAAGCTTCTGAGTACTCGCACCTCTCTAGAATCTTCCCCCTGCTCTGCCCTCACTGCACTGCAAGGTACATCTGCACGTATGCTATTTGTCACCTAGACTGAGGAACCCCGGGCTCTTGTATACTGCCCTCAGCCAGATGTCTACTTCCTGATTGGCTTGTATGGTCCCGTGGTTCTCAGCAGTGATCTGTTTGCGGCTTTGTGGTTTAGAATAAAACTCTGGGGGAGGGCTTTAACAAGGCTAGGGGCTATTTTGAAGTCATGCCATGTCTGTTGAGAGTTTGTTTGGTGAGCAGTCTATTTCCCCTCCTCCCTGGCTTGCAGCCTTCTCTGCAGTTGAAGGGGTTTACACCAGGAACGTCATTTAAGAGCTGCTAAGGGGTAGCTGCTGCTACCCCTGGCACTGCCTTTCCGAGCCCTGGTCACAGTGTAAGTGACAATAGCTGCTGGCATATTCACTTAGTGTCCAACAGTGATTTATTTCATGCCAAAGTGTTTAAAACACCCATTGGCCGAAATCAATCACTGTGATTCTGAATTGTTGATGTTGGGCATTCCTTATTTTCCAAAGTAGGAATGCTTGAGCCACCATAACAATCCACTGATACAGGGCAGGAGTGTGAGCCAAACAGATGAGTTTAAGGAATCTGAACGTTTCCCCAATCGCCCCTACCATGGCATCTTCAGAATTCTTTTTGTGTGGGGAGATGTTAGTCTGGGATCGTATGGGAGAAAATGTGAGGTCTTTGCTAAATTGAAGGCTGCAAAACCAGGAAACCTGGTCTACACTTTTAGCTCCTCCATTTTACCAAATGGAGTGCTCCTGGGGAAATCACTTTATCTCAAATTAGATCTCCAAGAGGGATTCAGTTTGATATGTAGGGCAAAGTGCAATGGACCATTTATCCCTGTAATGCTCCACTGTCATCCCCCAAAATCCACCTATCTCAAATCCCCCCCATCACCGGCCCACCTACACCTTTGCTTAAAAGTGCCACTACTGGTGGCTCTTGGTGGGGCCAGTGGCACAAGGCCATGCCTGGATGAATAAGGCTACAATTGGAACATGATGGATGTGCATGGGTACCTTAAGCTGCCCCTGACATATGATAACTATATCAATATTTACCTGGCATAAGGTGGCAGTACTTGGGCAATTGAGGGCACATATGGCATATGATGTCAACACTGATGAATGTGAAGCTGTACCTTGCCTATGATGACTATATAAGATTTACAAGGCTTTCCATGGGATGGCTCTACCTGGGTATGTGATGCTGCACTTAGCATATTATGGTGGCATGTGAGGTGGTAGTTGGTAGTTAGCAGAAGATGACGATTTTCTAGTATTAGAAGGTGGTAACTGGCTATACGAGGCTACACAGACATATGAAGAGTTTCCCAAGTCTATGATGGTTTTGCTTGGTGAGCGCTGGCGGCACCCATGGCACATTGAGGCAGTACCATAGATAATATATGGATGGGAAATAAAACAACCTTTTGTGGTAGTATAGTGATCGAAATTTGATTGGATAAGCAGGAGCTAAATGTAGCTCCTCATATCCAGCATTAACCAGTGACCAGGAGCTACCACTGGAGAACGAGGAGCTAGTAAACAGAGTTCTGCAAATCTCACTTCCATAGACGATGGAATCATATCCTTTTGTCCATTATTTGGGACCCTTTATGCTTCAAGTGCTGTATAAATGTGTCCAAATGTTTATAGATTGCCCCAAATGCAGGAGTTAAATTCACATAGGCGGGTTTGTCCAGCACCAGTTGGCATGAGAAGCCAAAGGTAGCTCCTGGTAGTTGTTGATATCAAGCTAGCCAGGCCAGGATACAAGCAGGAGCTAAATAGCCCCAGCTCCCCTCAATTTCGAACTCTGTATGTTATTGTATCAACCGTTCTGTCTGTCAAGTGATCTAATTAGGCCCAAAGATCATGTGACATCTCTTTCTGGGATGTCAGTGGGTTTTATCGAGTGTGATATTACACTTCCGCTACCCCTGTCATTTCATCTTTATGGTTTGATGTGCCTGGTTTATGCCAAATGTCTGTTTGCATCCCTATTCCCTGGCAATTTCGATGTGCTGTTTTCATTGAGGTTTTACAGGCAAATCAGTGTTTTGTATACATAGGTCCTGTTGCTGCATGGGGAGGGTGCGAGCATTTCCACTGCGCTGTTCTGTCTGAGAGAGGGGGATGTGCTATTTGTGTATGAGGAAAGTGTCAGGCGTGTTTTCGTTCCCCCATGGCTGGTGTTTGGTGTACCTTGCATCTTGCTACCAGGGAGTGGAGCCCGTGTTTCCATTGAATGCAATAGCACGGGTCACTGCTGGATATTGCAGTTGTGGAAATATATTTTTATTGCATCCTGACTGGGTCTTGGGGCTACAATTTACCACCTTTAGTTTTCTCATCACTATGCTTATAGACAACCCTAGCCCCAATCCCTGGGTGCTCCTCTAGGAGTCCCAGGTAATTTGACTTCATCACACACCTTGCATGCTACCCTGTACTCTGCTGGATAGTTACACAGTTAGAATTCATGTAAAATGGTCTTTCAATTTCCAGGACCTGGGAAATTAGATATTGATTATTCACAGGCCGGGAAGAGCAAAGCCGTATGCACCCTCCACTGATATTTATTTTAAAGGATACATACAAAGCAGTGCTTTCTGTTTCCATATAAAATCATCAGAATCATTTTCAAATTTTAACAAAAAATGAATCTTAACATCAATGATGGTGCCAATAGCACATCAGAAGAGAGCCCACTGCATAGTAAAACGTATAATGTCTTGAACAGTAACTTCCTTCCAGAGTGCTGCGGTTTCTCCTATCTCCCTTTTGACCAACACAATGTGTACACCTTGCGTAGAGGGTCTTCTTATCTTCCTGTCTCACCCTTATTTTAATTCAGAATACGTTGCAAGCCCACAATGCTATGGTTAGTTACCATTCACGCTTCTTATATATCGCCTCCTTATAAGAACTTTGTGACAATTCACTGTTGTACTGTTTACTTCTTAGTTTTTTTAACTTTCTTTCCAAAATTGTATATATGTAGATGTTTGGTATCATTATTCAAGTTCAATTTTTAAATGTTATATGAGAAATAATACCCATTCTAGTGGTCTTCAACAGCTGCAAGTAGCCTGAGGACCTAGTCATAGATCCGAGTGAAGCAAGGGCCTTAACGCTGGGATATGGGTGAAGCCTGTGCAAAAGGGTAGTATTGCTATTAGTACGCTGGGGTCAAACCCCAGTTTGCAAATAGTGTTTTTTATTTAAGTTGCAAAATGGCACGGAATCCATTGCACAAGTCAAAAAGAAATGGACTACAGATAAAATGAGCAGAAAAGGGGAAGAGAAACCAGGCTGTGCAACACATTTTCACTGTTAAGATGATTTCACATAAAAAGAAATAATTGATGTGCAATACTAAGTATGTAGCACAATAAATCATTGATGTGCAATACTAAGTATGTAGCACATGACGAGAGTTACATACTTAGTATTGCACATCAATTATTTATTTTTATGTGAAATCATCTTAACAGTGAAAATGTGTTGCATATCTAGTACTGCACACTAATCATTTTTGTTTTATGTGAAATCACCTGTGTTAGTTTTTCTGCCAATGTTAAGACACATGTCTATTTGCGTTCTCTTTTGGGGTAACAATTGCACTGCCCTTGTTTTGACAAATGTTTTTTAATATGTTCCCTCTATTAAACTCTGTTTTAGATGCTTTAAATTGAGTGTGACTCTGTACAACTAGTTTAAATATATTACTAGTTTTTTGGAATAGGTCCTCCCACCGCGTTTACACCTAAGGGAGGGGTAGCCTGGTCTCTCTTCCCCTTTTTTGCTTTATAATCCAATTTGCCTTTTAGAACCAGGCCCCCCCTTAAACAAAAAAGCAGGCGTTTGCCCTTATCTTTTTCTTGCCTACAGATAAAATGGCCACAGGGCAAAAAAGGAGGATGGAATTACAAGTTGTTCCTTCTCCATTTCCCTGGCAGCCATGTAATGGGTGGTAGAGCAGCGGCTGGCGACTAGCTGCAGGAAAGAGGAGTGAGGAGGGTGATCTTGTGGGGTATGGTGGGCAGTTGGGTATGACAGGGAAGAGCGGTGAGTCTTGTTGGGGCAGGGTAGCAGGTTTTGAGATCATGAGATTAAGCCCATGGTTGGAACAAGCTGACTGGCTTAGGCACCTACTCCAGGCATAAATGGGATAAGTAATGCTCTTATAAACATTCAGTTAAGATTGACCTCTGGGTATAATTTGTAAGGCCACAAACGGTTCCTCATGTATATTCTGGTTTTTCCATCCCTCCAATCCTTTTCTCTCTCCTGCTCGTTTTCCCTTCGGCAGGTCAAGTGTTAGATTCTTTCAATAGTAATTTGCTGTAAGTGGGTTTTATGGAACATTTCATTTTGCAATACGTGTTGTTGCGTCTGCATTGGTTGCTTCTCCTGACCCAATGCAGGAATGCAGCATTAGTGTGCCTCTTATTAATGTCTGATGGGTATGTTGCAGTGCTCTCTAGATGGACCGACCCTCCCCCCAGAGCAGGATGAGGTGGAGCAAGACCCAGCAGGCCAGATCTCAGAGTTTGAGCCACTCGACGTGACCAAATATGAACAAGGGAATGAAGAAGCTGATGATGGTGAACTTCAGCTTACAAATGAAGAAAGACAGATACTAGGTACCACATTTGAAGTAATGTGAAATTATTTGACGAATGAAAAAGAAGTATTTGTTTTTGTCAAGCAGTATTAATACCTAGACTTAAACATGCGCTGCTCTTCAACATGGGTTTATGCCTTTCCCCGATTTCATTATAAATCATAGTTCATAATTCTTTTTTATACAAGTACTGTTCTTTTTATTGTTTTGATTCACATTTATATGATTCAGATTTATAATTTAATCTACATCCGGTTTAACCATTCTTCCTATTCACGCAGCCCCACGCCCAACCCCTACACCTTCAACTAATCTGGCATTTGGACAACCATATATAAGGCCATGGTATTTCAGGTGCCTTCATTGACACGCTCCTCAGAATAGTCCTGTGCTGAATTTACAAATGCACTGCAGAGCTAATGGAATGGGGATGGGTTCTGCAGTGCTTGTATCCAGGGATCAAGGGATGATAATGCCTCAAGAGTGTCAAAAAGGGGAGTGCATGACAAAGTGAGCACCTTCAGAAGTGTACTATAAAATCTAAATAAGCACTGGCAAAGCCACTAGTTTTGGCTTTGCTAAAGGCTTTGCAAAGAGGGTATCTGTGGAGTGAGGCATAGAGTGGCCAGGCAAAGAAGGGTGAGAAGCAGTGAGAGAAAGAGGGGTAGTCATTAGAAAGATTGGAGATATCATCTGCAGATGTATCATCACTATAGGAAGGGTCGTCCTTTGCACTAGGGTGCTCAAAAATCACAACTAAAACGTCCTTTAAAGCGGTTCAGGAGAAGTACAAAAACCCATATGTCAGCAACTAGATCCAGTCAAAAATACTAGGAAATAGCAAACTGGAATTTCCAACAGGACAATCTGTCTTAAACCCCTGTTTATGTGGATCAGGGAGGTAGAGGGATTAGAAGGCAGCTTTCACCGTAGTTGGAGTCATTTGGGGTGAACGAGGGAGAAGACGAAGAAGAAGATGGGGGCCATATGGTACGCATCCCTCTGGTGGCCACCAGAAGTTGTATTGCACAGTTCTGGAAATGGAATAGAGCCCCCACAGAGCGAGAGTGAGTTCAGAATGTGCAGGCTATATGCGATGTGGAATACTTAACACATTTCCTCGATGAGTCGAAGACTAGTATAGAGGGAGCTTTGCTCCCCCTTTTTTTACTACTAATTCTGAAAGGGAGCCTTCCAAATGGGTGGGACCACACTGTGAAGTTTTGTAGTGATAGAGGTTGATATATATGGGTGACAACTGCAATGCTTGAGGGCTGGGTGGGGGAGGTTATGCGGCTTATAAGTGGAACATTTAACCTGTTGAGAGGTTTGTATTGATATTAAGAAAAATTACAATAAACTTTGATTTTGAAAAATAAAAACTGGTTATGGCAGGAGTGGAATATCACAAGTGGTTCCTGTTCCCGGTCTGTGGGCTGTGTTTCCTGTGCCACCCATCAAAGAGGCCACACAGGAAATGCAGCCTATACAAGACCACAACACAGAAGAGGAGGGCACTAACATGGAAGTGGAGGTCACAGGAGTGAGGGTGGGGTAAGCAGTTTGGGGGGATGCGATGGCAACAAACATAAAAAAGTACGGTTTTGGGGAGGGCGAGTGCGTACATTGAGGCGTGTAACTATCATTAAGGCTTTGGGTGGTCAGACTGGGCAGGTGGAAGATCGGGCAGGTGGGGCTGAGCAGGTGGGGATGACTCATGATATGGGAATTCGGAGGTTGGAACCCCCAATGGAAATGGTTCTAGTTAGAGTCATTGCCAATTTGAGACCACTCTGAGGCGACAAAAAAAAAGCTCCTTGAAACGGTCAACGAATGGACATCGAAGCAGTGGTTCAATATCAGCTGCCAGTAACTTGTGCTAGTAAACTTCTACTGACATTTTAAAATTCTTCTGTACCAGTTAATAATGGCATTGAATTGTGTTAACTGAATACCAGAACTGACTCCCCAACCTTTGAGGGCCTGTGCATGCATAAGTAGAACAACCCCAATTGTAGACCAGCATGTGCTTGCCTAGAGGCAAGTATTGCCTAAGATCATTTCTCTAATTGCCTCTGTCACATATGATGTCTCTGTGCTTGTGCTTTAGTAGGGACAGTGTGGATGGAGGATCCCGAAGCTTTGATGGCCTTTAAATTGATAGTGGCATATAGATGACTCACACTCAGACTAGTCTGTGTGCTAAAAACCACCACCATTAATAGAAGAATGTCCCTCAGTGAAAAAGGAGGATTCCATTGATTCAGAACGTATGCACTGTAGGAACTCACCACTCTCCTTTGCCCACCATATTCCTTATATAATGCAAAAAACATGTTAGTTACCCAAACATCACTTGATACGCTCTGACGCTATTGTGATGTCTTTGGTGCAATTTATGGCTTAGGCCCAACTAGCCACTGAATCATTTACTTCTAATAGATCCCTCGGATCCCGTACAAATGTCATGTTGGCTTGAATAAATGTAATAACTCAAAAGAGTCCAAACACACTCATGGCGCTAATATTTGATCGCATGATGGACCGTATGCAGAATGGTGGATGGATTGACACCAAGGTAGATATTGGGCCACATTATAAGTTTGCTCGTCCGGTAGTAACGGCATCAGTAAGCTACTGGTGCCTTTACTACCGGACCGGCAAACTACGAGTTGTGCTCACAGGTGCCTTTCTGCCCACCAGGTCTGACCTGGCGGGCAGAGCGGCACCCGCAAGCACAACTCTTCAGATTCATCGGCACCATTCATGAATGCTACCGGTGCATGCGACCTCCCCATTCCCATTTGAGCCCCATAGGGGAGTAATGAATACCGGCACCCGGCAATGGGGATGGACCGGCTCCGCCGGGGTCGGAATGCCCCCGTACGTCCCCATTGCCGGGTGCCAGTAATTTCAAGTGTTTTGCGGCAGCCGTGTCGGTTTGATTTTCACCTCCGAAATCGGCTATTTATATTGTTTGATGCTTTGAAAAAGCCCTTAAATGCATTAAACCCTTGTGAGTGTAGGCAATTTTTGTTGAAGCATCGAGCTATCGAAATGCAATGGATCAAAAAACACAGCAGGGCTTTGAGTTTTGTTTTCTTGAAATCTCAGGAATCCAGTTGAGCGTTCAGAGGAAATTTTGAGCTCATAACTGCTCCCTGAATAGACCTCATTATGAGTTTGCTGTAACAGAATTAGCTTTAGTTTTTTCAGTCCTCCTGATCAGGAGTTGCTAACTCTAAAAGAGGCTTTGCCTTCAGTACATGCATGGAGGTGTTACCTTCATAAAACTAGAGGAGTTACCTCCAGTGGAATTAACACCAGAGGTAATTCCTCCAGTTCTCAATCAAATCCCAGGGACTTCAGAATGGGGACTAACCACAACTCATAATCAGGCGTAAATTCCACAGTTACCACTGGTGGTTAGAGGAGATACCATAGCTAATATCTCCAAACTTGTACTAAGGCCTGGGAAAGACGACCATTTCATTCCAAACTTGATGAAGATATGGAATTGTGGGGCTTCAGAGTTCACTACTGTCCTCTCAAATCTAGCTAACCAGATTATATCTTGTACGTTTCCTCTCACTGGGCCTCATTATAAGTGTAGCAGCCACGGTATGAACGGTGCCGGTAAGGCACTGCCACCGTTCATACCCGGCCGCCACAAGTTCTGCTCGCGGGTCCCTAACAGCCCGCCAGGTAAGACCTGGCGGGCTGTGCGTCACCCGCGAGCAGAACTCGTGATTGCACCGACATCGTTATCAACGGTGCCGGTGCAATCATGCTCCCCACCCCCATTCTGCCCTATAGGGCAGAATCGGGATCGGGAGCCCGGCATTACCGCCACCCGTGAATGGGCAATTACCGGCCCACTCATCTCGTAATGGGCCGGTTATTGCCCAATTGCAGGAGGCGGTGCCGGAGGCGAGCATGGCGGTAGCCGTGCCTGCCATACAGGTACGGCTACCGCCATGCTCGTAATGAGGCCCACTGTCTTCCTTTGCTTTCCATTTCTTGGTGTAGGCCTGGTTCAAGTGTTCACTGACAGGCCTCAATTGCACAGGATAATATTTAAAATCAGGGCAGGCCTATTGCCCCTTTTCTCTAGATCTATTGAGCTCTGCTTTAGCTGCTGAAGAGGCTGAATTGTGCTATTTGAAGAGAATCACATTTCCTTGTAATATCTCAACCACTGCCTGTGAGAGATATTATGGGAAAAGCCTGGAACAGAGACAAGATTCTAGGGAGGATGTTCATTTTGACCAAGGCCAATCTGCCAATCCATGACAAGGTGAGCTACTTTCAGTAATGCTTTGACATGTTTCAAAAAGTCAGGTCACATAACTTTTTATAGGTCAGAAGTGTTCCTTATCAGATTCCCCCAGGTATTTCTGAAAAATCCAATGGGAGGGGAGTCTGGTTTGCAAGTGATCTGTGTCCACCTGTAGAGTCACTTTTAAGGCCATAGACTTCTCTTCATTTGTTTTGGAACCCAAAACATTGTTGGTCTTCTAGAAGTCTAATGAGACAGGATGTACAGGAGATAGTTTCCGTTATGGCAAGTAAAATATCTTCAGTGATTTATAAGTCTCCCGCTGTTATATCATGCCATTAATGTTTTCACCTTCCCTCACAGCTTCATTAGCTAAAACAGAGTGAGAAAGATGTTATATAAGTATCACCCAGGTCAATGGAGTGATATACATTTCTAGGGTAGCCCTGAGCATTTCCATGCGTTTTTTCCAGCACAGCAAGGAGGTATGGCCATTCAACACAGTCAAATGTCTTGTTTTGCATCAAGTGAAACCAATACTGTTAGGACTGACTGAATAAAAATGGTAAGGGTAAACTGTGTCCTTTCGCGCTGGGGAAGAAAATCTATGTGAGACGCGCCAGCTGCGTGGCGAGTGGAAAGTGGCGAACCCTTATGCCACTGAAAATTAGAGTGTATCAGTACCACTTGCACTTCGCGCTTGGCCAATACAATTATAGAAAATCCGTGGGTACAGTGTCCAAAAAATTGATAGTCCAGATCCTGAAGAGATGTGTGTGATTTTTTTTATCTCTAATAGTATCTTGCATGAAACAGCCAACACGTGTTTGGACAGTGTGTCTTTCTCAAGGCTAAAATGTTCCTTTTCGTATCATTGGTAGGTTGACTCAATTCAGTCGTGAAGTTGACAATAATTTGTTACTTCCTTAGAAGTCAAAAGTCCTCTGCCTCGTTGGAATTTATGAGAAGATGAGGTGTCCTATAAGGATTCGCCTCACAAAAACTGACCGCGTGCTGGCCACTGTAGCCAAGGACTTTCTATAATTGTATTGGTCAAACGCAAAGTGCATAGGTGCCGATACGCTCCAATGCCGTTAGGACTCTCAGTATGTAGGAGATATTTGCAGGTTCACCATGTGTCATATTTTGTCAGATGACTGCCTACGCATGCAAAATCCCACTTGAACCTCCCCAATTACCTGGGGCAACAGTGGCTCAATCCCTCTGGCCAAGCCCTTAGGCTTAGCATATACCATAGCCTTTAGGTTTAACAAGGCAATTGGTCTATGCGGGGAACAGAGAGTGGCATCCTGCGTAGCCATCAGGATTACAGAAATTAGGGCATTTTCTATGGTGGGCATAACTGCTTTTTCTAACATTGTTGTTGAATAATCACAATTGCATCTACCAGAAAGCACCAAAAGTTTTTGTAAAATTAGACTGTAAGCACATGAGGGCCAGCCACTTTATTGAGTTCAAGCAAGGAGATTGCTTTCAGTATCTCTTCCTTTTGCAATGTGCTTCTCAAATTGCTCTTGATCACACTAAAATATAAATGGCAGAACAAAATATCAAGAGACCTCCTCATGCTGCCTTTGTCCATCTGTTCCGATGTGCAACCCTTTTAATAGAATTCTCAAAACCCTTCATTGTTTACTGTGATCCCAGAAGAAATGTACAAAGAAAAGTTCATATGTGTAATGATAACATTGGCTCCACCCACAAATCTGCAAGAGAGTACTTTGACTACTCTATACACATTGTGGGTTATTTTCAGGCACTCAGGAGTGTGAGAAACCTAGGGGTATTCTCCCATGCAGACCCCAAGAACCCTCTGTTCAGGTGGCCAGGGGAGGGCCATTGCTTTTGGGTCCTACCCCTGGTGGGTGGATGAGCAAGGGAGCATCACCTGGGTAGGGAAGTCCGGGGTTGTCTTTGTGGGAATACCCAAGCTTTATTCTGGCAGGGCAATAGAAGCAGAGGAGGAAATCCAAGACGCCTGGATGGGATACGCTGATTCCCGTAACCCTAGTTAGTCAGTTGCCCAAGAGGGGGGAGAAAGAAAAAAACAAATAAAACAAAGACAGAATTCTGATATTAATATCCAGTCATCCTCTACTAGTCTAGATCACACGGAATAGCATCAAGACCCATGTTTGTATAATCCACCATCAGGGACATGGAGGGGGGCAAGCAGCCCCTTAAGTGATAATCAGTTTAGAGGATTTCCCTTTATCCACTGTCGATTCCTTAATAAAGTAACAAGAAATAAATCTACCCTCCAATTCCCTTTCAACTCCCCCTACCCATTTCCAACTAATACTGGGATGAGGAAGAGGCAATTGGGAGCAGTGACGATTACCCATAGAAACAACATGGGGAAGGTAAGGGAAACCTAGTATAGAAACTCCTCAAGTTGTCCCACTAATAGTCAGGCAGGGTCAGGCATTTAATAATGACCACTCACACCTGACTCCACGTGACTATGTGTTCAACTATAAAAGGTGTGGTTTTTCACAGAAGAATGAGCAAGCTGGGGATGCTGTCCGGATCGAAGAGGGAAAGGAGCAGAGAGTGGCAGGACTTGAAGTCTGGAGGAGAACGGCGTGCCGAGACGGTGGCCCGGTGTTTGTGAGGGGCTGCAGCGTGGCTAGGGAGCCGTGTCTCTGAGGAACCGGAGTGAGGCAGCCTGTATCCCGCTGGTGGCATTCAGAGAAGTGCTTGTTCCCTTGGGACGTGTGCTTGAGGGGCAGGTGGTGAGACCCTAACCTCAACCCTGTGTATCCAGAGAGACCGCTCGTCAACGCAAAGCTGCCCAGTGAGTTTCATGCAAGTAAGAAAGAGAAACTCTGGAACGTGCGGTTGACTAGAGTGGGACGGGAGAAAGACACAGTTTGTAAAGCGGCACGGAGCAGAAAGCGAGAGAACATACAAGGACTGAAAGCACAAGATATAGAAGAAAGAAAGAAAAGGCTCACGAGTAAAGGCATGTGAAGAGTGCGAACGATACAAAAGAAGGAAATGGGTGCAAGTGTGCACGTTAAAGAGAGGAAAGTGTGCAAAGTGAAGAGAAGCACAATAAGAAAATGGACAGGTGCAAGTGTGCACATTAAAGAGAGGAACGTGTGCAAAGTGTACAAGAGACATGATAAGGAAATGGACAGGTGCAAGTGTGCTCGTTGAAAAGAGGAACATGTGCAAGAGTACAATACATATAAAATAAAGTAAAGGAAGGTGACAGTGTGCACAATAAAGCAAAAGAAACAACGGAGAGCAAGGAGGAGTGCAGGAAGCACCTGAAGGTGAAAGGTTGAACAGGAAGAGCAAGGAATAAAGAGAGGGGCTAAAGATCAGCTTGGTCACGCTTGGGATGAGCAAAGAACGTGGCATTTTCGAAAGTGTCTGATTTTACCCAAAGAAGGGATTAAATGGGAAATAACTAAATATGAGAGAAAGATACATCCTGACAAGCTGAACTTGTATTGAAAGAACTGTATATGAGAGTAAGGTACATCATGACAAACTGAACTTGTGTTTGAAACTAAAGAGGGCCTAAGCTTGGGTAAGGGAATCCTGCGAGGCCTAACAAATTGGAATACCTATCATTCTGTGGTGCTGAAATAATTGAAGCTTGTGGAAGGGAACCCTGAGAAGCTTAAAGAGCAACTATGTTATATTTCATTTGTTGTGTTCAAAACTTGGAAGAATTGAAGCTTGGCGAAGGGAATCCCAAGGAACCAAATACACTGGGCTTTATTATAAGTTTGCCGATACGGTAGTAACGGCGTCAGTAAGCTACTGGCGCCGTTACTACCGGACCGGTGAACTACATGTTCCGTTCGCGGGTGCCTTTTTGCCAGCCAGGTCTGACCTGGCAGGCGTACCGGCACCCGCGAGCAGAGCATGTCGGATGCACTGGCACCATTCACGAATGGTGCTGGTGCATCCAGCTTCCCCATTCCTATTGAGCCCTATCGAGCTCAAATGGGAATGGGTACGAATATTTTGCGGCGCCCGTGAATGGGCAATTACCGGGTCCGGCAAGGCTGTAATGACCCGGTAATTGCCCATTCGTGAGCGCAGGTAAAAAAAAGATACCGGCGGCAGCCGTGCCGGTTTTACCGGCTCGGCTACCGACAGTATCCTAATGAGGCCCACTGAGTGTTTGAGAATATTGCAAAAGCTCTGTGGAGACGGTCTTACAAACAGCCCTTTTTGATTGAACTCATTTTTGTGACATTGACCAAACTACACCTGGTGAGAAGACCACCTGAAACCAACCTTGGTTTTCTGTTGAACCACTATTTTTGCTTTAAGAAGACTTCCTAACACGTTTTGGCAAAGAGTGAGGGCAAGCATAGGTTTAGACACAGGCAGATTTTTGTTTTGGGCTTTCAGACGTCGACGGCCCTTAGAAACATCAGTTAAGAGAACCATCCCTTTACAGTTAGGGCCAGTTAGGCATTACACCAACCCACGCACCTTCGTAGATAAAGGTTTTGAAACTATCATTTCTGAGTCTGTGTCTCTCTTGATACCATGCCTGTCTCACAGAACATATACCAACAGTCACTCCAGTGGTTGTATATGTAGCCTTTTAAGGGAGGGCCAATGCTAAGAGGTTAGAATCAGCTAGACTTTAGTGTCACGGTGAGTCTCAGTGCAAAGGAACAGGTCCTTATACTTTTAAATGAGGGGGTCATGATTTCAGTGGAAAAGTGAACCCCTTGCCATGCATGATGCAAATCAATTTGTGAATTAGTTTCCTCTTGTATTTTTGGAATTGCGGGGTAAGCTGAGAAAGTTCAAACACTGAATAGTTCTGAAATGAACTGCAGTACCAGTGGAAAATTGGCTTTGCAAATGTCCTATTCATTTATAAGAGAAACTAGAAGACTTACTAAATGGCATTGTTAAGGAGGCCATAATTTAAATGGTTGAATCCACTAAGGGTTATATTGGAGGTAAATGAGTTCCCTTTAATTTTACCACTATGCCTAATTATGCGTTTTGGCTTTGAGTGGAAGATACTGCAGCGGTAATTCCGCTGGAATAATTCTTCAAATAAAGCCCCGTGGGTCCAATGGACCCAAAATAAATGGGGATTTACACTGCTACCACCACTTGTAATCAGGCGGAAATTCTGCCTGACCAAGTGGCGGTAACAGTAATTCATTTTCTGTGGATTTTCCACGGAATTACCGCCATACTCGTAAGCATAAAGCAGAGCATTCCTGTGGATTGCCATCTACTCCTAAAAATTGGTTTACAGGATTGAAGGTGTAAAGATGTTCTTGACTCTGACCCAAGGTTCTGGTTATCATCAGATTAAACTCACACAGGCGTCCATAGAATTAAAAGAATTCTTTGCACCATTTGGAGAATTCTTATTTTTATGAATGCCCTTTGGATTGGCATCAGTGGCAGCTGTGTTTCAGCAAATTTATCACTGATTTCATTATCAAGTATAGAGGCACATACAAGTTCTGAAGGAACTTTTATTAACTATCTTACAGTATAATGGGTTCACTCTCAAAGAAAAGATATGCAAGTTGTCTATATATGATAGTTGACTACCTTGGCCACAATGTGTGAGCGGATGATGTAAAACATACATTGAATCGTAAAGAAACTGTTCAGAAGACTCCTTCACCGAGGACAAATAAAGAACCAATGTTTGCATGGGTCTCTGACAATTTATTTGTAAATTTGTGTGAAGATGCGCATATTAGTTGACTCTTTATTCAGATCACTCCAAAAGGGACCACGATTCGGCGAGATGTTAATCAGCAACACACATTTCACTTAGCTACAAAAGGGAAAGGCCCTACATACCTCATTTGCACTTCACATCAACAATAAACCAGTGGTACAAGTACTTACCACCAATACACTAAAGGAGTATTAGACAGATTGTTAAGACAGCTCGATAACAAGACTATGTTTATGAGATATTAGTACCCGGTGAGGGCGCAATCACAATGAAAGAGCCATTCTGATTGGCCCTCGCCGAGTTGTTACCAGGCCGTGAATTCCACGGCCTTTGTCCCCGGCGGGGGGCATGGCAGCCCCTCAGCCAATGAGGATGCTCGAAGCAGGGCCATCCCCGCTCCGAGCCTCCCCAAAGCTGAGAGGCTACCTTCGTCCCCCGCCGGGGACAGAGGTAAGGCTTATTTTATTTCCTTCCTTCCCTCCCTCCTCCCACCTCCCTGCCCTCCCCACCCCACTTACCTTCTATGCCTTGGTCCCCGGCGGGGGATGATGGCAGCCTCCAGCCGTGTGAAAACTCGGAGCGGGGCCATCCCCGCTCCGAGCCTCCACACGGCTGGAGACTTCCAAACGCTTCTGTTTCCAGCGCGTCCGCACCCGATGGCCGCCATGGAAAGGGAAAACGGACTCCGTTTTCCCTTTCCATGGCGGCCATTTTCTTTGACGTCTTTTTTTTTCCCCCGAAACGCTGCAGCATTTCGGGAAAAAAATGAAGCTTTTAGTGCCCCGGTCACACAGTTTTTGCGGACCGGGGTACTAATAGCTATATGCCCCTCGCGGCGGGGGCATTACCGACTCTGGTAATGCCCCAGGGCCTCTGTTAAGGCCCTCGCTTAACTCGGGGCCTATAACTATGGGCCCTGGGGCATTACCTGAGTCGGTAAAGCCCCCGCCGCCAGGGACATATTGCTTAAGTGTAATCCTGGTAAATGTACTCTCACAGTCGATTAGGCTCATCTGATGGAGGTGCTTATGAATGTGAAGATAGGATCACATGGCCCGTAGTGTGTGGCATGAAAGGAGATGCTGTGGCAAAGGAAGGATGGATAAGCACAGGCAAAGAAAAGAATTCCTGTAAAAAGCTAGAACGTTTGTATTGACTGAGTGGCTCTTGATTACGGGAGTATTTCAAACCTTTTCATTGTGTGCCAGAGGAATTTTATGGACAAGGAAAAGTACTCTGTCATGGTGACCAGATTGCACTGTTTGTTAGTATAAGGAACACGCTGTTCCACAGTGCCCATCCGAGGAATCTCTTCATATTGGTTCTAACGCATTGATATATTTTAGCATTGGTGTAAAAGCAAAGGTGCTGGAGCATCATTTTTTTCATTGAACAAGAAATGGAAAACGGGGAAGGGAAAGAGTAAAAGATAATAAGGGAGGATGGTATGGACAACAACAACGAAAAACTGATACTCCTGCACCAGTCTATAAACTGATGCCAAAACATACCAATAGTCTTAGCATCGATGTAATGACATGTTCTTTAGGGTGATGTTGTGATCGCAACGACAAATAGATGTTCAGAAATTACTTCTGGCAGCCGACCAAGAAGTGGGGAGACTTTTGTGTGTCTGTGCTGTTTGTATTGCCTGTGATAAACATCGGAAGACTCACGTTGATCCCATTGATACTAACAAATGTTCCTTTAGGGCCATGGCAGAATGTAGTGTTTGACATCATATCTTCTTCCGAGTTACCAGCTGAGAAACTATACTCTTTAGTGCCAGAGGTCAAATTTGTGGACCAAGTTACAAGAAGCACAGTTGTCAAATTTCTGCAAGAGTTATTTCACAGGGCACTCTCATTAGAGATAATGGAACTCAGCTTGCCACTAGAGGCACAGGGGACTTTTTGCATTCAAACGGGAGTCAAGCATTGCATGAAGCACCATCCCCAGGCCAATGGATTTGTGAAACCTTTTAACAGAGTTCTGAACAATAATGCTTTGAGTACATGGCTGAGCCATATGGAAGTATTAGTCTAAGTGGGTGATTTGCCAGATATGCACAGATGTACATGTATATCAAATTCCACAACTGTTGTGTTTTCATTTGGGCTCATGCATCAGAGACATATTTCATCAGCATGCCTTCTCTGATTTCCTCCATTCTACCATGTCTTCCTTCCTGCCTTACAGCCACCCATTCATGGATGTGCCCTCACTTCCAGCACCTTAATCCCTCTAAGACTGAAATCATTTTTTTAGCCCACCTACCGGTCTTCTAATTCCCCTGTACGTTCTTCTTTTATCCTCTGCACGTAATCTTGAGTTCTGGACTCTTCCCTTTCTTTCTATCGTCATGTCATTAACACTGCTCATGTCTCCCACCCTTATAATCATTGGTGCGCCTTTTCTTTAATTTCAAGCTACTAAACTCTCCTTCTCTTCTCTCGTTTAGATTACTTTTATGCTCTCTTGCTGGGTCTTCCTCATCTCACCCCTCGTTGCTCTGTCTATAGCTCAGCTGTCTGCATACCTTTCCTACTACCGGCTCGCTCCTCAATCGCTTTTTCTCTCCTATCTGTCTCCTTCCTCCCACTCGACTTTGATCTTCTTTTCCACTTTCTTTGTATCGTCTATCTTTCTTCACTACTTTCTTTTTATTCTCCCTCCCAACCTTTCCACTCTGAATCTCTTTTGCTTCTTTCCCTAAAACCCCTTGCGCTTCCGTTCCTTTTCACTGCTTGTCCAAAGAGCCCCTCCCCCACGCTTCATGGCTTCTGAACCTGCTTAAAAAGTCCCCTTCTCTCTTCTCTTTCTGATACCTAATTTGTTCTCTCTCCTGCCAATTTTATGCTGCCAATATAATTACTCATGTTATGCTGTTTGTCCACATAACATAGATTCAGCTCTTGGGAAAAAGCGTCCTATAAATATCAATAAATACAATACAAATAAGCATGCAGTGAGGGAGAAAGTGGAATTCCATCTGTGGTGTGTGGCATGGGGCCGTAGAGATCCCCACAAAAGCAAAAGGAAAGTGTACATTAAAAGCACTATTTAATGTCGACATTTGCAGCAAAGCTGCATTTGATAACAAATCACGTAGATCCTAACAAACCAACATGGCATAACATGTTCCTGCAGCTTAGCTTCAATTGGATAAACCTAAGAAAGCCAAGCATTTCAAAGGGTGACACGTGATTTTAACGAATGAAATAGTAACGAATGAAATAACAAATACAAAAAATATCGATTTGTTTTTGCCCGCCCCTCCAAACTTCCTGTTTCCCCAAAGTTCTAACCCCATTGCGGACCCCGCCCACTCCTTAAAACCCTTTACCCCCATATATTTATTTATCGATATTTTTTCGTTATTTTTTCATTTGTTCTTTTTTTTCTCATTACAATCACTGCATATCATTTCAAAGCAGGGCAGAGCATAACAAGGCCAGCACAGGCCAGCAGAGAACAGCCTCATACCAAGCCCATGGTATAGGATAGCATACCAGACAAATAATTACATCACCCAGCTGAACGTCTTTGCTAGTGGAAGGTGTCATGTACAGGCGTGCAAGCAGTGCCAAGAAACGGCTGCATAGCCCTTTAAGGACGCTGCAACCAGGTGCCTGGAAGTTGGCATGGCAACGCTGGCGTCCTCTCAGCGTTTCCTACGGCCGACGCCAGAAGCCACGGAATGCGGTCATGTGACCTTTCCTTTTTAGGCACCGCCTTCACTTCGTATCGGTGCTTCTGATTGAGAATTGGTGGCGCTTCGTATCTTGTGCATTGTATCCTGTTCCCTTGAACCCCTGTTGCAGTACCCTTCCTCCTCCCCTTCCCTCCTGTGTTCCTGATTACCTCGTTTCCTCGACCCGGACCGTTACCTGGCCTTGATTTTGGACTGCCTTGGTCTTGTATGCTGCCTGTATCGTGCTTCGACCTCGGACTGCTCAGGGACATCTTTGCCTTCGCCCATTTGTTTTGGTTACTGTTCGTTTGTCTTCTGGATCCTCACTCACCTGGATTGCGTCTGGGTCATTTTTGGGATTGTTGAACTTTGGAACTTTTCGAACTTTTGGATTGTTGAACTTTGGTACTTTTTGAACTTATGGATTGTTCAAACTTGAATCTTGGATTTCCTTGCTACGTACACTAACTCAAAACTGCCAAGTGTGTATTAGGCGTCCTCGTGCCGGCGGGATAGGTGGTTGGGCTTTTCTTGGATTCTGGATTGTGGTCTTCGGATTTGCATTTGCTTCCCTGCCTTTTTCCACCTGACTCTCCCCAGCGTGGATCAGGACAAAAACGCGGTAAGCCATAGTCTTGCATGGGAAGGGGGTTGTTATTGGAATTGACCAACATGTATCGCGTTCTTAATCTGTTGTATTCGGGTCTGGTCAGAAGGGCGGTTGGTTATACATTCTGTGTTGTGTTAACCCCTCACTTACAGATCCAACGCCTGTCCTCGGCCACCCTGGCTTCACCGATAACAACTCCTGTGGCACGTGTCTTCATCTGGGTCATCTGGGTCTCATCTGGTGTCATGATGCCTGCTCCCGAGGAGCCAGGTCAGGCCCAGCGTCCCCAGAAGCAGACTTCATACTCACCAAGCAGGACCCAGCAAACCCCTATAGGGGCTCTTTGGACCTTGTCCTGGCGCCTTTGGCGCCAGGCTCATAAAAGGCATCTGTCTTGGCGCCATAGGCGCCAGGCTCATCATGGCAGAACATATGGTAATGCTTGGGTGAACTCACCTGAGGCAGACCATGCTGCATACTCACCCGAGGCAGACCATGCTGACTGAAGCTCCAAGCCAACTAAGGCTGGGGAGGAACTATTTTCTTTCAGGAACTCTTTTCTTACTCGGGTGGGGCCAGTGGAAGAACACTCACCTGAAGCTCTTCCAAGGCTATTTAAACCACGCCCGGATGGCCACACGTGCTTCGCGTTATTCTGCATCTGCTGCAGGACGCTCACCGAGTCGGCTCCTGCATCCTGGCTCCTGCCACGCCCGCCAACACCTGGAATACCTGCAAGGAGAGAAAGGCAAGCATTAGGACATTACCTACCTTCATCCAGCATCCGGATTCTTCACTCCGTCGATCCTGCAAAAGAAAGTCAAGGGTTAGAAACGCATCTCATCGCTCGCTGCAGCGCCGCTTCCACTTACCTTCACGTGGCGCTGTCTAGCTCTTCAGCGGTCATAGGCGTCATCGGCCGCATCCCAGCACCTACGGAAAAGAAAGACAATAGTTAGAAGCGCTCCGCTTCTCACGCTGCCGCGCCGCTTCCACTTACCTTCACGTGGCACCGGCAACCTTTTCAGCGCCCATAGGCGACATCGGTCGCATTCAAGACCTACGGAGAAAAAGGACAAAACAAGGTGAGCAACGAACTAATTGCAAAAGGACAGATTACTCACCTTAAGTCTTACCTGAATTTTGTTGGGACCTCAGTTCCCTTTCTGGGTCGGAGCGGCTTTTCTGGCTTTTCCGTACCCCGGCCCCTATGGGGAAATAAGACACACTCATTAAGGTGTCGGAGCAAACCACTACGGCACACCTTCATTAAAAGTACTCACTTGAGCTTACCTCGGCGAATCCATTCCTCCACACGGATTCCTCACCTAGTCCCTGAAAATTAAACAAAGGCCAAGGGACAAATAAGACTTGATCTTTTGAACTATATACTTCCGGCAGCATTTTGGTAAAGGCAAGCAGACATCGAACCCTCGCCAAATCCGAGATCCAGTGAAGTAACTGGAAATCTACACGCCCCTGCGTCAGAAGCAGGATGGAGAGCTCGTCCACACAGAAATTAAGGTGAGAGTCTGCGGAAGGCACAGCTTGGGTTCGAGGAGGGTGAGAAGGGGAAAAAGGGGGGAATCTCACAAACAATCTAGCAGACAGTTAACTCCCTTTTCCCATCTACAGAAGGATTATTCTACGGGCCAGACAGACGATGTTTGGGGGTCCAGTCCAGTCCATCTTCCAAGCACTACGCTTAACCGTGGAAGAAGTTGTAGCAGTCCAGAACGGGTCAGCGCCTCCGTGGAAATCAGGTGAGCGTTACATCTGGCATCCTTTCTTTCCTTTGATTGATCGCTCTGGCTGTCTATTCCTGGAGCCAGAGGGTTCCATTAGGAGGAAGAACTCATCGGCTACACGACGTGGGCAACTTGCATCTGACATAATCAGAAGCCATAATATGGATGCCAATGAGACGTTGACCAATATTTTACAATTGGTGGCCGACTTACGCAATGACATGACTGCGGCTCATTCAGCCACGCAGCGACGCATTGATGAGTTGCAAGCAGGGTTTCAACCCCTTGGGGCAGTTGCGCCTCCTTTGGCTAGTGTCTCTGGGGCAGGTGCTGGTCCTCCCCAACAGGGTTCTGGACCAGTTTATATGACTGCCCAGTTCCCTTTGGCTCCTCCGCAACGGTTCAATGGAGATCCCAAGACCTATAGGACCTTTTTGAACCAATGTAGACTGCATTTTCTGTGCCGTCCTGCCTCTTTTCCGGATTCCACTACCAAGGCGGCGTTTCTGTTATCCCATTTAGGGGATACCGCAGCTGCTTGGGCCAATCCGTTGTTGGAAGATGGCAGCCAGCTTCTTTACAATTGTGATGCCCTAATTGAGGCTATGAGTAGTGTGTTCGACACACGTTACGCCACACAAGCTACTGATTTGGAACTTGTCGGTCTCCAACAAGGCAGTTCGCCTCTCTTGTTTTATCTAGCCAAGTTCAATCAGCTGGTGGCGGAAACCGGTTGGCCCGAAGAAAAGAAGGCCTCTCTCTTCTATAAGGGGCTATCCGGCTCCCTAAAAGATACACTGGCCACCATCCCGGTAATCCCTACAGCTTTTTCGGAATTATTGGATTTGGTTCTCCAAATCGATTCCCGACAAGCAGCACGGAGGGGTGAAAAGAGAACGGCTCCTCCTGTTGCTCTCTCCATTCCCTTACCTGCCGCTGGGTCCACGGAACCCATGCAGATCGGGGCACTTAGAACTCCTTTGTCGGCAGAAGTTAGGGAACACCGGAAGAAGAACGGCTTATGTTTCTACTGCGGAGGATCAGACCACTTACTCTGAGAATGTACCAAAAAACCCACTAAGAAACAGGGAAACGCCAAAACCCAGTGACTGAAGGGGTCCAGATGCCGGGTGGTTCTTCGATAGATCCCACAGTTTACAGCCCTTATTGTCTGTCTGTTTCCCTGTCGTTCCCCGGTTCTGAAAAATGGGCCGTGATGATGGTCTTGGACTCAGGAGCCACGGGGAACTACGTGGATGCCGCTTATGCCCGGGATTTGGGTCTGCCGGTTGTGCATAAAACATGTCCTGAAGTGGTGAATTCAGTGGATGGCTCTTCCTTGGTCTCTGGGTTAGTGACGGAGCGGACCACTGATCTCACCATGATCACAGACTGCGGTCATCAAGAGAGCATATATTTTGACCTCATTGCGGCACCGCAGTTCAAATTCATTCTTGGATTACCATGGTTAAAATTGCATAATCCCTCTGTGGATTGGCATTCTGGGGAGGTATGTTTTCTCTCGGAATACTGTGAAAATAAGTGCATAACTATCAGTTCAGAGACCACCACTCCAAGTCATGCTCTCGCTGAAACTACCCGTACTGTGGGTGCAGTAGTCAACACTGTCCTTCCTATGGTCTACAGGCAATATCAGGACGTATTCGACGCACGTGGGGCAGAGGTACTTCCGCCACACAGGCCCTATGATTGCCCCATTGAACTGATTCCTGGAGCCAAGATCTCGTCTGGGCGTATATATTCACTGACCCCTAAGGAGGATGTGATTTTGAAGGAATATATTGAGAAATCCTTGAGTACTGGCTTTATTCGTCCTTCCCGTTCACCTGCTGCCTCCCCCATGTTCTTTGTCCCTAAGAAGGAGGGGGACCTGCGTCCCTGCATCGATTACCGTGCATTGAATGCCGTCACGATCAGAAATCAATATCCGATACGTCTGATTTCAGTCTTATTGGACCAATTGGGTGCAGCTAAGGTTTTCACTAAACTGGATTTGAGGGGGGCCTATAATCTCGTACGGATTCGCGAAGGCGACAAGTGGAAGACTGCCTTCAAGACCAAATATGGCCTCTTCAAAAACTGCGTTATGCCCTTTGGCCTGTGTAACGCTCCAGCGATCTTCCAATACTTTATCAACGACGTATTTCATGACATGCTAGACCAATATGTAGTCGTTTATCTAGACGACATCTTGATCTACTCTCCTTCAGTTGACACTCACGTCGCCCATGTCTCTTAACGTTTTGGAATGTTTAAGGGAGAACCACTTGTATGCCAAGTTGGACAAATGCAGGTTCCATGAAACTGAGTTCCTAGGCTATGATATTACTAGCCGGGGAGTGCAGATGAGCCAGTCTAAGGTTACCGCGATATTGGAGTGGGTTTGTCCCAGTACCTTGATGGCCCTGCAATCCTTTCTAGGCTTTGCAAATTTCTATCGGCGGTTTATCCAAGACTTCTCAGCCATTGCCTCTCCACTTACCAAACTAACCAGCACCAAATGCTTTTTTAAATGGAACGAGGACGCTCAGCGGGCTTTTGAGACCTTAAAGTCTGCTTTTACCACTGCTCCCGTCCTTCAACATCCGGATCCGTCTTTGCCTTTCATTGTAGAAGCAGATGCATCAGATGTTGCACTGGGAGCCATCTTGTCCCAACATTGCCCAGAGTCAACTGGATTACATCCTGTTGCGTATCACTCCAGAAAACTCACCTCTTATGAGAGGAACTATACTATAACTGAACAGGAATTGTTAGCAGTGAGGGACGCCTTTATGGTATGGAGACATCATCTTTTGGGGTCCTCCGAACCGGTTCAAGTGTTCACTGATCACCGAAATCTCTTGGCGCTGCAATCAGTGAAGTGTACCACGGAACGCCATGCCAGGTGGCATGAATTTTTTGCCATGTTCAACTTCACCATTACCTATCGCCCTGGGTCTCTGAACTCGAAGGCGGATGCTCTCTCCCGTATCCATGGGGTTCCTGAACCATCTGAGCTCAAGGGCACCCTTCTATTACCTAATCAAGTGGTGTGTGGGTGTACCTTGCGCCCCTCTCTGAAGACAAGGATTCAAGAGTGGGTGAGAACCACTCCCTCCGAGATTGCTAGCCTGGGATTGGAGATCATCCATTCATTGCCTTATAAAAAGGGTAAAATATATGTACCTGACTCCGACACAAGACACATAGCCATACAATGGTGTCACGATTCAGCGGTAGCTGCACATCCAGGTACTGGGAAAACTATCGATCTCTTGAGAAGGTGATGCTGGTGGCCCTCCATGTCACACGACGTTAGGGAATACATTGTCTCTTGTGCCACTTGTGCGCAGTGCAAACATCAACCGGGCAAACCTGTGGGCCTACTACAACCCATGCCTATACCAGATAGCCCTTGGCTTATGGTTTCTATGGACTTCGTAGTAGAGCTTCCAGTAGTCGACGGCTACGACACTATATGGGTGGTCGTGGATTACTTCACAAAATCAGCATTGTTTGTACCCTGCCAGGGGATTCCTTCTGCTCCGGTTTTGGCAGAGTTGTTCTTGAAGAACGTCTACAGAAGATTTGGTCTGCCCTCCATTCTCGTTACTGACCGGGGACCACAGTTCACTTCTCGCTTTTGGAGAGCGTTGACAACGACGCTGGGTATAGACGGCAGGTACTCCAGTGCATACCATCCACAAACTGATGGGCAAACTGAGAGGCTGAATGCCACTATGGAGCAGTATCTACGATGTCTTACCCTCCAACGCCAAGATACGTGGGTTTCCGTTCTACCACTGGCGGAGTTCGCCTACAACAACTCTCTGCACACGGCAACAGGTGTATCTCCATTCTTTGCCTTGTATGGCCAACACCCCTGTTCTTTGCCCAGTATTGCTGATTGGCCGTTACACAATCCGGCTGCCTCTGGTTGTTTTAGGAATCTATCAGATACCCACGCTATGGTCAAGAACCAGTTACTACAGGCCCAGTCACGTACTAAGTCTTCTGCAGATGCACATTGCTCCCCGGCTCCTAGCTACCGACCGGGGATGAAGGTCTGGCTGTCCACAAAGAACCTACGCTTGCCTGGTCGACGAGCCTTGTTACCTCGGTTTGTGGGTCCCTACAGCATTCTGCAGGTTATTAACCCTGCTGCCGTCCGATTGGCCCTTCCTACTAAATGGAAGGTACATCCGGTATTCCATGTCTCTCTAGTAAAACCATGCCACCCATCTACCAGGCTACCTGCTCGTCCTCCGCCGATTAAGGTGCACGGGTTTGATCTTGGATACCAAAGTTCGAAGGGGCAGGCGTCTCTATCTGGTCGATTGGAAGGGCTATGGACCCGAAGACCGTACGTGGGAACCTGCGGTGAACGTCCATGCTCCGGTCCTTTTGTCTCGTTTCTGGTCTGCTCGGGGGGTGAGACCCCCTTTGAGGGAGGATACTGTCATGTACAGGCGTGCAAGCAGTGCCAAGAAACGGCTGCATAGCCCTTTAAGGATGCTGCAACCAGGTGCCTGGAAGTTGGCATGGCAACGCTGGCGTCCTCTCAGCGTTTCCTACGGCCGACGCCAGAAGCCGCGGAACGCGGTCATGTGACCTTTCCTTTTTAGGCACCGCCTTCACTTCGTATCGGTGCTTCTGATTGAGAATTGGTGGCACTTCGTATCTTGTGCATAGTATCCTGTTCCCTTGAACCCCTGTTGCAGTACCCTTCCTCCTCCCCTTCCCTCCTGTGTTCCTGATTACCTCGTTTCCTCGATCCGGACCGTTACCTGGCCTTGATTTTGGACTGCCTTGTTCTTGTATGCTGCCTGTATCGTGCTTCGACCTCGGACTGCTCACGGACATCTTTGCCTTCGCCCATTTGTTTTGGTTACTCTTCGTTTGTCTTCTGGATCCTCACTCACCTGGATTGCGTCTGGGTAATTTTTGGGATTGTTGAACTTTGGAACTTTTCGAACTTATGGATTGTTCAAACTTGAATCTTGGATTTCCTTGCTACGTACACTAACTCAAAACTGCCAAGTGTGTATTAGGCGTCCTCGTGCCGGCGGGATAGGTGGTTGGGCTTTTCTTGGATTCTGGATTGTGGTCTTCGGATTTGGATTTGCTTCCCTGCCTTTTTCCACCTGACTCTCCCCGGCGTAGATCAGGACAACAACACGGTAAGCCATAGTCTCGCATGGGAAGGGGGTTGTTATTGGAATTGACCAACACGTATTGCATTCTTAATCTTTTGTGTTCGGGTCTGGTCAGAAGGGCGGTTGGTTATACATTCTGTGTTGTGTTAAACCCTCACTTACAGATCCAACGCCTGTCCTCGGCCACCCTGGCTTCACCGATAACAACTCCTGTGGCACGTGTCTTCATCTGGGTCGTCTGGGTCTCATCTGGCATCCTTTCTTTTCTCTGATTGATCGCTCTGGCTGTCTATTCCTGGAGCCAGAGGGTTCCATCAGGAGGAAGAACTCATCGGCTACACGACGTGGGCAACTTGCATCTGACAGAAGGGACCACTTAGTGAATGTTTGACTCTAGCATTCACACAGGGTCAATCCAAATGACCAACTGAAGGGCTACCTCTGAGGATCAACACTTTACCTGATGTTTTGTTTACATCCCATTGGCATAGACTCTGCTGCAATTCTGTAGCCGGTTATGTTGGCGGGTGGTTTGGGGATCATAGGGTAAACCCTTGAGGTAAAAGGAGGAGACTGGACCACAGTGTGAAAACATCCCTCCTTCACTAATGGAGTTTTTGGACAAGCATGATAATTCTGCAAACCAAATTACAGCTGCAAGGCGTGATACAACGTTGTCAGTGTCCCATGTTTTGTACTCTTTAAGAACTCCATCTGATGAAAGTTGAGGTTAACTGCCCTCTTTTTTGCTCGTTGTATAGGTTTAGATGACTTGAGCTAAACCTTGGAAACTAGTGGAGATGCCAACAGGCAACTTACTACGAGCTGTGTTCGTGCAACAACATGCAGTTCATCAGCCTGTTCTCTGCTTACACCAAACTGGTTTGACAATATTTAGCTTGATTCTCTGGGGAAGGAGATCTAGAATGTTCTCCAGCACAATACACGGTATTACCCAAAATGACCTTTTACAATTGACCTTTTGCACAATTGACCTAATTATGGTGGTCCTAATTGACCTTCTGTACAATTGACCTTTATATTATTTTAGTTATTCTATATATGTATTGGGTTGGTTTTGGATTATAAATAATATAAGGGGATTGGGTGGGGGGTTGCATCGGGTTTTGAATTGGGTGGGGGTTGCGGGGGGTTTCCCCCGCATATATGTCCTAATTGACCTTCTAAATTAGGTCATTTCTCCCGAGGTCAATTCTCCCGAGGTCAATTGTGAAAAAGTTCATTAGTATACAACCCAATACACACCTGTATCAACAAATGATTGTGATTTGACAAACAGTGACATTTAAGTGTTGACTGAAAAATAAAAGTGACACGGCATGTTTACTCTCAATGTAAAAAAGAGCTAAGGCAGGCACAGCTTAGCAACAAAAATACTCACCTTATTCAGTGTTCCATTAGCCTTGGGACATAGACAAGAGAACATGCATTTATACTAAAATCACAATTGAAAATCAGTAAAGGCTTGGGAGTTATAAATGGTGGCATTGTCTTCTAGAATCTACGTTCTCTTACAGTACTGTATGTGGCTTTTGCAAGCTTGAGGAACAGGCTTGCATTCTTGTATCCATCTATAGTAATTCCCTTTCTTCACTTGGGGAAAGCTGTCTTCTGTCGCCTTCCTTCTACCCTGAGCATTCATTATTATGCTGTACTGTATTGGGTATTGAGTTATAAATTTGAGTCATGAATCATAGTCATTTTTCTGGAGGGAGCCATTAACGTATTTCTCCTTTTTAACAACAGCAGAGGAATTTAGTTTCCTCCGTATGACAGCAGGTAAGCTCAGGAAGGACAGGTGTGCAAAGTAACATACATTTTCTGGAAAGTGCTACTAGGTATGGCTGCAGCAGCAGAAGCTGTATTTCTGTTGCTAGTTCAGAATGAGGGCAGGCATGTCTCTAGTGACAATTAAGAATGTTTTCCTCTTCCAAAAAAGAGGTCTCCCTTATCCCAACATGACTCATCCCAGGGTAATGGGAAGCTAGAAGACTTGCTGTAGTTTACGTATTCCACTGGAAACCTTCAACCCCATCAACCACAAAATCCTCCTTAAAAGACTTGTGGGCAATGGATTGCGGGTGAGGGGGTACTGCACTACACTGAATGACGTTGGCTCATCTTATCCAGTATGGACCACCTATGTAGCCTTTCACCAATACTCTTAATTATCGATATTACACCACCTTTGAAAATACTCAGCAAGTCTAGGCTCAGTAATGACACTTATGCAGATGATACTCAAAGTGTCTACACAATGATGCAAAATGTATTGAAGCCCAACTGAAAATGAACTGGACCTCTACAACTGCTGCCTGCGAATGGACACATGGACACATGGACACATGTACACTGACTATTATACTAAACTCAATCCAAATAAACCTAACGTAGGAGCAGTAGCTCCCCAACAAAACTCAACCCACAAACCCCTTGGCCAGAATAATTGCAAAAGTGCCCCCACTGCCAACCTACACAGACATAAACCTTGATTTCCCACCGGCTACTCTCCCATTCTCAAACCACAATGGTCAGAACATGCTTTTTTCATCTGAGATCAATCCATCGCATCCCACCAGCCAGTTGCATAGAGAACCAGGAAAGTCTTCACCCTATTACTCTGAAGACTGGACTACGCCAACAGCCTTTATCTAGACATCATGGAATACATGTTGCACCATCATCAACAGTACAAAACGTGTAAGACTTGAAAAGTTGTACCGGATTACCCTGATACTCTAGAAGCACCAGAAGCGCCACAGACTTCAATTCTAGTTCAAAATCCTGTTTTTCACCCATTGCTCCAAACAAAGGCGGCACTGCCTACTCTACCAGGCCCCTATTTTGTACATCATTATCTTGGCCAAAAGAGTATGAACTCTTTCCCTTGTCCAAATGCCTCAATCTGTATCAACGTAAGGATTCATTATGATAATCAGGCCGGAAGCATTGTTCTGTGTTTCCCTGAAGTGTAGTCCTTTTCTTTCATATCTTTCTCAAGTTGAAGAGACAGTGTTGCTCTTGTTGCATGGTCTTCTACATAATGTGTCTTGCCCACGTATTGACTGAAGTGGCGATACTGTAGAGAACTAGCCAAGGAGATACTACAGGGGGGCGGGGGGTTGATCCTCCAAATATGTTCCAGGATTACATGACTAGCTTTCTGCATAAAGGATCCTGATTTGAACAGGAGCCAATGCATGTAACCCAAAGAACACCCTTACTGAGCCCTTTATGGAACAACCGTATGCCAAAGAGCTTTCAACGTACTTGAAAAAAGGAGAGTTTAAAGAACTAAAAAACTACCCACATAACCAGAGGGGAAAAAATTGAAAATTAGCCAAACACTAACACAACAATAATATTTGCTGGGTCCCCTTAGAATTTCAACCATGGGATAGCTTGAATGACAGCTTTTTCTTGTTCAAAAGTGTAATCATGTATATTGAACAAAATCTTGTAGGTATATTGTGATTGCATCTAGGCTTCCAAATAAGCCTGACTTTGGAAAGGTCCTCTACAGCAACTCTGGGAAGTCCTCTGGAAATACTGGTCTTTGCTAAAGAGCGAACTGATAACTTATCTCCATTATTGACCCAGGACCTTCAAATAACATTTGAATTCCATCATATGTGAGTTGCATTGCAAAAGAACTTCAACGATCTGCATTTCCAGCCAACTAATAGAAAACAGATTTTTTGAAAATAGATATTGTTAGATCAGGGCACACATGTTTGCTTGGTTTGTCTCTCTGTTATGAATACATACATGTAATTCTCACGTGAGTTCCTGTTAATAAGGTTTGACAAGACAAGAATCTGCTCTCCTGAACATCCGTGAGGACCCGTTCTCCAACCTTGATTCCAACACCCCCTCTGTCCTCATCTTACTTGATCTCTCTTCTGCTTTTGACACGGTCAACCATGCCATCCTGCTCAACTGTCAACGTGATAACCTCGGTATCACCGGTCAGGCTCTGGCATTGCTGACCTCTTTCCTCTCTGATCGACCCTCCCAGGTTCAATTTGGGTCCTTCCTCTATATCTATCTACACCTGTGATGTTCCCCAGGTGTCTAACCTCTCTCCCTGGCCTTTCAAACAATACCTGGCACTCCTTGCCCACCGCTTTGCCGCGCTCTGCCCCAACTTCTAGTGCTATGCGGATGACACTGAGCTTATTTTGAGGCTACCTTCAGCCACCACTTCTCTCTCTCTCATCTCTGACTGTCTGTCCGCCATCCAGGAGTGGTGTGCCGCCAATGATCTCTGCCTTAATGCCAGTAAGACAGAGATTCTCCTCATCGGCACAACCGCTCCCTCCTTTCCTGTCACTCTCTGGCCAGCCTCTCTTGGCCCTCTTCCTGCTCCCACCTGTGAGGCTAAAACCCTTGGTCATCTTCGAGTCACACTCTCCTTCGCTCCTCCCATCTCTGACATCTCTAAGAAGTCACACTACCAGCTGCACCTCCTCAGAGGTATTCTTCCATTCCTCTCCTTCCCCCAGAAGCTCACTGTCTCCAGAGCTCTGGTTCTCTCTAGGCTGGACTATTGCAGCAGCCTCTTTCTAAATCTGCCTGCTTCTACTCTCCGCCCTCTGCAACTCATCCAGAACAGGACTGCGAGACTTGTCCTTGGCCTCAAGCCCAGGGATCGTATCTCTCCAGGACTGAAATCCCTGCACTGGCTCCCAATGTCTGTGTGGATTAAGTTCAAAACCCTCTGCATTGTCGTTCCTTCTCGAGCTTTCCGCTCATCCGCCTCCAACTCCTTCAGGGTCAGTCGCTTCTCCAAGCAACAAGTTGGTGGTAGATCTCTTTCGTCGGCTGGGCCATCCCTCTGGAACTGCCTCCCTGAAACTTGAGGAGAATCATCTCTGGTTCCATAAGCAACTCAAAACCTTTCTCTTTGCTTCTGCTTTCTCTCGTCCTCTCCGGTGCTGATTTTCCTGCTGAAACTGAAAGTGCACTGGTTACCTAGCCACCCTCTGATCTCGGGCCCAGGTCCCCTCCCCCGCCAGTCGCACACTTGCACTGCCTTCCTCCACACTTGGGGACTGTTTTCTGTATCCCTACAGTCCCACTACCAGCACCTGACTCCTGATATCTGCACTTACCCTTGCACTTGCCACCAGCTGGCCATACTTTTACTTATTGTTTATTTATTCTATTTATCCCATGTACTGCACTGTCCCCTCCCCCTTCTCCCCTGCACTCTACCTTTCCCCCTTCCCATGCACTTGCGCAATATGAATGACACCTGGCCTAGTAGGATCGTTATCTCTTCTTCCCTCTGTTCCCCCTCCCCTGCCTCGTCGCGCCTCGAAACACTTGTGTATCGGCGCGTTATAAATGCCATATTATATCATATCAATCACACTTTAAATCCTTAACTCATGCTTGATGTCCACATGAACAATGAAGATTAACTTTTTTACACTACTGTAACACATAGGGCCTCATTAGGAGTGGGCTGGTCTGGTAAAAATGCTGGAAAAAATGCTGGTAATACCCGCTCTGGCATTTTTACCAGGGGGCCGGCACGCTCCGAGTTTGCGGTAGGGGCAGTGAACTACTGGCAGGCCTGACCAGGTCCCTACCGGCAAATAATTGCCGCAGTCACCGGCACCGGTACTGTTGGTGCCAGTGATTGCGGCAAACCCATTACATGGAGTCCAATGGGACTCCATGAAATGGGAACAAACTGCCGTTGCTGGCACTCGCAATATCCCGATAACGGTAAGGCGGGTTTGCCGGTAACCCGCCGGAATCACTGGCGTGTTACCGGCAAACCCGTAATGAACCCCATAAGCCTTTATTGCCAGGGGGACACTTTCACTGGTGGCAGTTGCACTAAATAAGTTCTGTTAAAATAGCATAACATTATGAAAGTTTGAATTGTGCATGTCAGAAGCCCCACATTAAGTTTGGTAAAGCAAACTAACGAAGAACGGTACATGCCACAACATGTTGTCGAAGTTTGCTGTACCATTTGCGTCAAAAGGACTGTGTACTAAAGTACGGAAGGAATGCCATTTCCAAGTGTTAGTTCAAGCCAAGCGAGGCCATGTTGCAGGGAACTAGACTAACACATGTTCAGGCACCTTAGTAGTAAATGTTATTAGTATGTGACTGATACCTGCAGTATTCTATTCACTTCAAATCATTGCGGCACAGTTCATAAAAGCAAATTGATCGTCATGGTCCTAATATATACCATTTATTTTTTTCGTCTTTTGTTTTTAGCCAATCTTTATGATGTTGACGACCCGGAAGAAGAGGGGCCAACCTTGTCCACCATTATCAAAGAAAAACTAAATCAGATGATTGACACTTTGGCCCAAACTGTGGATTCAGATGTCCTGTTGGATATCGAGAGAAGGTAAGGCACCCAGAACCAGGGGGACTCTTTTTGGTGGTATCCGCTGATGCTGACTAGAAGCAGGAAAGTAGAGCACACACGGTTCCCACAACACTTCCAACGCCATCCATGACATGATATGATATGGCATTTATAAGGCGCCTATACACAAGTGTATCCATAGTATCTGCTGTTGAGTTCTGTGCATGTGTGAAATTAAGGAACCAATTAATACAGAAAAGCATGTGCACCAAAAGCTTGTCCCAAATGAAAATGGAAACATTATTTTATTTTTTTGTGCCAGTAAATCTATTCAACACCAACCTAGATAACACAGTAGAGAACCATTTGAAAAAAATGACTTTAGGTATAACATTCACTTTTTTGGAAAATCACAACAAATCACAGGGTGGGCGCAGTCACTCTACAGTGTTGCACATTGAGTTTCCGCCAGTTTCGACTCCTGGCTACTGCAACTCTTCGTGACCAACGTATTCAAAATGATGAACATTTGCTTCATTTTAGTCTAATGCAAAATCCAACAATGAGCACACGGCCACGTGAACGTAGTCCATCCTGCAGCAGTAATTCAGATGTAACTGCACCGTGCTCCGTGCACACCATCGGATTACTTCTAATCAACGTAACAGGCCTCCTCGAAGGACACCCACTCGATGGAAAAGTAATGTAGTTTATGAAAATGTGCATCGACATATATCTACTTTGATTTTTTTTTTAATGGATATATAACGTTGTTCGCATGACATCTTCTGATAATCCTTCACCACACACCCAAAGAAATATATAAATTAAGCAAATTCACTAAGAATAACGTAACGTGTCTTTGCACAAGCACAACCTCCTTTATATCTGACACAACACACTGCACATCCCCCCTTTTCAGCTACATAGAGCCATTTCTGGAAATTGAGATTATGTATTGCGGGATCCCACTATCGATGGGGTAGGGGGTGGGTTGTATGCACCCCCATAAAGAATTACTTCTTAGAAGAGTAATCATGAACACCTGAAAATTAACCCTAGCTAGGTCTGTTTCCGATAATGTTGCTGGCAAAGTATAAAAGGTGCACACCTTTTAAACTTAAAATGCTGTATTTTAATATTCCCTGCAGTGTACAACCCTAATGAGCGATTTCACAGGCAGTGTGATTCAGACGTTCGCGTGGTCTTGTGGGTAAAAGTCTTCACTCTGGTCATGACGACCTGGACTGGAATCCAGACAAACCTCTGATCACAGTTGGCAGAAGACGTTTTTCTTGATGAGGGAGCAGTTTTATTCCCAGGTGCCAGAAATAGCGCTTGAAATAGTCACTGCCAGACTACGCCTTACCATAGCAAGGATGAACATTAGATTACCAACATGCTAACCAGCTTCTCTATAGATATACCTTTTTTTCACCAGGTGTGTTTTTGATATTTTTAGACAGATATCGTTTACTGTGCCACTGTGTTGACTTTTCGAAGGCAATCTATTGATAATGGCTTCTCCCTATTTCCTATGTAGTTATCGCACCGCCGTTTCTTTTGTGTTATCTCGGCGGGCAAGATTGCTTTCAGGGTTTCGTCCATCTTGTTGAGGTGTGGTGGCTGTTTCCCTGTGATTTCTTGCTGCATTTTTCATGAGGGGCAATCTAGCATAGTCCCCACTCACTTCCCTTCCTTTAAAATGATTTTAAAATTATACCTCATATACCTCATCACGCCCCCCCGCCCCCACCTCCCCATAGAATTGCAGCAAAAAATGCCGTGAAACGGCCATTTCGCGAAATGTGGTCAAACAGATGAGATAAAGTCAGCGCCGCGGGTTCGTGCTTTCATTACTCTTGCATTATCCATGGCCATGAGAATGTGGCAATGCCTTTTCTACCCAGATTACAGATTAATAGACCCACCCATCCACCTCCCCGGATGCTGCACCTCTTCTTCCCATCCTACCCTCCGAGTCTGTTCTATTTTCTTGGTATGTCCTTTTTTTGGGTATAAGACCTCAGCTGGTAATTCTGTTTTGTATTTATTTGAATTACTTGAAAGGACCAAACAAATCAGCATACTACCATACATTTCTTAAAATGATGACGTCATGAGTGATCAAATATCTTTTTTCTTTAGAAGGCATTTTTTGTATGAATGAACAGACTCTGGTGACAGCGAAAAAGAGCACATGGGTGACATGGGCAGGAATAAAGGTGAATAAATATCACGAAGTATTCTCCCGGGGAACTGTGTCATAACATTCTGCTGGGAAGTGGTCAATATCCAACCAACTGTAAAGGCACCTGCGCATTCTCCAATCCTGGAAGAGGCACAGAGAAGCCACGCCCCTGCTGCTGGAGTTCTATCTGAAAACCACGTTTTTTTAAAAAAAAGATTGCTTTTCTCAAAAACATTGCTGTTACCCCTTCCACACCCTACATATACCTCACCTTCTATTCATTTTACACGTTAAGTTTAAAATGCCTTCCAACGGAAGTTTATTGGGGTGCTCGTTTTGCTGTTCTCTAAGGTGCAAGCACAGATCAATTACTTCTCCAAAGATACTACGATACTTGGGCTCTAAGCCTAGTCACAGGTAGGGTGATCTCGTATGTGAAGCAGCAGTGGCTCTCGTCTGGTCTTCTCTGTACAGCTAGCGTTCGGCTTTGTGTGGCACGAGGAGGGGGCATCTCCATCCTGGCATGGGATCAGCCACTTTGGTGTTGCTCCCAACCCACCCTTTTCAGGGATTCAGGGAGCACTCCAATGTATCATTTATTTTTTAAACACTGAAGATCTAGATCTTTGTGAGAGATCGTGCAGGAAGCTTGGTAAATGACCTTCCCAAGTTGGCATGCCTTGGACCCTATTAATGGCGGTGGCCGGGCAATTCATGATTTGGTTGCTCACACCTGGGTATGTCAGAGAGAGAAAGTAGAGTGAACAGTCCAAACACACAGACTCACTGTGTTTTGGTGCTATCAGGATAAGGGTTGCACTCAGTTAAGGGTCTTGAATCAGAGTCGAAGTTGCCTGGGAAGTTGGAACCCCAAATCAAATCTGGAGTGTAGGTACATAGACACTCTTCATGGAAAGTTATGTCCTTTCAGATGAGTGAGTGAGGCCAGGAGGGGTAAGCAAGCTTTGTCAACCCCATTGTGATATGCCCTTGATTGGGATACATAGATGATGACGTAACATTACCAGGCTATCAGTTCCCGGGACTGTGGTTATTAATTATTTGTACCCTTTATGTATTCAGTTAATGTCCTTTAAGACCATTCAGTCATGAACAAACCCTGAGTGAAGAGCTTTTTATTTTTATTCATGGTCTCTTTTTTTATTGCCCCCACCCCTGCTTGCTATAAATAAAGTGTAGACCCCCCTTTAACTCGTGCTTAAAGGATGAGGCTACACAGGGGGCATTTATTTGCCAATCGCGTAGGGCTCCACAAGGTCCCGCCAGACAGAAGTAGTCTTTCTGGCCGCAGGGCAGTTGGCAAACATATCCGCTCCTCCTCCAGGTAAATGCCTCCAAGATCACAGCTAGTACACGTCTGCTCCTGAGCATTCAGTGATGCAGTGTCAGCTATTATGTTCTAAATTCATTTAACAAGAAAATTAAGACTAGTACATAATTAAAGTTATATTTCCTATAGTGAAGCTTTTCTAAGTTATCTTGCAGGAAAGTCTTGGTTCTATTAAAGACACGGAGGTGATCATTATTCTTCTCTCTTGTTAATTCAACTTAATACCAAAACGCAAGCAGTGTACTTAAAGCAACTCTCCAAATGATTCTAAGAACAAAAGAAAGATGCAAGAAAAAACATAATTTCCCAACTGGCCTCCAGTAGTCCATCAGCCCAGTAACATGTGACAGCCCACCTACAATCAGAGGGCCAGTCTAATTGTCCTTCTTTACACATCCTCTTTCAGAGCTGCACAGAACGTTGTATCTTCAATTACACCTGACCTGCTGTGCTGAATGTAACTTCTGAGTAGAATAAAGATTTTCCATAATAACTTACTAGAAAGACTTGATTCTATTAAAGACATGGAGGCGAGCATTATGCTTCTCTTCCTTTATTCCATTTATAAGGAAAAGCTCAGCAGCAAGATGTTTTGTGCACCTTATATACTAACACACATATAAAAAGGTGCAAACAACATATAACAAACTTGTAACAATAAATCATGGAATGAAAACCCCCCAAAAAATCCATAAAAGTTCCATAACGATCAAAGAACTCCATTTCCCAAGATGCTCCTCAAGGTCATCTCATGACCGGGGCCTTGTGTCATCTGTCCTCCAATGAGCGTGTAGGTATCTCCATAAACAGTCTTGAACAAGAAGTAACTTCCTCTTTCGAGGCTGCGAACTTGGTTGTCTGTGAATAGTAGGTGGAAACACGACTGTGGTCGACCAGAAGAAAAGGCGTTGCGCTGTGGACTAGCTGGACTTGTCTGTAGACGCTGTCAAGAAAAATACAGAACTATGATTACTTCATGCATATGGAAACCCTAGTTCCCTTGCAGGGAGGGAAGGAAAAGATTGTTGCATTAGAATATTACCATGCGTGTAATTTCATTTATCAATAGTCAGTTGCAATGCTTAAACTACCCTAGAGTGCTATGCAGCACCCTTTTCCTTCGCTGGGTGGTATAATGCTCGCCTCTGTGTCTTTAATAGAATCAAGACTTTCTAGTAAGTTATTATGGAAAATCTTTATTCTATTTCAAGACCGGAGGCTCCCATTATGCTAGTTCAAAGCTTACTTACCACAATCGAAGTGGGCTGTTCTACCGGTTTCAGGTAGAATTCTTTGAATATTGATTCTCCTGCCCAATCTGCCATTTTCATGATGTCCTCTAAGCAAACACCAACCTGGAAGGCTCTAGAAGCCATGGCTCCTCCAACAGAATGGGTGCCAAATTGAAGAGTATCCATCCCTGCTTGTGCCAGTGTCCAAAGCACCCAGCGTGCAAAAGTAGGGGTTGATACTGCCTTGTGGGGTTTGCGAATAGCTATAAGAAGCTGGCCGTCAGGTGAGTGTCTGAGTGAAGTTGTCACTTTTTCGTTGGTTTTCAAGCATTGTACCAAACAAAGCTTGGGCTGTTCTCTGAAGGCTGGGTAGGAAATCACTCTAGAGTCACATTTAGTTCTTCTCCGTATGTGAAACACAATACTATCCGGGGAGAAGGACCTGCCCGTGAGGTCTAGAGCTCTGACGTCAAAGACTCTTCTACAAGAAACTAGACAAAGCAAGGTAGTAAGCTTGCCAGAGAGAGCCGTACGTGAAAGCTTTTTGTTAGATGGCCAAGAAAGAAAAAGATTGAGCACTTTGTTAAAGTCCCATAACTTATTGTAACGAGACGGAGGCGGGACTGTAAGCCGGACACCTTTAAGCAATCTGCAAACCAGGCGATGCTCTCCGCCTGGGGCTCCTTGTATGAGGTCGTGGCCTGAGGAAATTGCCGAGCGGTATGCGTTCACTGTTCTGTACGCAAGCCCTCTTTCCCCTAAAGAGGCTAAGAAGTTTATGATTTCCTCTAAAGGTGCCGAAACTGGGTGAAAACCTCGGTCCTGACACCAGATCCTCCAGGCATTCCAGGAATTGGAATATCTTTTGAGAGTTGCGGGGGCCCAGCTCTCCTCAATGAGATGAACTGCTTTGAGGGACATGCCCGGAGTTCTCCATCTCGCCCTGAAATCCTCCAAGCCGACAGGGTCAGAGACCCGGAGAGGAGCAGGGGATGAGGCTGCTTCCACGGATTCAACAGAAGATCTGGAAAGCGGGGTAGAAGGATTGGAGAATCCATGGAAAGTTCCAGAAGAACTGGATACCAAGTCTGAGAAGTCCATACAGGGTCTATGAGGACTAGCTCTGTTTGGTCCTGACGGGCCTTTGCCAGGGTCCTCACTATCATAGAAAAGGGAGGAAAGGCATATAGGACCCCCTGTGTCCAAGGTTGTAGGAACGCATCTGTCGCCAAGTGCTGCTGGGTCGGGTCTCCAGCTGTAGAACACCGGAAGCTGTGTGTTTAGACGGGAGGCGAAGAGATCCTTGGACATTGGACCCCAAATGTGTTGCAGACGGAGAAAGACTGCTCAGTTGAGTGTCCAGTCGCTGGAATCGGCGTAATGGCGAGAATGCCAGTCCGCTACTACATTCTTGAGACCCGGAAGGTATTCCGCCGTGACGGAAATTCGGTGACCTAGGCAGAAATGCCAAAAATCTTTGGCTAGTTCTGCTAGCGGACGTGATCTGGTACCGCCCAGATGATTGATGTATCTTACTGCAGATATGTTGTCCATCTTCAGTAAAATACAGCAGCTCACTTTGTTCCTGGCAAATGAGCGAACTGCGAATGAGACCGCAAGGAGCTCTAGGCAGTTTATATGCATCTCTAATTCCTGTGGGGACCAAGTCCCGCCTGTGGCTACTGAGCCACATCTCGCTTCCCAGCCAGAACGACTGGCGTCTGACTCGATGATGATGTCTGGGGTGGATCCGAAAATGGCTCTGCCGTTCCAGGCCTCCATGTGCTTGAGCCACCAATTGAGTTCTGTTCTCGCCTGAGGGGAGAGAGTCAGTCGTTGAGAGTAAGAGATATTGCGTCTCAAGTGTTGACCCTTCAGTCTTTGTAGTTCTCGGTAATGAAGGGGACTGGGAAATATCGCTTGGATAGAGGAGGATAATGGGCCTATCACCCTTGCTAGCTGTCCCAGTGAGAAAAGATCCCTCTGTAGAAGTCTGCAGATCTCCTGTTTGGTGGAATGTATTTTGGTAGCTGGGAGACGAAGTTGAGCATTTTGTGTGTCCACTATGAACCCCAGAATTTCCAGGTTTCTGGAAGGATAAAGAATTGACTTCTCCCAATTGATGAGAAAGCAGAAACTGTGCAGCAGATCTATGGTTAGTCCGGCTTGTTTTCGAAGAAGTTCCTGAGACTGAGCCATAAGGATAATGCCGTCCAGGTACACTATTAGTTGGATGCCCTGCTCTCTGAGACAAGCGACCCCTGGCTTTAATAGTTTGGTAAAGGCCCAGGGCGCCGAGGAGAGCCCGAAGGGTAAACTCGTGAACTCCTAATCCTGAAGCTCCCAAGTGAACCTTAGGTACCTCACGTGTGCTTGATGCATGGGTACTGCGAGATAGGTGTCCTTTAAATCCAGGCGCATGAGCCAATCGTTTGGCCTCAAGATGTCTCTGAGCATGTGAATGCTTTCCATCTTGAAATGACGGTAAATTATGAACTCGTTGAGTGCTCTCAGGTTTATTACGGGCCTCATCTTCCCTTTTCTGCGCACCAGAAAAATTGGGCTGAAAAAACCGCCCTGACTCGAGCAGGGGCAAATTGCTTTCTTCTGATATAGGCTGTGAATCTCGCCATTTAGCGCACTCCGATCTATCTCGGACATAACTATGAGGGCGGGGCGACTGACTTGGAAGGGCTGCACGAAAAACTCTAAGCGAATGCCGCGCGCTGCGTCCCTCGCCCAGGCGTCCCCTGATAAGACATCCCAAGCATTTGTAAAAAACGTTAGCCTCCCCAGTGGGTGTATGTTGCGCTGGCGCTGGTATGCGCAGACTGACCTGTGGGTTGATGTTGGGCTGATCTTCTAGGGGCTCTCCTCCAGAAACGCCCTCTGCCTCGGCCTCTAGACGGAAAGAAGGTATCGGTACGCTCTTGCCATGTATTGTGTTGTTCCCTCTGGTATTGAGTTCTTCTGTCGAAGGAATAGCGGCCGGAAGAGCGACCTCGACCGGCCCTGGAAAAAAATCTTTGATGCAAACACCCTCTTGATGGAGTATTGTGCTTTGTCTAACGCGGTAAAGGTACCAACAAACTTAGCCATTTCTTTCATGAAAGGGTCCCCTAAAAGTAAGCCTTGAGCGGCCGCACCAGACTCAGTATTCGCTAGTTCAGCTAGCTTCGAGTCAATCTTGAAGAGGATGCCCTTGCACGCTCTGTGGAAATAGTGCAGCTTGCATTGCCCAGTAAACAGATAGCTCTCTGTGCCCAACCGGAGAGGATCACTGGGTCATTGAGACCTGAAGAGTCAGAGGCTTCTTCCGCCAGGTCTAGGATCTTTGCCAGGGGGCCGGTGACATCCAAAAGCTTGTCCTGGCAAGACTTCCAGGCTCGGTCGATGCCCTTCCTAGGATCTTTCACACGTTTGTCCAAGAATGTTATCATTTTTGGATCGAGTTCTGGAGTCAGAGCCACTCTATCTAGTATCTCCGGACGTGGGCATTCTGCCCGTAGTCTTGCTCTGATTTCTTTATCAAGAGGCTTGCACAGCCTATTAAAGATGTAATCAGTTGTTCTAGCTGATGGCTCCCAGTCAGATGATCTGGGGTGCACTAAATCTTCGGGAGCGAACATCCCCTTCTCAGGAGGCTGTTCCCCGGAACCCTTCCTGGGGGTGGGGCCAGCCGCAATCCCCGAGGTCGAGGGTTTAGAACTCCATATGTGGGTGTCCTCATCTGAGGAAGAGTGCAACGCATCGTCATCATATATCCTTGCACTCTGATCATCATCCATGCCCTGTCCATTTCCCTGCGGGCTTGAGGGTCTAGTACCCCTGTTTTCCTACTCGGGGTTAGAGGGTCCTTCTAGGGAAGGGGTTACCTTCCTGCTCATAAAGGCTTTTTTCAGCATGTAGAAGGCGTCAGATACGGCAGCAGTGGCATTAATCGATTGGCTTGGGGGGGTCAGAGAGTTTTTGCTCCTACGAGCCGGACTACATCCCCCATGCGTAAGGTCCTTCCTCTTCTGGGACTTCTTTCTCCCTGGTGGAGATGCCCCTCGCATGCGCTCCTCCATGTTGTCTAGGCGTTGTTGTATCGGCAGGAGCATGCCTGAAACAGCCTTTCTTATGCTGTTTTCAACAGTGGTTCCCAATGCCTTTTGAAGGCTTTTCTCCATAGCCACCTCATCAACATAACATGAGTCTTCCTCACCTTCGGACCAGGCTTGATCAGATTGAGGAGAAAACTGAGCTGCCATGATAATAATAAGCACCTTATCTTCTTTTTTTGTTTTTTGTTGGGCTTACTGATCGCCTTCTGTCAAAGCCCAGTAGTAGTGATTAATCAATTTATCACTATTAATTATTCTTTCCTGTCTTTTTTTTATTTATTTTTTATACAGGAGTACTCAGTTGCACTCCTGTTTCAAGTCCTGTCTTCAGAAGCGTGCTCTCTCTCAAGTATGAGCTGCAGCTGTGAAGGATTTCCCTTCCGTTTCATTTTTATTTTTTATTTTTTTTATGTGGACTGAAATGTATTTGTAAGATAGTGCTCGACTCCGGCGCCCGCGACAACAGCAACCGTTATTCTGAACGGAAGTGTTGACGCGAGCGCCAGAGCTCTGAGAAAAGGACCAGGGAGAGCAGGAGCTCCCACTGGCGTTCCGCGAGCGGCGCCGCGCACAGTGAAGGACCGCGCTGCCTTCCCCAGGGCCCACGTTACTATTTCTCGGGTGGGGAAAGCAGCGCGGTCACAGAGGTACCCGCCGCAGCATTTCTGGCAACCACGCTGCGAGCGGGTACACGCAAACAAACAGGTTCGCAATAGATGAATAAACACGCTATGCACAATAGCGGACAATAATATAATATGCAGATTAAATAAGCAAATATATTTGCTTGATAATCAATATAATTAAATATGGTTAATAACAAGGTAAACATAATTGAACAAGAAGTAACTTATCACTTGCTGTGAGCAGCAAAGAAAGAGGAAGTTACTTCTTGTTCAAGACTGTTTATGGAGATACCTACACGCTCATTGGAGGACAGATGACACATGGCCCGGGTCATGAGATGACCTTGAGGAGCATCTTGGGAAATGGAGTTCTTTGATCGTCATGGAACTTTTATGGATTTTTTGGGGGGTTTTCATTCCATGATTTATTGTTACAAGTTTGTTATATGTTGGTTGCACCATGTGTGTTAGTATATAAGGTGCACAAAACATCTTGCTGCCGAGCTTTTCCTTATAAATGGAATACAGGAAGAGAAGCATAATGTGAGCCTCCGGTCTTGAAATAGAATTCTCAAAAGCTCATGCATTAAGATCATGGACGTCTTATTACCCGTGGCTCATACACAGACACAGAATAGCCATATAAGAGGGATCATATGACTTTCTCCCGAATCTAGCATTTCCCCCAACATAAGGATTGAGGCAGGCAATTAAAAACAATCAACTTATTATCGAATATGAGTCATGCAAATAGAGAAATACCACTCTTCTCTAATAAAAGCATCAGCCTTTTAGCACATAGACATTATCAATACATTTCTGATCTAGGGTGGGATATTGCTTGACTCTGTGCCTGGTCAAAAGCAGGGGAAGACGCAGAGCATACCGTCAGGTGAATGGCACAAGCCCTAGGAGCCTGTGTGTCCGTCGCTCCAGAATGGATGGAAAGGTGCTCGGCGAGCGGCAGGGTGTGGAGAACACCACACAGCGCTACCGCTGGCACCAAACAGCAAACTAAATAATTAAACGTTTTACTTCATGGGAGAACACCAAAATTCAGACCCGCTCCAAGAGTGAATCTACTTTCGCTTGGCAGACTCGCTGCTGTTGTGGTAGGTATCAGTGTTATGTTGCTCGTGCTGTCACAAAGATGAGAAAGTGGAATGCAGGGAAATGTGGAATGTGGGTGGAGGACGGTTGGGAGAAAGAGCTGGGGAAGAAAGGGAAGCAGTATGCTGTGCCGGCCCGCTGCCGAATAAAAATAGATTGTAATTCTACTCACAGGCTCTGTGTGGTAGTTGATCTCTTCATTTAGCGACAAGTGCCAGTGAATCATACCCACGTCATTTGACTAACCGGTCTGTTCATAACAGGATTCATGTAAAGTACTGTACAGCATATACACACACAAGGTATGAAAATAAGTTTATTTCAGAAGCGGCACAGCGAAGGAAAGGCCTGCTCTTTGTTAAGAGGAAGGAAAGACAAATGTATTTCATGTTATTCTCTGATGTAATATATTTGTATATAATATACGTATCTCTTTATGAAAAAGTCTGATGTCCCTCAGACGCTCTCCAAGTACCTCCATGGTAGCATAGTCACTCATGATTTCAGCAAAGCAGGAAAATAGCAAAGACTCATTACTCTTATTATCTGAAATAATAAAATAGAGTAAGCTACAAGCTATTTTCCTACGAGTAGGTAAAGAGGAAAGACCCATCTCATTACAAATAGCCTTGACAGGTGTAGATTTCATACGGTTGAGTGCTATACGCCAAATGTTGGCTTCCAAACTTTTTAGGCAGAGAGTTTCTTTTTCATTGATGACTTCTAAACCATATAAGGCACAAGGAACTATACTGGCCTTACACATAATATACGTATTATGACATCGCCCTAGCGCATGGCAGAGTTGAGGTTAAGATGAATTGTTTATAGTTTCAGAAAATAACTTATCTTAATAACAATTGGACCCTTCCATGAAAAATCAGTACAAAATCCACAGTAGAATTTTGAGGGAGCCACATATGCATTGAAAATGTAAGAATTTGTAATGGCTGGCCTCACATTTTAAAGCATTGTCACTTTTGTTGCATTTTTAAAAGCCACAGGGAAATAAAACAAATCGGCCTAACTATATCAAAATTGGTCGCTTAGATTTTTGATTTTTGGATTTTTTTACATGCACCTAGATCTCCTCAGGAATTGATGCACTGAAATATTAACAATTTAAGATTTATCTACATATGACACATGCGCACAGTGAATGTGCATCTTTAATACGAACTGTACACATACCTGTAGAAGAAGTACATTATCTAAATGTACACTACCATACATATTTAAACTCACATGAAAGTCAGGACTTACTTTTATGTTAGTTTTCAGGTGATGTAAATTGCCTACAGATGTGAACTGTAAAACTCATACACCTCTTTCAAGTATTGAAAACGCATATCAAAGTTAGATCTTACATTAATGTGAGCTTTCATACGTTACGTATAGAATAAGTTAGCAGAATTATTTTATAAACAAAGTGTACACATACACGTGGGCGATGTATATTTCGTAACAAGTTCACTAATGTACATTTGAAAACAAAGTCAGCACTGACTTTGATGTGAGTTTTTTTGAGAAGTAAGTTGAGTAATATACAAACTGTAAAAACCATATACACCTCTTCTGAATATTGAAAACTCATATCAAAATCAACCCTGATTTCAACACAAGTTTTCAAACATACAGGCGATGTATTTGACAGGTGAATTTTATGAATGTATGATATGATATTTTATTTATATCGCGCTCATACACAAGTGTTTCAGAGCGCGACCAATCAAAGGGAGAACAAAATAAAGAACGATCTTACTAGGCCCAGTGACATTAATAACACGCAAGTGAATGGAAAAGGGAAAAAGGGGGAAAGTGTGTGGAAGGGGGAGAAGTGGAAAGTGCGGAACAGAGGAGATAACAGAATAAATGATAAGTGCAGTAAATAAATAAAGGCAGTGAAAAGTGTTAGTGCAGCCAGCAAGTGGCAAGTGCAAGATTAGTCAGATAGTGTATATCTGATAAATGCAGAAGAAGAGTGGGGGACTGTATGGGTACAGATACAGAATCCCAGTGCAAGGGGTGGCCCTGAGGCAGTGCTGGAGGTAGGCAGGGTGAGCACGTACCTGGGCCTGAAGGACAGGGGGTGTCCAGGTGCACAGTGCAGAGAGAGAAAAACAGCAATGTATGCTAAACACTCATAGGTTACGCAAATGCCATACAATCACATGCCAGCCACTTACACACCAAACACTCATAGACCTTATAAGGCCCAATAAACCCCACACTCATACATACCACAGACTTACACAACATATACTCATACTCCTAACACCACACAGGTTTACAACACATGCTCTTTTGACTCACACTCTTATGGAACACACTCTTAATGCACAAATTCTTAGGAGACACAAACTTATAAAAACAAACTCTTACACTTCGTACATGTATGTTAGTATATGTTTGGAAACTATTGTGTGCATTTACTAAAGGTAAAGCTTATAGCTCCTTTGCCATACACTTATACGCCAATACGCTCATATGGTAAACACCCACATTAATTTCAATTATGCTACATACACTCACACGCTTTACGCCATACTCTCCACAATGCTTCACTGAATTTATATATTAAAACAACATTTTAATCAAGAGTTAAGCTTAATCCTACAAAAACTGAACTGTGCAAAGAGTGTGACTAACAATGTTAAGTTACACTTACTGCAACCATGAAACTCGAAGTATAAACGCAATCTCCATACCACTACAAATCAAACCTTAATACTAATTTCAAGTGAAAGGCCAGTTACATCACAACTACAGTTGAAATTAGTGTTCAGGCTTGATGGCCCCTATACGTTGTGAGATCAGAAATTCCAACACTCATGCTTATAAATAGTTAACTGTGAAATTTGTGAATTTGTTTTAAAGACAACAATACTACAAGTGTTGTTATTATCCAACATCTTACGGCGTATAGCCTAAATCCTCTGCTAAAAAGCATTAATTATTTACATTCAAAAACATGCATAGGTGGCCCTCAAAGGATCTGCAATACCTACATTCATCAGAGTCGCTCAAAATAGCTTTAAATGTTTTTAAGGTTGGCCAGAAACATTTATGAAGCAAGGACATATTAGCTTGATAAATAGCAACAGGGAGAAACCAAGCATTATTTGAGTACCAGATATTTTGGCAATCTTTTTGCATTTACATTAAGTGTAATTCATTATTTCATTCCAATTGAATGTTGGTTGGTGCATTAACAGAATTAGACTTCAGATGCTACCTTTAGTTGCAGCATGCCCCCAACTATTATAAATATTGAGAACAATTGTATATCGTAGTTTAATATCAGGTTATTAAAACAAGTAATTACTGAGTTGATAAGGCTGAAATAGTTATTTGGCAAATTGGATTTGTAATGTAATTGCTGCATTGAAACTTATGTGAATACATATATTTCAAATAGAACATTATAACGATAATCAATGCAGTCAAATATGGTTATAGTTGCATTAGCTTAATCTGGGGTTATTATAGCAAAAGGTTATTTTATTTCTAAAAAATACCACCAAATTCTAGCATAGGACTCTTTGTAATCCATACAATGGAGAGATATTGTTGTAAACCTAATAGTTATGCATTGAAATAGAATAAATACATAAAGGTCTACGACTAGTCCTCCCTAGTGGTAACTGTTGTGGGGGTTATTGGTTGATTAAGGAACCAGAGACTTCCTTGTTTAATTATAAAGACCTTGTTATAAACCCAAACCCAAGGATAGCCCTACCTGCCCAATGTTAGGGATCTTCTATTTATTGAAAACAATTCTTGGCTTTTTATTATTTCAAAAAAACTTTGAGATCAACAACTTGGTGCTCTTGAAAAAGGTTTTGGGGATTTGCAAAGGAAGAGGTGCTAATGGGCAAACTATTTTGGGTTTCATTAGATGTTTGACTGACTCTATTCATTGCCACTAATTCCAATACAAAGGAGAACGTCTCGCAACAAGTTTATAAATGGGTTTGATGCACAGTTTCGTTTAACTGCATCTTTAACAGAGCCACAGAAAAAAGTGCCAAGATATTTTCATTAATTAATGTTCCATAAACTATCCATTCCACGTAGTACATCTTTAGTGGAATATTTGTTGAATGGAGAGAATTGCCTTGTGTTTACATTTAAAGTATTGCCTGAAATAATTGAGTACATCTTGATGATTGAAAGATTACAATGACTTGAAGTATATGTTTTAAGAAAGTGAAGTAGCACATTATCTCAATTGGCAGAAACCGATAGGGTCCGATGCCTGGTTATGAGGGCTGCTATGAAAGTTGTTCAGGGGGCCAGATGCTGCTCGGGATCTGAGGAGGACACTCGGGTCACCTTCCCAGGGTCTGCATTGCATGACAAGACTCAGTCCCCCCGGTGACACCAGATACCGCCCCCAAGTTAAGCATACCTCTCAAGGCCCTCTTCCCCAGTGCAGGGACACCCTCTCCTTATAAAACAGGGAGTTCAGACTGGCAGTGTGGGTTGCAGGAGTAACAGGGTTGAGGTTATTATTCAGATAACAAAATGGGCAAATCATTTCTCCTATCAAATTGAAATTGCCCAATCGTGTAACTGTGAAGACATGTTTAAAGCCCTGCTGCACTTTTTTCAAGGGTTTTTCCTTCGTAGTTAGTGTTGGAGTTTTTATATGAAGTTTCTTATCTAAGATCAACAAGTATTATTGCTGGGTTGCCATTTACATATGGTTTCTTTGTGTCTTTACAAGGGGAGCATGGTTTTCATATTTTTCATTATTTCCTGTTGAATTTGTTTTATTGGTGTAGTTGGTTCAAAATGAAGACTGAAAATCTCTTTGAGCTGATGGCTGAGGGGCACACAGCTGGCGTGTTTTGTAAGGTGCATAACACACATAAGAGTTCTTACTTGCCCATTTCCTAATCTAAACAATACTTCAGGCCTATGTTCACTATTTGAAAATACTCAATAGTAGAAAAGAGTTGATAAATTGCCCATTAGACACAACTCAAGTAAGATAATAATATTGAAACATAAAGTGGTTAGAAGTCATGAGGAAGATCCATCTCTGTAGGGTTGTTTCTTTCCAGGAAAGCAATTATGTCACTGGGATTTTGGAAGGACATTGTGAAGTTGTCTTTAGAAATATTCATGGTAGGGTTATGAAAACAACTTTATATCCAGCTGCTTTAATTTGGGTCTCAGGTCCAGGAGTGATTTCCTTGTTTTCACTGTGTCCTTGATAAAGTGCTTGGGAAAATACATTCTGCTCTCTCCTGCTATAATGTACTACAATTCTCTGACACCTTTTCTAATCATGACCAAATGGAATGCTACACTGTTTTAAATCTGACTTGTCTAGGTTTAGATTGTATGGGATTACATCTGGACAGGATTCTCCGGGTGTTATTAGTTTCGAATTGTTTTGGAAATAATATTTTTGCCATGAGACCAAATCGATGAACACACTACCAAAATATTTAGAGAAATTTCCAAATCAACATAATCGTAACCTCTACATGAAATTTCGATTCAATCTTTTCTCTACAAAAGACATTTTGGAAAATCGAAAAAAGAGTCCATTCAAAGGCAATAAGTGCAGATTCTGTAACAAGGAAGCAGACACATTAACACATCTAACCTTGTTCTGCCCAGGATTAAGAACACAGAGAACGAGGCAGCAGGGACCCTTCATAGCAGAAAGACTGCTATTAAATGGAGCAGAAGGGTGGCAGTTACTGTGTAATGGTGCGAACACCAAATTAACCTTTGCACTAACTACTTTGCACTATCAAATATCTAAGTTATTATCTGCCCAATAGACAACGTGCATGGGCAAACGTAGGGACCAAAGAAAATAATTGAAGATCTATTGGGAAATTACGCCACAAGAGACATAATGGTCACGGAAAGCTGGGAATCACAAGAAGTGTAATTTAATCCGTGCCTTTTTAAAAGTTTGTAACAAAATAAAATGTTTTTAAAAAAGTATTACGGAACTAGCTTTTCTGCAGTGATCACTTTCAGTGCCCTCTGAGAGGTTAAACATGCAAATGTTGTACTAACTGTGAATAATTTCAAGTTCACTGGCCTAAAGACAGCAACTACAGGCTTAAATTAATCAAATGCTTCTTTTTTGCCCCAAATTTTAAATACTGTGTCTGTCTGTGAGACCTTTCCATTTTTAGAACTTCCATTTCAACTTAATTGTGCCCTTTGTTACACCTGGTCACTTTTATATAATGTAGCAAAGGGAAATTCCAGCTCTGGATTTGTCGGGGAAAGGATTTAGGTCAGCTGTTACCACTGCTGTAGAAATAAAGAAAAGGCAAAAACATGTACTGTTTCACCACTACATTAGCAGATGAAAACTGCCAAAAAAAGTGTTCTATGAGGAACCACCTTTTGATAGCCGAAAAACAATCAGACACAAGCAGGCTCATTCTGAGTTTGGCGGTAATCCAGTGGTAATTCCACTGGATTACAGCTAAAATCACATACAGTTACCACCAATTGGTCCCATGAGTTTGGTGATTTTTTGTGGAAATATCACCTGTGGAATTACTGAGTGGGTATTCTGCTGATTTCTGGAGGAAAAAGGCAGGATTTACCATCATGCTTGAGGTAAATCCTCCACTTTTCCTAAAAAAATCGACAGAATTACAACTCAGCAATGCTGTCAGTCGTAATTCCGCCAAAAAGTGTGATTTGGCGGTGTGGGAAAAATTGAGGTAATTCTGTTTCTGTGAAAAAAAGTCACGGTAACAAAAGTATCTCCATTTTATTTACAGCATCACCAAGGTCAGAATGAGCCCCAAGGTGTTAAATTATGTTGGCCCTAGATGTTCCGATTTTTAATGAAGATTAAACAAATGGGATAATTTCTTTTTTTATTTTTTTATTGTTGCATATATACAAGAAACCTTACACAACATAATAGCATTGACAAAGAAGAACACTTTCCATAAAAGAACAAAAGAACATAGATATTTCCATAAAAAAATATAAAAAGTACATACATCGCACATTGAATCACAAGGAAACACAATTCATCATTCTAAAATAAATTAAGTTAATTAAACAGAAAAACATTCCTTTCAGTACTGTCTATTCAGCAGAATCTAATCGCATTAAAATGCCCAATTATAAGTTTTTCTTATCCAATTCAGAGTTAAGAAAGGTAAAAAAGAGATTCAAAGCTAGGACCAAAGAAATGCTAGTACCCCACATGCAGCGACACCACAACAAGTTCCTGGACACTTCTGAAATGTGAGCGATCCTATCCCTGAAGCATTTGGCACGTTCCTTATCAAAAAACGGGCAGACAACAACCAAGTGCTTCAGGGCTTCCCGAGAGTCAATTACTCCACAGAACCAGCATTTGCTCTCAGATGTATGCAAAGCAGCCGAGATGTTCAGCTCACTCCAATGCCTGATCTTCTCATAAACAGGCATTTGATTTAGCCTAAAACGCATGTAATTCGTGCATATGTTGGAACAGGGAAATTGCTGAAGATACAACGGCAAGCATTCCTTTGCATGAACAAACTGGGAGTATTCCGCATAGCTGGCATAAGAAGAAATACAGTCCACTGTCTCAAACCAGTCTGTCCTAAACAAAATCTTATAAATCTGCCACGGTCTTAGCACCAAATCTTCAAGAGAAACCTTAATGCCAGCCAGTACTGAGCTCATCCTTTCTGAAAACTCTCCTATGGACGGAACAGTACCGGCATGCATAGCTAAGTTTAAGTTCTCATAAAGGGAGTCTTGGGAGGGTCATTCTTTCTTCTAAAGAAGGAAAGCTGATTCCAAACATACCTGGCCTTCAAGAACACAAGACACAACTCGTGTCTAATGATCGCGTTAGGAATAGCCATTGAAAGGCCAAGTACGTCCTTCCAGAGCTTTCCTTGAAGAATATTTAAGATGTTACCCATATTGTGGGAGCATAGGTCGAGACCGTACAGAATAATAGATTCAAATTTGGCTAGATAATAGCGCCTTTACAAAAATGTACAAACTTTCTGCTTCAAAAACTTAATTTGCACAGTACATTTTTTAGCTTTGTCGGCCAAGAGGTTTTTCCAGTATTCAATACTAACCCTGTTTGATAGATGATAGCCCAAATAGATGACAGTCTTGACCTGTTCCACTCTATCGGGTCTCATAGTCCCGACATAATGCCGGATCTTAGTTCTACGAGATAGAACCAAGACCTTGGACTTGGAGGCATTTGGCAAAAGATTATTGTCCTGGGCATATTTGAAAAAAAGCTGCATCTTAGCTCTGAGACCTCGCAGAGTTCTATCAAAGTTGTCCGCAAAGGCCATCCACTTCAGCCTAACACTCCCCAACATAGCCGGTGCAATGACTGTGCGATTTCACAGTCCTGCAACATCGCATACGTATAGGTTGAAGAGCGTAGGTGCCAGGGTACAACCCTGTTTCACCCCAATACAAGTGAGTATTTCCGGTGACAGAGCACCATCCTCAGACAGGAGAACTCGTATGGTGGTATGTGAATGAAGTAGGGTGATCAATTGAACCAATTTACGAGGAATGTTCAAGGAAAGCATTTTGCGCCAAAGCCTGACCTTATGACGCCATCAATGGCGCTAGTCATATCTCACGAAGCTAGATAGACTTCCCCCACCTGGGAATGATGAACATAATGTCTAAGATGTGACAAGATGTACGCATTGAGTGAGGTGCCCAACTCTCCTCGAAACCCCACCTGGAACCGACTCAGAAGATTAAGTTCCCTAATAGCACAGTTGAGATCCCTTAGAAGGAGGATGGAGAAAACCTTACTAATGGCATCAATCAGTGCTATAGGTCGGTAGTTGGTCAAGTCCAGCTTGTCCCCCCTTTTATAAATCGGTACAATAATAGACTTGACCCAAAAAGCAGGGACAGTATGGGACAAAAAGATGTAGTCAAACATAGGTTTTAAGAGCTCAGCCCATAAGCCCGGGTCCTCTTTGAGAACAAACGGAGGTATACCATCCGGGCTGGGGGCCCTAGACGGCTTAAGCTGACCAATAGCCCACACAATGTCTTCCCTGTTCCAAGTGCATAGGCACTTGACAGGAGTGCCCAGGTCAAAACCATCGGAGACCCTAATCGGGTAGGGCATATTTGTTGGTATAAAATAACACCCAGTTAGCAGAGTCTATAGGGCAATCCATACTCCCTTTAGAATTCCCCAATATGTTGTTAACCGAGGACCAGAATTGGCCGTCTTTGCCCTTACACAAGTTCTCCTGCATATTCTGATGGCACAGAAGATAGGCATCCATCTTCAGAGATTTTACATAGTTTTTATGTCTCAGAAGGAGTTTACGCTTACATACAGTAAATACAGTATACTCCGAGACCGACACCCCCAGTCTTCACAGCCCAGCGAGTTCCTTTCTTTTGCGGAACTTAGACTGAAGAATTCTGTCATCACTCACATAGACTCTTTTACTTATACTTGCTAAGCTGTATTGATCTCTAATTCGGCGGGTACAGGCCAGAATAGTATTGTATACGGAAGCCATACATCCTTCCCTTAACTCACAACCCATAGCAACAGAAGCAGACTCCTTCAGGGACAAAAGCAATAGATGGTTGAATTTGTAGACAGTTTTCCTGTTCCACACCACTTTCGTTCCCTTATTGTTAGAATTCAGACGCACCAGGTCCGGTCTGATAAAAGGGGTAGGCATGGAAATAAACAAGGAAAAAGAGCGGCAGATGGTCTCCCAAATCAGAGGGAATGTGGGTCAGGTGACTGCAATTGTTCCTGATGCCATTAGAGACATAAATGTAGTCAATCCTGGAGGTCAGCTCCCCTCTATGCCAGGTGTATTTAGGGGCAAGTGAGGAGGGCGGAAGATCCAATAAAGACATGTCCCAATTCCCCAAAAGGAGATCCCACTGAATACCTCATCTGATATTCACATGCTGCGTAGTAGGGGAAGCCCCCATAGCATTCCACTGTGCTCCATCCTCACAGAAGGAATTGAAATCACCTCCCAAAATCACGTGATTACCATATCCCCTCTGAATCCAGTCAAACATAATATCTCCCAGACCATCCTCGATGGTTGCAAATGTTACTCTAATGGGATTCCAATAAAGGTTAAGTATCAAGATTGGTGTGAAACCAGGCCACAACTTTAACCCAATAGTCAGAAGCCATTCTGTACTACATATGATTTCCTGTGAAAACCCCAAATTGGAGTCTATAGCGATCTTGAGGCCCCCTCTGGGACGCCCCCCATCGCCCCTAACAGCCAGGAAAGAGACAGTGTGAAAACCTTCTAGCAGAGGATTGACCATGAGCAAGTAGATTCTCGGAAATCTATTGCCTGCAGGATTAAGCATACATTTATACAGATTAGAGCTGCCACAAGTATTCCAGGAGATGATTTCGATCTCAATTCTGTCATGCATGTCCCGGACCTTGCCTCAAGCTCTCTAAGGTCTTAAGGGCCGGCTGAATCCAGGACCAGTCCTGACCATTACCCAAGATGTTAGAGATAAGAGACAACACAGTACCAGAGTCCCACAGCGATACAGAAGGAGACCTTGCCGCTACAACTGGAGTCAATGCTACCGGTTCCTTAAAAGTAAGAAATGTATTGGCTTTGACAGTATTTTGTAATTCCACAAGATCAAATCCGATAGATTTAAGATTATTCTGTTGGTCACACACCATGGCTGCAGCCATCACCGAGTGGAAATCACTAACCATTCTACCATTATCAATTCTAGGCAGGGATATAGCCCCTATATCATCAGTAGTTATTGTTCTCAGGAGCGGAACCTTCCTAAAGATGGCCAGTTAACATGTCCTATTAAGTTTGGTCCCTTTCACAAATTTCATATCAGGCACCCACCCTATGATTTCACTACCACAGCCAGCAGCGTCTCCCGTCGCCAACTCTATGGCCCCAGTTTGTATATGGTGACCCAAGCTGGCCCCAGCACAGTTAGCCAGACTGACCTCACATTGCTCCTGAACAGCCACCTCCACCACCTCCACCAAACAGCTAGATTGTCCCACAGCTCTGTTGGGAGCAGACATACTACTCTTGGGTAATTCTTCTGAATGATTCTCAACAGTCACCGTAGGCAAGCTAGTCACAGGAGCAATAGAGGCGCCACTGAACTGCATTGGCCCGGTGGAGGTGCGGGCATGCGTTGTGTTGATAATTTTGCCAAAGGCTGTCATCTTTGTCTGCTTTGTTTGAGGACGCTCTGGCAGGCTCTCACCTTCCACCCCCCTCTGCACTCCCAATGAGATGCCAAAGCTCTCTGTGTTCACCTCTTCACAGACACCTGTACCTCTAACTGAGCCTGGAAGAGAAGTCATACGCACTTCAGCAGAATCCCCATTAGCCATCTCATCACAAGTGCTGCTATTATTCCTGCGCATTTCATGCTGTTGTAATTGTCGTATTGCTTTGAGGTGGGAGTTTCTCTCCTTGATTTTCGAAGAGGGCATGTTCTTTGTTTTTTTAATATGGTTAGCATTTTTCCCCTTGTTAGATTGTTCCTTGATGACTCTGAATCAAGTTCATTTTCAATATAAGGGGAATTTACATCAACCACTACTATTATCTCCTGTTCAGATGCTTTGTCATTCAAGAGACCCATAGCCTCCACCAAGGCCTAAGGACTGTCCGGAGCACTTTCAACCTGAAACAGTCTCCTCGGAATGGCCAAGGATCGCACACTGAGATCCTCTACTTTCAAGGTCCACATTGAGTCTTGATGTGAGAGCATCCAATATAGCAGACACTTTCTCATCCAATGTTGTCAATCTACAATTGAAATCATCTTGAATACACTTCCCCATAGGTACATTCCTATTGCCTAGATTCATGTTGCCAATTAGACTCTCAAAACAAGCCATACGTACCAAAAGATCATTGAAAGCCGTTGCTGACCAACCAAAATCCCACCCAAACTGTCCTGTGTGTCACATAATATTTGTAAAGTCAGGTTTAAACTAATGTGTAAATTGGACAGAAGGGGGGAAATTAACCCACAGATCCCCATCTCAGTCGTGGCCTTAGGGTTCCCCAAGCACGGCCGGGTTTCAGGACCCACCCCCGGATTTACAGTGCTGGGAACAATAGGAGCATTGATAACTGGCAACCTTGTGGGAAAACCATTCTGATGGTTAAGTGCTGCCAAAGCAGGGGGTATATCAAGGTCTATGGTGTCCCTTAACAAGTCCCTTGTCGCGTTGGCAACCATATGGAATGAATCCTCTAGACAACCTTCCTGAGTCCGTTGTTGAGGACCATCCTCTAAAACAATGGTAGAATTGCTCACTCCAAGGGGACCCTGTGGGCTCAGGCATCCACCAATTTCCGACGTGCATGGATGATCATTATTAGATGTCCTTTCATCATTAAACCTTCCAAAAATAAACACATTAGAGAGATCCAATGTTGATGTCGCTTTGGAAGCACCCCAGCCAGTATAAGAAACCCCATGCCACCAAAATCATACATTTTTTTACAACGTGTAAGACCACCCGCTTTGCCAAAATTTCTAAAGTTCACTTTAGGCTGCGGAGTAGAAGCATGAAACCTAACTATTTTCCTCTCAGGCGGGGGAGCTATCAGCACTTCCGCTTCTTGGAGGCATTCTGCATCAGTTAGTTCCAAGAGCCCTTCACCAATAGGGGCAGTTGCCAATATATCCGTAGCCCCTATATTAGGAGGTGAAAAATTCAAAAGAGGCTCACCCAAAGCCTGGCCAGACGGCGTAGGGTTAATTAAGGCGATGGTTGTAAGTAAGAATTTGCCATCGGTCCCCTTTGTTGTAACATCCCTGAGCAACAAACTGTTACTTGTTTTGGGTAAGGGCATAGGCAGAAATCCCCTTGATTGCTCCAAATTAGACGCTGGGTTGATCTCAGGATTAGATAGGTGTTCGGGATCGGTATCCAACTCGCAGTTACTGGCCCTGAAACTGCTCCTCATGGCAACGGCAACCATAGTATGAACAGACAGGTCTTATTCAGTAGAAATTGTGGTGCAAAGGCCGAAGGCCAACAGTCACCGTAATACGCAAGGAGAATAAATCTGCAAAGTCAGTGAGGCTGTAGGGGCTTTAGCTTGACAGTTGGAAGTTGGAAGAGCAATTGGTTACTTGGCGGAGACCGGCAGACAGCAAAGACTACAATGACTGCTTCACACTCATGGACCGCACTCCACTTGCTTCAGGGATTGTGTAATTGCTGTAATTGCACTATGGGTCTATACACTGGTAGCTCAAAGACTTAAAAAAGCCTGCAGTCGCATCCAGAGGCCACGTAGTACACAGCCCTCCAAGCACTAGCTGCTCTGCTATCCCACACCAAAAAGGATAATTGGTAATTCACTGTACTAATTACCAGCAGCCAGTGAATGCCAGTTCAATTTAAATCATATATAAGTAACGTTTAAGGCACAGCAATATACTGCATGTAATACAGGAATATTTTTAATGCCTGGTATTCTATGTACCAAGTACTTTCACCTAAAGCCAGAAGAGGTAGCTTCAAAAGGTGGATTCGAGCTTCAGGCTCACGACAAGCAGAGCAATAGAGAACCAATGCAGCGTACACCACCGGAGCTCAATTCGACTCAATTCGGCTACGGATTCAAAACTCCCGGCTCTGGATTGGTACAGCATCGCTCGTCACGTCTCAGAGCATCCCAAACCCTCGTACCACGCCTTGTCCAGGAACAGCAGCAGCACCGTAGCACTGTTCCGCCGTTCCTTGGCCTCCACTGAATTTCCACTAAAGGAAAGGACCTCACACGTAGTGCACGTAGTGCACACGTACACTAGGTTGTCAAGCCGCACTGAAACACACTGAGACAGCCGCTTCCGAGAACAAATGGGATAATTAGCCTGCTCAGCGAAATGCTAATTGCGTGGAGCTCACCACACAAAAAAACCAAAGGTAAACCCAGTGCTCCCTCCATGCCACCAAGATGCCACAGAATTGAGATTATACCTCCAACAAACGTATATGATAGTTGCCCATTTGCACTCATGTAGCGAAGGGAAACGACTAAAGTAAAGCTAAAATATTAATACAAGCAGAGACAGCATACAGGATGGAAAAAAAGTCACAGAACAATATTGACAGAAAGACTGAATTATGAAGTCAAGAAAACTTCTTTCCTGTATAATTTCTGAGCAGATGAATCAAAAAGATTGAAACATGCCTCAGTGTGCTGCCCCAAAAGTGTGTGACGAGCCAGTATGCAGAAAAAGGATGTGTTAATAGATCCCTGGTACGCCTTTTATGATGACAACATCATCAAAGTGATCTAGCAGGGACCCTGAATACAACACTGCATACCACCTGTGTGAAGGATGCCACAAACTTGCCATTATTTTATTTGCAGGAAAAATGAACTGCAGGGCCTCATAGCAAAGCCGCCATCTTGATTCATGTGCAGCAATGGATCCCAAATATAATATGACTTCTGATTATAGAATTAGTACTGCTGCCTAATGGTCAGTTCATGTAAAACATATATCCTATATCTTAAATTGTGACATAGCACTTTAAAAAGTTAAGTTTATTGTACTCTTTTGTAGTTGTCTAAAACACGTACCAGGCCCTATTAAGTGCAAAAGCACTGTAGTCAGTCAAACCAAAGATTTCAAAAAAGAAAATTCTTATGTTAACATACAGACCGTGCAATGGCTGTAAAATATATTTTCAGTAAAACGATTATTATTTCCAAGCTCATTCTTGTACTTGAGGAGACTCTCATGGGAATAACCTGACCACTTCTGCGTGTGTGAGTGGAGCTATTCCCGGGACACATTCCTTGCCAGCCGCACCCACGGTTGTCGTTTCAGGATATTCCAAACACATATGGTGAACCTCTGGGAAACAGTACTGCAGAGGGCTCCTTCATGAAGGCCACCGCTTGTGTGCAGCAAATCCTCATTTTCCCTCCTTGCTCCTGCTATGCAGATAGTCAAGGACAGTCACACTTGCGTCACTCACTCTGCCACTCGCGGACACGTCTGTGCAATTGTTTATTATTTGTGAGATTCATTAGAGCCTCACAAATTATTATTTCAGGGGACTGCGCCAGGTGCAAGGCATGGTAGGATTTTCGCTGGCCATGCAACAGTAGACGCATCATGAATGTCCAATATGTAAATTGGCTGCAGTACTGCTGAAGGCCCGCGAGAATCCTTTCGGCCTTTGGGGCACACCACAGCTGGGCCACTTGTGCCTTGGAGAATTGGTGTAGGAGAGAAAGAATACATAAAGCCTTTTTTCCCCAGCTTGTTTACCACATCTGGTAAAATGCAAATGATGACCTTTGTACTAATTCACAGGGTGCAAATACAAAATACAGCGTAAGGTCACGATTGGCAACACTGGGTATTTAAAGGAGTAGTAGTGAATAACCTTTAAGCTGTGCCACTCAGGACATTCATCTGAGTTTGTAGCATGCATGACGTCTTTTCAGTTTGACAGAACCCAACAAATTCACTTTGGTACATTCACCACCATACTTCCAACATCACATGCAGAGTCGCGAAAGAGGACACCTCGATCACCGAGTTGTTCAATCTCTCTCTCTATGCTTTTCTCAGTCATCAACTTGAAATCCAGATCATGGACTTTAAAACTCAATCCTGTGAATGAAGTAACTGTCTGAGGGGAATATCTTCCAGGTGGCTGCAACATTCCTTGCCCCTCCCCTTCATAAATTGAATAGAAAGCTATACTCCTACGTCCCGTCCCCTTTCCGCCATACTTTTGGGACATTCCGTCCTGTGGGACGGGCCCGGAGCACTTTTGTAAAAAAGCATCAAATTAAAAATGTTTCCTTCTTCTCTTTTTACGTGGCGTACCGCACACGGTCATAACCCCGCCCTCCTTAGCTCCGCCCCGCGCATCTCCCTTCAGTCCTTTTCTCTGCACGGTCGGGGCTGGAGGCACTAGTATCACCGGGAAGACCTTTTATCTTTCCCATTGTCCTTCTCTCCTGCTCCGGTTCTGCCGTCTTGCTCCTTTTGCGAGCGTCGCTTCGCTAGGGCGGATCCCCATTCTCTCTGCCTGGAGTGTCTGGGACCGGATCACCGTTGGGACTCGTGTTTCTTCTGTGACTCCCTTTCGGTCTGGGCACTTCAGCTTCGCCTTCGTAGGTGGGAGGAAATCTTCCAGAAGATCCCTCCATCGCATTTCCAACTCTTCATTGACGGAAAGAAGAGACGCACAGTAAGTTCTTTACTTTTCAGGGCACCCCGGCTGGGGTACTCCATCCCGGGGTCCTCCAGGTCCGGGAGGGGCTTCATAAGTTCTACTACCGGGCATATCCCTGAGGTGCCTCTCAGGCCGAATAGGCGTACCAGGGTTTTCTCTGAGGGTCTCCACGAGGGGCATGCCTGTACCGGATCACGATCCGAGGTTCACCGATCAGGTCCTCCTTGTTAGGAGCTTCCCGCACAGACACCGGGATGCGCCCTGAGGCCTCTGTTGAGGCTTTCTGTACCGGTACCGAAATACAACTCTAGGCCCCTCTCGGGGGAGCTATTAAGACCGGACTCTGTTCCGAGGTTTCTCTTCACAGGCTAAGGTGTTTACCAGCAGAACTGAGAGGCCTGTTAAGGTCTTGTCTGTGAGGTGGATTCCTCATCTTTCCCGCACTCGCGGTGTTACCGGTTCTGTTGAGGGGGCACAGGGAGAGGTCGTTGACCGTAACTCCTCTGTTACCGGCTTTGCCGAGGTTCCTCCTTTGGAGGCTAATTTAAGGGACAGGATGTCCAGTAAACATCAAAGGCATCAAACAGGGGTCATGTCAAGCGGAACAAAATAATCTAATACATTAGTGTTAAACAGACAGAAATTAAATAGAAAGATCCCACAGAGAGACCAAAAAGACCATCAAACAATTTTGTGTCATTTTATTAAAAATATATATTGTCATTTTATTATTATATCACAAAATAGATAAAATTCATATTCAGACTCTATAAGCCTATACCAAATATTGGCTCAATGTGTTACACATAAAGTACATCGTAATAGAAATACATTGTATACCATTAAAAAGGACCAACTAGAGGTTCACAACGTATGTAAAAGTGCAAGGCACCGAAGGCCCAAAGTGAGTGAAGGGGATCACTCAAGGAGGGAAAACTGTGTCTATCCGAATGCGTGCAAAATCCTAACAAAATATCTAGAAAACATACAGTCACAAATTTGAAATAGTATTAATTTTAGTAAAAAGAATTGTGCAAGAAATTGAATAGAGGTGCCATTCGTCCTTAAACATCCAAGGCCCCATAGTACCGGCTCTGCCAAGGTTCCTTGTGTCAAGGCCAAAATTTCAGTCAAGTGTCCCCTGACCAGTCTGTGGAACGTAATTGCCAGTAACATGACAAAAACATGTGTTTCGACCCCGTCACTGCCGAGCGTGAATGCAGAGGCCCCCTGGCCTTACCGATGCCACCCAGCACCTTAACCAAGGACCATCCCTTTTGCAAGATACTCCACTGCCTTGACAAAGACCCATTGGTCGAAACACGTGTTGGCTTTTTTTCACGTTACTGGCAATTACGTTGCTCATTAACACAGCAACCGTGTGCCAATTAAAACCTGTACCACGCATACACGACAGGCTCAGGGCTTATCTTTTTACCTACCCTGAAGGAAATATCATGAATCAGTGAAAAACACTATACCCAGCGCCTATTACAATGCAGGGTTTCAGCACCCGCCTCTTCTTGTAAACTCACAGGACTTCGGGAGCATTGTCCCGCAGGAACCCTGGAATGGCAGCAGGAGCTTATAGACCTATACCGAGATAGCGCAGGGATCCGTCTTTCCCCAAAGCTTCCTCCCTCTACATCTACTAGTCCCTGTAAGTGTCGCAACAACTTGCCCTCATTTTCAATCTTATGGCAAAAGGCTCCTTGCAGTGCCATGCTTTTCGGGCTTCCCCCATGAAGGAAGACAATTCAGCATTTGATGCCCTCTTCATTGGAATAATCTGCCCGCTTGACCGAGATTTGAATCCAATCACTTGTGGTTCATGCCCCTCCTCATAACCTACCTCTTCTGGCAGTCTATTTAACCCGTGTGCTGTCAAGATCAGTGGTGAAAGACAGTACAGTGGGTGGTATTCAAATGCTCAATCAGTCCTATTTGCTGCAGGTAGTGAAATGTATACCACAGGGATATTGCCAGGCTATGTGGGATTAAGACTTCGGGAGGTGGGGTCTTTAAAGGAGATGCAGGCTGATATACTCAGTAAGTGTAACACTCTGACTTTAATCAATGAGCACATGCTGAGTGTTTTCAGACAAATTGATGTTGAGTAATAAGTTGATAAGCCCTAGCGCCAACTGTATCTAGATACCATGTATAAGAAATATATGATTGCTTGAGGCAGTCTGGGGAGAGGATCCTGGGCACGTGGTTTGCTTAATAACTGTCTTACTCTCTAAGGCAGTGTCTGCAGGTAAAAGATGTAAATTCTCATGGACCAAAAGGGCAGACCGAGCAGCTATGGGAATGGTCTGGAACCGTGTGCTCGCATCCCCTCATATGCATGTTGGCAGGAGCATGATGCCAAGACTATTATTGCAGGGTGAAAGGCGTGGCTGGATGTAGGCCATGCTCTCTGGAATTTTGTTAACAGTGTTTTGAGCTCTTTCCGAAATAGCATTCTGTTACATGCTTTTGTGAACAAAATTGTTCCCTTGACATGAGATTGCAAGATCATTACATTTGTTGCAGCAATTTGTTCTTGTCTTGTCATAGAGAGCACAACCCCTTTGAAGAGGGATATTCTGAGTTCCTGGTGATGAACCAGCATCTGGAGAGATACATCTCAGTCTACATCCAAGCTCTCTTCCTGAGGCGAATGCAGGCCAGTGAAGCACTCTCTATTCTGCAAAGGTAACATAGACTGTTGCAGTGAGAAATGGTGCCATGTGATGATCATTTAAAAAAAGATATCTTGATCAGTTACTACTTCTCAATGTCTTCTTCCTGAATAATTTCATGTTTATATTGTATGCATTTCTATTGCAAATAATTACATTTTGGATATAATGTAGCTTTTCACGCCATTTTCATTTCTGTCACTCTTGAGAACCTAAAGTTACACATTTGAATTCTGGCATGGTGATCTTGGCCCTTCATCCTTCACAAGCTGATGAAGTCAATACCTTGAGGATTCTTCTTCTCTTTCCTATCAACCAAACTATGAAACTCAATGCCCAGGTGACACCACACAAAAGGATGATCACCTAGTACTCGGAACATCTATCAAAAACCTCTCTGTTCACAAGAGTGCAAAATTCAATCAAGCACCCTGTAAAGACCAGACAAAGGAGAACGTTCAACCTCTAGCCACACCAGGCTGGGACTCGTAAGACCCACCAGAACCACTCAGAGGAACCGTCATGGTTCTGCAACCCCCAAGGGATGGGCCACTTGGATTTTGACAACACAATAGTAATCACAAATCTGTATGCAAAGACTGATCAGAGCACCACCCTCACAAGCAGGCCCAAATAAAGACTGACGCATTCTGATCAGCCTCACTGACATGTGCAAAACATCTGTAAACAACACTTAATTTAAGGGCACCTTGGAGACCGAAACCAGTCGGCTCACTATCCCCAACCTTTTTGGCCAATAAAAATATAAGGCTCTGACACCAGACCACCCCACAATCATAAAATAGAGCCCAGAACAGTAACAACAACTCATCAAGATGGATAAGAACCACACTTAACACCCATACATTATAATTGGACTACAGATATTCAAGATGTAGAGTCACTTTAACCCATCACAAGCTACTACCTATAATATGCGATTGATGTATAGAACCCGCCTCCGTCACTCTTTGTATTATGCAGAAAATACCTCAATTCTGGTCTCTTTGTCAGGTGACCAGGAGCCTGCTGTCTGGAAAGTAAAATGGATGGATGGACAAGAACTTACCAAAAATGTACTCTAACAAAATAGAAGTCCTGACCTTCAATGGAAATGAGAATGCTTGGACCACCACATTCTGAGCAGAAACAATGAGTATATGCCATGCCTTTCTCCTGCAGAAAGAAAGCTTGTAATTACCATGAACTCATAATGATTAAGGATGCCCACAAATAATCACTGGTCGGTTGAATAACACAACAAAGATCTTAACCATCAAAACAAGATCTAGTACGCTCACCCCTGTTGGGTGTAGCTTGTCCTGAAGGAGGTGACCGAATTGATGAATGTCGCTGAAATTGGTTAACGCTAAGCACTGGGGATAGCTCACAAATATTAGAGATACCCTGGAAATGAGTCTTGTTTATAAATAACAAAGGGGACTAAATCATCCTCTTTTAACTGTTCCTGCTCTGGGCACATATAGGAAAGAAAAATAAAATGACTGATTTCCTTCCTGTCCCACACATCAGGATTTTTAAGACAATGGTTCTTACTGACATTATGACACATGCAGTCATGTTTTGCGAGATATTGTAGACTTGGTTGAGGGTCAGTCTCTTTCCTATCCACTTTTCTAGATGGGCAGTGCATCACCTGAACATTAGGGATAGACACCTACACGTAGGGTAAGACTAGCCTTTCTATAGGGTTAGAAATTTTTAAGAATAAATAACAAAAACATTCTTTTAGCTATGTGTTTCTTTAATCGAAATTTAACCATAGACGCACAGCAGCAATATTTTAGCATGTGAAGTTTCTTAACATAAACAACTTATATAGGTGCTGAAATCCTGAAATTCAAAAGTTCTGGAAATACAGCCCTCGCTGAGGCCCTTGCTTTGCTCAGGCCTGCCTAGACTCGGGCTGGCGGGCCGTTACCGGGCATGTCTGCCCCCAATACAGGTGATTTCCATAGAATTGGAGGCACATCCTTTTCATATTTGGCTTCCTCGTGGTAGAACAAACTACTACAATTACCGTTACGATTGGAGTGGTATGTAGTGATACCTTTTGTCAAAGATGACAGGTGGTCCCTAGGAGGTTGAACCAAGGTCATGATGCCCCACCCTTCTTTTTCATCAAACATTTTTTTAATATTAAAAAAGATTTCTTTTTCATTTCTTTTTAATATGAATGTTTATTTTATTTATTTTTTATATGAATGTTAATTTAATGTCTTTTTTATCTAAAAATATTTTTGGGTTCAAGGTAATTTTTTTGCCCTAAAACATATGATATGGGGGGGTCCCCCATCCGGGCGGGGCGTGCGGGTGGAAGGTCAGTGGCTGTTCCTAAAGATCTGAACAGCTGCTACTCTGGCGGACATGTCTGGGCATGTCACTAGTGGTCCAAACAGCTGCCACACCGCTGGGCATGTCCTGGCCGGCACAGAAACCATGCGGCTTATAAGCCGGGGGACCCTTCTGTGATAGGGGGTGGTACAAGGATTCTGATCTCTATTTAAAGGGCACACAGCGGCTTATCTTTTCAAAGCATGCATTTATCTATAAACTGATACAAGATGTCTACTGACATGTCGAAACAACTTTTAAGAGAGTGAATAACAGCAGGGAATGTTTGCTATACCCCGCAAAGCCTGAAAGCAACGGTTGAGGATGTTTGTGACTGGATGATGGATGTTGTCAAACAATAACAACCTCTGACAGCTCATAATTCCGGTGAAATCCCCTATCAGGACAAGAAACTTTTTAATTGGGAAACCGAGGTGGCTATCGATGGTGTGGAGGGAGAGATTCAGCGGGAGACCCCCGAGGTACCATTTTTGTACATAGACGTTGTAATAAAGGACGGAAACGATAGTGGTTTCTATGAAGTGTGATGAATCTGATGATGTCATCCCGTCTCCCCTAGGGGGAGCTCTTTCCCATTGGGTCAGAGCGGTGCATCCACAGTACAATAATGCCCCGGGGAGTGGTGCATTGGGGGAGGGTCACATGGCAGAGGATGCCCCTTATGGGATTGGGGACAACCATTGCCAGAGGGCGCGTTATCCCACCGACTTAGTAGACCCTCCCTTCTTACCCAAATTAAGTTCTCCCTCAATGTCTCCTGGCAGTGTTCATATATGTTATTGTAAGGCTAAACTACTTAATATGAGAGAGCTGACTAATAACCCTGGAAAGACTAAATGCTTCCCATGTAACTGTTCCATCGCTACTGTGACGAAGAAGAGGAACAGGAGTTTGATGATTACTCCAGAGAACTGGAAAGTATGGTCTAGTCTTTCACCGTATTCAATTGGCCCAGAGAAATACAAAAATGTAGTAGGAAAGCAAGACGCAAAGAACAGTCCTCGAGCGCGGAAGTTGGGCAGGAGCCTACCTGGCATACCGGGAACTGAAGCAGGAGACACTGTGCACAGAGCAGAGCGGGAGAGGACGAGGACCTGCTTTGTACACGTTCTGAACAAACCTCTTGGCGTCCTTAACCCTGGGAAGCTGCCGGGAAGTGAAGTCCTGCTCCTCAAAGGTAGAAGGGAATGGCGGGGCAGCCGCCAAGGAGAAACTGAAGAGAAACTTATCGCCAGGGACGCCGCCGACCAAAGCAAGCAACCAAACCCTTATGGAGTCCCTGAAGGAAGCACCAAATCTGGGGCTTGCACGCAAAAGAGTGTTTGAGAATAGGAGGGTCGAGGACCCTGAAGACAAGAGATACTGTTTTGAATGTATAACATTTATGTGAATTAATCGAATTAGAAATGTTCGAGGGAGGAAAAAACCAAAAGTCATTTGAACAAAAATTACTTTTGGTTTTCACTCCCCCGAACATTTCTGATAACCTACTTCTCCTCACCCCCTTACTTACCTGTAGCCGGCACACCTCCTTGTGTCCAGCCGTCTCCTGCATCTCTTTAAAGTGAACAACGGTGCGGGTGACACCCTCGCTCCCTTTGTTCACTATAAAGGCACTAAATGGTAAATTTATTAGAAATTTTCAGCTGTTTGTTTTTTTCGTACAGATGGAATTCTAACACATTTGCCATTTTCGTTTTTTCTTTTTCAATCAAACCTGTGCATACCATAAATTACAGTGACAATTACCTGAGAAGATACAGGCTCTTTGGGACCCCTAGAGAAAGGCAAGTAGAACCAGAAGGAATTCAAGGGAAAGAAGCAAACCTCTAGAGACCTGGGACTTTCACCTGGTAGAACATTTATTATGTCTTTTGAACCACCCAAGACATTGGGACATTTTCTGGTAGCAAGAGTTATTATAAACACTTTACTTTGGAAGAAACCAACCCTACACAGTTGATTTAGGTTATTAGTGTTGCAGACAGAAGTGTGGTTTTGGGACACAACGGTAACAGACTGTTTGTTTTGACATCCTAACATATTCCTTAGTTTCCTTTGAGACAGGGAACCACCTCCTAGAATTTAGGGATATAGAGGCATTTTTCCAACCCTTTTATGGCTTGCTAAACGTTTATAGCCAAGAATATTCATCTGTTGTGTCCAAGCCTTCCCACTGCACCCTTATAGAAGATATGGCGGAATTAGAAGAAATCTTTACGCAACCACTTGAGAACGATGTTGCTGCAGAAACCATGTATAATGAAGGCGATGAGGATGTTGCAAAGTATGAAGTGATCTGTAATACATGTGTTTGCTAGCTCTCCTCTTTGAATTGTAAAAGGTAATGTTCCCTTTTCCCCGAGCAAAATGTTGAAAAAGTCATGCAGACAGAGATGTCGTGTCTCCAACAGCTGTGAGCATCAATTGCCTCTGCTGGTCAAAACATAGAGAACAAACCTATGTGCAAAGTCGGGACATGGGTAAGGATTGTGTATTTGCAGAGGAGCTGCTAATAAATTGAAAGACGGATATAAAAAATGTGACTGTAGGGGGAGGTGTCTGTTCATTGTGTAACAGCTGCAGTGGTAAAGGAGTGTTTAAAACATGATTGTTACGGTCACGTTACCAGGACCCACAACAAGATGCGCACAGATATCTCCATGATTCATATATGTCACAAACTATTTGAAAGATATGTGACATGTTGGACCATAATAGAGTCTTTAAAACATTGAAGACTGTTTATAACATACGGGGGTCGACAGTACACACTGCTACTGTTAAAACTATAAGCAAGACCTTGAGAGAGATACAGTGTACCTTAGATCCAGCCTACAAAATTGAAATTCTAACCTCAAGTTTAGCCATGAACTGAGGGCTGTGGTGGATAGAGTGTTATATGAACAAGAGACTGATTAGTATTTCACTAACAAGACCCGTAACAGGTGTTTAATACCCGAACGTTAAAGTACAGTCTTTCAAGCATTGGCTGATCCCCATATATATAGAAACAAAACAGATCTTGACCAAACATTGGTACCTTTTGAAACAAGACCCTGCTATTAGTCCACACCTGCCGTCACATGCCACCATAACGTATAGGAAACCATCATCTATACAAACAAAACTATCACCCAGCATGTTTCAGTCACCCAAACAAAGCACCAATACCTGGCTAACCACAAAACTATCAGGTTTTTATACCTGTGCCAAATGTAAAGCATGCCGTCACGGAATGAACACCAAAGCTATCTTACACCCTCGAACTAAGAAAGAAGTTAAGATCAAACAAGATCTGAGGTGTTTCACACAATTTATTTATGTGATTACGTGTGCATGTGACCTATGGTACATTGGCAGCACAAAATTGGAAGCCAGGCTACGAATATTACAACATCTACGTGCAATCAAGAATCACGACATGTCCTATCCACTTGCCAAACATTTCGAAGAGGTTCACCAAAATGACATTAGATCATTTAAGTATTTTGTCATTGATTCAGTGGGAATCCATCCAAGAGGAGGGGACAGATTGCAGACATTGAGACAAATGGAATCAAGATACATAGTAGATTTTAACACTAAATATCCGGGAGGTCACAATCGTGACGAAGAATTATATGTATTCCTGGGATCTTAAACCCTATGATTATCATGATTATTATACTGTGTTGTATGTATATCTCTGCTTATTCCAGATTTTTTGATTGTGAAACTTTCCCACTAATTTCTATTCTATTTTTCTGTAGGCGGTGTGCAAAAACAATAAGTCCAGGTTTTCAGTACACTATGTACGATTTGGATGCCCACACATCAGATTGCAGTTCTTTGCACCTATATTTTTTATTGATTTTTCCAACAAGTATATTTTCTTTTATCTTAGTTTCATATAACACATTTCTTTGGAAAATAAGAGAGAATGATATGCATTTATAGTGTGTTGCTTTCATTGGTATGCAAAATGTATCAATTTAAAATTTGTGATTTTTATGGAAACATTAACAATACTTATGGGCTGTAGGGATCCTAAAAATATGACTAACAAGATCAAGGAAGGGAATAGGTGACAATTTTAACTTTAAAGATACTGTGCTCAAAACGTGTGGGTTTTAACATATGATTGTCTTATCTAACCTCCTGCATTTTAATCTTTAACCCTTTGTTGTTTTTTACCATCTAATGACTCTATTTGTGAAATTGTGGGCTATTTATTTAAATATGTTTGCTTTTTAATTATGAGATGTTATTTCAATGTATGGAAATATGCACTTTAATACACTAGAGATGTCACTAAAATAACAGGAAAGGGTAACATACAGTCTGTGTACCCAATATTGTAACCCCTCTTTTAGATTATAATTATGATCTTATCCTATTGTTTGATCTGAGCCAGACACCAGCAAGAGTAACAAACTGTCTGTGCTCTGATCAGGATACAAACATCTCAAGTCCCTTCCTGTTTTTTTCTAGAAAGCCAAAATGTAGGTTGGTCTAGTTATACCACAGAGGCACCCGTGAGGGCAATACACAGCCTCCACTGTCATAATAGATTTTCTCCAGCATGGGGTCTGGCATGGATTCACATGCTCATGAATATTCCCCGTCGTCAGGCTGGGAATCCTCGGTAAAGAAAAAAAACAGTATCAGTTTCGTTTCTGATCTGTCTTTCGTAGTAGTAACCAATCACTGATCTCTGCGTCATACTGACCACAGCCAATGACTGCCCTCTACCTAAGCCCCGCCTCTGGCAGCCATCTTCAGATTTTTACCGCACGTTCAAGTGTTGGGATCCTCGTGCTATTGCTTTCGAGCGTTAGTGCTATTTGTTCACGTTTTTTTCTCAAAAACTTCGATTTTTCGGTCAAAAGAGCCTCAAGCTCCACCGTTTCTTCATCCGATCAACGGGGACCCGTGTCGGATTCGTCTACGCCCCTCAAGGGTGAAGATTTTGTCGAGCCACGCTTTTGGAGGACTCCAGAAGTTTCTCAGGCCCATCTCGGACATGGCCCAGGAGAAGGGAAGCTCGACGCCCGGAAAGCTGTTCAGGGTCTGCCCTGGATGCCAGCTCCAGAATGTCTTTAAGGAGGACGAACACTCCTTTTGTCTGTACTGCCTACATGAGGACAAGACGCACGTGGAGAAGGACTGTGCGTTTTGCGGCAATATGTCGGAGCAGACCATGAAGGACCGCCATCAACGTCTCGCCAACTGGCTGGAAGGGAAGAGCCCGTCAGGCGAGAAGAAGAAGAAATCCGAGCGGTCTTCTAAGACCTTTGAGGACGCCCCGGCGACGGGGGTCCAACACAAGGCCAAGCACCGCGTGTCCGCTGGCACTGGGAGCGCCGAACGGTCGGGCTCTACGGGCGCCAGGCAGGGCGCATCCTCCCCGGCGCCATCAACCGCGAGCCAACGCTCTGGTTCGGGTAAGAGGAAGGCCGAGCACCCGGCGAAGCTCCTGGAGAGGCCCCCGTCGAGCTCGAAGGCCCCATCGGAGGGAGAGCGAGGCAGTGACCCTCCCCCCAAGGAGAAGGCGGTGAGCGCACCTAAGGTGGTGAAAGCCTTAATCCATCCGTCCAAGGCCTCTATCGAGACAGTCGCGGCGGCCCTGGCTCAGCCTGTGGAGGCTACACCAGTGGTGGCGACCTCGGGGCTCAGAGTCTCCCCGTCACCGCGGAGGGAGTCCTCTTTTATGCCCATCGACAGGACCTCCGTGAAACCTCCGACGGAGAAGAAAAAGGGGGGGGAGGAGGTCTTCGTGGATTCGGCCTCAACCTCTGAGGAAGAGCTGATCGAAGTCTTAAGCCACGGCGTTGGCGTGGAAGAAGACCAGCCCGTCGGGAGGGATCCCGACGTGGGAGACGACGATAACGTCGAGGGTGCGACGGGGCCCCTGACCGCCTGTCGGAATCCCCTCAACCAGTGCCGCAAGACAACTCGGTGGCCATTTTGTTGGCTATACAGTCCTTATGCTAGGAGATAAGGACGAGACTGCCGTTACCACCAGCGGAGGAACCGCTCTCGACGGGGGACCCGGAGCCAGGCCCTTCTGGGAGCCCTCCCCCTAAGAGAAGAAGGATTCATCCTCCACCTCGTTTTCAGCCATCGCGCCCTGTTCAGCCCTCCTCCCCGTCCACAACTCGTGGGGATGATACGGGGACTGACACGGCCGCGACGGGTACGGACGACGAGGTTTACGACGAGGATCTGCCGTCGTCACCTCCCACCCGGGCTTCCCCGCCCGACGAGATTGGATCGTTTCACTCCATGATCCCCAGGGAATCTGAGCTTTTCCAGCTCTGCCTGGAAGAGAAGAAGAAGGAAGGTTTCCTTTATCAACGGCGCGAGGCCAAGAGGAAGACAGTCCTCTCCGTACCTCTACTGGACGATATTTGGGATGAGAGCCTCGCCCTCCTCAAGAACCCATCCACGACGCCGGCTAGAAGGGATCGGTACGAGAAGAAGTACCGGGTCCCGGACGCGGCCCCCTTGTGCCTTCAGGCACAGCCGACCCCGGACTCGGTCGTCTCCGCGGCGGCCAGGAAGAAAGCGGGGGGGCGCGGCCTCTACGTCGACCTCCCCACTGGACGGCGAGGGAAAGAAATTGGATACGATGGGAGGCAGGGTCATCTCGTCTGCAGCGACGACGATTAAGGCGGCCAACGCCTTGGCTATCGTAGTCCGCTACGACAGGGAGTTGTGGTACAAACTGGCCCCCCTGCTGGACTTCCTACCGGACGACAAGAGGGCAGAGGCCCTAGAGATCTTGCAGGAAGGAGAGGTGGCATCGGACCACGCCATTACGATTGCGACGGACATCGCTGACACTGGATTTCGCCAGTTGGGCAACGGCGTGTGCCTTAGGCGGCGTGGATGGCTCAAGGCTACTGACTTCCGTCAGGACGTGCAGACCAGAGTCTTGGACATGCCATTCGACGGAAACAACCTGTTTGGGAAAACAGTGGACGATTCCCTTCAAGCCATCATGGCAGACACGGAGACGGCCCGGGCTCTTGGGGTTCTCCAGCAACGGCGGCCGCTCTTTCGGAGCGGCGGAGGCAAACAGGGTGCCTCCAAAGGTTCCGGCGGCGGATTTTCCACCTACCGTCAAGCGGCCCGTTCGTCGTCGCAGGAAGCTTAAAGGGGACGAGGCAAGTCAGGCGGACCCCGCCATCGTCGCCAAGGAGGTCAAGGCGGCAAAGCCTCGTCGAAGCAGGACTGAACTGGCCGTGGGGTCGGGCCCCCACAGAAGCACCCCGGTGGGAGGCCGGCTGGCGAGCTTCGTCAGCGTGTGGGAGTCCATCTCCACCGACCGTTGGGTGCTGGACGCCCTAGCCCAGGGTCACGCGCTCGAGTTTCTAAAGAGGTGCCCGCGCGTCCCCCCTGTGGCCAGGAAAGAACATCACGTCCCTCAACGTCTCTTGGAGGTAAAGGCGATGCTCAGGAAGGGCGCCATCGAGCTCGTCCCAAAGAGGCTTCGGGGCTCCGGAGTTTACTCAAGAAACTTCCTCGTGAAGAAGAAGACGGGAGGATGGCGTCCCATCCTGGACCTACGACGACTGAACAAATTCATCAAGGCACAGAAGTTCCGATGGTCACCCTCCAACACGTCCTGGGTCAGCTGGAGGAGGGCGATTTCCTGTCGTCTTTGGATTTGGAGGATGCCTACTTCCATATTCCCATCCTAAAGGGACACCGAAAGTTTCTCAGGTTCGTGGTCCAAGGGCGTCACTATCAGTTCAGAGCCCTTCCCTTCGGACTGAGGTCGGCACCCACGGTGTTCACCAAGTGCCTCGCACCGGTGGCGGCGCAGCTGCGCCGAGAGGGGATCCACGTCTACCCCTACCTGGACGACTGGCTCATCCGAGCGAAGACGAAGGAGCTCGCCGTGGAGCACACGGCAAGGACCGTCCAACTTCTCACGGACCTGGGATTCTCCATAAACTACGCCAAGTCCCACCTGGTGCCCGCGCAAGACGCAATGTTTCTGGGAGCGAAGCTCGACACAGTGTCGCTTCTGGCCTATCCGTCGGAGGAAAGGACATGGGCCATTCTGGGCAAGGTGCAGCAGATGCTGGTTGCGGACGCGGCCAGAGTGAGGTCCATCAAGTCCCTCCTCGGAATAATGTCTTCTTGCATTTACCTCATCCCCCTGTGCAGGCTCAGGATGCGCCCGTTGCAGGAGTTCCTGGAGCTCCGTGCAGTGTTTTGGGCCCTCAGGTCCTTCCTTCCGTCCCTCAAGGGCAAGGTGTTGAGGATCTTCACCGACAACACCACCACCATGTTCTACATCAGGAAACAGGGCGGAACCAGGTCCCCAGCCCTGTCCAGGGAGGCGCAGGATCTGTGGCATTGGGCCGTCGCCCAAGGGATGTTTCTGGTGCCGTTTCATCTGGCAGGGATAAAAAACACCATCGCCGACTCACTCAGCAGGGAGCTGCGCTCGTGCCACGAGTGGGAACTACGACAGGATCTAGTGGACCGCCTCTTCCGACGGTGGGGCACACCCCAGATCGATCTGTTCGCGACGGCGACGAACTCCAAGTGCCGGAGGTTCGCCAGCAGGTTTCCCCAGCCGAGGAGCATGGGCGATGCTTTCTCGTTCCCCTGGGAGGGCCTGTTTCTATATGCGTTCCCTCCATTGCCATTGCTGATCCGGCTCATCAACCAGCTCAAGAGGTCACGGTGCAGGATGATCCTCGTCGCACCTGCGTGGCCGAGGCAGATATGGTTCCCGGACCTTCTGGACTTGTCAGCGTCCCCGTCAATCAAGCTGCCAGTGGACGCGAATCTTGTCTCCAGGGAAGGAGGCGCCATCCTCCATCACGACCCGAAGTCGCTGAACTTGCAGGCCTGGCTCCTCCAGCGTTAGAGTTTGGAGGATACGACATACCGGCCGACTGCAGAGAGGTTCTTGCAAAGGCCAGGGCGTCCTCAACTCTTAAATGCTACGGACACAAATGGAAGAGGTTCTCTGTCTGGTGCCACGCACAGAAGATTAACCCTCTACGGATTACGGCTCCCCAAGTACTGCCGTACCTACTGACGCTGCCAAGGCTGGACTGGCGCACGCGTCCATCAAGATTCATCTTGCTGCGATCTCCCGATACACCAGAACCACGGGGCGGACGTCTTTGTGGTCTCATCGTCTGGTGAAAGAGTTCATGAAGGGACTGTTCAGATCGTTCCCGCCGGTGAAGGCTCCGGCCCCGGCTTGGGAGCTCAACGTGGTGCTGACCAAGCTCATGGGACCTCCGTTTGAGCCTCTGCACTCGGCTCCGTTGAAGTTCTTGTCGTGGAAAACAGCGTTTCTTGTGGCCATCACCTCCGCACGACGGGTGGGAGAGATCCAGGCCCTTTCCTGCAAGGCCCCGTACTTGACTTTTCACGACACGAGGGTAGTGCTCAGGACGCACCCCTCCTTCATGCCCAAGGTGCCGTCGGACTTCCACCTCAACGAACCCTTGGTGTTGCCTGTTTTCTTCCCGTCGCCTTCGTCGCCGGCTGAAAGGACTTTGCACTCGCTGGATGTGGCTAGAGCGCTGAAGTTCTACGTGGACCGCACAAAGTGTTTTCGGAAGACGTCACAACTCTTTGTGAACTTTGGACCTGTCAATCAGGTGAAGGCTCTCTCGAAGGCTTCCATTTCCAGATGGCTCTCCGGCTGTATCATGTACTGTCATCGGTTGGCAAACCGACCGCTGCCTGGCCGTCCGAGAGCCCATTCCACCAGAGCGATCGCAGCTACCATGGCGTTCCTATCTGGTGTGCCCTTGCTGGACATCTGCAGGGCTGCTACGTGGAGGTCGACGCACACCTTCACGAAATTCTACTGCGTCGATCGGGATTCCAGGGAGGAGTCCAGGGTCGGCCAAGCAGTGCTGCGCAACCTGTTCGCCTAAGGTGAGCCTGTTGAGGAGGTAAGATTTGCTTAATGTTGAGTTTGATATAATGCTTAATGTTGAGCCTTTGCCACCTCCCGTGGTTGTGCATGTGTGTACTGCTATGTATTCTTTATTCATGAGCATGTGAATCCATGCCAGACCACATGCTGGAGAAGGAACAAGTTGCTTACCTGTAACTGTTGTTCTCCAGCATGGGTCTGGCATGGATTCACATGCGAACCCTCCCGCCTACCCCTCTGCGGCTCTTCACTTGGTCATACTGCCACTTCACGTGCTACCAAATCTGAAGATGGCTGCCAGAGGCGGGGCTTAGGTAGAGGGCAGTCATTGGCTGTGGTCAGTATGACGCAGAGATCAGTGATTGGTTACTACTACGAAAGACAGATCAGAAACGAAACTGATACTGTTTTTTTTCTTTACCGAGGATTCCCAGCCTGACGACGGGGAATATTCATGAGCATGTGAATCCATGCCAGACCCATGCTGGAGAACAACAGTTACAGGTAAGTAACTTGTTCCAACTTTAAGATTCGGATCCATATATCTTATTAAGAACATACATAATATGTCTTGACCATCACATATTCTTTTCATAAATGTTGAAACCTAGATGACATAGACATACCAAAGAGGCACCCGCAAGGGTAACACACAGCCTCATAGGTCATACTTGGTTCCATAATATGCACTTTGATAGCTCATAGCACTTTATCATTGAATAGTTCATCCTTGTTTAAATAGAACATAGCACTTTAATATGTATGAATCATGTGTAGTTTTATAATATGTACCTCGAAAGCACATAGCACTTTATTGTAATGTCATGTGTAGTACCAAGTATCCCATTTATCCACCTGGGAAGAGGAAACTTGGTCAGCACAAAAAGGAAAAGTCGAAGGTGGATATTCGAACGGATCACATGTATAACTATAAATCCCATATAAATCATCCCTTTTCAACCCACTTGGGACAATCCAGTTTTGGGATGATTTCGGGGTAAGTTAAAAACGTTAAAAACATTGAATTCTCAATAGCATTATTCAAACATGGGCATTGATAGAGAACAGTAGTAACATTCACAATGTTCCAATATGGCCGTTTGTTTGCTTTTCACTAGCTAACCCACCTAAGTGCTAAACACTGAAGATGGACTTACACACAAATGCCTATAATGTTGCAGTCCTCTCTCCCTGTCACATACCAGACGAAGCCCAAGTTGGGTGAAACGCGTCGTTCCTTTTTTGTGCTAAACTGCTGCTGTCTTCCTTGTCCATGTACTTTGAATTAATAAAGGACGCTTTTGGCTGCACGGCAAACACTGACTGTTTGTGGATTTGTTGGGACGATTGAGTTATTCATTATGAGCACAGCTGGAGTGCCGCTGCGCCCCAGACTGGATTCCAGTCCTCCCTTTTGTTTAATATATATATATATATTCAGTAAAAAAACTTTGTTAAAGGGACGTTATGGTTAAGTTGCGCTACTAAAAACCTATGAAATTCAGTGAAAAAACTTTGTTAAAGGGACGTTATGGTTCAAAGTAAAACCGAAAAACCCCTGAAATTCAGCAGTTATGGTAAGATAAGCAACCATAACTCGCGCCACCGTGCACTGCTAACACTAACACCCAGGACATCAAAGATGAAATCACAAATGTCATTGATGACATCACTGATGACATCACATGTCTGGCCCTCCCTTTTTTCCGTTTACTGACATATCTAGGCCACATAGTTTTCTTCAGTAACAGTCAGGAAGTAAAAATTGAAAAGGTACTATATTTGTAGACTTAGGGTCAAGTCACATCATATAAAACATATACATAGCGAAGACACAGGCTTGAAAGAGAGCAATCCTTTCTGTGCATGAAGATAATCATTAGGGTTATCAGCACATTCTCATAGTTTTATTTTTATTACTCTACCTTCCCTGTATATGCTCATATTTGTATACATTGTACTCACTCTTCTTTCCTTAGGGTGCAGTCACATCATGTGATACACATACATATGGTAAGTAGCAGCTTTGAAACAGAGCAATAATTTCTCTGCATAAAGACAATCAGTTAGGTTATGAACTCTTTCTGCTACTACTTCTGCTTTTTTGTTTACTTCACTGTCCCTGTATATACTCATATTTGTATATGTTGTTGCCTCTTTGTGTTTTGTCTGTAATAATTATGTATTAAGTGGGTTTTATTATCTACTTATTACATGTTTCACAGTACGCAAAACTCTAATAAGAAAGCAGTTATCATTTCACTATTCAACATGGCAAGATTATGAATATTGCACCTTCATCATGTATGCTGCACACACTGCCTATGTTTCTGCATGAGTAGCTTAGTATACTGGATAGAACTTCATAATAGAATTCTATTTATATCAATGCATTGCTTAATGCACTAATTAGCTCATGATATTTATCCCCAATGATCCTTGACATTTTTTGGTCAGCATTATAAGAATCCCTTGTACAGAGTTTTCATGAAAAGTAAATGCCCATGTGATGTCATCAGTGATGTCATCAATGACATTTGTGATGTCATCTTTGATGTCCTGGGTGTTAGTGTTAGCAGTGCACGGTGGCGCGAGTTATGGTTGCTTATCTTACCATAACTGCCGAATTTCAGGGGTTTTTCGGTTTTACTTTGAACCATAACGTCCCTTTAACAAAGATTTTTCACTGAATTTCATAGGTTTTTAGTAGCGCAACTGAACCATAACGTCCCTTTAACAAAGTTTTTTTACTGAATTTCATAGGTTTTTAGTAGCGCAACTTAACCACAACGTCCCTTTAACAAAGTTTTTTTTACTGAATTTCATAGGTTTTTAGTAGGGCAACTTAACCATAATGTCCCTTTAACACATTTTTTTAAACTGAATTTCATAGTCTTTTATAAGTGCAACATAACCATAACGTCCTTTTCAATGGAGGAAGACCACTAGCATCCTTGGTTCTCAAAGTGGGAACCCGGGGTGGTAAAAAAAAGATTTTTCTTCCCAAACCAGGACACCGCAGGCAGGCGTCCCGGTGTAGGAAGGAAAATCTTTTACCAAGATGGACACCAGGGAAAGGGAAGGCAGGGTGTATAAAGAGAACACAACAGGGCATCGGCAGGGGGTCGGGAAGATCAGGAGAGAGACACGGGGCATGAGTGGGGGGTGGGGGGGAACAGGAGACAGACACGGGGCATGAGCGGGGGTGGGGGGTACAGGAGACAGACACGGGCATGAGCGGGGGGTGGGGGGCAACAGGAGAGAGACACGGGGTACGGAGCAGGACATTTCAGGGCGGCCGGTTCGGCGCGGGACGATTTGGCGCGGCCGGTTCAGCGCAGGAGCCAGTTCGGCGCGGCACAGCGCGGCAGCCCACGCCGAACTGGCCGCACATAAATGTCCTGTGAGTTCTTCATGCAGGCACCACAGCCACGCAGAGTACACAGCCGGGCCTGCGAAGGTGGGGGCTGTGCTGCTCGGAGCAGTCTTCTCCGAGCAGCACAGCCCCCACCCTCGTGAGCCCGGCAGATCAATTCTGCTCTGTGCGCCGCACCCCAGTGCACATCGCCTGCTGTTTAGGGAAACGTTCAGTGCAGTGCACTAAAAGTGCGAGTTTCAACTTCATCCCACACTATTTTAAAATGAAACAGCTCTAGAACAGTTTCATTTTAAAATAGTGTGGGGTGAAGTTGAAACTCGCATTTTCAGTGCATGGCACTGAACGTTTCCCTAAACAGCAGGCGATGTGCACTGGTGTGCGGCGTGCCAAAACATCCCGTCGCCGAGCCGGCGACGCCGAAATGGGGTGTACCGACGGGGCATGAGCGGGTGGGGGGAAACAGGAGACAGACACGGGTCATGAGCGGGTGGGGGGAACAGGAGACAGACACGGGGCATGAGCGGGGTGTTATAGACACACGGGGCATGAGCGGGGGGTGGGCGGAAGGTATAGATACACGGGGCATGAGCAGGGGGTGGGAAGGATAGACACACGGGTCATGAGCGGGGGTGGGCGGGAGGGATAGACACACGGGGTATGAGTGGGGGGTGGGCGGGAGGGATAGACACACGGGGCATGAGCGGGGGTGGGCGGGAGGGATAGACACACGGGGCATGAGCGGGGGGTGGGCGGCGGGAGGGATAGACACACAGGGCATGAGCAGGGGGCAGGGGGCGGGAGGGATAGACACACAGGGCCTGAGCGGAGGGTGGGGGGCGGGAGGGATAGACAGATAGACACACGGGGCATGAGCGGGGGGTGGGCGGCGGGAGGGATAGACACACGGGGCATGAGCGGGGGGTGGGCGGCGGGAGGAATAGACACACAGGGCATGAGCGGGGGGGTAGGGGGGAGGGAAGAGACACACGGGGCATGAGCGGGGGTGGGGGGGAGGGGAGAGACACACGGGGCATGAGCGGGGGTGGGGGGGAGGCGAGAGACACACGGGGCATGAGCGGGGGAGGGGGGAGGGGAGAGACACACGGGGCATGAGCAGGGGGTGGCTGGCGGGAGGGATAGACACACGGGGCATGAGCGGGGGTGGGCGGCGGGTGGAATAGACACACAGGGCATGAGCGGGGGGGTGGGGGGGAGGGAAGAGACACACGGGGCATGAGCGGGGGTGGAGGGGAGGGGAGAGACACACGGGGCATGAGCGGCGGAGGGGAGAGACACACGGGGCATGAGCAGGGGGTGGCTGGCGGGAGGGATAGACACACGGGGCATGAGCGGGGGGTGGGCTGCGGGAGGGATAGACACACAGGGCATGAGAGGGGGTGGGCGGCGGGAGGGATAGACACACGGGGCATGAGCGGGGGGTGGGCGGCGGGACAGGATAGACACATGGGGAATGAGCAGGGGGTGGGGGCGGTGGGAGGGATAGAGACACGGGGCATGAGTGGGGGTAGGTGTCGGGAGGGATGGAGACACGGGGCATGAGCGGGGGGTGGGCGGCGGGAGGGATAGAGACACGGGGCATGAGCGGGGGGTGAGCGGCAGGAGGGATAGAGACGCGGGGCGTGGGCGGCGGGAGGGATAGAGACACGGGGCATGAGCGGGGGGTGGGCGGCGGGAGGGATAGAGACACGGGCATGAGCGGGGGTGGGCGGCGGGAGGGATAGAGACATGGGGCATGAGCGGGGGAGGGATAGAGACACGGGGCATGAGCGGGAGAGGGATAAAGACACGGGGCATGAGCGGGGGTTGGGCGGGGGGAGGGATAGACACACGGGGCATGAGTGGGGGGTGGGCGGCAGGAGGGATAGACACACGGGGCATGAGCGGGGGGTGGGTGGGAGGGATAGACACACGGGGCATGAGTGGGGGGTGGGCGGTGGGAGGGATAGACACACGGGGCATGAGCGGGGGGTGGGTGGGAGGGATAGACACACGGGGCATGAGTGGGGGGTGGGCGGGAGGGATAGACACACGGCGCATGAGCGTGGGGTGGGCAGGAGGGATAGACACACGGGGCATGAGCGGGGGGTGGGCGGCGGGAGGGATAGACACACGGAGCATGAGCAGGGGGTGGGCGGCGGGAGGGATAGACACACGGGGCATGAGCGGGGGGGAGGGGGTGGGGGGGAGGGGAGAGACACACGGGGCATGAGCGGGGCTGGGGGGGAGGGGAGAGACACACGGGGCATGAGCGGGGGTGGGGGAGGGGAGAGACACACGGGGCATGAGCAGGGGTGGGGGGAGAGACACACGGGGCATGAGCGGGGGTGGGGCGGAGGGAAGAGACACACGGGGCATGAGCGGGGGGTGGGCGGCGGGAGGGATAGACACACAGGGCATGAGCGGGGGGTGGGCAGCGGGAGGGATAGTGACACGGGGCATGAGCGGGGGGTGGGCGGCGGGAGGGATAGACACACGGGGCATGAGCGGGGGTGGGGGGAGGGGAGAGACACACGGGGCATGAGGGGGGGGTGGCGGGAGGGATAGACATGAGGAATAGAGACACGGGGCATGAGCGGGGGGTGGGCGAGGGGAGGGATAGACACACGGGGCATGAGCGGGGGGTGGGCGGCGGGAGGGATAGACACACGGGGCATGAGTGGGGGGTGGGCGGCGGGAGGGATAGACACACGGGGCATGAGCAGGGGGTGGGTGGGAGGGATAGACACACGGGGCATGAGTGGGGGGTGGGCGGGAGGGATAGACACACGGCGCATGAGCGTGGGGTGGGCAGGAGGGATAGACACACGGGGCATGAGCGGGGGGTGGGCGGCGGGAGGGATAGACACACGGAGCATGAGCAGGGGGTGGGCGGCGGGAGGGATAGACACACGGGGCATGAGCGGGGGGAGGGGGTGGGGGGAGGGGAGAGACACACGGGGCATGAGCAGGGGTGGGGGGAGAGACACACGGGGCATGAGCGGGGGTGGGGGGGAGGGAAGAGACACGCGGGGGGTGGGCAGCGGGAGGGATAGACACGGGGCATGAGCGGGGGGTGGGCAGCGGGAGGGATAGTGAAACGGGGCATGAGCGGGGGGTGCGCGGCGATAGGGATAGACACACGGGGCATGAGCGGGGGGGAGACACACGGGGCATGAGCGGGGTGGGGGGGAGGGGAGAGACACACGGGGCATGAGGGGGGGTGGGTGGCGGGAGGGATAGACATGAGGGATAGAGACACGGGGCATGAGCGGGGGGTGGGCGGCGGGAGGGATAGACACACGGGGCATGAGCGGGGGGTGGGCGACGGGAGGGATAGACACACGGGGCATGAGCGGGGGGTGGGCGGCGGGAGGGATAGACACACGGGGAATGAGCGGGGGTGGGCGGCGGGAGGGATAGAGACACGGGGCATGAGCGGGGGGTGGGCGGTGGGAGGGATAGAGACACGGGTCATGAGCGGGGGGTGGGCGGCGGGAGGGATAGAGACACGGGGCATGAGCGGGGGGTGGGCGGCGGGAGGGATAGAGACACGGGGCATGAGCGGGGGGGTGGCCGGCGGGAGGGATAGAGACACGGGCATGAGCGGGGGGTGGCCGGCGGGAGGGATAGAGACACGGGGCATGAGCGGGGGAGGGATAGAGACACGGGGCATGAGCGGGGGGGAGGGATAGAGACACTGGGCATGAGCGGGGGTGGGCGGCAGGAGGGATAGACATGGGGCATGAGCGGGGGTAGGCGGCGGGAGGGATAGACACAGGGGGCATGAGCGGGGGTGGGTGGGAGGAATAGACACACGGGGCATGAGCGGGGGATGGGCGCGAGGGGGAGAGACACAAGGGGCATGAGCGGGGGGTGGGCGGCGGGAGGGATAGACACACGGGGCATGAGCGGGGGGTCAGGTGGTGGGGGGAGGGGAGAGACACACAGGGCATGAGCGGGGGGTGGGTGGGAGGAATAGACACACGGGGCATGAGCGGGGGGTGAGTGGCGGGAGGGATAGAGACACGGGGCATGAGCGGGGGGTGGGCGGCAGGAGGGAGGGATAGAGACACAGGGCATGAGCGGGGGGTGGGCGGCGGGAGGGATAGAGACACAGGGCATGAGCGAGGGGTGGGCGGCATGAGGGATAGACACACGGGGCATGAGCGGGGGGTGGGCGGGAGGGATAGACACACGGGGCATGAGTGGGGGGTGGGCGGGAGGGATAGACACACGGGGCATGAGTGGGGGGTGGGCGGCGGGAGGGATTGACACACGGAGCATGAGCGGAGGGTGGGCGGGGGAGGGGAGAGACACACGGGGCATGAGCAGGGGTGGGGTGGAGGGGAGAGACACACGGGGCATGAGCGGGGGGTGGGCGGCTGGAGGGATAGACACACGGGGCATGAGCGGGGGGTGGGCGGCGGGAGGGATAGACACACGGGGCATGAGCGGGGGGAGGGGAGAGACACACGGGGCATGAGCGGGAGTGGGGGAGAGGGGAGAGACACACGGGGCATGAGCAGGGGGTGGGTGGCGGGAGGGATAGACATGAGGGATAGAGACACGGGGCATGAGCGGGGGGTGGGCGGCAGGAGGGATAGACACACGGGGCATGAGCGGGGGGTGGGCGGCGGGAGGGATAGACACACGGAGCATGAGCGGGGGGAGGGATAGACACACGGGGCATGAGCGGGGTGGGAGGGGGTGGGGGGAGGACAGAGACACACGGGGCATGAGCGGGGCTGGGGGGGAGGGGAGAGACACACGGGGCATGAGCGGGGGTGGGGGAGGGGAGAGACACACGGGGCAGGGGTGGGAGGGAGAGACACACGGGGCATGAGCAGGGGTGGGGGGGAGGGGAGACACACACGGGGCATGAGCGGGGGGTGGGCGACGGGAGGGATAGACACACGGGGCATGAGCGGGGGGTGGGCGGCGGGAGGGATAGACACACGGGGAATGAGCGGGGGTGGGCGGCGGGAGGGATAGAGACACGGGGCATGAGCGGGGGGTGGGTGGCGGGAGGGATAGAGACACGGGGCATGAGCGGGGGGTGGGCGGCGGGAAGGATAGAGACACAGAGCAGGAGCGGGTGTGGGCGGCGGGAGGGATAGAGACACGGGGCATGAGGGGGGGTGGGCAGCGGGAGGGATAGAGACATGGGGCATGAGCGGGGGGTGGGCGGCAGGAGGGATAGAGACACGGGGCATGAGCGGGGGGTGGGCGGCTGGAGGGATAGAGACACGGGCATGAGCGGGGGGTGGACGGCGGGAGGGATAGAGACACGGGGCATGAGCGGGGGAGGGATAGAGACACGGGGCATGAGCGGGGGGGAGGGATAGAGACACGGGGCATGAGCGGGGGGTGGGCGGCAGGAGGGATAGACATGGGGCATGAGCGGGGGTGGGCGGCGGGAGGGATAGACACACGGGGCATGAGCGGGGGGTGGGTGGGAGGAATAGACACACGGGGCATGAGCGGGGGGTGGGCGCGAGGGGGAGAGACACACGGGGCATGAGCGGGGGGTGGGCGGCGGGAGGGATAGACACACGGGGCATGAGCAGGGGGTCAGGTGGTGGGGGGAGGGGAGAGACACACAGGGCATGAGCGGGGGGTGGGTTGGAGGAATAGACACACGGGCATGAGCGGGGGGTGGGCGCAAGGGGGAGAGACACACGGGGCATGAGCGGGGGTGAGTGGCGGGAGGGATAGAGACACGGGGGGTGGGCGGCGGGAGGGAGGGATAGAGACACGGGGCATGAGCGGGGGGTGGGCGGCGGGAGGGATAGACACAAGGGGCATGAGCGGGGGGAGGGGAGAGACACACGGGGCATGAGCGGGAGTGGGGGAGAGGGGAGAGACACACGGGGCATGAGCAGGGGGTGGGTGGCGGGAGGGATAGACATGAGGGATAGAGACACGGGGCATGAGCGGGGGGTGGGCGGCAGGAGGGATAGACACACGGGGCATGAGCGGGGGGTGGGCGGCGGGAGGGATAGACACACGGAGCATGAGCGGGGGGTGGGCGGGGGAGGGATAGACACACGGGGCATGAGTGGGGCTGGGGGGGAGGGGAGAGACACACGGGGCATGAGCGGGGGTGGGGGAGGGGAGAGACACACGGGGCAGGGGTGGGGGGGAGAGACACACGGGGCATGAGCAGGGGTGGGGGGAGGGGAGACACACACAGGGCATGAGCGGGGGGTGGGCGACGGGAGGGATAGACACACGGGGCATGAGCGGGGGGTGGGCGGCGGGAGGGATAGACACACGGGGAATGAGCGGGGGTGGGCGGCGGGAGGGATAGAGACACGGGGCATGAGCGGGGGGTGGGCGGCGGGAGGGATAGAGACACGGGGCATGAGCGGGGGGTGGGCGGCGGGAGGGATAGAGACACAGAGCAGGAGCGGGGGTGGGCAGCGGGAGGGATAGAGACACGGGGCATGTGCGGGGGTGGGCAGCGGGAGGGATAGAGACATGGGGCATGAGCGGGGGGTGGGCGGCAGGAGGGATAGAGACACGGGGCATGAGCGGGGGGTGGACGGCGGGAGGGATAGAGACACGGGGCATGAGCGGGGGAGGGATAGAGACACGGGGCATGAGCGGGGGGGAGGGATAGAGACACGGGGCATGAGCGGGGGGTGGGCGGCAGGAGGGATAGACATGGGGCATGAGCGGGGGTGGGCGGCGGGAGGGATAGACACACGGGGCATGAGCGGGGGGTGGGTGGGAGGAATAGACACACGGGGCATGAGCGGGGGGTGGGCGCGAGGGGGAGAGACACACGGGGCATGAGCGGGGGGTGGGCGGCGGGAGGGATAGACACACGGGGCATGAGCAGGGGGTCAGGTGGTGGGGGGAGGGGAGAGACACACAGGGCATGAGCGGGGGGTGGGTTGGAGGAATAGACACACGGGGCATGAGCGGGGGGTGGGCGCAAGGGGGAGAGACACACGGGGCATGAGCGGGGGTGAGTGGCGGGAGGGATAGAGACACGGGGCATAAGCGGGGGGTGGGCGGCGGAAGGGAGGGATAGAGACACGGGGCATGAGCGGGGGGTGGGCGGCGGGAGGGATAGAGACACAGGGCATGAGCGGGGGGTGGGCGGCATGAGGGATAGAAACACGGGCATGAGCGGGGGGTGGGCGGGAGGGATAGACACACGGGGCATGAGTGGGGGGTGGGCGGGAGGGATAGACACACGGGGCATGAGTGGGGGGTGGGCGGCGGGAGGGATTGACACACGGAGCATGAGCGGGGGTGGGGGGGAGGGGAGAGACACACGGGGCATGAGCGGGGCTGGGGGGAGGGGAGAGACACACGGGGCATGAGCGGGGGTGGGGGAGGGGAGAGACACACGGGGCATGAGCGGGGTTGGGGGGAGGGGAGAGACACACGGGGCATGAGCAGGGGTGGGGGGGAGGGGAGAGACACACGGGGCATGAGCGGGGGGGGTGGGCGGCTGGAGGGAGGGATAGACACACGGGGCGTGGGCGGCAGGAGGGATAGAGACACGAGGCATGAGCGGGGGGTGGGCGGCGGGAGGGATAGACACACGGGACATGAGCGGGGGGTCAGGGGGAGGGGAGAGACACACGGGGCATGAGCGGGGGTGGGGGAGAGACACACGGGGCATGAGCAGGGGGTGGGTGGCGGGAGGGATAGACATGAGGGATAGAGACACGGGGCATGAGCGGGGGGTGGGCGGCAGGAGGGATAGACACACTGGGCATGAGCGGGGGGTGGGCGGCGGGAGGGATAGACACACGGAGCATGAGCGGGGGGTGGGCGGCGGGAGGGATAGACACACGGGGCATGAGCGGGGTGGGAGGGGGTGGGGGGAGGGGAGAGACACACGGGGCATGAGCGGGGGGTGGGCGGCTGGAGGGATAGACACACGGGGCGTGGGCGGCGGGAGGGATAGAGACACGAGGCATGAGCGGGGGGTGGGCGGCGGGAGGGATAGACACACGGGGCATGAGCGGGGGGTCGGGGGGAGGGGAGAGACACACGGGGCATGAGCGGGGGTGGGGGAGAGGGGAGAGACACACGGGGCATGAGCGGGGGGTGGGTGGCGGGAGGGATAGACATGAGGGATAGAGACACGGGGCATGAGCGGGGGGTGGGCGGCAGGAGGGATAGACACACGGGCCATGAGCGGGGGGTGGGCGGCGGGAGGGATAGACACACGGAGCATGAGCGGGGGGTGGGCGGCGGGAGGGATAGACACACGGGGCATGAGCGGGGTGGGAGGGGGTGGGGGGAGGGAGAGACACACGGGGCATGAGCGGGGCTGGAGGGAGGGGAGAGACACACGGGGCATGAGCGGGGGTGGAGGAGGGGAGAGACACATGGGGCATGAGCAGGGGTGGGGGGGAGAGACACACGGGGCATGAGCGGGGGTGGGGGGGAGGGGAGAGACACAAGGGGCATGAGCGGGGGTGGGCGGCGGGAGGGATAGACACACGGGGCATGAGCGGGGGGTGGGCGGCAGGAGGGATAGAGACACGAGGCATGAGCGGGGGGTGGGCGGCGGGAGGGATAGACACACGGGGAATGAGCGGGGGGTCGGGGGAGGGGAGAGACACACGGGGAATGAGCGGGGGGTGGGCGGCGGGAGGGATAGAGACACGGGGCATGAGCGGGGGGTGGGCGGCGGGAGGGATAGAGACACAGAGCATGAGCGGGGAAGGGCGGGAGGGGAGAGACACACGGGGCATGAGCGGGGGGTGGGTGGCGGGAAGGATAGACATGAGGGATAGAGACACGGGGCAGGAGCGGGGGGTGGGCGGCGGGAGGGATAGACACACGGGGCATGAGCGGAGGGTGGGCGGCGGGAGGGATAGACACGGGGCATGAGCAGGGGGTGGGCGGCGGGAGGGATAGACACACGGGGAATGAGCGGGGGTGGGCGGCGGGAGGGATAGAGACACGGGGCATGAGCGGGGGGTGGGCGGCGGGAGGGATAGAGACACGGGGCATGAGCGGGGGGTGGGCGGCGGGAGGGATAGAGACACAGAGCATGAGCGGGGGTGGGCGGCGGGAGGGATAGAGACACGGGGCATGAGCGGGGGTGGGCGGCGGGAGGGATAGAGACATGGGGCATGAGCGGGGGGTGGGCGGCGGGAGGGATAGAGACACGCGGGGGGTGGGCGGCGGGAGGGATAGAGACACGGGGCATGAGCGGGGGGTGGGCTGCAGGAGGGATAGACATGGGGCATGAGCGGGGGTGGGCGGCGGGAGGGATAGACACACGGGGCATGAGCGGGGGGTGGGTGGGAGGAATAGACACACGGGGCATGAGCGGGGGGTGGGCGCGAGGGGGAGAGACACACGGGACATGAGCGGGGGGTGGCCGGTGGGAGGGATAGAGACACGGGGCATTAGCGGGGGAGGGATAGAGACACAGAGCATGAGCGGGGGGAGGGATAGAGACACGGGGCATGAGCGGGGGGTCGGCGGCAGGAGGGATAGACATGGGGCATGAGCGGGGGTGGGCGGCGGGAGGGATAGACACACGGGGCATGAGCGGGGGGTGGGTGGGAGGAATAGACACACGGGGCATGAGCGGGGGGTGGGCGCGAGGGTGAGAGACACACGGGGCATGAGCGGGGGGTGGGCGGCGGGAGGGATAGACACACAGGGCATGAGCGGGGGGTCAGGTGGTGGGGGGAGGGGAGAGACACAGGGCATGAGCGGGGGTGGGGGGGAGTCAAGAGACACACGGGGCATGAGCGGGGGGTGAGTGGCAGGAGGGATAGAGACACGGGGCATGAGCGGGGGGTGGGCGGCGGGAGGGAGGGATAGAGACAAGGGGCATGAGCGGGGGGTGGGCGGCGGGAGGGATAGAGACACAGGGCATGAGCGGGGGGTGGGCGGGAGGGATAGACACACGGGGCATGAGTGGGGGGTGGGCGGGGGAGGGATAGACACACGGGGCATGAGTGGGGGGTGGGCGGCGGGAGTGATAGACACACGGAGCATGAGCGGGGGGTGGGCGGCGGGAGGGATAGACACATGGGGCATGAGCGGGGGGTCGGGATGGGGGGAGGGGAGAGACACACGGGGCATGAGCGGGGCTGGGGGGGAGGGGAGAGACACACGGGGCATGAGCGGGGGGTGGGTGGCGGGAGGGATAGAGACACGGGGTATGAGTGGGGGAGGGATAGACATGAGGGATAGAGACACGGGGCATGAGCGGGGGGTGGTCGGCGGGAGGGATAGACACACGGAGCATGAGCGGGGGGTGGGCGGCGGGAGGGATAGACACACGGGGCATGAGCGGGGTGGGAGGGGGTGGGGGGAGGGGAGAGACACACGGGGCATGAGCGGGGGTAGGGGAGAGACACACGGGGCATGAGCGGGGGTGGGGGAGGGGAGAGACACATGGGGCATGAGCAGGGGTGGGGGGAGAGACACACGGGGCATGAGCGGGGGTGGGGGGAGGGGAGAGACACACGGGGCATGAGTGGGGGTGGGCGGCGGGAGGGATAGACACACGGGGCATGAGCGGGGGGTGGGCGGCGGGAGGGATAGACACACAGGGCATGAGCAGGGGGTCAGGTGGTGGGGGGAGGGGAGAGACACAGGGCATGAGCGGGGGTGGGGGGAGTCAAGAGACACACGGGGCATGAGCGGGGGGTGAGTGGCAGGAGGGATAGAAACACGGGGCATGAGCGGGGGGTGAGTGGCAGGAGGGATAGACACACGGGGAATGAGCGGGGGGTCGGGGGAGGGGAGAGACACACGGGGCATGAGCAGGAGTGGGCAGGAGGGGAGAGACACACGGGGCATGACCGGGGGGTGGGTGGCTGGAGGGATAGACATGAGGGATAGAGACACGGGGCAGGAGCGGGGGGTGGGCGGCGGGAGGGATAGACACACGGGGCATGAGCGGAGGGTGGGCGGCGGGAGGGATAGACACGGGGCATGAGCAGGGGGTGGGCGGCGGGAGGGATAGACAAACGGGGAATGAGCGGGGGTGGGCGGCGGGAGGGATAGAGACACGGGGCATGAGCGGGGGGTGGGCGGCGGGAGGGATAGAGACACGGGGCATGAGCGGGGGGTGGGCGGCGGGAGGGATAGAGACACAGCATGAGCGGGGGTGGGCGGCGGGAGGGATAGAGACACGGGGCATGAGCGGGGGTGGGCGGCGGGAGGGATAGAGACATGGGGCATGAGCGGGGGGTGGGCGGCGGGAGGGATAGAGACACGGGGCATGAGCGGGGGGTGGGCAGCGGGAGGGATAGAGACACGGGGCATGAGCGGGGGGTGGGCGGCGGGAGGGATAGAGCCACGGGCATGAGCGGGGGGTGGCCGGTGGGAGGGATAGAGACACGGGGCATGAGCGGGGGAGGGATAGAGACACGGAGCATGAGCGGGGGAGGGATAGAGACACGGGGCATGAGCGGAGGGTGGGCGGCAGGAGGGATAGACATGGGGCAAGAGCGGGGGTGGGCGGCGGGAGGGATAGACACACGGGGCATGAGCGGGGGGTGGGTGGGAGGAATAGACACACGGGGCATGAGCGGGGGGTGGGCGCGAGGGGGAGAGACACACGGGGCATGAGCGGGGGGTGGACGGCGGGAGGGATAGACACACAGGGCATGAGCGGGGGGTCAGGTGGTGGGGGGAGGGGAGAGACACAGGGCATGAGCGGGGGTGGGGGGGAGGCAAGAGACACACGGGGCATGAGCGGGGGGTGAGTGGCAGGAGGGATAGAGACACGGGGCATGAGCGGGGGGTGGGCGGAGGGAGGGAGGGATAGAGACACGGGGCATGAGCGGGGGGTGGGTGTCGGGAGGGATAGAGACACAGGGCATGAGCGGGGGGTGGGCGGCATGAGGGATAGACACACGGGGCATGAGCGGGGGGTGGGCGGGAGGGATAGACACACTGGGCATGAGTGGGGGGTGGGCGGGAGGGATAGACACACGGGGCATGAGTGGGGGGTGGGCGGCGGGAGTGATAGACACACGGAGCATGAGCGGGGGGTGGCCGGCTGGAGGGATAGACACATGGGGCATGATCGGGGGGGTCGGGGTGGGGGGGAGGGGAGAGACACACGGGGCATGAGCGGGGCTGGGGGGGAGGGGAGAGACACATGGGGCATGAGCGGGGCTGGGGGGAGGGGAGAGACACACGGGGCATGAGTGGGGGGTGGGCGGCTGGAGGGATAGAGACACGGGGCATGAGCGGGGGGTGAGTGGCAGGAGGGATAGACACACGGGGAATGAGCGGGGGGTCGGGGGAGGGGAGAGACACACGGGGCATGAGCAGGAGTGGGCGGGAGGGGAGAGACACACGGGGCATGACCGGGGGGTGGGTGGCGGGAGGGATAGACATGAGGGATAGAGACACGGGGCAGGAGCGGGGGGTGGGCGGCGGGAGGGATAGACACACGGGGCATGAGCGGAGGGTGGGCGGCGGGAGGGATAGACACGGGGCATGAGCAGGGGGTGGGCGGCGGGAGGGATAGACAAACGGGGAATGAGCGGGGGTGGGCGGCGGGAGGGATAGAGACACGGGGCATGAGCGGGGGGTGGGCGGCGGGAGGGATAGAGACACGGGGCATGAGCGGGGGGTGGGCGGCGGGAGGGATAGAGACACAGCATGAGCGGGGGTGGGCAGCGGGAGGGATAGAGACACGGGGCATGAGCGGGGGTGGGCGGCGGGAGGGATAGAGACATGGGGCATGAGCGGGGGGTGGGCGGCGGGAGGGATAGAGACACGGGGCATGAGCGGGGGGTGGGCGGCGGGAGGGATAGAGCCACGGGCATGAGCGGGGGGTGGCCGGTGGGAGGGATAGAGACACGGGGCATGAGCGGGGGAGGGATAGAGACACGGTGCATGAGCGGGGGAGGGATAGAGACACGGGGCATGAGCGGTGGGTGGGCGGCAGGAGGGATAGACATGGGGCAAGAGCGGGGGTGGGCGGCGGGAGGGATAGACACACGGGGCATGAGCGGGGGGTGGGTGGGAGGAATAGACACACGGGGCATGAGCGGGGGGTGGGCGCGAGGGGGAGAGACACACGGGGCATGAGCGGGGGGTGGGCGGCGGGAGGGATAGACACACAGGGCATGAGCGGGGGGTCAGGTGGTGGGGGGAGGGGAGAGACACAGGGCATGAGCGGGGGTGGGGGGGAGGCAAGAGACACACGGGGCATGAGCGGGGGGTGAGTGGCAGGAGGGATAGAGACACGGGGCATGAGCGGGGGGTGGGCGGAGGGAGGGAGGGATAGAGACACGGGGCATGAGCGGGGGGTGGGTGTCGGGAGGGATAGAGACACAGGGCATGAGCGGGGGGTGGGCGGCATGAGGGATAGACACACGGGGCATGAGCGGGGGGTGGGCGGGAGGGATAGACACACTGGGCATGAGTGGGGGGTGGGCGGGAGGGATAGACACAGGGGCATGAGTGGGGGGTGGGCGGTGGGAGTGATAGACACACGGAGCATGAGCGGGGGGTGGCCGGCGGGAGGGATAGACACATGGGGCATGATCGGGGGGGTTGGGGTGGGGGGGAGGGGAGAGACACACGGGGCATGAGCGGGGCTGGGGGGGAGGGGAGAGTCACACGGGGCATGAGCGGGGCTGGGGGGGAGGGGAGAGACACACGGGGCATGAGTGGGGGGTGGGCGGCTGGAGGGATAGACACACGGGGCATGAGCGGGGGGTGGGCGGCAGGAGGGATAGAGACACGAGGCATGAGCGGGGGTGGGCGGCGGGAGGGATAGACACACGGGACATGAGCGGGGGGTCAGGGGGAGGGGAGAGACACATTGGGCATGAGCGGGGGTGGGGGAGAGGGGAGAGACACACGGGGCATGAGCGGGGGGTGGGTGGCGGGAGGGATAGACATGAGGGATAGATACACGGGGCATGAGCGGGGGGTGGGCGGCGGGAGGGATAGACACACGGGGCATGAGCGGGGGTGGGCGGCGGGAGGGATAGACACACGGGGAATGAGCGGGGGTGGACGGCGGGAGGGATAGAGACACGGGGCATGAGCGGGGGGTGGGCGGCGGGAGGGATAGAGACACGGAGCATGAGCGGGGGTGGGCGGCGATTTAGGGATAGAGACACGGGGCATGAGCGGGGGTGGGCGGCGGGAGGGATAGAGACATGGGGCATGAGCGGGGGGGTGGGCAGCGGGGAGGGATAGAGACTCGGGGCATGAGCAGGGGGTGGGCGGCGGGAGGGATAGAGACTCGGGGCATGAGCAGGGGGTGGGCGGCGGGAGGGATAGAGACACGGGGCATGAGCAGGGGGTGGCCGGCGGGGAGGGATAGAGGCACGGGGCATGAGCGGGGGAGGGATAGAGACACGGGGCATGAGCGGGGGGAGGGATAGAGACACGGGGCATGAACGGGGGTGGGCGGCGGGAGGGATAGACATGGGGCATGAGCGGGGGTGGGCGGCGGGAGGGATAGACACATGGGGCATGAGCGGGGGTGGGTGGGAGGAATAGACACACGGGGCATGAGCGGGGGTGGGCGCGAGGGGGAGAGGCACACGGGGCATGAGCGGGGGGTGGGCGGCATGAGGGATAGGCACACGGGGAATGAGCGGGGGGTCAGGGGGTGGGGGGAGGGGAGAGACACACGGGGCATGAGCGGGGGTGGTGGGGAGGGGAGAGACACATGGGGCATGAGCGGGGGTGGGGAGGGGAGGGGAGAGACACACGGGGCATGAGTGGGGGTAAGGCGGAGGGGAGAGACACACGGGGCATGAGCGGTGGTGGGGGAGGGGAGAGACACACGGGGCATGAGCGGGGGTGGGGGGAGGGGAGAGACACACGGGGCATGAGCGGGGGTTGGGCGGCGGGAGGGATAAACACACGGGGGATGGGCGGCGGGAGGGATAGGCACACGGGGCATGAGCGGGGGTGGGGGGGAGAGACACACGGGGCATGAGCGGGGGTGGGGGGGAGGGGAGAGACACACAGGGCATGAGCGGGGGTTGGGCGGCGGGAGGGATAAACACACGGGGCATGAGCGGGGGATGGGCAGCGGGAGGGATAGACACACGGGGCATGAGCGGTGGTGGGGGGAGGGGAGAGACACACGGGGCATGAGCAGGGGTGGGGGGGAGGGGAGAGACACACGGGGCATGAGCGGGGGTGGGGGGGAGGGGAGAGACACACGGGGCATGAGTGGGGGGTGGGCGGGAGGGATAGACACACGGGGCATGAGTGGGGGGTGGGCGGCGGGAGTGATAGACACACGGAGCATGAGCGGGGGGTGGGCGGCGGGAGGGATAGACACATGGGGCATGAGCGGGGGGGTCGGGGTGGGGGGGAGGGGGAGAGACACACAGGGCATGAGCGGGGCTGGGGGGGAGGGGAGAGACACACGGGGCATGAGCGGGGGTGGGGGGAGGGGAGAGACACACGGGGCATGAGCAGGGGTGGGGGAGGGAGAGACACACGGGGCATGAGCGGGGGTGGGGGGGGAGGGGAGAGACACACGGGGCATGAGTGGGGGTGGGCGGCTGGAGGGATAGACACACGGGGCATGAGCGGGGGGTGGGCGGCATGAGGGATAGAGACACGAGGCATGAGCGGGGGTGGGCGGCGGGAGGGATAGACACACGGGGCATGAGCGGGGGGTCAGGGGGAGGGGGAGAGACACATGGGGCATGAGCGGGGTGGGGGAGAGGGGAGAGACACACGGGGCATGAGCGGGGGGTGGGTGGCAGGAGGGATAGACATGAGGGATAGATACACGGGGCATGAGCGGGGGTGGGCGGCGGGAGGGATAGACACACGGGGCATGAGCGGGGGTGGGCGGCGGGAGGGATAGACACACGGGGAATGAGCGGGGGTGGACGGCGGGAGGGATAGAGACACGGGGCATGAGCGGGGGGTTTAGCGGCGGAGGGATAGAGACACGGAGCATAAGCGGGGGTGGGCGGCGATTTAGGGATAGAGACACGGGGCATGAGCGGGGGTGGGCGGCGGGAGGGATAGAGACATGGGGCATGAGCGGGGGGGTGGGCAGCGGGAGGGATAGAGACTCGGGGCATGAGCAGGGGGTGGGCGGCGGGGAGGGATAGAGACACGGGGCATGAGCGGGGGTGGCCGGCAGGAGGGATAGAGACACGGGCATGAGCGGGGGGTGGCCGGCGGGAGGGATAGAGGCACGGGGCATGAGCGGGGGAGGGATAGAGACACGGGGCATGAGCGGGGGGGAGGGATAGAGAGAGACACGGGGCATGAACGGGGGTGGGCGGCGGGAGGGATAGACATGGGGCATGAGCGGGGGTGGGCGGCGGGAGGGATAGACACACGGGGCATGAGCGGGGGTGGGTGGGAGGAATAGACACACGGGGCATGAGCGGGGGGTGGGCGCGAGGGGGAGGGGCACACGGGGCATGAGCGGGGGGTGGACGGCATGAGGGATAGGCACACAGGGAATGAGCGGGGGGTCAGGGGGTGGGGGGAGGGGAGAGACACACAGGGCATGAGCGGGGGTGGTGGGGAGGGGGAGACACATGGGGCATGAGCGGGGGTGGGGGGGGAGGGGAGAGACACACGGGGCATGATTGGGGGTAAGGGGGAGGGGAGAGACACACGGGGCATGAGCGGTGGTGGGGGGGAGGGGAGAGACACACGGGGCATGAGCGGGGGTGGGGGGAGGGGAGAGACACACGGGCATGAGCGGGGGTTGGGCGGCGGGCGGGATAAACACACGGGGCATGAGCGGGGGATGGGCGGCGGAGGGGATAGGCACAGGGGCATGAGCGGGGTGGGGGGGGAGACACACGGGGCATGAGCGGGGGTGGGGGGGAGGGGAGAGACACACAGGGCATGAGCGGGGGTTGGGCGGCGGGAGGGATAAACACACAGGGCATGAGCGGGGGATGGGCGGCGGGAGGGATAGACACACGGGGCATGAGCGGTGGTGGGGGGGAGGGGAGAGACACACGGGGCATGAGCAGGGGTGGGGGGAGGGGGGAGAGACACACGGGGCATGAGCGGGGGTGGGGGGGAGGGGAGAGACACACGGGGCATGAGCGGGGGTTGGGCGGCGGGAGGGATAAACACACAGGGCATGAGCAGAGGATGGGCGGCGGGAGGGATAGGCACACAGGGCATGAGCGGGGGGTGGGCGGCGGGAGGGATAGACACACGGGGCATGAGCGGGGGGTGGGCGCAAGGGGGAGAGACACACGGGGCATGAGGGGGTGAGTGGCGGGAGGGATAGAGACACGGGGCATAAGCGGGGGGTGGGCGGCGGGAGGGAGGGATAGAGACACGGGGCATGAGCGGGGGGTGGGCGGGAGGGATAGACACACGGGGCATGAGCGGGGGGTGGGCGCAAGGGGGAGAGACACACGGGGCATGAGCGGGGGTGGGCGGCGGGAGGGATAGAGACACAGGGCATGAGCGGGGGGTGGGCGGCATGAGGGATAGACACACGGGCATGAGCGGGGGGTGGGCGGGAGGGATAGACACACGGGGCATGAGTGGGGGGTGGGCGGGAGGGATAGACACACGGGGCATGAGTGGGGGGTGGGCGGCGGGAGGGATTGACACACGGAGCATGAGCGGGGGTGGGCGGCGGGAGGGATAGACACACGGGCATGAGCGGGGGGTCTAGGGTGGGGGGGAGGGGAGAGACACACGGGGCATGAGCGGGGCTGGGGGGAGGGGAGAGACACACGGGGCATGAGCGGGGGTGGGGGAGGGGAGAGACACACAGGGCATGAGCGGGGTTGGGGGAGGGGAGAGACACACGGGGCATGAGCAGGGGTGGGGGGAGGGGAGAGACACACGGGGCATGAGCGGGGGGTGGGCGGCTGGAGGGATAGACACACGGGGCGTGGGTGGCGGAGGGATAGAGACACGAGGCATGAGCGGGGGGTGGGCGGCGGGAGGGATAGACACAAGGGGCATGAGCGGGGGGTTGGGGGGAGGGGAGAGACACACGAGGCATGAGCGGGGGGTGGGTGGCGGGAGGGATAGACATGAGGGATAGAGACGGGGCATGAGCGGGGGGGTGGGGCCGGCGGGAGGGATAGAGACACAGGGCATGAGCGGGGGGTGGGCGGCATGAGGGATAGACACACGGGCATGAGCGGGGGGTGG